>NC_092339.1:132863333-134334166 GCF_046630445.1 Rutidosis leptorrhynchoides
ATGCTTCAACGTGGTTGGTCTAAGTGTGCGGTGATGTTGCAAATGTTTTTAAAACATGTTCCACCCCTTTTGCCTACACTACAAATTTAATTTTTGTGTGCTCAACTGTCGTTTAATTACAGTAATAAACTACTCCCATGGTCAAAAAAGGTGGGCGCTACCAGTTGCAAAATATTGGGCCCAACAACGCAGGCTAGCCCAATACTAGTTAGCCCAACACTAGTTATTAATTTGAAAATATAAGTTTGAACTAGTTACTTAAAATCAACTGGATCACATAACATAAACAGCTATACATGATATTAATTGGTTCCTAAGCACGACTAGGCAATAATTATGAATCAGCACCTCATAAGAACACATAGTGAGACTAAAATGTATCAATAATCAAAAATGTACGAATAAAGCAATGAAACTAATCATTGCTGAATATTACTTATGATGAAGTCCATATATATACACAAAGGCATCTGATGACTAATTCACTAATCACTAATGCCTAATTCTGATATAACACAAATTACATACAGGGGAATGCAACTGCACCTACAAGTTAGTCTCCAGGAACGCGTGAATTGCTAAACCAGCTGCCCAAACATCGTCGTCTAATACATGTTCTTCTGGGGAGTGACTTATTCCTCCACGACATCGAACAAATAACATGCCAACCTATTCAACAAAAAAGAGACGGTAAGTTCTAGTGTTCTACACTCGCGTCATCTATTGAACTATTTCTAAAAAAACATGCCACATCATGTATTGAACTAGAAGATAAGAGAACGAACCTTGGTCAAATGAGACATAGCCATTGCATCATGTCCCGCACCACTCATGAGTACCGGAACATCACCAATGTCCTTACCTGTCATACGCTTTAATGCAGCATACGATGCAGTTTTCAGCTGTGAATTTAATCCACCGTCACAACTTATAGCATCCGCGTCATGCTGCAACAAATCCTCAACAACATGAGCTATAGAATTACCACATTGTCACGTGTGGTATGCACAAAAAAAGAAAAAAAATGAGGTGGCAATCTCAACCCATTATGGACAATCTTTTACTTCATACAGGGGTCAAATGGGCAAAATTACAGATTATAGCTTACAAGTTACAAATAATAAGTTAAATGGGGCAAACGATTTGAAAGTCGCCCATATTGTATTATTTAATCCAGAAAACCTCTTATGTTGTTTTATATAGAATATTAAGTAAATACCACAACCAATGGCGGAACCAGGTTTTTAGGCAAATTTTGAAGGTTTGTGGGCAAAATTTGAAGGTTTTGGGGCAAATTGGCAAAATTTGAAAGTTGAGTCAAAATATATAGGTTTTGGGGCAAAAAAAATCCATGCGGGGCAAAGTCGAAAAATCCAAAAGTTTTTACACTAAAATTTCAAAATCGACTGGGGGCGGGCGCCCCCCTTGTCCCTACTTAAGATCGCCCCTGACCACTACAAAATTTATTATCGTAATCATAACTGAGACAACCATATAAGCAATACCTAATTTTTTTTGACAATAAGTATTTGGTCAAGCACACCCAAAGCATAAAAGCAATTTCTTGTTTTAACTTCTAACCCATTACCTAACCCACTCACTTTGCCACCTCTAGTAATAATATAAAAACGGAGTGCAAAAATGCACCTTACGCTCCATCAAACAAGAAACGGAACGACGATCACATATAGTGTGCATCTGATTCGACAGTTCATATATTACAGCCTCCCTTCCTGTGTCATCAATAGTACGAATATCGACTGTAAATGTCACCTACAAACATCATATATGAATAAGTAAATAACTTGATATGAATACTCCACTAGTCTACATTAGGCCCACCAAGCGAAGTAGTGTACTTGCCTGGCCTGGAATAACATTACTTGCACTGGGCCAAGTTGATATCTCACCGACAGTACAAACAAGAGATCCAGCAAGAGATTTAATGGAGAACGCATTGCAATGTCCATCTGGACCGTCACTTGATATAAAATCGTGTGGACGTTTACATAGGCTTTCTAAAGATACGATTAATTCAGCTGCAGCAACCATCGGGTCTTGGCGCATAGACATGGGTACCGTTCCTGCATGTCCTTGCGATCCTTTCACTGTCACCTGCAATATAAACCCATGCGTATATATTACATCTGGCAAAATGGGCGGGTCAGACAAGGGTCGGACCAGAACGGGTAATTTAAAATATACACAATAAAACAGTACATTTTTTTTTTCCTCCTTTTTCATGATATTTATTTATAATAGTATCACTAAAAACTAATTTAATTTCAATGAAATACATACCTTTAATCGTGACTGTCCAGCAATACCTTTTACCACAGCAAGAGGAAGACCTATAGATTCCAGTACAGGTCCCTGTTCGATGTGAACCTGCACATATATATATATATATATATATATATATATATATATATATATATATATATATATATATATATATATATATATATATATATATATATATATATATATATATATATATATATATATATATAAGAATATAAAACTTAAAAGAAGGGCGTTCTTAGTTAATTAAAAAAAGGATATTATGAGAATTTGAATATGAACTTGTTACCTCTATGTAGCCCAAAACAGAATCAGGTTCGTATTTGAGCCGCTTGAGGTTTTCTTCTGTAGTTTCAATCAAGTTCTCCTTCAAAACATTTTGCACTGTCAAGCCACTGAATAATTATATCTGTAAGTTTCACTGAACTGATAAATTGCCATAAATTGGATATAAGATTAAAAGTAAAATAAATAAAAAAATGTACTTTTTGTCAGGTATTTGCAATGTTGAAACAGGTAGTACACCTGCAATAGCTGCACTACCTAGAAATGTTGATTGAAATCTAACTCCTTCTTCATCGCTAAATGCAATTACCTGCAGTATTTTTCAAGTGTAAGATTGACAATATTTAAAATTTGAAGTTTTTTTTTTATAAATATACAGATACAGAATTTAAACTTACTTCAACTGGATGCCTAAGATACCTTAACCTTCCTGTGACATTCAAAACTTTTAAAGCCGATATCGCTGTTACTATCCCAAGCGCACCATCAAACATGCCAGCATCAACAACAGTATCCTATTGACAAAAGGAGAACTACTAAGGGTGAGTTTGACTGCCTCTTAATTAAATGGTTGAATGTTGAACCGTTTAACATTCAGTGCATTTGTTTATGAACTGACAAATGATGTTGAACCATTCAGGGTTGAAATATTTTCTTAACCATTCAGCACCTCCATTTCCTCTAATACACTCCTTAAATTATATCTATAACAATAACAATTATCAAACCATTATATTCTTTTATTTGTTCACTTATAAGGTTAATGTATTCATTTTACATCAATCATAGAGTTCATTCAAAATGATTATCAAATATCTTATTGTCGTTCAGAAACTTTAAATACTCCAGATTTTGAACCATTTTTTGCACTTAAATACTTAATCATTAATGTATTATCAAACGCACCCTAAATATAAGAAAGAAAAAAAAGAAAAAAAAAAAAACTCAATTGAAGAAACATAAAAACATTGTTATTGTTATTCAAAGTATAAAAGAGAGTGCTTTACCAAATGAGAACCGATTAAAAGAGCTTTGTTTCCAGCATTTGGTGGTTGAAATCGACCATGCACATTTCCTAATCCGTCAACCCACCTGTATATAAACAGCACTCTCAGTTGAGGCTTCTTGAAACGTTAAGTCAAGACAGACAAAGGTGCACTCACGTTGTCAAACCCGCATCCTCCATCCACATACGGATAAGAGTCCCGGCCCTGATAGAACCTGGGCTCAAGAAGGTCCTCTCAAGATAGCCATCAGCATCACTTACCTGGCAATCAGAGCAAAAACAGTTACATCAGCAAATACCAACGTGGCCTCCACATGAAAATTAATACAGTTAATGCAGTTCACTTACTTCCTGTATATTCATACCATCAACCTAAGACCATATATATCCCTAGCGGTGATGTGTAGTCAAATGGTACTCTTTCTTTTTTAGTGATATGTGGGGAGTGTCAAAATTGAGTATTAAATTTGTGATGGGTAATGTGGTAAAATATGATTGGTAGTTGAATATAAAATAAATAAATAATTAATATATAAAAATTAATGGTTAATTCTGATTGGTTACAAAAAGTCTGACACCTTAGTTTTTTTCGTCGGATTCTTGACTGACGCCCCTTGGGCGTTAGGGGTGACGCCCCGTATATTTTTTTTTTTTTTTTTGAAAGGCAAACTCACACACACCGTTACACGAATTAACCACGAAATATATATACAAATTGTTCTGAGTAGGACTCGAACCCTCAACCTCAAGGTTGGAAGGGCCACCTCGATACCGTTGGACCAATGGCCCTTTGGTAGGGGTGACGCCCCGTTAGAGGCGTCAGGGGCGTCAAAGCAGTATGCCAACTCATTTGACGCTGCTTTTATATGGTCTAATTTTCAATGGATTTTGCTAATTTATGCCACACGTTAATGTCTAATTTCCCTCAAATATTAATAAAATATTTGCAGTTAATATCCATTAAATTAATTTAATAATTTTATATTAGGGGTGACATAGTGCACAAGTTAGCAAAACTCAAATTCTATACCAGTTTAGGATTTAAACTTAAAAGACGAAATCATGTTCAAAGACATATGTACCTTTCCGAGCTGGTGAAGTCGTGCTACTACCTCGTCTCGTAAGATTTCAGGAAATAATTCATTCTTTAGACCTTCAAACAATTATACAAAGTATTACAGATTATTTTATTTATTATTATTAAATTAATTAATCCGTATTAGTTATCAATAATTGTCATCTATTCACATCATATAACAAATCATTAGCTACACAATAAATCAGAACCGCACATCTTGCGCCAAATTGAACCAGATGCATAAATATTAATACTACTTACTATTGTAAGTAATACTATTAGCATAACCATCGTAATGCAAATCAATAGCGAATAATCTAATTAATGAAATTAGCGTAACACTTTTAAACGAACAAAAAATAAAAGCGGAAAAATTACCGTGCGTTGAAACGGTGACGTTTAACAGAGAAAACGCAACAATAACGATGATAATAATACATGGAATCGATTTAGAATGTGTTCGTAAGTGAGACGCCATGGCTGCAAGCTCGCTAGCAGAGAAGCAAGCAAACAAGCAGGCCACGTCAGCAAGCTAAAAATAAAACTTGTTAAAATGATTTTGATAGATGATGATTGATGGTGGATCAAGATTCATCCTCGCCACCACCTCTTTAAAAGGAGTGTTTGAGATTTTCAATTTGAACCCTTAAGGTTTAACTTATTTACATTTTGGACCCTAATAATACCTTTTGCTTTTTAGGTCGATTGGATGAATGGATGGATCGCATTTTTACACATGTACGTCATCAGTTACAGTAGTATATACTATAACTGCTATACAAGATTCATCCTCGCCACCACCTCTTTAAAAGGAGTGTTTGAGATTTTCTATTTGAACCCTTAAGGTTTAACTTATTTACATTTTGGACCCTAATAATACCTTTTGCTTTTTAGGTCGATTGGATGAATGGATGGATCGCATTTTTACACATGTACGTCATCAGTTACAGTAGTACATACTATAACTGCTAATAGTTGTGGTGCTTACGTATGTAAAGCAACTAATATAAGTTTATTGGGTACACATCAGTAATCCAATGACTAATTATGACGACTTATAACTTTATTTAATTAATAAAGTTATTAACTGATACTGAATTTATCCATGGGTATGAAACAATTATCTTAGATTTCTCTAAACAATCTACACTTTCAACATTCAAAATTGTATCTGAATGATAATGGTAGTCACCCTATGGACGATTTGGTGCAGGGTGTATAGTTGACATTAGTGATCAAGTGAACTCCCCCTTTTCTTCGCCTCCTGTCACTTGTGTTCATCAGAACGAGAATCTAAACATCGTATAGCAGGTTATGTAAACCGTGATTTGAGTAATAGAATGATGATGGTACAATATATATAGTGATACATGAGATAATCTACACAAAAAAACACTATCTCTAATAACTATTCAAGAGTTTATATAGGAGATAATTATAATAACAATATATACTAATTATCCCACCCCCCTCCCCCCTCAAGATAGATGATCTAGACATGAGACCAATCTTGACCATACGCGAGTCAATAAGATGCCGAGCCAGTGGTTTGGTAAGGGGATCAGCAAGTTGATCTCCAGTACACACATGTGTGACTTTGATAGTTCCCAATTGTACCTGTTCACGGGATGAATGATATGCAATAGCAAGAAGTTTCATACGACAATGAAAAACGGGATTCGCACTTAACAATGTTGCACCACGATTATCACAGTAGATGACGGGGCGAGTAGTAGACGTGAAATGCCCCGTTCATATCGATTATAAACGTTTCATATTAATTGGTTTCATTGCGAGGTTTTGACCTCTATATGAGACGTTTTTCAAAGACTGCATTCGTTTTTAAAACAAATCATAACCTTTATTTTATCAACAAAGGTTTAAAAAACATAACGTAGATTATCAAGTAATGATAATCTAAAATATAACGTTTACACACGACCATTACATAATGGTTAACAATAATAATATGTTACAACAAATTAAGTTCCCGAATGCAGTTTTTAAACAATATAATACAAGCATGCTGACTCCAAATCTTGTCTTTAATTAGCATGCAACAGCGGAAGATCTTAATAATCACCTGAGAATAAACATGTTTAAAACGTCAACAAAAATGTTGGTGAGTTATAGGTTTAACTTATATCATAAATCGTAATAATAGGCCACAAGATTTCATTTAGTAAACATACAGAAACTTCGTCTGTAAAAATCATTCATATGATTAATTGCCTGGTAACCAACATTAACAAGACGTCAAAGTAATATCCCCCAGCATACAGGCCGCACTCTGTATACTAATAACTCGAAGTATTAAATCATTCCATTTTCCAGAATGGGGGTTGTTAGTGCCCATAGATCTACCTTTAGGATTCATGCCAATTAGTGCGTACACTAATTATTAAGTTACCAAGCAAAAGAAAAATAGGGATATCCGGTATAACAAATCCATCATAGAATGTAGTTTCTTTACTTGTGCATATTTTGTAAAACTTTTATAAAACTGCATGTATTCTCATCCCAAAAATATTAGATATTAAAATGGGACTATAACTCACTTTCACAGATTTTCAATTCGTTGAAAATCAGACTTGACCACGGATCGATTCACGAACCTATAATAAAATATATACATATATATCAAAGTATGATAGAAATATATTCACATCATAAATTTATTTACGTGTTGACGATTTAAGTTGTTTTAGTTAGCAGTCTAACGTTAGTAGTCCACAATTAGTAGTTCACAGTTAGTAGTAAACAGTTAGTAGTACATATATAGATCGATACATCACCCTGAAATAATCAAGACATAGTATACACGTATTGTATAAGACTCAATCATGACCCACGATACATCTATTGTCTTTGAAGTTATCTCGACTTACTGTATATGTGGTGTCTTTCGATTTATCCGACGTATTGTGTATATGTCTTAACTAATCAAGATTATATTATATTGTCTTGGACTTAACCAAGACTAGTATATTATAAGGAAATACTAAAGACACGTTAGAATACATGTATAATACAAGAAAAGTTAGCTAGGATATGGTTAGTATATATTTTATCAAAAGAATCCCGTAGTCATTTTAGCCATTTTTAACCAATATTGTTTTGCTCATAACTTCTTCATTACAACTCCGTTTTGAGTGAATCAAATTGCTATGGTTTCGTAACGAACCCAAATTTGTGAAACTAAACTGAAAAAGTAGTGGTTTATAGTCAGAGTTAAAGGTTATAAGCCCATATTTAAAAGAGGTAGTCATTTCCGTCGAAAGAACGACATCTTGATGACCATTTTGAAAAACATACTTCTATTTTTAGTTTAACCATGATTTTTGGATATAGTATCATGTTCATATGAAATATCATTTTTTCAGAAGAACAACTTTTAAATCAAAGTTTATGATAGTTTTTAATTACCAACCCAAAACAGTCCCCGGTTTTACTACGACGGCGTATGTCCAGTTTTACGGTGTTCTTCGTGTTTTCAAGTTTTAAATCATTAAGTTAGCATATCATATAGATATAAAACATGTGTTAAGTTGTTTTTAAAAGTCAAGTTAGAAGGATTAACTTTGTTTGCGAACAAGTTTAGAATTAACTAAACTACATTCTAGTGATTACAAGTTATTTTCTATATATATATATATATATATATATATATATATATATATATATATATATATATATATATATATATATATATATATATATATATATATATATATATATATATGAATCGAATGATGTTATGAACATCGTTACTACCTCAAGTATAGTAGGTAAACCTACTGGAAATGATGAGAAATAAACTTGAGCTTCAAAGGATCTTTGATGGCTTGGAAGTTCTTGAAGTAGAATCATGATACGAAAACAAGTTCAATTAAGATTACTACTTGAATTAAGATAGTTATAATTATAGAAATCGAATCAAAGTTTGAATATGAATATTACCTTGAATTAGAGAAATAACATACTGTAAATAACAAAGGTTTCTTGATCTTAGATGATTACTTGGAATGGATTTGAAAGCTTAGAAGTTGTAACGACCCGGAAATTTCCGACCAAATTTAAACCCTAAACTCTATATGGTTCCGACACGATAAGCAAAAACCCTAAAGTTGAGTCTAGAAAGTTTAAAATTGTTATACGGATGATTAGTTACCCTTTGACCATCTATTTGTCCGACGATTCACGAACATCATAACTTGTATTAATTATATACTTATGTATATACACGGATATATATGGATTATATCTATCTTGAATATATGATAATTAAGTATCTCATTAAATATATTAACAATGGATTATATACATAAAATTGGACTACTAACTTAAGGACTTCGAAACGATATATATATATATATATATAAAGCTTAACGACGTTATAACTTCTAAGTTAAAATAAATATATATGTATTGTATTAAGATGTATTTACTATTGGAATATACTAGTAGGAAAACATCATTTTCAACCTTTTATCATGGAAAATGACATCTTTGTCATTATATATGATTCATGAAACATCTTTATATATTTTATACCCGTATTATACTCGTACTATACACAGCTTCTAGAAGTATTTACTATTGGTATATACCAATAGAAATCTTCAATTATTGGTGTAATATGTCATTCATGACATAATATATTTTAACTTATCTTAGATATTTTCATTAAAAACCAAATTTTCAAGCCTATAAATAAGCACCATTTTTAACTCATTTTTACACATTCATTTTCCAAATTTTACTTTCAATTTTCACACACACTTGCAAGAACTCTCTCAAATTTATTTTACTACTTCTTTCCAGCAACTTTACATTTTAAACTTAAGGTAAAAACTCTACTTCAACTCTTGTTCAATTCATATGTTTATAGTTATCTATATAAGAATTTATAAACTAGAACATAGTTTGAATGATTTCAAACTTATTCGCAAACTAAATAGATCCTTCTAACTTAACTTTTAAAATACTTCAAGACCTGTAATATATCATAATGATATGCTAACTTAACAAGATACAACTTGTTTTTACAAAGAACACCTTAAAACTGAATCTACGGCGTCAGAGTGTAACCGGGGGCTGTTTTGGGTTGGATAATTAAAAACCATCTTGAACTTTGATTTAGAAGTTCATGTTCTGGAAAAATGATATTTCTTATGAATATGTTAACACATAAAAATTTCATGGTTTAATTCAAAGTATAAGTATTTTTAGAAAAATGACCATTAAATGTTGTTTTTATGACAAAAATGATTACTTTCATAAGATTCACCTAGAGTATGGACTATAACCTGTGATCACGAATATAAACCATGGTATTTACAGTTCATATTCTTAAATTTTGACTCGATCCAAGGAGATGGCAAGTTGAATCAACAAAAACGGAGTTGTAACGAAGAAACTACGACTAAAATAAGATCGGGTGTCCAAAGCTTGTTTAACAACGAAAATAATTGGAGAAAAATTAAATAAATCATATCTTTCCTAATTAATATGATATTTCATATATATTTACTCATGATTTAATTTTATATATTTCAGGACCACCCGTAAACAACACGAGAAGATTAATCATAAGACCTCATGAACGTACGCAACACGTCATTTGACAACACCGGTACTTTATGTACGCAATACGTCATTTGACAACACGGTACCATGGGTCAAGATTAATCTCGACCAATACATATACGATGGGGGTTTTATTTATTTCATTGGGGGTTTATTAAACAACTAAATATGAACCATTAAAATTGAATTACTAACATCGGACTGCTAACTACGGACTAAGGAATTATTAAAAGTATTAAAAGTATTATAAGTATATATATGTGACGATTGTTTAAAAAGAAAAGGTATTGATATATTATATATGGATAGGTTCGTGATATCAATCGGAGACCAAGTCGAAATTACATATCTTCAAGACAAAAGTGAGTATATAGTCCCACTTTTAAACTCTAAATATTTCGGGATGAGAATACATGTATTTTATGTTTTACGTTATGGACACAAGTAACTGAAAATATATTCTACGTTGAGTTGTACCACTGGCATACTTCCCTGTAGCTTGGTAACTAATATTTACAGCGGTATTGTAAACGCGAATCCTGTTGATAGATCTATCGGGCCTGACAACCCCAACCGGACTGGACGACCAGTATTCAACGGTTGCACAGTACTTCATTTCGTGACTACACCTTGGTACGGTGTAGTAAGATTTCATAATAAAGGGAATATGCGACGTGATTAAATGTTAAGTATGGTTACCAAGTGCTCAACCACTTAGAATATTTTTATTAAAATGTTTATATATGAAATCTTGTGTTCCATTGTTATAACGCTGCTAGCATCAAACCTATATATCTCACCAACTTTATGTTGACGTTTTAAAGCATGTTATTCTCAGGTATGAATTAAGTCTTCCGCTGTGCATTAGCTCATGTTAAGGATACTACTTGGGACCTTTTTAAGCCATGATACAAAGACGTTGCATTCGAGTCATTGGAGTTCAATAGAGAATATAAATAAGTAAATGACAGATTAGGTCATTTGGATATTATGAAATGTTAGACGAAAATGTCAAATATTGATGTAATGATAGTTTGCCTTTTAAGAATAAATGCAACGTTTGTAAAATGTATCATATAGAGGTCAAGTACCTCTCAATGTTATCATATGTTATTGTATTCGTCCCTATGGATTGGGTCGGGTCGTCTCATGTGGTATCAGAGCGTTGGTCTTAGCGAACCAGGCCTTGCATTAGTGTGTCTAACTGGTAGTTGTTAGGATGCATTAGTGAGTCTGGACTTTGACCGTGTCTACATGTCAAAAGTTTTGCTTATCATATCTAGTCGAAAATCATCTGCTTATCATCCTTAAGAATTGCCTGCTTAGTATTCTTAAGTCTAGACACGTCTTACTGCATTTGGTGCATCGATAGTGTATAGACAAAATTCGTATCCTAGCGTATCTGTTGCTATAGACATTGCCTGACGAATTTCAAAGATTCTCCGTAATTCACGGGATTTTGAGTATTATAAATACATATGTAAATTATGTATTGAAGAATACCAAACCCAACTCCTATAATCTATTCCAAACCAAAAATTCATTTCCCCGACTGTACAAGATGAACTCCGCGTCCAGTTCGAATTCCTCCGACTCCGACAGCTACGCTGATATGGATTTCCATTCGGGCTCCGAAGGCAGCGTCACTGGAATGGATCAACCAATTTCTCATCATCTATTCTGGATGAATTGGGGATGGGTTCGTAGTATACTAAATTATTGGAGACAAGAAGAAGGTGATCCCTTTCACCCACCGAATTGCCCCATTGGCGACGAACCTGAAGCACTTACCGGCGAACCTGTTCGAGAAACCATTTTCTCTCTCATTTCTCGAGTATCTCGTCACGATTATATCCTATCCCATATTTCGGATCTTGTTCATTCGCTCACTCCAACCGCCAATCATCCTGGTGTACTAGCAGAAATTAACGAACTTCGCGCTCGTGTGACGGCTTTGGAGAACACGGTGCGAAGGTTACAAACACCAGCAGCAGCACCAGCAGCATAACCAGTACCGTTAACAACATCAACCTCGCAATCTTCAGTACCAGTAGCATCATCGACGTCAACGACATCATCAGCATCAACACCAACCGTATCATTACCACCACCAACAATCACATCCGCACCACGTACCTCAACATCATCATCTGAACTTCGAATATGATCTTTGTTCTACATATCATTCTACACCGATTACCTCTTCTTTACGTATCGTTCTTCGTTCGACATGACGATTATGTAATCTCTAATGTTTTGGAGATTATGTAATCTAGTAATAACGATAAATCAAATGAGTTAAATATTTTATTGACTCATTAAATTCATAGTTACCTCCGAAGAAAATATATATGCAAATATATTTTCATAAAGATTGTAATTAAAAATTTCATTCGTACAAACTGTTAATGATGAAAATATTTTAACGGGTGGGTAGTACCCAAGAAATATTTAGAATTCACATTAACAAGTTACACTGTACATTCTTCGAATCTGATTCAACGATCATTTATTATCCTACTTACAATTACCGATATACGTATCCGTTCACCCCAGATTAACCATTTCCATTTAAATTTCATATTTGGATTTTTACCTATCCGAATCCAACAAGTGGCATAATGAAGAAACATTGGCAAAATAAAAATTGTTAGAAACAGATGAATTAATTAATTGAAATTGTGATAGGATTACACGCTAACTGTTCCGGCTAACTGTTCCCAGCTAACTGATTAATATTTAATTTATCGCAATTTACATTCTTGCAATTTTAATTTCTGTACTTTACATACCGTCGGGACACATGTACAACAACACGTCGGATTAATTCTGAGACAACACGTTGTATAATGGGTCATGATATATATTTATTTATTTTACGCATTTTAAATAACGGGACACGTATACAAGGTTTCGACTTATCATATTGATCCATCTATATATATATTTCGGAACAACCATAGACACTCTATATGTGAAGGTGGGAGTTGGCTATACAGGGTCCGAGTTGATTCCAAAATATATATATACTTTGAGTTGTGATCGACACCGAGACCAGTACACGGGTCACGATACGTATTAAGTAATTCGAATATTATATATTTAGTTCATATATGAATTTATTGAACCATTGGACAATCGGACTATTGGACTGCTAACTTTAGACAATTAAAAATGAGTTAAAATGATGATTATTACATATGAAACTAAACAATCCTTCAAGTTTGCCACTTGATTCTATTTTAAACCTCATTTGTATCTTGACGATTACAATTCGCATTCACAACTTTTCATGATTCTTGAAAACATCACGATCGAGAAGTTCAACCAGCCGCACCTCGTCTACGGAATAAAGATTTATGCATACAGTTATGCACCTAAAAATTTTTGAACTCGAAGTTATAGTTAAAACGTATCCGCATCGAATTCCTTATCATCCATTAGCAAAAACAATCACGCGATTCCTTTTCAATTACCTAATTTTGTCACAGCTCCACTTCGATATCTCAGTAAGACTACTCTTATTACAATCTCGATATATATATGTACGTTGTTCTTTCGCCATCGTTACCGGAGAACCTTTTATATTCCATCATATTACCATCAGCGTTTAATCATCTAAAAATACAATTCTCCTTAAACCATCTTGGTTTGATAACCAATGACCCAGATCCGATAACTTTGAAAATACTGACGAAGCAGCATGTTGTAGAAGGTCTTAATGACCAAATGTTGATGATAAAAGAAGGAAGTGTTAGGAACGCTCGATAGAAAATTGGTACTGAAAACCGGATTGAACAAACCATGAAGGAGACTCTGAACAAGTTACAAGGACTAAACTTGTACATAAAGAATTATGACGATTCTGTAGCAAACACCTTGCTTCTGAATCTAAACCCTTACGGGTCAATCTTCATCATCATCCTTCGACATTAGAAATTCCAAGATATTATCATATCTTTCATTATAAATATCCTCAATATTTCTGAAGATATTTTCACCACTATCCTTATCTGAAATCATTTATCTCTCTGTAATATCTGCGTTACAATATAAAGGAAACTGTGTTAGTTTCTAAATCCTTCAAGTTTAAAATAGGAATGTTCTGAAGCAGTGTTGGGAACTGATGCATGAACTAGTATAATATAATGAAACTTGATCAACTTCATTATATTACAGTAAGTCATGTTAAGTTTCTAATGGAATATGATGATTCACAGTACCGTCATCATGTGCCATGTTACACGACTTTTACATTCTATCCAATTCCGAAACATATTAAGAACAAATCATCTTGATAGTTCTATTTTCCTGGATATTCTGGTAATTTGACAAATCAAAATCGTGCCATTACCATTCCTTTCTTAGAGCATTAGCTATGTTCATTCCGAATTTTATACCTACGAATTTCGAACTATTGATCGCTTGACTCAAGGACGGGAAGAAGAAACGAAGGGACAAAGTCCCAAAATAGAAATTGGGGTATAGATTACAGCAAATAGGAGAGAGTATTAACTATGGATGACAATGATTATGGAAAACAGAAGCAGGAGCATCGAAATATAAGGAAAGATATCAAACCCAATAACCACCCTGAAACTACAAACCGTGTGTATCAATACGTATGGCGACGTAAAGACACGGGAGAATTAGAAACATTATAATTCCAAGAAAATCATAAAAGTGAATAGATTCTTCTAGCGGTAGATGAAAGAGAAGAATGAAAGATATGAAAGTTAGAAGTATAACAAAAATCAGAACGGGATGAAGCATTTTAAAGGATACCTTAAGGTATGAATTAGAGGAGGAAGAGTAAGAGATGTGAGGTATGGAAGTAAGAAAGGGAAGGAGGTGGATTTATAGTGAAATATCCGACAAAGAAATCGAAACAGATTATCGCATTAAATCAAAGGAGATCCTGTTTTCTAAATCATCGAAGAACCAAATCTTATTACATAAGATTTTCTTTAAATCCCTTAAATCCCGGAAATCAATTCTAAACCACGTCATCAGTTAAAACGATATCATATTACTCATTCCACTCTCTTTTATGATAGCTTCGCTCGTACGCTTCACATGATCGAAATATTTTATCTATATCTATCAATAAAGATAAAACTTCATTATCACCTCATAATTGTCATGAAAACATTCCTATTGTTATTTATGACAACCTCTACCAAATTTCGAGGACGAAATTTCTTTAACGGGTGGGTACTGTAACGACCCGGAAATTTCCGACCAAATTTAAACCCTAAACTCTATATGGTTCCGACACGATAAGCAAAAACCCTAAAGTTGAGTCTAGAAAGTTTAAAATTGTTATACGGATGATTAGTTACCCTTTGACCATCTATTTGTCCGACGATTCACGAACATCATAACTTGTATTAATTATATACTTATGTATATACACGGATATATATGGATTATATCTATCTTGAATATATGATAATTAAGTATCTCATTAAATATATTAACAATGGATTATATACATAAAATTGGACTACTAACTTAAGGACTTCGAAACGATATATATATATATATATAAAGCTTAACGACGTTATAACTTCTAAGTTAAAATAAATATATATGTATTGTATTAAGATGTATTTACTATTGGAATATACTAGTAGGAAAACATCATTTTCAACCTTTTATCATGGAAAATGACATCTTTGTCATTATATATGATTCATGAAACATCTTTATATATTTTATACCCGTATTATACTCGTACTATACACAGCTTCTAGAAGTATTTACTATTGGTATATACCAATAGAAATCTTCAATTATTGGTGTAATATGTCATTCATGACATAATATATTTTAACTTATCTTAGATATTTTCATTAAAAACCAAATTTTCAAGCCTATAAATAAGCACCATTTTTAACTCATTTTTACACATTCATTTTCCAAATTTTACTTTCAATTTTCACACACACTTGCAAGAACTCTCTCAAATTTATTTTACTACTTCTTTCCAGCAACTTTACATTTTAAACTTAAGGTAAAAACTCTACTTCAACTCTTGTTCAATTCATATGTTTATAGTTATCTATATAAGAATTTATAAACTAGAACATAGTTTGAATGATTTCAAACTTATTCGCAAACTAAATAGATCCTTCTAACTTAACTTTTAAAACACTTCAAGACCTGTAATATATCATAATGATATGCTAACTTAACAAGATACAACTTGTTTTTACAAAGAACACCTTAAAACTGAATCTACGGCGTCAGAGTGTAACCGGGGGCTGTTTTGGGTTGGATAATTAAAAACCATCTTGAACTTTGATTTAGAAGTTCATGTTCTGGAAAAATGATATTTCTTATGAATATGTTAACACATAAAAATTTCATGGTTTAATTCAAAGTATAAGTATTTTTAGAAAAATGACCATTAAATGTTGTTTTTATGACAAAAATGATTACTTTCATAAGATTCACCTAGAGTATGGACTATAACCTGTGATCACGAATATAAACCATGGTATTTACAGTTCATATTCTTAAATTTTGACTCGATCCAAGGAGATGGCAAGTTGAATCAACAAAAACGGAGTTGTAACGAAGAAACTACGACTAAAATAAGATCGGGTGTCCAAAGCTTGTTTAACAACGAAAATAATTGGAGAAAAATTAAATAAATCATATCTTTCCTAATTAATATGATATTTCATATATATTTACTCATGATTTAATTTTATATATTTCAGGACCACCCGTAAACAACACGAGAAGATTAATCATAAGACCTCATGAACGTACGCAACACGTCATTTGACAACACCGGTACTTTATGTACGCAATACGTCATTTGACAACACGGTACCATGGGTCAAGATTAATCTCGACCAATACATATACGATGGGGGTTTTATTTATTTCATTGGGGGTTTATTAAACAACTAAATATGAACCATTAAAATTGAATTACTAACATCGGACTGCTAACTACGGACTAAGGAATTATTAAAAGTATTAAAAGTATTATAAGTATATATATGTGACGATTGTTTAAAAAGAAAAGGTATTGATATATTATATATGGATAGGTTCGTGATATCAATCGGAGACCAAGTCGAAATTACATATCTTCAAGACAAAAGTGAGTATATAGTCCCACTTTTAAACTCTAAATATTTCGGGATGAGAATACATGTATTTTATGTTTTACGTTATGGACACAAGTAACTGAAAATATATTCTACGTTGAGTTGTACCACTGGCATACTTCCCTGTAGCTTGGTAACTAATATTTACAGCGGTATTGTAAACGCGAATCCTGTTGATAGATCTATCGGGCCTGACAACCCCAACCGGACTGGACGACCAGTATTCAACGGTTGCACAGTACTTCGTTTCGTGACTACACCTTGGTACGGTGTAGTAAGATTTCATAATAAAGGGAATATGCGACGTGATTAAATGTTAAGTATGGTTACCAAGTGCTCAACCACTTAGAATATTTTTATTAAAATGTTTATATATGAAATCTTGTGCTCCATTGTTATAACGCTGCTAGCATCAAACCTATATATCTCACCAACTTTATGTTGACGTTTTAAAGCATGTTATTCTCAGGTATGAATTAAGTCTTCCGCTGTGCATTAGCTCATGTTAAGGATACTACTTGGGACCTTTTTAAGCCATGATACAAAGACGTTGCATTCGAGTCATTGGAGTTCAATAGAGAATATAAATAAGTAAATGACAGATTAGGTCATTTGGATATTATGAAATGTTAGACGAAAATGTCAAATATTGATGTAATGATAGTTTGCCTTTTAAGAATAAATGCAACGTTTGTAAAATGTATCATATAGAGGTCAAGTACCTCGCAATGTTATCATATGTTATTGTATTCGTCCCTATGGATTGGGTCGGGTCGTCTCAGAAGTAATCTAGTAAACTTGAAATGATTCTTGAAGTGTTCTTAAATAGTTGTTTTTATGATGATTAAAGCTTGTAATTGGAGTTAAAAGATGGGAAAAATGCTTGGAGATGATCAAGTATTAAGTTAGGAGTATTTTGAGAGAGAATTTGAAGTGTAAGTATGAGAAAATAGAATGAAGAAATGGTGTGCATGCATAAAAAAGTTTTTACTTATTATAAAGACATAAAAGATTCTTAAGTTTGTTTTCTTGCTAATAATTCATGCTAGTTGACATATGGTTGGTTCTACATGTTCCTTAATCATTTATGGCTGCTAAGGAACAGATTTTTATGTGTATATACCAATAGTATATACATCTAGAAGCTGGGTATTATACGGGTACAAATACCGAATGAATACGAGTAGAATTCTTGATGAAAACGAATGGGAATGCATTTGTAACCATATTTGATAAGTATAAGTATTTTGATATATGTCTTGTAGTATTTCAAAAGTGTATTAATACATCTTAATACACTACATATATATACATTTTAATTGAGTCGTTAAATCATCGTTAGTCGTTACATGTATGTGTTGTTTTGAAACCTTTAAGTTAACGATCTCGTTAAATGTAGTTAACCCATTGTTATTATACCTAATGAGATGTTAATTTGTTATATTATTATGATAACATACTGTATTAATATTCTAATACGATATATTAAGATGTTATTACATCGATAATCGTTACATATATATATCATTTCGAAATCCATAAGTTAGTAGTCTCATTTTATGTATATAGTTCATTGTTAATATACTTAATGAGATACTTAATTATTATTTCATCATGTTAAACATATATATATGTCCACATATATTATCATAGTATTTACAAGTTATAACGTTCGTGAATCATCGAGCAAACTGGGTGGTCAAACGTTTACATAAAATCCGTTTCAATTAATCAAGCCTAAACAAGTTTGATTGCTTAACATGTTGGAAACATTTATGCATATAAATATTCAACTCATATAATATATAATCTTGAAAAAGTCCGGGTCATCACAAGACGAGACACCAATTTCACGAAGTAGATTACTTAGCCATAAAATTTTAGATGTAGTGGCAGCGACAACTTTGTACTCAGCTTTAGTGGAAGATTGAGAGATGAAACGTTGTTTCTTGGAGCTCCAGCAAACCGGATTACGACCAATAAACACAATGTACATATTTACGGGATTTTTTTTCGCTCCAAGTTAAATTTAATTGTCATCACCATTCAACCCGAAATAACTTTATGAAAAAACGCAAATAATTATATTCGAAACGGACTCTTTTTTTTTTTTGGATGACTAAAACAAGTAGTAAGTCAATGAGTTTGTAAAGGGAAAAATCAGAATTCGAGTCCTTTTGCCCCCTTTCTTTCCCCAATTTTTTACCTGAGTTTTCTTTCAATATTAATTTCGTAAAAAACGTTAAAATATTTCACCGCAATATGCAGACCATTAATATATTAGGTACAAACAATGTATATTCAAATATACCGCAGCAACGCGCAGTCAATTTTATTATAGTTTATACTAAATACCCGCTTGTACTTAACAATATTATGTGTGGGATCCATAGGAACAAGGTCTCACATACCAAAATTGCAAAGAGCTGTAATCTCTGCTTGCATCGCAGAAGTCCAAATTGGATCTGAGCGCGCTTGTTTAATTGTGTAGGATCGGTAGGTTTGATATAGGAGAGCACAGAATAAACTTACTCCGGGTTAGGTTTAAAAATGTTGTTCTTGGATCGTGTGGTCATAGAGGGTGTGGATTCACTAGTGGTTGCAGTAGCGGGTATTGGAGCAGTGGTAGATGTAGTTGAATTAGGTTGGGTTGGGGGGGGGGGGGGGGGGGGGGGGGGGGGGGGTACGATGGGAGCAGCTGGTAATTCAGCCGCTGGAGGATTATTAATCTCATTGGTAGTGGATGGAGTAGTAGGTTGCGTATTTGTGACAACTAAGACATCAACCTTCCACCATTGATCAGAGGATGGATTTATAGATGGTGTTGGTTGAGAGGTGAGTTTGAGAAATGGAAACTCATCTTCAACAAAACGTACATGCCTGGAAGTGTATATTCGTTGAGTGGTGGGATCCATACAATGATACGCACTTTGCGTAGAGGAGTAGCCAACGAAAATACTCGGTCACGATCGAGAATAAAGTTTGTGCGAATTAAGAGCCTTAACCAAGGATTACAAAGGCATACAAAACTCCTAAGTTTTTGATAATTAGGACGATGACCAAATAATCGATAGTATGGAGATTGATTATCAAGAACTTGAGTGGGAAGATGATTGATTAAATAGAATGTTGCTGTGAATGCGATTGACCAAAAAAGTACCGGTAATTACAAATAGGATAAAAAGGATAAACCGTTTTCAACAATGTGTCTATGTGTGCGTTTAGCAAGATCATTGTGATCGGATGTATGCGGTGGAGAGGTGATTCGAGAAACTCCACTAATAGACAGGGACTCGGAGAGGGAGACGAGTTCACCACCATTAGCAGGATTGAGTCTTTTATTGGTTTGGTCATAAGGCTTTTCTACCAATGCTTTGAATTTGACAAACACTTGTTTTGTATCAGACTTGCGCTTAAGGGGATATAACCAGAAATATTGAGTGAAGTGATTGATGAAAATGATATAATATTTATACTCATCAAAAGAATAAATGGGCGAGGTCCACAAATATGTGTAAATTAGATCAAGAGGGTGATGTGAAATCAAATTTACGAAATGGCTTTTATTAAATTGGCATGCATTACAAATAGAATTAACTTTATTCGAAACACGAAGATTAAAACTAGAAATTAAAGACTCGAACGTAGCAGAAGATGGATGTTTAAGTCGATTATGCCAATTGATAGCCGAAGTACAAATACT
This sequence comes from Rutidosis leptorrhynchoides, assembly GCF_046630445.1. Lineage (NCBI taxonomy): Eukaryota > Viridiplantae > Streptophyta > Magnoliopsida > Asterales > Asteraceae > Rutidosis > Rutidosis leptorrhynchoides. The sequence continues at coordinate 132,884,426 of NC_092339.1, forward strand.
AGTGTAAGCTCAAAGAGAAGCAAGAGAGGAGGAAAGTTGGTAGATGCCATGTTTAGTTGGTCCCGTGAGAAAGAGTTGCCCGATCAATCGATTCTTAACAAGATAATAATCAGAAGTGAAAGAAATTAGTAAATGATTATCTTTGGACAAAAAGAATATTGTGACTCATTTTGGGTACATAAATTACGTTAAATAAAGATAAAGCTTTTACTGAAAGTGGCAAGAGAAGAGGATCCTATATGTAAAATAGGAAGACTCTTACCATCACTTATTACAATCTTAGCGGTCATAGGTACGGATGGCAATGGATACCCGATCCAGTGGATATCCACCCGATTCACCTGATTATTCGTGGATATGGACGGTCTAAATGGATATGGATACGGATATGGATGAACCGAAATGAATATGGATATGGATATGGATATGGATGAAAAGTTCCATTCATGGATGAAACCGCTTTCACCCGAAATAACTAAATATATAAATTTATCACTCGAATTAATATCATTTATGTAGTGATATTTCATTAATTATATTCATCTTTCTTTATATTTTCTCAAAATATAAAATTTTTCTTATATTTTGTTTTGTTTAAATCATTAAATGTATTTATAGTACTTTGACGGTTTAAATGTGATAGCATGTAACTAAAAAGTAAGCAATTTACAGGTAATCGATACCTTTACACGTTTAATAGGCTACAAGCTGACTATTTGTTATATAGATTGGTAAAAATGTGACTTTCGGTCGTATAAACTATTAAGAAATATTACTTTTGATCGTATACAGTGAATCACCGCTTATAATTGCTAAAAATAAAATAAATTTAAATGGATATGGATGATTATCTATTAACCCGTTTCACTAGACGGATATGGATATGTATATTGATATGGATGGATGAAATTTTAATAAATGGATATGAATATGGATATGGATTAAAAAAACTAAATGGATATGAATATGGATACGGCCTAACCCGATTCATATCCGATCCATTGCCACTTGTAGGGACTATGCAAAGAGAGATTAGCCAAGTTGTAACTGACATGGTGAGAAGCTCCTGATTTATACAGTGAAAAATACTACACTTGAGGCTAAAGTGAAAAAATAAAAAACGTTGGGGGCAAAAGTGAAACTTTGTGCCAAGGGCAAGAATTTGTATGTGTGGTTCTTAAATCCCGAGAGTTCCACATGGGCCAAGATCAGGTGGGACCTACACTAGATGCATGTGGGGTCGTCTCTTTGAAAGACGGGAATATTCAGTGGAGTATTAAACTAAAAAACCAAGTGTGTTAGACAATGCCAATTTTGCTTCTACCAGAAAATGGTTACTGTTTTTACGAATTCATGAATATCACAAAAATAAAAAACTTTTGTGTAATTGGATTTATCTAGTGGAGGTGTAGTCACTTGTAGTCTCGATAATTGAGCTAAGTGTCTAAAAATATCGATTTTTTTTATTGTTGAATTATTAGTTATCTTGTTTTTTTATAATGTTCAATTTTATTTTACTCATTAGAAGTTGCGGGCATAGCTTAACGGTTCACCATATTTTCTTAAGTCATGGATAGGAAGATGTCATGAATTAGATTCTTCAGAATGCCCCTGATTTCTTTAAACCAATTGAACACTAATAGTGGTGGTATATATTAACCAATAGGTAGGTTTTACCAGTCTGCTCGATGAGATAAAGGCTCGACCACATGCTCGTATGGATTGTGGTTCGATGTCCCCTGGTTAGCGGTTCAGGTTTCTGCCCGAACGTGTGTGTGAGTGACAAATGAGAGTGGAGTATCCGATGTCAAAATTCGCGTCCAAATTTTTTTTTATCAATCCGTCCTATGTAGTCACTAAGAACATATACTTTCAGTGTGATCAGTTAGTCCCGTCCATAACTCCTTATGGCCTTTCACCATGGTTAGCCATGGCTCCGTCATACTCATGTGTCATAGTCACGAGCTCACCAATGGCTTCGTCATGAGGAGCTTCACAAATTTATGGTGGATGAGAAAAAAGTTATGGGCCAGATACTTTAAATTTCTTATACTTTATGTTACTCATAAATTTTTATTATAATCACTATTGTTTATTTATTTATTTGTTTATTTATCATAAATCGTGTTGGTTGTGAGTTAATTATAGTGTTCTGGTAGTGATGTGACAATTAAGAGTATGAAATTTTAGCCTTGATGGGAAATGGTCTTAACATTATGTAAAATGATGTACCACGGGAGAGGTACTGTAGTGGTTAGGGCTTTCACTTTCTAAGAGAAAGTTACGAGTTCAAATCCAACACTGAAAAAATTAATTCATAGTGACTATAGAGGTTAACTCGCAATGATTCGGGACTGTCTACAAAGTGAATTGTCGCCCTAACTTGCAAAGCAATATTAGGTACACTAAAAATAATAAATTTGATGTATTAACAAATTGAAAGATGGTGAAGTGCAAATTTGGACGTCACATGGTTTGGTGGATGCCAAATCACCATTTGTTTCAAGCTAATAACTACATAATACAAGAAGATGGATTAGTAAAATGAATACAAAGAATAGGTTAATACTTGTAGTTAACTATATTTATTTATTAGCGAGAAAATCTTCTATGAACGAGCACATTGACTTGTTCATAGAGATTAACCTCCAATATCAATTAAAGAGCATATCTATTAGCATGAGGTGTTAGAAACCGGGGTTAAAAACCTTCGTGCCTGAAACGGTGATGACTCCGGATTGATCTTTGAATCGTGTGAACACTTTCCTAATCGAATATTTCGACCCTATTAGCCACGGGTTACACGAAGTTTCGATTGGGATAAGACAAAGATAAGATTGTCTTCTTGGCTAAAAGATAACAATCAAACAATTGCAGAGATGTATCTTCTAATTGTATGAATTGAAAGTGTGTAAAAGGATCAAAAATTCTGGAACCTTTTTCAAATACACAAAGGGTGTATTTAATATGGGTCAAAAGGTTTCTTGAAAAGTCACAACCTTTGATTCACACCCATTAGTGACTTGGTAGTTAACATTCATGTATTTAGACTTAAAATGGTCTAAAAAACATGTAAAAACGCAGTTTAAATGCCCCGGAACAACCTCAAAACGTTTGGGGTTCGAATGTGCCTTTTGGGTTGAAAATGCACCTTTTCAGCGAGTCCAGTGTTAAGCCGCGCCGCGGGCCCAAGAGCCGCGCCGCGGGCTAACAAAGCAAAACACTTCCAAATATGCAAAATTCTCGAACTTGAAATCATGCCTTAAGCCGCGCCGCGGGCCCAGGATCCGCGCCACGGCTTAAAGCTACTGCACACCAAAATTTGGTTCAAGCTTATTTTCAAGTGTGTTTAGTCTCTCAAGTCGCGTTTCGCATTCTTTCAAGTCCAATCCGCATTTCTTAAGTTCCAAACATTATTTCCAAGTTCAAAATAATACCTCAAACCACCTCACGTTTTACGAACGTGTACTCCACACTCTCCGAATTCGTGTAACGTATCAATGGTTCGAAAACACTTTCAACTTAGTAATCCAATCAACTAAAATGACGTTGGATCATGCTAAAATCACCAACAATTCCCCCCCATTTTAGTATGATCCTTGATTACTAAAATACCAACAATTAGAAACTAATGCATAAGTGTAAATGTCACATGGATTGAATTTACACATAGTATATTACACGTGCAAGAATTCGAAAATCAGGATGCTCTAATAGTTTGAACCCATCAATTCATTTGAAAACCTGTCGATAAAATACACATTAGTTCCATACTTTCTAACAATTAACCCGACACTATTATAAACCTTGTATCTCAATCCTCTCATGAACATATCAAAAGCTAAGTCCCAAGCTTTCTTGAGGCGGCTTAACCTCATGTTCACGTAGGTAGTTTCTTTCAATCTTGCTCCCCGTGATGCAATTTTTCAAGACAACTATTAAAGGGTATTTTACTTCAACCTTCTTTATCTCACGGGTCCGAACACATACTTTGGGATCATATATTAAATGTGTTCCAATCTTTAGATAGTAGGCTTTCCTCATTGAATTCAAGCTCCTAGCATTGTACTAGAAGGGAATTGGGTATCCCACTATGGAAGATTTAAATGGACTTCAATCCCACAACATTAGCCAACTTTTGCGCGCTACCGGCTAATGCTTTCATCAAGTGATTTAGTCAAACTTTGTTGTGACCCAACAAAATCCACAAACATCACTTCATTCGTGATGAACCTCACGAAACACTATTTGTCTAAGGCATAAGTGTCTAGCTAGACTTTCACTTGTACATTCAAACACATGCCTTAGTCACGTGACATCCCATAACTTGGGATCACCATGAACTTTCAATCTTATTCATTATGACTTCAATCAATTTCCCTTTTTACAATCCTTTTATCCAAGGATTTACCAAGTTCTTACTATACCATAAGAACCTTGTGAGTACTCAAAACAATTGATTGATTAGTTCTTGTACATGTCCATTTTTCCACAAGTCACCAATGTAAACTTATAATTTATACACCCTTGATAATGTATCCCCATTATCCTTGTGTACACAATTATTACCATTACATTAGGCATGAGATTATAATTATAAACATACCCTATTCAATCCACTTCTAGAACTAAGAAGTAATGACAACAAGTTTATAATATCCATAATCTCAACATCAACCTTTTTGATCCAAGATACCCCATCTATACCAAGTGTTAAAATCCAACAACTTGTAGATGTACAAACCTCTTGATCAATAAATAATAAACTCAATATAATTTTAATATGCCTTGAGGATTCCCATTATGAATTAGACCATAATCCATGGTTGGCTTTTACAAGCACTAAAGCACTTAAGCCCCATCACAATAAATTTCACTAGACCATGCTTAATCTTTCCAACATCATACTATATTGGTCACTTGATGTAGTCACATACACCATACCACCAATTTCCATAGCATACCGATACTTGAAAACAATTAAGCGACATCTAATCTTTATCCTTATTCGATATTAAAACATATTAGTTTCACTAACTTGTATCATTTGATAAACCATCAAGTATTATGGACATCACTCACCAATGAATAAAGTCTCTCATGGCCATTTAAATGCGTAACAAAATCAGTCACCTCACAATAATACAATATTGTCTTGTGACTTTTTAACGGATTATTACTGTAACATCCCGCATTTTTCCGTTAAATTATTTTAACGCCCGTCTTTTTCTTTTTTAGATAATATCTTCTGTTATCTAAATTCGTACTTTTCGTTGACTAACGTTCTAATATTTCTGTTATTTAATTATAACATCACTCGTTTACTCGAGCATTTTTATAATATTCGTTCGATAAAATCCTGCACCCGCTTTTAAACTCGAGGGACCGGAGTTGCCAAGTGGACAAACTAGTTGACTAGGTCAACTAGTCAACCTACTTTCTACCATTCATTCATTTTCATCATCTCCCTCATCTCTTTTTCTCAACATCTCAAGAACACACACACACACCCAATTCAATCATTTATCATCTAAATTCGATCTAGGAGGCCAACATCAAAATAAATTACATATTTGGAATCCTCTCTTCATCCTCTACAATTTGATACCAACTTCATCTCGTTTGGGTAACATTTCTAAAACTCTAGATTTTCTCAAATTCGTGTTTTTGACTTAAAATGGTGTTAGTTAGTGTCTATGGCTCGTGTGTAACATGAATATATGTTTTGTTTGCTCGATTTGTTATTTTGAGTAACTAACATGAACACTTGAAATGGGTGTGCTTAATCCTTAATTTTGGTTGATTAAATGTTGTTAAATGCTAAAGTTCATGTGTTAAAAGTGTTACTAGCATCATTAGCTTCAATTTGATGTGTAGGTTGATTTGTAAAACATCACTAACATGATTATTGATTTTGTGAGTTTTAGTTAGGGTTTGATAGCTTTTAAAATAAACTTTTGATACTTTGAATGCCATGAAATATTATTAGTAAGTGTTTTGTTGTAATGTATGTTTCATTACCTTCAAAACGGCGTATCGTATGTGTAAATTGGATTCCCGAGTCAAGAAATGCATTTCATGAACATGAAACATTGATTTGAACGTTTAACGATCATTCGACGAGGTTTTTGTTGTGGTAAATGATGAACTCGATTGATGATATGTGTTTAGTTGCATTCCTTGTCAAAATACCTTTCCGATGATATAAGATACATGTTTTAATTGTTTGCGGATCATAAATTGTGAATGTTTGATGTTTGGTTCGTGCACTTGTGTGTTTTCAGCAGAACAGGGTCTATGTACCAATCTGGAAACCGTCCAGACCTTCACAGCTGGATGCTGTCCAGACCTTCTGGACGCCGTCCAATTTCCCTGTCAGATTCTGTTCTGCTTGGTCGTTTTACTAAAAATGTTTGATATGCTATGGACCTCCGATTCACATGTAACTTGTTCTAACATGCTTATATATGATTATATAACTTAGAAAAATTGTGGGGACCCGACCCGACCCCGTTTACTTTGACCGATTTTGACTTTTAGTCAAACTTAACCAAACGTTTATGCAATCGTTCTAACGTGCTTTTATACTTGATTCTTGCATGAAACTTGACAACGTGATTCACATGCTATACTATTCGAGTCATAATGAGCCATAGGACTAATTGAACACATTTCGCCCGACCTTGTGTCGTAACCGGTTAATTGATACAACTTACTTGTTTAGGTCAAGGCTAAGCAACTTTCATGAACACGTTTACTTTGTGAAGTACATTTATACTCGTGCACTCGAGGTGAGATCATAGTCCCACCTTTTCAACAACTTTTATTACTTTTAAATCGTGGGCTGAGAAACATATACTTTATTACATCTTGTACTACTTACTTTTATGTTTTGGACACAAGTCCGATGAAACAAACATTCTACAGTGAGTTTAGAACAAAATCCTCAATTCGATTATCATTAGTTACACTTGCCGGGTGTAAGCGAGAACTTATGTTATATGGATCCATATGGGTTTGACAAACCCTCATTCAAACGGTTCGCTACCGTTTACGAATGAAATATATTTTCGAGAAACAGTGTATGTTCTAACACTATTGTGATGGGATTCTATGGGAGGAATGTTAAGCATTGATAATTGGGTGCTCGCGAACAAACTTTTGGAATGTAACTTTTGGATGATCAATTTTATAGAAATACTAAATCTTGTGGTTCAAAAATAACGTTTATTACTACACCTATGATTTCACCAACGTTTTTTGTTGACAGTTTTCTATATGTTTCACAGGTTCATACTTGGCTACTTGATACATGCTTCCGCACACTTTGATTACTTGCTTGGAGTCAAGCATACATGCATACGCTAGTGATAGCACCTTTGGATTCAAACTTAGAGCATACATACTTTCGCTATTTATAGCAAACCGTGATTTTAAACTAATTATGTCGCAAGTTATTTCATTTACACTTCATAACTTTTGTAAACTTAAACTTGTTGTCGATCTGTTTGGTAAACTAAACTTTGTAAGTTTTGTACGTTTCAAATGAATGCGACATAATTTTGGTCAAACGTGTCTCATATAGGGACTACGACCACGTGACGGGACCTAATTTAACGGCGCCGTCAATGACGATTTTGCCGGGTCGTTTGAGATGGTATCAGAGCGTTGGTTGTAGGGAACTAGGATATGCATTAGTGTATCTGACAGAGTCGTTAGGACGCATTAGTGAATCTAGACTACAACCGGATAGTTAGCCATTGCATTCTGACATACATTTGCTATAGATAGCACTTACTTGACTACTTGTGCATTATACTTGAATCATTCTTAGGCAAACTTCTTAATGGTACCAAGCTTTCATCATACGAATCCGTATTCTGCCACTTTCTCGTAACACACGTGAATTCAAGATTCATACGCGTAAGGAGGACGATGAATTCATTAGTTATACTAGTTCGGGAACTCTGTCTCCCATGTTGTTATTCGCCACCGTTTTAACTTACTATCGGTGTCACACCGGTGTTCCTTACTATCTACCACTTCTTGTTACTACCATCACTACTCTAGTTGAGTATCGTCATCACTATTTATCACTACGGTTGCGTACTATTCGTTATCATGATTCGTTACACTTCTCGTACCGGAATACATTATTGTTTGACTTGAACCGCTTTGATGTGAACAATCATTTATACACTTCCCTTGAGGAACGCTTCTTTAGAGTTGCACTAATTCTTTCGATTAATACTAGTCACGTTAGAGATGTCGTTACACTTTGTTCATTTTAAAACTTCACGATTTCACGAACTTGAATCTATGGAGTGATGTGGGAATGGAGGTATGAGTTAGCGTAATATAACGACACTCGATCAACGTGGTTATATTATGGTAGGTCATACCAAATTTCTAATGACACGTGATGATGATTGGAATTGATCAACCTAATCACCACCATGTGCCATGTACATGACTTCATTTTTCTTGTTTGAACATCCAAAAACTCCGAGAATACTGATAACAACCATACCTGGGACACATCGTCGATTATTGTCGAACCATAATTATGCTTCCGAATGAATGACAAATCCTTTCGACTTCAAACATATGATACACGTGTATACTATCTCGTCTTCGCGCAGTTTTATCGACGAACTACAAAATGTTTGGTATTCTCACATCGAGGCGGAAACTTCTCTCGCATTACACTTGTACTTCCATTTAAGGAAACCTTTTATCTAAATTCTCAATGGAGAGAGAGACTCTTCACATTATACTAGTATTCACCACGAGGGGGAAAATTCCTAACGAACGTTTTCGGAAACCGATAAATCTTTCGCGGCGCGAACTTCTTGAGAAGCTTGTTCTAACTAACGTTTTCAAGTCCTGACGAACTTGTTCAATATACCTTAAAGAGATGTACCTCGTTTCGGATCGAGATTCTCGTTTCACTTCTAGATTTCGGGGTGCCTTACAAAAAGCCTTGGGACCACGTTTAAACATGAGTACAACACATCAACCACAACCCGACGGACCGAGCAAACATGCGATTCAAACCTAGGAAACCATAATACGAACTTGCGTTATCAACTTCAAATTTACTTGAGAAAAGTAGTTGCCTTTAGCCGAATTCTCTTACTACAATAATTTTCATTCGAGTATTAACGCCACACTTTTCGAGGGCCCGTATAGCCGCAATTGTCATTTTCTTAAATTGTTGAACCGAAGTAGGTGACAAGCAAACCACCAGACCCGAACTCATTCATGAAACAACCGAAAAATTATTCAAATCCAAGAAAGGCTCAAGACGGCCCGTAGTCGCCAAAAGTGCTACACCGATGTTAGACGTAAACATTTCAAATTCCAAGTGGGTAACCGCATAACATTAAAAGTCGCACCTTGGGAAGGCGCAATCCGTTTCAGGAAACGTAGGAAGCTAAATCCGCGATACACAAAACCTTTTAAAATCCTGGGGCGTTTTGGACCCGTTACTAGCCGTTTAGATTTTTTAACTCATTCGAGTCTCTGTTCATCCTACATTCTACGTATCAAACTTAAAGACATGTCTTGCCAAACAAGAACTTGTTATCCTCTTCGACGAACCTACTATCGATGACAAACTTTCCTTCCTAGGAGAACCGGTTGAAATTTTGAATCATGAAACCAAACTCTGAAACAACGTAAAGCCCCGACTGTTAAAGTTCGTTGAAATGCCCGAGGAAGTACCTTCACTTATTCGTAGAATTATGCGAGGTTTCAAAGAAGAAACAACGACTACTACTTCCAACTAAATTTCGGGACAAAATTTCTTTTAAGGTGTAGGTAATGTAACATCCCGCATTTTTTCGTTAAATTATTTTAACGCCCGTCTTTTTCTTTTTAAGATAATATCTTCTGTTATCTAAATTCGTACTTTTCGTTGACTAACGTTCTAATATTTCCGTTATTTAATTATAACATCACTCGTTTACTCGAGCGTTTTTAAAATATTCGTTTAGTAAAATCCCGCACCCGCTTTTAAACTCGAGGGACCGGAGTTGCCAAGTGGGCAAACTAGTTGACCAGGTCAACTAGTCAACCCACTTTCTACCATTCATTCATTTTCATCATCTCTCTCATCTCTTTTTCTCTCCATCTCAAGAACACACACAAACACCCAATTCAATCATTCATCATCTAAATTCGATCTAGGAGGCCAACATCAAAATAAATTACATATTTGGAATCCTCTCTTCATCCTCTACAATTTGATACCAACTTCAACTCGTTTGGGTAACATTTCTAAAACTCTAGATTTTCTCAAATTCGTGTTTTTGACTTAAAATGGTGTTAGTTAGTGTCTATGGCTCGTGTGTAACATGAATATATGTTTTGTTTGCTCGATTTATGGTTTTGAGTAACTAACATGAACACTTGAAATGGGTGTACTTAATCCTTGATTTTGGTTGATTAAATGTTGTTAAATGCTAAAGTTCATGTGTTAAAAGTGTTACTAGCATCATTAGCTTCAATTTGATGTGTAGGTTGATTTGGAAAACATCACTAACATGATTATTGATTTTGTGAGTTTTGGTTAGGGTTTGATAGCTTTTAAAATGAACTTTTGATACTTTGAATGCCATGAAATGTTATTATTAAGTGTTTAGTTGTAATGTATGTTTCATTACCTTCAAAACGGCGTATCGTATGTGTAAATTGGATTCCTGAGTCAAGAAATGCATTTCATGAACTCAAAACATTGATTTGAACGTTTAACGATCATTCGACGAGGTTTTTGTTATGGTAAATGATGAACTCGATTGATGATATGTGTTTAGTTGCATTCCTTGTCAAAATACCTTTCCGATAATATAAAATACATGTTTTAATTGTTTACGGATCATAAATTGTGAATGTTTGATGTTTGGTTCGTGCACTTGTGTGTTTTCAGCAGAACAGGGTCTGTGTACCAATCTGGACACCGTCCAGACTCTTGGACGCCTTCCAGACCTTCACAGTTGGACGCCGTCCAGACCTTCTGGATGCCGTCCAATTTTCCTGTCAGATTCTGTTTTGCTTGGTCGTTTTACTAAAAATATTTGCTATGCTATGGACCTCCGATTCACATGTAACTTGTTCTAACATGCTTATATATGATTATATAACTTAGAAAAATTGTTGGATACCCGACCCGACCCTGTTGACTTTCACTTTGACCGATTTTGACTTTTAGTCAAACTTAACCAAACGTTTATGCAATCGTTCTAACGTGCTTTTATACTTGATTCTTGCATGAAACTTGACAACGTGATTCACATGCTATACTATTCGAGTCATAATGAGCCATAGGACTAATTGAACACATTTCGCCTGACCTTGTGTCGTAACTGGTTAATTGATACAACTTACTTGTTTAGGTCAAGGCTAAGCAACTTTCATGAACACGTTTACTTTGTGAAGTACATTTATACTCGTGCACTCGAGGTGAGATCATAGTCCTACCTTTTCAATAACTTTTATTACTTTTAAATCGTGGGCTGAGAAACATATACTTTGTTACATCTTGTACTACTTACTTTTATGTTTTGGACACAAGTCCGATGAAACAAACATTCTACAGCGAGTTTAGAACAAAATCCTCAATTCGATTATCATTAGTTACACTTGCCGGGTGTAAGCGAGAACTTATGTTGTATGGATCCATATGGGTTTGACAAACCCTCATTCAAACGGTTCGCTACCGTTTACGAATGAAATATATTTTTGAGAAACAGTGTATGTTCTAACACTATTGTGATGAGGTTCTATGGGAGGAATGTTAAGCATTGATAATTGGGTGCTCGCGAACAAACTTTTGGAATGTAACTTTTGGATGATCAATTTTATGGAAATACTAAATCTTGTGGTTCAAAAATAATGTTTATTGCTACACCTATGATTTCACCAACGTTTTTCATTGACAGTTTTCAATATGTTTCTCAGGTTCATACTTGGCTACTTGATACATGCTTCCGCACACTTTGATTACTTGCTCGGAGTCAAGCATACATGCATACGCTAGTGATAACACCTTTGGATTCAAACTTAGAGCATACATACTTTCGCTATTTATAGCAAACCGTGATTTTAAACTAATTATGTCGCAAGTTATTTCATTTACACTTCATAACTTTTGTAAACTTAAACTTGTTGTCGATCCGTTTGGTAAACTAAACTTTGTAAGTTTTGTACGTTTCAAATGAATGCGACATAATTTTGGTCAAACGTGTCTCATATAGGGACTACGACCACGTGACGGGACCTAAGTTAACGGCGCCGTCAATGACGATTTTGCCGGGTCGTTACAATTACCACCCATCAAATAGATTAACAATTGTTACCAATTTATCCATTGTAACACCAACAATCACAATTAGTAACAACCCATGAGGAAATTCCATGTCATTATACAAAGAATATAATCACAACATTCTTTTATTGACATCATTCCTATTTATTAATAATATTAATCAAAAAATCAACACTTAACTAAATTTGTCTCTCGTTTACCTTTATCCAAATATAACATTGTCACACCTTTTCAAAAAAGGTAATGATGCCAATTCGTCAAAACAATTTATCAGACGACCACTTAGCACCAAGACGTAACACAATTTGGATATTATCAAAAACATGACCGTTACAGAAAACGTCATGACGGTTAATAACGATATTTACAAATTGAGTAGTTAAAATAACCGTTGAAACGTTTCTTTGAGTCAAATCATGTTGATCATCAAAATCTTGATTATATTATTTCGTACACAAGCACCATATATTCAATTGAATAAATCAGTTGCATCAAACACTTGTTACATGCATGCATACATTCAATTGATCATTACCTAATTTAATTAATAAATAGCCATTACATACGGTGCATTGATCATAGTTTGCATAAGAAACATCTGTATGTAATTTAGAAAACCTCTATTATAGAAAACTGTTTATATCCATATTATTCTACCATCAAATATTAAACATGAATGTTCACATCTTTGATTTGCAACAAATCAAACACATGTTTAACATTAATTTACCGAATAATATATGAACCACACATACAAATTTATCATCATGAAAGTTTCATGCACACAAATCCTTCATATTCATATCATCATTTTATCATGCAATTCATAATTAATTTTATCATGAATTAATATCATCATGTGTTGATAATGCTAAAAACGAACATATATTTCATAGCATTATTCCTCAAGAAAGACAAGATTTTAGTTGCAATTGTTCTATTTACAAGTGATATTCGTTTAAATAATAAAAGGTGAAGACAAAAGATAGATTCGACGAATTGAAGACGCAAACGACCAAAAAGCTCAAAAGTACAAAATACAATCAAAGTGGTTCCAATTATTGATAAGAAACGTCTAAAAATTACAAGAGTACAAGATTCAGAACGCAAAGTACAAGATATTAAATTGTACGCAAGGACGTTCGAAAATCCGGAACCGGGACCAGAGTCAACTCTCAACGCTCGACGCAACGGACTAAAAATTACAAGTTAACTATGTATATAAATATAATATAATATATAATTAATTATATAAATTATATATATATATATATATATATATATATATATATATATATATATATATATATATATATATATATATATATATATATATATATATTATATTTATATATTAAAATCGTCGGCAAAGAAGATCCAAAAAGGGATGATCTGTAAAAGCAAACTCCGCAACTTGCGGAGTTTGAAGGGCAAAAATACCGCGACTCGCGGAGCCCCAAATTCTGAAAATGCCTATAAAAGCTCGCGCATTCTGAACGTTTTATATATCCTTTAATCTCTCTATCTAAACGTATATATATATATATATATATATATATATATATATATATATATATATATATATATATCTTAATTTTAATTTCTAATAATAAGGGTATGTTAGCGAATGTTGTAAGGGTGTAAGTCGAAATTCTGTCCGTGTAACGCTACGCTATTTTTAATCATTGTAAGTTATGTTCAACCTTTTTAATTTAATGCCTCGTAGCTAAGTTATTATTATGCTTATTTAATGCCGAAGTAATCATGATGTTGGGCTAATTATTAAAATTGGGTAATTGGGCTTTGTACCATAATTGGGGTTTGGACAAAAGAACGACACTTGTGGAAATTAGACTATGGGCTATTAATGGGCTTTATATTTGTTTAACTAAATGATAGTTTGTTAATTTTAATATAAAGATTTACAATTTGATGTCCCTATTAATAACCATATACACTCGATCGGACACGATGGGCGGGGTATTTATATGTACGAATAATCGTTCATTTAATCGGATACGGGAATGGATTAATAGCCACTAGAATTATTAAAACAGGGGTGAAATTATGTACAAGGACACTTGGCATAATTGATAACAAAGTATTAAAATCTTGGGTTACACGCAGTCGATAACCTGGTGTAATTATTAAACAAAGTATTAAAATCTTGTTACAGTTTAAGTCCCCAATTAGTTGGAATATTTGACTTCGGGTATAAGGATAATTTGACGAGGATATTCAAACTTTATATTTATGACTGATGGACTGTTATGGACAAAAACCAGACGGACATATTAAATAATCCAGGACAAAGGACAATTAACCCATGGGCATAAAACTAAAATCAACACGTCAAACATCATGATTACGGAAGTTTAAATAAGCATAATTCTTTTATTTCATATTTAATTTCCTTTATTTTATATTTAATTGCACTTCTAATTATCGCACTTTTATTTATTGTCATTGTATTTAATTGCACTTTTAATTATCGTATTTTTAATTATCGCAATTTTATTTTATCGCATTTTTATTTATCGTAATTTCATTATCGTTATTTACTTTACGCTTTAAATTAAGTCTTTTATTTATTTAATATTTTACATTAGGTTTTAACTGCGACTAAAGTTTTAAAAATCGACAAACCGGTCATTAAACGGTAAAAACCCCCCTTTTATAATAATAATATTACTTATATATATATATATATATTTGTTTTTTATAAATTAAACTAATATAGCGTTAAGCTTTGTTTAAAGATTTTCCCTGTGGAACGAACCGGACTTACTAAAAACTACAATACTGTACGATTAGGTACACTGCCTATAAGTGTTGTAGCAAGGTTTAAGTATATCCATTCTATAAATAAATAAATATCTTGTGTAAAATTGTAGCATATTTAATAATATTTAGTTGTAAAAATAAAGCTATTTCATATACACCTCTGCGCACATCAAGTATTTTTGGCACCGCTGCCGGGGAACGCCGAATCGAAACACCACACACATAAAAAATTTTTTTTATTAAGTTTTAATTAATTTTTGTAAAATATATACTTTTTAAATATTAAAAAAATATATAAAAATTTAAAAACCGAATAAAAAAATAAATATATAAATTTATTTTTAAGATTTTTAAAATTATAAAGTATTTTATTTCTATTTTAGTTTTTAAAATATAACTTTTATTTAATTTATATAAATATTTTAATAAAATTAAAAACAGAAAAGAAAAAAAAATATATATAAAAAAACTGAAACTATCGAATTTATACCTGCACCTCATTTGAATTTTCAAGCCCCGCGACTTGCGGAGATATTGAACCGGGCCAACCGCGACTCGCAGAGCTGCCCTGACGCGCCTGACAGAGACCCTAATTTCGCATTAATTACGGAGTTTATTATTATTATTATTATTTAAACCCTAAATAGGTTTTATTTATTTAATTAGTTAATTTAGTTTTTATTTAATTTGTATATTTAGTTTATTTAGTTTTATTAAATTATAAAATTAACACTTTTATAAAATAAATAATATAAAAATAATATTTTTATAAAAATTGTACTTTTTACAACTTTTAGTATATTTTTATATTTTGTCCCTTTTTAATTGTTTTAGCGTAATTTTTTGTATTTTTCGCTCATATTTAGTTTTAAGTCATAGTTTTTGCCATAGTTATTTTTACTTCTAGATTTTTAGGATTTGCCGTAAAATCCTTAAGTGCTTTCTCTTTAGACTAAGATCTAGGTGCTTTAGAATTTTGCGACGCCTTTTTAAGTTTTAGTACCTTTTTAAGTTATTGCCATTTGAGATATAGTTTTTCTTTTAAGCTTTAATATTTTTAGACGCAACTTTTAATTTTTTTAGTTTTTAGTTTCTTTTTAAGTTTTAACGCACTACTTTCTTATTTTTATTTTTCGACGCCTTTTATTTTTCAACCCTTTTCTTTTTCGACGCGCTCTTTTTCTTTCATATTTCTCGCCATTCTAGTTTTTAGAACATAGATTTTTATTCTATTTCTTATCTAAATTTCTTTAAATTACGAAAATTTATTTTAAGTGGTTAAATTGATAGACATCAAAATTTTCTGGTTCGTAGTAATAGTTGGATTTGTACGTGGACCGGGTTATTGGAGCCAAACAATTCTCAATTATATTGAGACCAAACGAATCCTGCCCCTCTGCTGCATCTTTTGACTATTCGAAACGTGGGCAAAATCAGAAAAGTCTATTAATTGGATAACTTATATAATTTTTCTTTCCTTTTAAAAACTAATAGGATATTCAGTGAATGCACCGAGCAAGACGTTCACCACCTTTTGTACGTTCACCACCTGTAACTCGATCAAGACATCTAGCAAATATTGTCGCCGTTGATTTTTCTTTAGAATCGTCATCCAGTCGACCAAGTACTCCAATTCAAATTTCCGATAATCCATTTTTTGAACCCGACCTCACAATTGAGAATCCGGAGAATATTCAGGGACGATTCATAGATCCTGAACCATTAATTTTTCCTCCGGAACCACCAATCATTCAAACAGAGTTTGTTGAGGAACGAACCATTAAATCAGAATCCTCTAGTGATTCAGATTCAACAAATTCAATTATGGAGAATCTGGAACCTCTAAGTATGGAAGACCGAATGCGAGCTAAATGCACTGGCCAAGGTCACGCAATTACTCATCCTGACATTAATGCGCCAGATTATGAAATCAAAGGACAAATTCTACATATGGTGACTAATCAATGCCAATTTAGTGGTGCGCCGAAGGAAGATCCAAATGAACATCTTCGTACCTTTAATAGGATCTGCACACTATTTAAAATAAGAGAAGTGGAGGATGAACAGATATATCTCATGTTATTTCCCTGGACTTTAAAGGGAGAAGCCAAAGATTGGTTAGAATCGTTACCTGAAGGGGCGATTGATACATAGGACGTTTTAGTTGAAAAATTTCTTAAACAATTCTTTCTGGCATCTAAAGCCGTAAGACTTCAAGGAGAAATTGTTACGTTCACACAGAAACCAAATGAAACTCTATATGAGGCATGGACCAGATTTGGAAAGTTATTAAGAGGATGTCCGCAACATGGTTTAGACACTTGTCAAATAGTACAAATATTCTACCAAGGATGCGACATCACTACAAGAAAAGACATCGATATAGCAGCTGGTGGTTCTATTATGAAGAAAACAGAAACTGATGCTTATAAAATTATTGATAACACTGCTTCGCACTCACATGAGTGGTACCAAGAAAAAGATATCGTTAGATCATCTAAAGCAGCTAGAACCGATTCTAGCCATGACTTAGATTCCATTTCCGCAAAGATAGATGTTTTCGAGAGACGAATGGAAAAGATGACTAAGGATATTCACTCAATACGAATTAGTTGTGAGCAGTGTGGAGGACCACATTTGACAAAATATTGTCTCAATATTGAACTAACAATGGAACAAAGAGAGAATGTTTCATACATAAACCAAAGGCCTGGAAATAATTATCAGAATAATTATCAACCGCCAAGACTGATTTACAATCAAAACCAGAATTATAACCGAAATGTTCCATACAACAATCAACAAGGTCCTAGTAATCAACAAGTATCCAATAATACTTACAACCAGCAAAGACCTAATTTTCAAAACAAACCACCACAACCCGATGATAAAAAGCCGAATTTAGAAGATATGATGACGAAGCTAGTTGAAACTCAAATGCAGTTTTTCACATCTCAGAAACAAACTAATGAACAAAATGCTCAAGCATTTAGAAATCAACAAGCTTCTATTCAAAATCTGGAACAAGAAGTAAGTAACCTAGCAAGGTTAATAGGTGAAAGAAAACCGGGAAGTCTACCTAGTGATACAAATGCTAACCCCCGGAATGAAACAGCTAAAGCTATTACCACAAGAAGTTGTACAACACTTAAACCACCTGAAATACCTGTAATTTCTGATGAAGCTATTCCTACTCCACAAGAACCACAATCTGAACAAAATAAGGAAACAGAACCGATAGTTGAAAAGGTTAATGAAGATAACACAGTTAAAGCAAAACCTTATGTTAAACCATACCAAGCACCACTTCCTTACCCAAGTAAATTGAGAAAAGAAAGACTTGAAGCCGACCAATCCAAATTCTTGGATATGTTTAAACAAATAAATGTCAATCTTTCTTTCATTAATGTAATTTCAGGAATGCCTAGATATGCTAAATTTCTGAAAGATCTAATCTCGAATAGAAAGAAAATGGAAGAACTCTTGGCTGTTACTATGAATGCTAATTATTCAGCAGTGCTGTTGAATAAGATACCAAAAAAATTATCTGATCCAGGAAGTTTCACAATTCCATATTTTCTGGGTAGTCTTAGTTCAATAGAAGCATTGGCAGACTTAGGTGCTAGTATAAATTTAATCCGGTTTTCACTATACACTAAACTAGACCTTGGAGAATTGAAACCAACACGAATAAGCATACAACTAGCTGATCGATCAATAAAATATCCTAGAGGGATAATGGAGAACATGCTAGTTAAAGTTGGTACTTTAGTATTTCCAGTAGATTTTGTTGTTCTGGACATGGAAGAAGATTCACAAGTTCCTCTCATATTAGGAAGACCATTCTTAAACACGGCTAAAGCAATGATAGACGTGTTTGGTAAGAAACTGACCCTAAGTATAGAGGACGAGAGTGTTACCTTTTCAGTTGATAAAGCAATGCAACAACCGCAATATGCGGATGATACATGTTATTATATTCAAACTATAGATTCACATGCAGAATTCTTAGAAGAATTTCTAGAATTACAAGGAACAGGAGAATGTTCTTTAGGAGAAGGAACTGAACCAATTGATGAAACTGAAATGTTAGCTACACTAATAGCTAATGGATATGAACCAACAACAGAAGAAATTCAAATGCTAAAAGAAGAAGACAGATATCGATATAAATCATCGATAGAAGAACCACCGACATTAGAGTTAAAGCCACTTCCAAATCATTTGGAATACGCTTATTTATATGGTGAATCTGAATTACCTGTAATAATATCATCTTCTCTTACTGAAAATGAAAAATCTCAACTCATTTCTGTATTAAAAGCTCATAAACCAGCCATTGCATGGAAGATTCATGATATTAAAGGAATAAGTCCTTCGTATTGCACACATAAAATCCTTATGGAAGAAGGTCATAAAACGTATGTGCAACGCCAACGAAGACTAAATCCTAATATGCAAGATGTTGTTAAAAAAGAAATTATTAAACTGCTAGATGCAGGTTTAATTTATCCGATTTCTGATAGTCCATGGGTAAGCTCAGTTCAATGCGTACCTAAGAAGGGTGGCATGACTGTCATCACAAATGAGAAGAATGAGCTTATTCCTACAAGGACTGTAACAGGATGGCGTGTATGTATTGATTATAGAAAATTAAATGACGCCACCAGAAAAGATCACTTTCCCTTACCTTTTATTGATCAAATGTTGGAAAGATTAGCCGGAAATAGTTACTATTGTTTTCTTGATGGTTTTTCCGGATATTTTCAAATTCCAATAGCACCCGAAGACCAAGAGAAAACCACGTTCACGTGCCCTTATGGTACTTTTGCTTACAAACGCATGTCATTTGGACTTTGCAACGCCCCTGCAACCTTTCAAAGGTGCATGATGGCAATTTTTCACGACATGATAGAAGAATGCATGGAAGTTTTCATGGATGACTTTTCAGTCTTCGGTGATACATTTGAATCATGTCTAGCTAATCTTGAACGAATGCTTATTAGATGCGAACAATCAAATCTAGTTCTTAATTGGGAGAAATGTCATTTCATGGTTAAAGAAGGCATCGTTCTTGGACATAAAATTTCAAAGGAAGGAATTGAAGTGGATAGAGCTAAAGTAGATGTAATTTCTAAACTTCTACATCCCACCAATGTTAGAGGAGTTAGGAGTTTTCTAGGGCATGCCGATTTTTACCGACATTTCATTAAAGATTTTTCTAAAATTGCCACTCCTATGAATAAACTCCTAGAAAAGGATGCTCCATTCATCTTTTCAGATGAATGCATCAAATCTTTTAATATTCTTAAAGAAAAACTCACTAATGCGCCGATCATGATAACTCCAAATTGGAATCTACCGTTTGAACTTATGTGCGATGCAAGTGATTTTGCAATGGGAGCCGTTTTAGGACAATGGATTGAAAAATGATTTAAACCTATATATTATGCTAGTAAGACGTTACAAGGAGCACAAACAAATTACACAACCACTGAAAAAGAACTCCTTGCTATTGTCTTTGCTTTTGACAAATTTCGTTCATATCTCGTTCTAGCTAAAACGGTGGTCTATACCGACCATTCTGCTCTTAGATACCTATTTTTGAAACAAGATGCTAAACCAAGATTAATCCGTTGGATCTTACTCTTACAAGAGTTTGATATTGAAATCCGAGATAAAAGAGGAGCAGAAAATCTCGCAGCCGATCATCTTTCTCGTCTTGAAAATCCTGAATTAGAAGTTCTAAATGAATCGGCCATACAAGACAACTTTCCTGATGAATATCTATTGAAGATAGATTATAATGAAATTCCATGGTTTGCAGACTATGCAAACTACTTAGTATGTGGATTCCTTGAAAAAGGATTATCGTACCAAAAATAAAAGAAATTCTTCAGTGATATAAAACACTATTTCTGGGAAGATCCACATTTGTTTAAAAGTTGTCCCGATGGAATAATACGCCGATGTGTATTCGGAGATGAAGCTAGTAAAATCTTAAACCATTGTCACACAGGACCAACAGGAGGGCATTATGGGCCTCAACTAACAGCAAGAAAAGTTTATGATGCTGGATTCTATTGGCCTACAATTTACAAAGACGCACACCTTCTTTGCAAATCCTGTGATGCTTGTCAAAGGGCCGAAAAAATAAGTCAACGTGATAAAATGCCACAAAATGTCATTCAAGTATGTAAAGTATTTGACATTTGGGGTATTGACTTTATGGGTCCATTTCCAAAATCTCATAATAATCTCTACATTCTCGTTGCCATTGATTATGTATCTAAATGGGCGGAAGCATAAGCTCTCCCAACTAACGATGCACGAGTTGTAGTCAACTTTTTAAAACTTCTTTTTGCAAGGTTTGGAATACCGAAAGCTTTAATAAGTGATCGGGGAATTCATTTCTGTAATAATCAACTTGAGAAAGTTCTCAAAAGATATGGAGTAATTCATAAAATATCCACCGCATATCATCCACAAACAAGTGGACAAGTTGAAAATACCAACCGAGCTTTAAAACGTATTCTAGAGAAAACCGTTGGAACAAATCCGAAGGAATGGTCCATTAAGTTAGAGGATGCACTCTGGGCTTTTAGAACAGCCTACAAAACTCCAATTGGTACCACACCTTTCAGACTCGTTTATGGAAAAGCATGTCATCTTCCAGTAGAAATTGAACACAAAGCATTTTGGGCTTTGAAAACATGTAATCTTGATTTACATGAAGCTGGACGTCTACGGTTAAGTCAATTAAACGAATTAGAAGAATTAAGACATGAAGCATACGAAAATTTGTTAAATGATGAACTCGATTGATGATATGTGTTTAGTTGCATTCCTTGTCAAAATAACTTTCCGATGATATAAGATACATGTTTTAATTGTTTGCGGATCATAAATTGTGAATGTTTGATATTTGGTTCGTGCACTTGTGTGTTTTTAGCAGAACAGGGTCTGTGTACCAATCTGGACGCCGTGCAGACTCTTGGACGCCGTCCAGACTCTTGGACGCCGTCCAGACCTTCACAGCTAGACGCCGTCCAGACCTTCTGGATGCCGTCCAATTTTCCTGTCAGATTCTGTTTTGCTTGGTCGTTTTACTAAAAATGTTTGCTATGCTATGGACCTCCGATTCACATGTAACTTGTTCTAACATGCTTATATATGATTATATAACTTAGAAAAATTTTCGGATACCCGACCCGACCCCGTTGACTTTCACTTTGACCGATTTTGACTTTTAGTCAAACTTAACCAAACGTTTATGCAATCGTTCTAACGTGCTTTTATACTTGATTCTTGCATGAAACTTGACAACGTGATTCACATGCTATACTATTCGAGTCATAATGAGCCATAGGACTAATTGAACACATTTCGCCCGACCTTGTGTGGTAATCGGTTAATTGATACAACTTACTTGTTTAGGTCAAGGCTAAGCAACTTTCATGAACACGTTTACTTTGTGAAGTACATTTATACTCGTGCACTCGAGGTGAGATCATAGTCCCACCTTTTCAACAAATTTTATTACTTTTAAATCGTGGGCTGAGAAACATATACTTTGTTACATCTTGTACTACTTACTTTTATGTTTTGAACACAAGTCCGATGAAACAAACATTCTACAGCGAGTTTAGAACAAAATCCTCAATTCGATTATCATTAGTTACACTTGCCGGGTGTAAGCGAGAACTTATGTTGTATGGATCCATATGGGTTTGACAAACCCTCATTCAAACGGTTCGCTACAGTTTACGAATGAAATATATTTTCGAGAAATAGTGTATGTTCTAACACTATTGTGATGGGGTTCTATGGGAGGAATGTTAAGCATTGATAATTGGGTGCTCGCGAACAAACTTTTGGAATGTAACTTTTGGATGATCAATTTTATGGAAATACAAAATCTTGTGGTTCAAAAATAATATTTATTACTACACCTATGATTTCACCAACGTTTTTCGTTGACAGTTTTCTATATGTTTCTCAGGTTCATACTTGGCTACTTGATACATGCTTCCGCACACTTTGATTACTTGCTTGGAGTCAAGCATACATGCATACGCTAGTGATAGCACCTTTAGATTCAAACTTAGAGCATACATACTTTCGCTATTTATAGCAAACCGTGATTTTAAACTAATTATGTCGCAAGTTATTTCATTTACACTTCATAACTTTTGTAAATTTAAACTTGTTGTCGATCCGTTTGGTAAACTAAACTTTGTAAGTTTTGTACGTTTCAAATGAATGCTGATGTGCAGCGGGGTGTATACAAAATAGTATTATTTTTAGTGCGAAATACTATTAAATACGATACAATTTTACACAAGATATTTATTTATTTATAGAATGGATATACTTAAACCTTGCTACAACACTTATAGGCAGTGTACCTAATCGTACAGTAGTGTAGTTTTTAGTAAGTCCGGTTCGTTCCACAGGGAAATCTTTAAACAAAGCTTAACGCTATATTAGTTTACTTTTATAAAAATACAAATATATATATAAGTAATATTATTATTATAAAGGGGGGTTTTTACCGTTTAATGACCGGTTTGTCGATTTTAAAACTTTAGTCGCAGTTAAAACCTAATGTAAAATATTAAATAAATAAAAGACTTAATTTAAAGCGTAAAATAAATAACGATAATGAAATTGCAATAAAAGTGCGATAAAATAAAATTGCGATAATTAAAAAGTACGATAATTAAAAGTGCAATTAAATAACAATAAATAAAAGTGCGATAATTAGAAGTGCAATTAAATATAAAATAAAGGAAATTAAATATGAAATAAAAGAATTATGCTTATTTAAACTTCCGTAATCATGATGTTTGACGTGTTGATTTTAGTTTTATGCCCATGGGTTAATTGTCCTTTGTCCTGGATTATTTAATATGTCCGTCTGGTTTTTGTCCATAACAGTCCATCAGTCATAAATATAAAGTGCGAGTGTCCTCGTCAAATTATTCTTATACCCGAAGTTAAATATTCCAACTAATTGGGGATTCGAATTGTAACAAGGTTTTAATACTTTGTTTAATGAATACACCAGGTTATCGACTGCGTGTAAACCAAGGTTTTACTACTTTGTTAACAATTACACCAATTACCCTTGAATGTAATTCACCCCTGTTTCAATAAGTTTATTAACTATTAATCCATTTCCGTGTCCGGTTAAATGAACGATTATTCGTACATATAAATACCCCGCCCATCGTGTCCGATTGAGTGTATATGGTAATTTATAGGGACGCCCAATTGTAAATCTTTATATTAACATTAACAAACTATCATTTAGTTAAACAAATATAAAGCCCATTAATAGCCCATAGTCTAATTTCCACAAGTGTCGTTCTTTTGTCCAAACCCCAATTATGGTACAAAGCTCAGTTACCCAATTTTAGTAATTAGCCCAACATCATGATTACTTCGTTTTAAATAAGCATAATAATAACTTAGCTACGAGACATTAATGTAAAAAGGTTGAACATAACTTACAATGATTAAAAATAGCGTAGCGTTACACGGACAGAATTTCGACTTACACCCTTACAACATTCGCTAACATACCCTTATTATTAGAATTATAATTAAAATTAAAATATAAATTATAAATATATATATATATATATATATTTTACGTATGAGGAGAAGAAGAAAAAGATGATGAAAATGATCAGATTTCGGTTTGCTTTATAGGGAGTTTCAAAACTGGGGGCTCCGCGACTCGCGGCCATTTTGGCCTTCAAACTCCGCGAGTCGCGGAGAATGAAATTACAGCTCAGTCCCTTGGAGTCTTTCTCTGCCGACGGTTTTTATTTATAAATATAATATATATATAATTAATATAATTAATTATATATTATATTATATTTATATACATAGTTAACTTGTAATTTTTAGTCCGTTGCGTCGAGCGTTAAGAGTTGACTCTGGTCCCGGTTCCGGATTTTCGAACGTCCTTGCGTACAATTTAATATCTTGTACTTTGCGTTTTGAATCTTGTACTCTTGTAATTTCGAGACGTTTCTTATCAACAATTGGAACCTTTTTGATTGTCTTTTGTACTTTTGAGCTTTTTGGTCGTTTGCGTCTTCAATTCGTCGAATCTGTCTTTTGTCTTCACCTTTTATTATTTAAACGAATATCACTTGTAAATAGAACAATTGCAACTAAAAGCTTGTCTTTCTTGAGGAATAATGCTATGAAATATATGTTCGTTTTTAGCATTATCAAATATTCCCACACTTGAGCGTTGCTTGTCCTCAAGCAATATCGTCTTGAAATACTAGAATCACTTCTTTATTCTTCACACTTTGTACATCAGTGATTTCTATACGGCGGTATAAACAATGGTAGTAACGATATGGTTTACAGTCCCACATGACTATAAAAATTTAGATCCATTAAGGAAATTAGATCTTTATGAAAACATTTGATCTTTTGAAAATTAAATCTAGTTTTTTTCCCTAGATAAGTTTTCCAGAATAACCCTTTACCGGTGTTTGCAAAATATTTTTGTGGGTTTGGTGGGTTTCAGATTTGAAAATTTTAGCTCAAAACTTGCGGTTTTGTGTCACCCACTTGCTAACCTTGTATTTGGAAAGCAACACGTCCAGTTTACTTGTCCCGTATATTACCTTTCGATAAACTACCGTCCGGTTGTAAAGGAAAGCGTTGAACAAGCAACTGTTAAGGCAATGTCCCCTGACATGCTTTTAATTATGGTCTATAACGTGTCGGACGCAATTACTATCCTTGGTAGGAGAAATAGTAAAGCTCACCCTTATAATTTTTCGGTATGGCACAAGGTCCTGTCTTTGACCATTATGCAACCACCGTTCTTACGGTTGACACCCGATTTGGTTCAGGTGACCTAATGAATTCCAGGTGAATTCCTAGGATTTTACGTTCAATGGTAATGAACGCATTGAAAATAGGGTTTTCAGAAAACAAATCGGTTTGTAATTTTGATCAAAATATTTTCTCGTTCAAGCTCGAGTTTAGATATCATTGAATTCCATGAGTTTGAATTCTCAATCTTTAAGGTCAATCTCTAGGATTGAGTAATATCAGTCTTAAAAGCTGATTTTTAATTTTTAAGGAGATTATCCTTTCTGGGGATCTGATTCATTAGTCTTATCCAGCTAATTTGCATGGTGCCCCCCCATTGTACAAGATAAATCCTTCTCATGGTTAGGATAAATCTGACCACTTGGCGACCCTGTTTAATGCTGAGGTCCGTGGATTTCCTGCTGATTTTAGTGATGACTTTTCTAGATTTTTCGTCAACCTACAGCTGGTCTGGACGACAACTTCATGACCTAAATCAAGAAGCGCGTGTCTTTTTCGGAAGACTTTACTTCCTTTTAATGATGGAATTGATTCATCGTGTAGATCCATCTCTTCTTTTCTTTCATCGGGTAAAACAGTTTAGTTTAGTCCAAAGCAAAAGTATTTTCAGTTATTTGTTACAGATATATGTGACATATGTTTAAGATAACTTGGTAAATTTTCCCACACTTGGCTTTTATTTTCCTTTTTATCGTCCTCTATTCCATTTTAAATGAATTTTAACATTTTGGTTTGTTTCTCAATTTATGTCCTTTTTGAGGTAACAATAATTTCGGTGTTAAAACCTAGTTTTATCGTTCATAAATATGTATAAACATGATTTTTAGTTCATTTAATTGAAAATTTTGAAAAATTTTACTAGAATTGGGTAGTCAGTATATAAGACCAGTGCCGTTCTTTATTATCAGAGAGCACTAGATTCTAATACAACTACTGCTTTACTAGTATTTTTAATGGTAACCAAGTGTATAAAGTAAAAAATTTTAAAATCCGAAAGAATTTAACCCCTTCCCACACTTAAGATCTTGCAATGCCCTCATTTGCAAGAAATCAGTAACAATTTAAATTATTGAGGGTGATAAGCGTAGAAAAGTGATTAAATTTTACCAAAGTTTCAAACATATTGTTGTTTGTTTGTTGAATGATAAATGGTGCACGTCATTTGTTTATTCCGTCTTTTTTGTTATTTCACACATATTTTGCATCTTGTCATCAAAATTACTTGCTTTTGCTGAACTTAATGCCAGTCTTTGAAAATGCGTTGTTTTACCCTGTTGTGTACATAAGATAAACTGCAAACATATATACATATTTTTAAAGTTTGGTATATTACCCCACATTCAAAAATTATTAAAATCTAAGAATAAAAGTTAGATAATTATAAAAATGATTACAATATTACCAAAAGTATTAAACGTATCAATAATTACAAATTACAAAAAAAAAAAAATAAGTATACTAGGGATGATACTGGTACCAATAGGGGTTCCAGGCATAACCATAGGTGCTATAGAATGCTTCGGCAGGGTCATACGTAGGATACAGTGGCTGCATCTCTATAGACCAGGGAGGGAAGATGGGTTTCGGTGTAGGAATATAGTTTCTACCTATATGTTGGCAATGAGCTATGATTTGGTTCTGATGAACTTGCCAATCTTCAAATGCTCTCTGTCTAGCATTTTCGTATTCCTGAGAAGCTATAAACCTTTGCATTTCTTGCATCTCATTCCCCCTCCTACATTACCTTGCTGTTGGTTTCTCTCCACCTGTGGATGTCTACCATGGTATCGTACTGCGGCGTTATTTCGCCTCTTCAAAACTTTCGCACCATGGTATACATTTAAACCTATAGTATCGCGGGGTTCTGGTTCTTCTACTAATAATCCCCCCCGACTTATATCCACACCGAGATATTCACCAATCAAAGTAATAAAAATACCACCTCCTATTATGCTATGCGGTCTCATCCCCCGAACCATAGCTGATAAATAATAACCCACACAATATGGTATACTTACAGCGCTTTGTGGGTCTCGAATACACATATGGTAAAACAAATCCTGTTCATTTACTTTTTCCTTGTTCTTACCCCTTTGTGTAATCGAATTAGCTAAAAACCTATGAATCACTCTTAATTCAGCTCTATCTATATCCAAATAAGAGTAATTTCCCCCTTTAAAACGGTGATGGCTTGTCATTTGACTCCACACACCGTGTGTATCAAAATTTTCATCTATCTTTCTACCGTTTAGTATCAATCCTCTACAATCGGCAGACGCTAACTCCTCAGGCGTATATATACGTAAAGCCTGAGCCATGTCCAGTAAAGACATGTGGCGCATCGAACCGCCTAACAAAAATCTAATAAAAGAACGATCGGTTAAACTAGCTACCCGATCATTCAACTCTATACTACATAACAATTCTTCACACCATACTTTACATACAGGTCTACGCATGGTGAATAAACGTACCCAGTCATTAAAAGAAGAATTACCATACCTCTGTACAAGTAATTCCCTAATTGGCCCGGCCAATTCTACAGCTTCTAAGGGTCCCCATTCTATGACCCTCGGTACCTCAACAACCTTAGAATGAAGAGTATGCAAACCCCTTTGATATTTTGGATAATCTATCCAAAGTCTGTCAAATCTCAGGTTCGGGTGCAACTCTTCCAAGTGCATATCAGAAAAGGTTATGACTGGATGAGGTATATCCTGCTTGTAGTAGTTATCCACCTCCTGTTGTTCCACATTCTCAGCAGGAGCATTGCGGGCTTGGGATGAAGATTCACCCCTTTCAGTCTGCAAAACACATCAAACACAATTTTTGTGCATACAAATATGCATTAGTGTCAGCAAAATCATCAATCAAAATAATTACAATGACATTATCAATTTATATCAAACTTAAGCTTATTTTCATATTTTCATCAAATCTACACTTTTTCAAATAAGCATATACGAAAATGTTCGCCAAGTTCATAAGTATTTAACTCAAATAACATGTCAAAATAATCATTACTAGCAATTAAACAAGTCTCAAATGGCATTATCTTTCAAAAATCAAGTTCATGAATTTTAGACTTGAAAAAGTCCACTTTAATTCTCAAAATCATGTTTAGGCTCAAAGTTTGGATCATTTAACTACCTAGACATGTTACACTACTCAATTTAGCAACAATTCATGACAAAAATCGGCCATAACCTGTTTATATCAAAAAGCCCCAAATTTGCTCAAGAACACAAACCCTAGATTACTCAAAATTTGAAGTTTAAGGCTTCTAATCATGTTAAACAGCATCAATCTAGGTTATACAAGCATAATACATAAACAATTTAAGCCTAATTACACTAAAAAGCATCAAAATCAAATTGGGGAAAAAAATTGCTCAAGAACACCAAATTTCGGATTAAATGGTGTTTAGGTGTAGAAATTTACCGTTTTTCTTGAGTAATTCCTAGATAGCATCCTTCTCAACATGATTTTAGTAAAAAATTTGGTGATTAACGGTTAAAAATTGTGATTTTGGGGTGTATTTCGCAGGGTTTTTCGGCAGTTTTTCGCTGTGTTTTTGAGTTGTGGAGTGCACTGATCTGTTTTTTTACGTTTTATTTTTTTCTGAGTTTTGGTCCCTCCACGACTCGCGGCATTTAACCCTTCAAACTCCGCGAGTCGCGGAGTTTGCTATTTTTTTTTTTATAATCATTAACTTATTAAAATAATTAAGTACTTAATTTTAAAATTTTGTTTCCCTTGTTATTTAGGACGAGGTCGTTTCGGATCGATGTCCTAGTCCGTCCCTCGACAAAATTTTAAAATTTGTCTTTTTGTAGCGATTGTTTTAAAAGCTAAGATTTTTGGTTTTTTAATGTTTTTGGTATACTTTAATTCAATAAGATTAAAAATAATGATAATAAAAGTTCTCGTCCCTCCCTCGGGTAAAGCAATTTCGGTTCAAAGACCTAGTCTTCAACTTACGACGAATTTTAAAAATCATATTCTTAACTTAATGAGATAAAGTAAATTTTTGTTTTTAAATTCACACAACTTAAATATAAAATTCAAAATTAATATTAAAAATTCACACTAAACTTAAAATTTAAAATGCATAAAATTAAAAATTTATATTTT
Organism: Rutidosis leptorrhynchoides; assembly: GCF_046630445.1. Lineage (NCBI taxonomy): Eukaryota > Viridiplantae > Streptophyta > Magnoliopsida > Asterales > Asteraceae > Rutidosis > Rutidosis leptorrhynchoides. The sequence goes on from NC_092339.1 coordinate 132,914,544, forward strand.
AAAAATTCACACCAAACTTAATTTAAAAATTTATAAATTCATACCAAACTTATATTAATTTTTTCAAATATTTACAATTTTAAATATATATTTTTTTTACAAAGTTTACAATATTAATTTAAGATTTAAATATTAATTTTAAAAACATGGTAAAAATAAAATTAAAAATCTTTTTGTCTTTTTATCCCACTTTAATCAATCAAATATTATCAAAAATATGCGCCCCTCTTTTCGGTAAAGTAATTTCGGTTCCAAGACCTAATTTAACTCATGACGAATTTTTGAAATATTTTGGGTTGATTGATTAAAGATATTTATACCTTAAGAATAAACGTTAAATTTCGCAGTGATGTAATAAATTTTTGAATGATATCAATAATTTCGGTCGCCAAACCTAATTTTATTCAATACCAATTTAATACTTTTTAGCGAACAAATTAGCGTTTATTATCAAAAGGTTAAAAATAAAAATAAAAATAAAAACTGTACAGACATACCTGTGAAATAGATTTCTTAGTTATATGATCTATTCCATTCATAAGATAGTCGGTTTAATTGGTTTTCCATGGCTACATAGGCGTAACCTCGAGCATTCAGTGTCTTTTCTTCTAAACATATGAACGGTCCGTCTCTGCATAAAGTAACAAATTCGGTATTTGAATAGGTTTGATTATTTGAACATTTACCTCCATGTGACCATTTTCCGCATTTGTGACATCGTTCTAAGTGTCGTGCTCTTCTTTTCGCTGCGGATTTTGATTTTCCTTTACCAAATTGTAACTTATTATCTTCGCATCTGGATTCTTTTCTAACTCCGTCCATTCTTTCTCTGATTACTGATACTAATTCACTTGGTAGTATGTCATTATTTCTTTTAGTGATCAAAGCGTGTAGCATTAGACCATGGTTTAGTTCACAGGCAGTCTTCATTTTGTAAAAACCTAAAAAAAATAAAAATTCAGAATGGGGGGAGAAGACTAGTTCTTTAGGGTCTGCTAGGGAAAGACCATTCGGGTTCCATTTTCGAGAACTACACGAAAACAGACAATCTAACTCTAACAGAAATACATATTATCCTTTAAAGACTTGATTCTCCCCACACTTAGTTAGCTGTGGTGTCGAAATTGTGATTAACTTCGTTGTCGACTTCCATCGGACCATGTATGTAATGTTTAACTCTGTGACCATTAACTTTAAATTCAATCCCATTTGAATTTATTAATTCTATCGTTCCATATGGGAAAACTCTTTTGACTATGAATGGTCCAGACCATCTTGATTTCAATTTTCCAGGAAATAGCTTGAATCGTGAATTGAAAAGAAGAACTCTGTCTCCTTTTTAAATTCTTTTGAACTTCTGATTCTTTTATCATGCCATTTCTTCGTTCTTTCTTTATAGATTAACGAATTTTCGTATGCTTCATGTCTTAATTCTTCTAATTCGTTTAGTTGACTTAATCGTAGACGTCCGGCTTCATGTAAATCAAGATTACATGTCTTCAAAGCCCAAAATGCTTTGTGTTCAATTTCTACTGGAAGATGACATGCTTTTCCATAAATAAGTCTAAAAGGTGTGGTTCCAATTGGAGTTTTGTAGGCTGTTCTAAAAGCCCAGAGTGCATCCTCCAATTTAATGGACCATTCCTTCGGATTTGATCCTACGGTTTTCTCTAGAATACGTTTTAAAGCTCGGTTGGTATTTTCAACTTGTCCACTTGTTTGTGGATGATATGCGGTGGAGATTTTATGAGTTACTCCAAATCTTTTAAGAACTTTCTCAAGTTGATTATTACAGAAATGAGTACCCCGATCACTTATTAAAGCTTTCGGTGTTCCAAACCTTGCAAAAAGACGTTTTAAAAAGTTGACTACAACTCGTGCATCGTTAGTTGGGAGAGCTTGTGCTTCCGCCCATTTAGATACATAATCAATGGCTACGAGTATATATAGATTATTATGAGATTTTGGAAATGGACCCATAAAGTCAATACCCCAAATGTCAAATACTTCACATACTTGGATGACATTTTGTGGCATTTCATCACGTTGATTTATTTTTCCGGCCCTTTGACATGCATCACAGGATTTGCAAAGAAGGTGTGCGTCTTTGTAAATTGTTGGCCAATAGAATCCAGCTTCATAAACTTTTCTTGCTGTTAGTTGAGGTCCATAATGTCCTCCTGTTGGTCCTGTGTGACAATGGTTTAATATTTTACTAGCTTCATCTCCAAATACACATCGGCGTATTATTCCATCGGGACAACTTTTAAACAGATGTGGATCTTCCCAGAAATAGTGTTTTATATCACTGAAGAATTTCTTTCGTCTTTGGTACGATAATCCTTTTTCAAGGAATCCACAAACTAAGTAGTTTGCATAGTCTGCAAACCATGGGATTTCATTATAATCTATCTTCAATAGATATTCATCAGGAAAGTTGTCTTGTATGGCCGATTCATTTAGAACTTCTAATTCGGGATTTTCAAGACGAGAAAGATGATCAGCGGCGAGATTTTCTGCTCCTCTTTTATCTCGGATTTCAATATCAAACTCTTGTAAGAGTAAGATCTAACGGATTAATCTTGGTTTAGCATCTTGTTTTGAAAATAGGTATCTAAGAGCAGAATGGTCGGTATAGACCACCGTTTTTGCTAGAACGAGATATGATCAAAATTTGTCAAAAGCAAAGACAATAGCAAGGAGTTCTTTTTCAGTAGTTGTATAGTTCGTTTGTGCTCCTTGTAATGTATTACTAGCATAATATATAGGTTGAAATCGTTTTTCAATCCTTTGTCCTAAAACGGCTCCCATTGCAAAATCACTTGCATCGCACATTAGTTCAAATGGTAGATTCCAATTTGGTGTTATCATGATCGGCGCATTAGTGAGTTTCTCTTTAAGAATATTAAAAGATTTGATACACTCATCTGAAAAGATGAATGGAGCATCCTTTTCTAGGAGTTTATTCATAGGAGTGGCAATTTTAGAAAAATCTTTTATGAAACGTCGGTAAAAACCGGCATGCCCTAGAAAACTCCTAACTCCTCTAACATTGGTGGGATGTGGAAGTTTAGCAATTACATCTACTTTAGCTCTATCCACTTCAATTCGTTCTTTTGAAATTTTATGTCCAAGAACGATGCCTTCTTTAACCATGAAATGGCATTTCTCCCAATTAAGTACTAGATTTGATTTTTCGCATCTAATTAGCATTCGTTCCAGATTAACTAGACATGATTCAAATGTATCACCGAAGACTGAAAAGTCATCCATGAATACTTCCATGCATTCTTCTATCATGTCGTGAAAAATCGCCATCATACACCTTTGAAAGGTTGCAGGGGCGTTACAAAGTCCAAATGGCATGCGTTTGTAAGCAAAAGTACCATAAGGGCACGTGAATGTGGTTTTCTCTTGATCTTCGGGTGCTATTGGAATTTGAAAATATCCGGAAAACCATCTAGAAAACAATAGTAACTATTTCCGGCTAATCTTTCCAACATTTGATCAATAAAAGGTAAGGGAAAGTGATCTTTTCTGGTGGCGTCATTTAATTTTCTATAATCAATACACACACGCCATCCTGTTACAGTTCTAGTAGGAATAAGCTCATTTTTCTCATTTGTAATGACAGTCATGTCACCCTTCTTAGGCACGCATTGAACTGGGCTTACCCATGGACTATCAGAGATTGGATAAATTAGACCTGCATCTAGCAGTTTAATAATCTCTTTCTTAACTACATCTTGCATATTAGGATTTAGTCTTCGTTGGCGTTGCACATACGTTTTATGACCTTCTTCCATAAGGATTTTATGTGTGCAATACGAAGGACTTATTCCTTTAATATCATGAATCTTCCATGCAATGGCTGGTTTATGAGCTTTCAACACAGAAATGAGTTGTGATTTCTCATTTTCAGTAAGAGAAGACGATATTATTACAGGTAATTCAGATTCACCATGTAAATAAGCGTATTCCAAATGGTTTGGAAGTGGCTTTAACTCTAATTTCGGAGGTTCTTCTATCGATGATTTGTATCGATATCTGTCTTCTTCTTTTAGCATTTGAATTTCTTCTGTTGTTGGTTCATATCCATTAGCTATAAGTATAACTAACATTTCAGCTTCATCAATTAGTTCATTACCTTCTCCTAAAGAACATTCTCCTGTTCCTTGTAATTCTGGAAATTCTTCTAATAATTCTGCATGTGCATCTATAGTTTGAATATAATAACATGTATCATCTGCAGATTGTGGTTGTTGCATTGCTCTATCAACTGAAAAGGTAACACTCTCATCCTCTATACTTAGGGTCAGTTTCTTACCGAACACATCTATCATTGCTTTAGCCGTGTTTAAGAATGGTCTTCCTAATATGAGAGGAACTTGAGAATCTTCTTCCATGTCCAAAACAACAAAATCTACTGGAAATACTAAAGTACCAACTTTAACTAGCATGTTCTCCATTATCCCTCTAGGATATTTTATTGATCTATCGGCTAGTTGTATGCTTATTCTGGTTGGTTTCAATTCTCCAAGGTCTAGTTTAGTGTATAGTGAATACGGCATTAGATTTATACTAGCACCTAAGTCTGCCAATGCTTCTATTGAATTAAGACTACCCAGAAAACATGGAATTGTGAAACTTCCTGGATCAGATAATTTTTCTGGTATCTTATTCAACAGCACTGCTGAACAATTAGCATTCATAGTAACAGCCGAGAGTTCTTCCATTTTCTTTCTATTTGAGATTAGATCTTTCAAGAATTTAGCATATCTAGGCATTCCTGAAATCACATCAATGAAAGGAAGATTTACATTTATCTGTTTAAACATATCCAAGAATTTGGATTGCTCGGCTTCAAGTTTTTCTTTCTTCATTTTACTCGGGTAAGGAAGTGGTGGTTGGTATGGTTTAACATAAGGTTTATCCTTAACTGTGTTATCTTCATTAACCTTTTCAACTACCGGTTCTTTTTCCTTATCTTGATCAGGTTGTGGTTCTTGTGGAGTAGGAATAGCTTCATCAGAAGTTACAGGTATTTCCGGTGGTTTAAGTGTTGTACCACTTCTTGTGGTAATGACTTTAGCTGTTTCATTCCGGGGGTTAGCATTTGTATCACTAGGTAGACTTCCCGGTTTTCTTTCACCTATTAACCTTGCTAGGTTACTTACTTCTTGTTCCAGATTTTGAATAGAAGCTTGTTGATTTCTAAATGCTTGAGCATTTTGTTCATTGGTTTGTTTCTGAGATGTGAAAAACTGCGTTTAAGTTTCAACTAGCTTCGTCATCATATCTTCTAAATTTGGCTTTTTATCATCGGTTTGTTGTGGTGGTTTGTTTTGAAAATTAGGTCTTTGCTGATTATAAGTATTATTGGATACTTGTTGATTGCTAGGACCTTGTTGGTTGTTGTATGGAATATTTCGGTTATAATTTTGGTTTTGATTGTAAATCGGTCTTAGCGGTTGATAATTATTATGACAATTATTTCCAGGCCTTTGGTTTATGTATGAAATATTCTCTCTTTGTTCCATTGTTAATTCAATACTGAGACAATCTTTTGTCAAATGTGGTCCTCCACACTGCTCACAACTAATTCGTATTGAGTGAATATCCTTAGTCATCTTTTCCATTCGTCTTTCCACAGCATCTATCTTTGCGGAAATGGAATCTAAGTCATGGCTAGAATCGGCTCTAGCTGCTTTAGATGATCTAATGATATCTTTTTCTTGGTGCCACTCATGTGAGTGGGAAGCAGTATTATCAATAATTTTGTAAGCATCAGTTTCGGTTTTCTTCATAATAGAACCACCAGCTGCTATATCTATGTCTTTTCTTGTAGTGATGTCGCATCCTTGGTAGAATATTTGTACTATTTGACAGGTGTCTAAACCATGTTGCGGACATCCTCTTAAAAACTTTCCATATCTAGTCCACGCCTCATATAGAGTTTCATTTGGTTTCTGTGTAAACGTAACAATTTCTGCTTGAAGTCTTACTGCTTTAGATGCAGGAAAGAATTGTTTAAGAAAATTTTCAACTAAAACGTCCCATGTATCAATCGCCCCTTCAGGTAACGATTCCAACCAATCTTTGGCTTCTCCCTTTAAAGTCCAGGGAAATAACATGAGATATATCTGTTCATCCTCCACTTCTCGGATTTTAAATAGTGTGCAGATCCTATTAAAGGTACGTAGATGTTCATTTGGATCTTCCTTCAGCGCACCACTAAATTGGCATTGATTAGTCACCATGTGTAGAATTTGTCCTTTGATTTCATAATCTGGCGCATTAATGTCTGGATGAGTAATTGCGTGACCTTGGCCAGTGCGTTTAGCTCTCATTCGGTCTTCCATACTTAAAGGTTCCAGATTCTCCATAATTGAATTTGTTGAATCGGTATCACTAGAGGATTCTGATTTAATGGTTCGTTCCTCAACAATCTCTGTTTGAATGATTGGTGGCTCCGGAGGAAAGTTTAATGGTTCAGGATCTACGAACCGTTCCTGAATATTTTCCGGATTCTCAATTGTGAGGTCGGGTTCAAAAAATGGATTATCGGAAATTTGAACTGAAGTACTTGGTCGACTGGATGACGATTCTAAAGAAAAATCAACGGCGGTTATATTTGCTAAATGTCTTGATCTAGTTACAGGTGGTGAAAGTACAAAAGGTGGTGAACGTCTTGCTCGGTGCATTCACTGAATATCCTATTAGTTTTAAAAAGGAAAGAAAAATTATAATAAGTTATCCAATCAATAGACTTTTCTGATTTTGCTCACGTTTCGAATAGCCAAAAGATGCAGCAGAGGGGCAGGATTCGTTTGGTCTCAATATAATTGAGGACTGTTTGGCTCCAATAACCCGGTCCACGTACAAATCCAACTATTACTACGAACCAGAAAATTTTGATGTCTATCAATTTAACCACTCAAAATAAATTTTCGTAATTTTAAGAAATTTAGATAAGAAGTAGAATAAAAATCTATGTCCTAAAAACTAGAATAGCGAGAAATAAGAAAGAAAAAGAGTTCGTCGAAAAAGGTCGAAAAAGAAAAATGGTTAAAAAATAAAAGGTGACGAAAAAATAAAAGAAACTTATAAAACTTAAAAATACTTGACTAACCTAACCTTATTACTACAACTAACTTAAAATTATAATCGCAAATTGAAATTACTAATTGGAATGATAATTGATACATAGTAAAAGGTGTCTAAAAATATTAAAGCTTACAGGAAAAACTAAATCCCAAATGGAAATAACTTAAAAAGAAACTAAAACTTAAAAAGGCGTCGCAAAATTCTAAAGCACCTAAATCTTAGTCTAAAGAAAAAGCACTTAAGGAATTCTACGGCAAAGCCTAAAAATCTAGGAGTAAAAATAACTATAGCAAAAACTAAGTTTAAAATTAAATATGAGCGAAAAAAAATACAAATATTACGCTACAACGATTAAAAAGGGACAAAATATAAAAATATACAAAAAGTTGTAAAAATTACAATTTTTATAAAAATATTATTTTTATATTATTTAATTAATAAAACTACTAATTTTACAAATTAATTAAACTAATTAAACTAAAATATAAATTAAATAAAACTTAAAATAAACTTAATTATAATAATAATAATAATTAGGGTTAATAATAATAATAATTAATAATAATCCGTAATAAATGCAGGATTAGGGCTTCTGTCGCGTGTCAGAATACCTCCGCGAGTTGCGGTATTTAATGCATCAAACCCCGCGAGTCGCGGGGTTCAGAATTTCAACTGACAGGTTTAATTTCAACGCGTTTTTCTTTATTTATTTATTTATTTTATTTTCTGTTTTTAAATATGTGTATTAATAAAACTTTATATTTAAAACTTAAATAAAAATAGAATCACTTTATAATTTTATAAATAAAAATCTTAAAACTAGATTTATATATATATATATATATATATATATATATATATATATATATATATATATATATATATATATATATATATATATATATATATATATATATATATATATATTTTATATTAGCGTTGCGCTTTCGGCTTTTAAGAGAGTTCCCCGGCAGCGGCGCCAAAAATACTTGATGTGCAGCGGGGTGTATACAAAATAGTATTATTTTTAGTGCGAAATACTATTAAATACGATACAATTTTACACAAGATATTTATTTATTTATAGAATGGATATACTTAAACCTTGCTACAACACTTATAGGCAGTGTACCTAATCGTACAGTAGTGTAGTTTTTAGTAAGTCCGGTTCGTTCCACAGGGAAATCTTTAAACAAAGCTTAACGCTATATTAGTTTACTTTTATAAAAATACAAATATATATATAAGTAATATTATTATTATAAAGGGGGGTTTTTACCGTTTAATGACCGGTTTGTCGATTTTAAAACTTTAGTCGCAGTTAAAACCTAATGTAAAATATTAAATAAATAAAAGACTTAATTTAAAGCGTAAAATAAATAACGATAATGAAATTGCAATAAAAGTGCGATAAAATAAAATTGCGATAATTAAAAAGTACGATAATTAAAAGTGCAATTAAATAACAATAAATAAAAGTGCGATAATTAGAAGTGCAATTAAATATAAAATAAAGGAAATTAAATATGAAATAAAAGAATTATGCTTATTTAAACTTCCGTAATCATGATGTTTGACGTGTTGATTTTAGTTTTATGCCCATGGGTTAATTGTCCTTTGTCCTGGATTATTTAATATGTCCGTCTGGTTTTTGTCCATAACAGTCCATCAGTCATAAATATAAAGTGCGAGTGTCCTCGTCAAATTATTCTTATACCCGAAGTTAAATATTCCAACTAATTGGGGATTCGAATTGTAACAAGGTTTTAATACTTTGTTTAATGAATACACCAGGTTATCGACTGCGTGTAAACCAAGGTTTTACTACTTTGTTAACAATTACACCAATTACCCTTGAATGTAATTCACCCCTGTTTCAACAAGTTTATTAACTATTAATCCATTTCCGTGTCCGGTTAAATGAACGATTATTCGTACATATAAATACCCCGCCCATCGTGTCCGATTGAGTGTATATGGTAATTTATAGGGACGCCCAATTGTAAATCTTTATATTAACATTAACAAACTATCATTTAGTTAAACAAATATAAAGCCCATTAATAGCCCATAGTCTAATTTCCACAAGTGTCGTTTTTTTGTCCAAACCCCAATTATGGTACAAAGCTCAGTTACCCAATTTTAGTAATTAGCCCAACATCATGATTACTTCGTTTTAAATAAGCATAATAATAACTTAGCTACGAGACATTAATGTAAAAAGGTTGAACATAACTTACAATGATTAAAAATAGCGTAGCGTTACACGGACAGAATTTCGACTTACACCCTTACAACATTCGCTAACATACCCTTATTATTAGAATTATAATTAAAATTAAAATATAAATTATAAATATATATATATATTTTACGTATGAGGAGAAGAAGAAAAAGATGATGAAAATGATCAGATTTCGGTTTGCTTTATAGGGAGTTTCAAAACTGGGGGCTCCGCGACTCGCGGCCATTTTGGCCTTCAAACTCCGCGAGTCGCGGAGAATGAAATTACAGCTCAGTCCCTTGGAGTCTTTCTCTGCCGACGGTTTTTATTTATAAATATAATATATATATAATTAATATAATTAATTATATATTATATTATATTTATATACATAGTTAACTTGTAATTTTTAGTCCGTTGCGTCGAGCGTTAAGAGTTGACTCTGGTCCCGGTTCCGGATTTTCGAACGTCCTTGCGTACAATTTAATATCTTGTACTTTGCGTTTTGAATCTTGTACTCTTGTAATTTCGAGACGTTTCTTATCAATAATTGGAACCTTTTTGATTGTCTTTTGTACTTTTGAGCTTTTTGATCGTTTGCGTCTTCAATTCGTCGAATCTGTCTTTTGTCTTCACCTTTTATTATTTAAACGAATATCACTTGTAAATAGAACAATTGCAACTAAAAGCTTGTCTTTCTTGAGGAATAATGCTATGAAATATATGTTCGTTTTTAGCATTATCAAATGCGACATAATTTTGGTCAAACGTGTCTCATATAGGGACTACGACCACGTGACGGGACCTAAGTTAACGGCGCCGTCAATGACGATTTTGCCGGGTCGTTACAATTACCACCCATCAAATAGATTAACAATTGTTACCAATTTATCCATTGTGACACCAACAATCACAATTAGTAACAACCCATGAGGAAATTCCATGTCATTATACAAAGAATATAATCACAACATTCTTTTATTGACTTCATTCTTATTTATTAATAATATTAATCAAAAAATCAACACTTAACTAAATTTGTCTCTCGTTTACCTTTATCCAAATATAACATTGTCACACCTTTTCAAAAAAGGTAATGATGCCAATTCGTCAAAACAATTTGTCAGACGACCACTTAGCACCAAGACGTAACACAATTTGGATATTATCAAAAACATGACCATTACAGAAAACGTCATGACGGTTAATAACGATATTTACAAATTGAGTAGTTAAATTAACCGTTGAAATGTTTCTTTGAGTCAAATCATGTTGATAATCAAAATCTTGATTATATTATTTCGTACACAAGCACCATATATTCAATTGAATAAATCAGTTGCATCAAACACTTGTTACATGCATGCATACATTCAATTGATCATTACCTAATTTAATTAATAAATAGCCATTACATACGGTGCATTGATCATAGTTTGCATAAGAAACATCTGTATGTAATTTAGAAAACCTCTTTTATAGAAAACTGTTTATATCCATATTATTCTACCATCAAATATTAAACATGAATTTTCACATCTTTGATTTGCAACAAATCAAACACATGTTTAACATTAATTTACCGAATAATATATGAACCACACATACATATTTATCATCATGAAAGTTTCATGCACACAAATCCTTCATATTCATATCATCATTTTATCATGCAATTCATAATTAATTTTATCATGAATTAATATCATCATGTGTTGATAATGCTAAAAACGAACATATATTTCATAGCATTATTCCTCAAGAAAAGACAAGCTTTTAGTTGCAATTGTTCTATTTACAAGTGATATTCGTTTAAATAATAAAAGGTGAAGACAAAAGATAGATTCGACGAATTGAAGACGCAAACGACCAAAAAGCTCAAAAGTACAAAATACAATCAAAGTGGTTCCAATTATTGATAAGAAACGTCTAAAAATTACAAGAGTACAAGATTCAAAACGCAAAGTACAAGATATTAAATTGTACGCAAGGACGTTCGAAAATCCAGAACCGGGACCAGAGTCAACTCTCAACGCTCGACGCAACGGACTAAAAATTACAAGTTAACTATGTATATAAATATAATATAATATATAATTAATTATATAAATTATATATATATTATATTTATATATTAAAATCGTCGGCAAAGAAGATCCAAAAAGGGATGAGCTGTAAAAGCAAACTCCGCGACTTGCAGAGTTCGAAGGGCAAAAATACCGCGACTCGCGGAACCCCAAATTCTGAAAATGCCTATAAAAGCTCGCGCATTCTGAACGTTTTATATATCCTTTAATCTCTTTATCTAAACGTATATATATATATATATATATATATATATATATATATATATATATATATATATATATATATATATATATATATATATATATATATATATATATATTTTAATTTTAATTTTAATTTTAATTTCTAATAATAAGGATATGTTAGCGAATGTTGTAAGGGTGTAAGTCAAAATTCTGTCCGTGTAACGCTACGCTATTTTTAATCATTGTAAGTTATGTTCAACCTTTTTAATTTAATGTCTCGTAGCTAAGTTATTATTATGCTTATTTAATGCCGAAGTAATCATGATGTTGGGCTAATTATTAAAATTGGGTAATTGGGCTTTGTACCAGAATTGGGGTTTGGACAAAAGAACGACACTTATGAAAATTAGACTATGGGCTATTAATGGGCTTTATATTTGTTTAACTAAATGATAGTTTGTTAATTTTAATATAAAGATTTACAATTGGACGTCCCTATTAATAACCATATACACTCGATCAGACACGATGGGCGGGGTATTTATATGTACGAATAATCGTTCATTTAACTGGACACGGGAATGGATTAATAGCCACTAGAATTATTAAAACAGGGGTGAAATTATGTACAAGGACACTTGGCATAATTGATAACAAAGTATTAAAACCTTGGTTTACACGCAGTCGATAACCTGGTGTAATTATTAAACAAAGTATTAAAATCTTGTTACAGTTTAAGTCCCCAATTGGTTGGAATATTTGACTTCGGGTATAAGGATAATTTGACGAGGATACTCGCACTTTATATTTATGACTGATGGACTGTTATGGACAAAAACCAGACGGACATATTAAATAATTCAGGACAAAGGACAATTAACCCATGTGCATAAAACTAAAATCAACACGTCAAACATCATGATTACGGAAGTTTAAATAAGCATAATTCTTTTATTTCATATTTAATTTCCTTTATTTTATATTTAATTGCACTTCTAATTATCGCACTTTTATTTATTGTCATTGTATTTAATTGCACTTTTAATTATCGTATTTTTAATTATCGCAATTTTATTTTATCGCAATTTCATTATCGTTATTTACTTTACGCTTTAAATTAAGTCTTTTATTTATTTAATATTTTATATTAGGTTTTAACTGCGACTAAAGTTTTAAAAATCGACAAACCGGTCATTAAACGGTAAAAACCCCCTTTTATAATAATAATATTACTTATATATATATTTGTATTTTTATAAATTAAACTAATATAGCGTTAAGCTTTGTTTAAAGATTTTACCTGTGGAACGAACCGGACTTACTAAAAACTACAATACTGTACGATTAGGTACACTGCCTATAAGTGTTGTAGCAAGGTTTAAGTATATCCATTCTATAAATAAATAAATATCTTGTGTAAAATTGTAGCATATTTAATAATATTTAGTTGTAAAAATAAAGCTATTTCATATACACCTCTGCGCACATCATGTGTATAGATATCACGCAGATCATACTCATCATCATAGGATTCATATTAATATCTATCACAAATCATAAAAGATAATGATCAATAGAAAGTGTTTACTTGTCATGAAGATTGAAACAAAGTGTAGAAAGATCACTTGAATCTTTAACCCATCAATATGATGATCAAATCCCTTATGCACATCTAAAATGAAACCCATAAGACCATAAAATTCTGACATCAACACAATTCAATTCCTTTAAACTTCACACCAATTCGAAGTCATTTCTTCCACCGTTTCTCCGGACATAGAAATCACAAATATTCGATTAGATTGTTAGAAACCGGGGTTAAAAACCTTCGTTCCTGAAACGGTGATGACTCCGGATTGATCTTTGAATCGTGTGAACACTTTCCTAATTGAATATTTTGACCCTATTAGCCACGGGTTACACGAAGTTTCGATTGGGATAAGACAAAGATAAGATTGTCGTCTTGGCTAAAAGATAACAATCAAACAATTGCAGAGATGTATCTTCTAATTGTATGAATTGAAAGTGTGTAAAAGGATCAAAAATTCTGGAACCTTTTTCAAATACACAAAGGGTGTATTTAATATGGGTCAAAAGGTTTCTTAAAAAGTCACAACCTTTTATTCACACCCATTAGTGACTTGGTAGTTAACATTCATGTATTTAGATTTAAAATGGTCTAAAAAACATGTAAAAACGCAGTTTAAATGCCCTGGAACAACCCCAAAACGTTTGGGGTTCCTTTTCAGCGAGTCCAGTGTTAAGCCATGCCGCGGGCCCAAGAGCTGCGCCGCGGGTCCAAGAGCCGTGCCGCGGGCTAACAAAGCAAAACACTTCAAAATATGCAAATTCTCGAACTTGAAATCATGCCTTAAGCCGTGCCGCGGGCCCAGGAGCCGCGCCGGGGCTTAAAGCTACTTCACACCAAAATTTTGTTCAAGCTTATTTTCAAGTGTGTTTAGCATTTCAAGTTGTGTTTCGCATTCTTTCAAGTCCAATTCGCGTTTCTTAAGTTCCAAACATTATTTCCAAGTCCAAAATACTACCTCAAACCACCTCACGTTTTACGAACGTGTACTCCACACTCTCCGAATTCGTGTAACGTATCAATGGTTCGAAAACACTTTCAACTTAGTAGTCCAATCAACTAAAATGACGTTGGATCATGCTAAAATCACCAACATGAGGTTTGCTTAATAAGGAGTAATATTTCTGAATGTGCGTGGTTTTGGTGAAAAGTTTAGTTGAGTTAGAGGTATATGTATTAGTGAGAGGCCTGATATTGTAGTCTTCCAGGAGACCAAGTGTAGAAGTCTTAATGATAATTGGGTCCAACATTTGTGGGGTCATTGTGATCTAGGTTATGTTCAAAAGGATGCCATAGGTAACTCGGGGGGGGGGGGGGGGGTGGTTAATTATATGGAATACTAATCGGTTCAAGGTCAATTGTGCGATGGGTGGTGAATTTTTTTATCGCTATTAGGGGTAATTGGGTAGGTTTCAATCACAATACGATTCTTGTTAATGTCTACGGTCCGCATAATGATAGGGACAAAAAGAAACTATGGGACTCCCTTGATTCTCTTATGGATAGTATTGATACGGGGTGGGTCTTGTGTGGTGACTTCAATAAAGTTCGTGACCATAGTGATAGGCTTAATTGTGTTTTCCTTGAGGCTAGGGCTAGGAGATTCAATGAGTTCATTATTAGAAACAACTTAATTGAGATACCGATTGTTGGAAGGAAATTCCCTCTGGTTAGTGATGATGGGACTAAGTTAAGTAAACTTGATTGTTTTTTAGTGACCCATAATTTTATTACGCTATGGAAAGATCTTTCAATATATGCGCTTGATAGAAAACAATTGGATCATTGCCCACTCCTTCTTCGTGATGGTATAATTGATTATGATCCTAAGCCATTTAAAATTTTTGATGAGTGGTTATTCAAAGAGGGCATTGATAGGGTTATTATCGATGGTTAGAATAAAGATGTTCGTGGTTCCAAAAAAGATTGTATCTTCCTAGATAAGCTTAAAAATGTTAAAGGAGAATTAAAAAAATTGGAGCCGTAAAGAATTTGGCAACTTAGATGAGGAAATAAATGTCCTTAAAAATATTGTTGTTACTTGGGAACAAAAGGCTGGAAATGATCCAATCTCGGATAGTGATCATCTATGTTGGTTGCAAGCTCGTAAGTATTGGATTTCAAAAGAAAAGGTCAAGGTGGGAATGCTAAAACAAAAGGCCCGGGTTCGTTGGGTTCTTGATGGTGATGAGATTTCTAAATTCTTTCACTCAACCATGCGTAGGAAATATAATAAGAATAATATCAGGGGTCTCACTATTAACGGAATTTGGTGCGAGGATCTGAAAGAAATTAAAACGATGGTTTTTGATCATTTTAAAAGTGTGTTTAGTTGGGGGGTACTTCCAGGCCAAAATTCGTGCTTACTACCAGTCCTAACTTTACTATTTCTAGCCCACAGCAAACTTCTGGACAGTCTGCCATTTCAGTTGGCCCACGTCGTGCTTCTGGACAGCCCACGGCCTCTGTTGGGCCTCTATCATAATTTGGGCCTACTGGTCCTCCTGTTCGCGGGCCTCCTTGCATTATTAATGATAATAGCCGTGCATCTGGGCCTGTTCAAGATGTAAATGGGCCTGATCTAAGCTTTTTATCCAGTGATTGGGCTGCGCTTTTGGAACATGCTTTTTCAGAAAGTGAAGTTTGGGATGCAATTAAAGGGTGCGGTAGCTCAAAGGTCCCCGGCCCGGATGGTTTTAACATGCATTTTTTTAAAAAAATTTAGCACGTAATTAAAGATGATCTTATGGTTGCCATTCATGAATTTTGGGAATCGGGTAAGATATCCAATGGTTGTAATGCATCGTTGATCACCTTAGTTCCTAAAAAACAAGATCCCGTGGCTCTCAACGACTATCGTCCTATTAGTTTGATCAGAAGTTTCTATAAAATTATTGAGAAGTTACTCTCAAATAGTCTTAGAAAGGTTATCTCAAATCTTGTTGGTATTGAGCAAAGTGCATTCATTAGAGGTCGGAACATTCTCGATGGGGCTTTAATTGCAAATGAGACTGTTACTTATCTAAAAAATAATCATTCGAAAAGTCTAATATTCAAAGTTTATTTTGAGAAGGCTTTTGA
Organism: Rutidosis leptorrhynchoides; assembly: GCF_046630445.1. NCBI lineage: Eukaryota > Viridiplantae > Streptophyta > Magnoliopsida > Asterales > Asteraceae > Rutidosis > Rutidosis leptorrhynchoides. The sequence goes on from NC_092339.1 coordinate 132,930,817, forward strand.
TTGCTTGAGTAGGGATTTCTAGATGGAAGTTATGGAACTTATGGGGTTCGAGTCCAAGTGGAGGGGTTGGATTTTTTCATGTCTTAAGTCGGCTTCGATATCGGTCCTTGTTAATGGGCCTCCTACTAGTGAATTCAAATTAGAACGCGGGGTTAGACAAGGAGATCTGTTATCTCCCTTTCTTTTCATCATTGTTGCGGAAGGACTAAATGTAATGACTAAAAAAGCCGTTTATAAAAAGAACTACATTGGTGTTGAAATTGGTTCCGATAAAATTCGTATCTCGCATCTCCAATATGCGGATGATACGATTTTCTTTGGTGAATGGAGTGTGAGAAACCTTCAGAATTTATTCAAAATTCTCAAGTGCTTTGAACTCACTTCGGGTCTAAAGGTTAATTACCTTAAAAGTAACTTGTATGGGATTGATGTTGATAAAGTTGAAATTAAAAGTATGGCCTCAATGTTTGGATGTAATTCTGGATCATTCCCGTTCACTTATCTTGGTCTTCTGGTTGGGGGTAAAATGAATAAGTTAGAAAGTTGGAACCCGGTGTTAGATAAATTCTCCAAACGTCTCTCGGATTGGAAGGCACGTTCAATTTCTTATGGTGGACGCTTGACCTTAATAAAATCGGTGTTGAATAGTCTCCCGTTGTACTACTTCTCCCTCTTCCGCGCCCCGACATGTGTGGTAAAAAAGTCTTGAGAGTGTAAGACGTTCTTTTTTTTGGGGCGGGACTAGTTCAAACTCAAAAATTTCATGGGTTAAAAAGGGATGAAACCCTCTTTCCTTTCGAGAAAGAGGGGTTAAACTTGGGCTCTTTAAAAAGAAAAAACCTAGCTTTGATCGGCAAGTGGTGGTGGAGGTTTAAAAACGAAACAAACTCCTTGCGGGTCAAAGTTATTTCTAGTATTTATGGGTCTTCCGGGGGTCTTTTACATCCTTTTGATTCTATTGTGTTACCTTGTAATTCGGTATGGTCTAACATTATATGTGACAACCCGAAAATTTTCGACCAAATTTAAACTTTATCTTTATTTTATTCCGACACGATAAGCAAAGTTTGTTAAGTTGAAATCTCAAGAATTTTAAACTGTGTTCATACATTTATTTAACCTTGACCAAATTCTGACGATTCACGAACCATTATATAAATATATATGAGTATATGTGTATATATATTATAACTTGGAAACGTTAATAAAGCATTAGATGTATAATACTTTACATGAACGTGTTTGTTTCAGTATATTTTGATATATTTACCTTCGGAATTAGAAGGTAACATCAATGATTGTTTTGGTAGATATTTCAGCAGTTATAAACCCTATATGTATTATTATAAGTCTCGTGGTGAGGTCCACGTTGATTCGAGAAATCTGTTCTTTTTAACGGTACTCGGAATATTTGGTAAAGTGATTTACAAGTAAGAACAAAAGTGTCGTCAACAAAAGTTAGTCAAAAGTTAGTGGAGATTCCCGTTTAATTTTCAAAAGCATATTTTACAGTGACTGCCTTGTGTCCCTTGGTAATTTAATTATTTAGTTTTCATATTATTAAAAGCATTATTTGATATAATAACTTTTATTATTTAAACGAGTTAACTTATATAAACCGGACTTTGAAATATAATTGGTTTTGAAAAACTAAATATTATATTAAGTAAATATTTCAATTATATATATAAATTATATTCCTAAAATAAAGATATATATATATATATATATATATATATTACAATATAATATTAATATAGTTATAAAACGTTTTGATATTTTATATATTTTAATAAACAACGAGAAGTTGATTTATAGAAGCAAATGATCAAAACACTCAAATGTATAAGTTACACTTCGTGTAATATTGTTATTCAATAATTTTAGTCTATATTTTGACAAGGGTACGAGTCACGAAATGTAAAGCACGAGTTTTCTAAGCGTACGAAACATCGTTGGAAAAACGGGAACCGGGACATAAGTCGAGTGACAACGTACAACTCAACAGAACTAAAATTACAAGTCCATTATGCACATAAATATAATATTATGTATATATAATTATTAAGATTAAATATATAAATATATATTATATAAATAAAAAACGAGTGTCGGCAGGATCAGACAAACGAATATGAGCTGGGACTAGGAGCCATGCGATCGCATGGTTTCCCCTCACATTACCCATGCTATCGCATGATGATGGGTTGTGACAATCGCTCCAAATCCATATGGACGAACACGTCATTCATCGATTTCATTGCAAGGTATTTGACCTCTATATGATACGTTTTGTAAACATTGCATTCTTTTGAAAAGGCACACCATAAATGAATATTTAAATCAAAGATTTTCGACATCTGATAATTTCTACATATAGACAATCATCGTAATATAATAATTTACAATAATACTTCCATTGATAATGCAGTCAAAATAAGATACATGGTGATGATTTGGTGAATGCAACGTTTCCTTGACAAATATGCCATGTATGACTCCATGCACATAGCTTGTCTAATATATAAGCAAACAGTAGAAGACTTCTAGGGGACCTGAGAATAAACATGCTAACAAGTGTCAACACGAAGGTTGGTGAGTTCATAGTTTTAATGTTGCGCATAATCTGTATATAAAGGTGGATCACAAGATTTCAGTTGTTCAATCCAGAAACGTTTATCAAAATATTCTACGAAATTGAGCACCCTGGTAACTAAACTTAACGTATATACAATTTGTACCCTTTGTATAATCATCTTAATAATACACGCAAACCAACGTGTACGCTTCTCAAATAGCATACGTCCGTTAAAAGGCTAGTGCTCTAGCTCGGACGGGGATATCAAGCCCTATGGATCCATATACTACTACTCGCGCCCACCAGTTCTTATAACCGGCAATTACTAGTTACCAAAGCTAAGGGATTTTCGGTTCAAACTCAGTATAGAATTTAGTATGTACTTGTGTCCATTGTTTTTAAAATAAAGTGCATGTATTCTCAGTCCAAAAATATATATTGCAAAATCATTTAAAAAGGGAGCAAATGAAACTCACCTTAGCAGCATATAAAGTCGTTCACCAAAATGTGATCGAAACTCGGATTATCAAATAACCGTAGATCTCAACCTAGAGAACATATGTTGGTCAATAAATGTCTATCAAGCTAGGTCAGGTCATAGTGTATAACAATCCTAATGCTCGAGATCGACATACAAAAGTTATCCAAAGTCGTTTCAAAAAGTCAATTTTGACAATAATTCAACAAAACGAGACGTGCCTTATATATGGATTCATTTACTTGGCTGGTAATATTCAAAAATCCAATTTATCATTCTTACAAACAAGTTTCAAAAGTAATTTCAATCAATGTCAATCATAATTCAGTTGATCATATCTTTTAATTCGTTCACCGAAATTACGCGATTTCTAAATGAAAAGTTATTGATTTTTTGCCAGCTTTCCAAAAACATGCATATCATATACCTTTTATCAGTAATATATGTATTTACTTCGTGATTCATCATAACTGTTTAACGATAAAATTTAGCATACAAGCATGCATAAATATATATACTCGAGCACTAGACATGGATACACAATTAATGTATAAAAGATAAAATATGAGTGCTTACGTATCAATATTGAGATTCAATATTGTAGGAAAGTACGTAGACGCAACAGAGATGATAAACACTAGATTTGATTCACAAATATACCCTCGAACATTACCCCACAACCTCCTTGGCAATAACCCATAATTTCCTTAGCTCTATCCCGCTCAAAAACCCATTTTGAAGGTGACACGCTCATAACCTCGTCGTAGTATTTTAGGTATATATACTACTAATAATAATATTATAATAAGATTAATAATAATAATATTAATCTTAATAATAATAATAATAATAATAATAATAATAATAATAATAATAATAATAATAATAATAATAATAATAATAATAATATAAAAAATAATAATACGGAGGAATGAATCGAGCTTTTATAGTATGTGGCCTGCTATAGTACCTCATGCGATCGCATGAGTTTTCAGTGTTTTTGCCATGCGATCGCATGGCCGCCATATCCATTTTTGTTTGCTAGTTCGTCGACATCAAATAGTATTACTGTAGCAAATAGTGTTTACTGCAGCAAATAGTGTGTTACTGTAGCAAATCATGGTTTACTGTAGCACTGTAGCAAAATACGGTTTCACTGTAGCAAATAGTGTTTTACTGTAGCAAAGTCATTTTTACTTGTACATATATATATATATATATATATATATATATATATATATATATATATATATATATACATACATACATATAATTGTTCATGAATCGTCGAGAGCAGTCAAATGTAATGAAACAGTTCTAAAATTTTGAGATTCAACTTCATAGACTTTGCTTATCGTGTCGAAAACATTAAATCATTTAAAGATAAAGTTTAAATTTGGTCAAAAATTTTCGGGTTGTCACATGGGTGGCCAAAATCATCTATAAAGCTCGACGAAATCTGGTTCCGAAACACACACTTATTCACATATTACTCCCTCTGTACTTATATTATTATTTATATTATTATTATTATTATTATTATTATTATTATTATTATTATTATTATTATTATTATTATTATTATTATTATTATTATTATTATTATTATTATTATTATTATTAAGATTAATATTATTATTATTAGTAGTATTATTATTTTTAGTATTATACATAAAATACTACGATGGAGTGATGCTCGAGTGGTCTAGAACGGGTTTTCAAAACGGGTTTAAGCTTTGGAATTATGGGTTATAGCTATGGAGGTTATGGGTATTGTTCGGAGGTATTTCTCGTGAGTTAAACCTAGTGTTTATCATCTCCGTTGCGTCTACGTACTTTCCTGCAATATTGAATCTCAATATTGATACGTGAGCATTCATATCTTATCTTTTATATATTAATAGTGTATCCCTGACTAGTGCTCGAGTATATATGATTATGCATGCTTGTATATTTAATTTCGTCGTTATATAGTGTATGTTGAATCACGAGTTTATTACATATATTACTGATATAAGGTATATGATATGCATGTCGTTGGAAAGCTGGCGAAAAATTAATAATTTTCATTTAGAAAGCGTATGATTTCGATGAACGGATTAAAAGTTATAGTCAACTGAATTATTATTAATTTTAGTATTAATATGATTATTATTATCGTCGTTATTATTATCTGATTATTATTATTATTATTATTATCATTATCGTTATCAATATAGGTATTATCATTAAAATTGTTATTATTATTATTATTATTATTATTATTATTATTATTATTATTATTATTATTACTATAGTTATTATTAAAAGTTAACATTTTTATAAAAACTATTAAATTATTATTTTTATCCTTATTATTACGATTAAAAGTATCATTAATATTAAAATTATCACTTTTGTTAAAATTATCATTTCTAATAAAAATATTATTTTCATTATCATTATAAAGTTATTATTAAAAATTATCATTTTTGATAGGTTTATTTTTATAAAATATTATTATTACTATTCTTATTATAATAATTATATATATAATAAATATTATTTAGATAAATTATATTATTGAAAATTATTATTATTATTATTATTAATGTATCGTTAATATTAAAACTATCATTTTTATTAAAAATTATCATTTTAATAGAAATATCATTATTATTATAAAATATCATTATTATTATTATCATTTTAGTATTATTATTAATATTAAAAAGTATCATTTTGAATAGAATTATTATTTTTATATATAATATTATTGTTAGTAGAATAATAATAATTATTATTATTATTACAAAATAATACAACTTTTAATTATTATTATTATTATTATTATTATTATTATTATTATTATTATTATTATTATTATTATTATTATTATTATTATCAATATTATTTTATCAAATAAATACGTGATACAAAGATATTTTTACCACACGTAATATAATTACATTAATAATACATACTACTATATTTTTATGATACTAAATGAACTTTATAAATTATATTACTTAAGATATATAAAAGTATATTTTTATCATATATAAATTTTAATATAAATTTTTATTTATTAATAAATGACTTGTATTATTTTTACTCTAATAAAATCTGATAAATATATTTATATATATAAAACGACTATTTAAATTATATAATAAACGTGTATAAATTTTGAAAGACATTTTAGGGTCAAATTGACTTTTGTTGACTTTTGCATGATAATCTCGAGCATTAGGATTGTGATACACTATGACTTGACCTTAATTGTTAGACAGATATTGACCATTATATATATATATATATATATATATATATATATATATACACTTAATATAGGTTCGTGAATCCAAGGCCAACCTTGCATTGTTCAATGTCGTCATATGTATTTTTACTACAAAATACAGTATCGTGAGTTTCATTTGCTCCCATTTTAAATGCTTTTGCAATATATTTCTAGGACTGAGAATACATGCACTGCTTTTATAAATGTTTTACGAAATAGACACAAGTAATCGAAACTACATTCTATGGTTGAATTTTCAAAATTGAATATGTCCCTTTTTAGTCTGGTAATCTAAGAATTAGGGAACAGACACCCTAATTGACGCGAATCCTAAAGATAGATCTATCGGGCCCAAAAGCCCCATCCAAAGTAACGGATGCTTTAGTACTTCGAATTTATCATGTTCGAAGGGAGTCCCGGAATGATGGGGATATTCTATATGCATCTTGTTAAGGTCGATTACCAGGTGTTCACCATGTGAATGATTTTTATCCCTATGCAGTTTGCGAAATGCTTGATATGAAATATATATTTATGAGAAATGAAAATGAAAATCTTGTGGTCTATTTATATAATGGAAATGATTGATTACGATAAACTAATGAACTCACCAACCTTTTGGTTGACACTTTTAAGCATGTTTATTCTCAGGTATTAAAGAAATCTTCCGCTGTGCATTAGCTCATTTTAAAGATATTACTTGGAGTCCTTCATGACATATTTCAAAAGACGTTGCATTCAAGTCGTTGAGTTCAATAAAGATTATAATTAAAGTAAATGACAGATTAGGTCATTTATAATTTGGATATTATGAAATGGTATGCATGCCTGTCAACTTTCGATGAAATGAAAGTTTGTCTGTTAAAAACGAATGCAATGTTTGTAAAATGTATCATATAGAGGTCAAATATCTCGCGATGTAATCATATGTTATTGTATTCGTCTTTATGGATTAGGTCGGGTCATCTCATTATAAAAGCAGGAAAGTGTATCGATGAGCTTGGGGTTCCTTTTCGGAACTCTTTTGTCAATAAGATTGGGAATGGGGTTGCGACTTCATTTTGGAACGATCTTTGGGTTGGGGATATTATTTTCAAAAACAGATTCAAACGCCTTGCTCACTTGGAAACTGATTTAGCAGCCTCGGTTAGTGACAGATTGATGCGAGATGGATTTAATTGGGTCCCAAACAGTAGCTGGTTTCGAGTGCCAACTGGTCGTGCCAACAGTGAATTGGAAGAACTACAGCAGCTCTTACGTGGGGAGTCTCTTCAGGTCGAAAATAGTGATCAGTGGGAGTGGTCCATGGGTGCAAAAGGTATCTTCAAAACTTGTATTTTATCGAAGCAGATTGATTCTTCTATCATCTCGAACTCGTATACATCTTCGGGTACTCTTCGTAATGTACTTGTTCTAAAGAAGGTAGAGGTCCTTATTTGGAGAGTCTTAAAAGGTAGAATTCCGGTTTAGGTTGAGTTGGATAAGAGGGGTGTCGACCTACATTCGGTTCGTTGTCCAAATTGTGATAACGATATTGAGTGTATTAGTCATTCCCTTATATCATGCGAAAAAGTAAGTAATGTTTGGAATAAAATCTTTGATTGGTGGGAGGTTGCTAGCCCACCTAACTTGGATTTGCATTCTCTTCTAGAAGGAAACTTGGGTCAATTTAGTTCGGATATGGCTAAAAGGGTATGGCAAGCGGTAATTTGGACATGCGTTTATCTAATGTGGAAGCTCCGTAATGAGAAAGTATTCAAGAAAAAAGATTGGTGCGTTCCGATTGCGGTTTGTGATATCCAAATCAAGAGCTTCGAATGGGTTGCGAAAAGGTACAATCTACAAGCTATCGATTGGAATTCTTGGTTGCATAATCCGCATAATATTTCTTTTTAATTAATAGTTGCGAATGTAATTGGTTGCGGATGTATTTGTACATATTTTCTGTTGTGCCATCTTGGCACATTTGTGGATTGTAACCTTTGTGATGTACTCTTGAGTGTTATAATAATAAAAATGATGTTTGCTTTAAAAAAAAAAAATTATATATTTATTCTTTGATCGAGCTCAAACAATATTACTACTGGATTAACTAAACGTGTCCAAGTACGTAAATTCAACTCGACTTGCGCAAAATTATGTTTAATCATAGGAGCAAAAACAAACTCATCGTACTTAAAGAACCCAATGAGTTTATACAGCCAAACTAGCTAAAAACCTATTTTTTGTATATATTTATATATAAAACCATTGTTTAGTCTTTTTTAATCTTCCAACTTTTAAAATAGTTGTTTCTATCTAGAATTTTTACTTAACTAAAAACACGCATACTATTGTATATCAACAACGTCGGAAATAAGATATTTCTCCATAAAGTTTATTTTAAATTCAAGCAAATGTTTAGTCCTAGAAAACATGGCTTAAAGATCGATGGATATCATCGGTTATCACATTGCAATTAATATAGTATGCAGTTTTGTATTAAAGATGTGGATCCTGGCTCAAGTTCAAAACACGGGATTTGGCTATGACAAGCAACTCGGTGGATATGTATGTATCTTATTTGAAAAAACCAGAATAATTTGGTTTTCAATAATAAACAGTGGAACCCCCGGTTGCTCTAAATGAAGTACAATGCATCGCTTTGGAGTGGCTTTCGAGAAGATTAAAAGGAAAAAGATCAAGTGGCAAACTTGGTTAACAAACTCAAGCTTCTATTTACCTTTGTAATTTATTTTTGAGGTGCAACCTTTGCACCTTTTGCTCCTGTAGTCTGTGTGTCTTTTTGGGTCGGGGTCTATTTGTGCCCCCGGCTCCTTTGTGTATTTTTTTTCTTCGTGAAATAAAATTTGCCTTACAAAAAAAAAAGTATATAGTATATTATATTTATATTTTATATTTTATATTTATATTTATATTTATATTTATATTTATATTTATATTATATTATATGGCATAACCGGAATGCATTGGTATTTCGTGGTAAGTCTTGGAACTCTCCAATGACGCTAAACGAGATACAAATTAAATCTTTCGAATGGATCGCTACGAGGATAAAAAAGCAAAAGTTCGAGTGGTTATCGTGGATCTCAACGCCATATATTTATCTGAACGGCTAGTGGATAATGTATTTAGATAGCTTGTGTTTTTTCGTGTTCGTGTATTGTATTGGTTGCTATCTTTGCAACCAACTGCTGTCTTTATTTTCGCTCCTGTTTGTTTTGGGTGGGTTTTGCACCTTGTTGTAACTCTCGTGTTGTTTGATGCTAGTTTGCCTTTCAAAAAAAATTTATATTATATTATATTATATTTAATATTAATATAATTTATTATTATAAAAAATACTCCGTATACGTATGCAAGAATTAAGTAGTGCGGACCTCTGGGAAAGGGACACTAGTGTCCATTGAGATTCCATACCAATCATATAATAATAATAATCCGGAATCTTGTATAAAATAATTAATAATTAATGCACTCTTTTTTATTAAAAGATATAATATATTCAATGTTCAATGTTCATATTCAGATATCCAATTCAACTAACTTGAAACTATACAGTAGTAATATATTACGGAGTAGGAGTGCGTGACATGTGGTTACGACTGCATAAACAGGGTCACACGGATTCCTTATTCCAATGTTATTAGTAACTTCTCTTTATTATTTTTTATAGACAAAATTTCATTCCTCGTCCTTAAACTTTACATCGATTTTGACTCCATATCCTTTTTCTTTTGTTTTTGTGCATTCTTTGTCCCTAAACTATCAAAAGAGTACATCCCTCGTCCCCCGTCTACTTTCTGTCAATTTTTCCGTTAAATGAAGTCACATGCTAAACATGTGAGGGTAGTTTCGTCATTTTACATATTTCTTTTGAGTTTCCTCAAATCTACACAGCAACCAAGAGGTGGGTCCCTCTAAGGGTTTGACTATTTTAAACATTTCTGGGGTCCCACGTGAACCACAACCAGCAACCATCCGATTCTCAGTTTCGTTTTTTGTCTATAATTAAAAACACAACTAACCAAAAAAGTCTTCCCTGTGAAGAACAATAGCAGCAAAAGGATGCTTAATACAACCCAAATAACCAACATCGGTGAAGAACAAATGGGTATTTCTTTATCTTTCTTTTCTATATCTTTATATTTCTCGACGGACTAGGTTTGGAGACAAATAACCGCACTACATCAGCCGCAAAGATCAAAGTCTTCCCTGTTTTACCAAAAAAAAAAAAAAGAAACCAGGTAGCCGGAAAATAGGATTCCGGCGAAGTTCATGAAGAAATCTCGGCGGAGCGCGTCAGATATTCGATGGGGAAGAAATCTAGTTTCAGATCTTGATTGTGTAATTTGTTCGTGAGTAGATCTGCATATTTTATTTTCAAAAAAAAAATTGAAACTAAAATCGAATTGTTCATCGATTTTGGTTGTGTTTCTGCAAAATCTAAGAATGGAGATGTGTTTAATGATTGATATTGCAGCTATTTGCAACTTTTCATGAAGTTTCATGGAGTTTTGAGGTGTTTTCCATTAACACCACCACCAACCGCCGCTAGCCACCCATCTCCGGCCACCCTCTGTTCTTGGTGCTCGAAAACTCATGAGAAAACATAAAAAAAATAAAAAAAAATAATATATATATATATATATATATATATATATATATATATATATATATATGAAGAAGAAACAGCAACCGTCACTGGTGGATGGAGTGTAACATTTGTGAAGTTTGGCAGGTGGGTCTCACAATTTATTCTCCTTGTCCTCCTTTTCCATACTCCGTATATAGTTACTGAATGCTGAATGTGAAATGTCCCGTTCATATTGATTATAAACGTTCCATATTAATTGATTTCGTCGCGATGTTTTGACCTCTATATGAGACGTTTTTCAAAGACTGCATTCATTTTTAAAACAACCATAACCTTTATTTTATCGATAAAGGTTTTAAAAAAAACATTACGTAGATTATCAAATAATGATAATCTAAAATATACCGTTTACACACGACCATTACATAATGGTTTACAATAAAAATATATTACATCGAAATAAGTTTCTTGAATGCAGTTTTTACACAATATCATACAATCATGGACTCCAAATCTTGTCCTTATTTTAGTATGCAACAACGAAAGCTCTTAATAATCACCTGAGAATAAACATGCTTAAACGTCAACAAAAAAATGTTGGTGAGTTATAGGTTTAACCTATATATTATCAAATTAATATAATAGACCACAAGATTTCATTTATTCAATAATCTTACACTCGCAAGTGTATAAAAATCATTCTATAATGAACACCTGGTAACCGACATTAACATAATGCATATAAAATATTACCCGCATACTCGCAAGTATATGTCATAAATTGGCAATCACAATCACAATCACCATATAAATCGAAGTATTAAAGCATTCCAAATTTCAGAATGGGGTTTGTTAGGCCCATAGATCTATCTTTAGGATTTGCGTCAATTAGGGGTCATTTCCCTAATTCTTAGGCTACCAGACTTGAAGGGGCAATATTTGGTTTAATAATTCAACCATAGAATCTAGTTTCGCATACTTGTGTCTATTTTGTAAAACATTTATAAAGCTGCACGTATTCTCATCCCAAAAATATTAGATTTTAAAAGTGGGACTATAACTCACTTTCACAGATTTTTCCTTCGTTGAAAATAAGACTTGGCCACTGGTCGATTCACGAACCTATAACAAATATGTACATATATATCAAAGTATGATTTAAATATATTCACAACATTTTTTATTACGTTTTTATGATTTAAGTTTGTTAAGTTAGCAGTCCTCGTTAGTAACCTACAACTAGTTGTCCACAGTTAGATGTACTGAAATAAATCAATATATATTATCTCGAATCAATCCACGACCCAGTGTATACAAGTTTCAGGCTATATCACAACTCAAAGTATATATATTATTTTGGAATCAACCTCAACCCTGTATAGCTAACTCAAACATTACTGCATATAGAGTGTCTATGGTTGTTCCGAAATATATATATAGATGGGTCGATATGATATGTCAAAACATTTTATACGTATCTATGGTATCCCAAGATTACATAATATGTATAATACAATATAAATTAGTTAGGATATGTTTAGTCTAGATTTGTTACAAAATTTTCGTAGCTAAAACTAGCAAATTTATCCAATTTTCTTTTACCCGTCATTTCTTCGTTTCAAATCCGTTTTGAGTGATTCAAGTTGCTATGGTTTTATAATGAACTGATATTTATGAAACTAAATAGAAAAAGTATAAGTTTATAGTCGGAAATACAGGTTACAAGTCATTTTTTAAAGAGGTAGTCATTTCCGTCGAAAGAACGATATCTTGATGACCATTTTGAAAAACATACTTCCACTTTGAGTTTAACCATGATTTTTGGATATAGTTTCATGTTCATAAGAAAAATCATTTTCCCAGAAGAACAAATTTTAAATCAAAGTTTATCATAGTCTTTAATTATCAAACCCAAAACAGCCCGCGGTGTTACTACAACGGCGTATGTCCGGTTTTACGGTGTTTTTCGTGTTTCAATGTTTTAAATCATTAAGTTAGCATATCATATAGATATAGAACATGTGTTTAGTTGATTTTAAAAGTCAAGTTAGAAGGATTAACTTTATTTGCGAACAAGTTTAGAATTAACTAAACTATGTTCTAGTGATTACATGTTCAAATCTTCGAATAAGATAGTTTTATATATATGAATCGAATGATGTTATGAACTTTATTACTACCTCAAGTTTAGTAGGTAAACCTACTAGAAGTGACAAAAATTGATGTAGCTTCAAAGGATTCTTGGATGGCTTGAAAGTTCTTGAAGTAGAATCATGACACGAAAACAAGTTCAAGTAAGATTATCACTCGAAATAAGATTGTTATAGTTATAGAAATTGAACCAAAGTTTGAATATGAGTATTACCTTGAATTAGAAAGATATCTTACTGTAAATAAGAAAGATTTCTTGATATTAGATGATCACTTGAAATGGATTAGAAAGCTTGGAAGTAGACTTGTAAACTTGAGAGTATTCTTGATTTTATGAAACTAGAACTTATAGAATTTATGAAGAACACTTAGAACTTGAAGATAGAACTTGAGAGAGAGATCAATTAGATGAAGAAAATTGAAGAATGAAAGTGTTTGTAGGTGTTTTTGGTCGTTGGTATATGGATTAGATATTTAGGATGTGTAAGTTTGTTTTCATGTAAATAATTCATGAATGATTTATAATATTTTTTTGTGAGATATTTCATGCTAGTTGCCAAATAATGATTCCCACATATTTAATGACTCACATAGGCTGCTAAGGAGCTAATCATTGAAGTGTATATACCAACAGTATATACATCTAGAAGCTGTGTATTGTACGAGTACGAATACGGGTGCATACGAGTAGAATTGTTGATGAAAATGAATGAGGATGTAATTGTAAGCATTTTTGTTAAGTAGAAGTACTTTGATATGTGTCTTGAAGTCTTTTAAAAGTGTACAAATACATCTTAATACACTACATGTATATACATTTTAACTGAGTCGTTAAGTCACCGTTAGTCGTTACATGTAAGTGTTGTTTTGAAACCTTTAAGTTAACGATCTCATTTAATGCTGTTAACCCATTGTTTATTATATCTAATGAGATGTTAAATTATTGCATTATAATGATATTATGATGTATGAATATATCTTAATATGATATATATACATTAAAATGTCGTTACAACGATAATCGTTACATATATGTCTCGTTTCGAAATCCATAAGTTAGTAGTCTTGTTTTTACATATGTAGTTCATTGTTAACACACTTAATGATATACTTAATTATCATTTTATCATGTTAAACATAGTGTATCTATATCTTAATATGATTCATATGTATTTAGTAAGATGTTGTTATAACGATAATCGTTATATATATCGTTTCGAGTTTCTTAATTCAATAATCTCATTTTTATGTATATCACTCATTTTTAATACACTTAGTAAGATACTTACTTATCATAATCTCATGTTAACCATATATATCCATATATATATATATATATATATATATATATATATATATATATATATATATATATATATATATATATATATATATATATATATATATATATATATATATATATATCATGTAGTTTTTACAAGTTTTTAACGTTCGTGAATCGCCGGTCAACTTGGGTGGTCAATTGTCTACATGAAACTCATTTCAGTTAATCAAGTCTTAACAAGTTTGATTGCTTAATATGTTGGAAACATTTAATCATGCAAATATAGTTTTCATTTAATATATAATCATGGAAAAGTTCGGGTCACTACAGTACCTACCCGTTAAATAAATTTTGTCCCAAAATTTTAAGCGGTTGAAGGTGTTGACGCATCTTCTGAAAATAAGTGCGGGTATTTCTTCTTTATCTGGTCTTCACATTCCCAGGTGAACTTGGGTCCTCTACGAGCATTCCATCGAACCTTAACAATTGGTATCTGATTTTGCTTAAGCCTTTTAACCTCACGATCCATTATTTAGACGGGTTCTTCGATGAATTGAAGTTTTTCATTGATATGGATTTCGTCTAGCGGAATAGTGAGATCTTCTTTAGCAAAACATTTCTTCAAATTCGAGACGTGGAAAGTGTTATGTACAGCCGCGATTTGTTGAGGTAACTCAAGTCGGTAAGCTACTGGTCCGACACGATCTATAATCTTGAATGGCCCGATGTATCTTGGATTTAGTTTCCCCCGTTTACCAAATCGAACAACACCTTTTCACGGTGAAACCTTAAGCATGACCATCTCTCCAATTTCAAATTCTATATCTTTTCTTTTAATGTCCGCGTAGCTCTTTAGTCAACTTTGGGCGATTTTTAACCGTTGTTGAATTTGAATGATCTTTTCGGTAGTTTCTTGAATTATATCCGGACCCGTAATTTTTCTATCCCCAACTTCACTCCAACAAATCAGAGACCTGCACTTTCTACCATAAAGTGCCTCAAACGGTGCCATCTCAATACTCGAGTGGTAACTGTTGTTGTAGGAAAACTCTGCTAACGGTAGGTATCGATCCCAACTGTTTTCAAAATCAATAACACATGCTCGTAGCATGTCTTCAAGCGTTTGTATCATTCTTTCGCTCTGCCCATCAGTCTGTGGATGATAAGCAGTACTCATGTCTAGACGAGTTCCTAATGCTTGCTGTAATGTCTGCCAAAACCTTGAAACAAATCTGTCATCCCTATCAGAGATAATAGAGATTGGTATTCCATGTTTGGAGACAACTTCTTTCAAGTATAATCGCGCCAACTTCTCCATTTTTTCATTGTAAAGACCCTGGATTTTCCAACGTTTAATTGATAATGGTTATTATTAATGCTTGTGTTTTATTGAATGTATTTTATTACGTTTACTTGTTACCGTCCATGACTTTTGAATGCCCGACACGTCTTTGTGACACATGAACTTTTCACGAATAATATTTAAGATATTATTTGCATGCATGAATAATTTTTATTAATCATTTTTAATTAACTAAGGTTACTAGTTATGTAACGGCCCTGGATTTTTCCAACATTATTTATTAATAATTATTATTATTAATACTTGTGATTGAACAAATGTATGTTATTACATTCACATGTTGCTATGAATGCCCGTACTTGACTTTAAATGCCCGAAACGTCTTTGTGACACACGAAACTTACACGAATAATATTTTCAAGTATTATTTACATTCATGATTAAGTTTTATTAATCATTTTTATTAACTAAGGTTATTAGTTAATTACTTGGGCTTTGTTGGATTTAATTATTAATTACTTGAACTTGGGCCTTTATTAGTGTTAATGGACTTAAAGAGCCCACCCTACTTCCTTAGTGGACTAGTTAGCCCACTAACACTTGTAAGTATTAGAACATAACTAGTTAGTTTAAGTCACTTGGAATCTAGTTAGACATCTTCCCCATGAACAACCATCTAATAACCAACTTTTAACAACAATTACATGTATGATTTAGTGGACAAATCCTTCCCCCCTATCCCTTGAAAACCGACGGCCAAGAAGTGGTCAAGGAGAGCTCACATTTTTTTTTTAAACACTTATTCACTACTTCATTCACTTCTCACTCACACACATACTTGCAACTACTTTTCTCTCCATTTTCTCTCAATATTGTAAGTAACATGAACAAACTTTCTCTTCCTTTTTCCTTTACAAAACCGAAATACATATACACATGATCATCATCATCTTTTATTCTTTGTTGTTAATTATTTGTAGTTGTTAGTTGTTGTTATTTACATACATGTTATCAAGGATCAAACTTACTAGTTTATTCTTCTTTTATCTTGTATTTACAAGAACACTCAAGAACATAAACTTACTAGTTTATGTTCTACCTTTAAAAGTTTTAAAGATTGTAAGTTCATGGTTGTAAAAATCATACTTGTGAATCATGTTTGTAAACTTAAAAGTTTACTTTCTTAAAGATCAAGACTTAGGCTTGAATCTTTAAAGTATGAAACCCATGAACTTATTAACTTGTTTATTTAGTTTGTCACTTCATTCTTGCACTTTAATTTCATGTTTGTTAGTTTAAATGGTCAAGTATTACAAGTTAGTCTTGATCTCATACTTTCTTGAACTAAAATTTACTTTAAAAGTTCAAGAACATGTAAGTAAACTTTCTTTAATTATAACTTGGTACACTTATGTTAGATCTAGACTTTTGGGTCTAGGATCTTCAAGATCTAACTAAGAACTATGTTCTACAACTTAAGATCTTGATTTTATAAGTTTATTTTCAAGTTGTAACTTAATATTAGTTTTAAAGTTCATGTATGTGTTAGATCTAAGACCTTGATGTAACTTTGGTTCATCAAACTTCATACAACTCTTAAGTGAGTTGTGCTACATGTCTTAGACTTACACTTGGGTTATGATGGTCAAACCTTGGCGAAAATGATGCAAACACATCAACTATTTGTACACTTGAAGCTATATGCATCAAGGATGAGAACCGTGACAAGTATCGAGTACCAAAAACCCACCGGAACCCATTATTTTTCTGTTTTCTGTTTTCTGCTTTCTATTTTCTGGTTTCTGTAACTGAACAGTACACCTGGGCTGCTGTAACCTTGATTTTCAGATAGCTCAGTTCACGTAGATAACTTTTTATTTAAAACTCGTCTTAATCCGAGTTACGGTTTAGGATTTATGGCCCTCCGATCGTCACTATGTCTTTTAACATTGTGCTGAAAATTCTGACCTACTCGCACTTAGACCGTCACCACGGTCAAACGAAGACTAGTTTGCTTCTGGGATTTTTACCACAACTAAAGGACTCATATACGGAGCCATGGCCACTGGTCTCACCTTATTTCATTAGGTATTGAGGCCGTGGTGACTGACCGAACTCAGCCTTTGTTTCAAACTCTTTTCATGAACGAAACTTACTTTACACCTTTTGATTAATGATGGATGATGATGACCCTTAAGACCTTATTTACATACTTTTAAACCTATTCGGATGATTTACTGACTTAGTACTATTTGACTTAGGTTGAGTACTTTCCGGACCTACGTACTTGCTTATTTCCCGAGTCATACTTTACCGCTACTTTATCATTGTGAGTTATAGCATCCCTTTTTACTTTAACTATTTTGGGAACTGAGAATACATGCGCGTTTTATGTTTTACATACTAGGCACGAGTACTTAAACTTATATATGTGTGGGTTATACAACGGCATAAACATTCCCTTTAGCTCGGTAACGTTTAATCATTGGTTTTTGAACCGTGAACGCGAATCTTAGATATGGATCCATAGGGTTTGACATCCCCACTTGGGCTAGTCGTGCTAGCATTTAATGAGTGTTTAATACTTCGTAAACATACGCACTTATCAAGTGTACTTTCAGGGGGTATAAACGTTAAGTTAGTTACCGAGTGCCCACGGTTGAGCATATACTTAAACATTACTAATTTGGATTACTGTTTTGAAACGCTCTTTGTAGCACTGAAATCTCGTGGCCTACCTCACATTACTGTTATACTTAAACTATAGCTCACCAACATTCGTGTTGACATTTTTAAGCATGTTTTTCTCAGGTGCTTAAGGTTTGCTTGCTTCCGCTGTGTACTAGTCTTGCTGTAGACACCCGCTGCTTTAGAGATGTCACTGTATGAACGTTTACTTGCATTCAAACATTACTACTTTTGAACTATGATTTGTAACGACCTTAGGGTCACGTACTATTACCTATTGCTTCTGTTCATTGAAGCATACTTTTGATGTAAAACATTTAACGTTAGTTATGATGTCACCTTTTATCATGAATGCGAACTTATTTTGAAACGCATATAGTGTTTGAACTTATAATGATCCTATTGATGATGGTCCGTACATGTTGATTTAGTACGGGGCATCACATTTGGTATCAGAGAATTGGTTGTAGGGAATTAGGATGCATTAGTGAGTCTAAGACCGACCCGAGTAGGATTCACTAATAGGACTAATCTACAACTTGCTAGTTTACTTGTTTCTGCGGAACCTGCTGCATGCTACTGTTATACTACTGCATGCCACCGCTTACTTCTACTGCTGTATGAGCTTACTGCAAGCTACCGTTTCCTTTTACTGCTATGTAAACTCGCTATATGCTTTTGTTTACTCTCGCTACTGCATGCTGCCATCTGCTTTTAGCATGTTACTTCGGCATGATACTGTTACTCTTTGCCATGCTACGTGCTGTTGTAAACGATCTAGGCTACTGTAGTGTTATGCCTGATTACGCTCTTGCTACATGCCTACTATTCGCTATACCAACTTGGAGAACTTATCCTTCCAAGTTCAGATGTTTTCCTGAACTACTTTCCCACTCGTTTAACCCTAAGAACTAGTAGTGTAATCCACCTGTTACTACTGCTCCACCGTTCCAGAGATCGAAACATTACTTCACGCAATCTAGAAGATTGCTCAGTTGACAAATATCCTGTACGCTTGCATGACCGTCACTTAACTCTTTCATTCTTCACCACTGCTCGACGATCTAACGACACTTTCGGACTTAAGTCCCTAACACTCCTAGACATTGGATAAGTCGGGAGGATATCTCTTCTCACAAGGTCATAGTACCTTCTACTGATGCTCAAACACATCGTATTACTACTTGCTACACGTACAATCCTACGTGAGACCCGGATTGAATATCTAGAAGGAACCTAACAACGTTACCTGAATCCGAACCTTTGAAGAAACTTCGGGACACTTAGGCGTTAATACATGATCTATGGAACCTACGCACCTACATCGAGAAACTGTGAGATTGGTTATGTCGATTCTGTTTTGAGATGGCATAGATAAAGCACCGTTAGATGAAATTGTGTATAATTAGAAGTGATCACGTTACATTGACCATATGGAATGGTATTGGAATGAACGCACGATTTAGTACAATATAATGACGCCAGACCAGCGTGATTATATTGAAGTAAATCATGCAGAAGTTCCAATGTTACTACATGAGGAATATGGGGTGATCCAGGGAAAATTTTGTTAGGAATCACTTGAGCATACACATTGTAGCCTGTTAAAGATAGGGAAAGAATAACCACGTAGCCAAGATACTGTACGAGAGGGGCCTTGATTGCGGAATTGATAACCCGAAAATTTGCTGTAGATATCGACACCCTGGACATTTAAGGAAAAAGTTCTCACATAGGAAAAACTTTAAAATTTTCTGCGGTAAAGCAATCGTTATGGAGACTTGCATGGATCCTGATTTTAGTTAGGGTACGTTTCATCACAACATTTTATTGTCTCAAGGCTGTTTAATATTGGAGCGATAGAAACCTTACATCTAAGAACCTTAGTGCTACGACTAAAAGCCATTAACAACCATGAGGGTTAAGTATTCTATAGGGCAAGCAAATGGTAAGCTGAGGAAGATAGAGGAATAATTTAAGGTAGTACTTTAAGATTAACAGGTGGGTCATTTGGAAATGACCTCATGTTAACCAAACTTGGGAGTTTTAATGTAGTAGTTGAAAAGGATTAGTTACCTACACACATGCATATGTTATTTGAGAAGATTGACACAATTTTCACGGTAGTATAATAAGATTGGATGCAATAGTTGGGATGAACTTTAAGATTAACCTAATACTCATCAAGTTAGGAAGCTTTGATGAAATAGTTGGAACGAACTGACTTTCAAGGATGAAAGCGGAATTCATTTATAATGAGGAGAAATTATTCGTATACCTCGCAAGAATGGTGAAACTATTATGGGGAGAGATGTAGCCCGAAAACTGAACCATATTAGTTACATGACAACAAGCCGAAATCCCACAATGGAAATGGGAAGAAATTCATCACTAAACTACCAAAGACGATAAGGCGGTTAGGACATCATCTGGGTTATTATTGACCATCTCGCCAAATCTGCTCACTTTCTACCCGCAACAGAAACCGATACAATGGACAAACTTGCACAACGATACTTAAAGGAAATTGTATTCCGTCACTTCAGCAATTCAAATTCTATATTGAAGATTTCCCAAGAATCTCATTTGATACTCATTCTTACGCAACTCTAAATCCTAACTTATTACGAAAAATTTCTTATTCGATGATAACCACAACATCATCCTTCTTACCTCGATATTAGTCATACCAGTTCGAAATTTTCCAAAGATCAATGAGTGGTTAACTCTCATCCTCATGCCCTCCCATTCGTATCTCACTTATAAGCAATAACTTCACACTTAAGCATTTTTGGTCAAAGGACTTATGCCCTACTAATAGTCATCAACCACATTTAAATCTAACAGTTTTCATTACCTCGTAACATTTTTGCTCAAATATCACCTGAAACTTTTAAAAAAAAAAAATCTTTTAATCGATCCTCATCCATCATTTTCCAATTTGTAACCACCGATATATGAAAATTTTGGTTGCCAATAATTTTTCACCCACTATTTTACGGAACGATCCTCTCAAAGTTTTATAAAAGTAAATTATTTTATCTGCCATTCATGCGAATTTTTGAAATCGTATCCGTTATACAAAATAAAGTAAATGATTACTTATTTTTGACAAATACATATGAAACTTTACTTTCACTTTCACAAATCAAATCTTTTATTCAGAAGATATTATACTTTGAACGGTACGTGTTGTGCATAACCCTAATTTACTAAGAACTTCGTTTCTTCTCCTACATTGTCACCGTAAACAATTTCTATGAAACTCTCGTTGCTTATTATATAAAACTATTCGTTGCTTATTCGTATCCAAGTCATCATGGAGACTTTATAACCGACAAATCGAGAGATTCAAGGCCTTCGGGCGTCCACTAACACTTAAACCATTCAAAACTATTACGTTACCCCATGGATTTATTTCACCACACCTGTTGGAACAATGCTCTTTCTTACATAGCTCTAAGTCCTGACTCATTCCAAGGGATTCTCATTTAGTGGTGTTAATACCATCATTATTCCGACTTTAATACTAGTCATAACCTGTTTGGCACTTTGTAAATTCAAGAAGCAATTAACTTCTCATCCTCGTGCTCTATCCTTCGTACCTCACTTTACTTCGCACGTAAATATTGTTGGCCCAAAGACTTGTGTCCTGATAATTACCAAGACTACATTTATGTCATTAGTTTTCATTACCTGGTAACTGGTCACCCGATGATTCAGAGCTTTTCCACTCAATCTTTTTCAACTCGTAACCTTTGCAATACGAAAAACTATGTTTATCAAAAATTTTATACGTTATTTATTTGTGCGGTCCTCACAAGGTTTACAGACAATGAAAGTACTAAAAACTTTTCTGTCACTTATACGATTTATAAAATCATATATATATAAATTTATACTTACTTATTTTGATACTAAAGTTATATCTTCAAATTATTTAAAAACCGCTCCTTTACCGAGTTATTCAACTTAAGTCAAATAGTTTTGTGCAAAATGGTACACATTGTACCTACTTCTAAATTTACTAGGAACTTTGTTCCGTTTACGTTGTCACAACAAACGGTTAAAGGTTTTGTTTTTCAAAACTCCCTTAGTTGATTTTATAAAAGGTTTTCATATTAGACTACACCATGTATGGATCACACTTTTTCTCACCCTCTGTTAGAGATGAAACTCACTATTAAGATCTTTGTTAAAAACTCTTGAGCCACTTTGGATGGCGGTTTTATAAAATTTTTCAGAAAATCTTTGCACCCATAAAATGTTATTTTTAAAGCTAGACATGACAAAAATGTGGGTCGATAAATCAGTTTTCTGAGGTACACTCATTGGTCACCCCATTGTAGGAAAGGTACTAGGTGGGTTACTGTTTTCAATACTTCACGGCAAATCACAACACCCTCGTAAACCTCATCTCTATGAATCAGTATGTTGAGACACAAGAATCGTTTTTGGAGATTCTTTTCACTCGGAGTAAACCATTCGTTAGGACCAAGGGCTCATGTAACTTCTCATCCTCACATCCCCTTAAGTACACGGATAAATTCAGAACGAACCACTCGAAGAGTTCACTTTCGCTCAAAGACCACACCTTTCGTGCGACTTTCTTTCGGAAATGTAATATAAGATACTTTGAGAACCTATGAATCTTGTTATCCCTTGGGAGGGGACTGCTTAAAACATTTACGGCACTGATGTGGATACTCTATATGTTCCTTCCTTCATTGGTTGCAACTGTATGTTGCTCTAGTTAACGTTAACCCTAACTTCAACATGTAACTGAAAGGATGAAGTTACATTACGGAACTGTGTTTTCATTTCATCCAAGGATAGGTTTACCTGCAGTATGGTAAACTAGGTGATGTTCCTTATTGTTCATTCAGACCGTTCTGAAGACACTATGAATAATTATGGCTTGCAAGTCCGATTGGCCACTTTTAGCTAAGATTTCAATTCACTTATTCAAATGAAACGTTCTTAAACATCGGATTCCTTATGCCTATGGCCTCCTTCTGAAATTAAGGGGTTTAGTAAAATCCGTGGCTATCACTATCCAGGCATCAAATCGCATGGTTGTTATCACCATATTTTCCATCCTACCTATCAGCTTTGTATTACGACATAAGTGCTCGATGTTTTAGATGAGTTTAGAAACATTCATTTCACGCATCCAGTTTACTGAAGGTGCCTGTAAGGCTAAGCACACCATCTTTCCTTTTGTGCATATACATTCAGATGATATACTCCTGTTAATCAGAAACGAAATCAATTTGTTGATCTTCTAGGACAAGAGACTTAATTAACGGAAGATGCCTATTCTTACTTTCATACACCGAAGTACCTTTCAAGATAAATAACTTACTTCTGGACCACGAGTCTCACAGAACTTTGATACGCCCTTCTTATTCGAATACGGTACCATTGTTGGTCAATCCTCAAAATTTCGGGACGAAATTTTCTTTAACAGGTGGGTAATGTAACGACCCTGGATTTTTTCAACGTTATTTATTAATAATTATTATTATTAATACTTGTGATTAAACAAATGTATGTTATTACATTTACATGTTGCCATGAATGCCCGTACTTGACTTTAAATGCCCGAAACGTCTTTGTGACACACGAAACTTACACGAATAATATTTTCAAGTATTATTTACATTCATGATTAAGTTTTATTAATCATTTTAATTAACTAAGGTTATTAGTTAATTACTTGGGCTTTGTTGGATTTAATTGTTAATTACTTGAACTTAGGCCTTTATTAGTGTTAATGGACTTAAAGAGCCCACCCTACTTCCTTAGTGGACTAGTTAGCCCACTAACACTTGTAAGTATTATTTAGAACATAACTAGTTAGTTTAAGTCACTTGGAATCTAGTTAGACATCTTCCCCATGAACAACCATCTAATAACCAACTTTTAACAACAATTACATGTATGATTTAGTGGACAAATCCTTCCCCCTATCCCTTGAAAACCGACGGCCAAGAAGTGGTCAAGGAGAGCTCACATTTTTTTTTTGAAACACTTATTCACTACTTCATTCACTTCTCACTCACACACATACTTGCAACTACTTTTCTCTCCATTTTCTCTCAATATTGTAAGTAACATGAACAAACTTTCTCTTCCTTTTTCCTTTACAAAACCGAAATACATATACACATGATCATCATCATCTTTTGTTCTTTGTTGTTAATTATTTGTAGTTGTTAGTTGTTATTATTTACATACATGTTATAAAGGATCAAACTTACTAGTTTGTTCTTCTTTTATCTTGTATTTACAAGAACACTCAAGAACATAAACTTACTAGTTTATGTTCTACCTTTAAAAGTTTTAAAGATTGTAAGTTCATGGTTGTAAAAATCATACTTGTGAATCATGTTTGTAAACTTAAAAGTTTACTTTCTTAAAGATCAAGACTTAGGCTTGAATCTTTAAAGTATGAAACCCATGAACTTATTAACTTGTTTATTTAGTTTGTCACTTCATTCTTGCACTTTAATTTCATGTTTGTTAGTTTAAATGGTCAAGTATTACAAGTTAGTCTTGATCTCATACTTTCTTGAACTAAAATTTACTTTAAAAGTTCAAGAACATGTAAGTAAGCTTTCTTTAATTATAACTTGGTACACTTATGTTAGATCTAGACTTTTGGGTCTAGGATCTTCAAGATCTAACTAAGAACTATGTTCTACAACTTAAGATCTTGGTTTTATAAGTTTATTTTCAAGTTGTAACTTAATATTAGTTTTAAAGTTCATGTATGTGTTAGATCTAAGACCTTGATGTAACTTTGGTTCATCAAACTTCATACGACTCTTAAGTGAGTTGTGCTACATGTCTTAGACTTACACTTGGGTTATGATGGTCAAACCTTGGCAAAAATGATGCAAACACATCAACGAGTTGTACACTTGTAGCTATATGCATCAAGGATGAGAACCGTGATAAGCATCGAGTACCAAAAACCCACCGGAACCCATTATTTTTCTATTTTCTGTTTTCTGCTTTCTGTTTTCTGGTTTCTGTAACTGACTAGTACACCTGGGCTGCTGTAACCTTGATTTTCAGATAGCTCAGTTCATGTATATAACTTTTCATTTAAGACTCGTCTTAATCCGAGTTACGGTTTAGGATTTATGGCCCTCCGATCGTCACTATGTCTTTTAACGTTGTGCTGAAAATTCTGACCTACTCACACTTAGACCGTCGCCATGGTCAAACAAAGACGAGTTTGCTTCTGAGATTTTTAACACAACTAAAGGACTCATATACGGAGCCATGGCCACTGGTCTCACCTTATTTCAGTAGGTATTGAGGCCCTGGTGGCTGACCGAACTCAGCCTTTGTTTCAAACTCTTTTCATGAACGAAACTTACTTTACACCTTTTGTTTAATGATGGATGATGATGAACCTTATGACCTTATTTACATACTTTTAAACCTATTCGGAAGATTTACTGGCTTAGTACTATTTGACTTAGGTTGAGGACTTTCCGGACCTACCTACTTGCTTATTTTCCGAGTCAAACTTTACCGCTACTTTATCATTGTGAGTTATAGCATCCCTTTTTACTTTAACTATTTTGGGAACTGAGAATACATGCGTGTTTTATGTTTTACATACTAGGCACGAGTACTTAAACTTATATATGTGTGGGTTATACAACGGCATAAACATTCCCTTTAGCTCGGTAACGTTTAATCATTGGTTTTTGAACCGTGAACGCGAATCTTAGATATGGATCCATAGGGTTTGACATCCCCACTCGGGCTAGTCGTGCTTGCATTTAATGAGTGTTTTATACTTCGTAAACATACGCACTTGCCAAGTGTACTTTCAGGGGGGTATAAACGTTAAGTTAGTTACCGAGTGCCCACGGTTGAGCATATACTTAAACATACTGATTTGGATTACTGTTTTGAAACGCTCTTTGTAGCACTGAAATCTCATGGCCTACCTCACATTACTGTTATACTTAAACTATAGCTCACCAACATTCGTGTTGACGTTTTTAAGCATGTTTTTCTCAGGTGCTTAAGGTTTGCTTGCTTCCGCTGTGTACTAGTCTTACTGTAGACACCCGCTGCTTTAGAGATGTCACTGCATGAACGTTTACTTGCATTCAAACATTACTACTTTTGAACTATGATTTGTAACGACCTTAGGGTCACGTACTATTACCTATTGCTTTTGTTCATTGAAGCATACTTTTGATGTAAAACATTTGACGTTAGTTATGATGTCACCTTTTATCATGAATGCAAACTTGTTTTGAAAACGCATATAGTGTTTGACCTTGTAATGATCCTGTTGATGATGGTCTGTACATGTTGATTTAGTACGGGGCATCACAAGTTATTTACTTGGGCTTTGTTGGATTTATTTGTTAATTACTTGAACTTGGGCTTTTATTAATGTTAATGGACTTAGAAGCCCACCCTACTTATCTTAATGGACTAATTTGCCCAACCTATTATGCAAGTATTACATTTGAACTTAACTAGTTGATTAATACATATGGAATCTAGTTACTAGTATGTTTAATCCTTGTTCCAGCACTATGCAACCTTATTACCATCTTTTTGAGCCAAATACATGAAGTAACTTGTGGATTTTTCCCTTCCCCCTTTTTGTTTTGAAACTGTCAGCCAAAGTAGGATACAAGGGAGGTTTTGTTCATTTTTTTTTATTACTTACTCACTTGTGTTCTTCACATTTCACACACACACTTTTACTTGCTCTCATTTCCTTTCAACTTTTCTCTTAAAGTGTGAGTTTCTTTCAAGTCTTTCTCCTTCTTTTTCTTGTCTCTAAACCGAAACATAAGCATCCATTCACCATCATTCTTTTACTTGTTTCATGTTGTTGTTTAATTACTTGTAGTTGTTGTTGTTTCTTTATTAGTTATTAAGAATCAAACTCTCTAGTTTGTTCTTCATTTTATCTTGTATTACAAGAACAAACAAGAACCTAAACTTCCTAGTTTATGGTTCTACATTTAATGTTTTGAAAGATTAAAAGTTTATGAGTTGTAAATCATTACTTGTGTTCATGTTTGTAAACTTAAAGTTTACTTTCTTAAGGATCAAGCCTTGGCTTGAATCTTTCCAAGTATGAACAACCATAAACTTAGTACTTGTAGATATAATTTATTTCTTCATTTTGAACATGTTTGAATTCGTGGATGTTGGTTAAATGGTCAAGTATTACTAGTTAATCTTGATCTCATATTTCTTGAAACTAAAAGTTAACTTTATAAGTTCAAGAACATGGAATTATAACTTTCTAGTTATAACTTTATATACTTGTATTGGATCTAAGTTTCTATAGCTTATGGTCTCCTAATTTTGTCATAATCAAGAGCTCATAAGCTTACATACACTTTACAAGATGAAAATCTAAGTTTCATAACTTATGGTTTCATTAAAGTAAAGATTCAAGTGTTATAACTTAGGATTTAACTTAGTAACTTTAGATCTAGACTTTTGGGTATAGGATCTTCAAGATCTAACTAAGAACTATGTTCTACAACTTAAGATCTTGATTAGTTAGTTTACTTTCAAGTTTGTAGTTTAATATTACTTTTGTAGTTCATGTAAGTGTTGGATCTAAGATCTTGATGTAACTTTGGTTCATCAAACTACTTGCAACACTTAATTGAGTTGTGCTACTTATCTTAGACTTACACTTGTGTTATGATGGTCAAAACTTGGTAAATATGATGTAAACACATCAACGAGTTGTATACTTGAAGCTATATACATCAAGGATGAGAACCGTGATGAACATCAAGCACCAAGAACCCACCGGAACACAATGTTTACTGTTTTCTGGAACTGATCAGAATACCTAGGCTACTGAAAAGTTGATTTTCAGTTAGCTCTGTTCGAGTAGATAATTTTTCGTTTAAGACTCGTCTTAATCCGAGTTACGGTTTAGGATCTATGGCCCTCCGAACGTCACTATGTCCTTTTAACGTTGTGCTGAAAAATTCTGACCTACTAGCACTTAAACCGTCGCCACGGTCAAACAAAGACGAGTTTGCTTCTGGAATTTTTACCACAACTAAAGGACTCATATACGGAGCCATGGCCACTTGCCTCACCTTATTTCAGTAGGTATAGAGGCCGTGGTGACTGATCGAAGTCAGCCTTTGTTTTAAACTCTTTACTTGATTGAAAACTTACTTTACCCTTTTGACTTAATGATGAATGATGATGATACTTAAGACCTAATTTACATATATTTAAACCTATTGGAACGATTTACTGACTTAGTAATATTTGACTTAGGTTGAGGACTTTTCGGACCTACATACTTGCTTACTTCCCGACTCAACTTTACTACTACTTTACCACTGTGAGTTATAGCATCCCTTTTTACTTTAACTATTTTGGGAACTGAGAATACATGCGCATTTTACATTTTACATACTAGGCACGAGTACTTAAACTTTATATATGTGTGGGTTATACAACGGCATAAACTTTCCCCTTAGCTCGGTAACGTTTAGTCATTGGTTTTTGGAACCGGTGAACGCGAATCTTAGATATGGATCCATAGGGTTTGACATCCCCAATCGAGCTAGTAGCGCTAGCATTTAACGGGTGTTTAATACTTCGTAAACATACGCACTCACCAAGTGTACTTTCAGGGGGTTATAAACGTTAAGTTAGTTACCAAGTGCCCACGGTTAAACATATACTTTACATACTGTTTTGAAACGCTCTTTGTAGCACTGAAATCTCGTGACCTACCTTATATTACTGTTATAATTAAAATATAGCTCACCAACCTTTGTGTTGACATTTTTAAGCATGTTTTTCTCAGGTGCTTAAGGTTAGCCGCTTCCTCTGTTGTACTAGTCATGCTTGTAGACACCCGCTGTGCTTGTTAGAGTTGTCACCGCATGAAACGTTTTACTTGCATTCAAACTATGTTACCTTTTGAAACAATGATTTGTAATGACCTAAGGGTCACGTACTATTATCTTTGCTTCCGTTCATAGAAGCATACTTTTGATGTAAAACATTCGACGTTAGTTATGACGTCACCTTTTATCATGAATGCAAACGTATTTTGAAATCGCATATAGTGTTTGACCTTGTAATGATCCTGTTGTTGATGGTCCGTACATGATGATTTAGTACGGGGTGTCACATTTGGTATCAGAGCATTGGTTGTAGGGAATTAGGATGCATTAGTGAGTCTGGACCGACCCGAGTAGGATTCACTAATAGGACTAATCTACAACTTGCTAGTTTACTTGTTTCCACTGAACTTACTGCATGCTGCTGCTTACTTATACTGCGATATGCCGTACGCTACTTGTTTTCACTACTGCATGGCATTATTTGCTTTCGATTGCATACTACTTCTGTACGATTCGTTATTATTGCCATGCTACTTACTGTTACACATGATCTAGACTGTCGTAGTTACTTTGCCTAATACGTGCTTGCTTTATGACTTACTGACGTGGAAAAAGTTATTTTTCCTTGTTCAGATGTCGGATATTCCACCTGTCATCATTTTGGACAGTGACTCAGGCTCTTCCGCCACTTCACCGACCGTTGTTGCCGATTCCCAGATGCCGTCGTCGACACCCACCAGTGACCTTGGCGCTTCATCATCTGGTGCCAGTAGTCATGCACCTGCCCCAGTGGTTACCTCTGACGGAGCCGAGGACCTCCAGGAGATTCCAGCTCCACTTGCCCCTGGACCCTCGGAGCCACAGCACCATCCCGGTGGTGCTGTGATTCCCGCGAATCTTGGGGAAGGTCCAGTCCGTAATGAGCATAACCATTGGTGCCGACGCGCTCCTGATGGACGTCTCGTGCCGATCGGACCCGCCAGATACCGACAGATGATGGCTGCCCGAGGAGAGCCAGTACAGCCACCTCCACATGATTCGAACGACCCATCCTCCGCTGACTCTTTATCCGACGACACCTCCTCAGACGACTCCAGTGACGATAATTCTGATGAGGACCCTGATGATGCACCTGTATAACCACCCTCTACCCCGTCGAAGAAGTGGTACCGTCATTCCAGGGATTAATGGAGGTCGAGCATTCACTGACGCATATGGTCGGCGTCGTAGGGTTACCGCCCGTAAGCGGCTTGTGCCGTATCCTGCTGATCCCTTCATCCGTAAGCCTTACCGCTTCGCAGCCTCTACTTCTAGAGCTGGACCGTCTGCACCACCAGCTCCACCAGCACCACCCGTACCGTCTGCACCGCCTGCCCACCATCTTCCACTGTCGAGGAACTGACAAGGGAGGTGGAGATCCTCCGTGCTCAGGTAACTGAGCTCGAGGACTAGATATCCCACGTATTGGACATCCTACACCCACCTTCACCATAGGACCTTTGTAGTAGATTTCATTATGTAATCTAGTTGTAGTTTCATGTTTCACTTATGTATTGTACGAACCTATGCGAATGTATGCAACTTATTATTATTAATGAATGGAACCTTGCGTTATTTAATTCTTGCACAGTGTTCTATTTACGTTACTGTATGATGATTCTGTGGTATTTGTACCTGGTTGCATTACTTAATAAACATGTGATGTGTTGATTTCATGTTGGTTACCATATACTGTATTATTACTATTTGAATACTGGATTTTGACTTGAGTCAAAATTTTTGTTTAGAGCATCATGGTCAACGGAACATCAACACTGACCACAGCCTAAATCAAGGAAATGATTGCCGAAAGGGTAGCCGCAGTCATTGCGAAAATGCAACCCCAAGCCCCGCCGCCACCGGTTATTCAGCCCATTCGTAATGGGTGCTCGTACAAAGATGTGACGATCGCTCCAAATCCATATGGACGAACACGTCTGATAATGCTAAAAACGAACATATATTTCATAGCATTATCCCTCAAGAAAGACAAGCTTTTAGTTGCAATTGTTCTATTTACAAGTAATATTCGTTTAAATAATAAAAGGTGAAGACAAAAGACAGATTCGACGATTTGAAGACGCAAACGATCAAAGAGCTAAAAAGTACAAAGTACAATCAAAGTGGTTCAAATTATTGATGAGAAACGCCTCAAAATTGCAAGAGTACAAGACGCAAAATGCAAAGTACAAGATATTAAATAGTACACAAGGACGTTCGAAAATCCGGAACCGGGACCTAAGTCAACTTTCAACGCGCGACGCAACGGGCCGAAAATTGCAAGTCAACTATGCACATAAATATAATATAATATATAAATAATTCTTAAAATTATATATATATTATATTTATATTTTAAAAACCGTCGGCAAAGCTAGGATCCAAAGTGTGAGCTGGAATCCACAGATCCGCACTCGCGGAGCTTCCAAGGCAAGAAAAACCGCACGCGCGGAGTGCACAATATCCAGATGGGGCCTATATAAGGCAACAAATTTTGCTGAATTCGGCACACCTACATCTATCTCTCTATCTCACTCGTATAATATATATATATATATATATATATATATATATATATATTATAATTTTAATTTTAATTTTAAATTCTAATAATAAGGGTATGTTAGCGAATGTTGTAAGGGTGTAAGTCGAAATTCTGTCCGTGTAACGCTACGCTATTTTTAATCATTGTAAGTTATGTTCAACCTTTTTAAATTAATGTCTAGTAGCTAAGTTATTATTATGCTTATTTAAATTGAAGTAATCATGATGTTGGGCTAAATATTAAAGACGGGGTAATTGGGCTTTGTACCATAATTGGGGTTTGGACAAAAGAACAACACTTGTGAAAATTAGACTATGGGCTATTAATGGGCTTTATATTTATTTAATTAAATGATAGTTTGTTAATTTAATATAAATATTTACAATTGGACGTACCTATAAATAACCATATACACTCGATCGGACACGATGGGCGGGATATTTATAAGTACTAATAATCGTTCATTTAACCGGACACGGGAATGAATTAATAGTTAATGGACTTATTAAAACAGGGGTGAATTATATACAAGGACACTTGGTGTAATTATAGTTTAAGTCCCCAATTAGTTGGAATATTTGACTTCGGATATAAGGATAATTTGACGAGGACACTCGCACTTTATATTTATGACTGATGGACTGTTATGGACAAAAATTAGACGAACATATTGGATAATCCAGGACAAAGGAAAATTAACCCATGGTAATAAACTAAAATCAACACGTCAAACATCATGATTACGGAAGTTTAACTAAGCAAAATTTATATATTTCATATTTAATTGCACTTTTAATTATCACACTTTAATTTATTGTCATTTTATTTATCGTACCTTTTAATTATCGCAAATTTTATTTTATCGCACTTTTATTTATCGCAATTTCATTATCGTTATTTACTTTACGCTTTAAATTAAGTTATATTTATTTTTAATATTTTACATTAGGTTTTAACTGCGACTAAAGTTTTAAAATCGACAAACCGGTCATTAAACGGTAAAAACCCCCTTTTATAACAATAATACTACTTATATTTATATTTATATTTATATATAGTTTTTAAAAATATAGTGTTAAACTTGGCGAGTTCCCTGTGGACGAACCGGACTTACTAAAAACTACACTACTGTACGATTAGGTACACTGCCTATAAGTGTTGTAGCAAAGTTTAGGTATATCCACTCTATAAATAAATAAATAACTTGTGTAAAATTGTATCGTATTTAATAGTATTTTGTTGTAAAAATATAACTATTTTATACACCTCCTCGCACACATCAAGCATTTTTGGCGCCGCTGCCGGGGAACAACACTTAACGCCGAAGCGAGACCCTATTAAATTTATTTTTTTTTTTTAATTTTTACGTTATTTTTGTAAAAATATATTTACATAAGTTTTAAATATCAAAAATATAAAAACATAAAAACTATATATCTTTAAGTCTCTAAAAAAAAGTATTTTTAGTTATAAAATACTAATAAGTGATTTTTATTTAAAATATAAGTTTTAGTTATATTATAAAACATTTTCTATAAAATAAAAACAGAAAATTAAAAAACAAAACATAAAAAGTAAAAAAAATATATATATAAAACCACTGAACCTGCATAAAAATCGACCTGCACCTCATCTGAATCTGTTGCATCTGCACTCGCGGTACTTTTTACCAGTTGGCATCCGCACTCGCGGAGGTATCTGATAGGTCACACATTGCAGCATTAATTACGAAATTAGGGTTATTTAATTAATTATTATTATTAATTAGGGTTTAATTAAAATATTAATTAGTTTTAGTTAATTAAATTTGTATTTTATGGTTTTAATTAGTTTTATTACTTATAAAATTCATACTTTTATAAAATATTAATTTAAAAATAATATTTTTATAAAAATTGTATTTTTACAACTTTAAGTTTTATTTTTAAAATTTCGTACCTTTTTAATCGTTTATTCGTAATATTTGTATTTTTCGTTCGTATTTAGCTCTAAGTCATAGTTTTTGCCATAGTTATTTTTATTTCTAGATTCTTAGGCTTTGCCGTAAAATCCCTTAAGTGCTTTTTTCTTTAGACTAAGATTTAGGTGCTTTAGAATTTTGCGACGCCGTTTTAATATTTTAGTACTTTTTAAGTTTATACTGTTTTGAATATAGAATTCCTTTTAAGCTTTAATATTTTTAGACGCAACTTTTAATTCTTTGTTTTTAGACTTTTAAGTTTCGACGCGCTAGGTTCTTTTTATTATTTTTCGACCTTTTATTTTTCGACGTTTTTCGACGCGCTATTTTTCTTTCTTATTTTTCGCCGCTCTAGTTTTTAGGACATAGAATTTTCTATTTCTTCTCTAAAATTTCTTTAAATTTCAACGAAAAATTATTTTAAGCGGTTAAATTGATAGACATCCAAAATTTTCTGGTTCGTAGTAATAGTTGGATTTGTTAGTGGCGAGTTGTGGGCTTCCAATTTAAAGGGTCCTGGCTACCTGCTGCATCTATTGGCTATTCGAAATGTGGGCAAAATCAGAAAAAGTCTATTAATTTGATAACTTATATAATTTTTATTTTTTAACTAATAGGATATTCAGTGAATGCACCGAGCAAAACGTTCACCACCTTTTGTACGTTCACCACCTGTAACTCGATCAAGACATCTAGCAAATATTGTCGCCGTTGATTTTTCTTTAGAATCGTCATCTAGTCGACCAAGTACTCCAATTCAAATTTCCGATAATCCATTTTTTGAACCCGACCTCACAATTGAGAATCCGGAGGATATTCAGGGACAATTCAGAGATCCTGAACCACTAATCTTTCATCCAGAACCACCAATCATTCAAACAGAGATTGTCGAGGAACAACCCATTAAATCAGAATCCTCTAGTGATTCAGATTCAACAAATTCAATCATGGAGAATCTGGAACCTCTAAGTATGGAAGACCGAATGAGAGCTAAACGCACTGGCCAAGGTCACGCAATTACTCAACCAGACATTAATGCGCCAGATTATGAAATTAAAGGACAAATCCTACACATGGTGACTAATCAATGCCAATTTAGTGGTGCACCGAAGGAAGATCCAAATGAACATCTTCGTACCTTTAATAGGATCTGTACTTTATTCAAAATAAGAGAAGTAGAGGATGAACAGATATATCTCATGTTATTTCCCTGGACTTTAAAGGGAGAAGCCAAAGATTGGTTAGAATCGTTACCTGAGGGAGCGATTGATACATGGGACGTTTTAGTTGAAAAATTTCTTAAACAATTCTTTCTGGCATCTAAAGCCGTGAGACTTCAAGGAGAAATTGTTACGTTCACGCAAAAGCCAAATGAAACTCTATATGAAGCGTGGATAAGATTTGGAAAGTTATTAAGAGGATGTCCGCAACATGGTTTAGACACTTGTCAAATAGTACAAATATTCTACCAAGGATGCGACATAACTACAAGAAAAGATATAGATATAGCAGTTGGTGGTTCCATTATGAAGAAAACCGCAACTGACGCTTATAAAATTATTGATAACACTGCTTCCCACTCACATGAGTGGCACCAAGAAAAACATATCGTTAGATCATCTAAAGCAGCTAGAGTCAATTCTAGCCATGACTTAGATTCTATTTCCGCAAAGATAGATGCTGTCGAGAGACGAATGGAAAAGATGACTAAAGATATCCACTCAATACGAATTAGTTGTGAGCAGTGTGGAGGACCACATTTAACAAAAGATTGTCTCAGTATTGAACAAACAATGGAACAAAGAGAGAATGTTTCGTACATAAACCAAAGGCCTGGAAATAATTATCAGAATAATTATCAACCGCCAAGACCGATCTACAATCAAAACCAGAATTATAACTGAAATGTTCCATACAACAACCAACAAGTATCCAATAATACTTACAATCAGTAAAGACCTATTTTTCAAAACAAACCACCACAAATCGATGATAAAAAGCCAAATTTAGAAGATATGATGTCGAAGCTAGTTGAATCTCAAACTCAGTTTTTTACATCTCAGAAACAAACCAATGAACAAAATGCTCAAGCATTTAGATATCAACAAGCTTCTATTCAAAATCTGGAACAAGAAGTAAGCAACCTAGCAAGGTTAATAGGTGAAAGAAAACCGGGAAGTTTACCTAGTGATACAAATGCTAACCCCTGGAATGAAACAGCTAAAGCCATTACCACAAGAAGTGGTATTACACTTAAACCACCTGAAATGCCTGTAATTTCTGATGACTCTATTCCTACTCCACAAGAACCACAATCTGAGCAAGATAAGAAAACATAACCGGTAGTTGAAAAGGTTAATGAAGATAACACAGTTAAGGAAAAACCTTATGTTAAACCATACCAACCACCACTTCCTTACCCGAGTAAAATGAGAAAAGAGAGACTTGAAGCCGAGCTATCCAAATTCTTGGATATGTTTAAACAAATAAATGTAAATCTTCCTTTCATTGATGTGATATCAGGAATGCCAAGATATGCTAAATTCTTGAAAGATCTAATCACAAATAGAAAGAAAATGGAAGAACTCTCGGCTGTTACTATGAATGCTAATTGTTCTGCAGTGCTGTTGAATAAGATACCAGAAAAATTATCAGATCCAGGAAGTTTCACAATTCCATGTTTTCTGGGTAGTCTTAGTTCAATAGAAGCATTGTCAGACTTAGGTGCTAGTATAAATTTAATGCCATATTCACTATACGCTAAACTAGACCTTGGAGAATTGAAACCAACACGAATAAGCATACAACTAGCTGATCGATCAGTAAAATATCCTAGAGGGATAATGGAGAACATGCTAGTTAAAGTTGGTACTTTAGTATTTCCAGTAGATTTTGTTATTCTAGACATGGAAGAAGATTCTCGAGTTCCTCTCATATTAGGAAGACCATTCTTAAACACGGCTAAAGAAATAATAGACGTGTTCGGTAAAAAAACTGACCCTAAGTATAGAGGACGAGAGTGTTACCTTTTCAGTTGATAGAGCAATGCAACAACCGTAATCTGCAGATGATACATGTTATTATATTCAACCTATAGATTCACATGCAGAATTGTTAGAAGAATTTCCAGAATTACAAGGAACAGGGGAATGTTCTTTAGGAGAAGGAACTAAACCAATTGATGAAACTGAAATGTTAGCTACACTTATGGCTAATGGATATGAACCGACAACAGAAGAAATTCAAATGCTAAAAGAAGAAGACAGATATCGATATAAATCATCGATAGAAGAACCACCGACATTAGAATTAAAGCCACTTCCAAACCATTTGGAATATGCTTATTTACATGGTGAATCTGAATTACCTGTAATAATATCGTCTTCTCTTACTGAAAATGAAAAATCTCAACTCATTACTGTGCTAAAAGCTCATAAACCAGCTATTGCATGAAAAATTCATGACATTAAAGGAATAAGTCCTTCGTATTGCACACATAAAATCTTTATGGAAGAAGGTCATAAAACGTATGTGCAACGCCAACGAAGACTAAATCCGAATATGCAAGATGTTGTTAAAAAAGAAATTATTAAACTGCTAGATGCAGGTTTAATTTATCTAATCTTTGATAGTCCATGGGTAAGCCCAGTTCAATGCGTACCTAAGAAGGGTGGCATGACTGTCATCACAAATGAGAAAAATGAGCTTATTCCTACTAGGACTGTAACAGGATGGCGTGTTTGTATTGATTATAGAAAATTAAATGACGCCTGATAATGCTAAAAACGAACATATATTTCATAGCATTATTCCTCAAGAAAGACAAGCTTTTAGTTGCAATTGTTCTATTTACAAGTGATATTCGTTTAAATAATAAAAGGTGAAGACAAAAGACAGATTCGACGAATTGAAGACGCAAACGACCAAAAAGCTCAAAAGTACAAAAGACAATAAAAAAGGTTCCAATTATTGATAAGAAACGTCTCGAAATTACAAGAGTACAAGATTCAAAACGCAAAGTACAAGATATTAAATTATACGCGAGGACGTTCGAAAATCCGGAACCGGGACCAGAGTCAACTCTTAACGCTCGACGCAACGGACTAAAAATTACAAGTTAACTATGTATATAAATATAATATAATATATAATTAATTATATTAATTATATATATATTATATATATATATATTAAAAACCGTCGGCAGAGAAAACTCCAAGGACTGAGCTGTAAATACTATCTCCGCGACTCGCGGAGTTTGAAGGGGATTTTGCCGCGAGTCGCGGAGCCCCAAAATTCAACTCTGGCTATAAAGCAAACCGAATTCTGATCAAATTTCATATTCTATTTCTATCTCTCTCTCGATATATACGTAATATATATATAATTTATATTTTAATTTTAATTTTAATTTTAAATCCTAATAATAAGGGTATGTTAGCGAATGTTGTAAGGGTGTAAGTCGAAATTCTGTCCGTGTAACGCTACGCTATTTTTAATCATTGTAAGTTATGTTCAACCTTTTTACATTAATGTCTCGTAGCTAAGTTATTATTATGCTTATTTAAAACGAAGTAATCATGATGTTGGGCTAATTACTAAAATTGGGTAATTGGGCTTTGTACCATAATTGGGGTTTGGACAAAAGAACGACACTTGTGGAAATTAGACTATGGGCTATTAATGGGCTTTATATTTGTTTAACTAAATGCAAGTTTGTTAATGTTAATATAAAGATTTACAATTGGGCGTCCCTATAAATTACCATATACACTCGATCGGACACGATGGGCGGGGTATTTATATGTACGAATAATCGTTCATTTAACCGGACACGGGAATGGATTAAAAGCCACTAGAATAATTAAAACAGGGGTGAAATTACATTCAAGGGTAATTGGTGTAATTGTTAACAAAGTAGTAAAACCTTGGTTTACACGCAGTCGATAACCTGGTGTATTCATTAAACAAAGTATTAAAACCTTGTTACAATTCGAATCCCCAATTAGTTGGAATATTTAACTTCGGGTATAATAATAATTTGACAAGGACACTTGCAATTTATATTTATGACTGATGGACTGTTATGGACAAAAACCAGACGGACATATTAAATAATCCAGGACAAAGGACAATTAACCCATGGGCATAAAACTAAAATCAACACGTCAAACATCATGATTACGGAAGTTTAAATAAGCATAATTCTTTTATTTCATATTTAATTTCCTTTATTTTATATTTAATTGCACTTCTAATTATCGCATTTTTATTGTTAATTTATTTTATCGCACTTTTAATTATCGTACTTTTTATTTATCGCAAATTTATTTTATCGCACTTTTATTATTCGCAATTTCATTATCGTTATTTACTTTACGCTTTAATTTAAGTCTTGTATTTATTTTATATTTTACATTAGGTTTTAACTGCGACTAAAGTCTTAAAATCGACAAACCGGTCATTAAACGGTAAAAACCCCCCTTTATAATAATAATATTACTTATATATATATTTGTATTTTTATAAAAGTAAACTAATATAGCGTTGAGCTTTGTTTAAAGATTTCCCTGTGGAACGAACCGGACTTACTAAAAACTACACTACTGTACGATTAGGTACACTGCCTATAAGTGTTGTAGCAAGGTTTAAGTATATCCATTCTATAAATAAATAAATATCTTGTGTAAAATTGTATCGTATTTAATAGTTTTTCCTGCTAAAATTTAATAGTATTTTATACCCCTTAGCTTTAACATCAAGTATTTTTGGCGCCACTGCCGGGGAACTATCTTAAAAGCCGGAAGCGCAACGCTAATATAAAAAATTTTTAGTTAACTTTTATTAAAATTCGTTTTGTAAAAATACGTTTTAAATATTCGAAAAATATAAAAAAGAAAAAACAAAAATATAAGTATTTTTAAGATTTTGTTAAATATTTAAGTTTTATAAGTTTCTTTATTTCTATTTTAGTTTATAAAAATATAAGTTTTATTTTAAAATCTTTTATTTATTTAAAAAACAGAAAACATAAAAAAAAAAAAAAAATAAAGAAAAACGCGTAAAAATTGAAAGCTGTCAACTGAATTTCTGAACCCCGCGGCTCGCGGGGTTTTCTTCATTAATCACCGCAACTCGCGGAGCTTCTCTGACACGCGCACAGGAAGCCCTAATCGAGCATTAATTACGGTAATTATTAATTATTATTATTTTAACCTAATAATTATTATTATTATTATTATTAGTTTTATTTTTACTTTTACTTTTTATTTATGTATTTTGTTTAATTAGTTTTATTAAAATTGTAAAATTAATAGTTTTATTAAATAAATAATATAAAAATAATATTTTTATAAAAATTGTACTTTTTACAACTTTTTGTATATTTTTATATTTTGTCTCTTTTTAATCGTTGTAGCGTAATATTTGTATTTTTTAGCTCATATTTAATTTTAAACTTAGTTTTTGCTATAGTTATTTTTACTCCTAGATTTTTAGGCTTTGCCGTAAACTCTCTTAAGTGCTTATTCCTTAGATTAAGTATTAGGTGCTTTAGAATTTTGCGACGCCTTTTTAAGTTTTAGTTTCTTTTTAAGTTATTTCTATTTGGGATTTAGTTTTTCCTGTAAGCTTTAATATTTTTAGACCTTTTACTATGTATCAATTATCATTCCAATTAGTAATTTCAATTTGCGATTATAATTTTAAGTTAATTGTAGTAATAAGGTTAGGTTAGTCAAGTATTTTTAAGTTTTTATAAGTTTCTTTTATTTTTTCGTCACTTTTTATTTTTCAACCATTTTTTTTTTTCGACCTTTTGCGACGAACTCTTTTTCTCTCTTATTTCTCGCCATTCTAGTTTTTAGGACTTAGAATTTTTTCTACTTCTTATCTAAATTTCTCAAAATTACGAAAAATTTATTTTAAGTGGTTAAATTAATAGACATCAAAATTTTCTGGTTCGTAGTAATAGTTGGATTTGTACGTGGACCGGGTTATTGGAGCCAAACAGTCCTCAATTATATTGAGACCAAACGAATCCTGCCCCTCTGCTGCATCTTTTGGCTATTCGAAACGTGGGCAAAATCAGAAAAGTCTATTGGTTGGATAACTTATTATAATTTTTCTTTCCTTTTTAAAAACTAATAGGATATTCAGTGAATGCACCGAGCAAGACGTTCATCACCTTTTGTACGTTCACCACCTGTAACTCGATCAAGACATCGTTTAATAAATATAACCGCCGTTGATTTTTCTTTAGAATCGTCATCCAGTCGACCAAGTACTTCAGTTCAAATTTCCGATAATCCATTTTTTGAACCCGACCTCACAATTGAGAATCCGGAAAATATTCAGGAACGGTTCATAGATCCTGAACCACTAAACTTTCCTCCGGAACCACCAATCATTCAAACAGAGATTGTTGAGGAACGAACTATTAAAACAGAATCATCTAGTGATACCGATTCAACAAATTCAATTATGGAGAATCTGGAACCTTTAAGTATGGAAGACCGAATGAGAGCTAAACGCACTGGCCAAGGTCACGCAATTACTCATCCAGACATTAATGCGCCAGATTATGAAATCAAAGGACAAATTCTACACATGGTGACTAATCAATGCCAATTTAGTGGTGCGCCGAAGGAAGATCCAAATGAACATCTACGTACCTTTAATAGGATCTGCACACTATTTAAAATCCGAGAAGTGGAGGATGAACAGATATATCTCATGTTATTTCCCTGGACTTTAAAGGGAGAAGCCAAAGATTGGTTGGAATCGTTACCTGAAGGGGCGATCGATACATGGGACATTTTAATTGACAAATTTCTTAAACAATTCTTTCCTGCATCTAAAGCCGTAAGACTTCAAGCAGAAATTGTTACGTTCACACAGAAACCAAATGAAACTCTATATGAGGCTTGGACAAGATATGGAAAGTTATTAAGAGGATGTCCGCAACATGGTTTAGACACCTGTCAAATAGTACAAATATTCTACCGAGGATGCGACATCACTACAAGAAAAGACATAGATATAGCAGCTGGTGGTTCTATTATGAAGAAAACCGAAACTGATGCTTACAAAATTATTGATAACACTGCTTCCCACTCACATGAGTGGCACCAAGAAAAAGATATCATTAGATCATCTAAAGCAGCTAGAGCCGATTCTAGCCATGACTTAGATTCCATTTCCGCAAAGATAGATGCTTTCGAGAGACGAATGGAAAAGATGACTAAAGATATTCATGCTATACGAATTAGTTGTGAGCAGTGTGGAGGACCACATTTGACAAAAGATTGTCTCAGTATTGAATTAACAATGGAACAAAGAGAGAATATTTCATACATAAACCAAAGGCCTGGAAATAATTATCAGAATAATTATCAACCGCCAAGACCGATTTACAATCAAAACCAGAATTATAACCGAAATATTCCATACAACAACCAACAAGGTCCTAGCAATCAACAAGTATCCAATAATACTTACAATCAGCAAAGACCTAATTTTCAAAACAAACCACCACAACAAACCGATGATAAAAAGCCAAATTTAGAAGATATGATGACAAAGCTAGTTGAAACTCAAACGCAGTTTTTCACATCTCAGAAACAAACCAATGAACAAAATGCTCAAGCATTTAGAAATCAACAAGCTTCTATTCAAAATCTGGAACAAGAAGTAAGTAACCTAGCAAGGTTAATAGGTGAAAGAAAACCGGGAAGTTTACCAAGCGATACAAATGCTAACCCCCGGAATGAAACAGCTAAAGCTATTACCACAAGAAGTGGTACAACACTTAAATCACCTGAAATACCTGTAACTTCTGATGAAACTATTCCTACTCCACAAGAACCACAACCTGATCAAGATAAGGAAAAAGAACCGGTAGTTGAAAAGGTTAATGAAGATAACACAGTTAAGGATAAACCTTATGTTAAACCATACCAACCACCACTTCCTTACCCGAGTAAAATGAAGAAAGAGAAACTTGAAGCCGAGCAATCCAAATTCTTGGATATGTTTAAACAGATAAATGTAAATCTTCCTTTCATTGATGTGATTTCAGGAATGCCAAGATATGCTAAATTCCTGAAAGATCTAATCTCAAATAGAAAGAAAATGGAAGAACTCTCGGCTGTTACTATGAATGCTAATTGTTCAGCAGTGCTGTTGAATAAGATACCAGAAAAACTATCTGATCCAGGAAGTTTCACAATTCCATGTTTTCTGGGTAGTCTTAGTTCAATAGAAGCATTGGCAGACTTAGGTGCTAGTATAAATCTAAT
This sequence comes from Rutidosis leptorrhynchoides, assembly GCF_046630445.1. Lineage (NCBI taxonomy): Eukaryota > Viridiplantae > Streptophyta > Magnoliopsida > Asterales > Asteraceae > Rutidosis > Rutidosis leptorrhynchoides. The sequence continues at coordinate 132,973,909 of NC_092339.1, forward strand.
GCCGTATTCACTATACGCTAAACTAGACCTTGGAGAATTGAAACCAACCAGAATAAGCATACAACTAGCCGATAGATCAATAAAATATCCTAGAGGGATAATGGAGAATATGCTAGTTAAAGTTGGTACTTTAGTATTTCCAGTAGATTTTGTTGTTTTGGACATGGAAGAAGATTCTCAAGTTCCTCTCATATTAGGAAGACCATTCTTAAACACGGCTAAAGCAATGATAGACGTGTTCGGTAAGAAACTGACCCTAAGTATAGAGGATGAGAGTGTTACCTTTTCAGTTGATAGAGCAATGCAACAACCACAATCTGCAGATGATACATGTTATTATATTCAAACTATAGATGCACATGCGGAATTATTAGAAGAATTTCCAGAATTACAAGGAACAGGAGAATGTTCTTTAGGAGAAGGTAATGAACCAATTGATGAAGCTGAAATGTTAGCTACACTTATAGCTAATGGATATGAACCAACAACAGAAGAAATTCAAATGCTAAAAGAAGAAGACAGATATCGATATAAATCATCGATAGAAGAACCTCCGAAATTAGAGTTAAAGCCACTTCCAAACCATTTGGAATACGCTTATTTAAATGGTGAATCTGAATTACCTGTAATAATATCGTCTTCTCTTACTGAAAATGAGAAATCACAACTCATTTCTGTGTTGAAAGCTCATAAACCAGCCATTGCATGGAAGATTCATGATATTAAAGGAATAAGTCCTTCGTATTGCACACATAAAATCCTTATGGAAGAAGGTCATAAAACGTATGTGCAACGCCAACGAAGACTAAATCCTAATATGCAAGATGTAGTTAAGAAAGAGATTATTAAACTGCTAGATGCAGGTTTGATATATCCAATCTCTGATAGTCCATGGGTAAGCCCAGTTCAATGCGTACCTAAGAAGGGTGGCATGACTGTCATCACAAATGAGAAAAATGAGCTTATTCCTACTAGGACTGTAACAGGATGGCGTGTATGTATTGATTATAGAAAATTAAATGACGCCACCAGAAAAGATCACTTTCCCTTACCTTTCATAGATCAAATGTTGGAAAGATTAGCCGGAAATAGTTACTATTGTTTTCTAGATGGATTTTCCGGATATTTTCAAATTCCAATAGCACCCGAGGACCAAGAGAAAACCACATTCACGTGCCCTTATGGTACTTTTGCTTACAAACGCATGCCATTTGGACTTTGTAACGCCCCTGCAACCTTTCAAAGGTGTATGATGGCGATTTTTCATGACATGATAGAAGAATGCATGGAAGTATTCATGGATGACTTTTCAGTCTTCGGTGATACATTTAAATCATGTCTAGTTAATCTGGAACGAATGCTAATTAGATGCGAAAAATCAAATCTAGTACTTAATTGGGAGAAATGCCATTTCATGGTTAAAGAAGGCATCGTTCTTGGACATAAAATTTCAAAAGAAGGAATTGAAGTGGATAGAGCTAAAGTAGATGTAATTGCTAAACTTCTACATCCCACCAATGTTAGAGGAGTTAGGAGTTTTCTAGGGCATGTCGGTTTTTACCGACGTTTCATAAAAGATTTTTCTAAAATTGCCACTCCTATGAATAAACTCCTAGAAAAGGATGCGCCATTTATCTTTTCAGATGAATGTATCAAATCTTTTAATATTCTTATAGAAAAACTCACTAATGCGCCGATCATGATAACACCAAATTGGAATCTACCATTTGAACTAATGTGCGATGCAAGTGATTTTGCAATGGGAGCCGTTTTAGGACAAAGGATTGAAAAACGATTTCAACCTATATATTATGCTAGTAAGACATTACAAGGAGCACAAACAAATTATACAACTACTGAAAAAGAACTCCTTGCTATTGTCTTTGCTTTTGACAAATTTCGATCATATCTCGTTCTAGCAAAAACGGTGGTCTATACCGACCATTCTGCTCTTAGATTCCTATTTTCAAAACAAGATGCTAAACCAAGATTAATCCGTTGGATCTTACTCTTACAAGAGTTTGATATTGAAATCCGAGATAAAAAAGGAGCAGAAAATCTCGCCGCTGATCATCTTTCTCGTCTTGAAAATCCCGAATTAGAAGTTCTGAATGAATCGGCCATACAAGACAACTTTCCTGATGAATATCTATTGAAGATAGATTATAAAGAAATCCCATGGTTTGCAGACTATGCAAACTACTTAGTTTGTGGATTCCTTGAAAAAGAATTATCGTACCAAAGACGAAAGAAATTCTTCAGTGATATAAAACACTATTTCTGGGAAGATCCACATCTGTTTAAAAGTTGTCCCGATGGAATAATACGCCGATGTGTATTTGGAGATGAAGCTAGTAAAATTTTAAACCATTGTCACACAGGGCCAACAGGAGGGCATTATGGGCCTCAACTAACAGCAAGAAAAGTTTATGAAGCTGGATTCTATTGGCCTACAATTTACAAAGACGCACACCTTCTTTGCAAATCCTGTGATGCATGTCAAAGGGCCGGAAAAATAAGTCAACGTGATGAAATGCCACAAAATGTCATCCAAGTATGTGAAGTATTTGACATTTGGGGTATTGACTTTATGGGTCCATTTCCAAAATCTAATAATAATCTATATATACTCGTAGCCATTGATTATGTATCTAAATGGGCGGAAGCACAAGCTCTCCCAACTAATGATGCACGAGTTGTAGTCAACTTTTTAAAACGTCTTTTTGCAAGGTTTGGAACACCGAAAGCTTTAATAAGTGATCGGGGTACTCATTTCTGTAATAATCAACTTGAGAAAGTTCTTAAAAGATATGGAGTAACTCATAAAATCTCCACCGCATATCATCCACAAACAAGTGGACAAGTTGAAAATACCAACCGAGCTTTAAAACGTATTCTAGAGAAAACCGTAGGATCAAATCCGAAGGAATGGTCCATTAAATTGGAGGATGCACTCTGGGCTTTTAGAACAGCCTACAAAACTCCAATTGGAACCACACCTTTTAGACTTGTTTATGGAAAAGCATGTCATCTTCCAGTAGAAATTGAACACAAAGCATTTTGGGCTTTGAAGACATGTAATCTTGATTTACATGAAGCCGGACGTCTACGATTAAGTCAACTAAACGAATTAGAAGAATTAAGACATGAAGCATACGAAAATTCGTTAATCTATAAAGAAAGAACGAAGAAATGGCATGATAAAAGAATCAGAAGTTCAAAAGAATTTAAAGAAGGAGACAGAGTTCTTCTTTTCAATTCACGATTCAAGCTATTTCCTGGAAAATTGAAATCAAGATGGTCTGGACCATTCATAGTCAAAAGAGTTTTCCCATACGGAACGATAGAATTGATAAATTCAAATGGGATTGAATTTAAAGTTAATGGTCACAGAGTTAAACATTACATACATGATCCGATGGAAGTCGACAACGAAGTTAATCACAATTTCGACACCACAGCTAACTAAGTGTGGGGAGAATCAAGTCTTTAAAGGATAATATGTATTTCTGTTAGAGTTAGATTGTCTGTTTTCGTGTAGTTCTCGAAAATGGAACACGTATGGTCTTTCCCTAGCAGACCCTAAAGAACTAGTCTTCTCCCCCCATTCTGAAATTTTATTTTTTTTTAGGTTTTTACGAAATGAAGACTGCCTGTGAACTAAACCATGGTCTAATGCTACACGCTTTGATCACTAAAAGAAATAATGACATACTACCGAGTGAATTAGTATCAGTAATCAGAGAAAGAATGGACGGAGTTAGAAAAGAATCCAGATGCGAAGATAATAAGTTACAATTTGGTAAAGGAAAATCAAAATCCGCAGCGAAAAGAAGAGCACGACACCTAGAACGATGTCACAAATGCGGAAAATGGTCACATGGAGGTAAATGTTCAAATAATCAAACCTATTCAAATACCGAATTTGTTACTTTATGCAGAGACGGACCGTTCATATGTTTAGAAGAAAAGACACTGAATGCTCGAGGTTACGCTTATGTAGCAATGGAAAATCAATTAAACCGACTATCTTATGAATGGAATAGATCATATAACTAAGAAATCTATTTCACAGGTATGTCTGTACAGTTTTTATTTTTATTTTTATTTTTAACCTTTTGATAATAAACGCTAATTTGTTCGCTAAAAAGTATTAATTGGTATTAAATAAAATTAGGTTTGGCGACCGAAATTATTGATATCATTCAAAAATTTATTACATCACTGCGAAATTTAACGTTTATTCTTAAGGTATAAATATCTTTAATCAATCAATCCAAAATATTTCAAAAATTCGTCATGAGTTAAATTAGGTCTTGGAACCGAAATTACTTTACCGAAAAGAGGGGCGCATATTTTTGATAATATTTGATTGATTAAAGTGAGATAAAAAGACAAAAAGATTTTTAAATTTATTTTTACCATGTTTTTAAAATTAATATTTAAATCTTAAATTAATATTGTAAATTTTGTAAAAACAATATATTTAAAATTGTAAATATTTGAAAAATTAATATAAGTTTGGTGTGAATTTATAATATAAATTTTTAAATTTTAAGTTTGGTGTGAATTTTTAATTTTTAATTTTTAATTTTGAATTTTATATTTAAGTTGTGTGAATTTAAAAACAAAAATTTACTTTATCTCATTAAGTTAAGAATATGATTTTTAAAATTCGTCGTAAGTTGAAGACTAGGTCTTTGAACCGAAATTGCTTTACCCGAGGGAGGGACGAGAACTTTTATTATCATTATTTTTAATCTTATTGATTTAAAGTATGCCAAAAACATTAAAAAACCCAAAAAATCTTAGCTTTTAAAACAATCGCTACAAAAAGACAAATTTTAAAATTTTGTCGAGAGACGGACTAGGACATCGATCCGAAACGACCTCGTCCTAAATAACAAGGGAAACAAAATTTTAAAATTAATTACTTAATTGTTTTTATAAGTTAAAGATTATAAAAAAAAAAAAAAAAAAAAAAAAGAGCAAACTCCGCGAGTCGCGGAGTTTGGAGCTTAAATCTCCGCGAGTCGCGGAGAGACTAAAAATCAGAAAAAAAAAATATAAAGAGCTGCACGATCAGTCACTCCCCCACACACAAAACAGAAAAAAAAACTGCTGCGATATACTGCCGAAAAAACCCGAAAAACACCCCCAAAAATCCCAATTTTTAACCGTTAATCACCAAATCTTTTGCTAAAATCATGTTGAGAAGGATGATATCTAAGAATTACTCAAGAAAAACGGTAAATTTCTACACCTAAACACCATTTAATTCGAAATTAGGTGTTCTTGAGCTATTTTTTCCCCAATTTGATTTTGATGCTTTTTAGTGTAATTAGGCTTAAATTGTTTATGTATTATGCTTGTATAACCTAGATTGATGCTGTTTAACATGATTAGAAGCCTTAAACTTCAAATTTTGAATAATCTAGGGTTTGTGTTCTTGAGCAAATTTGGGGCTTTTTGATATAAACAGGTTATGGCCAATTTTTGTCATGAATTGTTGCTAAATTGAGTAGTGTAACATGTCTAGGTAGTTAAATGATCCAAACTTTGAGCCTAAACATGATATTGAGAATTAAAGTGGACTTTTTCAAGTCTAAAATTCATGAACTTGATTTTTGAAAGATAATGCCATTTGAGACTTGTTTAATTGCTAGTAATGATTATTTTGACATGTTATTTGAGTTGAATGCTTATGAACTTGGCGAAAATTTTCGTATATGCTTATTTGAAAAAGTGTAGATTTGATAAAAATGTGAAAATAAGCTTAAGTTTGATATAAATTGATAATGTCATTGTAATTATTTTGATTGATGATTTTGCTGACACTAATGCATATTTGGATGCACAAAATTTGTGTTTGATGTGTTTTGCAGAATGAAAGGGGTGAATCTTCATCCCAAGCCCGCAATGCTCCTGCTGAGAATTTGGAACAACAGGAGGTAGATAACTACTACAAGCAGGATGTACCTCATCCAGTCATGACCTTTTCCGATATGCATTTGGAAGAGTTGCACCCGAACCTGAGATTTGACAGACTTTGGATAGATTATCCAAAATATCAACGGGGTTTGCATACTCTTCACTCTAAGGTTGTTGAGGTACCGAGGGTCATAGAATGGGGACCCTTAGAAGCTGTAGAATTGGCCGGGCCAATTAGGGAATTACTTGTACAGAGGTATGGTAATTCTTCTTTTAATGACTGGATATGTTTATTCACCATACGCAGACCTGTATATAAAGTATGGTGTGAAGAGTTGTTATGTAGTATAGAGTTGAATGATCGGGTAGCTAGTTTAACCGATCGTTCTTTTATTAGATTTTTGTTAGGCGGTTCGATGCGCCACATGTCTTTACTGGACATGGCTCAGGCTTTACGTATATATACGCCTGAGGAGTTAGCGTCTGCCGATTGTAGAGGATTGATACTAAACGGTAGAAAGATAGATGAGAATTTTGATACACACGGTGTGTGGAGTCAAATGATAAGCCATCACCGTTTCAAAGGGGGAAACTACTCTTATTTGGATATAGATAGAGCCGAATTAAGAGTGATACATAGGTTTTTAGCTAATTCGATTACACAAAACAAGATTTGTTTTACCATATGTGTATTCGAGACCCACAGAGCGCTGTAAGTATACCATATTGTGTGGGTTATTATTTATCAGCTATGGTTCGGGGGATGCGACCACATAGCATAATAGGAGGTGGTATTTTTATTACTTTGATTGGTGAATATCTCGGTGTGGATATAAGTCGGGGGGGATTATTAGTAGAAGAGCCGGAACCCCGCGATACTATAGGTTTAAATGTATACCATGGTGCGAAAGTTTTGAAGAGGCGAAATAACGCCGCAGTACGATACCATGGTAGACATCCACAGGTGGAGAGAAACCAGCAACAAGGTAATGTAGGAGGGGGGAATGAGATGCAAGAAATGCATAGGTTTATAGCTTCTCAGGAATACGAAAATGCTAGACAGAGAGCATTTGAAGATTGGCAAGTTCATCAGAACCAGATCATAGCGCATTGCCAACATATAGGTAGAAACTATATTCCTACACCGAAACCCGTCTTCCCTCCTTGGTCGATAGAGATGCAGCCACCATATCCTACGTATGACCCTGCCGAAGCATTCTATAGCACTTATGGTTATGCCTGGAACCCCTATTGGTAACAATATCATCCTTAGTATACTTATTTTTTTTTTATTTTGTAATTTGTAATTTGTAATTATTGATACATTTAATATTTTTGTTAATATTGTAATCATTTTTATAATTATCTAACTTTTATTCTTAGATTTTAATAATTTTTGAATGTGGGGTAATATACCAAACTTCAAAAATATGTATATATGTTTGCAGTTTATCTTATGTACACAACAGGGTAAAACAACGCATTTTCAAAGACTGGCATTAAGTTCAGCAAAAGCAACTAATTTTGACGACAAGATGCAAAATATATGTGAAATAACAACAAGACGGAATAAACAAATGATGTGCACCATTTATCATTCAGCAAACAAACGCCAATATATTTGGAAACTTTGGTAAAAATTTAATCATTTTCACACAAATCACCCTCAATAATTTAAATTGTTACTGATTTCTTGCAAATGAGGGCATTGCAAGATCTTAAGTGTGGGAAGGGGTTAAATTCTTTCGGATTTTAAAAATTTTTACTTTATACACTTGGTTACCATTAAAAATACTAGTAAAGCAGTAGTTGTATTAGAATCTAGTGCTCTCTGATAAAAAAGAACAGCCCTAGTCTTATATACTGACTACCCAATTCTAGAAAAAATTTTCAAAATTTTCAATTAAATGAATTCAAAATTATGTTTATACATATTTATGAACGATAAAACTAGGTTTTAACACCGAAATTATTGTTACCTCGGAAAGGACATAAATTGAGAAACAAACTAAAATGTTAAAATTCATTTAAAATGGAATAGAGGATGATAAAAAGGAAAATAAAAGCCAAGTGTGGGAAAATTTACCAAGTTATCTAAACATATGTCACATATATTTGTAACAAATAACTGAAAATACTTTTGCTTTGGACCAAACTAAATTGTTTTACCCGATGAAAGAAAAGAAGAGATGGATCTACACGATGAATCAATTCCATCATTAAAAGGAAGTAAAGTCTTCCGAAAAAGAAACGCGCTTTTTGATTTAGGTCATGAAGTTGTCGTCCAGACCAGCTGTAGGTTGACGAAAAATCTAGAAAAGTCATCACTAAAATCAGCAGGAAATCCACGGACCTCAGCATTAAACAGGGTCGCCAAGTGGTCAGATTTATCCTAACCATGAGAAGGATTTATCTCGTACAATGGGGAGGCACCGTGAAAATTAGCTTGATAAGACTAATGAATCAGATCCCCAGAAAGGATAATCTCCTTAAAGATTAAAAATCAGCTTTTAAGACTGAAATTACTCAATCCTAGAGATTGACCTTAAAGATTGAGAATTCAAACTCATGGAATTCAATGATATCTAAACTCGAGCTTAAACGAGAAAATATTTTGATCAAAATTACAAACCGATTTGTTTTCTGAAAACCCTATTTTCAATGCGTTCATTACCATTGAACGTAAAATCCTAGGAATTCACCTGGAATTCATTAGGTCACCTGAACTAAATCGGGTGTCAACTGTAAGAACGGTGGTTGCATAGTGGTTAAAGACAGGACCTTGTGCCAGACCGACAAATTATAAGGGTGAGCTTTACTATTGCTCCTACCAAGGATAGTAATTGCGTCCGACACGTTATAGACCATAATCAAAAGCATGTCACGGGACATTGCCTTAACAGTTGCTTGTTCAACGCTTTCCTTTCAACCGGACGGTAGTTTACCAAAAGGTAATATACGGGACAAGTAAACTGGACGTGTTGCTTTCCAAATACAAGGTTAGCAAGTGGGTGACACAAAACCGCAAGTTTTGAGCTAAAATTTTCAAATCTGAAACCCACCAAACCCACAAAAATATTTTGCAAACACCGGTAAAGGGTTATTCCGGAAAACTTATCTAGGGTAAAAACTAGATTTCAAAAGATCAAATGTTTTCATAAAGATTCAATTTCCTTAATGGATCTAAATTTTTATAGTCATGTGGGACTGTAAACCATATCGTTACTACCATTGTTTATACCGCCGTATAGAAATCACTGATGTACAAAGTGTGAAGAATAAAGAAGTGATTCTAGTATTTCAAGACGATATTGCTTGAGGACAAGCAACGCTCAAGTGTGGGAATATTTGATAATGCTAAAAACGAACATATATTTCATAGCATTATTCCTCAAGAAAGACAAGCTTTTAGTTGCAATTGTTCTATTTACAAGTGATATTCGTTTAAATAATAAAAGGTGAAGACAAAAGACAGATTCGACGAATTGAAGACGCAAACGACCAAAAAGCTCAAAAGTACAAAAGACAATCAAAAAGGTTCCAATTATTGATAAGAAACGTCTCGAAATTACAAGAGTACAAGATTCAAAACGCAAAGTACAAGATATTAAATTATACGCGAGGACGTTCAAAAATCCGGAACCGGGACCAGAGTCAACTCTTAACGCTCGACGCAACGGACTAAAAATTACAAGTTAACTATGTATATAAATATAATATAATATATAATTAATTATATTAATTATATATATATTATATATATATATTAAAAACCGTCGGCAGAGAAAACTCCAAGGACTGAGCTGTAAATACTATCTCCGCGACTCGCGGAGTTTGAAGGGGATTTTGCCGCGAGTCGCGGAGCCCCAAAATTCAACTCTGGCTATAAAGCAAACCGAATTCTGATCAAATTTCATATTCTATTTCTATCTCTCTCTCGATATATACGTAATATATATATAATTTATATTTTAATTTTAATTTTAATTTTAAATCCTAATAATAAGGGTATGTTAGCGAATGTTGTAAGGGTGTAAGTCGAAATTCTGTCCGTGTAACGCTACGCTATTTTTAATCATTGTAAGTTATGTTCAACCTTTTTACATTAATGTCTCGTAGCTAAGTTATTATTATGCTTATTTAAAACGAAGTAATCATGATGTTGGGCTAATTACTAAAATTGGGTAATTGGGCTTTGTACCATAATTGGGGTTTGGACAAAAGAACGACACTTGTGGAAATTAGACTATGGGCTATTAATGGGCTTTATATTTGTTTAACTAAATGAAAGTTTGTTAATGTTAATATAAAGATTTACAATTGGGCGTCCCTATAAATTACCATATACACTCGATCGGACACGATGGGCGGGGTATTTATATGTACGAATAATCGTTCATTTAACCGGACACGGGAATGGATTAATAGCCACTAGAATAATTAAAACAGGGGTGAAATTACATTCAAGGGTAATTGGTGTAATTGTTAACAAAGTAGTAAAACCTTGGTTTACACGCAGTCGATAACCTGGTGTATTCATTAAACAAAGTATTAAAACCTTGTTACAATTCGAATCCCCAATTAGTTGGAATATTTAACTTCGGGTATAATAATAATTTGACAAGGACACTTGCAATTTATATTTATGACTGATGGACTGTTATGGACAAAAACCAGACGGACATATTAAATAATCCAGGACAAAGGACAATTAACCCATGGGCATAAAACTAAAATCAACACGTCAAACATCATGATTACGGAAGTTTAAATAAGCATAATTCTTTTATTTCATATTTAATTTCCTTTATTTTATATTTAATTGCACTTCTAATTATCGCATTTTTATTGTTAATTTATTTTATCTCACTTTTAATTATCGTACTTTTTATTTATCGCAATTTTATTTTATCGCACTTTTATTATTCGCAATTTCATTATCGTTATTTACTTTACGCTTTAATTTAAGTCTTGTATTTATTTTATATTTTACATTAGGTTTTAACTGCGACTAAAGTCTTAAAATCGACAAACCGGTCATTAAACGGTAAAAACCCCCCTTTATAATAATAATATTACTTATATATATATTTGTATTTTTATAAAAGTAAACTAATATAGCGTTGAGCTTTGTTTAAAGATTTCCCTGTGGAACGAACCGGACTTACTAAAAACTACACTACTGTACGATTAGGTACACTGCCTATAAGTGTTGTAGCAAGGTTTAAGTATATCCATTCTATAAATAAATAAATATCTTGTGTAAAATTGTATCGTATTTAATAGTTTTTCCTGCTAAAATTTAATAGTATTTTATACCCCTTAGCTTTAACATCAACGCCACCAGAAAAGATCACTTTCCCTTACCTTTCATTGATCAAATGTTGGAAAGATTAGCCGGAAATAGTTACTATTGTTTTCTTGATGGTTTTTCCGGATATTTTCAAATTCCAATAGCACCCGAAGATCAAGAGAAAATCACATTCACGTGCCCTTATGGTACTTTTGTTTACAAACGCATGCCATTTGGACTTTGCAACGCCCCTGCGACCTTTCAAAGGTGCATGATGGCGATTTTTCACGACATGATAGAAGAATGCATGGAAGTTTTCATGGATGACTTTTCAGTCTTTGGTGATACATTTGAAACATGTCTAGTTAATCTTGAATGAATGCTTATTAGATGCGAACAATCAAATCTAGTACTTAATTGGGAGGAATGCCATTTCATGGTTAAAGAAGGCATCGTTCTTGGTCATAAAATTTCAAAGGAAGGAATTGAAGTGGATAGAGCTAAAGTAGATGTAATTGCTAAACTTTCACATTCCACCAATTTTTGAGGAGTTAGGAGTTTTCTAGGGCATGCCGGTTTTTACCGACGTTTCATAAAAGATTTTTCTAAAATTGCCACTCCTATGAATAAACTCCTAGAAATGGATGCTCCATTCATCTTTTCAGATGAATGCATCAAATCTTTTAATATTCTTAAAGAAAAACTCACTAATGCACCAATCATGATAACTTCAAATTGGAATCTACCATTTGAACTCATGTGCGATGCAAGTGATTTTGCAATGGGAGCCGTTTTAGGACAAAGGATTAAAAAATGATTTCAACCTATTTATTACGCTAATAAGACGTTACAAGGAGCACAAACGAATTACACAACTACTGAAAAAGAACTCCTTGCTATTGTCTTTGCTTTTGACAAATTTCGTTCATATCTCGTTCTAGCTAAAACGGTGGTCTATACCGCCCATTCTGCTCTTAGATACTTATTTTCGAAACAAGATGCTAAACCACGATTAATCCGTTGGATCTTACTCTTACAAGAGTTCGATATTGAAATCCGAGATAAAAAGGGAGCAGAAAATCTCGCCGCTGATCATCTTTCTCGTCTTAAAAATCCCGAATTAGAAGTTCTAAATGAATCGGCCATACAAGATAACTTTCCTGATGAATATCTATTGAAGATAGATTATAATGAAATTCCATGGTTTGCAGACTATGCAAACTATTTAGTATGTGGATTCCTTGAAAAAGGGTTGTCGTACCAAAAACGAAAGAAATTCTTTAGTGATATAAAACACTATTTCTGGGAAGATCCACATTTGTTTAAAAGTTGTCTCGATGGAATAATACGCCGATGTGTATTCGGAGATGAAGCTGGAAAAATCTTAAACCATTGTCACACAGGACCAACAGGAGGGCATTATGGGCCTCAACTTACAGCAAGAAAAGTTTACGATGCTGGATTCTATTGGCCTACAATTTTCAAAGACGCATATCTTCTTTGCAAATCCTGTGATGCTTGTCAAAGGACCGGAAAAATAAGTCAACGTGATTAAATGCCACAAAATGTCATTCAAGTATGTGAAGTATTTGACGTTTGGGGTATTGACTTTATGGGTCCATTTCCAAAATCTCATAATAATCTCTACATTCTCGTTGCCATTGATTATGTATCTAAATGGGCGGAAGCACAAGCTCTCCCAACTAACGATGCACGAGTTGTAGTCAACTTTTTAAAACATCTTTTTGCAAGGTTTGGAACACCGAAAGCTTTAATAAGTGATCGGGGTACTCATTTTTGTAACAATCAACTTGAGAAAATTCTCAAAAGATATGGAGTAACTCATAAAATCTCAATTGCTTATCATCCACAAACAAGTGGACAAGTTGAAAATACCAACTGAGTTTAAAACGTATTCTAGAGAAAACCGTAGGATCAAATCTGAAGGAATGGTCCATGAAATTGGAGGATGCACTCTGGGCTTTTAGAACAGCCTACAAAACTCCAATTGGAACCACACCTTTTAGACTTGTTATAGAAAAACATGTCACCTTCCAGTAGAAATTGAACACAAAGCATTTTGGGCTTGAAGACATGTAATCTTGATTTACATGAAGCTGGACGTCTACGGTTAAGTCAACTAAACGAATTAGAAGAATTAAGACATGAAGCATACGAAAATTCGTTAATCTATAAAGAAAGAACGAAGAAATGACATGATAAAAGAATCAGAAGTTCAAAAGAATTTAAAGAAGGAGACAGAGTTGTTCTTTTCAATTCACGATTCAAGCTATTTCCTGGAAAATTGAAATCAAGATGGTCTGGACCATTCATAGTCAAAAGATTTTTCCCGTACGGAATAGTAGAATTAATAAATTCAAATGGAATTGAATTTAAGGTTAATGGTCACAGAGTTAAACATTACATAGATAATCCAATGGAAGTTGAAGATGAAGTTAATCACAATTTTGACACCACGGCTAACTAAGTGTGGGGAGAATCAAGTCTTTTAAGGAAAATATACATTTCTGTTAGAGTTAGATATTCTATTTTCGTGTAGTTTCCGAGAATGGAATCCGAATGATCTTTCCCTAGCAGACCCTAAAGAACTAGTCTTCTCCCCCCATTCTGAATTTTTATTTTTTTTAGGTTTTACGAGATGAAGAATTCCTGTGAACTAAACCATGGTCTAATGCTACACACTTTGATCACTAAACGTAATAATGACACACTCCCGAGTGACCTGGTATCAGTAATAAGAGCCAAATTGGACGGAGTAAGAAAAGAACTCAGAAACGATCATAATAAGTTACTTTTTGGTAAAGGAAAATCAAGATCCGCAGCGAAAATAAGAGCACGACACCTTGAAAGATGTTATAAATGCGGAAAATGGTCACACGAAGGTACATGTTCAAACAATCAAACATATTCAAATACCTAATTTGTTACTCTATGCAGAGAAGGACCGTTCATATGTTTAGAAGAAAAGATATTGAAGAATCGAGGTTATGCCTACGTAGCTATGGAAAACCAAATCACACGACTCTCCTATGAGTCGGCTAAAGCAGGTCTCTGAGAATTCTTTCTAACAGGTAAGTATGTACGGTTTTTATTTTTATTGCTTTTAACCTTTTGATAATAAACGCTGAATCGTTCGCTATAAAGTATTAAATTGGTATTCAATAAAATTAGGTATGCGTAACCAAAATTATTGATATCATACAAAAATTTATTACATCACTGCGAAATTTACCGTTTATTCTTAAGGTATAAATATCTTTAATCAATCAACCCAAAATATTTCAAAAATTCGTCAGGAGTAAAACAAGGTAATATAGCCGAAATTACTTTACCAAAAAGAGGGGCATATATTTTTGACAATATTTGATTGATTAAAGTGGGATAAAAGACCAAAAAGATTTTTAATTTTATTTTTACTTTGTTTTTAAAATTAATATTAAATTATTATTGTAAACTTTTTAAAATCAATATATTTAAGTTTGTAAATATTTGAAAAATTAATATTTTTAATAAGTTTGTATGTATAAAAATATTAATAATATGAATTTTTAATTTTATGCATTTTAAATTTAAGTTTGGTGTGAATTTAAAAACAAAAATTTACTTTATTTCGTTAAGTTAAAAATTTGATATTTAAAATTCATCGTGAGTTGAAAACTAGGTCATTGAACCGAAATTGCTCTACCCAAGGGAGGGACGAGAAATTTTAGTATCATTATTTTTAATCTTATTGATTTAAAGTATGCCAAAAATATTAAAAAAAAACCCAAAAAATCTTTGCTTTTAAAACAACGCTTTAAAATGACGAATTTTTTAAAAATTTTGTCGAGAGACGGACTAGGTCAATATACCGAAACAACCTCGTCCTAAATAAAAAGGAAAACAAAAGTTTAAATTAATCAAGTAATTGTTTTATTAATAAAAGTTTTTTTAAATATAAAAAAAAGGGAAAATTCAGCACTCGCGGTACTTTGTAGGTTCCACATCCGCACTCGCGGAGGTCTGGAATCCCAGACCAGATAAACTGGTCGACAGACAAGTTTCCACACACCCACACCCATTTTTTTTATTTTTTTGCGAAAAAACCCACAAAACCACTCTCAAATTCGCGATTTTCACCGTTAAACATCAAGTTTTTTGCTAAAATCATGTTGAGAAGGATGCTACCAAGAAGTTACTCAAGAAAATCGGTAATTTCTACATCTAAACACCCTTTAATTCCGATTATTAGTGTTCTTGAACAAAAATATACCTAATTTGATTTTGATGATTTCTAGTGTAATTATGCTTAAATTAATTGTATATTATGCTTGTATAACCTAGATTGATGCTATTTAACATGATTAGAAGCCTTAAACTTCAAATTTTGAGTAATCTAGGGTTTGTGTTCTTGAGCAAAATTTGGGGCTTTTTGATATAAACAGGTTATGGCCGAATTTTGTTGTTAGTTTATACTAAATTGAGTAATGTAACATGTTTAGGTTGCTAAATGATCAAAACTTTGATCCTAAACATGATTTTCAAGTATTAAAGCAGACTTTTTGAAAAAAAATAATACATGAACTTGATCTAATTCATATGAATGCCATGTGGAACCTGTTTAATTACTATAATGATTATTTTTGACATGTTTTAGAAGTTAAATGATTTGGAATGTTGTATACATTTTCATATAAGTTTATTTATAAAAATATAGAATTGTTAGTATTATGAAAATGTGTATAAAGTTTAATATAGTTTAAACATGTCATTGTAATTGTTTTGATTTATGATTTTGCTAACACTAATGCATATTTAGATGCACAAAAATTGTGTTTGATGTGTTTTGCAGACTGAAAGGGGTGAATATTCATCCGCATCTCAGGCTCACAATGCTCCTCCTGAGAATGCAGAAGTGAAATGTCCCGTTCTTATTGATTAAAAACGTTCCATATTAATTGATTTCGTTGCGAGGTTTTGACCTCTATATGAGACGTTTTTCAAAGACTGCATTCATTTTTAAAACAAACTATAACCTTTATTTCATCAATAAAGGTTTAAAAAACTTTACGTAGATTATCAAATAATGATAATCTAAAATATCCAGTTTACACACGACTATTACATAATGGTTTACAATACAAATATGTTACAACGAAATAAGTTTCTTGAATGCAGTTTTTACACAATATCATACAAGCATGGACTCTAAATCTTGTCCTTATTTAAGTATGCGACAGCGGAAGCTCTTAATAATCACCTGAGAATAAACATGCTTAAAACATCAACAAAAATGTTGGTGAGTTATATGTTTAACCTATATATATCAAATCATAACAATAGACCACAAGATTTCATATTTTAATATACATCCCATACATAGAGATAAAAATCATTCATATGGTGGACACCTGGTAACCGACATTAACAAGATGCATATATAAGAATATCCCCATCATTCCGGGACACCCTTCGGATACGATATAAATTTCGAAGTACTAAAGCATCCGGTACTTTGGATGGGGTTTGTTAGGCCCAATAGATCTATCTTTAGGATTCGCGTCAATTAAGGTGTCTGTTCCCTAATTCTTAGATTACCAGACTTAATAAAAAGGGGCATATTCGATTTCGATAATTCGACCATAGAATGTAGTTTCACGTACTTGTGTCTATTTTGTAAATCATTTATAAAACCTGCATGTATTCTCATCCCAAAAATATTAGATTTTAAAAGTGGGACTATAACTCACTTTCACAGATTTTTACTTCGTCGGGAAGTAAGACTTGGCCACTGGTTGATTCACGAACCTATAACAATATATACATATATATCAAAGTATGTTCAAAATATATTTACAACACTTTTAATATATTTTGATGTTTTAAGTTTATTAAGTTAGCTGTCCTCGTTAGTAATCTACAACTAGTTGTCCACAGTTAGATGTACAGAAATAAATCGATAAATCTTATCTTGAATCAATCCACGACCCAGTGTATACGTATCTCAGTATTGATCACAACTCAAACTATATATATTTTGGAATCAACCTCAACCCTGTATAGCTAACTCCAACATTCACATATAGAGTGTCTATGGTTGTTCCGAAATATATATAGATGTGTCGACATGATAGGTTGAAACATTGTATACGTGTCTATGGTATCTCAAGATTACATAATATACAATACAAGTTGATTAAGTTATGGTTGGAATAGATTTGTTACCAATTTTCACGTAGCTAAAATGAGAAAAATTATCCAATCTTGTTTTACCCATAACTTCTTCATTTTAAATCCGTTTTGAGTGAATCAAATTGCTATGGTTTCATATTGAACTCTATTTTATGAATATAAACAGAAAAAGTATAGGTTTATAGTCGAAAAATAAGTTACAAGTCGTTTTTGTAAAGGTAGTCATTTCAGTCGAAAGAACGACGTCTAGATGACCATTTTAGAAAACATACTTCCACTTTGAGTTTAACCATAATTTTTGGATATAGTTTCATGTTCATAATAAAAATCATTTTCTCAGAATAACAACTTTTAAATCAAAGTTTATCATAGTTTTTAATTAACTAACCCAAAACAGCCAGCGGTGTTACTACGACGGCGTAAATCCGGTTTTACGGTGTTTTTCGTGTTTCCAGGTTTTAAATAATTAAGTTAACATATCATATAGATATAGAACATGTATTTAGTTGATTTTAAAAGTCAAGTTAGAAGGATTAACTTTTGTTTGCGAACAAGTTTAGAATTAACTAAACTATGTTCTAGTGATTACAAGTTTAAACCTTCGAATAAGATAGCTTTATATGTATGAATCGAATGATGTTATGAACATCATTACTACCTTAAGTTCCTTGGATAAACCTACTGGAAAAGAGAAAAGTGGATCTAGCTTCAACGGATCCTTGGATGGCTCGAAGTTCTTGAAGCAGAATCATGACACGAAAACAAGTTCAAGTAAGATCATCACTTGAAATAAGATTGTTATAGTTATAGAAATTGAACCAAATTTTGAATATGATTATTACCTTGTATTAGAATGATAACCTACTGTAAGAAACAAAGATTTCTTGAGGTTGGATGATCATCTTACAAGATTGGAAGTGAGCTAGCAAACTTGAAAGTATTCTTGATTTTATGTAACTAGAACTTGTAGAATATATGAAGAACACTTAGAACTTGAAGATAGAACTTGAGAGAGATCAATTAGATGAAGAAAATTGAAGAATGAAAGTGTTTGTAGGTGTTTTTGGTCGTTGGTGTATGGATTAGATATAAAGGATATGTAATTTTGTTTTTATGTAAATAAGTCATGAATGATTACTCATATTTTTGTAATTTTATGAGATATTTTTGCTAGTTGCCAAATGATGGTTCCCACATGTGTTAGGTGACTCACATGGGCTTCTAAGAGCTGATCATTGGAGTGTATATACCAATAGTACATACATCTAAAAGCTGTGTATTGTACAAGTACGAATACGGGTGCATACGAGTAGAATTGTTGATGAAACTGAACGAGGATGTAATTGTAAGCATTTTTGTTAAGTAGAAGTATTTTGATAAGTGTATTGAAGTCTTTCAAAAGTGTATAAATACATATTAAAACACTACATGTATATACATTTTAACTGAGTCGTTAAGTCATCGTTAGTCGTTACATGTAAGTGTTGTTTTGAAACCTTTAGGTTAACGATCTTGTTAAATGTTGTTAACCCAATGTTTATAATATCAAATGAGATTTTAAATTATTATATTATCATGATATTATCATGTATGAATATCTCTTAATATGATATATATACATTAAATGTCTTTACAACGATAATCGTTACATATATGTCTCGTTTAAAAATCATTAAGTTAGTAGTCTTGTTTTTACATATGTAGTTCATTGTTAATATACTTAATGATATGTTTACTTATCATAGTATCATGTTAACTATATATATATATCCATATATATGTCATCATATAGTTTTTACAAGTTTTAACGTTCGTGAATCACCGGTCAACTTGGGTGGTCAATTGTCTATATGAAACATATTTCAATTAATCAAGTCTTAACAAGTTTGATTGCTTAACATGTTGGAAAAATTTAATCATGTAAATATCAATCTCAATTAATATATATAAACATGGAAAAATTCGGGTCACTACAAGAAGAACAGGAGATTAATGACCAATATAGACAAGATTTACCGCATCAATTCATTTCATATTCAAATATAGAATTGGCAGATTTACATCCTAATTTAAGGTTTGATCGACATTAGATAGATTATCCAAAATACCAGAGGAACTTGCACACACTTCAGTCTAATGTTGTTGAAGTACCTAGAGTAATAGATTGGGAACCGTTAGAAACAGTCGGATTGGCCGGTCCAATCAGAGAATTACTTACACAAAGGTATGGTAATTCTACTTTTACTGATTGGGAACGTTTGTTTAATATACGTAGGCGTGTATATAGAGAATGGTGTGTGGAATTATTATGTAGTGTTGAAATAAATGATCAGGTATCTACCTTAACCGATCGTAGTTTTATTAGATTTTTATTAGGAGGTGTGATGCGTCATATGTCTCTACTAGACATGGCTCAGGCTTTGTGTATATATACGCCTGAGGAACTAGCATCTGCTGATTGTCAAAGGTTGATAGTTGAGGGTAGGAGGGTTGATGAGAATTTTGATATGAATGGTGTATGGAGTAGAATGACTAGGCATAACCGATTTCGTGAGGGGAATAACTCTTATACTGATATTGATAGAGCTGAGCTAAGAGTAATCCATAGGTTCTTAGCAAACTCGATTACACAGCGAGGTAAGAACAAAGAGAAAGTAAATGAGAATGATTTATTTTATCTCATGTGTATTCGAGACCCACAGAGCGCTGTGAGTATGTCTTATTGTGTGGGTTATTATTTATCAACTATAGTTAAGAGTATACGACCTAATGGTATAATCAGAGGTGGTATCTTTGTTACTTTAATTGCTGAGTATCTCGGTGTCGATAGAAGTCGGGGGGGGGGATTAATAATTGCAGCACCAGAACCCCGTGATCCAATTAGTTTGAAAGTATATCATGGTGCTAAGGTTTTAAAGAAATGACATAACGCTGCAGCACCATATGATGGCTCGCATCCACAGGTCAAAAGAGATCAGCAGCAAGGTAACGCGGGAGGGGGAATGAGAGGATAGAAATGCAACTTTTTATGGCTAGACAACGAGCATTTCAAGATTGGCAGTATCATCAAAACCAAATCATAAGTCATCGTGCACACATAAATGCAAACTACATTACTACTCCAATGCCCGTATTTCCTCCCTGGACTATACAGACCCGACCACCATACCCTACATATAACCCAGCTCAAGCATTCTACAGTACATACGGCTATGAATGGAATTCCTACTGGCACAATCCTTATCAACCCTGATTTTCTTTATGCTTATTTTTATTTATTTGGTAACTTGTAATTTTATACTTTTAATATTTCTTTTGATACTTTAATAGTTTTTATAATTTTTTAACTTTTCTTATTAGATTTTTAATAATTTTTGAATGTGGGGTGATATACCCAACTTCAAAAATATGTATATATATGTTTATAGTTTATCTCATGTACAAAACAGGGTAAAACAGCGCATTTTCAAAGACTGACATTAAGTTCAACAAAAGCAACTAATTTTGACGACAAGATGCAAAATATATGTGAAATAACAACTGCAGGAATGAACAAATGATGTGCACCATTTATCATTCAACAAACAAACGCCAATATGTTTGGAAACTTTGGTAAAATTTAATCATTTTTTCTACGCTAATCACCCTCAATAATTTAAATTGTTACTGATTTCTTGCAAATGAGGGCATTGCAAGATCTTAAGTGTGGGAAGGGGTTAAATTCTTTCGGATTTTTAAAATTTTTGACTTATACACTTGGTTACCATTAAAAATATTAGTAACGCAGTAGTTGTATTGGAATCTAGTGCTCTCTGATAATAAAGAACAGCCATAGTCTTATATACTGACTACCCAATTCTAGTAAAATTTTTCAAAATTTTCAAATAAATGAATTCAAAATCATGTTTATACATATTTATGAATGATAAAACTAGGTGTTAACACCGAAATTATTGTTACCTCGGAAAGGACATAAATTGAGAAACAACCCAAAATGTTAGAATTCATTTAAAATGGAATAGAGGACAATAAAAAGGCAAATAAAGGAAAATAAAAGCCAAGTGTGGGAAAATTTTACCAAGTTCTTTTAAACATATATCACATATTTTGTACAAAGATACTTTTGTTTTGGACAAAATTAACCATTTTACCCGATTTATTGTAATACTTTTGAAAGAATAGATGGATCTACACGATGAATCAATTCCATCATTAAAAGGAAGTAAAGTCTTCCGAAAAAGACACGCGCTTCTTGATTTAGGTCAAAAAGTTGTCGTCCAGACCAGTTGTAGAGTCTACGAAAAACCTTGAAAAGTTTTCTCAAAAATCAGCTGGAAATCCACGGACCTCAGCATCAAACAGGGTCGCCAAGTGGTCAGACTTATCCTAACCATGAGAGGATCTGTCTCGTGAAATGGGGAGGGCGCCGTGCAAATTAGCTTGATAAGACTAATGAATCAGATCCCCAGAAGGGATAATCTCCTTAAAGACCAAAAATCAGCTTTTAAGACTGATATTACTCAATCCTAGAGATTGACCTTAAAGATTGAGAATTCAAACTCATGGAATTCGATGATATCTAAACTCGAGCTTGAACGAGAAAATATTTTGATCAAAATTACAAACCGATTTGTTTTCTGAAAACCCATTTTTAATGCATTCATTACCATTGAACGTAAAATCCTAGGAATTCACCTGAAATTCATTAGGTCACATGAACCAAATCGGGTGTCAAACGTAAGAACGATGGTTGCATAGCATGGTCGAAAACAGGACCTTGTGCCAGACCGAAAAACTATAGGGTGAGCTTTACTATTGCTCCTACAAAGGATAGTAATTGCATCCGACACGTTATAGACCATAATTAAAAGCATGTCAGGGAACATTGCGTTAATAGTTGCTTGTTCAACGCTTTCCTTTACAATCGGACGGTAGTTTACCGAAAGGTAATATACGGAGCAAGTATACTAGACGTGTTGCTTTCCCAATTCAAGGTTAGCAAGTGGGTGACACAAAACCATAAGTTTTGAGCTAAAATTTTCAAATCTGAAACCCACCAAACCCACAAAAACATTTTACAAACACCGGTGAAGGGTTATTCCAGAAAACTTATCTAGGGTAAAAACTAGATTGAATTTTCAAAAGATCATATGTTTTCATAAAGATCCAATTTCCTTAAGGATCTAAATTTTCATAGTCATATGGGACTGTAAACCACAACGTTACTACCATTGTTCATACCGCCGTATAGAATTCACTGATGTACAAAGTGTGAAGAATAAAGAAGTGATTCTAGTATTTTTATTTCAAGACTATATTGCTTGAGGACACGCAACGCTCAAGTGTGGGAATATTTGATAATGCTAAAAACGAACATATATTTCATAGCATTATCCCTCAAGAAAGACAAGCTTTTAGTTGCAATTGTTCTATTTACAAGTAATATTCGTTTAAATAATAAAAGGTAAGACAAAAGACAGATTCGGCGATTTTAAGACGCAAATGACCAAAAAGCTAAAAAATACAAAGTACAATCAAAGTGGTTCAAATTATTAATGAGAAACGTCTCAAAATTGAAAGAGTACAAGACGCAAAATGCAAAGTACAAGATATTAAATAGTACACAAGGACGTTCGAAAATCCGGAACCGGGACCTAAGTCAACTTTCAACGCGCGACGCAATGGGCCGAAAATTGCAAGTCAACTATGCACATAAATATAATATAATATATAAATAATTCTTAAAATTATATATATATTATATTTATATTTTAAAAACTGTCGGCAAAGCAAGGATCCAAAGTGTGAGCTGGAATCCACAGCTCCGCACTCGTGGAGCTTCGAAGGCAAGAAAAACCGCACTCGCGGAGTGCACAGTATCCAGATGGGGCCTATAAAAGGCAACGCATTTTGCTGAATTCGGCACACCTACATCTATCTCTCTATCTCACTCGTATAATATATATATATATATATATATATATATATATATATATATATATATATATATATATATATATATATATATATATTATAATTTTAATTTTAAATTTAAATTATAATAATAAGGGTATGTTAGTGAATGTTGTAAGGGTGTAAGTCGAAATTCTGTCCGTGTAACGCTACGCTATTTTTAATCATTGTAAGTTATGTTCAACCTTTTTAAATTAATGTCTAGTAGCTAAGTTATTATTATGCATATTTAAATTGAAGTAATCATGATGTTGGGCTAAATATTAAAGACGGGGTAATTGGGCTTTGTACCATAATTGGGGTTTGGACAAAAGAACGACACTTGTGGAAATTAGACTATGGGCTATTAATGGGCTTTATATTTGTTTAATTAAATGATAGTTTGTTAATTTAATATAAAGATTTACAATTGGACGTACCTATAAATAACCATATACACTCGATCGGACACGATGGGCGGGATATTTATAAGTACTAATAATCGTTCATTTAACCGGACACGGGAATGAATTAATAGTTAATGGACTTATTAAAACAAGGGTGAATTATATACAAGGACACTTGGTGTAATTATAGTTTAAGTCCCCAATTAGTTGGAATACTTGACTTCGGATATAAGGATAATTTGACGAGGACACTCGCACTTTATATTTATGGCTGATGGACTGTTATGGACAAAAACCAGACGGACATATTGAATAATCCAGGACAAAGGACAATTAACCCATGGTAATAAACTAAAATCAACACGTCAAACATCATGATTACGGAAGTTTAAATAAGCATAATTTATATATTTCATATTTAATTGCACTTTTAATTATCGCACTTTAATTTATTGTCATTTTATTTATCGTACCTTTTAATTATCGCAAATTTTATTTTATCGCACTTTTATTTATCGCAATTTCATTATCGTTATTTACTTTACGCTTTAAATTAAGTTATATTTATTTTTAATATTTTACATTAGGTTTTAACTGCGACTAAAGTTTTAAAATCGACAAACCGGTCATTAAACGGTAAAAACCCCCTTTTATAATAATAATACTACTTATATTTATATTTATATATAGTTTTTAAAAATATAGCGTTAGACTTGGCGAGTTCCCTGTGGACGAACCAGACTTACTAAAAAGTACACTACTGTACGATTAGGTACACTGCCTATAAGTGTTGTAGCAAGGTTTAGGTATATCCACTCTATAAATAAATAAATAACTTGTATAAAATTGTATCGTATTTAATAGTATTTTGTTGTAAAAATATAACTATTTTATACACCACCTCGCACACATCAACGTCATTCATTGATTTCATTGCGAGGTATTTGACCTCTATATGATACGTTTTGTAAACATTGCATTCATTTCAAAAGGTACACAATAAATGAATATCAATTTCTAAGGTTTTCAACGTTTGATGATTTCTACATATAGACAATCACCATAAATAATAGTTTACCATAATACATCCGTTGACAATGAAGTCAAAATAAGATACACGGTGATGATTTTGTGAATGCAAAGTTTTCTTGAATAAAGCATGTATGACTCCATGAACATAGCTTGTATCACATATAAGAAAACAGCGGAAGACTTCTAGAAACCTGAGAATAAACATGCTTAAAAGTGTCAACACAAAGGTTGGTGAGTTCATAGTTTTAATGTTGCGCATAATCTGTATATAAAGGTGAATCACAAGTTTTCAGTTGCTTCATCCAGAAACGTTTATCAAAATATTCTACGAAATTGAGCACCCTGGTAACTAAACTTAACGTATATATATATATTATACCCTTTGTATAATCATCTTAATAATACACACAAACCAACGTGTACGCTTCTCAAATAGCATACGTCCGTTAAAAGGCTAGCGCTCTAGCTCGGACGGGGATATCAAGCCCTACGGATCCTTATACTACTACTCGCGCCCACCAGTTCTTATAACTAGCAGTTACTAGTTACCAAAGCTAAGGGATTTTCAATTTAAACTCAGCGTAGAATTAAGTATGTACTTGTATCCATTGCGTTTAAAATAAATTGCATGTATTCTCAGCCCAAAATATTTAAAGCATTTAAAAAGGAATCTATAAACTCACCTTAGCAGTACATAAGGTCATTCATCAAAAAGTGACCGTAACTCGGAATGCAAGATTAACCGTAGATCTCAACCTAGAGAACATATGTTGGTCAATACATGTCTAATAAACTAGGTTGGGTTATAGTGTATCACAATCCTAATGCTCGAGATCGACATACAAAAGTTATCAAAAGTCATTTCAAAAAGTCAATTTTGACAATTGTTCAACAAAACGAGACGTGCCTTATATAAGGATTCATTTACTTGGCTAGTAGTATTTTATCAATCTCATAAACAGGTTGTTTAAATATTAATTGCAGATTCAAAAGCAATTCCAATTAACGTCAATTATAATTCAATTGACCATATCTTTTGATTCGTTCATCGAAATTACGCGATTTCTAAATGAAAAGTTATTGATTTTTCGCCAGCTTTCCGAAAACATGTATATCATATACCTTTTACCAGTAATATATGTATTTAATTAGTGATTCATTATAAACTGTTTAATGACAAAATTTAGCATACAAGCATGTATAAATATATACTCGAGCACTAGACATGTATACACTATTAATATATAAAAGATAAGATATGAATGCTCACGTATCAATATTGAGATTCAATATTGCAGGAAAGTACGTAGACGCAACAGAGATGATAAATACTAGGTTTGACTTGCGAACAATACCCATGAACATTACCCATTACCTCCATAGCTATAACCCATAATTTCCTTAGTTCTATCCCGTTTGAAGCTTGTTTTGAAAGTGACACGCTCATGACCTCGTCGTAATATTTATGTATAATATTACTAAAAATATTAAGATTAATAATAATAATAATCTTAATAATAATAATAATAATAATAATAATAATAATAATAATAATAATAATTATAATAAATAAATACTTCGGGAGTAATATAAGTGTAAAAAAACTCGAGCAGAAACCTGGTATTTATAGCCATAATTCCTGATTCTGATGCCCATGCGATCGCATGTGTTTTATGCCTATTTCTCATGCAATCGCATGGCCGTCAGATCCAGCTCACATATTTTTTTGTTTTCTTGTTTGTCGACATAATTAAATATAATATATATAATATATATAATTTAAAAAATTAATTATATATTATATTAAATTCATGTGCATAGTTGACTTGTAATTTTCGTTCCGATGACTCGTACGTTGTCACTTGACTTATGTCCCGGTTTCGATTTCTCGAACGCATTTTCGTACGCTTAGAAAACTCGCAATTTACGTTTTGTGACTCGTACCTTTGTCAAAATATAGTCTTAAATTATCAATAAACTATATCATTCTAAGTGTATCTTAAACTTTCGAGTGTTTTGGTCATTTACTTCTATAAATCATTGTGTCGCTATTTGTTAATATATATAATAACAAATCATTTTATGACCAAGTTAATATATATTTTCAACATTCATAAACACGTTTTAAATATACGTCGCAAGTTATTCATACAATTAATATTCCAACTTTTTATATATATTCAAATAAATATTTAAACCAATAAGTTTAATGTACGGTATCAAACAATTAATACATTGTTACGTTTTCAAGTTATAGTATATATATATGTATCTATATACATATAATTGTTCGCGAATCGTTAAGAACAACCGAAAGGTATTTGAATATATGAAATTAGTTCAAAAATTTTGAGATTCAGTTTTACAGACTTTGCTTATCGTGTCAGAAATGTTAATCATACAAAGATTAAGTTTAAATTTGGTCAGAAATTTCCGGGTCATCACAGTACCTACCCGTTAAAGAAATTTCGTCCCGAAATTTGAGTGAGGTCGTCATGACTAACAATAAAAATGTTTTCATGACGTATATGTGTTGATAAATAGAGTTTTATCACCGTTGAATAATATGGATAAAACAATCCAATTATTCGAAGCGTATGAGAGAAGTTATCGTAAAAGAGTGAAATGAAGAATAGAGATTCGTCTTAACTCTTGACATATTAACGATTGATTTCCGTAATTTAAGGAATAGAAAATCTTCATAATCTAAATAAGATTTGATTCTTCGAAATTTAAGAAAATTAAGATTTCTTTTGATTAAATGCGTAATTTGCCTCGATTGCTATGTTTGATATTTCGCTATAAATTGACCTCTTCCGTTTCATTATTTTCATCACTCTTACATCTTCTTCCTCATTTCCTATTTTCAAAAGATTGTGAAAAATGCTTCATCCAGTTCTGATTCTTGATATACTCCTAACTTTCATATCTGTGATTCTTCTTTTTCATCTACCACTGGAGGAAGTTATTTTCTTCTACCATTACCTTGGGGTTATAGTGTTTTTCATTCTCCCGTGTCTTTATATTGCTATACGCATTGATATACACGGTTTGTAATTTCTGGGTGGTTGTTGGGTTTTATATCTTTCCTTATATTTCGATGTCTCTGCTTCTGTCTTTCCATAATCATTGACATCCACAGTTAATACTCTCTCCAATTTACTATGATTTATATATACTCCCATTGATATTTTGAAGCTTCATGCTTTTGTTTTATCTTCCCGACTTTAAATCAAGCGAATAATGGTCCAGAATTCGTAGGTATGAATTTCGGAATGAACATAATTAATGTTCTAAAAAGAAACGGTAATAGCACAATCTGACTTGTCAAATTACCAGAATACCTCGAAAAAGACCGAATCATTAAGAAAATATTTTCTTGATAGTTTAGAGGTTAAATAAAATGAAAAGTTATGTAACATGGTTTATAATGAGGGTATGATCTGTGAACCTTTTTCACGTTCCATTAGAAACTCAGTATGACTTACTGTAATATAATCATGTCAATCAAGTGTCATTATATTATACTAATTCATGCTTCAGTTCCCAACACCTCTTCAAAAATATTCATATTTTAAACTCGAAGGTTTCAGAATTTAGAAAACTAAAATAGTTTCTTTTATGATGTTACACAGATATCGCAACGAGAAAATTGATTTCCGATAAGAATGATTATGGAATTATCTCCAGAATTATGGAGGATATTTATAATGAAAGATACGATGATATCTTAGAATTTCTAATATCAGAGGATGATGAAGAATATTGTCCGCAAGGGTTTAGATTCGGAAGCAAGGTATTTGTTAATGTCTTCAGCAGATACTGAATCATTTGGATTCTTTGAAGTCAGGTTTCGTACTTGTGATTTATCCACAGCCTCTTTCATACTTTGCTCAATCCGTTTTCCAGTTCCAAACTTTCTCTTTTTCGGAGCTTTGCCAGCACACTATCCTTTATCATCAAACTTTTGGCTGTTAAGGTCGTTTACAGTTTTTGCTGCTTCATCATCATTCAAAGTTATCATAATCGAATCGTTGGTTATTAATCCGAGGTGTTTTCAAAAGTTTGAAGGGTTTGCATGAAGATTGTAATTGTCAAGATACATATGATGTTCTAGAATTTTGAACGATACAAATTTTTTCTTTTTTTCTGGGTTTATGAATAGAAGTGATGTTCTAGCACAGTTTTGAAGTCAAAGTATAGCATTTGAAAGATGTAAGAATCTATGAGTGATGTTTTCTGTTAAATCTTGGCTTGGATTCTGATTTTTCAAAATCAGAATATGTAATTGAATTTGTATGGAAACAATTGTATATCGCTGTGAGCATAGTTAATAATTTTTGAATCAAAGTTGAAGAATGTACATTATAACATATTAATTGTGAACTTATTATATTTTCCGAGTATTACCTACCCGTTAAAGATTTCACAATTAATACTTTGTACAAAAGAATTTTTTTTTATTACCGTCTTTATGAAAATATATGTATGTATATCTTCTTCAGATGTAATACAGATTTGATGAGTTAATATCATATTAAGCTCAATTGATTTTTGAATTGAATGAATAATCTCTAAAACATTAAGGATTACATAATCTTCGCGGAGTATTTCACTAATGAAATCAATACTTCATTATTTATTCTTATTCCTCGGTGAAGGATGTTGATGCTCGTGGAATTCTTATGAACTTCATAAGATATAAATGATGTTTTCTAGTAAGTTTCGAGTACATCGAAGATAAAAGGGTAAAATCAAACATGTAATTGATTAATACACTAAGTTCATTATGAAATAGAATTCATTGAGTTGAAACAGAGATTGTAGTTAACGATGGTTAAGTCGTTAACGAAGGATGTACATCATAGCATATTAGTAATATGAATTAACCGAGTAGTATTTACCCTTTTTCAATTCATACATAATAGCTTAGTACGAAAAGATTTATGATGGTTTTAAAATTTATATATATAAGATATACATATAAATTCTTTAGAGGAATTGAGTTATTACTTCATAATTCATTGATACAATATACTCGTTGTTGACTCGTAATGATGTCCACGGTGCTTTCTTGAACTGACGGAGCTTGTGATGTTAGATGTGTTGCTGATTCTGACAATGTTGACAGCACTGACTGTGCTGGTGAGGCTAAGGGTACTGTTGATGCTGTTGGTAAAACAAGTCTAGCTTGTATCTTACACCATTCGGATAAGGGTTTCTACTCTATCTGATTTAGGGTTAAGGCTAGAATAGATAATCTCTAAACTTTAGAAATTACATAATCACCGTAGAATGTTTCTCCGATGAAGTTATGAATCCATACTTCATCGTTTGTCGTTGCTGGTACTTCTTGGTATCTATGGTGCGTATGATGTTGATATCCGAGGTACAGATTGTGATGTTGAGGCGTGTGATGCGGATGTGGTTGTTGGTGGTGGTAATGATCCTGTTGGTGTGGATGATGGTGGCACCGGTTATGCTGTGGGTGCTGCTGCTGGTGTTCGTAACCCTTGCACCATATTCTCCAAAGCCACTACCCGAGCACGAAGCTCGTTGACTTCTTCTATTATACCGGGATGATCGGTGGTTCGGACGATTGGATAAATAAGATTTATAATATGGGATAGTATATAATCATGATGAGATACTCTGGAAATGAGAGAGAAAATAGTATTATGAATAGGTTCACCGGTAAGTGCTTCAGGTTCTTCGCCAAGAGGTGAATGTGGTGGATGGAAGGGATCACCTTCTTCTTGTCTCCAATGATTAAGTAGGCTACGAACCCATCTCCAATTCATCCAGAATAGGTGATGGCTAATTGGTTGATCCATTCCGGTTACACTTTCTTCAGAGTTCAGGTGAATATCCATATCGGAATAGCTGTCGAAATTTAAGGAATTTGAACTAGATACGGGATCCATCTTGTATAATTAGAGAGATAATTTTTGATATGAAATAGATTATAGAATTTAGATTGGTACTCTTCAATACATAATTTACATATGTATATATAATACCAAAATCCCGTACATTACGGAGAAATTTTCGGAAGATGGTAGTCAAAGTTTACTGTAATAGATATGCCAAGATATGAATTTTGCCTATACACTATCTATGCAATCAATGCAATAAGACGCGTTTAGACTTAAGATGATAGACAGGTAATTTCTGACAAGAAATGATAAGCAAAACTTTTGACATGCAGACACAGTCGAAGTCCAGACTTATTAATGCATCCTAACAACTATCATTTAGACATACTTATGCAAGACCTGGTTCACTAGGACCAACGCTCTGATACCAACTATGACGATCGCTTCAAATCCATATGGACGAACACGTCATTCATTGATTTCATTGCGAGGTATTTGACCTCTATATGATACGTTTTGTAAACATTGCATTCTTTTCAAAAGGTACACAATAAATGAATATCAATTTCTAAGGTTTTCAAAGTTTGATGATTTCTACATATAGACAATCACCATAAATAATAGTTTACCATAATACATCCGTTGACAATGAAGTCAAAATAAAATACACGGTGATGATTTTGTGAATGCAAAGTTTTCTTGAATAAAGCATGTATGACTCCATGCACATAGCTTGTATTACATATAAGAAAACAGCAGAAGACTTCTAGAAACCTGAGAATAAACATGCTTAAAAGTGTCAACACAAAGGTTGGTGAGTTCATAGTTTTAATGTTGCGCATAATCTGTATATAAAGGTGAATCACAAGTTTTCAGTTGTTTCATCCAGAAACGTTTATCAAAATATTCTACGAAATTGAGCACCCTGGTAACTAAACTTAATGTATATATATTTTATACCCTTTGTATAATCATCTTAATAATATACGCAAACCAACGTGTACGCTTCTCAAATAGCATACGTCCGTTAAAAGGCTAGCGCTCTAGTTCGGACGGGGATATCAAGCCCTACGGATCCATATACTACTACTCGCGCCCACCAGTTCTTATAACTGGCAGTTACTAATTACCAAAGCTAAGGGATTTTCGGTTCAAAGTCAGTGTAGAATTAAGTATGTACTTGTATCCATTGTGTTTAAAATAAATTGCATGTATTCTTAGCCCAAAATATTTAAAGCATTTAAAAAGGGATCTATAAACTCACCTTAGCAGCACAGAAGGTCATTCATCAAAAAGTGACCGTAACTTGGAATGCAAGATTAGCCGTAGATCTCAACCTAGAGAACATATGTTGGTCAATACATGTCTAATAAACTAGGTTGGGTTATAGTGTATCACAATCCTAATGCTCGAGATCAACATACAAAAGTTATCAAAAGTCATTTCAAAAAGTCAATTTTGACAATTGTTCAACAAAACGAGATGTGCCTTATATAAGGATTCATTTACTTGGCTAGTAGTATTTTATCAATCTCATAAACAGGTTATTTAAATATTAATTGCAGATTCAAAAGCAATTCCAATTAACGTCAATTATAATTCTGTTGACCATATCTTTTGATTCGTTCATCGAAATTACGCGATTTCTAAATGAAAAGTTATTGATTTTTCGCCAGCTTTTCGAAAACAAGTATATCATATACCTTTTACCAGTAATATATGTATTTAATTCGTGATTCATTATAAACTGTTTAACGACGAAATTTAGCATACAAGCATGTATAAATATATACTCGAGCACTAAACATGTATACACTATTAATATATAAAAGATAAGATATGAATGCTCACGCAACAGAGATGATAAATACTAGGTTTGACTTGCGAACAATACCCATGAACATTACTCATAACCTCCATAGCTATAACCCATAATTTCCTTAGTTCTATCCCGTTTGAAGCTTGTTTTGAAAGTGACACGCTCATGACCTCGTCGTAATATTTTATGTATAATATTACTAAAAATATTAAGATTAATAATAATAATAATAATCTTAATAATATAATAATAATAATAATAATAATAATAATAATAATAATAATAATAATAATAATAATAATAATAATAATAATAATAATAATAATAATAATTATAATAAGTAAATACTTAGGGAGTAATATAAGTGTAAAAAAACTCGAGCAGAAACCTGGTATTTATAGCCATAATTCCTGATTCTGATGCTCATGCGATCGCATGGGTTTTATGCCTATTTTTCATGCGATCGCATGGCCGTCAGATCCAGCTCACATATTTTTTTGTTTTCTTGTTTGTCGACATAATTAAATATAATATATATAATATATATAATTAAATAATTAATTATATATTATATTAAATTCATGTGCATAGTTGACTTGTAATTTTTGTTCCGATGACTCGTACGTTGTCACTCGACTTATGTCCCGATTTCGGTTTCTCGAACGCATTTTTGTACGCTTAGAAAACTCGCAATTTACATTTTGTGACTCGTACCTTTGTCAAAATATAGTCTTAAATTATCAATAAACTATATCATTCTAAGTGTATCTTAAACTTTCGAGTGTTTTGGTCATTTACTTCTATAAATCATTGTCTCGCTATTTGTTAATATATATATAATAACAAATCGTTTTATGACCAAGTTAATATATATTTTCAACATTCATAAACACGTTTTAAATATACGTCGCAAGTTAATCATACAATTAATATTCCAACTTTTCATATATATTCAAATAAATATTTAAACCAATAAGTTTAATGTACGGTATCAAACAATTAATACATTGTTACGTTTTCAAGTTATAGTATATATATATGTATCTATATACATATAATTGTTCGCGAATCGTCAAGAACAACCGAAAGGTATTTGAATATATGAAAGTAGTTCAAAAATTTTGAGATTCAATTTTACAGACTTTGCTTATTGTGTCAGAAATGTTAATCATACAAAGATTAAGTTTAAATTTGGTCAGAAATTTCTGGGTCATCACAAAAGAGTTCCAAAGCTGCAAGCCCCATAACTTTAGTGGAACAGAGGGGCCAGTTGGTCTCACTAGGTGGTTTGAAAAACTAGAATCTGTATTCCGAGTTAGCAACTTCTCAGAGGCAAACACGACAAAATATGCCTCTTGTACACTGGCGGATGGCGCCCTCACTTGGTGGAACACAATGGCTCAAGCCAAGGGTATTGATGAGGCGTATGCCACGCCATGGGAAGAATTCAAAGCGGCCATGATTGAAGAGTATTGTTTCAAGAACTGAGATACAGAATATGGAGATTGAGTTTATGCAGTTGAAGGTTGTGGGGAACGATCTCGATGGGTACAATCGTAGGTATTTGGAACTAGCCCTGATGTGTCCTACCATGGTCACCCCGGAATTCAAGCGTATGGAGAGATACTTGTGGGGACTTCCTAAGTCCATTAAGGGAAATGTCACCTAGTCTAAGCCACCTAATGTCCCGGAGGCAATGCGCATGGTGCATAGTTTAATGAACCAAATCATCATCGATGAATCGGAGAAGGCTCAGTCTGAAGCGGGCAGTAGTGATAAGCGAAAGTGGGATAACCACAAGGGTAGAGCCTATGATCAAAACCCGGCGAAGCGACATGAGGGTTTCATAGGAAACAACAATAGTGGGAATCCCAATCCGAACAAAAACTCGAACCCCAACTACAAAGGTACCCTACCACAGTGCAAGAGGTGCTACAAGCACCATACCGGGTACTGTAATGTTGTTTGTGAGAAATTCAAAAAGACCGGGCATATTGGCAGGGACTGCAATATCACCACCATGACCGGGAAGCCGAACCCCAATGGACCGAGAAAGTGTTGCGAATGCCAACAAACGGGCCACTTCAGAAATGAGTGTCCCAACAAGCGAAAGGACGGCGGACCACCGCGTGGCAGAGCTTTCAATGTAAATGCAAGGGATGCTCGTGAGAACCCCGACTTGGTGACAGGTATATTCACTATCAACAATCTATTAGCTTCTGTCCTATTTGATACTGGTGCCTATAGAAGTTATGTATGTAGACACTTTTGCGATAAGATAAATTGGTCATTAGTTCATTTAAAGGAGAGTATGCTTGTAGAGGTAGCCAATGGAAAACTTGAGAAAGTTGACCATATTAGTCGAGGAGCTATTATCAACATAGCTGGTGTGGATTTCGAGATTGACCTGATACCCATTAAGTTGGGAAGCTTAGATGTTATTGTCGGTATAGACTGGTTGACCAAGATAAGGGCGGACATTATATGTGGAGATAAAGCTCTTCGTATACCACACGGAGATGGTGAGCCACTGATCATTTACGGAGAGAGATGTACCTCGAAGCTGAACCTCATTAGTTGCATGAAAGCGCAAAAGATCATGAAGAAGGGACGTCTTGCTGTCCTAGCACATGTGAAAACGGTAGAAACCGAGGTGAAGAGTGTGAACGACGTTCGAATTGTGAACGAACTTTCCGATGTCTTTCCTGAAGAATTGCCTGGATTACTGCCACCAAGAGCAGTAGAATTTCAAATTGATTTAGTGCCAGGAGCTGCACCTGTAGCTCGCGCACCTTATCGACTCGCACCTTCCGAAATGCAAGAGTTGCAGAGCTAATTACAAGAACTGCTAGACCGAGGATTTATCCAACCCAGTTTCTCGCCTTGGGGTGCATCTGTTTTGTTTGTGAAGAAGAAGGACGGATCCTTCCGCATGTGTATCGACTACCGTGAACTCAACAAATTGACGATCAAGAATCGGTATCCTCTTCCCTATGTTGACGATCTTTTTGATCAACTACAAGGATCGAGCGTTTTCTCTAAGATCGATTTGCGATCCGGTTATCACCAGTTGAGGGTGAAAGAGAGCGACATGATGAAGACTGCATTCAGAACCCATTATGGTCATTATGAGTTTCTCGTGATGCCATTCGGTCTAACCAACACACTTGCCGTGTTTATGGATCTTATGAACCGTGTCTGCAAGCCATACTTGGATAAGTTCGTTATCGTCTTCATAGATGATATCCTCATCTACTTTAAGAGAGAAGAAGAGCATGAGCAACACCTCCGACTAGTACTTGAACTCTTGAGACAAGAGCAACTTTATGCCAAATTCTCCAAGTGTGAATTTTAGTTGAAGGAAGTCCAATTTCTGGGTCATGTTGTGAGCGACCAGGGTATCAAAGTTGATCCCGCCAAGATTGAAGCTATCAGCAAGTGGGAAACCCCCACTACTCCAACTCACATTTGATAGTTTTTAGGTCTCGCTGGTTACTACCGAAGATTTATTGAAGGTTTCTCTCTGATTGCGCGTCCTTTGACCGCGCTGACTTACAAAGGCAAGAAGTTCATTTGGGAACCCGAACAGGAATCAGCATTTCAAACCTTGAAAAAGAAGTTAACCACCGCACCTATCTTATCACTTCCTGAAGGCAGTGACGATTTCATCGTTTATTATGATGCATCAAAAAGTAGTTTTGGTTGTGTACTGATGCAACGCACAAAGGTTATCGCTTATGCCTCCCGTCAACTGAAGATTCACGAACGAAATTACACTACTCACGTTGTCTTTGCGCTCAAATTGTGGAGACACTATTTGTATGGAACGGAAAGTACTATCTTCACCGACCACAAGAGTCTCCAGCACATATTCGATCAGAAACAACTGAACATGAGACAACGTCAATGGATCGAGACATTGAACGACTACGATTGTGAACTTTGTTATCATCCTGGCAAGGCCAATGTTGTAGCTGACGCTTTAAGCCGAAAGGAGAGGACGACACCTCTTCGTGTTCGGGCTCTGAACATCACCATCCATTCAAACCTCAACAGCCAGATCATAGTAGCCCAAGATGAGGCTCTCAAGGAGGAGAATATATCTCATGAACATTTGAATATTCTTCTCTCTCGATTCGAGGTTAGGGAGTCTGGACTCGGATGTTATGCCGGAAGAATTTGGGTACCTTGTTATGGAGATCTACAGAACCTTATACTAGATGAAGCCCACAAATCGAGATATTCGATTCATCCTGGAGCGGGTAAAATGTACCATGATCTTAAAGAACAGTATTGGTGGCCTAATCTTAAGAAGGACGTTGCAACTTATGTTGGTAAGTGTTTGACTTGCTCGAAAGTAAAGGCCGAGCATCAGAAGCCTTCTGGGTTACTTCAACAACCGGAAATCCCGCAATGGAAGTGGGAAAGGATAACAATGGATTTCATCACCAACCTACCAAAGACGGTGGGCGGATACGATACCATCTGGGTTATCGTTGATCGTCTTACCAAATCTGCACACTTTTTAGCCATGAAGGAAGCAGATACGATGGAAAGACTCGCTCAACTATACATAAAAGAGGTTGTATCTCGTCATGGTGTACCTTTATCGATCATCTCAGATCGCGATCCCCATTTTGCTTCCAGATTTTGGCGTTCTTTACAAGAAGCCATGGGAACCCGTCTCTACATGAGTACTGCATATCACCCACAGACCAACGGGCAAAGTGAACGCACGATTCAGACTTTGGAGGACATGTTACGTGCATGTGTTATTGATTTCGGAAAGGCCTCGGAAAGGTGTTTGCCGCTAGCTGAATTCTCTTACAACAACAGTTATCATTCGAGTATTAATGCCGCACCTTTTGAAGCGTTGTATGGCCGCAAGTGCCGATCTCCTATTTGTTGGGCCGAAGTAGGCGAAACGCAAATCATCGGACCCGAGGTAGTCCATGAAACAACGGAGAAGATTGCTTAAATTCAAGCGAGACTTAAGACTGCCCGTGATCGTCAAAAGAGTTATGCCGACCTCAAACGTAAAGACTTTGAATTCAACGTAGGCGACCGTGTAATGTTGAAGGTTGCACCTTGGAAGGGTGTGATTCGTTTTGGAAAATGTGGAAAGTTAAACCCACGATACATTGGTCCTTTTGAAATCTTGGAACGTGTTGGACCCGCTACTTACCGTTTGGATCTACCAGCACAATTGAGCTCAATTCATCCTACCTTCTACGTGTCAAACTTGAGGAAGTGTCTTGCTGCACCCGAACTTATCATACCACTGGATGAACTTACGATTGATGATAAACTCCACTTTGTGGAGGAGCCTGTTGAAATTATGGACCGTGAGGTCAAAACTTTGAAACACAACAAGATTCCGATCATCCGAGTACAGTTGAATGCCAAACGAGGACCTGAGTTTACCTGGGAGCGAGAGGATCAAATGATGCAAAAATATCCTCACCTTTTCCCAACTCCTCCATCTACCTCAGCTTAAAATTTCGGGACGAAATTTTCTTTAACAGGTGGGTAATGTAACGACCCTGGATTTTCCAACGTTTAATTAATAATGGTTATTATTAATGCTTGTGTTTTATTGAATGTATTTTATTACGTTTACTTGTTACCGTCCATGACTTTTGAATGCCCGACAAGTCTTTATGACACATGAACTTTTCACGAATAATATTTAAGATATTATTTGCATGCATGATTAATTTTTATTAATCATTTTTAATTAACTAAGGTTACTAGTTAATTACTTGGGCTTTGTTGGATTTATTTGTTAATTACTTGAACTTGGGCTTTTATTAATGTTAATGGACTTAGAAGCCCACCCTACTTATCTTAATGGACTAATTAGCCCAACCTATTATGCAAGTATTACATTTGAACTTAACTAGTTGATTAATACATATGGAATCTAGTTACTAGTATGTTTACTCCTTGTTCCAACACCATGCAACCTTATTACCATCTTTTTGAGCCAAATACATGAAGTAACTTGTGGATTTTTCCCTTCCCCCTTTTTGTTTTGAAACCGTCGGCCAAAGTAGGATACAAGGGAGGTTTTGTTCATTTTTTTTATTACTTACTCACTTGTATTCTTCACATTTCACACACATACACTTTTACTTGCTCTCATTTCCTCTCAACTTTTCTCTCAAAGTGTGAGTTTCTTTCAAGTCTTTCTCCTTCTTTTTCTTGTCTCTAAACCGAAACATAAGCATCCATTCATCATCATTCTTTTACTTGTTTCATGTTGTTGTTTAATTACTTGTAGTTGTTGTTGTTTCTTTACTAGTTATTAAGAATCAAACTCTCTAGTTTATTCTTCATTTTATCTTGTATTACAAGAACAAACAAGAACCTAAACTTCCTAGTTTATGGTTCTACATTTATTGTTTTGAAAGATTGAAAGTTTATGAGTTGTAAATCATTACTTGTGTTCATGTTTGTAAACTTAAAGTTTACTTTCTTAAGGATCAAGCCTTGGCTTGAATCTTTCCAAGTATGAACAACCATAAACTTAGTACTTGTAGATATAATTTATTTTTTCATTTTAAACATGTTTGAATTCGTGAATGTTGGTTAAATGGTCAAGTATTACTAGTTAATCTTGATCTCATATTTCTTAAAACTAAAAGTTAATTTTATAAGTTCAAGAACATGGAAGTATAACTTTTTAGTTATAACTTCATATACTTGTGTTGGATCTAAGTTTTTATAGCTTATGGTCTCCTAATTTTGTCATAACCAAGAGCTCATAAGCTTACATACACTTTACAAGATGAAAATCTAAGTTTCATAACTTATGGTTTCATTAAAGTAAAGATTCAAGTGTTATAACTTAGGATTTAACTTAGTAACTTTAGATCTAGACTTTTGGGTCTAGGATCTTCAAGATCTAACTAAGAACTATGTTCTACAACTTAAGATCTTGATTAGTTAGTTTACTTTCAAGTTTGTAGTTCAATATTACTTTTGTAGTTCATGTAAGTGTCGGATCTAAGATCTTGATGTAACTTTGGTTCATTAAACTACTTGCAACACTTAATTGAGTTGTGCTACTTATCTTAGACTTACACTTATGTTATGATGGTCAAAACTTGGTAAAGTTGATGTAAACACATCAACGAGTTGTACACTTGAAGCTATATGCATCAAGGATGAGAACCGTGATGAACATCAAGCACCAAGAACCCACCGGAACACATTGTTTACTGTTTTCTGGAACTGATCAGAATATCTGGGCTACTGTAAAGTTGATTTTCAGTTAGCTCTGTTCGAGTAGATAATTTTTCATTTAAGACTCGTCTTAATTCGAGTTACGGTTTAGGATCTATGGCCCTTCGAACGTCACTATGTCCTTTTAACGTTGTGCTGAAAATTCTGACCTACTCGCACTTAAACCATCGCTACGATCAAACAAAGACGAGTTTACTTCTGGAATATTTACTACAACTAAAGGACTCATATACGGAGCCATGGCCACTGGTCTCACCTTATTTCACTAGGTATAGAGGCCGTGGTGACTGATCGAAGTCAGCCTTTGTTTTAAACTCTTTACTTGATTGAAAACTTACTTTACCCTTTTGACTTAATGATGAATGATGATGATGATACTTAAGACCTAATTTACATACATTTAAACCTATTGGAATGATTTACTGACTTAGTAATATTTGACTTAGGTTGAGGACTTTGCGGACCTACATACTTGCTTACTTCCCGACTCAACTTTACTACTACTTTACCACTGTGAGTTATAACATCCCTTTTTTACTTTAACTATTTTAGGAAATGAGAATACATGCACATTTTACGTTTTACATACTAGGAACGAGTACTTAAACTTTATATATGTGTGGGTTATACAACGGCATAAACTTTCCCCTTAGCTCGGTAACGTTTAGTCATTGGTTTTTGGAACCGGTGAACGCGAATCTTAGATATGGATCCATAGGGTTTGACATCCCTACTCGGGCTAGTAGCGTTAGCATTTAACGGGTGTTTAATACTTCGTAAACATACGCACTCGCCAAGTGTACTTTCAGGGGGTTATAAACGTTAAGTTAGTTACCAAGTGCCCACGGTTAAACATATACTTTACATACTGTTTTGAAACGCTCTTTGTAGCACTGAAATCTCGTGGCCTACCTTACATTACTGTTATACTTAAACTATAGCTCACCAACCTTTGTGTTAACGTTTTTAAGCATGTTTTTCTCAGGTGCTTAAGGTTAGCCGCTTCCGCTGTTGTACTAGTCATGCTTGTAGACACCCACTGCGCTTGTTAGAGTTGTCACCGCATGAAACGTTTTACTTGCATTCAAACTATGTTACCTTTTGAAACAATGATTTGTAACGACCTAAGGGTCACGTACTATTATCTTTGCTTCCATTCATAGAAGCATACTTTTGATGTAAAACATTCGACGTTAGTTATGACGTCACCTTTTATCATGAATGCAAACGTATTTTGAAATAGCATATAGTGTTTGACCTTGTAATGATCCTATTGTCGATGGTCCGTACATGATGATTTAGTACGGGGCGTCACAGTCATCTTCTCTCATTGGCAGAAAATGTGCTGATTTGGTGAGACGATCGACTATTACCCAAATAATATCATAACCACTTGCAGTCCTTGGTAATTTAGTAATGAAATCCATGGTAATGTTTTCCCATTTTCATTCTGGGATTTCAGGTTGCTGAAGTAGACCTGATGGTTTCTGATGTTCAGCTTTGACCTTAGAACACGTCAAACATTCTCCAACGTATTTAGCAATATCGGCTTTCATACCCGGCCACCAAAAGTGTTTCTTGAGATCTTTGTACATCTTCCCCGCTCTGAGATGTATTGAATATCTGGTTTTATGTGCTTCCTTAAGTACAATTTCTCTCACATCTCCAAACTTTGGTACCCAAATTCTTTCAGCTCTATATCGGGTTCCGTCTTCCCGAATATTAAGGTGTTTCTCCGATCCTTTGGGTATTTCATTCTTCAAATTCCATTCTCTTACAACTCCCTGCTGCGCCTCCTTTATTTGAGTAGTAAGGTTAGTACGAATAATTATATTCATAGCTTTTACCCGCAAAGGTTCTCTGTCCTTTCTACTCAAAGCGTCGGCTACCACATTCGCCTTCCCCGGATGGTAACGAATCTCGAAATCGTAATCATTTAATAACTCAATCCACCTACGCTGCCTCATGTTTAGTTTTTTCTGATTAAATATGTGTTGGAGACTTTTGTGATCGGTATATATAATACTTTTGACCCCATATAAGTAGTGCCTCCAAGTCTTTAATGCAAAAACAATCGCGCCTAATTCCAAATCGTGCGTCGTATAATTCTGCTCGTGAATCTTCAATTGTCTAGACGCATAAGCAATTACCTTTGTTCGTTGCATTAATACACAACCGAGGCCTTGCTTTGAGGCATCACAATATATCACAAAATCATCATTCCCTTCAGGCAATGACAGTATAGGTGCCGTAGTTAACTTTTTCTTCAACAATTGAAACGCTTTCTCCTGCTCATCCTTCCATTCAAATTTCTTCCCTTTATGTGTTAATGCAGTCAAGGGTTTTGCTATTTTGGAAAAATCTTGGATGAATCTTCTGTAGTAACCAGCCAATCCTAAAAATTGACGTATATGCTTCGGAGTTTTCGGGATTTCCCACTTTTCAACGGTTTCAATCTTTCCAGGATCCACCTGAATACCTTCTTTGTTCACTATGTGACCGAGGAATTGAACTTCTTCCAACCAAATTGCACACTTTGAAAATTTAGGGTACAGTTTTTCTTTCCTCAACAAATCTAGCACTTTTCTCAAATGTTCTTCGTGCTCTTGATCATTCTTTAACTAAATAAGTATGTCATTGATGAAAACAATGACAAACTTGTCATGGTATGGTCCACACACTCGGTTCATGAGGTCCATGAACACAGCTGGTGCGTTAGTCAACCCAAACGGCATAACCATAAACTCATAATGACCGTAACACGTTCTGAAAGCAGTCTTCGGAATATCATCCTCCTTCACCCGCATTTGATGATACCCAGAACGTAAATCAATCTTTGAATAAACTGACGAGCCTTGTAGTTGGTCAAATAAGTCGTCGATTCTCGGTAGTGGATAACGGTTCTTGACGGTAAGTTTATTCAACTCTCGATAGTCGATACACAACCTGAATGTACCATCCTTCTTTTTGACAAACAAAACAGGAGCTCCCCATGGTGATGTACTTGGTCGTATAAAATCACGCTCTAAAAGTTCTTGTAGTTGGCTTTGGAGTTCCTTCATTTCGCTAGGTGAAAGTCTGTATGAAGCACGAGCTATTGGTGTAGCTCCTGGTACAAGATCTATTTGAAATTCAATGGATCGGTGTGGAGGTAGTCCCGGTAATTCTTTCGGAAATACATCAGGAAATTCTTTTGCTACGGGAACATCATTGATGTTCTTTTCTTCGGTTTGTACTTTCTCGACATGTGCTAAAACAACATAGCAACCTTTTTTTATTAGCTTTTGCGCCTTCAAATTACTAATAATATTTAGCTTCACGTTGCTCTTTTCTCCGTACACCATTAAGGATTTTCCTTCTTCTCGTACAATGCGAATTGCATTTTTGTAACATAAGATCTCTGCTCTCTCCTTTTTCAACCAGTCCATGCCAATTATCACATCAAAACTCCCTAACTCTACTGGTATCAAATCAATCTTAAACGTTTCGCTAACCAGTTTAATTTCTCGATTCCGACATATTTTATCTGCCGAAATTAATTTACCGTTTGCTAATTCGAGTAAAAATTTATTATTCATAGGCGTCAATGGACCACTTAATTTAGCACAAAAATCTCTACTCATATAGCTTCTATCCGCACCCGAATCAAATAAAACATAAGCAGGTTTTTCATCAATAAGAAACGTACCCGTAACAAGCTCCGGGTCTTCTTGCGCTTCTGCCGTATTAATATTGAAAACTCTTCCGCAGCCCTGTCCATTAGTATTCCCCTGATTTGGGCATTCCTTTCTGATATGACCCGGCTTCCCACATCCATAACAAATAATGGCGGTATTATTTGTTCCGACATTATTTGTTCCTTTATTCTTGTTAGCCATTGGTCCGTAAACTTCACACTTCGTCGTACCATGACCCTTTCTATTACACTTAGTACACGATATCGTACAAAGCCCAGTCAGATGGTATCCTTCACACCTCTGGCATGGTTTATGCCTCTGGTTGTTATTGTTGGGATTGTTGTTGTTGCGGTTGTTGTTATTGTTGGAACGGTTATTGTAGTTGTTGTAGTTGTTGTTGAGATTGTTATTGTTGTTGCGGTTAAAGTTGCGGTTGTGGTGGTAGTTATTGCGTTTGTAATTGCGATTATTGTTGTTGTTGTTGTACTGGTGACTCTTGTCACTGTTTTCTTCCCACTTCCTCTTGACTTGTTTCGTGTTGGCT
Organism: Rutidosis leptorrhynchoides; assembly: GCF_046630445.1. Classification (NCBI taxonomy): domain Eukaryota; kingdom Viridiplantae; phylum Streptophyta; class Magnoliopsida; order Asterales; family Asteraceae; genus Rutidosis; species Rutidosis leptorrhynchoides. Next base: position 133,017,880 of record NC_092339.1, read on the forward strand.
TCTTCGATCGCTTGCTCTTTAATTCTTCCCTCAATCTGATTTATGAGTTTGTGAGCCATTCGACTTGCCTTTTGTATAGAGGCGGGCTCGTGTGAACTCACATCTTCTTGAATCCTTTCTGGTAACCCTTTTACAAATGCGTCGATTTTCTCTTCTTCATCTTCGAACGTTCCCGGACACAATAGGCACAACTCCGTGAATCGTCGTTCGTACGTGGTAATATCAAACCCTTGTGTTCGTAACCCTCTAAGCTCTACCTTGAGCTTATTGACCTCGTTTCTGGGACGGTTCTGCTCGTTCATTAAGTGTTTGAATGCTGATCACGGTAGTGCGTAAGTAGCATCTTGTCCCACCTGTTCTAGATAAGTGTTCCACCATGTTAACGCAATACCCGTGAAGGTATGCGTAGCGTACTTTACTTTTTCTTCTTCAGTGCACTTACTTATGGCAAACACCGATTCAACCTTCTCAGTCCACCGTTTTAATCCGATTGGACCCTCAGTTCCATCGAATTCCAAAGGTTTACAGGCAGTGAATTCTTTGTAGGAGCATCCTACACGAGTTCTCGTGGCGTTAGTTTCATTGCTGGATTCAGAGTTATTGTTATTTTGCATCGCAGCCTGTACTGCGGCTATGTTTGCTGCAAGGAAAGTACGGAAGTCTTCCTCGCTCATGTTCAAATTCTGACGAGTCGTCGGTGCCATTTCCTTCAAAAATAGCCCAAAAGAATTAAGTTAATCATATAGAATATTAAGAGTAGTCAATAGTATTTCGTAGCATAATATGAACTCATTTATAAAAGCTTTTTCATCATATTAGCATTTTATAGTTTTAATTCGGGTAGTACCTACCCGTTAAGTTCATACTTAGTAGCTAATATACCATTCAACTACTACAATTCTATATGAAAAACTGATTATAATAATATTTCGCGTTCAAACTTTTATACAATATTTTACAAACTTACAATACCGCTATAATACATATAGCATGAAATATAGCACACAATAACTTTGATACAAAACAGTTGTGACAATAATCCTAGTTAATACGTAAGTCGTTCAGCAAAGGCAATAAAAACACGTAATTCATAAGTCCAGAAACAAGTCATGCATTCTGGTTTTACTAAGACTACTTCTCATCCTTGGTCTTGTGGAACATAACCGTTGTGGCCGTTGACAAGACAGCATGTTGTAACGTCGTCAAAGGGACGAGGGTTTCGTAATGCCCAACAGCCCCGTAATAATCTAAAAACCTTGTTTCTCACCCCAACTACTGAATCCGTCACTTGTGGGAAGGTTTTATTTAAAAGTTGTAATCCGATGTTCTTTTTCTCACTTTGGTGAGAAGCGAACATCACTAACCCGTAAGCATAACATACTTCTTTATGTTGCATGTTAGAAGCTCTTTCTAACTCACGAAGTCCTACGTTGGGATATGTTGAGTCAAAATATGCTCTTAACCCGTAGCGTAAAATTGCATTTGGGTTCCCCGCATTTAACATTTTAAAGAAAACACGGCGTAACTTACGGTGTCCCCAATGTGATATACCCCATCTTTCAAATGAAAGCCTTTTATAAACTAAGGCATGTCTGGAACGTTCTTCAAATGTTCTACAAACTAATTTTGCTATAAATAATTGTGCCGACGAATTCTGTCCGACTTTAGACAAGATTTCATCAATCATGTCTCCGGGTAGGTCTTCTAAAATTTTTGGTTGTCTATCCTTAACATCCATTGTGTTTTCATACTGTAAAACAGATGAGAATTAGATTCGTAAAAGATAATTATCAAATAATACAAGCAATTTTCACATACAATAAGAAAAGTACAAGCACACTTATTTTACATATTTTACACCTCATGATTACAACTCTTTATTCCGACTCACTAGTTTCTTCCTCTTCGGACCTGTTTCGTTTTGCTAATTTTCTAGGGATATATGATGTTCCTCTAATACGAGCAGTTGTTTTCACAAATGGTTTAGAAAAACCTGGTGGCTTAGAGGTTCCCGGATTATTGTTACAACTTAAGAAATACGGGTGTTGACGATACATATAAAGTTCATCGGGGTTGGAATCAGGTTTCTCTACTTTGATGCTCTTTCCCTTATTATTTTCTTTTGCTTTTTCAAATTGGGTCGAGGTAATTTCTATAACATCATCGGAATCCTCATCGGGATTCGATTCATAGAAAACTTGGTAATCTTCCCAATATTTTGCTTCCTCGGTGGAAACACCATTGACCATTATTAATTTTGGTCCATTCGTTGAGGGTTTTCTTTTACTTATATGTTTTTCTGTGGTTCCTAATATTTCCTCCTCCGGAACCTCTTCTTCTTCCGGTTCCTCTTCTTCTGGTTCCTCTTTTTCCGGTTCTTCTTCGAGAATTTGTGAATCTTCCCAATATATATTCGACTCTTCATTATTATTAGGTGAGTCGATGAGATTTGTACTAGAGGTAGACATCTATCACACAATATCAAACATGTTAAGAGATTAATATATCACATAATATTTACATGTTACAATTTGTAGTTTCCAACAAAAAAAATATTAAGCAATCATTTTTAAAGAAAACACGGTCGAAGTCCAGATTCACTAATGCATCCTAACAAACTCGATAAGACACACTAATGCAAATTTTTTGGTTCTCTAAGACCAACGCTCGGATACCAACTGAAATGTCCCGTTCATATTGATTATAAATGTTCCATATTAATTGATTTCGTCGCGAGGTTTTGACCTCTATATGAGACGTTTTTCAAAGACTGCATTCATTTTTAAAACAATCATAACCTTTATTTTATCGATAAAGGTTTTAAAAAAAACATTACGTAGATTATCAAATAATGATAATCTAAAATATACCGTTTACACACGACCATTACATAATGGTTTACAATAAAAATATATTACATCGAAATAAGTTTCTTGAATGCAGTTTTTACACAATATCATACAATCATGGACTCCAAATCTTGTCCTTATTTTAGTATGCAACAGCGAAAGCTCTTAATAATCACCTGAGAATAAACATGCTTAAAACGTCAACAAAAAAATGTTGGTGAGTTATAGGTTTAACCTATATATTATCAAATTAATATAATAGACCATAAGATTTCATTTATTCAATAATCTTACACTCGCAAGTGTATAAAAATCATTCTATGATGAACACCTGGTAACCGACATTAACATAATGCATATAGAATATTCCCCGCATACTCTCAAGTATGTCATAAATTGGCAATCGCAATCACCATATAAATCGAAGTATTAAAGCATTCCAAATTCCAGAATGGGGTTTGTTAGGCCCATAGATCAATCTTTAGGATTCGCGTCAATTATGGGTCATTCACCAATTCTTAGGCTACCAGACTTGAAGGGGCAATATTCGATTTAATAATCCAACCATAGAATGTAGTTTCGCATACTTGTGTCTATTTTGTAAAACATTTATAAAGCTGCATGTATTCTCATCTCAAAAATATTAGATTTTAAAAGTGGGACTATAACTCACTTTCACAGATTTTTCCTTCGTTGGAAATAAGACTTGGCCACTGGTCGATTCACGAACCTATAACAAATATGTACATATATATCAAAGTATGATTTAAATATATTCACAACATTTTTTATTACATTTTTATGATTTAAGTTTGTTAAGTTAGCAGTCCTCATTAGTAACCTACAACTAGTTGTCCACAGTTAGATGTACTGAAATAAATCCATATATATTATTTTCATGTATACAAGTCTCATGCTAGATCACAACTCAAAGTATATATATTATTTTGGAATCAACCTCAACCCTGTATAGCTAACTCAAACATTACTGCATATAGAGTGTCTATGGTTGTTCCGAAATATATATATAGATGGGTCGATATGATATGTCAAAACATTGTATACGTGTCTATGGTATCCCAAGGTTACTGATAATGCTAAAAACGAACATATATTTCATAGCATTATTCCTCAAGAAAGACAAGCTTTTAGTTGCAATTGTTCTATTTACAAGTGATATTCGTTTAAATAATAAAAGTTGAAGACAAAAGACAGATTCGACGAATTGAAGACGCAAACGATCAAAAAGCTCAAAAGTACAAAAGACAATCAAAAAGGTTCCAATTATTGATAAGAAATGTCTCGAAATTACAAGAGTACAAGATTCAAAACGCAAAGTACAAAATATAAAATTGTACGCAAGGACGTTCGAAAATCCGGAACCGGGACCAGAGTCAACTCTCAACGCTCGACGCAACGGACTAAAAATTACAAGTTAACTATGTATATAAATATAATATAATATATAATTAATTATATTAATTATATTAATTATATATATATTATATATATATATATTATAAACCGTCGGCAGAGAAAGACTCCAAGGGTGTGAGCTGTAAATTCATTCTCCGCGACTCGCGGAGTTTGAAGAGGATTTTGCCGCGAGTCGCGGAGCCCCAAAATTCGACTTTTCCTATAAAAGAAACCGAATTCTGATCGCAATATATAATCTAATTTCTCTCTTCTCTCATATATACGATATATATATATATATAATTTATATTTTAATTTTAATTTTAATTATAATTCTAATAATAAGGGTATGTTAGCGAATGTTGTAAGGGTGTAAGTCGAAATTCTGTCCGTGTAACGCTACGCTATTTTTAATCATTGTAAGTTATGTTCAACCTTTTTACATTAATGTCTCGTAGCTAAGTTATTATTATGCTTATTTAAAACGAAGTAATCATGATGTTGGGCTAATTACTAAAATTGGGTAATTGGGCTTTGTACCATAATTGGGGTTTGGACAAAAGAACGACACTTGTGGAAATTAGACTATGGGCTATTAATGGGCTTTATATTTGTTTAACTAAATGAAAGTTTGTTAATGTTAATATAAAGATTTACAATTGGGCGTCCCTATAAATTACCATATACACTCGATCGGACACGATGGGCGGGGTATTTATATGTACGAATAATCGTTCATTTAACCGGACACGGGAATGGATTAATAGCCACTAGAATAATTAAAACAGGGGTGAAATTACATTCAAGGGTAATTGGTGTAATTGTTAGCAAAGTAGTAAAACCTTGGTTTACACGCAGTCGATAACCTGGTGTATTCATTAAACAAAGTATTAAAACCTTGTTACAATTCGAATCCCCAATTAGTTGGAATATTTAACTTCGGGTATAATAATAATTTGACGAGGACACTCGCACTTTATATTTATGACTGATGGACTGTTATGGACAAAAACCAGACGGACATATTGAATAATCCAGGACAAAGGACAATTAACCCATGGGCATAAAACTAAAATCAACACGTCAAACATCATGATTACGGAAGTTTAAATAAGCATAATTCTTTTATTTCATATTTAATTTCTTTTATTTTATATTTAATTGCACTTCTAATTATCGCATTTTTATTGTTATTTTATTTTATTGCACTTTTAATTATCGTCCTTTTTAATTATCGCAAGTTTATTTTATCGCACTTTTATTATTCGCAATTTCATTATCGTTATTTACTTTACGCTTTAAATTAAGTCTTTTATTTATTTAATATTTTACATTAGGTTTTAACTGCGACTAAAGTTTTAAAATCGACAAACCGGTCATTAAACGGTAAAAACCCCCCTTTATAATAATAATATTACTTATATATATGTTTGTATTTTTATAAAAGTAAATTAATATAGCGTTGAGCTTTGTTTAAAGATTTCCCTGTGGAACGAACCGGACTTACTAAAAACTACACTACTGTACGATTAGGTACACTGCCTATAAGTGTTGTAGCAAGGTTTAAGTATATCCATTCTATAAATAAATAAATATCTTGTGTAAAATTGTATCGTATTTAATAGTTTTTCCTAGTAAAATATAAACTATTTTATATACACCTCGCATAACATCAAGTATTTTTGGCGCCGCTGCCGGGGACACTCTTAAACGCCGGAAGCGCAACGCTAATATAAAAAAAAAAAAAAAGGATTTTTTGTTTACTTTTATTAAAATTCGTTTTTGTAAAAATACGTTTTAAATATTCGAAAATATAAAAAGAAAAACAAAAATATAAGCATTTTTAAGATTTTGTTAAATATTTAAGTTTTATAAGTTTCTTTATTTTTATTTTAGTTTATAAAAATATAAGTTTTATTAACTATCTTTTATTTATAGAAAAAAATTAAAAACAAAAAAAAAAAAAAAGAAAGAAAAAAACGCGTTGAAATTATAAGCTGTCAGCTGAAATTTGAAACCCCGCGACTCGCGGGGTTTGATGCAATAAATACCGCGACTCGCGGAGGGTACCTGACACACGGACAGAAGCCCTAATTCAGCATTTATTACGGATTATTAATTATTATTATTATTATTAACCCTAATTATTATTAATATTATAATTAAGTTTTATTTTAATTTATATTTTAGTTTATTAAGTTTTATTAAAATGTAAAATTAATAGTTTAATAAAATAAATAATATAAAAATAATATTTTTATAAAAATTGTACGTTTTACAACTTTTTGTATATTTTTATATTTTGTCCCTTTTTAATCATTGTAGCATAATATTTGTATTTTTCTCTCATATTTAATTTTAAACTTAGTTTTTGCTATAGTTATTTTTACTCCTAGATTTTTAGGCTTTGCCGTAGAATTCCTTAAGTGCTTTTTCTTTAGACTAAGATTTAGGTACTTTAAAATTTTGCGACGCCTTTTTAAGTTTTAGTTTCTTTTTAAGTTATTTCCATTTGGGATTTAGTTTTTCCTGTAAGCTTTAATATTTTTAGACACCTTTTACTATGTACCAATTATCATTCCAATTAGTAATTTCAATTTGCGATTATAATTTTAAGTTAGTTGTAGTAATAAGGTTAGGTTAGTCAAGTATTTTTAAGTTTTTATAAGTTTCTTTTGTTTTTCCGTCACCTTTTATTTTTCAACCATTTTTCGTTTTTCGACCTTTTTCGACGAACTCTTTTTCTTTCTTATTTCTCACTATTCTAGTTTTAGGACATAGATTTTTATTCTACTTCTTATCTAAATTTCTTAAAATTACGAAAATTTATTTTGAGTGGTTAAATTGATAGACATCAAAATTTTCTGGTTCGTAGTAATAGTTGGATTTGTACGTGGACCGGGTTATTGGAGCCAAACAGTCCTCAATTATATTGAGACCAAACGAATCCTGCCCCTCTGCTGCATCTTTTGGCTATTCAAAACGTGGGCAAAATCAGAAAAGTCTATTGGTTGGATAACTTATTATAATTTTTCTTTCCTTTTTAAAACTAATAGGATATTCAGTGAATGCGCCGAGCAAGACGTTCATCACCTTTTGTACGTTCACCACCTGTAACTAGATCAAGACATTTAGCAAATATAACCGCCGTTGATTTTTCTTTAGAATCGTCATCCAGTCGACCAAGTACTTCAGTTCAAATTTCCGATAATCCATTTTTTGAACCCGACCTCACAATTGAGAATCCGGAGAATATTCAGGAACGGTTCGTAGATCCTGAACCACTAAACTTTCCTTCGGAGCCACCAATCATTCAAACAGAGATTGTTGAGGAACGAACCATTAAATCAGAATCATCTAGTGATACCGATTCAACAAATTCAATTATGGAGAATCTGGAACCTTTAAGTATGGAAGACCGAATGAGAGCTAAACGCACTGGCCAAGGTCACGCAATTACTCATCCAGACATTAATGCGCCAGATTATGAAATCAAAGGACAAATTCTACACATGGTGACTAATCAATGCCAATTTAGTGGTGCGCCGAAGGAAGATCCAAATGAACATCTACGTACCTTTAATAGGATCTGCACACTATTTAAAATCCGAGAAGTGGAGGATGAACAGATATATCTCATGTTATTTCCCTGGACTTTAAAGGGAGAAGCCAAAGATTGGTTGGAATCGTTACCTGAAGGGGCGATCGATACATGGGACGTTTTAGTTGACAAATTTCTTAAACAATTCTTTCCTGCATCTAAAGCCGTAAGACTTCAAGCAGAAATTGTTACGTTCACACAGAAACCAAATGAAACTCTATATGAGGCGTGGACAAGATATGGAAAGTTGTTAAGAGGATGTCCGCAACATGGTTTAGACACCTGTCAAATAGTACAAATATTCTACCAAGGATGCGACATCACTACAAGAAAAGACATAGATATAGCAGCTGGTGGTTCTATTATGAAGAAAACCGAAACTGATGCTTACAAAATTATTGATAATACTGCTTCCCACTCACATGAGTGGCACCAAGAAAAAGATATCGTTAGATCATCTAAAGCAGCTAGAGCCGATTCTAGCCATGACTTAGATTCCATTTCCGCAAAGATAGATGCTGTGGAGAGACGAATGGAAAAGATGACTAAGGATATTCACTCAATACGAATTAGTTGTGAGCAGTGTGGAGGACCACGTTTGACAAAAGATTGTCTCAGTATTGAATTAACAATGGAACAAAGAGAGAATATTTCATACATAAACCAAAGGCCTGGAAATAATTATCAGAATAATTATCAACCGCCAAGACCGATTTACAATCAAAACCAGAATTATAACCGAAATATTCCATACAACAACCAACAAGGTCCTAGCAATCAACAAGTATCCAATAATACTTATAATCAGCAAAGACCTAATTTTCAAAACAAACCACCACAACAAACCGATGATAAAAAGCCGAATTTAGAAGATATGATGACGAAGCTAGTTGAAACTCAAACGCAGTTTTTCACATCTCAGAAACAAACCAATGAACAAAATGCTCAAGCATTTAGAAATCAACAAGCTTCTATTCAAAATATGGAACAAGAAGTAAGTAACCTAGCAAGATTAATAGGTGAAAGAAAACCGGGAAGTTTACCAAGCGATACAAATGCTAACCCCCGGAATGAAACAGCTAAAGCTATTACCACAAGAAGTGGTACAACACTTAAACCACCTGAAATACCTGTAACTTCTGATGAAACTATTCCTACTCCACAAGAACCACAACCTGATCAAGATAAGGAAAAAGAACCGGTAGTTGAAAAGGTTAATGAAGATAACACAGTTAAGGATAAACCTTATGTTAAACCATACCAACCACCACTTCCTTACCCGAGTAAAATGAAGAAAGAAAAACTTGAAGCCGAGCAATTCAAATTCTTGGATATGTTTAAACAGATAAATGTAAATCTTCCTTTCATTGATGTGATTTCAGGAATGCCAAGATATGCTAAATTCTTGAAAGATCTAATCTCAAATAGAAAGAAAATGGAAGAACTCTCGGCTGTTACTATGAATGCTAATTGTTCAGCAGTGCTGTTGAATAAGATACCAGAAAAACTATCTGATCCAGGAAGTTTCACAATTCCATGTTTTCTGGGTAGTCTTAGTTCAATAGAAGCATTGGCAGACTTAGGTGCTAGTATAAATCTAATGCCGTATTCACTATACGCTAAACTAGACCTTGGAGAATTGAAACCAACAAGAATAAGCATACAACTAGCCGATAGATCAATAAAATATCCTAGAGGGATAATGGAGAACATGCTAGTTAAAGTTGGTACTTTAGTATTTCCAGTAGATTTTGTTGTTTTGGACATGGAAGAAGATTCTCAAGTTCCTCTCATATTAGGAAGACCATTCTTAAACACGGCTAAAGCAATGATAGACGTGTTCGGTAAGAAACTGACCCTAAGTATAGAGGATGAGAGTGTTACCTTTTCAGTTGATAGAGCAATGCAACAACCACAATCTGCAGATGATACATGTTATTATATTCAAACTATAGATGCACATGCAGAATTATTAGAAGAATTTCCAGAATTACAAGGAACAGGAGAATGTTCTTTAGGAGAAGGTAATGAACCAATTGATGAAGCTGAAATGTTAGCTACACTTATAGCTAATGGATATGAACCAACAACAGAAGAAATTCAAATGCTAAAAGAAGAAGACAGATATCGATATAAATCATCGATAGAAGAACCTCCGAAATTAGAGTTAAAGCCACTTCCAAACCATTTGGAATACGCTTATTTACATGGTGAATCTGAATTACCTGTAATAATATCGTCTTCTCTTACTGAAAATGAGAAATCACAACTCATTTCTGTGTTGAAAGCTCATAAACCAGCCATTGCATGGAAGATTCATGATATTAAAGGAATAAGTCCTTCGTATTGCACACATAAAATCCTTATGGAAGAAGGTCATAAAACGTATGTGCAACGCCAACGAAGATTAAATCCTAATATGCAAGATGTAGTTAAGAAAGAGATTATTAAACTGCTAGATGCAGGTTTGATATATCCAATTTCTGATAGTCCATGGGTAAGCCCAGTTCAATGCGTACCTAAGAAGGGTGGCATGACTGTCATTACAAATGAGAAAAATGAGCTTATTCCTACTAGGACTGTAACAGGATGGCGTGTATGTATTGATTATAGAAAATTAAATGACGCCACCAGAAAAGATCACTTTCCCTTACCTTTCATAGATCAAATGTTGGAAAGATTAGCCGGAAATAGTTACTATTGTTTTCTAGATGGATTTTCCGGATATTTTCAAATTCCAATAGCACCCGAGGACCAAGAGAAAACCACATTCACGTGCCCTTATGGTACTTTTGCTTACAAACGCATGCCATTTGGACTTTGCAACGCCCCTGCAACCTTTCAAAGGTGTATGATGGCGATTTTTCACGACATGATAGAAGAATGCATGGAAGTATTCATGGATGACTTTTCAGTCTTCGGTGATACATTTAAATCATGTCTAGTTAATCTGGAACGAATGCTAATTAGATGCGAAAAATCAAATCTAGTACTTAATTGGGAGAAATGCCATTTCATGGTTAAAGAAGGCATCGTTCTTGGACATAAAATTTCAAAAGAAGGAATTGAAGTGGATAGAGCTAAAGTAGATGTAATTGCTAAACTTCCACATCCCACCAATGTTAGAGGAGTTAGGAGTTTTCTAGGGCATGCCGGTTTTTACCGACGTTTCATAAAAGATTTTTCTAAAATTGCCACTCCTATGAATAAACTCCTAGAAAAGGATGCGCCATTCATCTTTTCAGATGAGTGTATCAAATCTTTTAATATTCTTAAAGAGAAACTCACTAATGCGCCGATCATGATAACGCCAAATTGGAATCTACCATTTGAACTAATGTGCGATGCAAGTGATTTTGCAATGGGAGCCGTTTTAGGACAAAGGATTGAAAAACGATTTCAACCTATATATTATGCTAGTAAGACATTACAAGGAGCACAAACGAACTATACAACTACTGAAAAAGAACTCCTTGCTATTGTCTTTGCTTTTGATAAATTTCGATCATATCTCGTTCTAGCAAAAACGGTGGTCTATACCGACCATTCTGCTCTTAGATACCTATTTTCAAAACAAGATGCTAAACCAAGATTAATCCGTTGGATCTTACTCTTACAAGAGTTTGATATTGAAATCTGAGATAAAAGAGGAGCAGAAAATCTCGCCGCTGATCATCTTTCTCGTCTTGAAAATCCCGAATTAGAAGTTCTAAATGAATCGGCCATACAAGACAACTTCCCTGATGAATATCTATTGAAGATAGATTATAAAGAAATCCCATGGTTTGCAGACTATGCAAACTACTTAGTTTGTGGATTCCTTGAAAAAGGATTATCGTACCAAAAACGAAAGAAATTCTTCAGTGATATAAAATACTATTTCTGGGAAGATCCACATTTGTTTAAAAGTTGTCCCGATGGAATAATACGCCGATGTGTATTTGTAGATGAAGCTAGTAAAATATTAAACCATTGTCACACAGGACCAACAGGAGGGCATTATGGGCCTCAACTAACAGCAAGAAAAGTTTATGAAGCTGGATTCTATTGGCCTACAATTTACAAAGACGCATACCTTCTTTGCAAATCCTGTGATGCATGTCAAAGGGCCGGAAAAATAAGTCAACGTGATGAAATGCCACAAAATGTCATCCAAGTATGTGAAGTATTTGACATTTGGGGTATTGACTTTATGGGTCCATTTCCAAAATCTCATAATAATCTATATATACTCGTAGCCATTGATTATGTATCTAAATGGGCGGAAGCACAAGCTCTCCCAACTAACGATGCACGAGTTGTAGTCAACTTTTTAAAACGTCTTTTTGCAAGGTTTGGAACACCGAAAGCTTTAATAAGTGATCGGGGTACTCATTTCTGTAATAATCAACTTGAGAAAGTTCTTAAAAGATATGGAGTAACTCATAAAATCTCCACCGCATATCATCCACAAACAAGTGGACAAGTTGAAAATACCAACCGAGCTTTAAAACGTATTCTAGAGAAAACCGTAGGATCAAATCTGAAGGAATGGTCCATTAAATTGGAGGATGCACTCTGGGCTTTTAGAACAGCCTACAAAACTCCAATTGGAACCACACCTTTTAGACTTGTTTATGGAAAAGCATGTCATCTTCCAGTAGAAATTGAACACAAAGCATTTTGGGCTTTGAAGACATGTAATCTTGATTTACATGAAGCTGGACGTCTACGATTAAGTCAACTAAATGAATTAGAAGAATTAAGACATGAAGCATACGAAAATTCGTTAATCTATAAAGAAAGAACGAAGAAATGGCATGATAAAAGAATCAGAAGTTCAAAAGAATTTAAAGAAGGAGACAGAGTTCTTCTTTTCAATTCACGATTCAAGCTATTTCCTGGAAAATTGAAATCAAGATGGTCTGGACCATTCATAGTCAAAAGAGTTTTCCCATACGGAACGATAGAATTGATAAATTCAAATGGGATTGAATTTAAAGTTAATGGTCACAGAGTTAAACATTACATACATGGTCCGATGGAAGTCGACAACGAAGTTAATCACAATTTCGACACCACAGCTAACTAAGTGTGGGGAGAATCAAGTCTTTAAAGGATAATATGTATTTCTGTTAGAGTTAGATTGTCTGTTTTCGTGTAGTTCTCGAAAATGGAACCCGAATGGTCTTTCCCTAGCAGACCCTAAAGAACTAGTCTTCTCCCCCCATTCTGAATTTTTATTTTTTTTTAGGTTTTTACAAAATGAAGACTGCCTGTGAACTAAACCATGGTCTAATGCTACACGCTTTGATCACTAAACGTAATAATGACATACTACCGAGTGAAATAGTATCAGTAATCAGAGAAAGAATGGACGGAGTTAGAAAAGAATCCAGATGCGAAGATAATAAGTTACAATTTGGTAAAGGAAAATCAAAATCCGCAGCAAAAAGAAGAGCACGACACCTAGAACGATGTCACAAATGCGGAAAATGGTCACATGGAGGTAAATGTTCAAATAATCAAACCTATTCAAATACCGAATTTGTTACTTTATGCAGAGACGGACCGTTCATATGTTTAGAAGAAAAGATACTGAATGCTCGAGGTTACGCCTATGTAGCCATGGAAAACCAATTAAACCGACTATCTTATGAATGGGATAGATCATATAACTAAGAAATCTATTTCACAGGTATGTCTGTACAGTTTTTATTTTTATTTTTATTTTTAACCTTTTGATAATAAACGCTAATTTGTTCGCTAAAAAGTATTAAATTGGTATTGAATAAAATTAGGTTTGGCGACCGAAATTATTGATATCATTCAAAAATTTATTACATCACTGCGAAATTTAACGTTTATTCTTAATGTATAAATATCTTTAAACAATCAACCCAAAATATTTCAAAAATTCGTCATGAGTTAAATTAGGTTTTGGAACCGAAATTACTTTACCGAAAAGAGGGGCGCATATTTTTGATAATATTTGATTGATTAAAGTGGGATAAAAAGACAAAAAGATTTTTAAATTTATTTTTACCATGTTTTTAAAATTAATATTTAAATCTTAAATTAATATTGTAAACTTTGTAAAAACAATATATTTAAAATTGTAAATATTTGAAAAATTAATATAAGTTTGATATGAATTTATAAATTTTTAAATTAAGTTTGGTGTGAATTTTTAATTTTTAAAATATAAATTCTTAATTTTATGCATTTTAAATTTTAAGTTTGGTGTGAATTTTTAATTTTTAATTTTGAATTTTATATTTAAGTTGTGTGAATTTAAAAACAAAAATTTACTTTATCTCATTAAGTTAAGAATATGATTTTTAAAATTCGTCGTAAGTTGAAGACTAGGTCTTTGAACCGAAATTGCTTTACCCGAGGGAGGGACGAGAACTTTTATTATCATTATTTTTAATCTTATTGAATTAAAGTATGCCAAAAACATTGAAAAAACCCAAAAATCTTAGCTTTTAAAACAATCGCTACAAAAAGACAAATTTTAAAATTTTGTCGAGGGACGGACTAGGAAATCGATCCGAAACGACCTCGTCCTAAATAACAAGGGAAACAAAATTTTAAAATTAATTACTTAATTGTTTTAATAAGTTAATGATTATAAAAAAAAAAAAAAAAATATACCAAACTCCGCGACTCGCGGAGTTTGGAGGGTAAATCCCCGCGACTCGCGGAGGAGTCGGATTACAGAAAAAAAAATATAAGAGCTGCAACAGCTCAGTTTCACACTCCACAAACTCAAAAACTGCTGCGAAAAAACTCCGAAAAACCACCCAAAAACACCCCCAAAATTACAATTTTTAACCGTTAATCACCAAATCTTTTGCTAAAATCATGTTGAGAAGGATGCTATCTAAGAATTACTCAAGAAAAACGGTAAATTTCTACACCTAAACACCATTTAATCCGAAATTTGGTGTTCTTGAGCTATTTTTTCCCCAAATTGATTTTGATGCTTTTTAGTGTAATTAGACTTAAATTGTTTATGTATTATGCTTGTATAACCTAGATTGATGCTGTTTAACATGATTAGAAGCCTTAAACTTCAAATTTTGAATAATCTAGGGTTTGTGTTCTTGAGCAAATTTGGGGCTTTTTGATATAAACAGGTTATGGCCGATTTTTGTCATGAATTATTGCTAAAATAAGTAGTGTAACATGTCTATGTAGTTAAATGATCCAAACTTTGAGCCTAAACATGATTTTGAGAATTAAAGTGGACTTTTTCAAGTCTAAAATTCATGAACTTGATTTTTGAAAGATAATGCCATTTGAGACTTGTTTAATTGATAGTAATGATTATTTTGACATGTTATTTGAGTTGAATGCTTATGAACTTGGCGAACATTTTCGTATATGCTTATTTAAAAAAGTGTAGATTTGATGAAAATATGAAAATGAGCTTAAGTTGATATAAATTGATAATGTCATTGTAATTATTTTGATTGATGATTTTGCTGACACTAATGCATATTTGGATGCACAAAAATTGTGTTTGATGTGTTTTGCAGAATGAAAGGGGTGAATCTTCATCCCAAGCCCGCAATGCTCCTGCTGAGAATTTGGAACAACAGGAGGTGGATAACTACTACAAGCAGGATATACCTCATCCAGTCATGACTTTTTCCGATATGCACTTGGAAGAGTTGCACCCGAACCTGAGATTTGACAGACTTTGGATAGATTATCCAAAATATCAAAGGGGTTTGCATACTCTTCATTCTAAGGTTGTTGAGGTATCGAGGGTCATAGAATGGGGACCCTTAGAAGCTATAGAATTGGCCGGGCCAATTAGGGAATTACTTGTACAGAGGTATGGTAATTCTTCTTTTAATGACTGGGTATGTTTATTCACCATACGTAGACCTGTATATAAAGTATGGTGTGAAGAATTGTTATGTAGTATAGAGTTGAATGATCGGGTAGCTAGTTTAACCGATCGTTCTTTTATTAGATTTTTGTTAGGCGGTTCGATGCGCCACATGTCTTTACTGGACATGGCTCAGGCTTTACGTATATATACGCCTGAGGAGTTAGCGTCTGCCGATTGTAGAGGATTGATACTAAACGGTAGAAAGATAGATGAAAATTTTGATACACACGGTGTGTGGAGTCAAATGACAAGCCATCACCGTTTCAAAGGGGGAAATTACTCTTATTTGGATATAGATAGAGCCGAATTAAGAGTGATACATAGGTTTTTAGCTAATTCGATTACACAAAGGGGTAAGAACAAGGAAAAAGTAAATGAACAAGATTTGTTTTACCATATGTGTATTCGAGACCCACAAAGCGCTGTAAGTATACCATATTGTGTGGGTTATTATTTATCAGCTATGGTTCGGGGGATGCGACCACATAGCATAATAGGAGGTGGTATTTTTATTACTTTGATTGGTGAATATCTCGGTGTGGATATAAGTCGAGGGGGATTATTAGTAGAAGAACCAGAACCCCGCGATACTATAGGTTTAAATGTATACCATGGTGCGAAAGTTTTGAAAAGGCGAAATAACGCCGCAGTACAATACCATGGTAGACATCCACAGGTGGAGAGAAACCAGCAGCAAGGTAATGTAGGAGGGGGGAATGAGATGCAAGAAATGCATAGGTTTATAGCTTCTCAGGAATACGAAAATGCTAGACAGAGAGCATTTGAAGATTGACAAGTTCATCAGAACCAGATCATAGCTCATTGCCAACATATAGGTAGAAACTATATTCCTACACCGAAACCCATCTTCCCTCCTTGGTCTATAGAGATGCAGCCACCATATCCTACGTATGACCCTGCCGAAGCATTCTATAGCACTTATGGTTATGCCTGGAACCCCTATTGGTACCAATATCATCCTTAGTTTACTTATTATTATTTTTTTTATTTTGTAATTTGTAATTATTGATACATTTAATATTTTTGTTAATATTGTAATCATTTTTATAATTATCTAACTTTTATTCTTAGATTTTAATAATTTTTTGAATGTGGGGTAATATACCAAACTTAAAAAAAAAAAATATATGTATATATGTTTGCAGTTTATCTTATGTACACAACAGGGTAAAACAACGCATTTTCAAAGACTGGCATTAAGTTCAGCAAAAGCAACTAATTTTGACGACAAGATGCAAAATATATGTGAAATAACAACAAGACGGAATGAACAAATGATGTGCACAATTTATCATTCAGCAAACAAACGCCAATATATTTGGAAACTTTGGTAAAAATTTAATCATTTTCACACAAATCACCCTCAATAATTTAAATTGTTACTGATTTCTTGCAAATGAGGGCATTGCAAGATCTTAAGTGTGGGAAGGGGTTAAATTCTTTCGGATTTTAAAATTTTTATCTTAAACACTTGGTTACCATTAAAAATACTAGTAAAGCAGTAGTTGTATTAGAATCTAGTGCTCTCTGATAAAAAAAGAACAACCCTAGTCTTATATACTGACTACCCAATTCTAGTAAAAATTTTTAAAATTTTCAATTAAATGAATTCAAATCATGTTTATACATATTTATGAACGATAAAACTAGGTTTTAAACACCGAAATTATTGTTACCTCGGAAAGGACATAAATTGAGAAACAAACCAAAATGTTAAAATTCATTTAAAATGGAATAGAGGACGATAAAAAGGAAAATAAAAGCCAAGTGTGGGAAAATTTACCTAGTTATCTTAAACATATGTCACATATATCTGTAACAAATAACTGAAAATACTTTTGCTTTGGACTAAACTAAACTGTTTTACCCGATGAAAGAAAAGAAGAGATGGATCTACACGATGAATCAATTCCATCACTAAAAGGAAGTAAAGTCTTCCGAAAAAGACACGCGTTTCTTGATTTAGGTCATGAAGTTGTCGTCCAGACCAGCTGTAGGTTGACGAAAAATCTAGAAAAGTCATCACTAAAATCAGCAGGAAATCCACGGACCTCAGCATTAAACAGGGTCGCCAAGTGGTCAGATTTATCCTAACCATGAGAAGGATTTATCTCGTACAATGGGGGGGCACCATGCAAATTAGCTGGATAAGACTAATGAATCAGATCCCCAGAAAGGATAATCTCCTTAAAGATTAAAAATCAGCTTTTAAGACTGATATCACTCAATCCTTGAGATTGACCTTAAAGATTGAGAATTACAAACTCATGGAATTCAATGATATCTAAACTCGAGCTTGAACGAGAAAATATTTTGATCAAAATTATAAACCGATTTGTTTTCTGAAAACCCTATTTTCAATGCGTTCATTACCATTGAACGTAAAATCCTAGGAATTCACCTGGAATTCATTAGATCACCTGAACTAAATCGGGTGTCAACCGTAAGAACGGTGGTTGCATAGTGGTCAAAGACAGGACCTTGTGCCATACCGAAAAATTATAAGGGTGAGTTTTACAATTGCTCCTACCAAGGATAGTAATTGCGTCCGACACGTTATAGACCATAATTAAAAGCATGTCAGGGGACATTGCCTTAACAGTTGCTTGTTCAACGCTTTCCTTTACAACCGGACGGTAGTTTACCGAAAGGTAATATACGGGACAAGTAAACTGGACGTGTTGCTTTCCAAATACAAGGTTAGCAAGTGGGTGACACAAAACCATAAGTTTTGAGCTAAAATTTTCAAATCTGAAACCCACACAACCCACAAAAATAATT
Source organism: Rutidosis leptorrhynchoides (assembly GCF_046630445.1). Lineage (NCBI taxonomy): Eukaryota > Viridiplantae > Streptophyta > Magnoliopsida > Asterales > Asteraceae > Rutidosis > Rutidosis leptorrhynchoides. The sequence continues at coordinate 133,036,433 of NC_092339.1, forward strand.
TGCAAACACCGGTGAAGGGTTATTCCGGAAAATTTATCTAGGGTAAAAACTAGATTTAATTTTCAAAAGATCAAATGTTTTCATAAAGATCCAATTTCCTTAATGGATCTAAATTTTTATAGTCATGTGGGACTGTAAACCATATCGTTACTACCATTGTTTATACCGCCGTATAGAAATCACTGATGTACAAAGTGTGAAGAATAAAGAAGTGATTCTAGTATTTCAAGACGATATTGCTTGAGGACAAGCAACGCTCAAGTGTGGGAATATTTGATAATGCTAAAAACGAACATATATTTCATAGCATTATTCCTCAAGAAAGACAAGCTTTTAGTTGCAATTGTTCTATTTACAAGTGATATTCGTTTAAATAATAAAAGGTGAAGACAAAAGACAGATTCGACGAATTGAAGACGCAAACGACCAAAAAGCTCAAAAGTACAAAAGACAATAAAAAAGGTTCCAATTATTGATAAGAAACGTCTCAAAATTACAAGAGTACAAGATTCAAAACGCAAAGTACAAAATATAAAATTGTACGCAAGGACGTTCGAAAATCCGGAACCGGGACCAGAGTCAACTCTCAACGCTCGACGCAACGGACTAAAAATTACAAGTTAACTATGTATATAAATATAATATAATATATAATTAATTATATTAATTATATATATATTATATATATATATTATAAACCGTCGGCAGAGAAAGACTCCAAGGGTGTGAGCTGTAAATTCATTCTTCGCGACTCGCGGAGTTTGAAGAGGATTTTGCCGCGAGTCGCGGAGCCCCAAAATTCGACTTTTCCTATAAAAGCAACCGAATTCTGATCGCAATATATAATCTAATTTCTCTCTTCTCTCATATATACGATATATATATATATATATAATTTATATTTTAATTTTAATTTTAATTATAATTCTAATAATAAGGGTATGTTAGCGAATGTTGTAAGGGTGTAAGTCGAAATTCTGTCCGTGTAACGCTACGCTATTTTTAATCATTGTAAGTTATGTTCAAACTTTTTACATTAATGTCTCGTAGCTAAGTTATTATTATGCTTATTTAAAACGAAGTAATCATGATGTTGGGCTAATTACTAAAATTGGGTAATTGGGCTTTGTACCATAATTGGGGTTTGGACAAAAGAACGACACTTGTGGAAATTAGACTATGGGCTATTAATGGGCTTTATATTTGTTTAACTAAATGAAAGTTTGTTAATGTTAATATAAAGATTTACAATTGGGCGTCCCTATAAATTGCCATATACACTCGATCGGACACGATGGGCGGGGTATTTATATGTACGAATAATCGTTCATTTAACCGGACACGGGAATGGATTAATAGCCACTAGAATAATTAAAACAGGGGTGAAATTACATTCAAGGGTAATTGGTGTAATTGTTAGCAAAGTAGTAAAACCTTGGTTTACACGCAGTCGATAACCTGGTGTATTCATTAAACAAAGTATTAAAACCTTGTTACAATTCGAATCCCCAATTAGTTGGAATATTTAACTTCGGGTATAATAATAATTTGATGAGGACACTCGCACTTTATATTTATGACTGATGGACTGTTATGGACAAAAACCAGACGGACATATTGAATAATCCAGGACAAATGACAATTAACCCATGGGCATAAAACTAAAATCAACACGTCAAACATCATGATTACGGAAGTTTAAATAAGCATAATTCTTTTATTTCATATTTAATTTCTTTTATTTTATATTTAATTGCACTTCTAATTATCGCATTTTTATTGTTATTTTATTTTATTGCACTTTTAATTATCGTCCTTTTTAATTATCGCAAGTTTATTTTATCGCACTTTTATTATTCGCAATTTCATTATCGTTATTTACTTTACGCTTTAAATTAAGTCTTTTATTTATTTAATATTTTACATTAGGTTTTAACTGCGACTAAAGTTTTAAAATCGACAAACCGGTCATTAAACGGTAAAAACCCCCCTTTATAATAATAATATTACTTATATATATGTTTGTATTTTTATAAAAGTAAATTAATATAGCGTTGAGCTTTGTTTAAAGATTTCCCTGTGGAACGAACCGGACTTACTAAAAACTACACTACTGTACGATTAGGTACACTGCCTATAAGTGTTGTAGCAAGGTTTAAGTATATCCATTCTATAAATAAATAAATATCTTGTGTAAAATTGTATCGTATTTAATAGTTTTTCCTAGTAAAATATAAACTATTTTATATACACCTCGCATAACATCAATTACATAATATGTATAATACAATATAAATTAGTTAGGATATGTTTAGTCTAGATTTGTTACAAAATTTTCGTAGCTAAAACTAGCAAATTTATCCAATTTTGTTTTACCCGTCATTTCTTCGTTTCAAATCCGTTTTGAGTGATTCAAGTTGCTATGGTTTCATAATGAACTAAAATTTATGAAACTAAACAGAAAAAGTATAAGTTTATAGTCGGAAATACAGGTTACAAGTCATTTTTTAAAGAGGTAGTCATTTCCGTCGAAAGAACGACATCTTGATGACCATTTTGAAAAACATACTTTCACTTTGAGTTTAACCATGATTTTTGGATATAGTTTCATGTTCATAAGAAAAATCATTTTCCCAGAAGAACAACTTTTAAATCAAAGTTTATCATAGTCTTTAATTATCAAACCCAAAACAGCCCGCGGAGTTACTACAACGGCGTATGTCCGGTTTTACGGTGTTTTTTTCGTGTTTTCAGGTTTTAAATCATTAAGTTAGCATATCATATAGATATAGAACATGTGTTTAGTTGATTTTAAAAGTCAATTTAGAAGGATTAACTTTATTTGCGAACAAGTTTAGAATTAACTAAACTATGTTATAGTGATTACATGTTCAAATCTTCGAATAAGATAGTTTTATATATATGAATTGAATGATGTTATGAACATCATTACTACCTCAAGTTTAGTAGGTAAACCTACTAGAAATGACAAAAATTGATCTAGCTTCAAAGGATTCTTGTATGGCTTGAAAGTTCTTGAAGTAGAATCATGACACGAAAACAAGTTCAAGTAAGATTATCACTCGAAATAAGATTGTTATAGTTATAGAAATTGAACCAAAGTTTGAATATGAGTATTACCTTGAATTAGAAAGATATCTTACTTCAAATAAGAAAGATTTCTTGAGATTGGATGATCACTTGAAATGGATTAGAAAGCTTGGAAGTAGACTTGTAAACTTGAGAGTATTCTTGATTTTATGAAACTAGAACTTATAGAATTTATGAAGAACACTTAGAACTTGAAGATAGAACTTGAGAGAGATCAATTAGATGAAGAAAATTGAAGAATGAAAGTGTTTGTAGGTGTTTTTGGTCGTTGGTATATGGATTAGATATAAAGGATGTGTAAGTTTGTTTTCATGTTAATAATTCATGAATGATTTATAATATTTTTTTTGTAATTTTGTGAGATATTTCATGCTAGTTGCCAAATGATGGTTCCCACATGTTTAATGACTCACATGAGCTACTAAGAAGCTGATCATTGAAGTGTATATACCAATAATATATACATCTAGAAGCTGTGTATTGTACGAGTACGAATACGGGTGCATACGAGTAGAATTGTTGATGAAAATGAATGATGATGTAATTGTAAGCATTTTTGTTAAGTAGAAGTACTTTGATATGTGTCTTGAAGTCTTTCAAAAGTGTACAAATACATCTTAATACACTACATGTATATTCATTTTAACTGAGTCGTTAAGTCATCGTTAGTCGTTACATGTAAGTGTTGTTTTGAAACCTTTAAGTTAACGATCTCATTTAATGTTGTTAACCCATTGTTTATTATATCTAATGAGATGTTAAATTATTACATTATAATGATATTATGATGTATGAATATATCTTAATATGATATATATACATTAAAATGTCGTTACAATGATAATCGTTACATATATGTCTCGTTTCGAAATCCTTAAATTAGTAGTCTTGTTTTTACATATGTAGTTCATTGTTAACACACTTAATGATATACTTAATTATCATTTTATCATGTTAAACATAGTGTATCTATATCTTAATATGATTCATATGTATTTAGTAAGACGTTGTTATAACGATAATCGTTATATATATCGTTTCGAGTTTCTTAATTCAATAATCTCATTTTTATGTATATCACTCATTGTTAATACACTTAGTAAGATACTTACTTATCATAATCTCATGTTAACCATATATATATATATATATATATATATATATATATATATATATATATATATATATATATATATATATATATATATATATATCATCATCATGTAGTTTTTACAAGTTTTTAACGTTCGTGAATCGCCGGTCAACTTGGGTGGTCAATTGTCTATATGAAACTCATTTCAATTAATCAAGTCTTAACAAGTTTGATTGCTTAACATGTTGGAAACATTTAATCATGCAAATATAGTTTTCATTTAATATATAATCATGGAAAAGTTCGGGTCACTACAGAATGGAACCACTCAGAACTGAATGCTGAATCGATCAACATTCAGTGTGTTTGATTTGCACCTCTCAATGAAGGTTACTGCTGAACGAGAAAATAATAAACTTTGAACCATTCCCCTTTGAAAGTCTCTCTGCATCATCCAGAACCACATATTTCCCCTTCCACCCATTTATTTCTCATTTTGTGTTCCCATTTCTCTCTCTTTGAACCACATATTTCCCCTTCCACCCGTCACTGTGGTACCTGGGAGGAGGTACTTTGCCGGCACAGGTCTCTTTCGGGGTGGGATTGGTGGGTGCTACGGCACACAGGGTTAGCGTGTCCCTGCCAACTTACACGTTTTGACCCGAAGAAATTCAAGTTCTCCCAATTAATTTTCTTAGCAAGTAAATCTTCTTTCATCATCTATAGCTTTAACTTTAACGCCTTAATTTTTACTTTATATTCTTCCGCTAACATAGACGCACTGTACATATAAACTTGTTGATTTTTTTTTCTTAATTTGATTATTAGCATCCTTTGATTTTTTGTTGGCTTTAGATCTAGCCTTCTAACCCACCAAAGACAATTTTTCAACACATTTGGTCCAATTTGTATATGATTTCAACGATTTTCATTGAAAAAAAGATTTTAGCTTTTTTGGAAATTTTTATGAGTTCATTATATCAATATATTAATCATTAATATATTGTGTTAACTCTGCCAAGTATAAATATGTATGATATGTGATCTATTGTTGACATAGTTTTGAATGAAATGTTGACTAATATTTGAAATGTTGATAAACTATTTTTCACACAGGTAATGGATCGATTCTGAATGATAAAATTCTGTTTGTGCTAATTATATGTTGGTATTGGATTGGATGATAAATGATCCACAAAGAATGGAATTGCAAAATCACTCTTCATTGAATTTATATAAATATTTAGATATTGTTTAGTTTTATATAAATATAAATATATTTATTATTTATTATTTATATATGCAGTAGTTTGTGTAACGTTATGTGTTTCCAAAGAATATCTAAATATACTGTAATTCGTATAAGAACAAATCAAACAAATTTTAATCATTCAGAACATAAATTAAGGTTAAAATGGTAATTTCATATCATTCAGAGTATTGATTCAGAATACATATCAAACGGTAAATTTCATTCAGAACCATACTGATTCAGAGCCTTTGAACAGTTCAGAACACTGAATCATTCAGTGCGAAATCATTCAGGTTTATCAAACGCACCCTAACTTGTATAGTGTAACTTGAAACTATACAGTAGTAATATATTACAGAGTAGGAGTGCGTGACATGTGGTTACGACTGCATAAACAGGGTCACACGGATTCCTTATTCCAATGTTATTACTTATTAGTATCTTCTCTTTAAAAAATTGGTTAGTGATTTATTATTTTTTATATTTCATATTAAATACTCCGTATATAGATACTAGTTTGGTTACGGCCCATGAAATAGAACTTCAAATAAATTATGTAAATTGATGATGCTATAAACGAAAGTTCACAAGTTCTTTTACATATCTGTTGAACTTCATAAGCTACTTCCAAAAGTGAAGACTTTACATCACTGAGAATACTACATAGGTTCTAGTAATATTAGCCAAAATAGTTCCTACACAAAGTCAGCTTGGATGAGCCTGACTTCAAAAACAAGGTCTTTGCAATAATGGACCATAAACATATGAGCAAAACACCTGTTGTGTTGACGACAAAAGGTGGGTCGATACGTCTTTTGTTGTACGAAGCAGCTTACGGGGGTGACTTTATATAAGTTGAGGAGGTTTGGTTTTTTCGGTAGGGTATTGTGATAAAAATTTAAAATAGCCACTTGACTTTGTAGGTTTAAAAGGATAGGACAACAAAGTAAATTGAATCAGTTACTGAGAGATGGAGCACACACACATATACAAATATCAGAGAAAATGGCAGTTAGTTGACTGCACCTGCTATAATTCTTGACTTTGTCAGTTAGCAATTCGAGCTCAAACTGTGGGACTTTATAGAAGCGTAAAAAACTCAAACTTGATTTGGCTCCTAAATATGTGTGTCTGCCTATGTAAAAGAAAGCAATAACTGTAAGGTAAGAGGTAACTGAACCGATCTAAAATTGACTTAGCCCTACAAAATACTTTAGATAAGAAACTTGAAAAAAGTAACTTTTAATTAATTTAGTGGAAAAAATGTATTGCAAAAGTTCAATTATATAAAAGGGTTTCGTTGCAAAATTGTCTACCGTAACTTCAATGGTATTGGGTTGTATGTTTCATAATGTTGAGTTCCAATTACGGAGTAGTATTCATGGATTAATTGAATTTTCATGATAAAAATTTGAAATAGCTACTCGACTTTATATCTTTAAAAGCGTCAAACAACAACTGAATCAGATCAATTAGTGAACAATTAACCTAGGTAGACACCTCAAATAGAAAAGCAAACACTATCCCAAGTCAGGAAACATATACGATAATAGATCAACACGGCACCGTCTTCCTTTTGTGAATTTGTGTTTGGTAGAGTTAGATAACAATAGGACAAACACGATTCATTTATGTGGTTGGTAATACAAATAATTGTAAGAAAACATGAGTTACAGAATTTTGTGATAGAAATGGTAGAAAGAACATATGAGATATTGAGAGATATGAAGTTTAGGAGAAGAGGAAACAGGAGATGAGATATGGAATGTGTTGTGAAAGCTGTCAAGTTTAGGAGAAAAGATAATAGGAAGATGCCACCTGTCACAAAGGAGATGTATGGACTCAGATGAGTTGGAGTAAAGAAAATCCGAGAAAACGGGTCGGCGGACCCGGGTTTACTAAGTAACATAATGACACGTGTCCGATGCTGGAGTACAAGATAGTTGAAAGTACTTTATGTATAGTATAAGATAAGATAAGAAATAAAACTAGCGCAATACTAAATAGATAACGAAAAAAAGAACTTATGTAAAGAGTGACACTCACAAAATGCAATTTGAGAATTATATCAAAATTTCGTACCATTAAGTATACGGTACAACGCTATATATGATGCAAGAGATTTAGTGAATGTATATCAAAATATAGCGCAATACCATAACGATAAAAGAACTTAAGTAATACGTAGTAAATAGAGTGATACGCACAAAATGCAATTTGAGGATTATATCCAAATTTCCTTCCGTTATGTATATGGTACAACTATATGATGCAAGATATTTAGTGAATATGTATCAAAATATACTGTTATGTTTGACTGTTGAAAATCTTGATTTTTCAATATTACTCAATAATCTAAAACCTGTAAAATGGCTCCTCTTCTAATTGACTGGTTTGGTCGGCGGTTACTGTTGAAACCGCACCCCTTGCCTGACCCGACCCGACCCGGAAACTTAACTTTCTATGAAATACCGCTTACCAGACGGTGGTTTTACGCCATCCATTGTTTTGTTACACTGTTTCAATAGTTGTTTATACCTCTTCAAGCCCTACGTCTCCGATTTTTGGGTCTGTATTTTGCGGATTAAATTGATTTTTTCCTTCGCCGGTGTCGATTGCTTCCGTCTTCGTCTCCGGTACAGGAATTTATTTTTACTTCATATGTTTCAATTGAACATTATTTTGCTGTTAGTTGGATGGTCCTTATGTTTTTAGTTTATATATTTCTGTTTTTTAGAGCACAATTTTATGGTGACTACTTACAGCTACTTTCATATCTGATTTCCTAAATGGTGACTACTTACTCTGTTAAGTTGAGCCTTGTGATGACCCGTCCGAATTCACTTGGACGAATACACCATTCATTGATTTCATGAAGTTTTGACCTCTATATGATACGTTTTGTAAATATTGCATTCTTTTGAAAAGGTACACCATAAATGAATATATAAATCCAAAGTTTTCGACGTCTGATGATTTCTACGTATAGACAATCACCGTATATAATAGTTTTTAACAATACATCCGTTGACAATACAGTTAAATAAGATACATGGTGATGATTTTGTGAATGCAACGTTTTCTCGAATAAAGCATGTATGACTCCATGCACATATCTTGTATAACGTATAAGCAAACAGCGGAAGACTTCTAGGAACCTGAGAATAAACATGCTAAAAAGTGTCAGCACAAAGGTTGGTGAGTTCATAGTTTTAATGTTGCGCATAATCTGTATATAAAGGTGAATCACAAGTTTTTCAGTTGTTTCATCCAGAAACGTTTATCAAAATATTCTACAAGATTGAGCACCCTGATAACTATGCTTTAACGTTTTAATAAGTACCCCTGTTTTAACATACATGTAACCAACATGTACAATACACGCAATCCAACATGTACTAAACTCAAATAGCATACATCTGTTTTATAGTTCAGGCTAGGGTTTCTATACCTGGAACAAACAGGGATGTCAAGCCCTATGGATCCATATATATAACTACTCGCGCCCACCAGTTCTTATAACCGGCAGTTACTAGTTACCAAAGCTAAAGGATTTTCGGTTCAAACTCGGTGTAGAATTTAGTATGTACTTGTGTCCATTGTTTTTAAAATAAAGTGCATGTATTCTCAGCCCAAAAATATAGATTGCAAAAGCAATTAAAAAGGGAGCAAATGAAACTCACCTTAGCAGCATATAAAGTCATTCATCGAAATGTGACCGAAACTCGGAATGCAAAATAACCGTAGATCTCAACCTAGAGAACATATGTTGGTCAATACATGTCTAACAAGCTAGGTCTGGTCATAGTGTATCACAATCCTAATGCTCGAGACCGACATGCAAAAGTTAACAAGAGTCATCTCAAAAGTCAAACTGACCCAATATGATCTTTAAATCTATACATGTTTATTAACATTGTATAAGTCTTGATAATTGAACGAAATTATAGTTTATCAAACTCAAAATATTATTTATTTCAGGAGCTATATTATATTTGAATTATCATAGCAATCGAACATGTTTTATTATTTCACATAGTTTTCCAATACTTGTAAAATCAGATTATAGTGTTTATAAAGCTTTAAAACATGATAAGACAATCAACATTGACAATTGATCAACAAAACAAAACGTGCCTTATATAAAAATTCATTTACTTGATTATTAATATTTGAAAATCCAAATTATCAATCTTATAAACAAGTTGTTTAAATATCAATTACAGATTCAAAAGTAATTTCAATTAATGTTAGTCATAATTCAGTTGACCATATCTTTTAATCCGTTCATCGAAATCACGCGATTTCTAAATGAAAAGTTAATAATTTTTCGCCAGCTTTCCAAAAACATGCATATCATATACTTTATATCAGTAGCATATGTATCAAATTCGTGATTCATCATAAACTATCTAACGACAAAATTAAAGCATACAAGCATGCATAAACATATATACTCGAGCACTAGTCAGGGATACACTATTAATATATAAAAGTTGAGATATGAATGCTCACGTATCAATATTGAGATTCAATATTGCAGAAAAGTACGTAGACGCAACGAAAATGATAAACGTTAGGTTGACCTTTGACTCATGATCATAACCCCCAAGCAATACCCATAACATCCATAGCTATAACCCATAATTTCCTTAGCTCTATCCCACTCAAAAATTTTGTTTTGAAATCGTGTGAGCAGAACCTCGTCGTGGTATTTTATGTATAAATAATAATAATACTAATACTACTAATAATAATAAGATTAATAATAATATTATTAATCTTAATAATAATAATAATATAAATAATAATTATAATACAAAGAAGGAAGAGAGAAAGAAGAGGAACGAATGATGCACAAACTGAAACGAATTTGCTCGATTTATAATTGTGGCCAGATACACACTGCCATGCGATCGCATGGTTTCTGTGTGTAATGGCCATGCGATCGCATGGCCTAGTATACCAGCTCATATTCGTTTAACGTTTTGCTTGTCGACATAATATTTAATTATATATAATATATTTAATTTATATAATTAATTATATATTATATTATATTCACGTGCATAGTTGACTTGTAATTTTTGGTCCATCGACTTATGTCCCGGTTCCAGTTTCTCGAACGCATTTTCGTACGCTTAGAAAACTAGTACTTTACTTTTCGTGACTTGTACCTTTATTAACAATTAAACTTAATTCACCAATAATTATACTAATTGAAATGTAACTTATTCATTTGAGTGTTGTGGTCATTTGATTCTATAAATCAACGTCTCATTTTTTTATTAATATATATTTAATAATATTATTTTAAATCAAATCGTTTTAAGATTATTTTATTTTATCACCTTGTAAATATATATATATATACATTTTCATTTTGAAATAGTGTTTTACTGTAGCAAAGTTTTTTTACTGTAGCAAATAGCGATTTTCGAAAACACTGTAGCTTTTTGGATACTGTAGCAATTCGAAAATACTGTAGCAAATTAGTGTTTTACTTGTTCATCTTAAACGTTTTAGTTCACTTATCTAAATATCAATCGAATCAACAAATGAATGTTACTATTGTTTACTAAATAACTTGAAATTATATATATGTATATATCTTTATTTAATATACATAAATCAATTTTTAAATACACATTGCAAGTTATTTATAACTAATTTTAATAATTAATATTCTAACTTATTATATATATATATATATATATATATATATATATATATATATATATATATATATATATATATATATCTATTTACAAATAAATGATCGTGAATCGTCGGTCAATAGTCAAAGGTTAACTGAATATATAACATTAGTTAAAAAAATTTGAGAATCAGACTTTGCTTATCGTGTCGGAAATATTAAATCATTTAAAGATAAAGTTTAATTTTGATCATAAATTTCTGGGTTGTCACAAGCCTTGCCATGGAAAATAATCGGGTGGCATCTTGGCATGGCAACTCATGAGTTGCAGTCATGATGCTTCATTTTATAGATGAATGAACGCTGTGATAAACAATATTCTTTGAGATTTATGACGCTTCTTGGCGAGGCAAACACCTGGAAGGCATATGATTAGTGCAACCATGTTTGTTTGCAGCCAATAATCTAAATACCGTATCGTTTAGGGGAGGTCAGGAGTTCGACCCCCGTTGGCTACATATTAAAAACACAATTTCATCTCTGCCATGAAGTATCCACACATGGCACCTTTCCGATATCGTTTGGGGGGTAAAGGGGAGGGGTTTTTACTTGGCCGTGCTCTTGGATCGGTTTCAAGGTTTCCTCCTGGGCAGCGATGGGGGCGGGTTTATTATCGCTGCATCGGCATAGTCGAAACGGGAGATGATCGCAACGGGTGGTTTAGTCCCCCTCGGGTGATCCCAATTGTTGTCCCCCCCCCAAAAAAATCTATATACCGTAAAATGGCTCCTCTTCTAGTTGGCTGATTTGGTCGGTTGTTACTGTTAAAACCGAATTATATGCCCGATAAGATTCCAAAACAAATCTAAGTTCATGATTCAGGAATAAGAAAATGTGATGCATTTGAACCATTTTACAGCTTCCAATACCTATGACTGTAAAAAGACTGTAATGATCGGCATTCTTTGATATTTATGATGTGTTTTGGCGAGGCAACAACTAGAAGGCATATCATTAATGCAACCATGTTTATTTGCAGCCATGGTAGATTTAGAATTTTGCCGCAACAACTGGAAGGCATATCATTAATGCAGCCATTTTTATTTGCAGCGATGGCAGATTTTGAATCTTCTTCCACGTCCGAGCCTACTTAAATATAGTCATATGGTATAAAATTTAGATTATTGAGTAATTTGTTACTACCTATTTGTTTGCACATTTGTAGCTAAAATTTTTGTGTATAACATTGTAGTATACTTCTACCTTCTTGAAAGTTGAAAGTAGATCTGTGTAGATATTTTTGTTAGAGATTAACAAATTAAAAGTGTCTGATGCATTTGAAACTTTTTACAACTTCAAATACCTATGACTGTATAAAGGCTGTGATGATCAGTATTCTTTGAGATTTATGAAGCTTTTAGGCGAGGCAACAACTGGAAGGCACATGATTATTGCAACCATGTTTGTTTACAGCCATGGCAGATTTTAAATCTTCTTCCACGTCTGAGCCAACTTAAATTTAGTCATATGGTATTGAGTAATTTGATATTACCTATTTGTTTGCACATTTGTAGCTAAAATTTTTGTGTATAACATTGTAGTATACTTCTACCTTCTTGAACATTGAAAGGAGATTTGTGTATATATTTTTGTTAGAGATTAACAAATTAAAAGTGTCTGATGCATTTGAAACTTTTTACAACTTGGAATACCTATGACTGTATAAAGGCTGTGATGATTAGTATTCTTTGAGATTTATGACTCTTTTTGGCAAGGCAACAACTGGAAGGCATATGATTAGTGCAACCATGTTTGTTTACCTACTTAAATTTAGTCATATAATTGAGTAATTTGATATTATTTATTTGTTTGCACATTTGTAGCTAAAATTTTTGTGTATAACATTGTAGTATACTTCTACCTTCTTGAACATTGAAAGGAGATCTGTGTATATATTTTTGTTAGAGATTAACAAATTAAAAGTGTCTGATGCATTTGAAACTTTTTACAACTTCGAATACCTATGATGATGATCAGTATTCTTTGAGATTTATGATTCTTTTTGGCAAGGCAACAACTGGAACGCATATGATTTGTGCAACCATGTTTGTTTGCAACCATGGCAGATTTTTATTTTTCTTGCACGTCTAAGCCTACTTAAATTTAGTCATATGGTATTAAATTTTTATTATTGAATAATTTTATACTACCAGTATTTGTTTGCACATTAGTGGTTCAAATTTTTGCTGTTAAAAATATAATTTTAATTTGCCTGTTAGTAATGTTTGATATTAGTGATTTTTTTTTATGTATAATTATGTTTTGTGATTTGTATACCTTAACTGCAGCTCTATCTAACAGAATACACACGAAAAATGTCTATCGACACCGCTGTAAATTTACTTGGTACACAGTTTCAATCAATTAATGTGGATGAAAATTCAGACGCAAATGATCAAGACAATTCTACAGTGGAGAGCAAAGAAAGATAATGTTATGTTAGCGTCCAGGGTTCATTGGTGTATGTGTATTTTACGATCCCTAAAGCAAATATTTGGGTATACTTAAATTACGTTTCTTTATTTTCAATTGACATTTTGCATTTGATTGATGCTAATATATGTAATAAGTAATATATATCTAATGTATGTCTTTGGTATATTTCAATTATATTTGAAAAAATATCATAAATAATTAATGATCTATTTGTTCGTTAAACATAAGTGTTATTTACCATATATATTACATGTAAGTTAGTGTAATGGTTAACATGTGCAATACATACATAGTCAATATATATCTTGGATGCCGCTTATGTTTCGGGCAGCTTCCTTTACTTTAAATTAATAGTTTCTATTTTTTATCCAGCGCCTTCTAAAAGAGTTTAATACAATTTCACAGTTGAAAGATGGAAAGAAAATCCAATGCGTTGATATGTACGAAGTTAGTTGGACCTGGAAGCTTATCAATGAAAATAAAAAGGGAAACAAGAAATTGGATGTGTCAGGAGGATGGGAGACTTATCTGAAAGCTCATGGTCTGAAAGAAGGTGACGACTGCAGTTTTGTTTATGACCTGGATAGTGATCACTTTGAACAAATATAAGCTCCTACTTAAGCTCTTTTGTTTTAGATAAGTAGTTTTTGAACTAATTATTGTAATCGATGCTGAACATCTTCTGTATATAAGTAATTTAATATGTGTCATTGTTATTAGAAACAATGTATTCTTTATTTTCTACATTTCTACTTTTTGCCTGCTTCTAAATGATTTATACTTTAATGATAAGTTTATAAGTATCGAATAGCTAATTTCATTATGCTTTGGTACTTTCATTCATACTTCTTCATTCATCAAACTTATTTATACTTTAATGATCAGTTTGTAAGTATCGAAAATAACAAACTTTATTATGCTTTGTTACTTTCATCCATACTCTTTCATTCATCAAACATTGTTTGCTAAGATTATTGAATAACTGTGTGTCTAAATCTTTTTGTACTTGATATCGCATATTTTATACACGTTTTCCTTAGATATATCGACCACATTTTAGTCAGTTCGGATACAATTTGGTGTTTATTTTGATAATATTGAGAATGTCCGAGTTTGAAGAGCTTAATATATAAGAGTTGCATTCTTTGGAGTTTTTGAGGTACTTTGTTAAGCGGTTATTATTATTGGTGCACCGAGGTTGGAAGTGTGAAGAACATATTGGTTAATGAGGTGTTGAGTTAGTTTAAAGTAAGGAAAAAGAGAAAAATGAACGAGATATCAGGTTACACAGTAAGCTGCGACGCGACACTTATAGCCGCAGCAAGATAATCAAAAGGATTCGATATCAGGAAAGGGGTTAAAGAAGGGTTCAGAATTAGTTGTGGGCCGTGGCGTGACAATCTCAGCCGTGGCGCGGCATTTACTTATTTTCAAGATCAGGAAAGGAATTAAGGAGGTCCCAGTTCAAGTTAAATGTCGCGGCGCGACAAATATGGCCGCGGCGCGGCAGTAGGTCAGCCCAGACGAATTTTTAAGGTATTTAAGCCCGAAAAAAATACCTAATTATTCATTATTCCATCCAGACGAATTCTAGTAGCTTTTGGACGAATTTTGGTGATTATTGGAGAACCCCAATATCATTCGATCAACTCAATCATTCTGGAAACGCGTCTCAATCCGTTCATCAATCAAGAACACAATTTTCATTAGGTTTAAATTCTTATTAACATAATGAATACTCTTAATTGTTTATTTGTGATTTTGTTTTTAGCCATGATTGTTGGCTAAGTTCTTTAATGTTTGTCTAGATTGAATATTCGTATGTGTTTGGATGATACTTAAACGTTTAATTTGATTAATACATGATAATTATGAGTTTTGATTAAGAACCATTCTTATGGGATTTGATATTTGTTACTGGGATTGATTAGTGATCTTGTTTGAACAAAGGGAACCCTGTTTCAATTTAGTGAACTAATTTTCAATTGATTTGTCTTAATCAATTGGGTGCTTACTGGACCAAGGGGGTAAATCGGGTAACATAGATTGAACAAAATAGGGGTGAATTGTGTGGAGCGAATGCGTAACCAATTGGATCTTAATCTTATAATTAGTTAATTACTATGTCACAAACGAAAGAGGTCTTTGGTGAAAGGGAACCCTAAGCCAATAAATCCTAGTTTGACGTGTTTGCTAAAAGAGAACTCTGGGTAAACCGACTCTGAAGTTGCATGTATTGATAAATAGAACTAGTGCTTAATAACAAATCATCCGACTCTGCGAATAGGAGATCTAGGAGAACATTCTTTTATCTATTGAATCCAATTATCTTTATTTTTCGTTGAGTCTGCAATTTAATTTATTTAAACTTAAAAACTAAAAAATATTGTCTTTTACTTTTGATCTATCCTTGATTTGGCTAATCGTTAAATAGCCACAAAACCAATTATCTCGTACTTTCAATTTTCATATATTAACTTAGTTTATTTTCATTAGTTGCAATCTTAATTCTCGCGTGTGAACTGTCCTTGGAACGATTTTGGAATTACCAACTTTATACTATTGCACGATCGGGTACACTGCCCGTTAGTGTGTAGTAATCTTTTAAACCGGCATTTTCCAGAGATAAATTATATACTAGATTTCACACATCAAGTTTTTGGTGCCGCTGCCGGGGACAGTTGTGTCGAAAATTAAGATTGTTATCTAATTGTTCTTAGTTTAGTTTAATTATAGTTTATTATTACTTTTTGTTTATTCTCAGTTGAATCGGTGCGTTTAATCAGTTGTTAGTTGTGATTTCGTAGATAACAGGTAGTGCATGCCACATACGCGTTCTTCAAATTCTCCTATTCTTCAACCATTTGACGAACCCGAAAGAGAGTTATTTAGAGCGTTAAGTCAAGAGAAACAGTCTACAGTGGATTCATCAGCTACTTCAAGTGATAATATAATTCATTTGGGTAGTAGTTCTGAGACTGTGGTGCCCGATACACCACCTGAATTCAACGAAGCAGCAGACTCTTACGTTTCATTAGATATTTTCGAGACTGAAGAGATGGCTGATCAACCACCTCGTCCTCAGACTATGGCAGAAAAGTTGAAGGCCACCCGAGCTGGCCAAGGAAATTCGATTACTCAACCAAACATCACTCAGCCTTTCCAAATCACAGGTCCAATGCTGAGTTTGATTTCTTCTGACTGCCAATTTCATGGCAAGGATAATAAGGATGCTAACGAGCATCTTCGTGTTTTCAATGATGTTTGCAACTTATTTAAGCTGCATGAGGTTGCCGATACTTCGATCAAGACAAGGCTTTTTCCCTGGACTCTTAAGGGAGAAGCTAAGAGATGGTTAGATAAGCAACCAGAGGGAGCGATTACCTCTTGGGAAGTTTTGGTAGATAAGTTTTTATCAAAGTTTTTCCCTGCGTCTCGAGCTGCTAGACTTCAAGCAGATATTTCGCAATTCAGACAAAAGAGCAGTGAGACATTATTTGATGCTTGGGACCGTTATTCTAACATGTTACGCTCATGTCCGCAACACGGGTTGAATGATTTACAAAAGATCCAGATTTTCTATAAGGGGTGTGACATTACAACTCGTCAGAGTATTGATCAAGCAGCAGGTGGTACTTTGATGGATAAGACAGAAGAAGAGGCGCTAGAGATAATTGAAAAGCAAGCTGCCTACACTCACGAATGGCATCAAGATCATGAGTCATCCCGTTCAGCTTCAGTTAAGAGAACCAAAACCACTGGTGCCCATGATGATTATGGGTCTATAAATGCTAAGTTAGAGAAATTTGATAGGCATTTAGAGAAGTTGGATAAGTATATTCATGGTATGAAGGTTGGTTGTGAGTATTGTGGGGGATTACATTTAGCGAAAGATTGTGATACGGGTTTGACTATGAACCAGAAAGAAGAGATCAATTATATTAGTCAACAGAACAACAATCAGTTTCAGGTACGTGCGCAGTTTAATAGGAATTTCAACAATCCTTATAATCCTCAAGGTAATCAAGGTACGCGGTTCCAGTCGGGATCTAGTGGAGGATTTCAACAGCAAGCTCCCAGGTACTTTCAGAAGCCCCAAGCCGAAGAGAAAAAGTCCAACCTTGAAGCTATGATCGAAAAGCTTGTAATGTCTCAAACTCAGCTTGTTACTATTGTGACCCAAAATAATGAGAAGAATGATCAAATGTTTCGAAATCAACAAGCTGTTATTCAGAATTTAGAGAAACAAACTGGTCAACTTGCTAATCATAGTAATGAGAGGAAACTGGGAGAGTTACCTAGTAAAACAGATAATAACCCGAAGAATGGGCACGTTAATGCTATCACCACCCGAAGTGGTTTAGCATATGATCCACCTAGGAAGCCCGATGAGTATGATTTGCGAGTGCCGTTAGTTAAGGATAGTAAGCCGGTTGTTGCTAGTGAACCGGAGGGGGAAAAGGAGCCGGAACAGGTGATTGAGAAGGTTGTAAGGGTACCGGAAACCGTTGCTGCTAAACCGATAGTTAAAGAGTATTAACCACCGCTCTCATTCCTGAGGAAGCAGAGATTGGAGAAGCTGGAGGCAGAAAAGTCCAAGTTCATGGACTTGATTAAAAAAGTTAACATAAATATGCCTTTTATTGATGTGATTGCAGGTATGCCAAAGTATGCAAGGTTTCTGAAGGATTTGCTAACTAACAGGAAGAAGCTGGAGAACGTGTCTTCAGTCAAGTTGAATGCTGCATGCTCAGCGGTAGTTGCAAACAAGCTTTTCGAGAAGCTTGAGGATCCTGAGAGTTTCACCATTCCTTGTTTACTTGGTAATTTAGATTGTGTGATGGTGTTGGCGAATTTGGGGGCTAGCATAAATTTAATGCCTTATTCTATTTATTTACAGCTAGACCCCGGGGAGTTAAAACCCACGCGTATGGCTATTCAGCTAGCTGACCGCTCTATTAAATTCCCTCGTGGAATTATAGAGAATATGCTAGTTAAGACCGGGTCGTTGGTTTTCCCGGCTGATTTTGTGGTATTGGATATGGAAGTGGATGAAAGGATTCCACTTATTTTGGGTCGGCCATTTTTGAATACTGCTAGATGTATCATCAATGTTTATGGCCAAAAGTTGACCCTTAGGATAGATGACTTGAGTGCAACATTCTCAATCGAACATGCTTTAAAATACCCTGCCTACACTGATGATACATGTTATTTTCTTAACACTGTGGATGTCCAGTCTGAGTTTTTGCAGAAATTCCCAGAGTTACAGGGTTCAGGAGAATGCTCATTGGTTGAAATTAATGAGGAGTTGCAAGTTGAGGAGGTGGATATTTTGACCGCCTTGATGGAAAACGGCTATGAGCCGACTGAGGAGGAGTTCAAAGAACTTGATCGTGATGCAGATTACCGGAGCAAGTCTTCAATTGAAGATCCTCCCGAGTTAGAATTGAAGCCACTTCCAGATCACTTGGAATACGCTTATTTGTAGGAGGAATCTAAGCTCCCGGTAATTATTTCTTCTTCTCTTACTACAGGTCAGAAAACTGAGCTTGTAACCATGCTAAAGGCCCATAAACCGGCCATTGCGTGGAAAATTCATGACATCAAGGGTATTAGTCCCTCTAATTGCACCCACAAAATCCTAATGGAGGATAACTCCAAACCTGTGGTGCAACGTCAAAGGAGGTTGAACCCGCACATGCAAGATGTCGTAAAGAAAGAGATCATTAAGCTCCTCGATGCAGGTCTGATTTACCCAATTTATGATAGTCCGTGGATTAGCCCGGTATACTGTGTACCTAAGAAAGGTGGTATGACTGTTACCACCATTGATAAAAATGAGTTAATTTCCACTCGAACTGTCACGGGGTGGCGTGTTTGTATTGACTATCGAAAGTTGAACGACGCTACACGCAAAGACCACTTCCCGTTACCTTTCATGGATAAAATGCTAGAGAGTTTAGCGGGAAACAATTTTTATTGTTTTTTTGATGGTTTTTCGGGCTATTTCCAAATTCCTATCTCGCCTGAGGACCAGGAGAAAACCATTTTCACGTGCCCTTATGGTACATTCTCATATCGTCGCATGCCCTTTGGCCTTAGTAACGCTCCGACCACTTTTCAAAGGTGCATGATGGCCATATTCCATGATATGATAGAAGATTACATGGAGGTTTTCATGGATGACTTTTCGGTCTTTGGTGACACTTTCGATTCATGCCTTCTTAATTTAGAACGGATGTTGGTAAGGTGTGAGAAATCTAATCTTGTGCTCAATTGGGAAAAGTGCCATTTCATGGTCCAAGGGGGCATAGTTCTCGGGCACAAGATTTCTAGGAACGGTATTGAGATGGATCCCGCAAAGGTAACTGCTATTAAGAACCTTCCACCTCCCACCGATGTTAAGGGTTTTTGGAGTTTTCTCGGGCACGCCAGTTTTTACCGGCGGTTCATTAAGGATTTTTCCAAAATTGCTAACCCAATGAACAAGCTCCTCGAAAAGGACACACCTTGAAACTTCTCCGAAGAGTGCCAAAAGGCATTTGAACTTCTTAAGGAGAAACTTATCAATGCACCTATCATAATTGCTCCGAATTGGTCCCTTCCGTTCGAGCTTATGTGTGATACATCCGATTTTGCTGTTGGCTCTGTTCTGGGCCAAAGGGTCGAGAAACATTTCTGACCCATCTATTATGCAAGCAAGACCTTGCAAGGAGCACAGTTGAATTATACTACCACTGAAAAAGAGCTCCTTACGGTGGTCTTTTCGTTCGATAAGTTTTGGTCCTACTTAGTCTTGTTTAAGACTATTGTATTTACGGACCATTCTGCTCTAAAGTACCTATTTTCGAAACTGGATGCAAAACCTCGACTGCTTAGATGGATCTTGCTTTTACAAGAATTCAATATCGAGATCCGGGATAAGAAGGGTGCTGAGAATCTCGCGGCCGACCACTTGTATACACTCGAGAATCCAAATCTCGAAGTCCTTCATGAGTCGAGTATCCATGATGATTTTCCCGATGAATATCTCATGAAGATGGACAATGTGGACAAGCCTTGGTATGTGGACATTGCTAATTATCTCGTTGGGAAATTCTTGGAAAACGGGTGGTCACATCAAAAGAGGAAGAAATTCTTCAGTGACCTTAAGTACTATTTATGAGAGGATCCCTATCTTTTTCGTTGTTGTCCCGATGGGGTTATCCGCCGGCGTGTTTCCGGTGATGAGTGTATGCGAATTTCAACCGAGTGCGATAGTGGGCCTACCGGTGGGCATTTTGGACCCCAAATCACGGGGCGTAAGGTCTATGATACCGGCTTCTTTTGGCCGACAATCTTTAAAGATGCCCACCTGATTTGTAAATCGTGTGATTCTTGTCAAAGGGCCGGTAAAGTCACCAAACGGGACGAGATGCCTCAACAAAGCATCCAAGTATGCGAAGTATTTGACGTTTGGGGAATTGACTTTATGGGGCCATTTCCAAAATCTCATAATTATAGTTACATACTCGTTTCCATTGACTACGTGTCTAAATGGGCCAAAGCGCAAGCTTTAGCCATAAACGATGCGCGAGTTGTGATTTCTTTCCTTCAGCGTTTATTCTCTCGATTTGGAACTCCTAAAGCATTAATTAGCGATAGGGGTACTCATTTTTGTAACGCCCAAATAGAGATGGTATTGAAGTGATATGGAGTTCTCCATAAAGTTTCTACATCATACCATCCCCAAACGAGCGGACAAGTTGAGAATACCAATCGAGCTCTTAAAGGAATTCTTGAGAAAACTGTGGGGTCGAATCCGAAGGAGTGGGCGAATAAGCTCGATGAAGCTTTGTGGGTGTTTAGAACCGCCTACAAAACACCGATTGGTACAACTCCTTATCGTTTTGTTTATGGAAAAGCGTGCCATCTCCCGTTAGAGATTGAGCATAAGGCGATGTGGGAACTTAAACAGTGCAATTTGGATTTAAAGGAAGCCGGACGCCTAAGGGCGTGGCAATTGAATGAGCTTGGCGAATTACGCCTTGATGCGTATGAAAATTCGTTGATTTATAAGGAGAAAACCAAGCAATGGCATGATAGAAGGTTAAAGGGTCCGAAAGAGTTTAATGAGGGCGATCGAGTGCTTTTGTTTAACTCTAGATTGAAGCTTTTACCGGGAAAACTTAAGTCCCGATGGACGGGACCATTTGAGGTTGTTAAGGTGTACCCATACGGTACGATTGAGTTGAAAAATGTGAGTGGTACTACGTTTAAGGTTAATGGACATCGAGTTAAGAAATATTTCGATGGTCCGTTTGAGATTGATGACGGGGTTCACATTGAACCCGATCCCAACGCCACTTGAAGTTGGGGACGAGTCGTGTGAATGACTCATTAAATATGGTTCACATTGTTGTATAGTTTGTATGTGTAGGTTTGATCGCGGGTTTGCTGTGTGTAAAATACTATTTGATTGATTGGGGTGGATTGCTTGTTGTTTTTATTGGATTTTTGGTTTTTAATGATGAACAAAAGTTGCTGAATGTGTAAAAACGTCGATGTATCAGGTCATGCCCATTGCCGCAGCGCGACGCTGATGCCCGCGACGCGATATTTAACTAATTTCAGGATCAGTAAGCCATTTAAAGTGGTTCCTGGTCACGCCCATTTCCGCGTGGATTGCGCGCCGTGGCGCGAGTTTTCATAGGTTTCTGAGGTCGCCTAACAAGGAAGATATATGTATCAGGCATAGTGTATCTGTAACAACCCTAGATTTTTCCAACGTTTATTTATTAATAATTGTTATTATTAATACGTGTGATTAAACGAATGTATGATATTACATTTACATGTTGCCATGATTGCCCGTACTTGACTTTAATTGCCCGAAACGTCTTTGTGACACACGAAACTTGCACGAATAATATTTTCAAGTATTATTTACATTCATGATTAGTTTTATTAATCATTTTAATTAACTAAGGTTACTAGTTAATTACTTGGGCCTTTATTTGTGTTAATGGACTTTTAATTGGATTTATTTGTTAATTAATTGAACTTGGGCTTGATTAATGTTATGGGCTCATGACATTGGACTTATAAGCCCACCCTACATCTTAATGGACTTCATTAGCCCATGTCTTTCATATGTAAGTATCACTTTAAATTGTAACTAGTTAGTTTATTCTTGAAGAATCTTGTTACTACATAATCCCCATGCAAGTTCTCTTATTAACCACCCTTAAAGGACAAACACATGCTAGTGACTAGTGGTTTATTTCCTTCCTCCTTTTCCCTCATGTGGCCGTCGGCCATAGGCCTTTTGATGGAGGTTTTTGTTTCAATTTTTCTATTACTTCTTGCTCACAATTCTCTCATTCCAAAACACACATTACTTGCTCACTTTTTCTCTCATTTCTTTCTCTTATTCTCTCTAAATATTGTGAGTAACTTGAACTTCTTTTTCTCTTTTTCTTTCTAGCTAAAACTGTGACATAACACCCCTTAATCATCATCATCATTTGTTGTTTTGATACTTGTCTTTGTTAATTACTTACTAGTTGTTACTTGTTTCATATTGTTGTTGTTTACTTACTATTTTCTAAGAAGCAAACTTGTTAGTTTGATTCTTCATCTAACTTGTTCTTACAAGGCATACAAGAACATAAAGTTTCTAGCTTATGTTCTTCATTTATTGTTTCAAAAGATTTAAGGTTCATGTGTTGTAAATCATACTTGTAATTCATGTTAGTAAACTTTAAAGTTTACTTTCTTAAAGATCAAACTTTGGTTTGAATCTTTAAAGTATGCAACCCATGAACTTATTTACTTGTGTACTTAGTTTATTTCTTCATATTATGCACTTTAATTTCATGTTTGTTGGTTGTTATTGGTCAAGTGTTACTAGTTAACCTTGATCTCATTAATCTTGAACTAAAAGTTAACTTTGAAAGTTCAAGAACATGTAAGTAAGCTTTCTTTAATTATAACTTTGTACACTTATGTTAGATCTAGACTTTTGAGTCTTGGATCTTCAAGATCTAACTAAGAACTATGTTCTACAACTTAAGATCTTGATTTCATAAGTTCACTTTCAAGTTTAAAACTTATTATTACTTTTAAAGTTCATGTATGTGTTAGATCTAAGACTTTGATGTAACTTTGGTTCATCAAAACACTTGCAACACTTAAGTGAGTTGTGCTTCATGTCTTAGACTTACACTTGGGTTATGATGGTCAAACCTTGGTGAAAATGATGCAAACACATCAACTAGTTGTACACTTGAAGCTATATGCATCAAGGATGAGAACCATGATAAGCATCGAGTACCAAGAACCACCGGAACCTACTGACCCTAATGTTTTACTGTTTCTGTGTCTGACCCGTATGACCTGGGCTACTGTAATTATGATTTTTAGATATCTCTGTTCGAGTAGATAACTTTTCATATAGGACTCGTCTTAATCCGAGTTACGGTTTAGGATTTATGGCCCTCCGATCGTCACTATGTCCATTTAACGTTGTGCTGAAAATTCAGACCTACTCGCACTTAGACCGTCGCCACGGTCAAACGAAGACGAGTTTGCTTCTGTAATTTTTACCAATCTTAAAGGACTCATAGATGGAGCTATGGCCACTGGTCTCACCTTATTTCAGTAGGTATAGAGGCCGTGGTGACTGACCGAACTCAGCCTTTGTTTTAAACTACTTTCATGAACGAAACTTACTTTACACCTTTTGTTTGATGATGAATGATGATGACCCTTAAGACCTTATTTACATACTTTTAAAACTATTCGGACGATTTAATGACTTAGAACTATTTGACTTAGGTTGAGGACCCATTTGGACAACCTACACACTTGCTTATTTCCCGAGTCATACTTTACCGCTACTTTATCATTGTGAGTTATAGCATTCCCTTTTTACTTTAACTTATTTTGGGAACTGAGAATACATGCGGATTTTATGTTTTACATACTAGGCACGAGTACTTAAACTTATATATGGGTGGGTTATACAACGGCATAAACATTCCCTTTAGCTCGGTAACGTTTAGTCATTGGTTTTTGAACCGGTGAACGCGAATCTTAGATATGGATCCATAGGGTTTGACATCCCCACTCGGGCTAGTAGCGCTAGCATTTAACGAGTGTTTAATACTTCGTAAACATACGCACTTTCCAAGTGTACTTTCAGGGGGTATAAACGTTAAGTTAGTTACCAAGTGCCCACGGTTAACATATACTTTATCTTACTGTTTTGAAACGCTCTTTGTAGCACTGAAATCTCGTGGCCTACCTTACATACTGTTATACTTAAACTATAGCTCACCAACCTTTGTGTTGATATTTTTAAGCATGTTTTTCTCAGGTGCTTAAGGTTATTTGCTTCCGCTGTCGTGCTAGTCTTGCCGTAGACACCCGCTGCTCTAGTGTTATCACCGCATGAACTGTTTATCTTGCATTCAAACTTTAATACATTTGAAACTATGTTTTGTAACGACCTAAGGGTCACATACATTTATTCATGCTTGCTATTCGTAGAAGCATACTGTTGGTGTAAAACAATTGACGTCGATTATGACGTCATCTTTTTATCGTGAATGCAACTTCTTTTATTACAGCATATAGTACTTAACCTTGTAATGATCCTGTTGTTGATGATTCGTACACGATGGTTTTGTACGGGGCATCACATTTGGTATCAGAGCTTTTGTTGTAGGGAATTAGGTTGCATTAGTGAGTCTAAGACCGACCCAAGTAGGATTCACTAATAGGACTAATCTACAACTTGCTAGTTTACTTGTTTCCGCTGAACTAACTGCATGCTGCTGCTTACTTTTACTGCTATATGCCGTATGCTATTACATGATTTCACTACTGTATGATATTACTTGCTTTTGATTGCATGCTACTTCTGTACGATTCGTTATTATTGCCATGCTACTTATTGTTATACATGATTTAAACTGTTGGCCTAATACGTGCTTGCTTTATGACTTACTGACATGGAAAAATTTATTTTTCCTTGTTCAGATGTCGGATACTCCACCTGCTATCATTTTGGGCAGTTCAGACTCGTCATCCACCCCACCTGCTGCTGCTGACACACCGATCCCGCTACCCACGAGTGACCCCGTCGCTTCATCTTCCGGGACTAGCAGCCAGGCGCCTGCCCCAGTGGTTACTTCTAGCGGAGCCCAGGACCCTTCGGAGATACCAGCTCCATCTGCCCCAGGACCTTCAGGACCACAGCCCTGCTCCGGCGAGATTGTGATTCCCGCGGAGTTCGGGGAAGGTCCATTCCGTAACCGGTATCGCCATTGGTGCTGACGCGCCCCTGATGGACGTCTCATTCTGATCGGACCCGCTCGTTACCAACAGATGATGGCCGCTCAAGGACGGCCAGTTCAGCCACCCGTATAGCCACCACATGATTCGGACGACCCGTCATCCACTGCTGCTTCATCCGACGACACCTCCTCAGACGACTCCAGTGATGATGAGGACCCTGCTGATGTACCTATTCAGCCACCCTCCACCCCACCGAGAAGCGGTACCGCTTCGACGGTACCATCATTCCGGGAAACAACGGAGGACGAGCCTTCACTGACGTGTTTGGTTGGCGTCATAGGGTTACTACCCGTAAGCGGTTTGTGCCGTATCCTGTCGACCCACAAGTGCGTAAGGCACCCTGTTATGTACTGACTATTTCTGGAGCCGGAATATCTGCACCCCGTTATGTAATGTCTGCACCACCGGCACCACCCGCACCACCAGCACCACCGGCACCCCCAGCACCACCTGCCCCACCTGCCCCACCATCTCCCACTGTCGAGGAATTGACAAGGGAGGTGGAGACCCTCCGAGCTCGAGTTGCTGAGCTAGAGGACCAGATATCTCATGTTATGGACATCCTACACCCACCTTCACCATAGGGCTTTTGTATTTAGATTTCATTATGTAATCTAGTTGTAGTTTTATGTTTCACTTATGTATTGTACGGACTTATTCAGATGTATGAAACTTATTATTATTATTAATGGAACTTTGCGTTATTTAATTCTTGCAAGATGTTCTATTTACATTATTGTACGATGATTCTGTGGTATTTGTACCTAGATGCGTTATTTAAATAACATGTGATGTTTTGATTCCATGTTGGTTATTATATACTGTATTATTACTATTTGAATGCTGAATTTTGACTTGAGTCAAAATTTTTGTTTAGATCACCATGGCTAACGGTCGATCCACACCTACTGCTGCTCAAATTGAAGAGATGATCCAAGAACGTGTAGCCGCAGCCATTACGGAAATGCAACCCCAAGCTCCGCCGCCACCGCCACCGCCACCACCACCGGTTATTCAACCCGTTCGAAATGGGTGTACTTACAAGGAATTCCAGAGCTGTAAACCACATAACTTCAGCGGCACTGAGGGACCGATTGGTCTCACTAGATGGTTCGAGAAACTTGAATCAGTATTCTGAGTTAGCAACTGTTCAGAGGACAACAAAACCAAATTTGCTTCTTGCACGCTGTCTGACGGCGCGCTCACGTGGTGGAACACAATGGCACATGCACAAGGCATTGATGAGGCGTATGCTACGCCATGGGAAGAATTTAAGTGTGCCATGATTGAGGAGTATTGTCCGAGAACCGAAATCCAAAAGATGGAAATGGAATTCATGCAGTTAAAGGCCGTTGGGAACGACCTTGATGGTTACAACAGGAGATTTTTGGAACTAGCCCTGATGTGTCCGACAATGGTCACCCTAGAATTCAAGCGAATGGAGAGATACTTCTGAGGACTCCCTGAGAGCATTAAGGGAAACGTCACCTCCTCCAAACCACCAAATGTCCCAGAAGCGATGCGCATGGCGCATACTTTAATGAATCAAATAACCATCGACGAACCGGAGAAAACTATGATGTTCTCGCTAGGTGTATATAAAATAGCTTATATTTTACAAGGAAATACTATTAAATACGATACAATTTTACACAAGATATTTATTTATTTATAGAATGGATATGCTTAAACCTTGCTACAACACTTATAGGCAGTGTACCTAATCGTACAGTAGTGTAGTTTTTAGTAAGTCCGGTTCGTTCCACAGGAAAAATCTTTAAACAAAGCTTAACGCTATATTAGTTTAAATTTATAAAAATACAAATATATATAAGTAATATTATTATTATAAAGGGGGGGTTTTTACCGTTTAATGACCGGTTTGTCGATTTTAAAACTTTAGTCGCAGTTAAAACCAAAATTAAAAATAAATACAAGACTTAATGTAAAGTAAATAACGATAATGAAATTGTGATAAATAAAAGTGCGATAAAATAAACTTGCGATAATTAAAAAGTACGATAATTAAAAGTGCAATTAAATACAATAACAATAAATAAAAGTGCGATAATTAGAAGTGAAATTAAATATAAAATAAAGGAAATTAAATATGAAATAAAAGAATTATGCTTATTTAAACTTCCGTAATCATGATGTTTGATGTGTTGATTTTAGTTTTATGCCCATGGGTTAATTGTCCTTTGTCCTGGATTATTTAATATGTCCATCTGGTTTTTGTCCATAACAGTCCATCAGTCATAAATATAAAGTGCGAGTGTCCTCGTCAAATTATCCTTATACCCGAAGTTAAATATTCCAACTAATTGGGGACTTAAACTGTAACAAGATTTTAATACTTTGTTTAATAATTACACCAGGTTATCGACTGCGTGTAACCCAAGATTTTAATACTTTGTTAACAATTATGCCAAGTGTCCTTTGATGTTTTAGCAGAGTGGTATAAAATAGTTATTAATTTTAGCAGGGAAATACTATTAAATACGATACAATTTTACACAAGATATTTATTTATTTAGAGAATGGATATACTTAAACCTTGCTACAACACTTATAGGCAGTGTACTTAATCGTACAGTAGTGTAGTTTTTAGTAAGTCCGGTTCGTTCCACAGGGAAATCTTTAAACAAAGTTTAACGCTATATTAGTTTACTTTTATAAAAATACAAATATATATATATAAGTAATATTATTATTATAAAGGGGGGGGGGGTTTACCGTTTAATGACCGGTTTGTCGATTTTAAAACTTTAGTCGCAGTTAAAACTAAATGTAAAATATTAAAAATAAATACAAGACTTAAATTAAAGCGTAAAGTAAATAACGATAATGAAATTGCGAATAATAAAAGTGCGATAAAATAAACTTGCGATAATTAAAAAGTACGATAATTAAAAGTGCAATTAAATACAATAACAATAAAAATGCGATAATTAGAAGTGCAATTAAATATAAAATAAAAGAAATTAAATATGAAATAAAAGAATTATGCTTATTTAAACTTCCGTAATCATGATGTTTGACGTGTTGATTTTAGTTTTATGCCCATGGGTTAATTGTCCTTTGTCCTGGATTATTTAATATGTCCGTCTGGTTTTTGTCCATAACAGTCCATCAGTCATAAATATAAAGTACGAGTGTCCTCGTCAAATTATCCTTATACCCGAAGTTAAATATTCCAACTAATTGGGGACTTAAACTGTAACAAGATTTTAATACTTTGTTTAATAATTACACCAGGTTATCGACTACGTGTAACCCAAGGTTTTAATACTTTGTTAACAATTATGCCAAGTGTCCTTGTACATAATTTCACCCCTGTTTTAATAATTCTAGTGGCTATTAATCCATTCTCGTGTCCGGTTAAATGAACGATTATTCGTACATATAAATATCCCGCCCATCGTGGCCGATTAAGTGTATATGGTTATTTATAGGG
Organism: Rutidosis leptorrhynchoides; assembly: GCF_046630445.1. NCBI lineage: Eukaryota > Viridiplantae > Streptophyta > Magnoliopsida > Asterales > Asteraceae > Rutidosis > Rutidosis leptorrhynchoides. The sequence continues at coordinate 133,065,843 of NC_092339.1, forward strand.
ACGTCCAATTGTAAATCTTTATATTAAAATTAACAAACTATCATTTAGTTAAACAAATATAAAGCCCATTAATAGCCGATAGTCTAATTTCCACAAGTGTCGTTCTTTTGTCCAAACCCCAATTATAGTACAAAGCCCAATTACCCAATTTTAGTAATTAGCCCAACATCATGATTACTTCGTTTTAAATAAGCATAATAATAACTTAGCTACGAGACATTAATGTAAAAAGGTTGAACATAACTTACAATGATTAAAAATAGCGTAGCGTTACACGGACAGAATTTCGACTTACACCCTTACAACATTCGCTAACATACCCTTATTATTAGAATTATAATTAAAATTAAAATTAAAATATAAATTATAAATATAAATATATCGTATGAATGGAGAAAAGAGAAAGATAGATTGATATTTTTGGTGCACCAAAGCTCGATTTTTATAGGCATGTGGGCTGGAACTGGGGCTCATGCGATCGCATGGATTTATGCCTTCCAGGCCATGCGATCGCATGGCCAGCTGGGGAGGCTCATTTTTGGGTTTTTTTCTTCTGCCGACGGTTTTATAAATAATATAATATATTAAATAATTATAAGAATTATTTATATATTATATTATATTTATGTGCATAGTTGACTTGTAATTTTTAGTCCGTTGCGTCGAGCGTTGAGAGTTGACTCTGGTCCCGGTTCCGGATTTTCGAACGTCCTTGCGTACAATTTAATATCTTGTACTTTGCGTTTTGAATCTTGTACTCTTGTAATTTCGAGACGTTTCTTATCAATAATTGGAACCTCTTTGATTGTATTTGGTACTTTTGAGCTTTTTGGTCGTTTGCGTCTTCAATTCGTCGAATCTGTCTTTTGTCTTCACCTTTTATTATTTAAACGAATATCACTTGTAAATAGAACAATTGCAACTAAAAGCTTGTCTTTCTTGAGGAATAATGCTATGAAATATATGTTCGTTTTTAGCATTATCAAATATTCCCACACTTGAGCGTTGCTTGTCCTCAAGCAATATCGTCTTGAAATACTAGAATCACTTCTTTATTCTTCACACTTTGTACATCAGTGATTTCTATACGGCGGTATAAACAATGATAGTAACGATAGAACCATGGTTAAAGATGGGTGTGTCATCCACAGTTGCCTCGGGTTTAGGTCAACGACACTTGCAATCAAATAGCCGATTTACTTTCGGTTTCTAAAGCAAAGTGCACATTTGAAAGGCGGTTTACAGTCCCACATGACTATGAAAATGTAGATCCTTAAGGAAATTGGATCTTTATGAAAATATTTGATCTTTTGAAAATTCAATCTAGCTTTTACCCTAGATAAGTTTTCCGGAATAACCCTTCACCGGTGTTTGCAAAATATTTTTGTGGGTTTGGTGGGTTTCAGATTTGAAAATTTTAGCTCAAAACTTGCGGTTTTGTGTCACCCACTTGCTAACCTTGTATTTGGAAAGCAACACGTCCAGTTTACTTGTCCCGTATATTACCTTTCGATAAACTACCGTCCGGTTGTAAAGGAAAGCGTTGAACAAGCAACTGTTAAGGCAATGTCCCCTGACATGCTTTTAATTATGGTCTATAACGTGTTGGACGCAATTACTATCCTTGGTAGGAGCAATAGTAAAGCTCACCCTTATGATTTTTCGGTCTGGCACAAGGTCCTGTCTTTGACCATGCTATGCAACCACCGTTCTTACGGTTGACACCTGATTTGGTTCAGGTGACCTAATGAATTCCAGGTGAATTCCTAGGATTTTACGTTCAATGGTAATGAACGCATTGAAAATGGGTTTTTAGAAAACAAATCGGTTTTAAATTGATCAAAATATTTTCTCGTTCAAGCTCGAGTTTAGATATCATCGAATTCCATGAGTTTGTAATTCTCAATCTTTAAAGTCAATCTCAAGGATTGAGTAATATCAGTCTTAAAAGCTGATTTTTAATCTTTAAGGAGATTATCCTTTCTGGGGATCTGATTCATTAGTCTTATCCAGCTAATTTGCATGGTGCCCCCCCATTGTACGAGATAAATCCTTCTCATGGTTAGGATAAATCTGACCACTTGGCGACCCTGTTTAATGCTGAGGTCCGTGGATTTCCTGCTGATTTTAGAGATGACTTTTCTAGATTTTTCGTCAACCTACAGCTGGTCTGGACGACAACTTCTTGACCTAAATCAAGAAGCGCGTGTCTTTTTCGGAAGACTTTACTTCCTTTTAATGATGGAATTGATTCATCGTGTAGATCCATCTCTTCTTTTCTTTCATCGGGTAAAATGGTTTAGTTTAGTCCAAAGCAAAAGTATTTTCAGTTATTTGTTACAGATATATGTGACATATGTTTAAGATAACTTGGTAAATTTTTCCACACTTGGCTTTTATTTTCCTTTTTATCGTCCTCTATTCCATTTTAAATGAATTTCAACATTTTGGTTTGTTTCTCAATTTATATCCTTTCCGAGGTTACAATAATTTCGGTGTTAACACCTAGTTTTATCGTTCATAAATATGTATAAACATGATTTTGAGTTCATTTAATTGAAAATTTTGAAAAATTTTACTAGAATTGGGTAGTCAGTATATAAGACTAGGGCTGTTCTTTATTAGAGAGCACTAGATTCTAATACAACTACTACGTTACTAGTATTTTTAATGGTAACCAAGTGTATAAAGATAAAAATTTTAAAAATCCGAAAGAATTTAACCCCTTCCCACACTTAAGATCTTGCAATGCCCTCATTTGCAAGAAATCAGTACAATTTAAATTATTGAGGGTGATTAGCGTAGAAATGATTAAATTTTACCAAAGTTTCCAAACATATTGGCGTTTGTTTGCTGAATGATAAATGGTGCATATCATTTGTTCATTTCGTCTGTTGTTACATCACATTTATTTGTCATCTTGTCGTCAAAATTAGTAGCTTTTGCTGAACTTAATGCCAGTCTTTGAAAATGCGCTGTTTTACCCTGTTTTGTACAATCGACAATATACATACATACAAATATAATCATGCATGGCAATTTGAAATGGGACTTAATATCCCACTTTCAAATTCTAAATATGAAATATTAGTACACAATAATAATAAAATAATAAAAATTACACAAATATATCCAATAACATAAGTTTAAACATGAAAAAGTCAAAAGATAAAAACATAAAAATCATAAAAATAACCAAATGGAACTAAATCAGTCTGGATAGGGGTTCTAGTTCATCTCATCGGGTGGGTTCCATTGTTGGTTATAGGTGTTCTGATAGGCTTGGTTATAGTCATACCGGTTAAAGAGTGGTCGGATATCGGGGCTATGTGGCGGAAAATGAGCAGGTCGAGTAGGTACATAGTTATTTGGTACCTGATATGATAGCTGGCTCATGATTTGGTGCTGATGAACTAACCAGCTATCGTGTTGGCGTCGCCTATAATTCTCGTATACTCGCTCGGAGTTCCACTGCTCATACATACTATGTCTTGTCGCGTTCGTCATTGCTTCCTCATCTATACGAACGTGGACGTCAAGAATAGCATCTCGAAAGACATCCCTAATGTCTTCTGCCTCCTCCATTTCCTCGTCTGAGCCTCTCTCTACCTGAGGATGAGATCCCTCATAGGGTACTGCCTGGTTACGTCTACTTTTCAATACCTTAGCACCCACATAAACTTTCAATCCTAAGGGCTCAACCTGTTCTCTACAAATCTGTAATGGACCCCCTTGGTTCCTATCAACACCTAAATACTCTCCAATGAGAGTAACAAAAATACCTCCTCCTATTATACTCCCGTCCTGCAATCCCTCTACCATTTTAGATAAATAAAAAGCAACACAGTAAGGGATATTGACAAAGCTTCTAGGATCCCGAATACACTTTAGGTAGAATAAATCATATAAGGTAATTTTTTCTTTATTATGACCTCTTTGTGTAATCGAGTTAGCCAAAAATCTATGAATAATACGAAGCTCGGCTCTGTCAATATGTGTATAGGAGTGTCCTCCTGCTCGTGTAAAAACATCAAAATGTGACATACGCCTCCAAATGGCGTCAGCGTCAAAGTTACTATCTACCCGTTCACCATAATGAATCAAGTTTGTACAATCGGGTAATAGCAACTCACCAGGAGTATATATCTGTAAGGCCCTGGCCATGTCCAGCATGGACATTCTGTATATCCTACCGCCAAGGATAAACCTAAGAAATCTTCTATCATCTATTCTAACTATATTTGTATCAAGTGATACAGTACTCATCAACTCAACACACAATTCCTTATATACAGGTCTACAAATGGTGAAAAGATGTTCCCAATCTGTAAAAGAAGAACTGCCATACCTTTGAACTAAAAGCTGTCTAACACGGTCAGCTAGATGGACCGTTTCCAAAGGGGCCCAATCGATTACCCTTGGTACCTCTACATTTTTTGTTACCAATTTGAATTTGTTCCTTTGATATGTCTCGTAATCTCTCCATCTTCTATCAAATCTCAGATTAGGATGTAGAGTGTGCTCAGGAATCGTTGGGAATTCTACTGGCGGCCTCATTGGGAATACTTTGAATTCATCAACAAACTGTACTGGATCATAATAAGGTATGTGCTGATCAGGCTGTTGTTGTTCCTGTTGTGGTTCTTGTTCGTGTTGCATTTCTGGTTCTGGTTCTGGTGCTGGTGCTGGTCGTCTAGATGATGATGCTCCTGAACCTCCAGTATCGGCTCTCTGTAAAACACATTAAACACAAAATTTGTGCATCCAAATATGCATTAGTGTTAGCAAAATAACAACTTAAAACAATCACTATAACATGTTAAATCAAAATTAAACTTATACACATTTTCACAATTTTTCACAATTCTACACTTTTCAAATAAGCATATATGAAAATGTATACAAAATTCATAAGCATTTAACTCAAATAACATGTCAAAATATTCATTACTAATAATTAAACAAGTTTCAAATGGCAAATATATCAAATTAATCAAGTTCATGAATTTTGGACTTAAAAAGTCCACTTTAATCTCCAAAAATCATGTTTAGGATCATTGTTTGGATCATTTAACTATCTAAACATGTTACACTACTCAATTTAGCAATAATTCATGACAAAAATCGGCCATAACCTGTTTATATCAAAAAGCCCCAAATTGCTCAAGAACACAAACCCTAGATTTCTAAAATTTTTGAAGTTTTTGGCTTCAAATCATGTTAATTAGCATCAATCTAGGTTATACATGCATAAAATACTAACAATTTAACACTAATTACATTAGAAATTAACAAAATTGCATTAGTTAAAAAATTGGTAATTATCACAAAAACTAGAAATTTATAGAGTTTAGGGGTGTAATTTTTACCAATTTGCTGAAGAATGAGAATCTAGGCATGATTAGAGCAAGAAAAATGACGAATTACGGTGAATTTTGGCGAAATTTGGTGAAGATTTGAGAGTTTTTTCGGGTGTATGTGTGTGTTTTGTGTGAAGGACAGACCCGCTGCTGTATTTGTTTCTGACCTGCATTTCAGCTCCATGCGATCGCATGGAGTTGAAGTGTAAAACCCATGCGATCGCATGGGGGTCCGGGTACAGTGTTTTCAGCTTTTTTTTTTTTTTTTTTTTTTTTTTTTTTATAAAACCTTATACTTTATAAAACTTATAATTAATTAAATTTTAAAATTTTTGTTTTCCTTTAGGAGCGAGGGCGTTTCGGATCGTTGTCCTAGTCTGTCCCTCGACAAAATTTTAAAATTTGTCAAATCAAAGCGCGGTTTTTTAAAAGTAAAGATTTTTGGGTTTTTTAAATGTTTTTGGCATACTTTAATTCAATAAGATTAAAAATAATGATAATAAAAGTTCTCGTCCCTCCCTCGGGTAAAGCAATTTCGGTTTAAAGACCTAGTCTTCAACTTACGACGAATTTTAAAAATCATATTTTTAACTTAATGAGATAAAGTAAATTTTTGTTTTTAAATTCACACAACTTAAATATAAAATTCAAAATTAATATTAAAAATTCACACCAAACTTAAAATTTGAAATGCATAAAATTAAAAATTCATATTTTAAAAATTAAAAATTCACACCAAACTTAATTTAAAAATTCATATTATAAATTCTCATCAAACTTATATTAATTTTTCAAGTATTTACAATTTTAAATATATTGTTTTTACAAAGTTTATAATATTAATTTAAGATTTAAATATTAATTTTAAAAACATGGTAAAAATAAAATTAAAAATCTTTTTGGCTTTTTATCTCACTTTAATCAATCAAATATTATCAAAAATATACGCCCCTCTTTTCGGTAAAGTAATTTCGGTTCCAAAACCTAATTTAACTCATGACGAATTTTTGAAATATTTTGGGTTGATTGATTAAAGATATTTATACCTTAAGAATAAACGTTAAATTTCGGAGTGATGTAATAAATTTTTGTATGATATCAATAATTTCGGTCGCCAAACCTAATTTTATTCAATACCAATTTAATACTTTATAGCGAACAAATTAGCGTTTATTATCAAAAGGTTAAAAATAAAAAAAATAAAATAAAAACTGTACAGACATACCTGTGAAATAGATTTCTTAGTTATATGATCTATCCCATTCATAAGATAGTCGGTTTAATTGGTTTTCCATAGCTACATAGGCGTAACCTCGAGCATTCAGTGTCTTTTCTTCTAAACATATGAACGGTCCGTCTCTGCATAAAGTAACAAATTCGGTGTTTGAATAGGTTTGATTATTTGAACATTTACCTCCATGTGACCATTTTCCGCATTTGTGACATCTTTCTAGGTGTCGTGCTCTTCTTTTTGCTGCGGATTTTGATTTTCCTTTACCAAATTGTAACTTATTATCTTCGCATCTGGATTCTTTTCTAACTCCGTCCATTCTTTCTCTGATTACTGATACTATTTCACTCGGAAGTGTGTCATTATTACGTTTAGTGATCAAAGCGTGTAGCATTAGACCATGGTTTAGTTCACAGGCAGTCTTCATTTTGTAAAAACCTAAAAAAAATAAAAATTCAGAATGGGGGGAGAAGACTAGTTCTTTAGGGTCTGCTAGGGAAAGACCATTCAGGTTCCATTTTCGAGAACTACACGAAAACAGACAATCTAACTCTAACAGAAATACATATTATCTTTTAAAGACTTAATTCTCCCCACACTTAGTTAGCTGTGGTGTCGAAATTGTGATTAACTTCGTTGTCGACTTCCATCGAACTATTTATATAATGTTTAACTCTGTGACCATTAACTTTAAATTCAATCCCATTTGAATTTATTAATTCTATCGTTCCGTATGGGAAAATTCTTTTGACTATGAATGGTCCAGACCATCTTGATTTCAATTTTCCAGGAAATAGCTTGAATCGCGAATTGAAAAGAAGAACTCTGTCTCCTTCTTTAATTTCTTTTGAACTTCTGATTCTTTTATCATGCCATTTCTTCGTTCTTTCTTTATAGATTAATGAATTTTCGTATGCTTCATGTCTTAATTCTTCTAATTCGTTTAGTTGACTTAATCGTAGACGTCCGGCTTCATGTAAATCAAGATTACATGTCTTCAAAGCCCAAAATGCTTTGTGTTCAATTTCTACTGGAAGATGACATGCTTTTCCATAAACAAGTCTAAAAGGTGTGGTTCCAATTGGAGTTTTGTAAGCTGTTCTAAAAGCCCAGAGTGCATCCTCCAATTTAATGGACCATTCCTTCGGATTTGATCCTACGGTTTTCTCTAGAATACGTTTTAAAGCTCGGTTGGTATTTTCAACTTGTCCACTTGTTTGTGGATGATATGTGGTGGAGATTTTATGAGTTACTCCATATCTTTTAAGTACTTTCTCAAGTTGATTATTACAGAAATGAGTTCCCCGATCACTTATTAAAGCTTTCGGTGTTCCAAACCTTGCAAAAAGACGTTTTAAAAAGTTGACTACAACTCGTGCATCGTTAGTTGGGAGAGCTTGTGCTTCCGCCCATTTAGATACATAATCAATGGCTACGAGTATATATAGATTATTATGAGATTTTGGAAATGGACCCATAAAGTCAATACCCCAAATGTCAAATACTTCACATACTTGGATGACATTTTGTGGCATTTCATCACGCTGACTTATTTTTCCGGCCCTTTGACATGCATCACAGGATTTGCAAAGAAGGTGTGCGTCTTTGTAAATTGTAGGCCAATAGAATCCAGCATCATAAACTTTTCTTGATGTTAGTTGAGGCCCATAATGCCCTCCTGTTGGTCCTGTGTGACAATGGTTTAATATTTTACTAGCTTCATCTCCAAATACACATCGGCGTATTATTCCATCTGAACAACTTTTAAACAAATGTGGATCTTCCCAGAAATAGTGTTTTATATCACTGAAGAATTTCTTTCGTTTTTGGTACGATAATCCTTTTTTAAGGAATCCACAAACTAAGTAGTTTGCATAGTCTGCAAACCATGGAATTTCTTTATAATCTATCTTCAATAGATATTCATCAGGAAAGTTGTCTTGTATGGCCGATTCATTCAGAACTTCTAATTCGGGATTTTCAAGACGAGAAAGATGATCAGCGGCGAGATTTTCTGCTCCTCTTTTATCTCGGATTTCAATATCAAACTCTTGTAAGAGTAAGATCTAACGGATTAATCTTGGTTTAGCATCTTGTTTTGAAAATAGGTATCTAAGAGCAGAATGGTCGGTATAGACCACCGTTTTTGCTAGAACGAGATATGATCGAAATTTGTCAAAAGCAAAGACAATAGCAAGGAGTTCTTTCTCAGTAGTTATATAGTTCGTTTGTGCTCCTTGTAACGTCTTACTAGCATAATATATAGGTTGAAATCATTTTTCAATCATTTGTCCTAAAACGGCTCCCATTGCAAAATCACTTGCATCGCACATTAGTTCAAATGGTAGATTCCAATTTGGTGTTATCATGATCGGCGCATTAGTTAGTTTTTCTTTAAGAATATTAAAAGATTTGATACACTCATCTGAAAAGATGAATGGAGCATCCTTTTCTAGGAGTTTATTCATAGGAGTGGCAATTTTAGAAAAATCTTTTATGAAACCTCGGTAAAAACCGGCATGCCCTAGAAAACTCCTAACTCCTCTAGCATTGGTGGGATGTGGAAGTTTAGCAATTACATCTACTTTAGCTCTATCCACTTCAATTCCTTCTTTTGAAATTTTATGTCCAAGAACGATGCCTTCTTTAACCATGAAATGGCATTTCTCCCAATTAAGTACTAGATTTGATTGTTCGCATCTAATAAGCATTCGTTCAAGATTAACTAGACACGATTCAAATGTGTCACCGAAGACTGAAAAGTCATCCATGAAAACTTCCATGCATTCTTCTATCATGTCATGAAAAATCGCCATCATACACCTTTGAAAGGTTGCAGGGGCGTTGCAAAGTCCAAATGGCATGCGTTTGTAAGCAAAAGTACCATAAGGGCACGTGAATGTGGTTTTCTCTTGATCTTCAGGTGCTATTGGAATTTGAAAATATCCGGAAAATCCATCTAGAAAACAATAGTAACTATTTCCGGCTAATATTTCCAACATTTGATCTATAAAAGGTAAGGGAAAGTGATCTTTTCTGGTGGCGTCATTTAATTTTCTATAATCAATACACACACGCCATCCTGTTACAGTCCTAGTAGGAATAAGCTCATTTTTCTCATTTGTAATGACAGTCATGCCACCCTTCTTAGGCACGCATTGAACTGGGCTTACCCATGGACTATCAGAGATTGGATAAATTAGACCTGCGTCTAGCAGTTTAATAATCTCTTTCTTAACTACATCTTGCATATTAGGATTTAGTCTTCGTTGGCGTTGCACATACGTTTTATGACCTTCTTCCATAAGGATTTTATGTGTGCAATACGAAGGACTTATTCCTTTAATATCATGAATCTTCCATGCAATGGCTGGTTTATGAGCTTTCAACACAGAAATGAGTTGTGATTTCTCATTTTCAGTAAGAGAAGACGATATTATTACAGGTAATTCAGATTCACCATGTAAATAAGCGTATTCCAAATGGTTTGGAAGTGGCTTTAACTCTAATTTCGGAGGTTCTTCTATCGATGATTTATATCGATATCTGTCTTCTTCTTTTAGCATTTGAATTTCTTCTGTTGTTGGTTCATATCCATTAGCTATAAGTGTAGCTAACATTTCAGCTTCATCAATTGGTTCATTACCTTCTCCTAAAGAACATTCTCCTGTTCCTTGTAATTCTGGAAATTCTTCTAATAATTCTGCATGTGCATCTATAGTTTGAATATAATAACATGTATCATCTGCAGATTGCGGTTGTTGCATTGCTCTATCAACTGAAAATGTAACACTCTCATCCTCTATACTTAGGGTCAATTTCTTACCGAACACGTCTATCATTGCTTTAGCCGTATTTAAGAATGGTCTTCCTAATATGAGAGGAACTTGAGAATCTTCTTCCATGTCCAAAACAACAAAATCTACTGGAAATACTAAAGTACCAACTTTAACTAGCATGTTCTCCATTATCTCTCTAGGATATTTTATTGATCTATCGGCTAGTTGTATGCTTATTCTGGTTGGTTTCAATTCTTCAAGGTCTAGTTTAGCGTATAGTGAATACGGCATTAGATTTATACTACCACCTAAGTCTGCCAATGCTTCTATTGAACTAAGACTACCCAGAAAACATGGAATTGTGAAACTTCCTGGATCAGATAATTTTTCTGGTATCTTATTCAACAGCACTTCTGAACAATTAGCATTCATAGTAACAGCCGAGAGTTCTTCCATTTTCTTTCTATTTGAGATTAGATCTTTCAAGAATTTAGCATATCTAGGCATTCCTGAAATCACATCAATGAAAGGAAGATTTACATTTATCTGTTTAAACATATCCAAGAATTTGGATTGCTCGGCTTCAAGTTTCTCTTTTTTCATTTTACTCGGGTAAGGAAGTGGTGGTTGGTATGGTTTAACATAAGGTTTAGCCTTAACTGTGTTATCTTCATTAACCTTTTCAACTACCGGTTCTTTTTCCTTATCTTGATCAGGTTGTGGTTCTTGTGGAGTAGGAATAGCTTCATCAGAAGTTACAGGTATTTCAGGTGGTTTAAGTGTTGTACCACTTCTTGTGGTAATGGCTTTAGCTGTTTCATTTCGGGGGTTAGCATTTGTATCACTAGGTAGACTTCCCGGTTTTCTTTCACCTATTAACCTTGCTAGGTTACTTACTTCTTGTTCCAGATTTTGAATAGAAGCTTGTTGATTTCTAAATGCTTGAGCATTTTGTTCATTAGTTTGTTTTTGAGATGTGAAAAACTGCGTTTGAGTTTCAACTAGCTTCGTCATCATATCTTCTAAATTCGGCTTTTTATCATCGGTTTGTTGTGGTGGTTTGTTTTGAAAATTAGGTCTTTGCTGGTTGTAAGTATTATTGGATACTTGTTGATTGCTAGGACCTTGTTGGTTGTTGTATGGAATATTTCGGTTATAATTCTGGTTTTGATTGTAAATCGGTCTTGGCAGTTGATAATTATTCTGATAATTATTTCCAGGCCTTTGGTTTATGTATGAAATATTCTCTCTTTGTTCCATTGTTAATTCAATACTGAGACAATCTTTTGTCAAATGTGGTCCTCCACACTGCTCACAACTAATTCGTATTGAGTGAATATCTTTAGTCATCTTTTCCATTCGTCTCTCGACAGCATCTATCTTTGCGAAAATGGAATCTAAGTCATGGCTAGAATCGGCTCTAGCTGCTTTAGATGATCTAATGATATCTTTTTCTTGGTGCCACTCATGTGAGTGGGAAGCAGTGTTATCAATAATTTTGTAAGCATCGGTTTCGGTTTTCTTCATAATAGAACCACCAGCTGCTATATCTATGTCTTTTCTTGTAGTGATGTCGCATCCTTGGTAGAATATTTGTACTATTTGACAGGTGTCTAAACCATGTTGCGGACATCCTCTTAATAACTTTCCATATCTAGTCCACGCCTCATATAGAGTTTCATTTGATTTCTGTGTAAACGTAACAATTTCTGCTTGAAGTCTTACGGCTTTAGATGCAGGAAAGAATTGTTTAAGAAATTTTTCAACTAAAACGTCCCATGTATCAATCGCCCCTTCAGGTAACGATTCCAACCAATCTTTGGCTTCTCCCTTTAAAGTCCAGGGAAATAACATGAGATATATCTGTTCATCCTCCACTTCTCGGATTTTAAATAGTGTGCAGATCCTATTAAAGGTACGTAGATGTTCATTTGGATCTTCCTTCGGCGCACCACTAAATTGGCATTGATTAGTCACCATGTGTAGAATTTGTCCTTTGATTTCATAATCTGGCGCATTAATGTCTGGATGAGTTATTGCGTGACCTTGGCCAGTGCGTTTAGCTCTCATTCGGTCTTCCATACTTAAAGGTTCCAGATTCTCCATAATTGAATTTGTTGAATCGGAATCACTAGAGGATTCTGATTTAATGGTTCGTTCCTCAACAATCTCTGTTTGAATGATTGGTGGTTCCGGGGGAAAGTTTAGTGGTTCAGGATCTACGAACCGTTCCAGAATATTCTCCGGATTCTCAATTGTGAGGTCGGGTTCAAAAAATGGATTATTGGAAATTTGAACTGAAGTACTTGGTTGACTGGATGACGTTTCTAAAGAAAAATCAACGGTGGTAATATTTGCTAAATGTCTTGATCTAGTTACAGGTGGTGAACGTACAAAAGGTGGTGAACGTCTTGCTCGGTGCATTCACTGAATATCCTATTAGTTTTTAAAAGGAAAGAAAAATTATAATAAGTTATCTAATCAATAGACTTTTCTGATTTTGCCCACGTTTCGAATAGCCAAAAGATGCAGCAGAGGGGCAGGATTCGTTTGGTCTCAATATAATTGAGGACTGTTTGGCTCCAATAACCCGGTCCACGTACAAATCCAACTATTACTACGAACCAGAAAATTTTGATGTCTATCAATTTAACCACTTAAAATAAATTTTCGTAATTTTAAGAAATTTAGATAAGGAGTAGAACAAAAATCTATGTCCTAAAACTAGAATAACGAGAAATAAGAAAGAAAAAGAGTTCGTCGGAAAAAGGTCGAAAAAGAAAAATGGTTGAAAAATAAAAGGTGACGGAAAAATAAAAGAAACTTATAAAACTAAAAAAAACACTTGACTAACCTAACCTTATAATCGCAAATTGAGATTACTAATTGGAATGATAATTGATACATAGGAAAAAGTCGTCTAAAAATATTAAAGCTTACAGGAAAAACTATATCCCAAATGGAAATAACTTAAAAAGAAACTAAAACTTAAAAAGGCGTCGTAAAATTCTAAAGCACTTAAATCTTAGTCTAAAGAAAAAGCACTTAAGGAATTCTACGGCAAAGCCTAAAAATCTAGAAGTAAAAATAACTATGGAAAAAACTATATTTAAAACTAAGTATGAGCAAAAAATACAAATATTACGCTAAAACGATTAAAAAGGGACAAACTATGAAAATATACAAAAAGTTGTAAAAAGTACAATTTTTATAAAAATATTATTTTTATATTATTTATTTTATTAAACTATTAATTTTGTAATTTATAAAAACTAATTAAAATTTTAAATACAAATTAATTAAAACTAATCTAAATAATAAAATAACCTAAACCCTAATTAGGGTTATAATTAATTATAATTAATAATTATACTCCGTAATGATTGCTGGCTGCAGTCTGGCGTGTCAGATGGGCTCATGCGATCGCATGAGTCCTCAGTTGCCCAGCCATGTGATCGCATGGGCTAGGGTTTCGGGCCAAGAGCTGGGCTGCTACAGTGTTCGGGCCGAAATAATTATTATTATTATTTTTTTTCTGTTTTTGCTGTAAAATATAAAATATATTTATTAATTAAATAAAACTTATATTTTTACAAACTAAAAAAAATAGAAATAAAGAAACTTTATAAAACTTATTTATTTACCAAACTCTAAAAAAAAAATATTTATATTTATATTTTTGTTTTTCTTTTTATATTTTCGAATATTTAAAACGTATTTTTATAAAAACGAATTTTAATAAAAGTAAACTAAAAATTCTTTTTTTTTTATTAGTGTTGCGCTTCCGGCTTTTAAGCTAGATTGGTCCCCGGCAGCGGCGCCAAAAATACTTGATGTTTTAGCAGAGTGGTATAAAATAGTTATTAATTTTAGCAGGGAAATACTATTAAATACGATACAATTTTAGACAAGATATTTATTTATTTAGAGAATGGATATACTTAAACCTTGCTACAACACTTATAGGCAGTGTACCTAATCGTACAGTAGTGTAGTTTTTAGTAAGTCCGGTTCGTTCCACAGGGAAATCTTTAAACAAAGCTTAACGCTATATTAGTTTACTTTTATAAAAATACAAATATATATAAGTAATATTATTATTATAAAGGGGGGTTTTTACCGTTTAATGACCGGTTTGTCGATTTTAAAACTTTAGTCGCAGTTAAAACCAAATGTAAAATAATAAAAATAAATACAAGACTTAAATTAAAGCGTAAAGTAAATAACGATAATGAAATTGCGAATAATAAAAGTGCGATAAAATAAACTTGCGATAATTAAAAAGTACGATAATTAAAAGTGCAATTAAATACAATAACAATAAAAATGCGATAATTAGAAGTGCAATTAAATATAAAATAAAGGAAATTAAATATGAAATAAAAGAATTATGCTTATTTAAACTTCCGTAATCATGATGTTTGACGTGTTGATTTTAGTTTTATGCCCATGGGTTAATTGTCCTTTGTCCTGGATTATTTAATATGTCCGTCTGGTTTTTGTCCATAACAGTCCATCAGTCATAAATATAAAGTGCGAGTGTCCTCGTCAAATTATCCTTATACCCGAAGTTAAATATTCCAACTAATTGGGGACTTAAACTGTAACAAGATTTTAATACTTTGTTTAATAATTACACCAGGATTCCGACTGAGTGTAATCCAAGGTTTTAATATTTTGTTATCAATTATACCAAGTGTCCTTGTACATAATTTCACCCCTGTTTTAATTATTCTAGTGACTATTAATCCATTCCCGTGTCCGGTTAAATGAACGATTATTCATACATATAAATACCCCGCCCATCGTGTCCGATCGAGTGTATATGGTAATTTATAGGGACGCCCAATTGTAAATCTTTATATTAACATTAACAAACTATCATTTAGTTAAACAAATATAAAGCCCATTAATAGCCCATAGTCTAATTTCCACAAGTGTCGTTCTTTTGTCCAAACCCCAATTATGGTACAAAGCCCAATTACCCAATTTTAGTAATTAGCCCAACATCATGATTACTTCGTTTTAAATAAGCATAATAATAACTTAGCTACGAGACATTAATGTAAAAAGGTTGAACATAACTTACAATGATTAAAAATAGCGTAGCGTTACACGGATAGAATTTCGACTTACACCCTTACAACATTCGCTAACATACCCTTATTATTAGAATTATAATTAAAATTAAAATTAAAATATAAATTATAAATATAAATATATCGTATGAATGGAGAAAAGAGAAAGATAGATTGATATTTTTGGTGCACCAAAGCTCGATTTTTATAGGCATGTGGGCTGGAACTGGGGTTCATGCGATCGGATGGATTTATGCCTTCCAGGCCATGCGATCGCATGGCCAGCTGGGGAGGCTCATTTTTGGTTGTTTTCTTCTGCCGACGGTTTTATAAATAATATAATATATTAAATAATTATAAGAATTATTTAAATATTATATTATATTTATGTGCATAGTTGACTTGTAATTTTTAGTCCGTTGCGTCGAGCGTTGAGAGTTGACTCTGGTCCAGGTTCCGGATTTTCGAACGTCCTTGCGTACAATTTAATATCTTGTACTTTGCGTTTTGAATCTTGTACTCTTGTAATTTCGAGACGTTTCTTATCAATAATTGGAACCTCTTTGATTGTATTTTGTACTTTTGAGCTTTTTGGTCGTTTGCGTCTTCAATTCGTCGAATCTGTCTTTTGTCTTCACCTTTTATTATTTAAACGAATATTACTTGTAAATAGAACAATTGCAACTAAAAGCTTGTCTTTCTTGAGGAATAATGCTATGAAATATATGTTCGTTTTTAGCATTATCATCCTTGTACATAATTTCACCCCTGTTTTAATAATTCTAGTGGCTATTAATCCATTCCCGTGTCCAGTTAAATGAATGATTATTCGTACATATAAATATCCCGTCCATCGTGTCCGATTGAGTGTATATGGTTATTTATAGGGACGTCCAATTGTAAATCTTTATATTAAAATTAACAAACTATCATTTAGTTAAACAAATATAAAGCCCATTAATAGTCCATAGTCTAATTTCCACAAGTGTCGTTCTTTTGTCCAAACCCCAATTATGGTACAAAGCCCAATTACCCAATTTTAGTAATTAGCCCAACATCATGATTACTTCGTTTTAAATAAGCATAATAATAACTTAGCTACGAGACATTAATGTAAAAAGGTTGAACATAACTTACAATGATTAAAAATAGCGTAGCGTTACACGGACAGAATTTCGACTTACACCCTTACAACATTCGCTAACATACCCTTATTATTAGAAATTAAGATTAAAATTAAAATTAAAATATAAAATATAAATATATAATTTACGTATGATGAAGAAGGAAAAAGATGTGTTTTGTGTTACACCAAAGCTCGATTTTTATAGGCCTGTGATCTGGAAAAGATGCTCATGCGATCGTATGAGCTTTACCCTTCAAAGCCATGCGATCGCATGGCCAGCTGGGGAGAGCCCAATTTGGTTGTTTTCTTCTGCCGACGTTTATTTAAATATAATATATATATATATATATATATATATATATATATATATATATATATATATATATATTAATTTTAAGAATTAGTTATATATTATATTATATTATATTCATATGCATAGTTGACTTGTAATTTTTAGTCCGTTGCGTCGAGCATTGAGAGTTGACTCTGGTCCCGGTTCCGGATTTTCGAACATCCTTGCGAATAATTTAATATCTTGTACTTTGCGTTTTGAATCTTGTACTCTTGTAATTTTGAGACGTTTCTTATCAATAATTGGAACCTCATTGATTGTATTTTATACTTTTGAGCTTTTTGGTCGTTTGCGTCTTCAATTCGTCGAATATTCCTTTTGTCTTCACCTTTTATTATTTAAACGAATATCACTTGTAAATAGAACAATTGCAACTAAAAGCTTGTCTTTCTTGAGGAATAATACTATGAAATATATGTTCGTTTTTAGCATTATCAAATATTCCCACACTTGAGCGTTGCTTGTCCTCAAGTAATATAGTCTTGAAATACAAGAATCACTTCTTTATTCTTCACACTTTGTACATCAGTGATTTCTTTACGGCGGTATAAACAATGGTAGTAACGATATGGTTTACAGTCCCACATGACTATAAAAATTTAGATCCATTAAGGAAATTGGATCTTTATGAAAACATTTGATTTTTTGAAAATTAAATCTAGCTTTTACCCTAGATAAGTTTTTCGGAATAACCCTTCACCGGTGTTTGTAAATTCTTTTTTTTTGTGGGTTTGGTGGGTTTTAGATTTGAAAATTTTGGCTCAAAACTTATGGTTTTGTGTCACCCACTTGCTAACCTTGTATTAGGAAAGCAACACGTCCAGTATACTTGCTCCGTATATTACCTTTCGGTAAACTACCGTCCGGTTGTAAAGGAAAGCGTTGAACAAGCAATTGTTAAGGCAATGTCCCCTGACATGCTTTTAATTATGGTCTATAACGTGTCGGACGCAATTACTATTCTTGGTAGGAGCAATAGTAAAGCTCACCCTTTTAATTTGTCGGTCTGGCACAAGGTTCTGTCTTCGACCATGCTATGCAACCACCGTTCTTACGGTTGACACCTGATTTGGTTCAGGTGACCTAATGAATTCCAGGTGAATTCCTAGAATTTTACGTTCAAAGGTAATGAACGCATTGAAAATAGGGTTTTCAGAAAACAAATCGGTTTTAATTTGATCAAAATATTTTCTCGTTCAAGCTCGAGTTTAGATATCATTGAATTCCATGAGTTTGTAATTCTCAATCTTTAAGGTCAATCTCTAGGATTGAGTAATATCAGTCTTAAAAGCTGATTTTTGATCTTTAAGGAGATTATCCTTTCTGGGGATCTGATTCATTAGTCTTATCAAGCTAATTTGCACGGTGCCCCCATTGTACGAGATAAATCCTTCTCATGGTTAGGATAAATCTGACCACTTGGCGACCCTGTTTGATGCTGAGGTCCGTGGATTTCCTGCTGATTTTAGAGATGACTTTTCTAGGGTTTTCGTCAACCTACAGCTGGTCTGGACGACAACTTCATGACCTAAATCAAGAAGCGCGTGTATTTTTTGGAAGACTTTACTTCCTTTTAATGATGGAATTGATTCATCGTGTAGATCCATCTTTTCTTTTCTTTCATCGGGTAAAACAGTTTAGTTTAGTCCAAAGCAAAAGTATCTTCAATTATTTGTTACAGAAATATGTGACATATGTTTAAGATAACTTGGTAATTTTTCCCACACTTGGCTTTTATTTTCCTTTTTATTGTCCTCTATTCCATTTTAAATGAATTTTAACATTTTGGTTTGTTTCTCAATTTATGTCCTTTCCGAGGTAACAATAATTTCGGTGTTAACACCTAGTTTTATCGTTCATAAATATGTATAAATATGATTTTGAGTTCATTTAATTGAAAATTTTGAAAATTTTTACTAGAATTGGGTAGTCAGTATATAAGACTAGGGCTGTTTTTTATTATCAGAGAGCACTAGATTCTAATACAACTACTACTTTACTTGTATTTCTAATGGTAACCAAGTGTATAAAGTAAAAATTTTAAAATCCGAAAGAATTTAACCCCTTCCCACACTTAAGATCTTGCAATGCCCTCATTTGCAAGAAATCAGTAACAATTTAAATTATTGAGGGTGATTAGCGTAAAAATGATTAAATTTTACCAAAGTTTCCAAACATATTGGCGTTTGTTTACTGAATGATAAATGGTGCATATCATTTGTTCATTCCGTCTGTTATTACATCACATTTATTTGTCATCTTGTCGTCAAAATTAGTAGCTTTTCCTGAACTTAATGCCAGTCTTTGAAAATGCGCTGTTTTACCCTGTTTTGCACAATTTACAATATACATACATACAAATATAAACATGCATGGCAATTTGAAATGGGACTTAATATCCCACTTTTAAATCCTAAATGTGAAATATTAGTACACAATAATAATAAAAATGATAAAGATTACATAAGTATATTCAATAACATAAGTTTAAACATTAATAAGTAAAAAGATAAAAACATAAAAATCATATAAATAACCAAATGGAACTAAATCAGTCTGGATATGGGTTCCAGTTCATCTCGTCAGGTGGGTTCCATTGTTGGTTATAGGTGTTCTGATAGGCTTGGTTATTGTCATACCGGTTAAAGGGTGGTCGGATATCGGGGCTGTGTGGCGGAAAATGAGTAGGTCGAGTAGGTACATAGTTATTTGGTACCTGATATGATAGCTGGCTCATGATTTAGTGCTAATGAACTAACCAGCTATCGTGTTGGCGTCGCCTATAATCCTCGTATACTCGCTCGGAGTTCCAATGCTCATACATACCATGTCTGGCCACGTTCATCATTGCTTCCTCATCTATACGAACGTGGACGTCAAGAATAGCATCTCGAAAGACATCCCTAATGTCTTCCGCCTCCTCCATTTCCTCGTCTGAGCCTCTCTCTACGTGAGGATGAGATCCCTCATAGGGTACTGCCTGGTTACGTCTACTTTTCAATACCTTAGCACCCACATAAACTTTCAATCCTAAGGGCTCAACCTGTTCTCTACAAAGCTGTAATGGACCTCCTTGGTTCCTATCAACACCTAAATACTCTCCAATGAGAGTAACAAAAATACCTCCTCCTATTATACTCCCGTCCTGCATTCCCTCTACCATTTTAGATAAATAAAAAGCAACGCAGTAAGGGATATTGACAAAGCTTCTAGGATCCCGAATACACTTTAGGTAGAATAAATCATGTAAGGTAATTTTTTCTTTATTGTGACCTCTCTGTGTAATCGAGTTAGCCAAAAATCTATGAATAATATGAAGCTCGGCTCTGTCAATATGTGTGTAGGAGTGTCCTCCTGCTCGTGTAAAAACATCAAAATGTGACAGACGCCTCCAAATGGCGTCAGCGTCAAAGTTGCTATCTACCCTTTCACCATAATGAATCAAGTTAGTACAATCGGGTAGTAGCAATTCACCAGGAGTATATATCTGTAAAGCCCTGGCCATGTCCAGCATGGACATTCTGTACATCCTACCGTCAAGGATAAACCTAAGAAATCTTCTATCATCTATTCTAACTATATTTGTATCAAGTGATACAGTACTCATCAACTCAACACACCATTCCTTATATACAGGTCTACGAATGGTGAAAAGACGTTCCCAATCTGTAAAAGAAGAACTGCCATACCTTTGAACTAAAAGCTGTCTAACACGGTCAACTAGATGGACCGTTTCCAAAGGGGCCCAATCGATTACCCTTGGCACCTCTACATTTTTTGTTACCAATTTGAATTTGTTCCTTTGATATGTCTTGTAATCTCTCCATCTCCTATCAAATCTCAGATTAGGATGCAGAGTGTGCTCAGGAATCGTTGGGAATTCTACTGGCGGCCTCATTGGGAATACTATGAATTCATCAACAAACTGTACCGGATCATAATAAGGTATGTGCTGATCAGGCTGTTGTTGTGGTTCTTGTTGTGGTTCTTGTTCGTGTTGCATTTCTGGTTCTGGTTCTGGTGCTGGTGCTGGTCGTCTAGATGATGATGCTCCTGAACCTCCAGTATCGGCTTTCTGCAAAACACATTAAACATAAAATTTGTGCATCCAAATATGCATTAGTGTTAGCAAAATAACAACTTAAAACAATCACTATAACATGTTAAATCAAAATTAAATTTATACACATTTTCACAATTTTTCACAATTCTACACTTTTCAAATAAGCACATATGAAAATGTATACAAAGTTCATAAATATTTAACTCAAATAACATGTCAAAATAGTCATTACTAATAATTAAACAAGTCTCAAATGGCAAATATATCAAATTAATCAAGTTCATGAATTTTGGACTTAAAAAGTCCACTTTAATCTCTAAAAATCATGTTTAGGATCAATTTTTGGATCATTTAACTATCAAAACATGTTACACTACTCAATTTAGCAATAATTCATGACAAAAATTGGCCATAACCTGTTTATATCAAAAAGCCCCAAATTGCTCAAGAACACAAACCCTAGATTTCTAAAAATTTTGAAGTTTTTGGCTTCAAATCATGTTAAATAGCATCAATCTAGGTTATACATGCATAAAATACTAACAATTTAACACTAATTACACTAGAAATTAACAAAATTGCATTAGGTAAAATATTAGTAATTATCACAAAAACTAGGAATTTATAGAGTTTAGGGGTGTAATTTTTATCATTTTGCTGAAGAATGAGAATCTAGGCATGATTAGAGCAAGAAAAATGACGAATTACGGTGGAAAAATGATGAAATTTGGTGAAGATTTGAGAGAGTTTCGTGTTTGTGTGTGTGTTGTGGTGAGGAAGACAGACTCGCTGCCTGTATGTATCAGGCCAGATTTTTGCCTCCATGCGATCGCATGGAGGTATAAGGTGATTCCCATGCGATCGCATGGGTACCCGGCTACAGTGTTTTGACCCTTTTTTTTTTTTTTTTTTTATAAAACCTTATACTTTATAAAACTTATAATTAATTAAATTTTAAAAATTTGTTTTCCTTTAGGAGCGAGGGTGTTTCGGATCGATGTCCTAGTCCGTCCCTCGACAAAATTTTAAAATTTGTCAATTCAAAGCGCGGTTTTAAAAGTAAAGATTTTTGGGTTTTTTAATGTTTTTGGCATACTTTAATTCAATAAGATTAAAAATAATGATAATAAAAGTTCTCGTCCCTCCCTCGGGTAAAGCAATTTCGGTTCAACGACCTAGTCTTCAATTCACGACGAATTTTAAAAATCATATTTTTAACTTAGCCAAATAAAGTAAATTTTTGTTTTTAAATTCACACCAAACTTAAATTTAAAATGCATAAAATTAAAAATTCATATTAAACTTAATTAAAAATTCATATTATAAATTTACACCAAACTTATATTATATTTTTGTTTTTATACATACAAACTTATATTAAAAAGATTAAATTTTCAAATATTTACAAACTTAAATATATTGATTTTACAAAGTTCAAAATATTAATTTAATATTTATATATTAATTTTAAAAACATGATAAAAAATAAAATTAAAAATCTTTTTGACTTTTATCCCATTTTAATCAATCAAATATTATCAAAAATATACGCCCCTCTTTTCGGTAAAGTAATTTCGGTTCCATGACCTAATTTAACTCATGACGAATTTTTAAAATATTTTGGGTTGATTGATTAAAGATATTTATACCTTAAGAATAAACGTTAAATTTCACCGTGATGTAATAAATTTTTGTATGATATCAATAATTTCAGTCGCCAAACCTAATTTTATTCAATACCAATTTAATACTTTATAGCGAACAAATTAGCGTTTATTATCAAAAGGTTAAAAATAAAAATAAAAAAATAAAAACTGTACAGACTTACCTGTGAGATAGTATTCTTTGTGATATGATCTATCCCATTCATAAGATATTCGGTTTAATTGATTTTCCATGGCTACATAGGCGTAACATCGAGCATTCGGTGTTTTTTCTTCTAAACATATGAACGGTCCGTCTCTGCATAAAGTAACAAATTCGGTGTTTGAATAGGTTTGATTATTTGAACATTTACCTCCATGTGACCATTTTCCGCATTTGTGACATCTTTCTAGGTGTCGTGCTCTTCTTTTCGCTGCGGATTTTGATTTTCCTTTACCAAATTGTAACTTATTATCTTCGCATCTGGATTCTTTTCTTACTCCGTCCAATATTTCTCTGATTACTGATACTATTTCACTCGGAAGTGTGTCATTATTACGTTTAGTGATCAAAGCGTGTAGCATTAGACCATGGTTTAGTTCACAGGAAGTCTTCATTTCGTAAAAACATAAAAAAAAATAAAAATTCAGAATGGGGGGAGAAGACTAGTTCTTTAGGGTCTGCTAGGGAAAGACCATTCGGGTTCCATTTTCGAGAACTACACGAAAACAGACAATCTAACTCTAACAGAAATACATAATATCCTTTAAAGACTTGATTCTCCCCACACTTAGTTAGCTGTGGTATCGAAATTGTGATTAACTTCATTGTCAACTTCCATTGGACTATCTATGTAATGTTTAACTCTGTGACCATTAACTTTAAATTCAATCCCATTTGAATTTATTAATTCTATCGTTCCGTATGGGAAAACTCTTTTGACTATGAATGGTCCAGACCATCTTGATTTCAATTTTCCAGAAAATAGCTTGAATCGTGAATTGAAAAGAAGAACTCTGTCTCCTTCTTTAAATTCTTTTAAACTTCTGATTCTTTTATCATGCCATTTCTTCGTTCTTTCTTTATAGATTAATGAATTTTCATATGCTTCATGTCTTAATTCTTATAATTCGTTTAGTTGACTTAACCGTAGAGGTCCAGCTTCATGTAAATCAAGATTACATGTCTTCAAAGCCCAAAATGCTTTGTGTTCAATTTCTACTGGAAGATGACATGCTTTTCCATAAACGAGTCTAAAAGGTGTGGTTCCAATTGGAGTTTTGTAGGCTGTTCTAAAAGCCCAGAGTGCATCCTCCAATTTAATGGACCATTCCTTCGGATTTGATCCTACGGTTTTCTCTAGAATACGTTTTAAAGCTCGGTTGGTATTTTCAACTTGTCCACTTGTTTGTGGATGATATGCGGTGGAGATTTTATGAGTTAGTCCATATCTTTTGAGAACTTTCTCAAGTTGATTATTACAGAAATGAGTTCCCCGATCACTTATTAAAGCTTTCGGTGTTCCAAACATTGCAAAAAGACGTTTTAAAAAATTGACTACAACTCGCGCATCGTTAGTTGGGAGAGCTTGTGCTTCCGCCCATTTAGATACATAATCAATGGCTACGAGAATATAGAGATTATTATGAGATTTTGGAAATGGACCCATAAAGTCAATACCCCAAATGTCAAATACTTCACATACTTGAATGACATTTTGTGGCATTTCATCACGTTGACTTATTTTTCCGGCCCTTTGACATGCATCACAGGATTTGCAAAGAAGGTGTGCGTCTTTGTAAATTGTAGGCCAATAGAATCCAGCATCATAAATTTTTCTTGCTGTTAGTTGAGGCCCATAATGCCCTCCTGTTGGTCCTGTGTGACAATGGTTTAAAATTTTACTAGCTTCAGCTCCGAATACACATCGGCGTATTATTCCATCGGGACAACTTTTAAACAAATGTGGATCTTCCCAGAAATAGTGTTTTATATCACTGAAAAATTTCTTTCATTTTTGGTACGATAATCCTTTTTCAAGGAATCCACATACTAAATAGTTTGCATAGTCTGCAAACCATGGAATTTCATTATAATCTATCTTCAATAGATATTCATCAGGAAAGTTGTCTGGTATGGCCGATTCATTTAGAACTTCTAATTCGGGATTTTTAAGACGAGAAAGATGATCAGCGGCGAGATTTTCTGCTCCTCTTTTATCTCGGATTTCAATATCGAACTCTTGTAAGAGTAAGATCCAACGGATTAGTCTTGGTTTGGCATCTTGTTTTGAAAATAGGTATCTAAGAGCAGAATGGTCGGTATAGACCACCATTTTTGCTAGAATGAGATATGAACGAAATTTGTCAAAAGCAGAGACAATAGCAAGGAGTTCTTTTTCAGTAGTTGTGTAATTTGTTTGTGCTCCTTGTAAAGTCTTACTAGCATAATATATAGGTTGAAATCGTTTTTCAATCCTTTGTCCTAAAAGGGCTCCCATTGCAAAATCACTTGCATCGCACATTAGTTCAAATGGTAGATTCCAATTTGGTGTTATCATGATCGGCGCATTAGTGAGTTTCTCTTTAAGAATATTAAAAGATTTAATGCATTCATCTAAAAAGATGAATGGAGCATCCTTTTCTAGGAGTTTATTCATAAGAGTGGCAATTTTAAAAAAATCTTTTATGAAACGTCGGTAAAAACCGGCATGCCCTAGAAAACTCCTAACTCCTCTAACATTGGTGGGATGTGGAAGTTTAGCAATTACATCTACTTTAGCTCTATCCACTTCAATTCCTTCTTTTGAAATTTTATGATCAAGAACGATGCCTTCTTTAACCATGAAATGGCATTTCTCCCAATTAAGTACTAGATTTGATTGTTCGCATCTAATAAGCATTCGTTCCAGATTAGCTAGACATGTTTCAAATGTATCACCGAAGACTGAAAATTCATCCATGAAAACTTTCATGCATTCTTCTATCATGTCGTGAAAAATCGCCATCATGCACCTTTGAAAGGTTGCAGGGGCGTTGCAAAGTCCAAATGGCATGCGTTTGTAAGCAAAAGTACCATAAGGGCATGTGAATGTGGTTTTCTCTTGGTCTTCGGGTGCTATTGGAATTTGAAAATATCCAGAAAAACCATCAAGAAAACAATAGTAACTGTTTCCGGCTAATCTTTCCAACATTTGATCAATAAAAGGTAAGGGGAAGTGATCTTTTCTGGTGGCGTCATTTAATTTTATATAATCAATACATACACGCCATCATGTTACAGTCCTAGTAGGAATAAGCTCATTTTTCTCATTTGTAATGACAGTCA
This sequence comes from Rutidosis leptorrhynchoides, assembly GCF_046630445.1. Classification (NCBI taxonomy): domain Eukaryota; kingdom Viridiplantae; phylum Streptophyta; class Magnoliopsida; order Asterales; family Asteraceae; genus Rutidosis; species Rutidosis leptorrhynchoides. The sequence goes on from NC_092339.1 coordinate 133,091,803, forward strand.
TGCCACCCTTCTTAGGCACGCATTGAACTGGGCTTACCCATGGACTATCAGAAATTGGATAAATTAAACCTGCGTCTAGCAGTTTAATAATTTCTTTTTTAACTACATCTTGCATATTAGGATTTAGTCTTCGTTGGCGCTGCACATACGTTTTATGACCTTCTTCCATAAGGATTTTATGTGTGCAATACGAAGGACTTATTCCTTTTATATCATGAATCTTCCATGCAATAGCTGGTTTATGAGCTTTCAACACAGAAATAAGTTGTGATTTCTCATTTTCAGTAAGAGAAGACGATATTATTACAGGTAATTCAGATTCACCATGTAAATAAGCGTATTCCAAATGGTTTGGAAGTGGCTTTAACTCTAGTGTCGGAGGTTCTTCTATCGATGATTTATATCGATATCTGTCTTCTTCTTTTAGCATTTGAATTTATTTTGTTGTTGGTTCATATCCATTAGCTATTAGTGTAGCTAACATTTCAGCTTCATCAATTGGTTCAGTTCCTTCTCCTAAAGAACATTCTCCTGTTCCTTGTAATTCTGGAAATTCTTCTAACAATTCTGCATGTGAATCTATAGTTTGAATATAATAACATGGATCATCTACAGATTGTGGTTGTTGCATTGCTCTATCAACTGAAAAGGTAACACTCTCATCCTCTATACTTAGGTTCAGTTTCTTACCAAACACGTCTATCATTGCTTTAGCCGTGTTTAAGAATGGTCTTCCTAATATGAGAGGAACTTGAGAATCTTCTTCCATGTCTAGAACAACAAAATCTACTGGAAATACTAAAGTACCAACTTTAACTAGCATGTTCTCCATTATCCCTCTAGGATATTTTATTGATCTATCAGCTAGTTGTATGCTTATTCTTGTTGGTTTCAATTCTCCAAGGTCTAGTTTAGCGTATAGTGAATACGACATTAAATTTATACTAGCACCTAAGTCTGCCAATGCTTCTATTGAACTAAGACTACCCAGAAAACATGGAATTGTGAAACTTCCTGGATCAGATAATTTTTCTGGTATCTTATTCAACACCACTGCTGAACAATTAGCATTCATAGTAACGGCCGAGAGTTCTTCCATTTTCTTTCTATTTGTGATTAGATCTTTCAAGAATTTAGCGTATCTAGGCATTCCTGAAATCATATCAATGAAAGGAAGATTTACATTTATCTGTTTAAACATATCCAAGAATTTGGATTGCTCGGTTTCAAGTCTTTCTTTTTTCATTTTACTCGGGTAAGGAAGTGGTGGTTGGTATGGTTTAACATAAGGTTTAGCCTTAACTGTGTTATCTTCATTAACCTTTTCAACTACCGGTTCTTTTTCCTTATCTTGTTCAGATTGTGGTTCTTATGGAGTAGGAATAGCTTCATCAGAAATTACAGGTATTTCAGGTGGTTTAAGTGTTGTACCACTTCTTGTGGTAATGGCTTTAGCTGTTTCATTCCGGGGGTTTGCATTTGTATCACTAGGTAAACTTCCCAGTTTTCTTTCACCTATTAACCTTGCTAGGTTACTTACTTCTTGTTTCAAGTTTTGAATAGAAGCTTGTTGATTTCTAAATGCTTGAGCATTTTGTTCATTAGTTTGTTTCTGGGATGTGAAAAACTGCGTTTGAGTTTCAACTAGCTTCATTATCATATCTTCTAAATTCGGCTTTTTATCATCGGTTTGTGGTGGTTTGTTTTGAAAATTAGGTCTTTGCTGGTTGTAAGTATTATTGGATACTTGTTGATTGCTAGGACCTTGTTGGTTGTTGTATGGAATATTTCGGTTATAATTCTGGTTTTGATTGTAAATCGGTCTTGGCGGTTGATAATTATTCTGATAATTATTTCCAGGCCTTTGGTTTAGATATGAAACATTCTCTCTTTGTTCCATTGTTAGTTCAATACTGAGACAATCTTTTGTCAAATGTGGTCCTTCACACTGCTCACAAATAATTCGTATTGAGTGTATATCTTTAGTCATCTTTTCCATTCGTCTCTCGATAGCATCTATCTTTGCTGAACTGGAATCTAAGTCATGGCTAGAATCGGCTCTAGCTGCTTTAGATGATCTAACGATATCTTTTTCTTGGTGCCACTCATGTGAGTGAGAAGCAGTGTTATCAATAATTTTGTAAGCATCAGTTTCGGTTTTCTTCATAATAGAACCACCAGCTGCTATATCGATGTCTTTCCTTGTAGTGATGTCCCATCCTTGGTAGGATATTTGTACTATTTGACAGGTGTCTAAACAATGTTGCGGACATCCTCTTAATAATTTTCCAAATCTTGTCCACGCCTCATATAGAGTTTCATTTGGCTTCTGTGTGAACGTAACAATTTCTGCTTGAAGTCTTACAGCTTTAGATGCCGGAAAGAATTGTCTAAGAAATTTTTCAACTAAAACGTCCCAGGTATCAATCGCCCCTTCAGGTAACGATTCCAACCAATCTTTGGCTTCTCCCTTTAAAGTCCAGGGAAATAACATGAGATATATCTATATCTGTTCATCTTCCACTTCTCGGATTTTAAATAGTGTGCAGATCCTATTAAAGGTACGAAGATGTTCATTTGGATCTTCCTTCGGCGCACCACTAAATTGGCATTGATTAGTCACCATGTGTAGAATTTGTCCTTTGATTTCATAATCTGGCGCATTAATGTCTGGATGAGTAATTGCGTGACCTTGGCCAGTGCGTTTAGCTCTCATTCGGTCTACCATACTTAAAGGTTCCAGATTCTCCATAATTGAATTTGTTGAATCGGAATCACTAGAGGATTCTGATTTAATGGTTCGTTCCTCAACAATCTCTGTTTGAATGATTGGTGTTTCCGGAGGAAAGTTTAGTGGTTCAGGATCTTTGAATCGTCCCTGAATATTCTCCGGATTCTCAATTGTGAGGTCGGGTTCAAAAAATAGATTATCAACGGCGACAATATTAGCTAGATGTCTTGATCTAGTTACAGGTGGTGAACGTACAAAAGGTGGTGAACGTCTTGCTCGGTGCATTCACTGAATATCCTATTAGTTTTTAAAAAGGAAAGAAAAATTATATAAGTTATCCAATCAATAGACTTTTCTGATTTTTCCCACGTTTCGAATAGCCAAAAGATGCAGCAGAGGGGCAGAATTCGTTTGGTCTCAATATAATTGAGTACTGTTTGGCTCCAATAACCCGGTCCACGTACAAATCCAACTATTACTACGAAATTTTGATGTCTATCAATTTAACCACTTAAAATAAATTTTCGTAATTTTAAGAAATTTAGATAAGAAGTAGAGTAAAAATCTATGTCCTAAAAACTAGAATAGCGAGAAATAAGAAAGAAAAAGAGCGCGTCGAGAAATAAGGAAGAAAACGAAAAGAGTTGAAAAATAAAAGGCGTCGAAAAATAAGAAAGAAAAAGAGTGACTTATAAAACTTTAAAACACTCGACTAACCCAACCTTATTACTACCACTAACTTAAAATTATAATCGCAAATTGAGATTACTAATTGGAATGATAATTGATACATAGGTAAAAGGTGTCTAAAAATATTAAAGCTTACAAGTAAAACTATATCCCAAATGGAAATGACTTAAAAAGGTACTAAAACTTAAAAAGACGTCGCAAAATTCTAAAGCACTTTAATCTTAGTCTAAAGAAAAAGCACTTAAGGGATTTTACGGCAAAGCCTAAAAATCTAAATAAAAAAAAATAACTATGGCAAAAACTATGAATTAATAACTAAATACGAGCGAAAAATACAAATATTTCGCTAAAACAATTAAAAAGAGACAAAATATAAAAATATACTAAAAGTTGTAAAAAGTACAATTTTTTATAAAAATATTATTTTTATATTATTTATTTTATAAAACTATTAATTTTATATTTTATTTAAACTAATTTAACTAAATAATACAAATAATAAAATAACTAAACTAATTAATATAATATAAATAACCTAATTAGGTTTAAAGTTAATAATAATAATAATTACCCCGTATTAATTGCGATTAGGGTTTCTGGTCACGTGTGTCAGGGCGGCTCCGCGAGTTGCGGTGCCCGAAGCTGGAAAACTCCGTGAGTCGCGGGGTTCGAAAATTCAGATTAGGTAGCTTCGTTTGACAGGTTTCGGTTTTTTTATTTATTTATATATATATTTTTTATTTTTCTGTTTTTAATTTAATTAAAATATTTATATAATTTAAATAAAACTTATATTTTAAAAACTAGAATAGAAATAAAAATATGTTACAATTTTATAAATAAAAATCTTAAAACTAGATTTATATATAATTTTTTTTTCGGTTTTTGATTTTATGTTTTAAATAAAAACAAAATATTTAAATAAAACTTATATTTTTATAAAATAAAAATAAAGAAACTTTATAAAACTTAAATATTTAACAATCTCTTAAAAATATTTAATTTTTTTTTGTTTTCTTTTCTATGTTTTCGAATATTTAAAACGTATTTTTACAAAAACATATTTTATAAAAGTAAACTAAAAATAATTTTTTTTTATTTAGCGTTGCGCTTCCGGCGTTTAAGCAAGAAATTGAGTTTCCCGACAGCGGCGCCAAAAATACTTGATGTTCTCGCTAGGTGTATATAAAATAGCTTATATTTTACAAGGAAATACTATTAAATACGATACAATTTTACACAAGATATTTATTTATTTATAGAATGGATATACTTAAACCTTGCTACAACACTTATAGGCAGTGTACCTAATCGTACAGTAGTGTAGTTTTTAGTAAGTCCGGTTCGTCCCACAGGGAAAATATTTAAACAAAGCTTAACGCTATATTAGTTTAAATTTATAAAAATACAAATATATATATAAGTAATATTATTATTATAAAGGGGGTTTTTACCGTTTAATGACCGGTTTGTCGATTTTAAAAATTTAGTCGCAGTTAAAACCAAAATTAAAAATAAATACAAGACTTAATGTAAAGTAAATAACGATAATGAAATTGTGATAAATAAAAGTGCGATAAAATAAACTTGCGATAATTAAAAAGTACGATAATTAAAAGTGCAATTAAATACAATAACAATAAATAAAAGTGCGATAATTAGAAGTGCAATTAAATATAAAATAAAGGAAATTAAATATGAAATAAAAGAATTATGCTTATTTAAACTTCCGTAATCATGATGTTTGACGTGTTGATTTTAGTTTTATGCCCATGGGATAATTGTCCTTTGTCCTGGATTATTTAATATGTCCGTCTGGTTTTTGTCCATAACAGTCCATCAATCATAAATATAAAGTGCGAGTGTCCTCGTCAAATTATCCTTATACCCGAAGTTAAATATTCCAACTAATTGGGGACTTAAACTGTAACAAGATTTTAATACTTTGTTTAATAATTACACCAGGTTATCGACTGCGTGTAACCCAAGGTTTTAATACTTTGTTAACAATTATGCCAAGTGTCCTTGTACATAATTTCACCCCTGTTTTAATAATTCTAGTGGCTATTAATCCATTCCCGTGTCCGGTTAAATGAACGATTATTCATACATATAAATATCCCGCCCATCGTGGCCGATTGAGTGTATATGGTTATTTATAGGGACGTCCAATTGTAAATCTTTATATTAAAATTAACAAACTATCATTTAGTTAAACAAATATAAAGCCCATTAATAGCCGATAGTCTAATTTCCACAAGTGTCGTTCTTTTGTCCAAACCCCAATTATAGTACAAAGCCCAATTACCCAATTTTAGTAATTAGCCCAACATCATGATTACTTCGTTTTAAATAAGCATAATAATAACTTAGCTACGAGACATTAATGTAAAAAGGTTGAACATAACTTACAATGATTAAAAATAGCGTAACGTTACATTGACAGAATTTCGACTTACACCCTTACAACATTCGCTAACATACACTTATTATTAGAAATTAAAATTAAAATATAAAATATAAATATATAATTTACGTATGATGAAGAAGGAAAAAGATGTGTTTTGTGTTACACCAAAGCTCGATTTTTATAGGCCTGTGATCCGGAAAAGATGCTCATGCGATCGCATGAGCTTTACCCTTCAAGGCCATGCGATCGCATGGCCAGCTGGGGAGAGCCAAATTTGGTTGTTTTCTTCTGCCGACGTTTATTTAAATATAATATAATATATATATTAATTTTAAGAATTAGTTATATATTATATTATATTCATATGCATAGTTGACTTGTAATTTTTAGTCCGTTGCGTCGAGCGTTGAGAGTTGACTCTGGTCCCGGTTTCGGATTTTCGAACGTCCTTGCGAATAATTTAATATCTTGTACTTTGCTTTTTGAATCTTGTACTCTTGTAATTTTGAGACGTTTCTTATCAATAATTGGAACCTCATTGATTGTATTTTGTACTTTTGAGCTTTTTGGTCGTTTGCGTCTTCAATTCGTCGAATCTTCCTTTTGTCTTCACCTTTTATTATTTAAACGAATATCACTTGTAAATAGAACAATTGCAACTAAAAGCTTGTCTTTCTTGAGGAATAATGCTATGAAATATATGTTCGTTTTTAGCATTATCAAATAAGACTGAAGCGGGTACTAGTGAGAAGCGCAAATGGGATAACCACAACAACAACAACAACAACAACAACAGGGGAAGGAACTATGAACAGAACCCGGCGAAACGACATGAGGGTTTCAGAGGAAACAACAATGGTGGAAACCTCAACCCCAACAACAACACCAACTCCAACCCGAACTACAAGGGAACCTTACCACAATGCAAGTAGTGCTACAAGAATCATACTGGGTATTGCAATGTTGTTTGTGAGAAGTGCCAATGGACTGGGCATGTTGGAAAAGACTGCAAGGTCACTACTTTGAATGGGAAGCCGAACCCCACAGGGCCAAGGAAGTGTTACGAATGCGGGCAGACAGGCCATTTCAGAAATGCATGTCCAAATAAGCGAAAAGATGGCGGACCATCGCGCGCTAGAGCTTTCAATGTTAATGCAAGGGACGCACGCAAAAACCACGACTTGGTGACAGGTATATTCAAAATCAACAATCTTTTAGCTTTTGTCTTGTTTGATACTGGTGCGGATAGAAGTTATGTATGTAGACATTTTTTGTAACAACCCAAACCAAACCACGACAATTCCCGTTAAATTTCACAACACAAAAAAAAAATTTCTGGTGCAGTTCATTTGCGCGGCGCGCCAGGTGGGTGCGCGGCGCGCCAAACCACCTGGACAGCCCGCTGTCCCCGGAAGTCAATTTAACGAAAATGTTTGACTAGTTCCCGACATTTTTAGCCAAAACGCTTTTAACCATAAATTCATATATATAAAACTAGCACGTTTAATTAATAAAATTGAGTTTACGAAGCGGGTCCCACAACGACCCATTTTACCACCTTAAGTACTGAAATACAATATTTGACCAAAAGACTTTTAATACAACAAAGCCGAGCATGGCGATTGGGAATACGCTACCCAATCCTAAATGATCCAAAAGTAAGTCACTAAAGCAACTATGCACGTCTTCTAGTCCTCGCGCTTACCCGAGCCACCAATCCGCATGCAATCTATAAAAAAAAGAGTCAACAACGAGAGGGTAAGCTAACGCTTAGTGAATGATAATATACTACATACATATATATGCATAAAATGGACACGCCACATAAATAAACAAATACCGCATACCGGAGCGTCCAAGCCTAAAGGCAAGCTAATCTAAGTATACCATACGATCACTAAGCAACAAGCTAATAATACCATCAATAAGGTAAGTTCACCAACGTCAATGTGAACAACGCCAATAACTACCCCCGGAGGGTTAACTACATCACGACAACACAACCTTAATCACGAATTAGCAATTCGACAATCATGCAACATATCGTGCATATACCAATAACCGCAAGTCCACAATAGCTAGCAATACCAATAGCATATAGTTCATAATTAAATATGCCAATACATAATTCATACAACCATGGTTAACCAATTCGAACAAGGGAAACGGTACATACAAGACCGTTGGAGTTCATAACATCCGTTAGTGCTACTTAATCAACGCGTAGTCACTAATCCCCCGGGTGATGTCTTAAACAACGCGACTCACTCACCCTTTCCAATGTGGCGTCTTAAACAACGCGACGATTCCACATGCCATTCGATACGATGGGTGGTGTCTTAAACAACGCGACATCCATTCCAATACATTGTGGTGTCTTAAACAACGCGACATCCACTTCTTTACCATGTGGTGTCTTAAACAACGCGACATCCACTTCTTTACAATGTGGTGTCTTAAACAACGCGACAATGCCACATTCATACGACACAAATAAATACATTATATACACATACGCATAATTATTCCACTCACAACCACGTGTGATAACGTACACCCAAAATGTGTACTTTGCCAAAGGTAGTCAACCAAAACGCACAACCGTGCCAATTGGACCTATGCACAAGCCCATCAAATCCACCTATATGTGAAGTGAGCTCTATAGCCGAGAATCACTTCACCCGACCCGCACCCATCCTACACATACATATGCATATAGGATATTAACACTCACCTTGAAGTCTTGAAGAAAGCTTCCAAGTAAACCGCAACTCGTCAATGGAAAATACCTATTCCATTATCACAATTACAACAATACACTTAGAGTGGATTCACAAGTCAACCAAATTCGACACTTAGTGCAATTTGACCCAAATGCACTACCAAGTACAAACCGCACCCAAAATTAACCAATAATCACTAACACAAGTGAGAATGGTCTTAATATGCCAATTAAACCCGATCATAGGTGTTAAACACCTATCTTGCCCAAAATGACACTTAAACCCTAGTTTGACCCATAAGAAGTCAATATCACGCTATTAGCAAGTTTTGACACCAAAACATATTTAACTCGGTTTAACACTTCAACTTAATCCATTTTAAGTTTATAAACTTTGTTAAATCGCCAATTGGGTCATAATCACCACCAAACCCTAATTTGACCCAAAGTCAAAGTTAGTCAACCAAATAACCCTAAATAGGTTTCAATACTTCCACAATCACTAAACCTAGTGATTAAACCCAATTTCAAGTTCTAAACATAACCAATTTGTTCACCAAACCGAAATCCACCAACAATAACAATAAACCCGATTACTAGCATCACTAAAGTCACTTCATGAGTCTAAATGGGTTTATCAACAAATCAAGTTCAAACCCTAACTTTGAATAGCAAAATCAACAATGAAATTCGGAGTTAGAACTTACCAATACCGCCAAAATGATGCCGTTGACGAGTGGAACAACTTTAATACCCGAGGTTTGACCCGAAACACCCTTCTTCTTCTCCAATTGGAGCTCTCTCTCTCTAAAACTCTCCTCTCACTCTAGGGTTTGAAGAGAGTGTTTGTGGTGGGTGAGAATGTGATCCAAACTGATCAAAGGATCAGTTTTGATGACCCCAAACCGTCCCCAAGTGAAAAGACCAAAGTACCCTTCATTTAAAGCCTTTAAAAAGGCTGAAAATTGCTTCTGCACCAATCGGCGCGCCGCGCCACTTTGTGGAGCGCCGCTCCACTCTGCAGGTCAGATTTCAGAAACTTGTTTTGGCCATAACTTTTTGACCGTAGCTCCGTTTTCGATGAATCAAATATCGTTGGAAACGTAATAAGATTTCCTTTCCAATGGTAAGGCTTTGAAACATTAACACAAACTTTATTTGGGGTTGAAAAGGTACGTACACACCTTGTACCTCAAACAACGTCCAGTTTTCCTTCGACGGTCGAGCAAGCAACACCTACATGTTGTGCACACTCCATACACACATACTACACCTTAAATACATTATGTGCAATAAATATTTGGGTCTTACAACTCTCCCCCACTTAGAATCGATCACGTCCTCGTGATCCTCGTCACTTAACCAAACGGACCACACTCCACGGTCCTCAACATAAGTCCCAATCCGACTTTCCTAAGCAATTCTTCCCGACGAATCGCCTTCCACAACTAAATCGTCATCCACGATTTTTCTCAAATCTACAATCCGAGCACTAAAACCATACTCATTCCCTCGCATCGGGAAACTCATCCCATCTCTAACCGAGATATCACTCCTCTAGCGTACCATTACCAAGTACCGTGCTAAAGCAACCAAGTCTCAACCTAAGGTCAACAACCCGAAACGATGAAGACCGAACCAAACGAATCCTTACGGATAACACCAATCACTAAACATCCCTTGTAGCGCATAATACAACCAATACGCAACTACCGTAACATCATAAGCGAACGACTAGAACCGCTAGCGTCCAATCGACTATAACAACTTAAAACCCTAGGCGTACAAAATCGACCATTGTCACGCCCGTAACGACATGTGAGCGAAATACGGCTATCGCATCAGTAATCACACAATACGGTCCTCACGATCCCACCATAGGAGTATAAAACAACTGATAGATCACTCAACACCGGATGAAGTCAGCGGACCCGAAAGTCATGCTTCACCGATATAACAATACCTCATGATGAAGTCAGCGGACCCCGAAAGTCATGCTTCACCACTATAACAATACCTCACACAACGAGTAGTGCAACATCGCGCTCCGCTACACTATAGTGAACCCTAACGGATACCGCTAACCGTCTACACTATCGAGCAAGAACCACCTATATCAAACATAGGCACAAAACAATAATTCTCTAAAAGAGAATTCGACACACACACATCCCTTAACCGAGGGATTTCACCTTGCTCGCCAAACACATCCATTATCTCTCAATGAGATTTACCACATTACCACCTCGGTGGTAATTTAAATCCAAACCAATAGTACAACTTGAACCAAAATTGTACTCCACCACAAATCGACCAAAAACTAGGTCCCAACACAAGTTTCGGATCTACCATAAGCACTATCTGAAATCTCACCCTAAAACTTCCTCGTGCGGGAGTGTAACTCCCCCACTTGGAACTACGTTCCATATCCATAACTCGTACTACCGTACAGTGCTACCAAATGTAGACTTTACCAACGATTGGGTACACACGACCCATCACCACATCTCGCTCTAACCTCGAGTTCACGAAGGATTTTAACCAATCCTTATACACTTTGAACGAAAGCGTACCGCAACACAATCGGAGTCGAACACCACGCTAGTAGGTATAAAAGAGGCACCTAATGTTGCATCATGTAGACTCCATTACCAACACACATTGAGATTAAAAACACTCGATCTCAAGGGTTCCCACCACCCGACGAACCTCATGGTTCATCACTTCAACATAAAAGCGAACACGCGCTTAACAATCGAACACCAAAACCATTTCCGTGGCTTGGTAGAAACATTTCTCAAATATCAAGGAATGCTTGGTTGCACCAAGTCTTACGCCCTTCGCCCGACAATCAAACGTCACCATAGGGTACTTCCATTAGGAACGTCACCCATAACAACAATATGCACAACACAAGGCATTAACAACTCAAACTCAAACAGCATCGAACATTCCCAAGACTTGTGACTCCTCATGCCACCATTGTAACATCTAGACGCGCTAGAATTCGATATACTCGTCCGCGTACCACCCGTGCTCACACTCGGACCCTTAGTCCTCTTACTCGGAGCACCATAAGAAACAACCCTTCTATCCCTTGAAGGCTCACCCTTCTTCGATCGTGTATGCGACTCGAAACCCCTAGCCAAGTCGAATAATTCCGAAAACGATTTCGCTTGACCACGACTAATTTTACTTTTCAAGTCGTCATTCAAAGTCCAATAGAAATCCCCCATTAACAAACGATCACTTCCCAAATACTCCGGACAAAAACGAGCCTTCGCCATAAAGGTCGTCTTGGGAGTACTCAAATCCATAGATCCTTGTCGCAAGTTTCGCAACTCATTACGCAATTCCCACAAATCGGCCGAAGTCCGGAACTCCTCGAAGAATTCCTCCTTAAACTCGTCCCACGATAAGACCATAAACGTTTCACCACCAACAAGATCAATCTTACCATCCAACCAATCCCTTGCCCTACCCCGCAACAAACTAGTTGCGAGCCTCGTCTTCTTCTCGGGAGGGCAATCAATCGTGCGAAAACGCCCTTCGTCATCCGAAATCCAAGTTGTGCTTACCAATGGATCCGGTTTCCCGTCGTACATCGGTGGTTTAGTCCTCATGAAGCTCTTAAGATAACGCTCCATTTCACTACTACTTTGAAGTTCGGAATACCTCCTTTCCATTCTTTCTTCCAACGCACCCATTTGCTCCGCAACGGCGGCCGCAACTCTAGCGTTAAACTCCGCGTCATTCGCCTCGGTCTCGTTTCGCGTCGTCATTCAAAAGAATGCAAAACGATTAGTCCACGAACGTATAAAACCGCACGCACAACACCGTCCCATCTTGCTAAACACTCGTCGTACATCACTTGTTAGACACGATTTGTACCCGTAATAAGGTTTGCAAGTTCTTATTACGCACACACGCCGCATCGACTCGTTAGTACAACGACCGCCTCGCTCGATGATAAGAACAAACACAACCAAAATTCTACGCGATACAAACACACGCGAGAATTATTACCACAACACAAAAGCATATTAATAATATCCGCATTACTAATATATACGTTAGTCGACCTATAAACAAGGCACTAACTAAACCCATTCCGACCCGAAATCCTACAAGTCCCGCAACAATTTAAGCACACACAAAAGTCTAAGTCTAGGCACCTATCTCAAGTCACCTAAATCCCTTAGACCATGCTCTGATACCACTTGTAACAACCCAAACCAAACCACGAAAATTCCCGTTAAATTTCACAACACAAAAAAAAAAATTCTGGTGCAGTTCATTTGCGCGGCGCGCCAGGTGGGTGCGCGGCGCGCCAAACCACCTGGACAGCCCGCTGTCCCCGGAAGTCAATTTAACGAAAATGTTTGACTAGTTCCCGACATTTTTAGCCAAAACGCTTTTAACCATAAATTCATATATATAAAACTAGCACGTTTAATTAATAAAATTGAGTTTACGAAGCGGGTCCCACAACGACCCATTTTACCACCTTAAGTACCGAAATACAATATTTGACCAAAAGACTTTTAATACAACAAAGCCGAGCATGGCGATTGGGAATACGCTACCCAATCCTAAATGATCCAAAAGTAAGTCACTAAAGCAACTATGCACGTCTTCTAGTCCTCGCGCTTACCCGAGCCACCAATCCGCATGCAATCTATAAAAAAAAGAGTCAACAACGAGAGGGTAAGCTAACGCTTAGTGAATGATAATATACTACATACATATATATGCATAAAATGGACACGCCACATAAATAAACAAATACCGCATACCGGAGCGTCCAAGCCTAAAGGCAAGCTAATCTAAGTATACCATACGATCACTAAGCAACAAGCTAATAATACCATCAATAAGGTAAGTTCACCAACGTCAATGTGAACAACGCCAATAACTACCCCCGGAGGGTTAACTACATCACGACAACACAACCTTAATCACGAATTAGCAATTCGACAATCATGCAACATATCGTGCATATACCAATAACCGCAAGTCCACAATAGCTAGCAATACCAATAGCATATAGTTCATAATTAAATATGCCAATACATAATTCATACAACCATGGTTAACCAATTCGAACAAGGGAAACGGTACATACAAGACCGTTGGAGTTCATAACATCCGTTAGTGCTACTTAATCAACGCGTAGTCACTAATCCCCCGGGTGATGTCTTAAACAACGCGACTCACTCACCCTTTCCAATGTGGCGTCTTAAACAACGCGACGATTCCACATGCCATTCGATACGATGGGTGGTGTCTTAAACAACGCGACATCCATTCCAATACATTGTGGTGTCTTAAACAACGCGACATCCACTTCTTTACCATGTGGTGTCTTAAACAACGCGACATCCACTTCTTTACAATGTGGTGTCTTAAACAACGCGACAATGCCACATTCATACGACACAAATAAATACATTATATACACATACGCATAATTATTCCACTCACAACCACGTGTGATAACGTACACCCAAAATGTGTACTTTGCCAAAGGTAGTCAACCAAAACGCACAACCGTGCCAATTGGACCTATGCACAAGCCCATCAAATCCACCTATATGTGAAGTGAGCTCTATAGCCGAGAATCACTTCACCCGACCCGCACCCATCCTACACATACATATGCATATAGGATATTAACACTCACCTTGAAGTCTTGAAGAAAGCTTCCAAGTAAACCGCAACTCGTCAATGGAAAATACCTATTCCATTATCACAATTACAACAATACACTTAGAGTGGATTCACAAGTCAACCAAATTCGACACTTAGTGCAATTTGACCCAAATGCACTACCAAGTACAAACCGCACCCAAAATTAACCAATAATCACTAACACAAGTGAGAATGGTCTTAATACGCCAATTAAACCCGATCATAGGTGTTAAACACCTATCTTGCCCAAAATGACACTTAAACCCTAGTTTGACCCATAAGAAGTCAATATCACGCTATTAGCAAGTTTTGACACCAAAACATATTTAACTCGGTTTAACACTTCAACTTAATCCATTTTAAGTTTATAAACTTTGTTAAATCGCCAATTGGGTCATAATCACCACCAAACCCTAATTTGACCCAAAGTCAAAGTTAGTCAACCAAATAACCCTAAATAGGTTTCAATACTTCCACAATCACTAAACCTACTGATTAAACCCAATTTCAAGTTCTAAACATAACCAATTTGTTCACCAAACCGAAATCCACCAACAATAACAATAAACCCGATTACTAGCATCACTAAAGTCACTTCATGAGTCTAAATGGGTTTATCAACAAATCAAGTTCAAACCCTAACTTTGAATAGCAAAATCAACAATGAAATTCGGAGTTAGAACTTACCAATACCGCCAAAATGATGCCGTTGACGAGTGGAACAACTTTAATACCCGAGGTTTGACCCGAAACACCCTTCTTCTTCTCCAATTGGAGCTCTCTCTCTCTAAAACTCTCCTCTCACTCTAGGGTTTGAAGAGAGTGTTTGTGGTGGGTGAGAATGTGATCCAAACTGATCAAAGGATCAGTTTTGATGACCCCAAACCGTCCCCAAGTGAAAAGACCAAAGTACCCTTCATTTAAAGCCTTTAAAAAGGCTGAAAATTGCTTCTGCACCAATCGGCGCGCCGCGCCACTTTGTGGAGCGCCGCTCCACTCTGCAGGTCAGATTTCAGAAACTTGTTTTGGCCATAACTTTTTGACCGTAGCTCCGTTTTCGATGAATCAAATATCGTTGGAAACGTAATAAGATTTCCTTTCCAATGGTAAGGCTTTGAAACATTAACACAAACTTTATTTGGGGTTGAAAAGGTACGTACACACCTTGTACCTCAAACAACGTCCAGTTTTCCTTCGACGGTCGAGCAAGCAACACCTACATGTTGTGCACACTCCATACACACATACTACACCTTAAATACATTATGTGCAATAAATATTTGGGTCTTACATTTTTGCGATAAGATTAATTGGTCATTAGTCCCTTTAAAAGAGAGTATGCTTGTCGAGGTCGCTAATGGAAAACTTGAGAAAGTTGACCATATTAGTCGAGGAGCTATTATCAACATAGCTGGTGCAGATTTCGAAATTGATTTGATACCCATCAAACTAGGAAGTTTTGACGTGATCGTCGGTATGGATTGGTTGAGCAAGATAAGGGCCGATATTATTTGTTGAGATAAAGCTCTTCGTATACCACAAGGAGACAGTGAGCCACTGATCATCTACGGAGAGAGATGTACCTCGAAGCTGAACCTCATAAGTTGCTTGAAAGTGCAAAAGATTATGAAGAAGGGACGTCTTGCTGTCCTAGCGCATGTGAAAACAGTAGAAACTGAGGTGAAGAGCGTGAACGATGTTCGAATTGTGAACAAATTTTCCGATGTCTTCCCAGAGGAATTGCCTGGATTACCACCGCCGAGAGCCGTAGAGTTTCAGATCGACTTAGTGCCAGGAGCTGCACCTGTAGCTCGCGCACCTTATAGACTCGCACCTTCCGAGATGCAAGAATTACAAAGTCAACTACAAGAACTACTTGATCGAGGCTTTATCCAACCAAGCTTCTCGCCTTGGGGCGCACCTGTGTTGTTTGTGAAGAAGAAGGATGGATCCTTCCATATGTGTATCGACTACCGTGAACTCAACAAATTGACTATCAAGAATCGGTATCCTCTTCCACGAACTGACGATCTTTTTGATCAACTACAAGGTTCGAGCGTTTACTCTAAGATCGATTTGCGATCCGGTTATCACCAATTGAGGGTGAAAGAAAGTGACGTGATGAAAACTGCATTCAAAACCCGTTATGGTCATTATGAGTTTCTCGTGATGCCATTCAGTTTGACAAATGCACCTGCCGTGTTCATGGATCTTATGAATCGTGTCTGCAAGCTGTACCTGGATAAGTTTGTTATCGTCTTCATAGATGATATCCTCATCTACTCTAAGAGGGAAGAAGAGCATGAGCAAAATCTCCGATTAGTACTTGAACTCTTGAGACAAGAGCAACTTTACGCCAAATTCTCCAAGTGTGAATTTTGGTTGAAAGAAGTCCAGTTTCTGGGTCATGTTGTGAGCGACCAGGGTATCAAAGTTGACCCCGCCAAGATTGAAGCTATCAGCAAGTGGAAGACCCCCACTACTCCGACGCATATTTGCCAGTTCCTAGGTCTCGCCGGTTACTACCAAAGGTTCATTGAAGGATTTTCTCTGATTGCGCGTCCTTTGACCGCACTGACTCACAAGGGCAAGAAGTTCATTTGGGAACCCGCACATGAATCAGCATTCTAAACTTTGAAGAAGAAGTTAACCACCGCACCTATCTTATCACTCCCTGAAGGCAGTGACGATTTCGTCATTTATTGTGATGCTTCGAAAAGTGGTTTTGGTTGTGTACTGATGCAACGATCAAAGGTTATTGCCTATGCTTCTTGCTAATTGAAGATTCACGAGCGGAACTACACTACACATGATCTTGAACTTGGAGCCGTTGTCTTTGCGCTCAAATTGTGGAGACACTATCTTTATGGAACTAAGAGCACTATCTTCACCGATCACAAGAGTCTCCAACACATCTTCGATCAGAAGCAATTGAATATGAGACAGCGTCGATGGATCGAGACGCTCAACGACTACGATTGTGAACTACGTTATCATCCTGGCAAGGCCAATGTTGTAGCTGACGCCTTGAGCCGAAAGGAGAGGACGGCACCTCTTCGTGTTAGGGCTCTGAACATCACCATCCATTCGAACCTTAATAGCCAGATCAGAGTAGCCCAAGATGAGGCTCTCAAGGAGGAGAATATATCTCACGAACATTTGAACATACTTGTTTCTCGATTCGAGGTTAGGGAGTCTGGACTCCGATGTTATGCCGGAAGAATTTGGGTACCTCTTTATGGAGATCTACGGAACCTTATACTTGATGAAGCCCACAAGTCGAGATATTAGATTCATCCCGGCACGAGCAAAATGTACCACGACCTTAAAGAACAGTATTGGTGGCCGAATCTTAAGAAAGACGTTGCAACTTATGTTGGGAAGTGTTTGACTTGTTCGAAAGTTAAAGCCGAGCATCAGAGACCTTCTGGGTTACTTCAATAGCCGGAAATCCCACAATAGAAGTGGGAAAGGATCACAATGGATTTCATTACTAAGCTACCAAAGACGGTGGGCGGATACGATACTATTTGGGTTATTGTTGACCGCCTTACCAAATCTGCACACTTCCTAGCGATGAAGGAGACGGATACAATGGAAAGACTTGCTCAACTATACATCAAGGAGGTTGTATCACATCATGGTGTTCCTTTATCGATCATCTCAGATCGCGATCCCCGTTTTGCTTCTAGATTTTGGCGTTCTTTGCAAGAAGCCATGGGAACTCGTCTTGACATGAGTACTGCTTATCACCCTCAGACTGACGGGCAAAGTGAATGAACGATTAAGACCTTGGAGGACATGTTGCGTGCATGTTTCATTGATTTCAGAAAGGCCTGGGAAAGGCATTTGCCATTAGCCGAATTCTCGTACAACAATAGTTATCACTTGAGCATTAATGCCGCACCTTTTGAAGCATTGTATGGCCGTAAGTGCCGATCTCCTATTTGTTGGGCCGAGGTAGGCGAAAATAAAATCACCAGACCCGAGGTAGTCCATGAAACAACGGAGAAGATCGTCCAGATTCAAGCTAGACTTAAGACTGCCCGCGATCGTCAAAAGAGTTATGCCGATCTTAAACGTAAGGACTTTGAATTCAACGTGGGCGACCATGTAATGTTAATGGTTGCACCTTGGAAAGGTGTGATCCATTTTGGAAAACGTGGAAAATTAAACCCACGATACATTGGTCCTTTTGAAATCTTAGAACGTGTTGGACCCATTGCATACCGTTTGGATCTACCAGCACAATTGAGCTCAGTTCATCCTACCTTCCACGTGTCAAACTTGAAGAAGTGTCTTGCTGCACCTGAACTTATCATACCACTGGAGAAACTTACGATTGATGACAAACTCCACTTCGTGGAAGAGCCTGTTGAAATTATGGATCGTGAGATCAAAACTTTGAAACGCAACAAGATTCTGATCGTCCGGGTACGATGGAATGCCAAACGAGGACCTGAGTTTACTTGGGAGCGAGAGGATCAAATGATGCGGAAGTATCCTCACCTTTTCCCGACTCCTCCATCTACCTCAGCTTAAATTTCGGGACACAATTTTCTTTAACAGGTGGGTAATGTAACAACCCTGGATTTTTCCAATGTTTATTTATTAATAATTGTTATTATTAATACGTGTGATTAAACAAATGTATGATATTACATTTACATGTTGCCATGATTGCCCGTACTTGACTTTAATTGCCCGAAACGTCTTTGTGACACACGAAACTTGCACGAATAATATTTTCAAGTATTATTTACATTCATGATTAGTTTTATTAATCATTTTAATTAACTAAGGTTACTAGTTAATTACTTGGGCCTTTATTTGTGTTAATGGACTTTTAATTGGATTTATTTGTTAATTAATTGAACTTGGGCTTGATTAATGTTATGGGCTCATGACATTGGACTTATAAGCCCACCCTACATCTTAATGGACTTCATTAGCCCATGTCTTTCATATGTAAGTATCACTTTAAATTGTAACTAGTTAGTTTATACTTGAAGAATCTTGTTACTACATAATCCCCATGCAAGTTCTCTTATTAACCACCCTTAAAGGACAAACACATGCTAGTGACTAGTGGTTTATTTCCTTCCTCCCTTTCCCTCATGTGGTCGTCGGCCATAGGCCTTTTGATGGAGGTTTTTGTTTCAATTTTTCTATTACTTCTTGCTCACAATTCTCTCATTCCAAAACACACATTACTTGCTCACTTTTTCTCTCATTTCTTTCTCTTATTCTCTCTAAATATTGTGGGTAACTTGAACTTCTTTTTCTCTTTTTCTTTCTTGCTAAAACCGTGACATAACACCCCTTAATCATCATCATCATTTGTTGTTTTGATACTTGTCTTTGTTAATTGCTTACTAGTTGTTACTTGTTTCATATTGTTGTTGTTTACTTACTATTTTCTAAGAAGCAAACTTGTTAGTTTGATTCTTCATCTAACTTGTTCTTACAAGGCATACAAGAACATAAAGTTTCTAGCTTATGTTCTTCATTTATTATTTCAAAAGATTTAAGGTTCATGTGTTGTAAATCATACTTGTAATTCATGTTAGTAAACTTTAAAGTTTACTTTCTTAAAGATCAAACTTTGGTTTGAATCTTTAAAGTATGCAATCCATGAACTTATTTACTTGTGTACTTAGTTTATTTCTTCATATTATGCACTTTAATTTCATGTTTGTTGGTTGTTATTGGTCAAGTGTTACTAGTTAACCTTGATCTCATTAATCTTGAACTAAAAGTTAACTTTGAAAGTTCAAGAACATGTAAGTAAGCTTTCTTTAATTATAACTTTGTACACTTATGTTAGATCTAGACTTTTGAGTCTTGAATCTTCAAGATCTAACTAAGAACTATGTTCTACAACTTAAGATCTTGATTTCATAAGTTCACTTTCAAGTTTGTAACTTATTATTACTTTTAAAGTTCATGTATGTGTTAGATCTAAGACTTTGATGTAACTTTGGTTCATCAAAACACTTGCAACACTTAAGTGAGTTGTGCTTCATGTCTTAGACTTACACTTGGGTTATGATGGTCAAACCTTGGTGAAAATGATGCAAACACATCAACGAGTTATACACTTGAAGCTATATGCATCAAGGATGAGAACCATGATAAGCATCGAGTACCAAGAACCACCGGAACCTACTAACCCTACTGTTTTACTATTTCTGTGTCTTACCCGTACGACCTGGGCTAATGTAATTATGATTTTTAGATAGCTCTGTTCGAGTAGATAACTTTTCATATAGGACTCATCTTAATCCAAGTTACGGTTTAGGATTTATGGCCCTCCGATCGTCACTATGTCCATTTAACGTTGTGCTGAAAATTTAGACCTACTCGCACTTAGACCGTCTCCACGGTCAAACGAAGATGAGTTTGCTTCTGTAATTTTTATCACACTTAAAGGACTCATAGACGGAGCCATGGCCACTGGTCTCACCTTATTTCGGTAGGTATAGAGGCAGTGGTGACTGACCGAAATCAGCCTTTGTTTTAAACTACTTTCATGAACGAAACTTACTTTACACCTTTTGTTTGATGATGAATGATGATGACCCTTAAGACCTTATTTACATACTTTTATAACTATTCAGATTATTTACTGACTTAGTACTATTTGACTTAGGTTAAGGACCCGTTT
This sequence comes from Rutidosis leptorrhynchoides, assembly GCF_046630445.1. NCBI lineage: Eukaryota > Viridiplantae > Streptophyta > Magnoliopsida > Asterales > Asteraceae > Rutidosis > Rutidosis leptorrhynchoides. The sequence goes on from NC_092339.1 coordinate 133,112,714, forward strand.
GGACAACCTACACACTTGCTTATTTCCCTAGTCATACTTTACCGCTACTTTATCATTGTGAGTTATAGCATTTGTAGTGACCCGAACTTTTCCATGTTTATATATATATTAAATGAAATTGTTATTTTACATGATTAAGTGTTTCCAACATGTTAAGCAATCAAACTTATTAAGACTTGATTAATTGAAATAGGTTTCATATAGACAATTGACCACCCAAGTTGACCGGTGATTCACGAACGTTAAAACTTGTAAAAACTATATGATGACATATATATGGTTATATATATAGTTAACATGATATTATGATAATTAAACATATCATTAAGTATATTAACAATGAAATACATATGTAAAAACAAGACTACTAACTTAATGATTTTGAAACGAGACATATATGTAACGATTATCGTTGTAACGACATTTAATGTATATATATCATATTAAGAGATATTCGTACATCATAATATCATGATAATATAGTAATTTAAAATCTCTTTTGATATTATAAACATTGGGTTAACCACATTTAACAAGATCGTTAACCTAAAGGTTTCAAAACAACACTTACATGTAACGACTAACGATGACTTAACGACTCAGTTAAAATGTATATACATGTAGTGTTTTAATATGTATTCATACACTTTTGAAAGACTTCAAGACACTTATCAAAATACTTCTACTTAACAAAAATGCTTACAATTACATCCTCGTTCAGTTTCATCAACAATTCTACTCGTATGCACCCGTATTCGTACTCGTACAATACACAGCTTTTAGATGTATGTACTATTGGTATATACACTCCAATGATCAGCTCTTAGCAGCCCATGTGAGTCACCTAACACATGTGGGAACCATCATTTGGCAACTAGCATGAAATATCTCATAAAATTACAAAAATATGAGTAATCATTCATGACTTATTTACATGAAAACAAAATTACATATCCTTTATATCTAATCCATACACCAACGACCAAAAACACCTACAAACACATTCATTCTTAAATTTTCTTCATCTAATTGATCTCTCTCAAGTTCTATCTTCAAGTTCTAAGTGTTCTTCATAAATTCCAAAAGTTCTAGTTTCATAAAATCAAGAATACTTCCAAGATTGCAAGTTTACTTCCGAGTTTTCTAAATCCATTCCAAGTAATCATCCAAGATCAAGAAACATTTGTTACTTACAGTAGGTTATCTTTTTAATACAAGGTAATAATCATATTCAAACTTTAATTCAATTTCTATAACTATAACAATCTTATTTCGAGTGGAAATCTTACTTGAAATTGTTTTCGTGTCATGATTCTGCTTCAAGAACTTTCACGCCATCCAAGGATCCTTTGAAGCTAGATCCATTTTTATCATTTCCAGTAGGTTTATCCAAGGAACTTGAGGTAGTAATAATGTTCATAACATCATTCGATTCATACATAAAAAGCTATCTTATTCAACGTTATAAACTTGTAATCACTAGAACATAGTTTAGTTAATTCTAAACTTGTTCGCAAATAAAGTTAATCCTTATAACTAGACTTTTTAAAATCAACTAAAAACATGTTCTATATCTATATGATATGCTAACTTAATGATTTAAAACCCGAAAACACGATAAACACCATAAAACTGGATATACGCCGTCGTAGTAAAACCGGGGGCTGTTTTGGTTGGGATAATTAAAAGCTAAGAAGAACTTTGATTTAAAAGCTATACTTATGGAAAAATGATTTTTCTTATGAACATGAAACTATATCCAAAAATCATGGTTAAACTCAAAGTGAAAGTATGTTTTTCAAAATGGTCATCAAGATGTCGTTCTTTCGACAGAAATGACTACCTCTTTCAAAAATGACTTGTAACTTATATTTCCGACTATAAACTTATACTTTTTCTGTTTAGATTCAGAAATTTAAGTTCAATACGAAACCGTGGCCACTGGAATCACTCAAAACGGATTAGAAACGAAGAAATGACGAGTAAAACAAGATTGATAAAAACTACTCATTTTACCTACGTGAAAGTTAGTAATAAATCTATTCCAACCATAACCTAATCAACTTATATTGTATATTATGTAATCTTGAGATACCATAGACATGTATACAATGTTTCGACTTATCATGTCGACCCATCTATATATATATTGCGGAACAACCATAGACACTCTATATGTGAATGTTGGAGTTAGTTATACAGGGTTGAGGTTGATTCCAAAATATATATATAGTTTGAGTTGTGATCAATACTGAGATATGTATACACTGGGTCGTGGATTGATTCAAGATAATATTTATCGATTTATTTCTGTACATCTAACTGTGGACAACTAGTTGTAGGTTACTAACGAGGACAGCCGACTTAATAAACTTAAAAATCAAAATGTATTTAAAGTTTTGTAAATATATTTTAAACATACTTTGATATATATGTATATATTGTTATAGGTTTGTGAATCAACCAGTGGCCAAGTCTTACTTTCCGACGAAGTAAAAATCTGTGAAAGTGAGTTTATTTGATTCCCTTTTACTCTTTACATTTTTGGGACTGAGAATACATGCAAATGCTTTATTAACTGTTTTACAATAATTGTATGCGTGAGTTTCATTAATCCCTTTTTAAATGCTTTTGCAATATATATTTTTGGGACTGAGAATACATGCGCTGTTTTTATACCTGTTTTACGAAATAGACACAAGTAATTGAAACTACATTATATGGTTGAATGATCGAAATCGAATATGCCCCTTTTTATTAAGTCTGGTAATCTAAGAATTAGGGAACAGACACCCTAATTGACGCGAACTCTAAAGATAGATCTATTGGGCCTAACAAACCCCATCCAAAGTACCGGATGCTTTAGTACTTCGAAATTTATATCATATCCGAAGGGTGTCCCGGAATGATGGGGATATTCTTATATATGCATCTTGTTAATGTCGGTTACCAGGTGTTCACCATATGAATGATTTTTATCTCTATGTATGGGATGTGTATTGAAATATGAAATCTTGTGGTCTATTGTTACGATTTGATATATATAGGTTAAACCTATTACTCACCAATATTTTTGTTGACGTTTAAAGCATGTTTATTCTCAGGTGAATACTAAGAGCTTCCGCTGTTGCATACCAAAATAAGGACAAGATTTGGAGTCCATGTTTGTATGATATTGTGTAAAAACTGCATTCAAGAAACTGATTTCGATGTAACATATTTGTATTGTAAACCATTATGTAATGGTCGTGTGTAAACAGGATATTTTAGATTATCATTATTTGATAATCTACGTAAAGTTTTTTAAACCTTTATTTATGAAATAAAGGTTATGGTTGTTTTAAAAATGAATGCAGTCTTTGAAAAAAGTCTCATATAGAGGTCAAAACCTCGCAACGAAATCAATTAATATGGAACGTTTTTAATCAATAAGAACGGGACATTTCAGTTGGTATCTGAGCGTTGGTCTTATAGAACCAGAATTTTGCATTAGTGTGTCTTATCGAGTTTGTTAGGATGCATTAGTGAGTCTGGACTTCGATCGTGTTTTCTTTAAAAATGATTGCTTAACATTTTTGTTGGAAACTATATATTATTAACATGTAAATATTATGTGATATATTAATCTCTTAACGTGTTTGATATTATGTGATAGATGTCTACCTCTAGAACAAGTCCCATTGACTCACCTAATAATAATGAAGAGTCAAATGTAAATTGGAATGATTCGTGGACTGATTCACAAGTTCCCGAAGAGGAACCGGAAGAAGAGTCGAAACCGGAAGTAGAATCGAAACCAGAAGAAGAATCGGAACCGGAAGAAGAAATAGAACCAGTGGGGGAAATAATAAAACGGTTAAGAAGAAGAAAATCCTCAACCAACCGACCAAAGTTAATTATGGTCAATGGTGTTTCCGCCAAGGAAGCAAAGTATTGGGAGGATTACCAATTCTCCGATGAATCGGATCCCGACAAGGAATCCGATGATGTTATAGAAATTACCCCAACACAATTTAATAAGGAAAAAGAGAACAATAAGGAAAAGGGCATAAAAATAGAGAAATTTGATTCCAAACCCGATGAACTTTATATGTATCGTCAACACCCGTATTTCTTAAGTTGTGACAATAACCCAGGAACCTCTAAACCACCAGGTTTTTCTAAACCAATGTGGAAAACGACGGCTCGTATTAGGGGAACATCATATATCCCTAGAAACTTGTCAAAACGAACCAAAACCGAAGAAGAAGAAACGAGTGAGTCGGAATAAGATAGTTGTATTCGTGTGGTGTAATATATGTAATATAGTGTGCTTATACTTTATGATATATGTAAAAATTGCTTGTATTAATAAGTATTTTTTTTATGAATCTAACTCTTGTCTATTTTACAGTATAAAAATACAAAATGGATAGACAACCCAATATTTTAAGAGACCTACCCGGAGACATGATTGATGAAATCTTGTCTAGAGTCGGTCAGAATTCCTCGGCACAACTATTTAAGGCGAGATCAGTTTGTAAGACATTCGAAGAACGTTCCAAGAATTCCTTGGTTTATAAAAGGCTTTCGTTCAAAAGATGGGGGATATCACATTGGGAAATCCATAAGTTACGATGTGTTTACTTTGACGCATATATTGCGGGGAACCCAAATGCTATTTTACGCAACGGGTTAAGAAATTATTTTGACTCAATATATCCGAATATTGGACTTCGTGATTTAGAAAAAGCGGCTAACATGCAACATAAAGAAGCATGTTATGCTTACGGCTTAGTAATGTTCGCTTCTCACCAGAGTGAGAACAAGAACATCGGGCTACAACTATTAAATAAAACGTTCCCACAAGTGACGGAGACGGTAATTGGGGTAAGAAATGAGGTTTTTAGATTGTTAAGGGACTGTTGGATATTACGTAACCCTCGTCCCTTTGACGACATTACAACACGCTGTCTTATCAACGGCCATAACAGTTATGTTCCACAAGACCAAGGATGGGAAGTAGTCCTAGTAAAACCAGAATGCATGACTTGTTTCTGGACGTATGAATTACGTGTCTTTATTGCCTTTACTGAATGACTTGTGTACTAGCTAGAATTATCTTCACAACTATCTTGTATCAAAGTTATTGTGTGCTATATTTCATGCTATATGTAAAATAAGCGGTATTGTAAGTTTGTAAAATATTGTGTAAAAGTTTGAACGCGAAATATTATTATAATCAGTTTTTCATATAGAATTGTAGTAGTTGAATTGTATATTAGCTACTAAGTATGAACTTAACGGGTAGGTACTACCCGAATTTAAACTTATAAAACGCTAATATAAAGAAAAAGATTTTATAAATGAGTTCATATTATGCTACGAGATACTATTGACTACTCTTAATATTCTGTATGATTAACTTGTTTCATTTGACTATTTGAAGGAAATGGCACCGACTACTCGACAAACCTTGAATATGAGCGAAGAGGAATTTCGTGTCTTTCTTGCTTCAAACATAGCCGCAGTACACGCTGCGCTACATACCAACAATAACCTTGGATCTAGCAGTACAGGAAATCGTGTAGGATGCACCTACAAAGAATTCACTGCCTGCAAACCTTTGGAATTTGATAGAACCGAAGGACCGATCGGATTGAAACGGTGGACCGAGAAGGTCGAATCGGTGTTTTCCATAAGTAAGTGTACTGAAGAGGACAAAGTGAAGTACGCTACGCATACCTTCACAGATTCTGTGTTAACATGGTGGAATACCTATCTAGAGCAAGTGGGACAAGATGATGCTTACGCACTACCGTGGTCAGCATTCAAGCACTTGATGAACGAGAAGTACCGTCCCAGAACCGAGGTCAATAAGCTCAAGTTAGAACTTAGAGGGTTACGAACCCAAGGATTTGATATTACCACGTACGAAAGACGATTCACAGAATTGTGCTTATTGTGTCCGGGAGCGTTCGAAGATGAGGAAGAGAAGATCGACGCGTTTGTTAAAGGATTACCGGAAAGAATCCAAGAAGATATAAGTTTACACGAGCCCGCCTCCATACAACAGGCATGTAGAATGGCTTACAAACTAGTGAACCAGATTGAGGAAAGAATTAAAGAACATACGGCTGAAGAGGCCAATGTGAAGCAAGTCAAAAGAAAGTGGGAGGAAAACGGTGATAAGAATCACCAATACAACAACAACAGCAATTACAACAATAATCGCAACAACTATCCCAACAATCGCAACATCAATCGCAACTACAACAAACAACAACAACAACAACAACAACAACAACAACAACAACAACAACAACAACAACAACAACAACAACAACTACTACTACTACTACAACAATCATCCCAATAACAATAACAACCCCAACAACAACAACAATCAGAAGCAGCTATGCCAAAGGTGTGAAAAGTATCACTCGGGGTTCTGCACCAAATTTTGCAACAAGTGTAAAAGAAATGGTTATAGCGCGGCGAAGTGTGAGGTCTACGGACCAGGGGTTAACAGAACGAAAGGAACAAATGGTGTCGGAATGAGTAATGGCGGAGCAAGTAGTGTCGGAGCAAGTAGTGTCGGAGCAAGTTATGCCAATGTAGTTTGTTATAAATGTGGAAAATCGGGCTACATTATTAGAAATTGCCCGAACCAGGAGAACACAAATGGACAAGGCTGTGGAAGAGTTTTCAATATTAATGCGGCAGAGGCACAGGAAGACCCGGAGCTTGTTACGGGTACGTTTCTTATTGACAATAAATCTTCTTACGTTTTATTTGATTCGGGTGCGGATAGAAGCTATATGAGTAGAGATTTTTGTGCTAAATTAAGTTTTCCATTGACGCCTTTGGATAGTAAATTTTTACTCGAATTAGCAAATGGTAAATTAATTTCAGCAGATAATATATGTCGGAATCGAGAAATTAAACTGGTTAGCGAAACATTTAAGATTGACTTGATACCAGTAGAGTTAGGGAGTTTTGATGTGATAATCAGTATGGACTGGTTGAAAGAAGTGAAATCAGAGATCGTTTGTTACAAAAATGCAATTTGCATTATACGAGAAAAAGGAAAACCTTTAATGGTGTACGGAGAAAAGGGCAACACAAAGCTACATCTTATTAGTAATTTGAAGGCACAAAAACTAATAAGAAAAGGTTGCTATGCTGTTCTAGCACACGTTGAGAAAGTACAAACTGAAGAAAAGAGCATCAATGATGTTCCCATCGCAAAAGAATTTCCCGATGTATTTTCGAAAGAATTACCGGGATTACCCCCACATCGATCCGTTAAATTTCAAATAGATCTTGTACCAGGAGCTGCACCAATAGCTCGTGCTCCTTACAGACTCGCACCCAGCGAGATGAAAGAACTGAAAAGCCAATTACAAGAACTTTTAGAGCGTGGTTTCATTCGACCAAGCACATCACCGTGGGGAGCTCCTGTTTTGTTTGTCAAGAAGAAAGATGGTACATTCAGGTTGTGTATCGACTACCGAGAGTTGAACAAACTTACCATCAAGAACCGCTACCCACTACCGGGTATCATCTGTTTATTCAAAGATTGACTTACGTTCCGGGTATCATCAAATGCGGGTGAAAGAAGATGATATTCCAAAGACTGCTTTCAGAACACGTTACGGTCATTACGAGTTTATGGTCATGCCGTTTGGTTTAACTAATGCACCAGCTGTGTTCATGGACCTTATGAAACGAGTGTGTGGACCATACCTTGACAAGTTTGTCATTGTTTTCATTGATGACATACTTATTTACTCAAAGAATGACCAAGAACATGGTGAACATTTGAGAAAGGTGTTAGAAGTATTGAGGAAGGAAGAATTGTACGCTAAGTTTTCAAAGTGTGCATTTTGGTTAGAAGAAGTTCAATTCCTCGGTCACATAGTGAACAAAGAAGGTATTAAGGTGGATCCGGCAAAGATAGAAACTGTTGAAAAGTGGGAAACCCCGAAAACTCCGAAACACATACACCAGTTTTTAGGACTAGCTGGTTACTACAGAAGGTTCATCCAAGACTTTTCCAGAATAGCAAAACCCTTGACTGTATTAACGCATAAAGGGAAGAAATTTGAATGGAAGGATGAACAAGAGAAAGCGTTCCAGTTATTGAAGAAAAAGCTAACTACGGCACCTATATTGTCATTGCCTGAAGGGAATGATGATTTTGTGATTTATTGTGACGCATCAAAGCAAGGTCTCGGTTGTGTATTAATGCAACGAACGAAGGTGATTGCTTATGCGTCTAGACAATTGAAGATTCACGAACAAAATTATACGACGCATTATTTGGAATTAGGAGCGGTTGTTTTTGCATTAAAGACTTGGAGGCACTACTTATATGGGGTCAAAAGTATTATATATACCGACCACAAAAGCCTTCAACACATATTTAATCAGAAACAACTGAATATGAGGCAGCGTAGGTGGATTGAATTGTTGAATGATTACAACTTTGAGATTCGTTACCACCCGGGGAAGTCAAATGTGGTAGCCGATGCCTTGAGCAGGAAGGACAGAGAACCCATTCGAGTAAAATCTATGAATATAATGATTCACAATAACCTTACTACTCAAATAAAGGAGGCGCAACAAGGAGTTTTAAAAGAGAGAAATTTAAAGGATGAAATACCCAAAGGATCGGAGAAGCATCTTAATATTCGGGAAGACGGAACCCGGTATAGGGCTGAAAGGATTTGGGTACCAAAATTTGGAGATATGAGAGAAATGGTACTTAGAGAAGCTCATAAAACCAGATACTCAATACATCCTGGAACGGGGAAGATGTACAAGGATCTCAAGAAACATTTTTGGTGGCCGGGTATGAAAGCCGATGTTGCTAAATACGTAGGAAAATGTTTGACGTGTTCAAAGGTCAAAGCTGAGCATCAGAAACCATCAGGTCTACTTCAACAACCCGAAATCCCGGAATGGAAATGGGAAAACATTACCATGGATTTCATCACTAAATTGCCAAGGACTGCAAGTGGTTTTGATACTATTTGGGTAATAGTTGATCGTCTCACCAAATCAGCACACTTCCTGCCAATAAGAGAAAATGACAAGATGGAGAAGTTAGCACGACTGTATTTGAAGGAAGTCATCTCCAGACATGAAATACCAATCTCTATTATCTCTGATAGGGATGGCAGATTTATTTCAAGATTCTGGCAGACATTACAGCAAGCATTAGGAACTCGTCTAGATATGAGTACTACCTATCATCCACAAACTGATGGGCAGAGTGAAAGGACGATACAAATGCTTGAAGACATGCTACGAGCATGTGTTATTGATTTTGGAAACAGTTTGGATCGACATCTACCGTTAGCAGAATTTTCCTACAACAACAGCTACCATTCAAGCATTGAGATGGCGCCGTTTGAAGCACTTTATGGTAGAAAGTGCAGGTCTCCGATTTGTTGGAGTGAAGTGAGGGATAGACAGATTACGGGTCCGGAGATAATACAAGAAACTACAGAGAAGATCATCCAAATTCAACAACGGTTGAAAACCGCCCAAAGTCGACAAAAGAGCTACGCTGACATTAAAAGAAAAGATATAGAATTTGAAATTGGAGAGATGGTCATGCTTAAAGTTGCACCTTGGAAAGGCGTTTTTCTATTTGGTAAACGAGGGAAATTAAATCCAAGGTATATTGGACCATTCAAGATTATAGATCGTGTCGGACCAGTATCTTACCGACTTGAGTTACCTCAACAACTCGCGGCTGTACATAACAATTACCACGTCTCGAATTTGAAGAAATGTTTTGCTAAAGAAGATCTCACTATTCCGTTAGATGAAATCCAAATCAACGAAAAACTTCAATTCATCGAAGAACCCGTCGAAATAATGGATCGTGAGGTTAAAAGACTTAAACAAAACAAGATACCAATTGTTAAGGTTCGATGGAATGCTCGTAGAGGGCCCGAGTTCACCTGGGAATGAGAAGATCAGATGAAGAAAAAATACCCCCACTTATTTCCAGAAGATACGTCAACACCTCCAACTGCTTAAAATTTTGGGACGAAATTTATTTAACGGGTAGGTACTGTAGTGACCCGAACTTTTCCATGTTTATATATATATATTAAATAAACTTGTTATTTTACATGATTAAGTGTTTCCAACATGTTAAGCAATCAAACTTGTTAAGACTTGATTAATTGAAATAGGTTTCATATAGACAATTGACCACCCAAGTTGACCGGTGATTCACGAACGTTAAAACTTGTAAAAACTATATGATGACATATATATGGTAATATATATAGTTAACATGATATTATGATAATTAAACATATCATTAAGTATATTTACAATGAACTACATATGTAAAAACAAGACTACTAACTTAATGATTTTGAAACGAGACATATATGTAACGATTATCGTTGTAACGACATTTAATGTATATATATCATATTAAGAGATATTCGTACATCATAATATCATGATAATATAGTAATTTAAAATCTCTTTTGATATTATAAACATTGGGTTAACCACATTTAACAAGATCGTTAACCTAAAGGTTTCAAAACAACACTTACATGTAACGACTAACGATGACTTAACGACTCAGTTAAAATGTATATACATGTAGTGTTTTAATATGTATTCATACACTTTTGAAAGACTTCAAGACACTTATCAAAATACTTCTACTTAACAAAAATGCTTACAATTACATCCTCGTTCAGTTTCATCAACAATTCTACTCGTATGCACCCGTATTCGTACTCGTACAATACACAGCTTTTAGATGTATGTACTATTGGTATATACACTCCAATGATCAGCTCTTAGCAGCCCATGTGAATCACCTAACACATGTGGGAACCATAATTTGGCAACTAGCATGAAATATCTCATAAAATTACAAAAATATGAGTAATCATTCATGACTTATTTACATGAAAACAAAATTACATATCCTTTATATCTAATCCATACACCAACGACCAAAAATACCTACAAACACTTTCATTCTTCAATTTTCTTCATCTAATTGATCTCTCTCAAGTTCTATCTTCAAGTTCTAAGTGTTCTTCATAAATTCCAAAAGTTCTAGTTTCATAAAATCAAGAATACTTCCAAGATTGCAAGTTCACTTCCAAGTTTTCTAAATCCATTCCAAGTAATCATCCAAGATCAAGAAACCTTTGTTACTTACAGTAGGTTATCTTTCTAATACAAGGTAATAATCATATTCAAACTTTAATTCAATTTCTATAACTATAACAATCTTATTTCGAGTGGAAATCTTACTTGAAATTGTTTTCGTGTCATGATTCTGCTTCAAGAACTTTCAAGCCATCCAAGGATCCTTTGAAGCTAGATCCATTTTTCTCATTTCCAGTAGGTTTATCCAAGGAACTTGAGGAAGTAATGATGTTCATAACATCATTCGATTCATACATAAAAAGCTGTCTTATTCAACGTTATAAACTTGTAATCACTAGAACATAGTTTAGTTAATTCTAAACTTGTTCGCAAATAAAGTTAATCCTTCTAACTAGACTTTTAAAATCAACTAAACACATGTTCTATATCTATATGATATGCTAACTTAATGATTTAAAACCCGAAAACACGATAAACACCATAAAACTGGATATACGCCGTCGTAGTAAAACCGGGGGCTGTTTTGGTTGGGATAATTAAAAGCTAAGAAGAACTTTGATTTAAAAGCTATACTTCTGGAAAAATGATTTTTCTTATGAACATGAAACTATATCCAAAAATCATGGTTAAACTCAAAGTGAAAGTATGTTTTTCAAAATGGTCATCAAGATGTCGTTCTTTCGACAGAAATGACTACCTCTTTAAAAAATGACTTGTAACTTGTATTTACGACTATAAACTTATACTTTTTCTGTTTAGATTCATAAAGTTAAGTTCAATACGAAACCGTGACCACTGGAATCACTCAAAACGGATTAGAAACGAAGAAATGGCGAGTAAAACAAGATTGATAAAAACTACTCATTTTACCTACGTGAAAGTTAGTAATAAATCTATTCCAACCATAACCTAATCAACTTATATTGTATATTATGTAATCTTGAGATACCATAGACATGTATACAATGTTTCGACCTATCATGTCGACCCATCTATATATATATTGCGGAACAACCATAGACACTCTATATGTGAATGTTGGAGTTAGCTATACAGGGTTGAGGTTGATTCCAAAATATATATATAGTTTGAGTTGTGATCAATATTGAGATATGTATACACTGGGTCGTGGATTGATTCAAGATAATATTTATCGATTTATTTCTGTACATCTAACTGTGGACAACTAGTTGTAGGTTACTAACGAGGACAGCCGACTTAATAAACTTAAAAATCAAAATGTATTAAAAGTTTTGTAAATATATTTTGAACATACTTTGATATATATGTATATATTGTTATAGGTTTGTGAATCAACCAGTGGCCAAGTCTTACTTCCCGACGAAGTAAAAATCTGTGAAAGTGAGTTTATTTGATTCCCTTTTACTCTTTACATTTTTGGGACTGAGAATACATGCAAATGCTTTATTAACTATTTTACAATAATTGTATGCGTGAGTTTCATTAATCCCTTTTTAAATGCTTTTGCAATATATATTTTTGGGACTGAGAATACATGCGCTGTTTTTATACCTGTTTTACGAAATAGACACAAGTAATTGAAACTACATTATATGGTTGAATGATCGAAATCGAATATGCCCCTTTTTATTAAGTCTGGTAATCTAAGAATTAGGGAACAGACACCCTAATTGACGCGAACTCTAAAGATAGATCTATTGGGCCTAACAAACCCCATCCAAAGTACCGGATGCTTTAGTACTTCGAAATTTATATCATATCCGAAGGGTGTCCCGGAATGATGGGGATATTCTTATATATGCATCTTGTTAATGTCGGTTACCAGGTGTTCACCATATGAATGATTTTTATCTCTATGTATAGGATGTGTATTGAAATATGAAATCTTGTGGTCTATTGTTACGATTTGATATATATAGGTTAAACCTATAACTCACCAACATTTCTGTTGATGTTTTAAGCATGTTTATTCTCAGGTGAATACTAAGAGCTTCCGCTATTGCATACTAAAATAAGGACAAGATTTGGAGTCCATGTTTGTATGATATTGTGTAAAAACTGCATTCAAGAAACTGATTTTGATGTAACATATTTGTATTGTAAACCATTATGTAATGGCCGTGTGTAAACAGGATATTTTAGATTATCATTATTTGATAATCTACGTAAAGCTTTTTAAACCTTTATTTATGAAATAAAGGTTATGGTTTGTTTTAAAAATGAATGCAGTCTTTGAAAAACGTCTCATATACAGGTTAAAACCTCGCAACGAAATCAATTAATATGGAACGTTTTTAATCAATAAGAACGGGACATTTCAGCATTCCCTTTTTACTTTAACTTATTTTGAGAACTGAGAATACATGCGGATTTTATGTTTTACATACTAGGCATGAGTACTTAAACTTATATATGTGTGGGTTATACAACAGCATAAACATTCCCTTTAGCTCGGTAACGTTTAGTCATTGGTTTTTGAACCGGTGAACGCGAATCTTAGATATGGATCCATAGGGTTTGACATCCCCACTCGGGCTAGTAGCGCTAGCATTTAACGAGTGTTTAATACTTCGTAAACATATGTACTTGCCAAGTGTACTTTCAGGGGGTATAAACGTTAAGTTAGTTACCAAGTGCCTACGGTTAACATATACTTTATCTTACTGTTTTGAAATGCTCTTTGTAGCACTGAAATCTCGTGGCCTACCTTACATACTGTTATACTTAAACTATAGCTCACCAACCTTTGTGTTGAAGTTTTTAAGCATGTTTTTCTCAGGTGCTTAAGGTTATTTGCTTCCGCTGTCGTGCTAGTCTTGCCGTAGACACCCGCTGCTCTAGTGTTATCACCGCATGAACTGTTTATCTTGCATTCAAACTTTAATACATTTGAAACTATGTTTTGTAATGACCTAAGGGTCACATACATTTTTTCATGCTTGCTATTCGTAGAAGCATACTGTTGGTGTAAAACAGTTGATGTCGGTTATGACGTCATCTTTTTATCGTGAATGAAACTTCTTTTATTACAGCATATAGTACTTAACCTTGTAATGATCCTGTTGTTGATGATTCGTACACGATGGTTTTGTACGGGGCATCACAGTATCGCCGCGGCGGGCGACTAATGTCGCGTCGCGACATTCTTGCTGCCCAGATTCCTGACCGTCGGTAAATGTTTTAAATTAAATGGGTCAACCTGACCCAATACGTAACCCGAAGGGATTCTAACTCTTTTTAGGGGTTTTTAGATCTGTTTTCACCCACTATTCTTATACCAACCTCTCAAGCATACTTAGAGCTCCCAAACCCTAATTTCAATTAACTCTAATTCTTCACTAATTTCTTCAATTCCTTGTTCAATCATGCCGGTTAAGGTCCGATTTTAATCTTCTCTATCTTTTTCTCTCATAATTCTATGATTAATTTCATTAATTTTAGGGTTCATGTTTGAAATTTTGTGGGGTTTGTTTAATTGAGACTTTTATGCTTTAATATGCGATGAATTGTTTATGAATATGATATTTATGTGTTTTCTTCATGAATTCTTGTGTAGTTTATGCATAATATTGATTCTTGAGATTAAGGTAGTGATAAATCCGAATTTGATGTTGAATGTTTGGGGATTTTGTTTGTGAGGGAGATGTTTGTTACTAGATACATGTCTTAAGATAGTGTGGGGTGATTTGGGCGGGTCGTATGTGACTTTGTGATTTGTGAAGCTTAATGGCAATTTTGTGAGATTTTTATTTGGCAGTTGGCATTGTTTGATCTTCTTGAAGGTTTAGAAGTGAACTAGTGATTATTGGGTTGGTTAATTCATTAGACGAGTTTATGAATTTGAGTTATGTGGTAATTGTTTAATGGGGCACTTATGTGGTATGATTGTTTTGAGCATTTGTTTGAATTTGGTACAATGGAACAAAAACACATGTTGTAAACACTTGCTTTTGTTTAAATGCCTAATTGAAGTTGAAACGAGCAATAAACGGTAGTTGATGCAAGTATGTGGAACATGTTGGTTTGATGATTATTATTGTCCTAACACTAACTTTTCAAGGGTTGGTGTTTGGTTTGGTTTTTTGTTTCATGTGTGCAGAGAAGCAGAGTTGATGTCCCTTCATCCTTCATAGCTCAATCGCGAAGGGATGAATAGAGGAGAACGAACCCAGAAATTTGGTTGCAAAAATTTGGAGAAAAGTACTCTGAATATTTTGAATTTATTTCAGCTCGGAGTATACAAGCAACCTGGTATTTCAGTTGGAGTGAGTTGGATAGAGCGACTAGTGAGATAAGGAATGAAATTACCGATCTTTTAGCAATGGTCCAAACTACGGGAAAAGTTTATCTTGGTACTTGGGAACGTGCGATGTCCTTAAGGGACGACTTATATTGTGAGTTGGTTGTGGAGTTCTTTTCTTCTTTAAATGTGCGTTCTCGAAGGGATCCGACGGATCAAGGGTTTATGACGTTTCAATCGGGGGTGAAAACCGAGCTATGGGTCGTATGGATTTGGCTCGAGCACTTAACTTGTATTAGGAATTGGATGATGCGACTTTAAAATGGTATTTGAAAAAAGAAACTGAGTTTATCGGGCATCCGGAAGATTATAACGAGCGAGACTTTTGGTATGAAATCTCGGGTTTGACTCCGTTCATTTCTAATGAGTCAAAGGGGTCCGACATTTGTAATAGACAGCTTCGGTTACTTCATAAATTGTTGTCGTGTACTTTTTGCGGTCGACAAAGTGGGAACGATAAAGTCAATTCGATCGAGTTGTGGATTATGCATCGAGTTCGGGCTGATGCACATGTTGATTTATGTATGTTGATTGCTACTTATTTGTCTAATCATACGAGGGACACCAGAGCATCAAGGCCACTTCTTGGTGTTCATTTTGTTACAAAAATTGCAAGGTTTTTCAACATTGATTTTAGCAGGTGTACAAAATTGACCGAACCATTGCAGGTGATGAAGCCTTTTAATTTAAGGTTTTATATTATTGCAAATTTTCTGATGTGGGATGCGAATCGAGTTGGCTTGATGGAGTATGTTAGGCAACAAGCACCCAAGGCTGGTGGTAATAGTCAAGGAGGTGATGATGCGGAACAGGTTGCTCCGAATGTTCCTGCGGGTGGTCAGAATTGGGGTGTGACTGAGGCGGTGTGGAATAGTTTGGTCTCGAGGGTTGAGAATGTGCAAATTCGTGTGTCGAGTAGTTTTGATGATTTTCGGGGAGATCAATGATCACATAATGATCGTATGTGGGAAAGTCAACAGCGGGTCGAGGCGAGTACGTTACGACAATAAGAAAGGTTGGCCGAGTCCGTGCATGACCAGCAATGGATTGCTTATGGGAACGATTGGCAAAGGCACAATGATCATCTTTTCTACTTCAACCCGGATCATTATTATGGTACTACTTCTCAGACACCCGTGTATTATCGTAGTCCATTTCGGCCACGAGTGCAGGCTCTGATCTATAGTGAGCAGGAAGCGTTTGAGGATGCGCGTCAGAGGTTTCAGCAGCAATACCCATACGGCAATTGGTCGTATAATGGTTTTCAGTGAGGAGGGCCTGTGAGCCCGTTGATCATGTTGTAATTTGTTTAAAACTATTTCCTTTCCTTTGGTCTGTATTTGGATAATTATGTTTTCTGCTTATGTACTTTGAAACTTATTTTGGGGCAAGGCGTTTAGGCATCGAGTGGTGCCACCTTATCCCGTTTATGTAGTTCTTTTGTTTTTCTTTTATTAGGTTGGTTGGTGAAACGATTTTTCAAGTCTAGCATTAAGTTTAGCAAAACTACATATTGATGATATTGGTGTGATGATCGGGAATGGACGATGTTCTTATGCTGGCAGTCAGTTCAGCGCCATCTGTCACTGGTATTTCGATATCAGTGGTTAAGCTCTATAAGTTTTTATATTTTCTTTCTCACATTACCCTTTCGATTTTAATCTATTTTTGATCTCAAGTGATGGGGATATTACTTGATCTCAAGTGTGGGGTGAGGGATGTAAAATCTCTCGGGTTGGTTGTTAATGGAAGCATCATCATATTAGTTTTGATGTAAAAAGTCTTGACGTTTCACAGGTTTTGGTCGTAAAAAAAATTTGAAAAATGTAGGGAAAAATTAAAAAAAATGAGAAAAGTTAGAGAAAAAGAAAAAAAAAAGTAGAGAAACAATTGAAAATTCGGCCAACACCTTAGTTATGAAAATTGGTTTTGATTTGACTTGGTATTTTATGGCATATTTCGTGATTTCAAAGAAGTCAAAATTGTTCCACATGTTTATTTACGTGGACATGAAATCCTACGAGTTCGGGGAACTCAATAGTAGGTCACCTGTACCAAAACGGGTGTAAACCGTGAGAGAGCGGTGATTGCATAGCGTAATTGTGACCGAATTACGTGCCAGATCAAAAACTATTGGTTACTTGTATAGCAGACTTTCGAAACTATACAATTTTATTATTACATCATCTAATGTTGTAATACTGTGGATAGAGGAGCCTTGAGCTTCACCAGTGTTGTCCTTTTTTAGGAATAATAGCTACGTGCTTGTGTTTGCTTAGACAACACAACCCATAGCCAAAAGCTATGGCACCCAAAGGTTTTTGGGATTTATCGGAAGGGTAGTATCTACTTCCTACCTTTCTTAAAACAAGTAGAAAAGCTTGTCATGTGGGAAGTAGGCAACTAGGAAGTAAAGTCTTCCAACCGTTTCACTTGGTACGTATACCTCTTAAGCTGTACCATTTCATTACCCATCATTTCACAGTGAGGTACTGTTAGAGGTGAAAGTCTTGAACTTACAAAACATGTTCATTATTTTAAATGTGAAATCCTACATGAACATAAAAATTCATACGTAGGTCATCTGCACCAAGGCGGGTGTCAACCGTATGAACGGTGATTGGATCGTGTGGTCGAAACCGAGCCATACGCTAGATCAAAAATTTTAATAGGGCGATCCTCATTGTTTCTCCTAACAAGGACAATGTTGCACCCGACCACTTTGTATAACCCTAGGAGTAAAGTCTCCAAATCGACACACTTGCTGATTTATTTCAGAAGTTTTAGTCCAGACTAGTTGTAGGGTGACGAAAAATCTTGAAAAGTCATTTCTAACATCGACTGGAAATCTACCAGGCCTCAACATCAAACAAGGAAACTGGTAGTTAGACTTATCTCGATGAGGGAGATCTGTCTCGTCAAATGGGGAGCGCATCATGATACTCAAATCTGTGATTGATCAGATCCCCAGTTAGATAACCTCCGAAAAGGTAATATATCAACTTTTAAGCCTGATGAACTTCAATCTTCATGATTGACTTAACGGATTAGATGATCACCTCATAATTATCGATGATATCCGGACAAAATGTGTATCCTCCTAAGCACATTATTTTCTTACCGACATCTCACGATGTTAGGTACTGTGGGAGGCATTGGCTTGACCAATTGCGGGGTAGCCCTGCGTTATTTTTGGCACACATGTTCGATTGCTATATTTTTGGTTCTAGGCTCCCACTTGATTCCCGGTTTCTTTGAAGATTACATATTATTGCTCGAGATTCTCTACCTCATTATTATGGTACGCTATTTCGAGACTATATTTAGCTACTTTGTTCATATTAATTGCTTGAGGTTTGGGAAGTTAATTTCGGGGGAATACAAGTGGGAGGTATGGTTTATATTTACTGCAAAATCGTGCCCATGCTAGTTTTTGGTTTGTTGGTTGTTCGTTTGGTTCTACATACATGTTTGAAGAAGTTATTATATGGTAGAAGATTATTTTCGAGTTCAATTGCTTGAGGACAAGCAAAACTCTAGTGTGGGGTGGTTTGATATCGCATATTTTATACACGTTTTCCTTAGCGATATCGATCACATTTTAGTCCGTTCAGATACGATTTGGTGTTTATTTTGATAATATTGAGAATGTCCGAGTTTGAAGAGCTTAATATAGAAGAGTTACATTCTTTGGAGTTTTTGAGGTACTTTGTTAACCGGTTATTATTATTGGTGCACCGAGGTTGAAAGTGTGAAGAACATATTGGTTAATGAGGTGTTGAGTTAGTTTAAAGTAAGGAAAAAGAGAAAAATGAACGAGATATCAGGTTACACAGTAAGCCGCAGCGCGACACTTATAGCCGCGGCGTGGTAATCAAAAGGATTCGATATCAGGAAAGGGGTTAAAGAAGGGTTCAGAATTAGTTGTGGGCCGCCCCATGGAGTTTGTGTAGTGACCCGAACTTTTCCATGTTTATATATATTAATTGAGATTGATATTTACATGATTAAATGTTTCCAACATGTTAAGCAATCAAACTTGTTAAGACTTGATTAATTGAAATATGTTTCATATAGACAATTGACCACCCAAGTTGACCGGTGATTCACGAACGTTAAAACTTGTAAAAACTATATGATGACATATATATGGATATATATATAGTTAACATGATACTATGATAAGTAAACATATCATTAAGTATATTAACAATGAACTACATATGTAAAAACAAGACTACTAACTTAATGATTTTTAAACGAGACATATATGTAACGATTATCGTTGTAAAGACATTTAATGTATATATATCATATTAAGAGATATTCATACATGATAATATCATGATAATATAATAATTTAAAATCTCATTTGATATTATAAACATTGGGTTAACAACATTTAACAAGATCGTTAACCTAAAAGTTTCAAAACAACACTTACATGTAACGACTAACGATGACTTAACGACTCAGTTAAAATGTATATACATGTAGTGTTTTAATATGTATTTATACACTTTTGAAAGACTTCAATACATTTATCAAAATACTTCTACTTAACAAAAATGCTTACAATTACATCCTCGTTCAGTTTCATCAACAATTCTACTCGTATGCACCCGTATTCGTACTCGTACAATACACAGCTTTTAGATGTATGTACTATTGGTATATACACTCCAATGATCAGCTCTTAGCAGCCCATGTGAGTCACCTAACACATGTGGGAACCATCATTTGGAAACTAGCATGAAATATCTCATAAAATTACAAAAATATGAGTAATCATTCATGACTTATTTACATGAAAACAAAATAACATATCCTTTATATCTAATCCATACACCAACAACCAAAAACACCTACAAACACTTTCATTCTTCAATTTTCTTCATCTAATTGATCTCTCTCAAGTTCTATCTTCAAGTTCTAAGTGTTCTTCATAAATTCCAAAAGTTCTAGTTTCATAAAATCAAGAATACTTTCAAGTTTGCTAGCTCACTTCCAATCTTGTAAGGTGATCATCCAACCTCAAGAAATCTTTGTTTATTACAGTAGGTTATCATTCTAATACAAGGTAATAATCATATTCAAACTTTGGTTCAATTTCTATAACTATAACAATCTTATTTTAAGTGATGATCTTACTTGAACTTATTTTCGTGTCATGATTCTGCTTCAAGAACTTCGAGCCATCCAAGGATCCATTGAAGCTAGATCCATTTTTCTATTTTCCAGTAGGTTTATCCAAGGAACTTAAGGTAGTAATGATGTTCATAACATCATTCGATTTATACATATAAAGCTATCTTATTCGAAGGTTTAAACTTGTAATCACTAGAACATAGTTTAGTTAATTCTAAACTTGTTCGCAAACAAAAGTTAATCCTTCTAACTTGACTTTTAAAATAAACTAAACACATGTTCTATATCTATATGATATGCTAACTTAATGATTTAAAACCTGGAAACACGAAAAACACCGTAAAACCGGATTTACGCCGTCGTAGTAACACCGCGGGCTGTTTTGGGTTAGTTAATTAAAAACTATGATAAACTTTGATTTAAAAGTTGTATTCTGATAAAATGATTTTTATTATGAACATGAAACTATATCCAAAAATTATGGTTAAACTCAAAGTGGAAGTATGTTTTCTAAAATGGTCATCTAGACGTCGTTCTTTCGACTGAAATGACTACCTTTACAAAAATGACTTGTAACTTATTTTTCCGACTATAAACCTATACTTTTTCTATTTAGATTCATAAAATAGAGTTCAATAAGAAACCATAGCAATTTGATTTACTCAAAACGGATTTAAAATGAAGAAGTTATGGGTAAAACAAGATTGGATAATTTTTCTCATTTTAGCTACGTGAAAATTGGTAACAAATATATTCCAACCATAACTTAATCAACTTGTATTGTATATTATGTAATCTTGAGATACCATAGACACGTATACAATGTTTCGACCTATCATGTCAACACATCTATATATATTTTGGAACAACCATAGACACTCTATATGTGAATGTTGGAGTTAGCTATACAGGGTTGAGGTTGATTCCAAAATATGTATAGTTTGAGTTGTGATCAATACTGAGATACGTATACACTGGGTCGTGGATTGATTCAAGATAATATTGATCGATTTATTTCTGTATATCTAACTGTGGACAACTAGTTATAGGTTACTAACGAGGACAGCTGACTTAATAAACTTAAAACATCAAAATATATTAAAATTGTTGTAAATATATTTTGAACATACTTTGATATATATGTATATATTGTTATAGGTTCGTGAATCAACCAGTGGCCAAGTCTTACTTCCCGACGAAGTAAAAATCTGTGAAAGTGAGTTATAGTCCCACTTTTAAAATCTAATATTTTTGGGATGAGAATACATGCAGGTTTTATAAATGATTTACAAAATAGACACAAGTACGTGAAACTACATTCTATGGTTGAATTATCGAAATCGAATATGCCCCTTTTTATTAAGTCTGGTAATCTAAGAATTAGGGAACAGACACCCTAATTGACGCGAATCCTAAAGATAGATCTATTGGGCCTAACAAACCCCATCCAAAGTACCGGATGCTTTAGTACTTCGAAATTTATATCATATCCGAAGGGTGTCCCGGAATGATGGGGATATTCTTATATATATGCATCTTGTTAATGTCGGTTACCAGGTGTTCACCATATGAATGATTTTTATCTCTATGTATGGGATGTGTATTGAAATATGAAATCTTGTGGTCTATTGTTACGATTTGATATATATAGGTTAAACCTATAACTCACCAACATTTTTGTTGACGCTTTAAGCATGTTTATTCTCAGGTGATTATTAAGAGCTTCCGCTGTCGCATACTTAAATAGGACAAGATTTGGAGTCCATGCTTGTATGATATTGTGTAAAAACTGCATTCAAGAAACTTATTTTGTTGTAACATATTTGTATTGTAAACCATTATGTAATGGTCGTGTGTAAACAGGATATTTTAGATTATCATTATTTGATAATCTACGTAAAGCTTTTTAAACCTTTATTGATGAAATAAAGGTTATGGTTTGTTTAAAAATGAATGCAGTCTTTGAAAAACGTCTCATATAGAGGTCAAAACCTCGCAACGAAATCAATTAATATGGAACGTTTTTAATCAATAAGAACGGGACATTTCAGTTGGTATCCGAGCGTTGGTCTTAGAGAACCAGAATTTTGCATTAGTGTATCTTATCGAGTTTGTTAGGATGCATTAGTGAGTCTGGACTTCGACCGTGTTTACTTGAAAAATGATTGCTTAACAAATTTTGTTGGAAACTATATATTTTTAACATGTGAATATTATGTGATATATTAATCTCTTAACGCGTTTGATATTATGTGATAGATGTCTACCTCTAGAACAAGTCCCATTGACTCATCTAATAATAATGAAGAGTCAAATGTAAATTGGAATGATTCGTGGACTGATTCACAAGTTCCCGAAGAGGAACCGGAAGAAGAGTCGGAACCGGAAGAAGAATCGGAACCGGAAGAAGAATCGGAACCGGATGAAGAAATAGAACCGGTGGGGGAAATAATAAAACGGTTAAGTAAAAGAAAATCCTCAACCAACCGACCAAGGTTAATTATGGTCAATGGTGTTTCCGCCAAGGAAGCAAAATATTGGGAGGATTACCAATTCTCCGATGAATCGGATTCCGACGAGAATTCCGATGATGTTATAGAAATTACCCCAACTGAATTTAAAAAGGCAAAAGAAAATAATAAGGGAAAGGGCATAAAAATAGAGAAATCTAATTCCAACCCCGATGAACTTTATATGTATCGTCAACCCCCGAAGTCCTTAAGTTGTAACAATGACCCGGGAACCTCTAAACCACCAGGTTTTTCTAAACCAATGTGGAAAATTATGGCTCGTATTAGGGGAACATCATATATCCCTAGAAACTTGGCAAAACGAACCAAAACCGAAGAAGAAGAAACGAGCGAGTCGGAATAAGATAGTTGTATTCGTGTGGTGTAATATATGTAATATAGTGTGCTTATGCTTTATGACATATGTAAAAATTGCTTGTATTAATAAGTATTTTTTTTATGAATCTAACTCTTGTCTATTTTACAGTTTAAAAACACAAAATGGATAGACAACCCAATATTTTAAGAGACCTACCCGGAGACATGATTGATGAAATCTTGTCTAGAGTCGGTCAGAATTCCTCGGCACAACTATTTAAGGCGAGATCAGTTTGTAAGACATTCGAAGAACGTTCCAAGAATGTCTTGGTTTATAAGAGACTTTCGTTTGAAAGATGGGGGATATCACATTGGGAAACCCATAAGTTACGATGTGTTTACTTTGACGCATATATTGCGGGGAACCCAAATGCTATTTTACGGAACGGGTTAAGAAATTATTTTGACTCAATATATCCGAATATTGGACTTCGTGATTTAGAAAAAGCGGCTAACATGCAACATAAAGAAGCATGTTATGCTTACGGATTAGTAATGTTCGCTTCTCACCAAAGTGAGAACAAGAACATCGGGCTACAACTATTAAACAAAACGTTTCCACAAGTGACGGAGTCGGTAATTGGGGTAAGAAATGAGGTTTTTAGATTGTTACGGGACTGTTGGACATTACGTAACCCTCGTCCCTTTGACGACGTTACAACACGCTGTCTTATCAACGGCCATAACGGTTATGTTGCACAAGACCAAGGATGGGAAGTAGTCCTAGTAAAACCAGAATGCATGACTTGTTTCTGGACGTATGAATTACGTGTCTTTATTGCCTTTGCTGAACGACTTGTGTACTAGCTAGAATTATCTTCACAACTATCTTGTATCAAAGTTATTGTGTGCTATATTTCATGCTTTATGTAAAATAAGCGGTATTGTAAGTTTGTAAAATATTGTATAAAAGTTTGAACGCGAAATATTATTATAATCAGTTTTTCATATAGAATTGTAGTAGTTGAATTGTATATTAGCTACTAAGTATGAACTTAACGGGTAGGTACTACCCGAATTTAAACTTATAAAACGCTAATATGAAGAAAAAGCTTTTATAAATGAGTTCATATTATGCTACGAAATACTATTAACTACTCTTAATATTCTGTATGATTAACTTGTTCCATTTAACTATTTTGAAGGAAATGGCACCGACTACTCGACACACAGTGAATATGAATGAAGAGGAATTCCGTACTTTTCTAGCTTCAAACATAGCCGCAGTACAGGCTGCGCTACATACCAACAATAACCTTGGATCTAGCAGTACAGGAAATCGTGTAGGATGCACCTACAAAGAATTCACTGCCTGCAAACCTTTGGAATTTGATGGAACCGAAGGACCGATCGGATTGAAACGGTGGACCGAGAAGGTCGAATCGGTGTTTGCCATAAGTAAGTGTACTGAAGAGGACAAAGTGAAGTACGCTACGCATACCTTCACAGGTTCTGCGTTAACATGGTGGAATACCTATCTAGAGCAAGTGGGACAAGACGATGCGTACGCACTACCGTGGTCAGCATTCAAGCACTTGATGAACGAGAAGTACCGTCCCAGAACCGAGGTCAATAAGCTCAAGACAGAACTTAGAGGGTTACGAACCCAAGGATTTGATATTACCACGTATGAAAGACGATTCACAGAATTGTGCCTATTGTGTCCGGGAGCATTCGAAGATGAGGAAGAGAAGATCGACGCGTTTGTGAAAGGATTACTGGAAAGAATCCAAGAAGATATAAGTTCACACGAGCCCGCCTCCATACAACAGGCATGTAGAATGGCTCACAAACTAGTGAACCAGATTGAAGAAAGAATTAAAGAACAGACTGCTGAAGAGGCCAATGTGAAGCAAGTCAAAAGAAAGTGGGAGGAAAATGGTGATAAGAATCACCAATACAACAACAACAGCAATCGCAACAATTATCCCAACAATCGCAACATCAATCGCAACTACAACAAACGGCCCAACAACAACAACAACAGCAACTACAACAATCATCCCAAAAAAAATAATAACCGCAACAACAACAACAATCAGAAGCAGCTATGCCAAAGGTGTGAAAATTATCACTCGGGGTTCTGCACCAAATTTTGCAACAAGTGTAAAAGAAATGGTCATAGCGCGGCGAAGTGTGAGGTCTACGGACCAGGGGTTAATAGAACGAAAGGAACAAATGGTGTCGGAACGAGTAATGGCGGAGCAAGTAGTGTCGGAGCAAGCTATGCCAATGTAGTTTGTTATAAATGTGGAAAACCGGGCCACATTATTAGAAATTGCCCGAACCAGGAGAACACGAATGGACATGGCCGCGGAAGAGTTTTCAATATTAATGCGGCAGAGGCACAGGAAGACCCGGAGCTTGTTACGGGTACGTTTCTTATTGATAATAAATCTGCTTACGTTTTATTTGATTCGGGTGCGGATAGAAGCTATATGAGTAGAGATTTTTGTGCTAAATTAAGTTGCCCATTGACGCCTTTGGATAGTAAATTTTTACTCGAATTAGCAAATGGTAAATTAATTTTAGCAGATAATATATGTCGGAATCGAGAAATTAAACTGGTTAGCGAAACATTTAAGATTGATTTAATACCAGTAGAGTTAGGGAGTTTTGATGTGATAATCGGTATGGACTGGTTGAAAGAAGTGAAAGCAGAGATCGTTTGTTACAAAAATGCAATTCGCATTATACGAGAAAAAGGAAAACCCTTAATGGTGTACGGAGAAAAGGGCAACACAAAGCTACATCTTATTAGTAATTTGAAGGCACAAAAACTAATAAGAAAAGGTTGATATGCTGTTCTAGCACACGTCGAGAAAGTACAAACTGAAGAAAAGAGCATCAATGATGTTCCCATTGCAAAAGAATTTCCTGATGTATTTCCGAAAGAATTACCGGGATTACCTCCACATCGATCCGTTGAATTTCAAATAGATCTTGTACCAGGAGCTGCACCAATAGCTCGTGCTCCTTACAGACTCGCACCCAGCGAGATGAAAGAACTGCAAAGCCAATTACAAAAACTTTTAGAGCGTGGTTTCATTCGACCAAGCACATCACCGTGGGGAGCTCCTGTTTTGTTTGTTAAGAAGAAAGATGGTACATTCAGGTTGTGTATCGACTACCGAGAGTTGAACAAACTTACCATCAAGAACCGCTACCCACTACCGAGAATCGACGACTTATTTGATCAACTACAAGGCTCGTCTGTTTATTCAAAGATTGACTTACGTTCCGGGTATCATCAAATGCGGGTGAAAGAAGATGATATTCCAAAGACTGCTTTCAGAACACGTTATGGTCATTACGAGTTTATGGTCATGCCGTTTGGTTTAACTAATGCACCAGCTGTGTTCATGGACCTTATGAACCGAGTGTGTGGACCATACCTTGACAAGTTTGTCATTGTTTTCATTGATGACATACTTATTTACTCAAAGAATGACCAAGAACACGGTGAACATTTGAGAAAGGTGTTAGAAGTATTGAGAAAGGAAGAATTGTACGCTAAGTTTTCAAAGTGTGCATTTTGGTTGGAAGAAGTTCAATTCCTCGGTCACATAGTGAACAAAGAAGGTATTAAGGTGGATCCGGCAAAGATAGAAACTGTTGAAAAGTGGGAAACCCCGAAAACTCCGAAACACATACGCCAGTTTTTAGGACTAGCTGGTTACTACAGAAGGTTCATCCAAGACTTTTCCAGAATAGCAAAACCCTTGACTGCATTAACGCATAAAGGGAAGAAATTTGAATGGAATGATGAACAAGAGAAAGCGTTTCAGTTATTGAAGAAAAAGCTAACTACGGCACCTATATTGTCATTGCCTGAAGGGAATGATGATTTTGTGATTTATTGTGACGCATCAAAGCAAGGTCTCGGTTGTGTATTAATGCAACGAACGAAGGTGATTGCTTATGCGTCTAGACAATTGAAGATTCACGAACAAAATTATACGACGCATGATTTGGAATTAGGCGCGGTTGTTTTTGCATTAAAGACTTGGAGGCACTACTTATATGGGGTCAAAAGTATTATATATACCGACCACAAAAGTCTTCAACACATATTTAATCAGAAACAACTGAATATGAGGCAGCGTAGGTGGATTGAATTATTGAATGATTACGACTTTGAGATTCGTTACCACCCGGGGAAGGCAAATGTGGTAGCCGATGCCTTGAGCAGGAAGGACCGAGAACCCATTCGAGTAAAATCTATGAATATAATGATTCATAATAACCTTACTACTCAAATAAAGGAGGCGCAACAAGGAGTTTTAAAAGAGGGAAATTTAAAGGATGAAATACCCAAAGGATCGGAGAAGCATCTTAATATTCGGGAAGACGGAACCCGGTATAGGGCTGAAAGGATTTGGGTACCAAAATTTGGAGATATGAGAGAAATGGTACTTAGAGAAGCTCATAAAACCAGATACTCAATACATCCTGGAACGGGGAAGATGTACAAGGATCTCAAGAAACATTTTTGGTGGCCGGGGATGAAAGCCGATGTTGCTAAATACGTAGGAGAATGTTTGACGTGTTCTAAGGTCAAAGCTGAGCATCAGAAACCATCAGGTCTACTTCAACAACCCGAAATTCCGGAATGGAAATGGGAAAACATTACCATGGATTTCATCACTAAATTGCCAAGGACTGCAAGTGGTTTTGATACTATTTGGGTAATAGTTGATCGTCTCACCAAATCCGCACACTTCCTACCAATAAGAGAAGATGACAAGATGGAGAAGTTAGCACGACTGTATTTGAAGGAAGTCGTCTCCAGACATGGAATACCAATCTCTATTATCTCTGATAGGGATGGTAGATTTATTTCAAGATTCTGGCAGACATTACAGCAAGCATTAGGAACTCGTCTAGACATGAGTACTGCCTATCATCCACAAACTGATGGGCAGAGTGAAAGGACGATACAAACGCTTGAAGACATGCTACGAGCATGTGTTATTGATTTCGGAAACAGTTGGGATCAACATCTACCGTTAGCAGAATTTTCCTACAACAACAACTACCATTCAAGCATTGAGATGGCGCCGTTTGAAGCACTTTATGGTAGAAAGTGCAGGTCTCCGATTTGTTGGAGTGAAGTGGGGGATAGACAGATTACGGGTCCGGAGATTATACAAGAAACTACCGAGAAGATCATCCAAATTCAACAACGGTTGAAAACCGCCCAAAGTCGACAAAAGAGCTACGCTGACATTAAAAGAAAAGATATAGAATTTGAAATTTGAGAGATGGTCATGCTTAAAGTTGCACCTTGGAAAGGCGTTGTTCGATTTGGTAAACGAGGGAAATTAAATCCAAGGTATATTGGACCATTCAAGATTATTGATCGTGTCGGACCAGTAGCTTACCGACTTGAGTTACCTCAACAACTCGTGGCTGTACATAACACTTTCCACGTCTCGAATTTGAAGAAATGTTTTGCTAAAGAAGATCTCACTATTCCGTTAGATGAAATCCAAATCAACGAAAAACTTCAGTTCATCGAAGAACCCGTCGAAATAATGGATCGTGAGGTTAAAAGACTTAAGCAAAACAAGATACCAATTGTTAAGGTTCGATGGAATGCTCGTAGAGGACCCGAGTTCACCTGGGAGCGTGAAGATCAGATGAAGAAGAAATACCTGCATCTATTTCCAGAAGATTCATCAACACCTTCAACAGCTTAAAATTTCGGGACAAAATTTATTTAACGGGTAGGTACTGTAGTGACCCGAACTTTTCCATGTTTATATATATTAATTGAGATTGATATTTACATGATTAAATGTTTCCAACATGTTAAGCAATCAAACTTGTTAAGACTTGATTAATTGAAATATGTTTTATATAGACAATTGACCACCCAAGTTGACCGGTGATTCACGAACGTTAAAACTTGTAAAAACTATATGATGACATATATATGGATATATATATAGTTAACATGATACTATGATAAGTAAACATATCATTAAGTATATTAACAATGAACTACATATGTAAAAACAAGACTACTAACTTAATGATTTTTAAACGAGACATATATGTAACGATTATCGTTGTAAAGACATTTAATGTATATATATCATATTAAGAGATATTCATACATGATAATATCATGATAATATAATAATTTAAAATCTCATTTGATATTATAAACATTGGGTTAACAACATTTAACAAGATCGTTAACCTAAAAGTTTCAAAACAACACTTACATGTAACGACTAACGATGACTTAACGACTCAGTTAAAATGTATATACATGTAGTGTTTTAATATGTATTTATACACTTTTGAAAGACTTCAATACATTTATCAAAATACTTCTACTTAACAAAAATGCTTACAATTACATTCTACTCGTATGCACCCGTATTCGTACTCGTACAATACACAGCTTTTAGATGTATGTACTATTGGTATATACACTCCAATGATCGGCTCTTAGCAGCCCATGTGAGTCACCTAACACATGTGGGAACCATCATTTGGCAACTAGCATGAAATATCTCATAAAATTACAAAAATATGAGTAATCATTCATGACTTATTTACATGAAAACAAAATAACATATCCTTTATATCTAATCCATACACCAACGACCAAAAACACCTACAAACACTTTCATTCTTCAATTTTCTTCATCTAATTGATCTCTCTCAAGTTCTATCTTCAAGTTCTAAGTGTTCTTCATAAATTCCAAAAGTTCTAGTTTCATAAAATCAAGAATACTTTCAAGTTTGCTAGCTCACTTCCAATCTTGTAAGGTGATCATCCAACCTCAAGAAATCTTTGTTTCTTACAGTAGGTTATCATTCTAATACAAGGTAATAATCATATTCAAACTTTGGTTCAATTTCTATAACTATAACAATCTTATTTTAAGTGATGATCTTACTTGAACTTGTTTTCGTGTCATGATTCTGCTTCAAGAACTTCGAGCCATCCAAGGATCCATTGAAGCTAGATCCATTTTTCTATTTTCCAGTAGGTTTATCCAAGGAACTTAAGGTAGTAATGATGTTCATAACATCATTCGATTCATACATATAAAGCTATCTTATTCGAAGGTTTAAACTTGTAATCACTAGAACATAGTTTAGTTAATTCTAAACTTGTTCGCAAACAAAAGTTAATCCTTCTAACTTGACTTTTAAAATAAACTAAACACATGTTCTATATCTATATGATATGCTAACTTAATGATTTAAAACCTGGAAACACGAAAAACACCGTAAAACCGGAT
This sequence comes from Rutidosis leptorrhynchoides, assembly GCF_046630445.1. Lineage (NCBI taxonomy): Eukaryota > Viridiplantae > Streptophyta > Magnoliopsida > Asterales > Asteraceae > Rutidosis > Rutidosis leptorrhynchoides. The sequence goes on from NC_092339.1 coordinate 133,143,442, forward strand.
TTACGCCGTCGTAGTAACACCGCGGGCTGTTTTGGGTTAGTTAATTAAAAATTATGATAAACTTTGATTTAAAAGTTGTTATTCTGAGAAAATGATTTTTATTATGAACATGAAACTATATCCAAAAATTATGGTTAAACTCAAAGTGGAAGTATGTTTTCTAAAATGGTCATCTAGACGTCGTTCTTTCGACTGAAATGACTACCTTTACAAAAATGACTTGTAACTTATTTTTCTGACTATAAACCTATACTTTTTCTGTTTAGATTCATAAAATAGAGTTCAATATGAAACCATAGCAATTTGATTCACTCAAAACGGATTTAAAATGAAGAAGTTATGGGTAAAACAAGATTGGATAATTTTTCTCATTTTAGCTACGTGAAAATTGGTAACAAATATATTCCAACCATAACTTAATCAACTTGTATTGTATATTATGTAATCTTGAGATACCATAGACACGTATACAATGTTTCGACCTATCATGTCGACACATCTATATATATTTCGGAACAACCATAGACACTCTATATGTGAATGTTGGAGTTAGCTATACAGGGTTGAGGTTGATTCCAAAATATGTATAGTTTGAGTTGTGATCAATACTGAGATACGTATACACTGGGTCGTGGATTGATTCAAGATAATATTTATCGATTTATTTCTGTATATCTAACTGTGGACAACTAGTTATAGGTTACTAACGAGGACAGCTGACTTAATAAACTTAAAACATTAAAATATATTAAAAGTGTTGTAAATATATTTTGAACATACTTTGATATATATGTATATATTGTTATAGGTTCGTGAATCAACCAGTGGCCAAGTCTTACTTCCCGACGAAGTAAAAATCTGTGAAAGTGAGTTATAGTCCCACTTTTAAAATCTAATATTTTTGGGATGAGAATACATGCAGGTTTTATAAATGATTTACAAAATAGACACAAGTACGTGAAACTACATTCTATGGTTGAATTATCGAAATCGAATATGCCCCTTTTTATTAAGTCTGGTAATCTAAGAATTAGGGAACAGACACCCTAATTGACGCGAATCCTAAAGATAGATCTATTGGGCCTAACAAACCCCATCCAAAGTACCGGATGCTTTAGTACTTCGAAATTTATATCATATCCGAAGGGTGTCCCGGAATGATGGGGATATTCTTATATATATGCATCTTGTTAATGTCGGTTACCAGGTGTTCACCATATGAATGATTTTTATCTCTATGTATGGGATGTGTATTGAAATATGAAATCTTGTGGTCTATTGTTATGATTTGATATATATAGGTTAAACCTATAACTCACCAACATTTTTGTTAACGTTTTAAGCATGTTTATACTTAAATAGGACAAGATTTGGAGTCCATGCTTGTATGATATTGTGTAAAAACTGCATTCAAGAAACTTATTTTGTTGTAACATATTTGTATTGTAAACCATTATGTAATGGTCGTGTGTAAACAGGATATTTTAGATTATCATTATTTGATAATCTACGTAAAGCTTTTTAAACCTTTATTGATGAAATAAAGGTTATGGTTTGTTTAAAAATGAATGCAGTCTTTGAAAAACGTCTCATATAGAGGTCAAAACCTCGCAACGAAATCAATTAATATGGAACGTTTTTAATCAATAAGAACGGGACATTTCAGTTTGCTTATTTTCAAGATCATGAAAGGATTTAAGGAGGTCCCAGTTCAAGTTAAATGTCGCGGCACGATAAATATGGTCGCGGCGCGGCAGTAGGTCAGCCCAGACGAATTTTTAAGGTATTTAAGCCCCAAAAAAATACCTAATTATTCATTATTCCATCCAGACGAATTCCAGCAGCTTTTAGGTGAATTTTGGTGATTATTGGGGAACCCCAATATCATTCGATCAACTCAATCATTCCAAAAACGCGTCTCGATCCGTTCATCAATCAAGAACACAATTTTCATTAGGTTTAAATTCTTATTAACATAATGAATACTCTTAATTGTTTATTTGTGATTTTGTTTTTAGCCATGATTTTTGGCTAAGTTCTTTAATGTTTGACAAGATTGAATATTCGTATGTGTTTGGATGATACTTAAACGTTTAATTTGATTAATACATGATAATTATGAGTTTTGATTAAGAACCATTCTTATGGGATTTGATATTTGTTACTGAAATGACTCATCCTAATTCATGAAGACGAATACAATAACATATGGTTACATCGCGAGGTACTTGACCTCTATATGTTACATTTTACAAACATTGCATTCATTTTTAAAAGACAAACTTTCATTTTATTGAAAGTTGACAGGCATGCATACCCTTACATAATATATCCAATCTATAAATGACTTAATCTGTTATCTTTTTAATAATAATCTTTATTGAACTCAATGACTTGAATGCAACATCTTTATAAATATGTCATGAATGACTCCAAGTAATATCTCTAAATGAGCAAATGCATAGCGGAAGATTTCTTTCAATCCTGAGAATAAACATGCTTTCAAGTGTCAACCAAAAGGTTGGTGAGTTCATTAGTTTATCATAAACATTCATTTTCATCATTTTAATAGACCACAAGATTTCTGATATTTTATTGTACACGTAACCCGAGTACAAAATAGTACGCATAACCTGCGAATTAAAAATCATTCATATGGTGGACACATGGTAATCGACATTAACAAATGCATCTAGAATATCCCCAAATATACAGGTACACTCATCTATATATAAAATCGAAGTACTAAAGCATCCATAACCTGGATGGGGTTTGTTAGGCCCGGTAGATCTATCTTTAGGATTCGCGTCAATTTGGGGGTCTGTTCCCAAATTCTTAGGCTACCAAGCTAAAAAGAATGATATCCGGTATAATAATTCAACCATAGAATGTAGTTTCAGGTACTTGTGTCTATATCGTAAAACAGTTATAAAAGCAGCGCATGCATTCTCAGTCCCAAAAATATATATAAAAAGGGAGTAATGAAACTCACAATACTGTATTTCATAGCAATTATGCATATGACGGCACTGAACAAGTGCAGGGTTGGCCTTGGATTCACGAACCTATATTAAGTATATATATATATATATATATATATATATATATATATATATATATATATATATATATATATATATATATATATATATATATATATATATATATATATATGTATATGTATATATATATATGTATATATATATGTATGTATATATATATATGTATATATATGTATATATATATATATATATATATATATATATATATATATATATATATATATATATATATATATATATATATATATATATGTTGGTCAATATCTGTCTAACAATTTAGGTCAGGTCATAGTGTATCACAATCCTAATGCTCGAGGTCGATATGCAAAAGTCAACAAAAGATATCTTGGCCCAAAATGACTTCCAAAATCTATACATGTTTATTATTTAACATAAATATAGTCGTTTTATATATTTAAATATATTTATCAGATTTTATTAGGGTAAAAGATACAAGTCATTTAAATAAAAATTTATTAAAATTTATATATGATAAAAATTTACTTTTATGTATCTCAATTAATAAAATTATAAAGTTCACTTAATATTATAAAAATATAGTGATATGTATTTTATTGTAATTATATTACCTGTGGTAAAAATATCTTTGTATCACACATTTATTTGATAAAATAATATTGATAATAATAATAATAAGTAAAAGTTGTATTATTTTGTAAAAATAATAATTATTATTATTATTCTACTAATAATAATAACAATATTTATATTTACTAATGATGATATTAATTCTTATAAAATGATAATTCTAATAAAGATAATTTTAATAATAACGATACTTTTTAATATTAACTTGTAATAATAATATTTTATATAAAATAATGATTCTAATCAAACGGATAATTTTTTAATAATAATAGTACTAAAATGATAATAATAATGATATTTTATAATAACAATGATAGTTCTATTAAAAATGATAATTTTAATGAAAATGATAGTTTTAATATTAATGATGCTTTTAATAATAATAATAACGATAAAAATAATAAAATGATAGTTTTGATAAAAATATTAATTATTTTAATAATAATAATAATAATAATAATAATAATAATAATAATAATAATAATAATAATAATAATAATAATAATAATAATATTGATTATTAGATAATATTAATAATGACGATAATAACGATGATAACGATAACGATAACGATAACGATAATAATAATCATCATTTTAACAATAATACTTAAAATTATAGATAATTCAATTGACTATAACTTTTAATCTGTTCATCGAAACCATACGCTTTCTAAATGAAAAGTTATTAATTTTTCGCCAGCTTTCCAACGACATGCATATCATATACCTTATCTCAAATGTAAATGTATTAAATTCATAATTTATCATAAACTATCTAACGACATTGTTAAACATACAATCATGCATAAACATATATACTCGAGCACTAGTCAGGGATACACTATTAATATATAAAAGTTAAGTTATGAGTGCTCACGTATCAATATTGTGATTCAATATTGCAGGAAAGTACGTAGATGCAACGGAGATGATAAACACTAGGTTGACCTCATGAGCTATTCCCTGAACCATACCCATAATCTCCATAGCTATAACCCATAATTTCCTTAGCTCTATCCCTCTCAAAAACTCATTTTGAAAACATGCGAGCAGAACCTCGTCGTAGTATTTTATGTATAATACTAATAATATCGCTACTTAATAATACTAGTACAAATAATAAGATTAATATTAATAATCTTAATATTAATTATAATATTAATATTCATAATATATATATATATATATATATATATATATATATATATATATATATATATATATATATATATATATATCGTCTGCGAAGATGAAAAATGAAATGAACTACAACTGATTTCGTTCAATATTTAAAGGAGTGTAAACTCACCTAACCCCTCATACGATCGCATGAGGGTTGTATGGAGAGCCCATACAATCGCACAAGGACTCTTTCCAATTCATAAAGCTTCAATCAAACTGCCGACACTCTCTTATGAATTATTATATATATTATTTAATATATAATTTATTTAATCTTTAGAATTAATTAAATATTATATTATATTCTCGTGCATTTTTTATTTGTAATTTTAGCACTGATGTATAGTACGTTAACGCTCGACTTACGTGCCGGTTCCGATTTTTCGAGCGTCCTTTCGTACGCTTAGAAAACTTGTACTTTATATTTCGCGACGTGTACCTTTATCAATAATTAGAATTAAATCAATGAAAAATTATCCCACTCAAAGTGTAACTTATTCATTTGAGTGTTTTGGTCATTTGCTTCTATAAATTGACGTCTCGTTATTTACTAATATATATTATAATAATACTATTTTAAATCCAAAACGTTTTACGAATAAGTTAATATTATATTTTATCACTTTGTAAAATAATGATATTATCATTTAAAAATATAATCTTATATATTTTAGAAATATTTACTTACTAATATAATATTTAGTTTTTTTTTCAAAAACTAATTATATTTCAAAGTTTAATATATTTAAAAATCGTTTAAATATTAGATATTATTATATCACCTTACGTTTTAAATACACATTGTAAGTTATCTATATATTTAACAACCAATATTCCGACTCACGTTATATAATCAAAGATATTTTAAATAAACAAGTTCTATTATATCGAAAAGTGTTTTCGTACGTTTGAAAATAGATCAATCGATTATTATGAAATTCAATCCTCCACTAACCTTTGTCTAACTCTCGAAACTTGACAATTTGTCCTTACTTGTAAATCACTTTACCATTTTCCGAATATTGTTAAAATGGAAAGATTTCTCAAATCAACGTGGACCTCACAACAGAGACTCGTAACCATAACACATTGTATTAGATAATTCAATCATTTGATATTTTAATCTCATTGATAAGTATATTAAACATATATTGAAACAAATACATTTATGTAAAGTATTATACATCTAATACTTTGTTAACGTTTTCAAGTTAATATATATACATATGTATATATATATATATACATATATAATCGTATCCATTTATATAATGGTTCGTGAATCGTTGGAACTTGGTCGAGGTTAAATGAATGTATGAACATACATTAAAATTTTTGAGATTCAACTTAACAAACTTTGCTTATCGTGTCGGAATAATATAAAGATAAAGTTTAAATTTGGTTGGAAATTTTCGGGTTGTCACAGTACCTACCCGTTAAAGAAATTTCATCCCGAAATTTGATTGGAATGATCATGGCTGACAATAAATATGTCTTTGTGACACATATGGACTGAAAATTAAAGTTTTACCATCATTGAGTAATATAGATAAAACAATTCGATTTTTGTGAAGAGTACGAGTGAACTTATCACAGAAGAGTGAAATGAATAAATGTAGATTCGTCATATCTTTTGATGTAGATAGGATTGATTTCCGGAGTTCAAGAGATTTAGAGAAAATCTTCGTAATCTATAAGATTTGACTCTTCGGTGAATAAAGAAGTTAAGATCTCTTTAATTAAATGCGGTAATCTGTCTCGATTACTCTGTCGGATATTTTACTATAAATCCACCCCCTTCGTTTCCTTATTTCCACAACTCATACTTTCTATTCTTTCTCCCTCAATTCAAACATTCGTCAATATGCTCCATCCTGTTCTGATCCTTGATATACTCCTAACTTTCATATCTGTCATTCTTCTCTTTCATCTGCCACCGGAAGAATCTATTTACTTCTACTATACTCTTGGTTTTATAGTGTTTTTAGTTCTCCTGTGTCTTTATATTGCTATATGCATCGACATATATGGTTTATAATTTCTGGGTTATCGTTGGGCTTTATATCTTCCTTTATATTTCGAAGTCCCTGCTTCTGTCTTCTATAATCATTGTCATCCACAGTTAATGCTCCCTTCTATTTGCTGCGATATATACTCTCATTTCTATTTTGGAAGTTCATTCTTTCGTTTCCTCTTCTTGCGATTAAGCACCGCTTGTAATGGTCCAGAATTCACAGATATGAATTTCGGAATGAACGTACTCAATGTTCTAAGAAGGAAATTGTAACGACACGATCTTGATTTGTCAAATTACCAGAATACCTCGGAAAAGGCCGAATCATCAAGAAAAATATTTTCTTGATATTTCTAGAGGTTAAATAGAATACCAGAGTCGTGTAACATGGCACATGATGACGGTATGGTCTGTGAATCGTCATGTCCCATTAGAAACTCAGCATGACTTACTGTAATATAATCACGTTGATCAAGTGTCATTATATTATACTAATTCATACTTCAGTTCCCAACACTTCTTCAAAAACATTCCTATTTTAAATTCGAATTTTTCATATTTTAGAAACTAAAACAGTTTCTTTTATGATGTAACGCAGATAGCGCGAAGAGATAAATTATTTCAGATAAGAGTGGTTAGGAGAATATCTTCAGAAATATCGAGGATATTTATAAAGAAAGATATGATGATGTTTTAGAATTTTAAAATATCTAGAATCAAAGGATGATGCGGGAAATTTGTCTGTCAAGGTTTAGAATAAGGAGTAAGGTGTTTACTAACGATTTCAGCAGACACTGAATCATTTAGATTATTTGAAGGTAGATTTCGTCCTTGTGATTTGACCACAACCTACTTCATGGTTTCCTCAATCTGTTTTCCAGTTCCAAACCTTCTCTTTTTCTGAGCTTTTCCAACACATTATTCTTTATCATTAAACTTTTGACAGTTACGGTTGTCTATAGTTTCTGCTGCTTCATTCAGCTTTTTCAAAACTCGATGAACTAGTTCACAGTTTAGGGTGTTTTTCAGAAACTTCACATTCGCAGTATATAAGTCTAGAAGATAGACGTTATATGTACACATATAATTATTGGCGTAGACATGTTGCGAGATTTCAAAATACTAATTACTGAATCCCAGTAATTGGCATGACAATTCTTGTTACAAGATACGAATGAGTAAATGATAGGGCTTTGATAAATATAATGATTTTTCGGAAAGTCAAAGATCAGTGAAGTTGTTGGTAAGTTTATTGCTAATGTGGTGGAACATAAACGGTTCTCCGGTAACAATGATAAAAGGGGTAATCATTATAACAAGGCTTATTCGAATAAACAATTGAAGTTGATTTGCTGGAGCTGTGACAAAATTGTCTACTTTGAGAAGAGATTGAAAAGTTATTTTAGCTAATAAATGCCAAAGGGTCTGACACGGATACGTGTTAATCCATGACTTTGGTTTCGAGGGTTTTTCAGGTACAAGACTGTGGGTAATATGTGGTTAGATCATCATCTCGATTATTCATTATTTGAAGTGTCTTCAGGAATTTTGAGGGGTTTGAACACAGATTGTAATTTTTAATATACATATGATGTTTTAGGATTTTGAATGATACAAATATTTTTCTGGATTCCATGAATAGAAATGATGTTCTAGCACAGTTTTGAAGTCAAAGTATAGATTTAAAAGATATAGGAATCTAAGAGTGATGTCTTCTGTTAAATCTTGACTTAGATTTTGATTTGTCAAAATCAGAATACGTAATCAAATTTGGATGAAAATGGTTGTTTTGATTCCTATAAAAGAATGTATATTGTTGTGAAAGGAGTGAGTATAGTTGGCGATTGCTGAATCAGATTCAAAGAATGTGTAAAGACCCGTCCTAATCCATAAGGACGAATACAATAACATATGATTACATCGTGAGGTATTTGACCTCTATATTATGTATTTTACAAACAGTGCATTCATTTTTAAAAGACAACCTTTCCTTACATCGAAAGTTGACAGGTATGCATATCATTTCATAATATCCAACTATAAATGACCTAATATGTCATTCGTTTAATCATAATCTTTAATGAACTCAACGACTTGAATGCAACGTCTTTTGAAATATGCCATGTATGACTCCAAGTAATATCTTTAAAATGAGAAATTGCACAGTGGAAGATTTCTTTCAATCTTGAGAATAAACATGCTTTAAAGTGTCAACCAAAAGGTTGGTGAGTTCATTAGTTTATCATAATCAATCATTTTCATAATTTTAATAGACCACAAGATTTTCATTTTATAAATATAATTCCCATAGCAGAATCCTCTCATCTGCATAAGGATAAAATCATTCATATGGTGAACACCTGGTAACCGACATTAACAAGATGCATATAGAATATCCCCAAAACAGAATCCTCTCGTCTGTATAATAATAACTCGAAGTACTAAAGCATCCGTACCTCGGATGGGGTTTGTTAGGCCCATAGATCTATCTTTAGGATTCGCGTCAATTAGGGGTATTGTTCCCTAATTCTTAGGTTACCAAGCTAAAAAGGGGCATATTCGATTCGATAATCCAACCATAGAATGTAGTTTCGATTACTTGTGTCTATTTCGTAAAATATTTATAAAAGCAGCGCATGCATTCTCAGTCCCAAAAATATATATTGCAAAAGCATTTAAAAAGGGAGCAACTGATGCTCACGATACTGTATTTCGCAGTAAAAATACATATGACGGCATTGAACAAGTGCAAGGTTGGCCTCGGATTCACGAACCTATATCAGTTGCATATATATTAACACATATCCCATTTAATCAACTAAGTTTACTTATTTTTTATAATTTATTAAAATTAGTATCTTTAAATATAATTTTACTTATAATAAATATATGATATATAATTTAATTAAATTTTTATCAATATAAATGATAATATATTAGTTAGAAACATATTAGTATGTAATATTAGTTGACTTGTAATATATATATATATATATATATATATATATATATATATATATATATATATATATATATATATATATATATATATATATATATATATATATATATATATATATATATATATATATATATATTATATAGATAACATTTGCTTGTTAATAATACTAAAAATAATAATAGTAATAATAATAATAAAAATGATAATACAAATAATAAAATGATAAAAAAAATGTTATATGTTAATAATAATAATTTCAAAAAATGATAATTTAAAGGATAATACTAATAATAATAATAATAATAATAATAATAATAATAATAATAATAATAATAATAATAATAATAATAATAATAATAATAATAGTAATAATAATCCTAATGCTCATTTTAATGATAATAATAATAATAATTTATATTAGTGTAGTAGTAATAATAATAATAATAATAATAATAACAATTAATAATAATAATAATAATAATAAATAAAAATAATAATAATAATAATAAAAGAGTACAATCTTTGAAGAAACAAGCTTTAAAAATAAAACATCACTGCCCAGGCTCGAACTCGCGACCTCTTGCTAACCCCAAACACACCCAAACCACTCCACTACTACTTACTTTTCTGTTTTAATTAGTTTCTAATTTCATTTAACCCGTTTTCTGTATTCTTTGTAACTCCCCTCATCACTATAACTATCGGCCCAATAGAAAATGAAGGACCTCGGCCCAACAGCAAATAAAACTCAGCCCAACAACAAATACAAGCCCAAGATTAAATTTCTAAGCCTACTAACAAGAAGTCCATTACCACTAAGTTGTAAAATTCGCTGGTAAGGAGAGTATATAAAAAAAATATCCGACATTTGCAACCCTACCACTTAGTATCGATCATAATTATATCAATCATCATAATTAAAAAAAATTATAATATCATCATCAGGTTCTTCCAAAATCTTCCTCTACCATCATTAATATAAATGCCATCCTTTACTGTAGCACCAATATCATCATTGTTTTCATCGTGATTTTTCACAGAAAAAGTAAGTTGCAGTAGCAAACAGAAGTTGTTCGAGCAACAACAGTAGCAGTTCAATGGTTCTTCATGATTGTTTGGTGATCACTTAGTGTTTGAAGTAAACATGAAACAGAAGGGAATATTAGCATAGCAGTGGTAGTAAGTCATAGTTGCAGGGGGCGGTTATTATGGTGATGATAGTGTTAATTGCAAATAGATCGAAACATAAAGGCGATGGGTTTAGTGGTGTTCATGGGTTATATGGTGGTTGAAGGTTGAAGAAGAAGGGTTGAAGGTGATGGTTGTAGGCTACAAAATGGTGGGCGATGATGGTTAGCAATTAATCATATGGGTTTCAATTGGGTTGTGAATCGAGCAGGAAATAATATCAATAATCAATATAGTTTAGTTTGTTTTGGTGATTAAGTTTACTACAGAACATAACGTAGATGATGGTTCTAATGGTGGTGAAGTGTTGGTTGCACACATAAAGAATCGACTAAGGTGGTAGATGGTTGGCATGTTGATCGTATTTTTACAACGGAATATGGTGAGTGAGTGTAAGTGGAGCTCGATGGAGAGGGTGGCAAAACAAAATATTGGTGACGAGTTAGTGATGTTTTGGTTGGGCTGTGAATTGAAAACAGAAACAACAAGAGCTGCTTTTTGGGTGAGCAGAAGTAGCTCGACAGAAGCAGTAGTGATTGGTGTGCAGGTTTATGAACGTGAGGGTTTGATCATTAAGAAATGGAAATAATAAGTAGGGTGATGTTTATGGTTAAAAGAAATAGAAGAGAGAAAAGAGAGAGAGGTTGGTGGTTAGGTTGAGTGTTTGATGTTGGTTGTTCACAAAAGCCATCTATCTCTCGTTTATATATAGATTTATAGATATAAGATATATATATATATAATATATAGTAATAGTAATGTATAATATGATAATAGATATACTATAGTAATGAAATAGGTGGTGGTCCTAATAGAAAGGGAAAGGAAACAGAAATCTTAGTGGAATATGATTTGATGATCATCAATTGGCATATATACTACTCCGTGGCATTGTTTGGAAAAGAAACAAAAAGAAGACACAGTATCCGAATAATAATTTCAACGAATTGATCAATTAAACACAGTGATATAGAATTACTTTTTGCACAGTATTTCTCAAATGATATATTTCATATTCACGGATGAATTGATGTTGTTATAAGTTGCTTTCAATCCAATTAAGCACAGTAATCTCAAAAATTTATCAATTAGGTCTAGTAATAAATTATGATATTGACACACAACAAACATAAAGGTGTCAGTTAAAGAGCCGCCTTCAAATATTCTTTTATGGGCTGGATTTCGTGCCCCGTTGTTAATCAGTGGCGGATAAGAATACTCCGAAAAATCCCATATTTTTAAATTAACTATATTTAGTTATTTTGGTCATTATGGTATAAAATTCGATCCTTAATTTGTTAAATAAAAATTACATCAACTGTCCCTCTCAATTCTGGGTAGAATATAAAAAGTGTTAAAACTTAACAAATAGTTCCTAAATACATTTTTAATAAGCCTAAAATTTATATAACTCATTTTCGTATCATCGTTTATTTTAAAATTACATAAGTTTGAATTTAACTTGCTTAATATTAATTGGAACATCAAACGAGTATTACAATCATTTAATATTTATTTTTAATATACTTTATTTATATATAGAGATATATTTTAAATAATAATTATTATAATATCCTATTTTTATTTTATTAATTTTTAATAACAACAACATATAATACTTCAAATTATATTTCGAATTATTATTTATATATACATACACACATATCTATTTTCAATTAATTGTTCGTGATTCGTCGAGAGCAGTCGAAGGGTAAATGAATACACAAACACAGTTCAAAATTTTTGAGATTTCAATATTACAGACTTTGCTCATCGTATCGGAAACATATAAAGATTAAGTTTAAATTTAGTCAGAAATTTCCGGGTTGTCACAATACCTACCCGTTAAAGAAATTTTGTCCCGAAATTTGATTGGGATGGTTATGGCTGACAATAAGTATGTTTTCATGACGCATACGAGTTGAAAATTTAGAGTTTTATCATCATCGAGTAATATAGACAAAACAATTCGATTTTGTGAGGAGTACTATTGAAGTTATCACAAAAGTGTGAAATGAATAAATGTAGATTCATCATATCTTTTGACGTAGATAGGATTGATTTCCGGAGTTCAAGGGATTTAGAGAAAATCTTCGTAATAAGATTTGATTCTTCAGTAATTAAGGAAAATAGAATCTTCTTTGATTAAATGCAATAATTTACTTCGATTGTTCTGTCGGATATTTCACTATAAATCCACTCCCTTCGTTTCCTTTATATTTTGGAGTTCCATCCTTTTGTTTTCTCTTCCCGACTTTAAGTCAAGCGAATAATGGTCCAGAATTCGTAAGTATGGAGTTTCGAATGAACATAACTCATGTTCTAAGAGAGAAATTGTAATAGCACGATCTTGATTGGTTAAATTACTAGAATTCAATAGAAAGATAGAACTATCAGGAAAATATGTTCTTAATATGTCTATAAATTAGATAGAATGTAAGAGTTGTGTAACATGGCACATGATGACGTTATGGTCTGTGAATCATCACGTTTCATTAGAAACTCAGCATGACTTACTGTAATATAATCACGTTGATCAAGTGTCATTATATTATACTAACTCATGCTTCAGTTCCCAACACTACTTCAAAAACATTCATAATTTAAACTCGAAGGCTTACAGAATATAGAAACTAAACAATTTCCTTTATGATGTAACACTGATAGTGTGAAGGGATAAATGATTTTAGATAAGAATAGTTATGAAAATATTTTTAGAATTATCGAAGATATTTATAATGAAAGATTTAATGATATCTTATAATATCTAAGATCGGAGGATGATGAAGAATATTGTCCGCAAGGGTTTTAGAGTAAGGAGCAAGATATTCGCTAGAGACTTCAGCAGACACTGAATCATTTGGATTCTTTGAAGGCAGATTTAGTCGTTGTGATTTGTCTATAGCCTCCTTCATGGTTTGCTCAATCTGTTTTTTAGTACCATATTTTCTCATCTTTTGAGCTTCTTCAGTCACTATTCTTTATCATCAAACTTTCGACTGTTAAGGTCGTTTACAGTTTTTGCTACTTCTTTCAGCTTTTTCAACATTCAGAGTATTGATTCGTAGATTGAGTGTTTTTCAGAATTTCAGAATGGAAGATCATAATTCTAAGTGATAAATGTTATATGTATACATATAGTTGTTGATATATATAAACGATGTGAGATTCAAAATACTGAATGGTATTCTAATTACATAGAATATCTATATATAGAACAAAAGATTTCGTAGATTACGGAGGAATTTACGGAATATGTCAGAAAAAGTTACAGTAACAGATACGCTAAGATATGAATTAGTAGATACGCCAAGATATGAATTTTGTCTATACACTATTCATGTAATCAATGCAGTGTGATGTGTCTAGACTAAGAATGATAAGCATGTAATTTCCGACAAAAATGATAAGCAAAACTTTTGACATGCAGACACGGTCGAAGTCCAGACTCATTAATGCATCTTAATATCTATCAGTTAGACACACTAATGCAAGACCTGGTTCGCTAAGACCACCGCTCTGATATCACCTGAAATGACCCGCCCTAATTCATGAGGACGAATACAATAACATATGGTTACATCGCGAGGTACTTCACCTCTATATGTTACATTTTACAAACATTGCATTCGTTTTTAAAAGACAAACTTTCATTTCATTGAAAGTTGACAGGCATGCATACCCTTACATAATATATCCAATCTATAAATGACTTAATTTGTTATCTTCTTAATAATAATCTTTATTGAACTCAATGACTTGAATGCAACGTCTTTTGAAATATGCCATGAATGACTCCAAGTAATATCTCTAAATGAGCAAATGCACAGCGGAAGATTTCTTTCAAATCTGAGAATAAACATGCTTTCAAGTGTGAACCAAAAGATTGGTGAGTTCATTAGTTTATCATAAACATTCATTTTCATCATTTTAATAGACCAAAAGATTTCTGATATTTTATTGTACACGTAACCCGAGTACAAAATAGTACGCATAACGTGCGAATTAAAAATCATTCATATGGTGAACACCTGGTAACCGACATTAACAAATGCATCTAGAATATCCCCAAATATACAGGTACACTCATCTGTATATAAAATCGAAGTACTAAAGCATCCATAACCTGGATGGGGTTTGTTAGGCCTGATAGATCTATCTTTTGAATTCGCGTCAATTTGGGGGTCTGTTCCCAAATTGTTAGGCTGCCAAGCTAAAAAGGGTGATATCCGGTATAATAATCCAATATTGCAGAAAAGTATGTAGACACAATGGAGATGATAAACACTAGATTGACCTCATGAGCTATTCCCTGAACCATAACCATAACCTCCATAGCTATAACCCATAATTTCCTTAGCTCTATCCCTCTCAAAAACTCATTTTGAAAACATGCGAGCAGAACCTCGTCGTAGTATTTTATGTATAATACTAATAATAACGCTACTTAATAATACTAGTACCAATAATAAGATTAATATTAATAATCTTAATATTAATTATAATATTAATATTCATAATATATATATATATATATATATATATATATATATATATATATATATATATATATATATATATATATATATATATATATATATATATATATATATATCTTCTGCAAAGATGAAAAATGAAATGAACTACAACTGATTTCGTTCGATATTTAAAGGAGTGTAAACTCACCTAAACCCTCATGCTATCGCATGAGGGTTGTAGGGAGAGCCCATGCGATCGCATGAGGACTCTTTCCAATTCATAAAGCTTCAATCAAACTGCCGACACTCTCTTATGAATTATTATATATATTATTTAATATATAATATATTTAATCTTTAGAATTAATAAAATATTATATTATATTCTCGTGCCTAGTTGATTTGTAATTTTAGCACCGATGAATAGTATGTTGACGCTCGAATTACGTGCCGATTCCAGTTTTTCGAGCGTCCTTTCGTACGCTTAGAAAACTTGTACTTTATGTTTCACGACGTGTACCTTTATCAATAATTAGATTTAAATCAATGAAAAATTATCCCACTCAAAGTGTAACTTATTCATTTGAGTGTTTTGGTCATTTGCTTCTATAAATCGATGTCTCGTTATTTACCAATATATATTATAATAATACTATTTTAAATCCAAAACATTTTACGAATAAGTTAATATTATATTTTATCAATTTGTAAAATAATGATATTATCATTTAAAAATATAATCTTATATATTTTAAAAATATTTACTTACTAATATAATATTTAGTTTTTTTCAAAAACTAATTATATTTCAAAGTTTAATATATCTAAAAATTGTTTAAATATTAGATATTATTATATCACCTTACGTTTTAAATACACGTTGCAAGTTATCTATATATTTAACAACCAATATTCCGACTCACGTTATATAATCAAAGATATTTAAAATAAACAAGTTCTATTATATCGAAAAGTGTTTTCGTACGTTTGAAAATAGATCAATCGAGTATTATGAAATTCAATCATCCACTAACCTTTGTCTAACTCTCGAAACTTGATAATTTGTCCTTACTTGTAAATCACTTTACCATTTTTCGAATATTGTTAAAATGGAAAGATTTCTCAAATCAACGTGGACCTCACAACAGAGACTCTTAACCATAACACATTGTATTAGATAATTCAATCATTTGATATTTTAATCTCATCGATAAATATATTAAACATATATTGAAACAAATACGTTTATGTAAAGTATTATACATCTAATACTTTGTTAATGTTTTCAAGTTAATATATATACATATATATATATACATATATAATCGTATCCATTTATATAATGGTTCGTGAATCGTCAGAACTTGTTCGAGGTCAAATGAATGTATGAACATAGTTTAAAATTTTTGAGATTCAACTTAACAGACTTTGCTTATCGTATTGGAATAATATAAAAATAAAGTTTAAATTTGGTTGAAAATTTCCGGGTTGTCACAGTTACTTGGATTAATTAGTGATCTTGTTTGAACAAAGGGAACCTTGTTCTAATTTAGTGAACTAATTTTCAATTGATTTGTCTTAATCAATTGGGTGCTTACTGGACCAAGGAGGTAAACCGGGTAACATAGATTGAACAAAATAGGGGTGAATTGTGTGGAGCGAACGCGTAACCAATTGGATCTTAATCGTATAATTAGTTAATTACTAAGTCACAAACGAAAGAGGTCTTTAGTGAAAGGGAACCCTAAGCCAATAAATCCTAGTTTGACGTGTTTGCTAAAAGAGAACTCTGGGTAAACCGACTCTGTAGTTGCATGTATTGATAAATATAACTAGTGCTTAATAACAAATCATCCGACACTGCGAATAGGAGATCTAGGCGAACATTCTTTTATCTATTGAATCCAATTATCTTTATTTTTCGTTGAGTCTGTAATTTAATTTATTTAAACTTAAAAACTAAAAAATATTGTCTTTTACTTTTGATCTATCCTTGATTTTCCTAATCGTTAAATAGCCACAAAACCAATTGTCTCGTAATTTCAATTTTCATATATTAACTTAGTTTATTTTCATTAGTTGCAATCTTAATTCTCGCGTGTGAACTATCCTTGGAATGATTTCGAAATTACCAAATTTATACTATTGCACGATCGGGTACACTACCCGTTAGTGTGTAGTAATCTTTTAAACCGGCATTTTCCAGAGATAAATTATATACTAGATTTCACACATCAGTACTGCTAAACATTAAATTAGCTCAAGAAATAAGTTTTAATTAGACTGAAGTTATAAAACAAACATCCCAAAAATAGCCCAAACTATAATTAGAACCTGTCATTTCATTTTCCACCAACCTTCTTCTTACCCATTTATGCACATTTAAAACTACCGATCGCTTTCTTTGTCTTCTTTTTTTCCACGAACAGCAAGTAAGTTTTTTGTTTTTTAACTTTCATTTTACTTATGTTCTCCAAATCATTCGTTAATTGCTCTATCTAAAACATTGTAGTATACTTGAAACTTCTCAAACATTCCTAACAAATCTATATTGGCATTCTTCTAAAACATAAACAAATAAATATTTCACCCTATTACATGCAATAATGTTTGGTGCTATGCAATCATATCCCTTATTTATTGAACTAATTTTTGTACAAAAAAGTTCTGTTGATGAAAAATTTGCATCTACAGATAATTAGGGCTTTTTTCTAACTTATTGATTGTTGTATTATTGCTACTAATGTTGATTGTTGTTTTCAGTCAAATTCATTTTCTATTTGAAATAGCAGTAGTTAATTTATAGTTTCAAACTTGCAATCTGAAGTATTATACATTGATGGCAAAGAAACAGATCTCCTATCTTAGTGTACATGTAAAAATTAATGTGTATTAAATTATGCCAACTTTCCTATTTGTTCCATGTGATGTATTATATTATGCCAACTTTTGCATTCATTTCATGTAGTACATGTATTGAATACTAATTATGTTCAGAAAAAATATGTACCATAGATACCATATGATTTTGTATAAAATAAGTAAATCAATTAGAATATCAAAAATATGAAATTGATATCTTTAAGTTGCGACTTCAATCAAGTTTCTGTTATATATACTGACTATCTATTACACATGTTCATATTCATCATAACAACTTCTTCTTGCAAATCGCTAATATCAAGTATTTAAGTTTCTGTTCTTCTTTTTATTTACAATAATTAGGTAATTTTATGTTCAATTCTATACTGTTAGTGAACATTCTATATACTCAAGGCTTAATCTATAGGATAATGAAGCATCATATGATAACTGTCACAGACATTTAAATGTCACTGCTACTTCTGCACTAATTATAAAACCCTAATGTTAAACAGGAATTCAAACACTATTGTTCCTTCATCGGTTCGTAAGCCTTCTTTTATTACCATAGTAGAGTCAAAAGAAGCCAATACTCAGGTGCGAATGTAATATATTGTATTTCAATTCATAACAGATTCAATACTATCATTAATTCATATCTAGTTATATTGTTTATTAAAGAACTATATTTTTCTACAGGCCTTTCCAGACCAATGGGTTAAATCTCAGTACACAAACTTTATTCCTAAAGGTCCAGTTTTGATTCGCACACCAAATGGATTCTGTGCTTCTATTGGAATTGAATGGATTAGTGATCAACTTTGCTTTGGTCCAGGATGGTCCAGAATTTTATCAGGATTGAAGTTGGAAACAAAAGACACACTGTGTTTCACAGTAATTAATCCGCACACTTTTGAGGTTATCATGTTTGGCGAAAATGATGATTGCCAAAAAGATGTTCCTGCCGATCAACATCCTACGTTTATCCAATGCTTATTGGACGAAGATTGCAAAGAAATGGTACTTCATAATTTTATCTTTGTTTATCTTATTATAATAATCTATTTATAACTTTGGACATTTATATCTATGTATTGTGTTTAAATATATAGAAATTCAATAATTAAATATTTATTTAATTCATTACGTATGTTAATTGAACAAGCTTCCACTTAAATGGATTCTAAACCAATTAACAAAATATCCACCATAACATGTTATGTGGATAACAAATGTTCGCGGTTTTCACCATAGGGTTAGCCTTAAAACTAATGGTAAGTCTCTTTCAGTTTTGGTTGGTCTGATATTCTGTAACAACTTGAAGTACATCCCCTAGATTTAATGATTTTCAAGAGAATTGATGTTAACACTTTAGATGTATCCGTTTACTGCCCAAACTGTGTCGAAAGGAGCATGACAGCATCTATCCATGATCAGTACCATAATTATATTGGTGCTCATCTGAAAACCAATGTCGATAACTACCATCGCGGCCAATGATCAATAGTGTTCCAGATCAAGCACAGGCTGCATCACAAAATGTTCCAGTTAATGTCAGTCCAATCAACCTCTTCAATTCACAATTCCAATCAAAAAGGCAAAATGTTTGGTAAATAACTACTAAAACTATATTCCTACTCACATTAATTTTTTACTTATGTCAAATGACATCTATATATTTCTTGGTAGTTGTTTCTTACAAAGGTTAGTCATTTAAATATTACTCCTTTTTTATAACACAACGTGTTCCTAAAGAAATGAATTCACTACCTGCCGTGTCAAGTGGGTCGACTGTAAATGTGACAAATCTGGATGGAAGCTCAAGCCAATGGAAGTTTATAGTTGAAGGAAGTAAGAAGAAGAGAAAGTATGCTATTTCTGCAGGGTGGAGTCAATTCCAACAAAAATACAGTTTGAATAATGGAGATAAATGCATTGTCACTTACAATCAAGACCAGCAAAATTTCAATGTCAAGAAGATCAAATGATCCACAGAAGCTTAATTTGGATCTTCATTTAAGAAAAATATATATTTTGTAAAACAATTTACTTAACAGTTGTAATGCTTGTAACAATATATCTAACATGTCTGAACATGTGTAGTGACTGTAAGAACTTAGTGTTTCTAAAACCAGTTATTAGTTACTTAACAACCCTCTTCATATGCAGTATTGGACATGCATATATTGGGCTAATTATCCAGTTTAAGAATGGATAATATATACATATATATTAGTTAATTAACAATGTAAATTCTTCATCAAAATGGTATAAATTTTACATTAAATGGTGTAACCATTCATGGCACCTATTCACCAAAAAAATGTAACCATTCATGAACATTCATCTTACTTAATCAAAGAGTGTGAACATTCATCTTACTTAATCAACTTTATAAACAAAATTTTCAAAAAAACAAATCCCAAGAACACACCAACCACTTAAGAAGTTACAAAAAATCTTCAAAGTAAAAAAAATAATACTGAAAATGGAAGCTGCTGAAATGAATATTCTCGAACATCTTCCACAAGAAATGATTGTTGAGATATTGTCAAGAGTTGGTAGTTCATCATGCATTCAACTGTTCTCGACAAAAACCATCTGCAAATCATTCTTAATGTTCTCTGAGGATCCTTTGGTTGTTAAAAGGATATCCTTAGATAATTACTCTGCGATTCTTGGGGAAATACCATGGTCTCATTTTACAATTGTTGTCTTCTTTAGGGTAATCCTTAAGCCATTTTTCGATTAGGTTTGCATCTCTACTTTGACGCTAAAGACATCCAGTTAGGGCTTCAAAAAATAAAGGAAGCTACTAACCATAAACTTTTAGAGTCAGTTTATGTCTATGGCTTAATCATGTATGCCTCTAACCAAAATGAGGCAAAGAATATCTGATTGGAAATGTTAAATCAAACATTTTCAGCAGAAAGCTTAGATTTAGTAGTTGCAGTTAGAAGAAAGGTTTTCGCTATGTTGCGAGACTTATGAAAAACAAACCGCCATCCATTCACTGACCTAGCAACGCATTGCCCTTTAACCTGTCACAAACCCTACCTTCCACATCGACACGTCTTTGAATTATACCTACCAATACAAGAATGCATGTCATGCTTCTGGTCCTATGAGTTAACTGTTTGGAAAGATCATTTTGGTTATAACTAGATCGATTTTGTTGTTATTTTCAGTTTGTAAGTTAGGGCACTGTAATCATCTTCTGTTAGTCCAAATTATGTTAATCTCATTGCCCTAATGAAATGATCTGGTTGTTTATGAAATAGTGTAATTTATGTTTATGTAATAGTGAATTGGTATAACCATTTGTGGTATCTATTCGATAAAACGACATGTAAAACGACTAAGAAAAACAGTTTACAAATTTCGTCGCGAAGCGCGGACCACAAACCTAGTTAAACTTAAATAGTTGTGATGTATAATATATGAAAATATTAAATTTTAAATGTATTTTCCAAAACATTAGATTTTAAGTGTATTTTCATTCGTGTAACTTTCATCAACATAAAATCATCACAAAAATCTTAGCTAATCGTCTAGCGTGGGTGATCAATAAGATCATAAGTAATGAGCAATCAACTTTTATTTCGAGACGTCAGATTTTGGATGAGCCTATGATTCTAAACGAGGTGATGGGATGGTATAAGAAACGGAAGAAAAAATTATTAGTTCTAAAGAATGATTTCGAAAAGGCGTACGAATCAATAAGCTGAAAGTTTTTAAATTATTTGCTTAATATTTTGGGGTTTGGTACTACATGGCAGGCATGGATTACCATGTGAAATCTTCCCGTACTTCTGTTCTTGTCAACGGGAGTCCCACCAATGAATTTTATTTATTAAGGGGTTGAAAATAAGGCGACCCGATAAGTCATTTGCTATTTTTATTTATTATGGAAGGTTCACACTTATGTTTGCAGGAAAAAGTGAATTCGGATGCTATTAGTGGGACTAGCATTGGAGCCAATAATGTGAATGTTTCTCATCTTTTTTATTTGGATGACGCGGTGGTGGTCTCAGATCAGATTAGCACAAGGAAAGTCTCACAAATATAATGGAGGTTTTTTCTTCTTTTCATGTAATGTCGGGTTTGAAAATGAATGTAAGTAAATCATCGGTGTATGGAATGGGCGTTACCTCTGTTCAAATCGATACATGGGTGCGTTACATAGAGTGTTCAAAAGGGGAATTTTCATTTGTTTATTTGGGATTAGCTATGGGAACAAGTATAGTGTCTTTATCTAACTAGAAGTGTTTATGCGATAAGTTTTAGAAAAATTTATCTACTTGAAAAGCTAATTTATTGTCTATCGTGGGGTAGATATACTCTAATAGGCATACTAGGGAGCTTGGTTATTTACATCCTTTCGTTGTTCAAGTGCCTGGAAACGATTTTAAAGAGTTAAAGAAGATTTTCGGATCATTTTTCTAGGGGTTCACACAATGGGAATCGGAAAATGGCATATCCGTTTAGGCACATATACTTGTAACACCTCGCTAGACATATTAACTAATCAGATTGGATAATATATAAGCACATAATAACTAATCACGTTAACACCTAAACACATAATTGTATAAGTGTACATTGATGTACGACTCATGTATAAAAATGAGCTTCTCCTAGTTAGGACTTGATGACCATTCTTAAGATGTCTAGATAGGTTTTAGAATTGTAAAAGTCATCCAACACTTATGCGTTTGTGATGATTAGTCTTAAGTCATATAGTGACTAATGGTGATTATTATGGTCAAATATGAAAGCGGCTGAACCTGGTTAATTATCATTTGAATTCATATAATATGCATTTGATGAAGTTTCAACCATTAATTGTATTAAACCATATGTGATCATTAAATTTGAAAATGATAATCTGATCAGAGAAAACTATGGTCACTTTTCGGGGAGTCGTGGTGTTGACCGTAGATTCAAGAATCTGTTTAGACTAAGGAGCGTGAGTAAAGGGCATGAACGGTTAATCCTGCAATCCAGACATGGTGTTGACTGTATGCATGCTCCTTTTGTAAAACGACACGTTTATATTTATATGTTGAGTGTTTTATTCATTTGCTAGAGAAAATATAGAATTATGAACTTACATTTTTACTTTAATCATTTTTATCAATCACACAAGACAATTGTCATCATCAAAATATAGATTAATATTTGAAGATCAACGTTGGAACTTAAACAAACACCTCTTAATGAACGAATCTCATTTTCTTTATGTGACACCGCTATTTTATTTTTATAATAAATACGTGGCGGAAGCAAAATATTAATTAAATACGATATCGATATTTGTACAAACCGATGTCACGTGTCATTAAAACAATTTACATATTAACAGGAAGAGACGCAAATACATTATGTTTTCAAAAGTACACGGTTCATATTCTAAAAGACCACATCAGAGTTAACCCGGTCAAACATAACATCATCATGCCCGTCTTCTCCCAAAAGCACTATCTACAAAAGCTAACAACCTGCAGAGAGGAGATGAAGGGGAATTAGCACGAAGCTAAGTGAGTACGACTAACTACAGGCCATAACATACATAAGCGTTATACTAATCATATCACAATAGTCTAACACACAAACATCACCCAAGTGCCGTCTACAGAGACTCTGGCGGCTCGGCCAAACCATTAACCACAAGCTGATCGGACTGGGGCTTACCAGAAGTTCCTCCACCACCATATGTATATACATAATCCACACGCGACGGATGCGTCATTCACATATATATATACACCACGGCTGTCTAGGCTACCACAGAGGAACCCAACCCGCAGGTTGATCTCTCCTACCGAGGCTACCACACAATAAGGACGCACCGGGCTCCAGCAGACAAACATCAGCTAACATACAGTCATCACAAGTACTAACTAACCACCACAATAAGTATATCTAACAAGCATGGCAATCATAATATAACATGCTTCTATATATTATATTCTCCAGTTAGTCCCACTCACCGATTACCAGCAAACGAGAAGGTATTCAGCTATCTAATCACTGAATCTTTTCTTTCTCCTTTTCTCCTGAGAAAAACATATACACAAGTTAGTTTCTGTCCGTTAACCCCAAAACAGCACGATACAGAAATTTTGTATCAAAAACTGTCCGCTAAAATTTTTTGCTTAACACTTATGCACTTTCATCATAAACATCAAAATACAAACGGGCAGCATAACGGCTAAAAATCAACACTAAGGTAAAATATTCTGCCCTGGACACTCAGTCGGTCGACTGACTCTTACAGTCGGTCGACTGTCGACACAACCGGTCGACTGTCGACACAACCGGTCGACTGACCATCCCAGTAGGTCGATTCATTTGGTATTACATCAATCGGCCGAAGGTAAATCTCAGTCGATCGGTTCACTCAACAGTCGGTCGGTTGTCTTCGTCAATCGGCCGGTTCAACCCTCAGTCGGTCGACTATCGACCGACAGTCGGCCGAGTTTGTTCATCTTCAACAGAAACTGAACAAAGGCTACGGACTTCACGATAAAATCCTCAAATCTCGATCTAGAGCTCGTTTTAAACACCAAAATTGACAACAACTTGTTCACTATTTGTTATAGACTCAAAACCCACAACAATTTGACCATAACAACACTTAAATCACTTGTTTTGACACAAATTTACACTTTTATGAAAACTAACACAAAACCTTAAATTTCTCAAAGATTAAAGCATGGAAGCTTGTGATTCTTACCTTAAAAGAATCAGTGAATCACAAGGAACACAAAGATATGAACAATTTGAGCTCTAAAACAAGAATCAAGGATTAGGGTTTGAAGTAGGTGAGGGAGATGAAGAACGGGTGTGTTTGGGAATTTTCTAGAAATGGGAAGAAGAACACAGCCCACTAGTCACTTAATTTAGGTTAATTTCCCACACTGTGCAACACACGGGTATTTATCAGTTATCTGATATCTTTCGTACGTCATTTGGAAACCCAAACGGAGTCCAAATTAAATAAACAAATATGTTCTGTGACCCTTGTCACAAACTGGTCCTAACCATATCATTATATAATAATAAATATTAAATAAAAATAAAAGTATATAATAACGCAATACAAACTTAAGGGCAAAATAGTAATCTTACAACTAGGCCCGATTGAGGATGTTACAAATCTACCCCCTTAAGAAGATTCCGTCCTCGGAATCTGGTCAAGATCAAACAAATGGGGATAGCACACCCTCATTAACTCCTCGGTTTCCCACGTCAAGTTAGAACCTAAACTATGCCGCCATTCTACTAACACCATTGGAATCTGTTTCTTTCTTAACTTTGTGACTTTCTTGTCCACTATTCTAACCGGTTCTTCCACTAATTTCTTAGTCAAATCAACTTTCAAATCCTTCAACGGAAGAATCTGACTTTCATCATCCACTTTGCACTTTCTCAGATAGCACACGTTGAACGTGTTGTGTATTCCTGCTAACTCTGATGAAAGATCTAAAATAACAGTCTGAACATTCAAAATTTCTTTGATCGGAAATGGCCCAATAAACCTCGGAGCTAGTTTACCACGTTTACCAAATCTGATCACCCCTTTCCATGGCGAAACTTTCAGATAAACACGATCACCTACATTAAATGTCACAGGACGTCTGTGCGGATCAGCATACATCTTTTGTCGGTCTCTGGCTGCTTTTAACTTCTCACGTGCAATTTCAACCTTTTCTGCAGTTATCTGAACAATTTCGGGACCTGCAAATTGTGTCTCACCTGCTTTTAACCAACACGTAGGAGTTCTGCATTTTCGACCATACAACATTTCATACGGCGGCATTCCAATACTCAAATGATACATATTGTTGTAAGCAAACTCTATCAGTGGAAGATGCGAATCCCAAGAACCACCATATTCTAAGACACACGCTCTCAACATGTCTTCTAATGTCTGAATCTTTCGTTCACTCTGACCGTCTATCTGTGGATGATATGATGTACTTAGATTCACACATGTACCCAAATTCTGTTGTAAACTGTTCCAGAAGTTTGATACAAACCTAGTATCTCTATCGAAAACTAATGACAATGGTATACCATGTCGACTAACGATATCTTTCAAGTACAATTCTGCCAAATCACTTAACGAAGTTGTTTCACGAGTAGCTAAAAAGTGAGCACTCTTTGTTAAACGATCCACAATCACCCAGATCATGTCGTTTCCTTTCTAGGTTCGGGGTAACTTGGTTACAAAATCCATCGTTATATGATCCCATTTCCACTGAGGAATTTCTAACTGTCTTAGAGATCCATACGGTTTCTGATGTTCTGCCTTAACTTGCGCACAAATATGACATTTTTCGACAAAATTCGCAACATCTGTCTTCATTGTCGGCCACCAATACAATGTTTTCAAGTCTCTATACATCTTTGTACTACCCGGATGCACTGACAATCTCGATTTATGCGCTTCAGTAAGAATTAAATCCCTCAAATCTCCAAGCATATGCACCCAAATTCGATCTTTGTAGGTCTTTAATCCTCTAGAGTCATTGCATAGGTCAAATTTTCTTTTAGTCATTTGTTCAGTCTTTAGGTTTTCGTCATTCAAAGCTACTAACTGAAGGGTTTTCAATCGATCAATCAAGTCTGAAACTATTTCAATTGATGTGTGCGAGGTGTACTAGGAAATAGTTATATTTTTACTAGGAAATACTATTAAATACGATACAATTTTACACAAGTGATTTATTTATTTATAGAGTGGATATACCTAAACCTTGCTATAACACTTATAGGCAGTGTACCTAATCGTACAGTAGTGTAGTTTTTAGTAAGTCCGGTTTGTTCCACAGGGATCTTTAAACAAGCTTAACGCTATATTTTTAACTTATATTTGTAAAAATACAAAAATATATATAAGTAGTATTATTATTATAAAAAGGGGGTTTTTACCGTTTAATGACCGGTTTGTCGATTTTAAAACTTTAGTCGCAGTTAAAACTTAATGTAAAATATTAAAAATAAATATAACTTAATTTAAAGCGTAAATTAAATTCCGATAATGAAATTGCGAAAGCGTAAAGTAAATTATGATAATGAAATTGCGATAAATAAAAGTGCGATAAAATAAAATTGCGATAATTAAAGAGTACGATAATTAAAAATGCAATTAAATAAAATGACAATAAATAAAAGTGCGATAATTAAAAGTGCAATTAAATATGAAATATAAAGAATTATGCTTATTTAAACTTCCGTAATCATGATGTTCAACGTGTTATTTTTAGTTTATTCCCATGGGTTAATTGTCCTTCATCCTGAATTATTCGATATGTCCATACGGATTTGTCCATAATAGTCCATCAGTCATAATCATAAAGTGCAAAAGTCTTCGTCAAATTATTCTTATTCCCGAAGTCAAATATTCCAACTAATTGGGGATTCGAATTGTAACAAGGTCTTAATACTTTGTTTAATGAATACACCAGGTTATCGACTGCGTGTAAACCAAGGTTTTACTACTTTGTTAACAATTACACCAATTACCCTTGAATGTAATCCACCCCTGTTTCAACAAGTCTATTAACTATTAATCCAGTTCCGTGTCTAGTAAAATGAATAATTATTGGTATTTATAGATATCCCGCCCACCGTACCCAGTCAAGCGTATGTGGTTATATATAAATACGTCAAATTATAAGTCTATATATTAAATTAACGAGGTATCATTTAGTTAATATAAAACCCATTAATAGCCTATAGTCAAATTTCTACAAGTGTCGTTCTTTTGTCCAAACCCCAATTATGGTACAAAGCCCAATTACCCAATTTTAATATTTAGTCTAACATCACGATTACTTCGGCTTAAATAAGCATAATAATAACTTAGCTACGAGACATTAATGAAAATAATTTAAACATAACTTACAGTGATTTAGTAATAGCGTAGTGTTACACGGACAGAATTTCGACTTACACCCTTACAACATTCGCTAACATACCCTTATTATTAGAATTAAAATTAAAATTAAAATTAAAATTAATATATATATATATATATATATATATATATATATATATATATATATATATATATATATATATATATATATATATATATATATATATATATATATATATATATATATATCTTTACGTATGATGAAAAGAAAAAGAAGTGTAAAATATCGATCAAATGCGTTGCCTTTTATAGGCCCCATTTCAGTTTTGGTGTGCTTCGCAATCTCGAAGGGTTTCTCCTTCACATCTCCGCGATCGCGGAGTAGTGGATTACAGCTCATCCAAGTTTGGCTCCTAGCTTGCCGACGGATTTTTTAATAAATAAATATAATATATATATAATTTTAAGAATTATTTATATATTATATTATATTTATATGCATAGTTGACTTGTAATTTTCGCTCCGTTGCGTCGTGCATTGAAAGTTGACTTAGGTCCCGGTTCCGGATTTTCGAACGTCCTTGCGTACAATTTAATATCTTGTACTTTTCGTTTTGTAACTTGTACTTTTGTCATTTCTAGACACTTCTCATCAATAAATTGAACCTCTTGGATCGTACTTTGTACTTTTGAGCTTTTTGGTCGTTTGCGTCTTTAAATGTCGAATCTGCCTTTTGTCTTCACCTTTTAATATTTAAACGAATATCACTTGTAAATAGAACAATTGCAACTAAAAGCTTGTCTTTCTTGAGGAATAATGCTATGAATTATGTGTTCGTTTTTAGCATTATCAAATATTCCCACACTTGAGCGTTGCTTGTCCTCAAGCAATATAGTCTTGAAATAAAAATACTAGAATCACTTCTTTATTCTTCACACTTTGTACATCAGTGATTTCTATACGGCGGTATGAACAATGATAGTAACGTTGTAGTTTACAGTCCCACGTGACTATGAAAATTTAGATCCTTAAGTAAATTGGATCTTTATGAAAACATTTGATCTTTTTAAAAATTCAATCTAGCTTTTACCCTTGATAAGTTTTCCGGAATAACTCTTCACCGGTGTTTGCAAATTGTTTTTGTGGGTTTGGTGGGTTTCAGATTTGAAAATTTTAGCTCAAAATTTGCGGTTTTGTGTCACCCACTTGCTAACCTTGTATTGGGAAAGCAACACGTCCAGTATACTTGCTCTGTATATTACCTTTCGGTAAACTACCGTCCGGTTGTAAAGGAAAACGTTGAACAAGCAACTGTTAAGGCAATGTCCCATGACATGCTTTTAATTATGGTCTATAACGTGTCGGATGCAATTACTATCCTTTGTAGGAGCAATAGTAAAGTTCACCCTATAGTTTTTTGGTCTGGCACAAGGTCCTGTCTTCGAACATACTATGCAACCACCGTTCTTACGGTTGACACCCGATTTAGTTCAGGTGACCTAATGAATTCCAGGTGAATTCTCAGGATTTTACGTTCAATGGTAATGAATGCATTGAAAATGGGTTTTCAGAAAACAAATCGGTTTTATTTTTTATCAAAATATTTTCTCGTTCAAGCTCGAGTTTAGATATCATCGAATTCCATGAGTTTGTAATTCTCAATCTTTAAGGTCAATCTCAAGGATTGAGTAATACCAGGCTTAAAAGCTGATTTTTAATCTTTAAGGAGATTATCCTTTCTGGGGGTCTGATTCATTAGTCTTATCAAGCTAATATGCACGGCGCCCTCCCCATTTTACGAGACAGATCCTCTCATGGTTAGGATAAGTCTGACCACTTGGCGACCCTGTTTGATGCTGAGGTCCGTGGATTTCCTGCTGATTTTAGAGATGACTTTTCTAGATTTTTCGTCAACCTACAGTTGGTCTGGACGACAACTTCATGACCTAAATCAAGAAGCGCGTGTCTTTTTCAGAAGACTTTACTTCCTTTTAATGATGGAATTGATTCATCGTGTAGATCCATCTTTCTTTCAAATATATTACAATTTACTGGGTAAAACAGTTAATTTTGTCCAAAACAAAAGTATCTTCAATTATTTGTACAAAAATATGTGATATATGTTTTAAATAACTTGGTAAATTTTCTCACACTTGGCTTTTATTTTCTTTTATTTTCCTTTTTATTGTCCTCTATTCCATTTTAAATGAATTCTAACATTTTGGGTTGTTTCTCAATTTATGTCCTTTCCGAGGTAACAATAATTTTGGTGTTAACAGCTAGTTTTATCGTTCAAAAATATGTATAAACATGATTTTGAATTCATTTATTTGAAAATTTTGAAAAATTTTACTAGAATTTGGTAGTCAGTATATAAGACTTGGGTTGTTCTTTATTATCAGAGAGCACTAGATTCTAATACAACTACTGCGTTACTAGTATTTTTAATGGTAACCAAGTGTATAAGTCAAAAAAAAAAATTTAAAAATCCGAAAGAATTTAACCCCTTCCCACACTTAAGATCTTGCAATGCCCTCATTTGCAAGAAATCAGTAACAATTTAAATTATTGAGGGTGATTAGCGTAGAAAAATGATTAAATTTTACCAAAGTTTTCAAACATATTGGCGTTTGTTTGTTGAATGATAAATGGTGCACATCATTTGTTCATTCCATTTGTTGTTTCATCACATTTATTTTGCATCTTGTCGTCAAAATTAGTAGCTTTTGCTGAACTTAATGTCAGTCTTTGAAAAAGCATTGTTTTACCCTGTTGTGTACATAAGATAAACTGCAAACATATATACATATTTTTGAAGTTTGGTATATTACCCCACATTCAAAAATTATTAAAATATAATAATAAAAGTTAGAAAATTATAAAAACTAATACAATACCAACATAAGTATTAAATATAGCAACATTACAAATAAATAAGATAAATAAGACTAAGTAAACTAGGGTTGATTCTGAAACCAGTAGGGGTTTCATGGTTCATTGTATCTATCTTGATATGCTTGAAATGGGTCATAGGTAGGAAAAGGTGGTCTCGTGTCCTCGGTCCACGGAGGAAAATGGACTGGCTCAGTAGGAATCTAGGTCCTACCTTGAGAGGCTAAATAGGCTTTGATATATTCTTGATGATATTGCCAAGCCTGATACTCTTGTTGCATAGCCCGTTGGTATTCAGTTTGGGACATTATTCTTTGTATATCGGTCATTTGGTTTCCTCCTCCCACATTACCTTGTCGTTGACCTCTTTCTACCTGTGGATGATTTCCTTGATATGGAAGTGCAACATTATTTCTTTTCAACAAAACCTTTGCACTAGCATATACCCGCATATCAATCCGATCACGAGGAATGGGTACTTGTACTAACTCCCTTCCCCGAGTAATATCCACACCGAGGTACTCGGCAATTAAAGTCACAAAAATACCACCTCCTATAATACTATTGTTCGCATTCCCTTTATCATAACTGACAAATAATAGCCCACACAATAAGGAATATTTACAAAGTTCTGTGGGTCTCTAATACACATCAGATAAAATAAATCATCTTCAGTCACTTTATCTTTATTTCTACCCCTTTGTGTAATAGAGTTGGAAATGAATCTATGGATTACCCTAAGCTCAGCTCTATGTATATCAGTATAAGAATAATGACCTCCACGAAAACGATTATGGCTAGTCATTATACTCCACAACTCATTCTTATCAAAATCATAATCAACCCTTCTACCATTACTTATCAACTGTCTACAATCATTAGTTAATAATTCTTCAGCCGTATAAATACACAAAGCTTCAGCCATATCTAATAAAGACATACGGCACATCACACCTCCTAATAGAAATCTAATAAAACTTCTATCCGTTAAACTAGTTACTTCATCATTTAGTTCAATAGTACTTACTAACTCAACGCACCATTCCTTATACACAGGTCTACGTATAGTGAATAGATTAATCCAATCATTGAAAGTAGAATTACCATACCTTTGTGTAAGTAATTCTCTTATTGGCTCGGCCAATCCCACTGTTTCTAATGGTGCCCAATCTATCACCCTGGACACTTCAACATCTTTGGGATAATGAATGCTCAAGTTCCTCTGATATTTTGGATAGTCTATCCAAAATCTGTCAAATCGTAAGTTAGGGTGTAGATTTGCTTCAACTGATCGCGACAATGAAATTAAAGGATGCAGTTGATTCTGTTTGTATTGTTCACTGAGATCTTGATCCTCGTCACTTTCATTATAAGTATTCAAATTTTGTGGCGCGGATGAAGATTCACCTCGTTCATTCTGCTAAACACATTAAACAAAAAGGAATTGTGCATCCAAAAATGCATTGGTATTAGTAAAATAACAATTAAAAATAACTAACATGACATGTTTAATCCATATTAAACTCATGCTCATTTTCATATTTTTAACAATTCTACACTTTTTCAAATAAGCATATATGAAAATGTTTACCAAGTTTATAAGCATTCTACTCAAATAACATGTCAAAATAATCATTACTAGCAATTAAACAAGTTTCAAATAGCTTTTATATCAAATTAATCAAGTTCTTGAATTTTAGACTTAAAAAGTCCACTTTAATTCTCAAAAATCATGTTTAGGATCAAAGTATTGATCATTTAGCTACCTAAACATGTTACACTACTTAATTTAGCAATAATTCATGACAAAAATCGGCCATAACCTGTTTATATCAAAAAGCTCCGAATTGCTCAAGAACACAAACCCTAGATTCCTAAAAATTTTGAAGTTTTTGGCTTCAAATCATGTTAAATAGCATCAATCTAGGTTATACATGCATAATATATCAACAATTTAACACTAATTACACTAAAAATTAACAAAAATCAAATTAAAAAAAAATAGCTCAAGAACACAAAAAAAAAAATTCCAATTTAAGAGTGTTAGGGGTGTAGAAATTACCATTCTTCTTGAAAGGGATCTAGGTAGGAATCTCCACATCAATTTTTAGCAACAAATTTGATGAAAAACGGTGCAAAATGGCGATTTTGGGGTGATTTTTTCGTGGATTTTTCGCAGAATATGTGTGGTGTGTGTGTGAAGAAACTGGTCTGTCGACCAGTTTATCCTTTCTGGATTTCTGTTACTCCGCGATCTCGAAGGGGGATAGCCTCCTGGCTCCGCGATCTCGAAGTTCTTTTTTCTTTTTTTTTTTAAAAAAAAAATCTTATACTAATAAAACATATAATTAATTAAAAATTAAAATTTTGTTTCTTTTTAGGATGAGGGCGTTTCGGATCGTTGTTATAGTCCGTCCCTCGACAAAATTTTAAAATTTGTCAATTCAAAGCTCAGTTTTAAAAACAAAGATTTTTGGGTTTTTTAATGTTTTTGGCATACTTTAATTCAACAAGATTAAAAATAATGATAATAAAAATTCTCGTCCCTCCCTTGGGTAGAGTAATTTCGGTTCAACGACCTAGTCTTCAACTCACAACGAATTTTTAGAAATCAATTTTTAACTTAGCGAAATAAAGTAAATTTTTGTTTTTAAATTCACACCAAACTTAAATTTAAAATGCATAAAATTAAAAATTCATATTATTAAAATTTTAAAAAAAATTCACACCAAATTTAAATTTAAAATGCATAAAATTAAAAATTCATATTATTAAAATTTTAAAAAAAAAATACACCAAATTTAAATTTAAAATGCATAGAATTAAAAATTCATATTATTAAAATTTTAAAAATTCACACCAAATTTATATTATAATTTTGTTTTTATGCATACAAACTTATAAAAAATATTAATTTTTTCAAATATTTACAAACTTAAATCTATTGATTTTAAAAGTTTTACAATATTAATTTAATATTTATATATTAAATTTAAAAACATAGTAAAATTAAAAATCTTTTTGGTCTTTTATCCCACTTTAATCAATCAAATATTATCAAAAATATACGCCCCTCTTTTCGGTAAAGTAATTTCGGCTATATTACCTAGTTTTACACCTGACGAATTTTTGAAATATTTTGGGTTGATTGATTAAAGATATTTATACCTTAAGAATAAACGGTAAATTTCGCAGTGATGTAATAAATTTTTGTATGATATCAATAATTTCGGTCGCAAAACCTAATTTTATTGAATACCAATTTAATACTTTATAGCGAACAATTTAGCGTTTAATATCAAAAGGTTAAAAGCAATTAAATAAAAATAAAAACTGTACATACTTACCTGTGAAATGGAATTCTCAGTGACCTGTTTTAGCCCACTCATAAGATAGTCGGACTAATTGGTTTTCCATAGCTACATATGCATAACCTCGAGCATTCAACGTTTTTTCTTCAAAACATATGAACGGTCCAACTCTGCATAAAGTAACGAATTCGGTATTGGAATATGTCTGATTCGTCGAACATTTTCCTTCGTGTGACCATTTTCCGCATTTGTGACATCTTTCAAGGTGTCGAGCTCTTCTTTTCGCTGTGGATTTTGATTTTTCTTTACCAAAATGTAACTTATTATTTTTGTTCCTGGATTCTTTTCTTACTCCGTCCAATTTACCTCTGATTAATGATACCAATTCACTTGGAAGGGTGTCATTATTACGTTTAGTGATCAAAGCGTGTAGCATTAGACCATGGTTTAATTCACAGGAAGTCTTCATCTCGTAAAACCTAAAAAAATAAAAATTCAGAATGGGGGGAGAAGACTAGTTCTTTAGGGTCCGCTAGGGAAAGACCATTCGGATTCCATTCTCGAGAACTACACGAAAACAGAAAATCTAACTCTAACAGAAATACATATTACCCTAAAAAGATTCGAACCTCCCCACACTTAGTTGAAATTGTGATTAACGTTATTTTCAATTGGATCATCAACAACTTGAATATCTTTGACTTTTACTTCAATCCATTTCTGATTTCCTCCGTAACTTTCACAAATTCAACTAACATTGCCTTTTCTTTTGGTGATAAATTGGATATTAATCGGTTACATAAATTAAAGTTTCCCTTAATCTTAGCATCGTGAATCCGTTTATAAAGTTTCTTCGTTGAACTGTTAAAAACGGGTTCATCTAATTTCTTATCATCAATGGGGTTCTTTGTGATCAGATCATCATTAAGTATTTCTTCATCTTCCCCACACTTATGCGTTTTTATTGGTTTAATAGTTTTGGTTGGTGGAGATCTAAACTTTCGATTCACAAAGGTGATCGATGTATTACCATCCCTAAGTGTCATTCTACCTTCTCTTACATCAATGAATGCCTCGGTGGTTGCTAAAAATGGGCGACCTAAAATTAGAGGAATATCAAGGTTTTCCTCCATATTAATCACTATGAAGTTTGCAACAAAGGTCAAACTTCTCACGTTAACAAGTAAATTATTTGCTATTCCAACCGGGTGTTTAATGGTTAGATCAAATGATTGAACACCTATTTTGGTTGGTTTTAATTTACCCATACCTAATCTTTTGTATAAGGAAAGAGGCATAATATGTTCACTTGCTCCTAAATCTGCGAGTCCATTATATACAGCACCATCATTAAGCAAGCAAGAAATGATAAATTCACCCGGGTCTCCAGCTTTAGTAAGTCGAGTTGGTTTGTAAACATTTTTTGGGTGTTCTTTTCTTGGTTCTTTCACTTCTATTTGAACTTCTTGTTCACATTTTTCTTCGTTTCTTGGAATGGGAGGTTTGTATAAGAATTCTTCTTCATCACTCAAATTTGAATCCTCCCTATTTTCCAATTTTGATTTTTCATATGTTGTTGATAACATATTTATGTTTTCATTTTGAAGGTTTTCTTGGGTGGTGAAATTATGATTGACTTCATTGTCAACTTCCATCGGACCATGTATGTAATGTTTAACTCTGTGACCATTAACTTTAAATTCAATCTCATTTGAATTTATTAACTCTATTGTTCCGTATGGGAAAACTCTTTTGACTATGAATGGTCCAGACCATCTTGATTTCAATTTTCCAGGAAATAGCTTGAATCGTGAATTGAAAAGAAGAACTCTGTCTCCTTCTTTAAATTCTTTTGAACTTCTGATTCTTTTATCATGCCATTTCTTCGTTCTTTCTTTATAGATTAACAAATTTTCGTATGCCTCAAGTCTTAGTTCTTCTAATTTATTTAGTTGACTTAATCGTAGACGTCCGGCTTCATGTAAATCAAGATTACATGTCTTCAAAGCCCAAAATGCTTTGTGTTCAATTTCTACTGGAAGATGACATGCTTTTCCGTAAACGAGTTTAAAAGGTGTGGTTCCAATTGGAGTTTTGTAGGCTGTTCTAAAAGCGCAGAGTGCATCCTCCAATTTCATGGATCATTCTTTCGGATTTGATCCTACGGTTTTCTCTAGAATACGTTTTAAAGCTCGGTTGGTATTTTCAACTTGTCCACTTGTTTGTGGATGATAAGCGGTGGAGATTTTATGAGTTACTCCATATCTTTTAAGAACTTTCTCAAGTTGATTGTTACAAAAATGAGTACCCCGATCACTTATTAAAGCTTTCGGTGTTCCAAACCTAGGAAAAAGACGTTTTAAAAAATTGACTACAGCTTGTGCTTCCGCCCATTTAGATACATAATCAATGGCAACGAGAATATAGAGATTATTATGAGATTTTTGAAATGGACCCATAAAGTCAATACCCCAAATGTCAAATACTTCACATACTTGAATGACATATTGTGGCATTTCATCACGTTGACTTATTTTTCCGGCCCTTTGACAAGCATCACAGGATTTGCAAAGAAGATGTGCGTCTTTGAAAATTGTAGGCCAATATAATCCAGTATCGTAAACTTTTCTTGCTGTTAGTTGAGGCTCATAATGCCCTCCTGTTGGTCCTGTGTGACAATGGTCTAAGATTTGACTAGCTTCATCTCCGAATACACATCGGCGTATTATTCCATCGGGACAACTTTTAAACAAATGTGGATCTTCCCAGAAATAGTGTTTTATATCACTAAAGAATTTCTTTCATTTTTGGTACGACAATCCTTTTTCAAGGAATCCACATACTAAATAGTTTGCATAGTCTGCAAACCATGGAATTTCATTATAATCTATCTTCAATAGATATTCATCAGGAAAGTTGTCTTGTATGGCCGATTCATTTAGAACTTCTAATTCAGGATTTTCAAGACGAGAAAGATGATCAGCGGCGAGATTTTCTGCTCCCTTTTTGTCTCGGATTTCAATATCGAACTCTTGTAAGAGTAAGATCCAACGGATTAATCTTGGTTTGGCATCTTGTTTCGAAAATAGGTATCTAAGAGCAGAATGGTCGGTATAGACCACCGTTTTAGCTAAAACGAGATATGAACGAAATTTGTCAAAAGCAAAGACAATAGCAAGGAGTTCTTTTTCAGTAGTTGTGTAATTTGTTTGTGCTCCTTGTAACGTCTTACTAGCATAATAAATAGGTTGAAATCATTTTTCAATCCTTTGTCCTAAAACTGCTTCCATTGCAAAATCCCTTGCATCGCACATTAGTTCAAACGGTAGATTCCAATTTGGAGTTATCATGATCGGCGCATTAGTGAGTTTCTCTTTAAGAATATTAAAAGATTTGATGCATTCATCCGAAAAGATGAATGGAGCATCCTTTTCTAGGAGTTTATTCATAGGAGTGGCAATTTTAGAAAAATCTTTTATGAAACGTCGGTAAAAACCGGCATGCCCTAGAAAACTCCTAACTCCTCTAACATTGGTGGGATGTGGAAGTTTAGCAATTACATCTACTTTAGCTCTATCCACTTCAATTCCTTCCTTTGAAATTTTATGACCAAGAACGATGCCTTCTTTAACCATGAAATGACATTTCTCCCAATTAAGTACTAGATTTGATTGTTCGCATCTAATAAGCATTCGTTCAAGATTAACTAGACATGATTCAAATGTATCACCGAATACTGAAAAGTCATCCATGAAAACTTCCATGCATTCTTCTATCATGTCGTGAAAAATCGCCATCATGCACCTTTGAAAGGTTGCAGGGGCATTGCAAAGTCCAAATGGCATGCGTTTGTAAGCAAAAGTACCATAAGGGCACGTAAATGTGGTTTTCTCTTGGTCCTCGGGTGCTATTGGAATTTGAAAATATCCGGAAAAACCATCAAGAAAACAATAGTAACTATTTCCGACTAATCTTTCCAATATTTGATCAATGAAAGGTAAGGGAAAGTGATCTTTTCTGGTGGCGTCATTTAATTTTCTATAATCAATACAAACACGCCATCCTGTTACAGTCCTAGTAGGAATAAGCTCATTTTTCTCATT
This sequence comes from Rutidosis leptorrhynchoides, assembly GCF_046630445.1. NCBI lineage: Eukaryota > Viridiplantae > Streptophyta > Magnoliopsida > Asterales > Asteraceae > Rutidosis > Rutidosis leptorrhynchoides. The sequence continues at coordinate 133,181,997 of NC_092339.1, forward strand.
TGTGATGACAGTCATGCCACCCTTCTTAGGTACGCATTGAACTGGGCTTACCCATGGACTATCAGAAATTGGATAAATTAAACCTGCATCTAGCAGTTTAATAATTTCTTTCTTAATAACATCTTGCATATTAGGATTTAGTCTTCGTTGGCGTTGCACATACGTTTTATGACCTTCTTCCATAAGGATTTTATGTGTGCAATACGAAGGGCTTATTCCTTTAATATCATGAATTTTCCATGCAATAGCTGGTTTATGAGCTTTTAGCACAGAAATGAGTTGAGATTTTTCATTTTCAGTAAGAGAAGATGATATTATTACAGGTAATTCAGATTCACCATGTAAATAAGCATATTCCAAATGGTTTGGAAGTGGCTTTAACTCTAATGTCGGTAGTTCTTCTATCGATGATTTATATCGATATCTGTCTTCTTCTTTTAGCATTTGAATTTCTTCTGTTGTTGGTTCATATCCATTAGCCATAAGTGTAGCTAACATTTCAGTTTCATCAATTGGTTCAGTTCCTTCTCCTAAAGAACATTCTCCTGTTCCTTGTAATTCTGGAAATTCTTCTAACAATTCTGCATGTGATTCTATAGTTTGAATATAATAACATGTATCATCTGCAGATTGCGGTTGTTGCATGACTCTATCCACAGAAAAGGTAACACTCTCGTCCTCTATACTTAGGGTCAGTTTCTTACCAAACACGTCTATTATTGCTTTGGCCGTGTTTAAGAATGGTCTTCCTAATATGAGAGGAACACGAGAATCTTCTTCCATGTCTAGAATAACAAAATCTACTGGAAATACTAAAGTACCAACTTTAACTAGCATGTTCTCCATTATCCCTCTAGGATATTTTACTGATCGATCGGCTAGTTGTATGCTTATTCGTGTTGGTTTCAATTCTCCAAGGTCTAGTTTAGCGTATAATGAATATGGCATTAAATTTATACTAGCACCTAAGTCTGCCAATACTTCTGTTGAACTAAGACTACCCAGAAAACATGGAATTGTGAAACTTCCTGGATCTGATAATTTTTCTGGTATCTTATTCAACAGCACTGCAGAACAATTAGCATTCATAGTAACAGTCGAGAGTTCTTCCATTTCTTTCTATTAGTGATTAGATCTTTCAAGAATTTAGCATATCTAGGCATTCCTGAAATCACATCAATGAAAGGAAGATTAACATTTATCTGTTTAAACATATCCAAGAATTTGGATTGCTCAACTTCAAGTCTCTCTTTTCTCATTTTACTCGGGTAAGGAAGTGGTGGTTGGTATGGTTTAACATAAGGTTTAGCTTTAACTGTGTTATCTTCATTAACCTTTTCAACTACCGGTTCTGTTTCCTTTTCTTGCTCAGGTTGTGGTTCTTGTGGAGTAGGAATAGCATCATCAGAAATTACAGGTATTTCAGGTGGTTTAAGTGTAATACCACTTCTTGTGGTAATGGCTTTAGCTGTTTCATTCCGGGGGTTAGCATTTGTATCACTAGGTAGACTTCCCAGTTTTCTTTCACCTATCAACCTTGCTAGGTTACTTACTTCTTGTTCCAGATTTTGAATACAAGCTTGTTGATTTCTAAATGCTTGAGCATTTTGTTCATTGGTTTGTTTCTGAGATGTGAAAAATTGAGTTTGAGATTCAACTAGCTTTGACATCATGTCTTCTAAATTTGGCTTTTTATCATCGGTTTGTGGTGGTTTGTTTTGAAAAATAGGTCTTTGTTGATTGTAAGTATTATTGGATACTTGTTGATTGCTTGGACCTTGTTGGTTGTTGTATGGAACATTTCGGTTATAATTCTGATTTTGATTGTAGATCGGACTTGGCGGTTGATAATTATTCTGATAATTATTTCCAGGCCTTTAGTTTATGTATGAAACATTCTCTCTTTGTTCCATTGTTAGTTCAATACTAAGACAATCTTTTGTCAAATGTGGTCCTCCACACTGCTCACAACTAATTCGTATTGAGTGAATATCTTTAGTCATCTTTTCCATTCGTCTTTCGATAGCATCTATCTTTGCGGAAATGGAATCTAAGTCATGGCTAGAATCGGCTCTAGCTACTTTAGATGATCTAACGATATCTTTTTCTTGGTGCCACTCATGTGAGTGGGAAGCAGTGTTATCAATAATTTTGTAAGCATCAGTTGCTGTTTTCTTCATAATGGAACCACCAGCTGCTATATCTATGTCTTTCCTTGTAGTGATGTCGCATCCTTGGTAGAATATTTGTACTATTTGACAAGTGTCTAAACCATGTTGCGGACATCCTCTTAATAACTTTCCAAATCTTGTCCACGCTTCATATAGAGTTTCGTTTGGCTTTTGTGTGAACGTAACAATTTCTCCTTGAAGTCTTACGGCTTTAGATGCCGGAAAGAATTGTTTAAGAAATTGTTCAACTAAAACGTCCCATGTATCAATCGCCCCTTTAGGTAACGATTCCAACCAATCTTTGGCTTCTCCCTTTAAAGTCCAGGGAAATAACATGAGATATATCTGTTCATCTTCCACTTCTCTTATTTAAAATAGAGTGCAGATCCTATTAAAGTGTAACACCCCGTCAAAAATCCCTTTAACGGAATGTTAACTCTGGTCCCAGTGCTTGGCTTGACTTCTACGTAACAGCAATATTCTACAGCGGAAGCAATTAATACCTGAGAATAAAACACGCAAAACGGATCAACAATAATGTTGAGTGAATCTACAGGTTTTAAGTAAACAATACAGTATGTTTAAGAAATACATTTTGAAAACGGTTATTAGTGGAAGACCACCAAGGTTCAATGTTAAAAGTTTGTAGACAACTCCGTGTCCCATTTCAAAAGTTTGTTGACACTACCATGTCAAGTTTCAATCATTTGTAGACAATACCATGTCAAGTTTCAAATATTCGTAGACAATACCATGTCAAGTTTCAAATATTCGTAGACAATATCATGTCAAGTTTTATCTCATTTGTTCATAAACCACAGTTTTAAAAGACGTTGTATAGTATCTGAAAAACAGTTATCAGAAAATAGTTTAAGTTCCTTGACCACGAGATTTTACAAGTACAACTCCAAGTTGCGAAACGTTTGCATAATCTATGAGCACCTGAATACTAGCAATGACCCAAGTATAGAATCCACTATACCTGCCTTTACCTCATAAAAATGTTATACACTTGTTCGAGTGTCTTAATGTTCAAAGTAAATGCACCACAGTTTTTATAGCGGGTGAGGTTGTCAACCTAACGGATCCGTCCATCTAAATTGTGCCTACACCGATGGTATTTAAAGTATTCAAGCTAGAGGCTTTTTAAACAAACTCAATATGCATATATAGTACTCGTGTCAATATAAAAGCATTTGATAATGTAAGTATATCAGCGTGTATTCTCATCCCTGAAAAACATGTAAAAAGCGGGACTGTAGACTCACCTTTGAATGAAGCTCGGATTGAAAAGTGGACAATTTACTTGTATGGTTTATAGCCGAGTAATGCACCCTAAGAATATGTATTTAGGTTGGTTAATAAATATTTCTTAAACAAGTGTGGTTTCATAGTATAAGTTGTCTTATTGCTCGAATCGACGCGTTTCAAAGTAGAAGTCAACATACAGTCAACTAATTCATGCAAGTCAAACAAAGTCAACCGAAAGTCAAACTTGGTCAAAGTAGTCAACTAAAGTCAACATCAGTAGGTTCATGTCAAATATGATTCAATATGTCAAACCTAAGTCAAACAACATGTTTTAGGTCATGAATAATCATTTTCACAATTTCAGTTTATCGTTGTGCACAAAATTCATGAACACGTAGCATACTTAGCATATTATCTCATGGTACATAAATCATGAAAACATGGAAAACTCCAGATTATAAATATACTTAAAATAGATTCCAAAAATTCTGGCTAGGGTCTCATACGATAATTAAAAGTCAGGAATCAGAAGGGATACATTTGGGGTTCACCAAGTCAGTTTCTGACCGCGCACTGATTTGGTTTTAGCTATAACCGAAGTTAGAAACATGAAATCGATACAAGACCAGTGGCCATAGTTCACAAACAAGTTAAACTAACACATATCAAAAATCGATCAATTTTAGTTTAGCCAATTTGTACAGTTTATTCATGCAAGTTGAACATTCAGTTTTTCAGCTCAAATCAGAATTTACATAAAGTATGGCTCTATTGTGCCCAATACATAAGGTTTCAGAGATTGACATTAACTAACCATATGTCAAATATTATGTTAAGATTCATTTTCCAGAAGCATACATGCTAATTCAATAAACACAAACCACAGAGTATAAAACAGAGTGCAAGTTGCTGTTTCGATTCTAGTTTAGTTAGTCACATTCGCACGCAATTATCCGAAGATCTAGATACAATTAGACTATGATATCTACATTAAAAGTGAATTAATTTTTGTGTACATTTCAAATATGCAAAGATTTAAATCCAGAAGTTAACATATATTATCATACAAGGCTGTTTTCATGCAAGTGCTGTATAAATCTACTTTTTCAATAAATCAAGCATATCTCAAGTTATACATAAGCAAACAGCATGATATACTAGTGTAACCTGAGTGTTTTTAAATTACCTATCCAATGGTATAAATTTCACAATCCAATTCGTGGTCTATCAAACCCAGAATTTCTGATCAATCACAAAAACACAACGTTAATTTCAATTAATCATAACTTGATCATCCGGAAACGAAATCAAGCGAATCCAAAGCCTAAAATTAATAGTTTTTCGTAAGGAACCTAATTATCATATAATATCATGCATTAGAAAAATCAAAATTCACTGATCATGCAATATACAATTCGGTTTTCGCAACAAATAAACAAAACGAGTAATCTAACGCATTAAACAATCAACAAACATCAAGACTTGAGCAATAGACAACCTAATTTATGAAACCTTAATAAAAATCTGATTTTAAAGATTAGGGTTCAGCTAATTATACCTTTGATCACAAAATTGTTTATACTAGCGCGTAGGAGCAAGATTGATCAAACGAGTAAGAGCAAACAAGCAAGTTTGATGGTTGATTTGTGTGTGTGTGTGTGTGTTTGGTGTGAAGAAGAAGAGAGGGAGGAGGAATGAGCTGCATTTTCTCATAGATAGGATGGAATGAATGATTAAAATTGTATAGAGAATTATCTAACTAGTTACTTAGTGCCTAAAAATCAAAAGTCAACAAACATGCGCATAAACTAATTAGTCAACAAACATGGGCCTAAACTAATAGTCAACATGCATTGGCTACTCATGGGGCCAAGGATGATGAGGTATGAGGTCATGTCCATGTGGCCTCGGGCTCGGGTCTCGGGCTCGTTTTGTGTAAAAGCTCGTTCGCGCGTGGTTCGTTTCAAGTGCCATTAACCGTAACGAATCTCAAACATGTTAACTAGTTGTTGAAACAAAAGCACCGTGTTTAATTCATTAAGTAAATAATAAATTAAATTTCTTTCATAAGTTCAATAATTATTAAAAATAATTATTCTATCGTTTTTCCGAGTTCCGTTAACTGAAAAGTTTTCTAGGCAATTAACTTTAATCGTATCGTTTCTAGTTTAATTCGTCAACCGAATTAAGTTTACTAATTAATATAACATATTAATTCAAGTAATCCACTAAGGATCAAGTACGCATTTAATTACTTTAAATACGAAAAAGTTTCACGTAGCCACTGTTAACTATTCTGAAGAAAAAAAATTGGCGTATGAAAATTGTATGATTTAACTAACGATCGTCAAGTATTTAACGGAAGTTTTAATGGAAAAACTCGGGTTGTTACATTACCCACCTGTTATTGAAAATTTCGTCCCGAAATTTGGATGATGGCAGTTATTGATGAAAATAAAATATTTTCGTATCATTAGAAATTCACGTTTCAACGTGAGCTTGAATTCTATAACTAAGTTTGCAAATAAAGTTTATACTTGGCTTGAATAGTTTGTCTTTCTAGACGTAAGCCTTCATACATTCTTTTAATAAAAGAATTTGGTCATATACGAGTGTTTCGTCAAATAATATGATAAGATTAAATAATCTTTCGAGATCTCTATACGGATGGACTTCTAAGGTCCGTTCGGTTTCGTAATGAATACGAGTTAAGTGTATAGAATTTATTATCATCAAGAATATGAATGAAATGATTCGGTTACGTGTAAAAATACGAATGAATATGTCACTAATGGATGTATTGAAGTAATAGTTGTCCGCCTTGACTTTTCGATGTAATCACTATTGATTCTCCTAAATTTAAGGGATTTGAATATAATCGTTTGAAATCTGTGAGATTTGGATTCGGTAATTAAGGAAATTAGAATCTTTTTTTTTATACGATTATCTTAATCGGCTGACGCGTTGCTATGGTAGAAAGTTTTGATATAAATTAATCATCTCTGCGTCCTTATTTTCTCAACCTCAATCTTCTTACTTTCAAAATTCTATTTTCAAAAATTCTGTGAAGATGCTTCATCCGCTCTTGATTTTCGTTACTATTTTGACTGTGTATGCAGTCATTCTTCTTTTTAGTCTACCACCGGAAGAATCTCTGTTCTTCTATAATGCTCTAGGGGTGACAGTATTTTTAATTCTACCACTCCTCTGTTTTTCAATACTTATTGATATAAATGGTTTATGATCTTCCATGTTTGTTGTTTTTTTTTTATATTCTGAACTATTTTTCGAAGACTCGTGCTTTTTATCCAAGAAGATCTTCAACTTGTTCTTCTATACATGGTCAAATAATACGGAACAATAGCTGGTGATGATGCAGAAACATTCGCTATTCATCGTCATATTATCCGTTTTCATCTTGTTTTCTCTTCTCGACTTTAAATCAAGCAAGTAATGGTCCAAAATTCGTAGGTATGGAGTTTCGAATGATCATAATATACAAAGTAGAAAGGAAAGGTAATAGCACGATTTGATTTGTCAAATTACCAGAATATCCAAAAAAGACCGAATCATCAAGAAATATATTTCCTTGATATGTTTAGAAGTTAAATAGAATGAAAGAGTTATGTAACATGGTTCATGATGATTGTAAAGTCTGTGAATCATCATCTTCCATTAGAAATTCAGCATGACTTCGGAGCAAGATATTCTCTAAAGATGTCATCGAATCCAGAATTACCTGGATTCTTTGAATATAGGGTTTGGTCCTTGTATTTGTCCTTAGTCTCCTTCATGGTTAGCTCAATCCGTTTTTCAGTTCCAAATCTGAGCTTTTTCAATACGTTATTCTTTATCATCAAACTTTTGGCCATTAAGACCATCTATAGCTTTTGCTGCTTCGTCAACATTCTCAAGGTTAACGAATCTGAATAGTTGGTTATCAATCCGAGATGGTTTCAAGAGATTTTATTTTTAGATGATTAAACGCTGATTGTAATCGTTAACGGATCTAATAGTTGACGAATAGGCGTTGTTGATTTCAAAAGTAATGAATGATAATTTCGATGGTTTGATGTGATAATTCATCATAGAATACAAATGAATATAATTCAAGAATGTAGTGATCTTTAGGAAGATAATATTTGCTAAAGCTTTACTTAGATTCCGATACGTCAAAATCGGAATATGTAGTAGTTGTTCTTTAGTGAACGGATACACATATCTTGTGAGTGTAATTAGTATAGTTACTGATTATTGAATCAGAATTTGAAGAATGTATAATGTAACATATTAATGCGAGATATAAATATTTCTCGAGTTTTACCTACCCGTTAAATATTTTTACAATTTACAGTTTGTACAGAAGAGTTTTTAATTACAATCTTTATGAAGATATATATTCATATATATTCTTCAGATGTAATCATGGATTTAATGAGTTAATATAATATTAAACTCATTTGATTTACGGGTGAAGATAATCTCCAAAGCCTTAGAGATTTCATAATTGTCGCGAAATATTTCGCTAATGAAGTTATGAATCAATACTTCATTGTTTATTGATATACCTCGGTATATGATATTGATGCTCGTGAAGTTCTTGTGAAATTTACAAGGCACGAATAATGTTTTCTAGAAAGTTTCGAGTACATCAATAATAGAAGTGAAAAATCAAACATGTATTTGAATAATACACTTAGTTTATTATGAAATGGAGTTTATTGTGCTGAAGCAGTGATTAATGATTGTTAAGTCATTAACGAAGGATGTACATCATAGCATATTAGTGATATGATTTAACCAAGTAGTACATACTAGTTAAGATTCACACGTAATAGTTTAGTACGAAAAGATTTATTATTGTTCCAAACCATATATATATATATATATATATATATATATATATATATATATATATATATATATATATATATATATATATATATAATTTTTTTTCCAGGAAGAATGAGTCAATACATCTTTACTCACAATTACTAATATTCCTTGGTATCTATGGGGCGTATGATGTTGATATCTGAAGTACCGAGTGTGATGTTGAGGTGTGGGATGCGGATGTTGTTGTTGGTGATGCTGATGCTGTTGGTGGTGATGTTGATGGTACTGGTGGTGCTGGTTATGCTGCTGGTGCTGCTGATGCTCTTAGATTTCGCACCATATTCTCCAGAGCCACTACTCGAAAGCGAAGCTCATTGACTTCTTCTACTATTCTGGGATGATTGGCGGTTCGGACAAGTGAATGAATAAGATCTAGAATTCTGGATATTAGATATTCGTGGCGGGATATCCTGGAAATGAGGGTGAAAATGGTGTTCCGGATTGATTCGCTGGTAATTGCTTCAGGTTCTTCACCAAGAGGTGAATTTGGTTGGTGGAAGGGATCGCCTTCTTCTCGCCTCCATTGATTAAGTCGACTACGAACCCACCCCCAATTCATCCAGAAAAGATGATGGCTAATAGGTTCGTTCGTTCCGGTTACGCTGTCCATGGAGCTCGAGGAATCAGATGAGAAATCCATATTATGTTTTTGGAATAGGGTTTGATATGAATTGAGTGTTGGATGCTATGTTTGTCTCCTTGAATACGTGTATATAGCAAAAAGATTTCCGTAATTTACGGAGGAAATTTAGGAAATATATCAGACAAAATCTAATATAATAAGTATGATAGCGACAGAATTAGCCTATATGTAATTGGTACAATAATTGCAGTAAGATGTCGGTGGATCAAAAATGATAAGCAGTGAGAAGTAGTGATCGGTCGCGACTAGTAGTGAGAGGCGGCGTTGAGTAGTAGTAACCAACGATAAATAGCAAGGAGTAGTGGTATAAGATGATGAGTATGTCCAGGCAGTGTCTTCCTAGTGCCAAGAAGAAATTAGGGGTGACGGACAGTGTCGGGTAGTGATGAATTGTGACGTGATTACACGCTCCTTATAGGTTATAATAACAATTAAATCGTACCGTGTAAATTTCTACTCCTATTTGAAATTAAACAGTTTATGTTCTAAACGGTATTTATCCAAGTAACCTACTTGACTCGCTCCCAATTCCTTATTTTACGATGTTGGAACTTCTATATGAGTTATCGTAATGTAATCCCGGTCATTACATTACGCTATCTCACATTTCCATTCGACATCACTCCATAAGTTCAAGATGGTGTAATCAACTTAATTTAGTTAAATCTCGCGTCGTGTGTACGTATGTGTTTTGTAGTATGGTGTTAAGTTCAAGTCCATATCATATGAGTGTAAGGTGTATATGTACGTGATGTAATGTGTAGCTCTACATGTAGCATAGTAACATATACAGTGTAAGTACGGTGCATAAAAGTCGTCCAAGACGCACGGCTATAGACTAGACTTCACTAATGCGTCCTACGGTTAGACACACTAATGTATCCTAGTTCCCTATAGCCAAAGCTCTGATACCATACTGTAACACCCCGTCAAAAATCCCTTTAACGGAATGTTAACTCTGGTCCCAGTGCTTGGCTTGACTTCTACGTAACAGCAATATTCTACAGCGGAAGCAATTAATACCTGAGAATAAAACACGCAAAATGGATCAACAATAATGTTGAGTGAATCTACAGGTTTTAAGTAAACAATACAGTATGTTTAAGAAATACATTTCGAAAACGGTTATTAGTGGAAGACCACCAAGGTTCAATGTTAAAAGTTTGTAGACAACTCCTTGTCCCATTTCAAAAGTTTGTTGACACTACCATGTCAAGTTTCAATCATTTGTAGACAATACCATGTCAAGTTTCAAATATTCGTAGACAATACCATGTCAAGTTTAAAATATTCGTAGACAATACCATGTCAAGTTTTATCTCATTTGTTCGTAAACCATAGTTTTAAATGACGTTGTATAGTATCTGAAAAACAGTTATCAGAAAATAGTTTAAGTTCCTTGACCACGAGATTTTACAAGTACAACTCCAAGTTGCGAAATGTTTGCATAATCTATGAGCACCTGAATACTAGCAATGACCCAAGTATAGAATCCACTATACCTGCCTTTACCTCGTAAAAATGTTATACACTTGTTCGAGTGTCTTAATATTCAAAGTAAATGCACCACAGTTTTTATAGCGGGTGAGTTTGTCAACCTAACGGATCCGTCCATCTAAATTGTACCTACACCGATGGTATTTAAAGTATTCAAGCTAGAGGCTTTTTGAACAAACTCAATATGCATATATAGTACTCGTATCAATATAAAAGCATTTGATAATGTAAGTATATCAGCGTGTATTCTCATCCCTGAAAAACATGTAAAAAGCGGGACTGTAGACTCACCTTTGAATGAAGCTCGGATTGAAAAGTGGACAATTTACTTGTATGGTTTATAGCCGAGTAATGCAACCTAAGTATATGTATTTAGGTTGGTCAATAAATATTTCTTAAACAAGTGTGGTTTCATAGTATAAGTTGTCTTATTGCTCGAATCGACGCGTTTCAAAGTAGAAGTCAACATACAGTCAACTAATTCATGCAAGTCAAACAAAGTCAACCGAAAGTCAAACTTGGTCAAAGTAGTCAACTAAAGTCAACATCAGTAGGTTCATGTCAAATATGAGTCAATATGTCAAACCTAAGTCAAACCACACGTTTTAGGTCATGAATAAATATTTTCACAATTTCAGTTTATCGTTGTGCACAAAATTCATGAACACGTAGCATACTTAGCATATTATCTCATGGTACATAAATCATGAAAAACTGGAAAACTCCAGATCATAAATATACTTAAAATTGATTCCAAAAATTCTAGCTAGGGTCTCATACGATAATTAAAAGTCAAGAATCAGAAAGGATACATTTGGGGTTCACCAAGTCAGTTTCTGACCGCGCACTGATTTGGTTTTAGCTATAACCGAAGTTAGGAACATGAAATCGATACAAGACTAGTGGACATAGTTCAAAAACAAGTTAAACTAACACATATCAAAAATCGATCAATTTTAGTTTAGCCAATTTTTACAGTTTATTCATGCAAGTTGAACATTCAGTTTTTCAGCTCAAATCAGAATTTACATAAAGTATGGCTCTATTGTGCCCAATACATAAGGTTTCAGAGATTGACATTAACTAACCATATGTCAAATATTATGTTAAGATTCATTTTCCAGAAGCATACATGCTAATTCAATAAATACAAACCACAGAGTATAAAACAGAGAGCAAGTTGCTGTTTCGATTCTAGTTTAGTTAGTCACATTCGCACGCAATTATCCGAAGATCTAGATACAATTAGACTATGATATCTACATGAAAAGTGAAGTAATTTTTGTGTAAATTTCAAATATTCAAATATTTAAATCCATAAGTTAACACATTTTATCATACAAGGCTGTTTTCATGCAAGTGCTGTATAAATCTACTTTTTCACTAAATCAAGCATATCTCAAGTTATACATAAGCAAACAGCATGATATACTAGTGTAACCTGAGTGTTTTTAAATTACCTATCCAATGGTATAAATTTCACAATCCAGTTCGTGGTCTATCAAACCCAGAATTTCCGATCAATCACAAAAACACAACGTTAATTTCAATTGATCATAACTTGATCATCCGGAAACGAAATCAAGCGAATCCAAAGCCTAAAATTAATTGTTTTTTGTAAGGAACCTAATTATAATATAATATCATGCATTAGAAAAATCAAAATTCACTGATCATGTAATATACAATTCGGTTTTCGCAACAAATAAACAAAACGAGTAATCTAACGCATTAAACAATCAACAAACATCAAGACTTGAGCAATAGACAACCTAATTTATGAAACCTTAATAAAAATCTGATTTTAAAGATTAGGGTTCAGCTAATTATACCTTTGATCCCAAAATTGTTTATACTAGCGCGTATAGAACGACGATCGGAGCAAGATTGATCAAACGAGTAAGAGCAAACAAGCAAGTTTGATGGTTGATTTATGTGTGTATGTGTGTGTGTTTGATGTGAAGAAGAAGAGAGGGAGGAGGAATGAGCTGCATTTTCTCATAGATAGGATGGAATGAATGATTAAAATTGTATAGAGAATTATCTAACTAGTTACTTAGTGCCTAAAAATCAAAAGTCAACAAACATGGGCCTAAACTAATTAGTCAACAAACATGGGTCTAAACTAATAGTCAACATGCATTAGCTACTCATGGGGCCAAGGATGATGAGGTATGAGGTCATGTCCATGTGGTCTCGGGCTCGGGTCTCGGGCTCGTTTTGTGTAAAAGCTCATTCGCGCGTGGTTCGTTTCAAGTGCCATTAACCGTACCGAATCTCAAACACGTTAACTAGTTGTTGAAACAAAAGCACCGTGTTTAATTCATTAAGTAAATAATAAATTAAATTTCTTTCATAAGTTCAATAATTATTAAAAATAATTATTCTATCGTTTTTCCGAGTTCCGTTAACTGAAAAGTTTTCTAGGCGATTAACTTTAATCGTATCCTTTCTAGTTTAATTCGTCAACCGAATTAAGTTTACTAATTAATATAACATATTAATTCAAGTAATCCACTAAGGATCAAGTACGCATTTAATTACTTTAAATACGAAAAAGTTTCACGTAGCCACTGTTAACTATTCTGAAGAAAAAAAATTGGCGTATGAAAATTGTATGATTTAACTAACGATCGTCAAGTATTTAATGGAAGTTTTAACGGAAAAACTCGGGTTGTTACATAAAGGTACGAAGATGTTCATTTGGATCTTCCTTCGGTGCACCACTAAATTGGCATTGATTAGTTACCATGTGTAGGATTTGTCCTTTGATTTCATAATCTGGCACATTAATGTCAGGTTGAGTAATTGCGTGACCTTGGCTAGTGCTTTTAGCTCTCATTCGGTCTTCCATACTTAGAGGTTCCAGATTTTCCATGATTGAATTTATTGAATCTGAATCACTATAGGATTCTGATTTAATAGTTGGTTCCTCAATAATCTCTGTTTGAATGATTGGTGGTTCCGGAGGAAAGATTAATGGTTCAGGATCTCGAAATCGTCCCTGAATATTCTCCGGATTCTCAATCGTGAGGTCGGGTTCAAAAAATGGATTATCGGAAATTTGAATTGGAGTACTTGGTCGACTGGATGACGATTCTAAAGAAAAATCAACGGCGACAATATTTGCTAGATGTCTTGATCGAGTTATAGGTGGTGAACGTACAAAAGGTGGTGATCGTTTTGCTCGGTGCATTCACTGAATATCCTATTAGTTATAAAAATAAGAAAAATTATATAAGTTATCAAATTAATAGACTTTTCTGATTTTGCCCACGTTTTGAATAGCCAAAAGATGCAGCAGAGGGGCAGGATTCGTTTGGTCTCAATATAATTGAGTACTATTTGGCTCCAATAACCCGGTCCACGTACGAATCCAACTATTACTACGAACCAGAAAATTTTGATGTCTATCAATTTAACCACTTAAAATAATTTTTCGTTTAATTTTAAGGAAATTTTAGAGAAGAAATAGAAAATTCTATGTCCTAAAACTAGAGCGTCGAGAAATAAGAAAGAAAAAGAGTGCGTCAAAAAACGTCGAAAAATAATAGGTGTCGAAAAATAAAAATAAGAAAGTAGCGCGTCGAAACTTAAAAAGTCTAAAAACTAAGAATTAAAAGTTGCGTCTAAAAATATTAAAGCTTAAAAGGAATACTATATCCAAAATGGCAAAAACTTAAAAAGGTACTAAATTTTATAAAACGGCTTCGCAAAATTCTAAAGCACCTAAATTTTAGTCTAAAGAAAAAGCACTTAAGGGATTTTACGGCAAAGCCTAAGAATCTAGAAATAAAAATAACTATAGCAAAAACTATGACTTAAAACTAAATACGAGCAAAAAATACAAATATTACACTAAAACAAATAAAAAGATACAAAATATAAAAATAAACTTAAAGTTGTAAAAAGTACAATTTTTTTATAAAAATATTATTTTTATATTATTTATTTTATAAAAGTATTAATTTTATATATTATTAAAACTAATTAAACTAAAAATACAAATTAATAATAAAAACTAAAACTAATTAATTGAAAATTAAACCCTAATTAGGGTTTAAATAATACTCCGTAATTAATGCAGAATTAGGGTTTGACCAGGCGTATCAGGGTGTGCTACGCGATCTCGAAGCTCTCTGCCTTTTCTACTCCGAGATCGCGGAGATGAATATTACCGGATTAAGTATTGGGCTAAAAACAGTTCGGCCCACTTCGATATTTAAATAAAAACAGTGTTGCGCTTCGACGGGTTTCGGCCCAATTCTCAGTTTTAATTAATTTTTTTTCTGTTTTTGATATTTATATAAAATATTTATATAAATTAAATAAAAACTTAATTTTAAAAAACTAAAATAGAAATAAAATTACTTTATAATTTCATATATTATATATTTTGAACAAACTTTTTTAAAAATAAATATATTTTTTTTATAGCGTTTCGCTTTGGCTTTCCCCGGCAGCGGCGCCAAAAATACTTGATGTGTGCGAGGTGTATTAGGAAATAGTTATATTTTTACTAGAAAATACTATTAAATACGATACAATTTTACACAAGTGATTTATTTATTTATAGAGTGGATATACCTAAACCTTGCTATAACACTTATAGGCAGTGTACCTAATCGTACAGTAGTGTAGTTTTTAGTAAGTTCGGTTCGTTCCACAGGGATCTTTAAACAAGCTGAACGCTATATTTTTAACTTAATTTGTAAAAATACAAAAATATATATAAGTAGTATTATTATTATAAAAAAGGGGGTTTTTACCGTTTAATGACCGGTTTGTCGATTTTAAAACTTTAGTCGCAGTTAAAACTTAATGTAAAATATTAAAAATAAATATAACTTAATTTAAAGTGTAAAGTAAATTACGATAATGAAATTGCGAAAGCGTAAAGTAAATTACGATAATGAAATTGCGATAAATAAAAGTGCGATAAAATAAAATTGCGATAATTAAAGAGTACGATAATTAAAAATGCAATTAAATAAAATGACAATAAATAAAAGTGCGATAATTAAAAGTGCAATTAAATATGAAATATAAAGAATTATGCTTATTTAAACTTCCGTAATCATGATGTTCAACGTGTTGTTTTTAGTTTATTCTCATGGGTTAATTGTCCTTTGTCCTGGATTATTCGATATGTCCATACGGATTTGTCCATAATAGTCCATCAGCCATAATCATAAAGTGCAAAAGTCTTCGTCAAATTATTATTATTCCCGAAGTCAAATATTCCAACTAATTGGGGATTCGAATTGTAACAAGGTCTTAATACTTTGTTTAATGAATACACCAGGTTATCGACTGCGTGTAAACCAAGATTTTACTACTTTGTTAACAATTACACCAATTACCCTTGAATGTAATCCACCCCTGTTTCAACAAGTCTATTAACTATTAATTCAGTTCCGTGTCCGGTAAAATGAATAATTATTGGTATTTATAGATATCCCGCCCACCGTACCCAGTCAAGCGTATGTGGTTATATATAAATACGTCAAATTATAAGTCTATATATTAAATTAACGAGGTATCATTTAGTTAATATAAAGCCCATTAATAGCCTATAGTCTAATTTCTACAAGTGTCGTTCTTTTGTCCAAACCCCAATTATGGTACAAAGCCCAATTATCCAATTTTAATATTTAGTCTAACATCACGATTACTTCAGCTTAAATAAGCATAATAATAACTTAGCTACGAGACATTAATGAAAATAATTTAAACATAACTTACAGTGATTTATTAATAGCGTAGTGCTACACGAACAGAATTTCGACTTACACCCTTACAACATTCGCTAACATACCCTTATTATTAGAATTAAAATTAAAATTAAAATTAAAATTATAATATATATATATATATATATATATATATATATATATATATATATATATATATATATATATATATATATATATATATCTTTACGTATGATGAAAAGAAAAAGAAGTATAAAATATCGATCGAATGTGTTGCCTTTTATAGGCCCCATTTCAGTTTTGGTGTGCTCCGCGATCTCGAAGGGTTTCTCCTTCACATCTCCGCGATCGCGGAGTAGTGGATTACAGCTCATCCAAGTTTGGCTCCTAGCTTGCCGACGGATTTTTTAATAAATAAATATAATATATATATATAATTTTAAGAATTATTTATATATTATATCATATTTATATGCATAGTTGACTTGTAATTTTCGCTCCGTTGCGTCGTGCATTGAATGTTGACTTAGGTCCCGGTTCCAGATTTTCGAACGTCCTTGCATACAATTTAATATCTTGTACTTTTCGTTTTGTAACTTGTACTTTTGTCATTTCTAGATGCTTCTCATCAATAAATTGAACCTCTTGGATCGTACTTTGTACTTTTGAGCTTTTTGGTCGTTTGCTTCTTTAAATCGTCGAATCTGCCTTTTGCCTTCACCTTTTAATATTTAAACGAATATCACTTGTAAATAGAACAATTGCAACTAAAAGCTTGTCTTTCTTGAGGAATAATGCTATGAATTATGTGTTCGTTTTTAGCATTATCATCAATTCTCATAAATCTGACGTTTTCGACTGTTTTCTTGTGACTCAGAGCATCTGCGACCACATTTGCTTTACCCGGATGGTACTTAATCTCACAATCGTAGTCTTTAATAAATTCTAAACATCGACGTTGACGCATATTTAATTCTTTCTGCGAAAAGATATATTGAAGACTCTTATGATCTGTATAGATTTCACAATGTGTACCATACAAATAGTGTCTCCAAAGCTTCAAAGCAAACACAACTGCAGTTAACTCTAAATCATGAGTAGGGTAGTTTCGTTCATGATTTTTCAACTGTCGTGAAGCATACGCTATGACTTTATTTCTTTGCATCAAAACACAACCCAGACCTGCACGTGACGCATCGCAGTAGACCACAAAATCTTCTGTACCCTCTGGTAAAGCTAAAACTGGTGTTTGACATAACAACTGTTTGAGAGTCTGAAAAGCCTTTTCTTGTTCATCAGTCCATCGAAAGGCTACATCTTTTCTAGTTAACTTATTCAACGGACCTGCTATTTTAGAGAAGTCTTTGATAAATCGGCGGTAATAACCTGCTAAACCCAGAAAACTCTTAATTTCTGTCGGCGTTTTCGGTGAGTTCCAATTCATTACGTCCTCTATCTTAGATTGATCCACTTTAATACCCTGTTCACAAATCACATGACCCAGAAACTGTACTTCCCGCAACCAAAATTCACACTTGGAAAACTTAGCGTACAACTGTTCCTGTTTCAGAAGTTCTAATACCAATCTCAAATGTGTAGCATGATCTTTCTCGGTTTTCAAATATATTAAGATATCATCTATGAAGACAATCACAAACTTGTCAAGATACTGACGACACACCATGTTCATGAGATCCATAAACACTGCTGGTGCGTTTGTTAACCCAAATGGCATAACTAAAAATTCATAATGACCATATCTAGTTCTGAATGCTGTTTTCGGTATATCACTCTCTGCAACACGTACCTGATGTTATCCTGAACGTAAATCAATCTTTGAAAAGTAGGAATCACCCTGTAACTGATCAAATAAGTCATCTATTCTTGGTAATGGATACTTATTCTTGATTGTTCTCTTGTTTAAATCACGATAATCTATACACATACGAACCGACCCATCTTTCTTTTTCACAAACAAAACAGTAGCACCCCACGGTGAAGAACTTGGTCGGATAAACCCTTTATCTAACAGTTCCTGAATCTGAGACATCATTTCTCGGATTTCTGACGGAGCTAATCTGTAAGGAGCTTTTGCAACTGGCGTAGCACCTGGAACCAAATCAATTTTATACTCTACTTCACGTACTGGAGGTAACCCTGGTAAATCATCTGGAAACACTTCGAGAAATTCTGACATAACGGGAATATCGGTTACCTGCTTCTTTTCTTTCTTAACATTGATCACGTAAGCTAAGAACGAATCACACCCTTTCGATATCGCCTTCTGAGCTTTCATTAGGGAAACCATAGGAAAGTTAAATCCACTGCGCTCTCCCCTAGCTATCA
Source organism: Rutidosis leptorrhynchoides (assembly GCF_046630445.1). NCBI lineage: Eukaryota > Viridiplantae > Streptophyta > Magnoliopsida > Asterales > Asteraceae > Rutidosis > Rutidosis leptorrhynchoides. The sequence goes on from NC_092339.1 coordinate 133,200,515, forward strand.
CTCGGGATCCATCGGTTAAACGGAAAGAAACTATCTTCTTATCACACTTAATATTAGCCCTATTAGCTCTTAACCAATTCATGCCTATGATTACATCAAAGCTAGGTATAGGCATCAACAAACAGGTTAAAGCGAAGGAATGGCCGTCAATTTCGATGGTAATTCCAGACACAGATGATGTGCATGGAACCATTTTACCATCAGCTACTTCTATTCCCAAAGGCTCATCTAACATCCTAACAGGTAACTTCAACTTATTACAGAAGCCTAAGGACATAAAAGATCGCTTCGCTCCAGAATCAAATAACACACGAGCTGGCAAGGAATTAACCAAGAACATACCGGTAATGACATCATCGGTAGCGGTTGCAGCATTTACCGTCATCTGAAACGCTCTTGCCTCTGCTGTTGAAGGATTCTTTCTCTTCTGCTCGGCAGTAGAAGCAGAAGATCCCCCGGAAGTAACTGACCTCGCCCCTGACCCTGCCCCAGAACCGGATCTTGACGCAGATGGACAATTTGCTGATCTATGCCCCTCTTAATGGCAACTCCAACAAACATTAGACTTAAAAGAACAAGCTGTTGATTCATGACCTAACACTCCACATTTCAAACACCTTCTGGTCATTAAAGAACACGGGCCATTATGGGTTGACTTACAAACATTACACCACCCAGACTGACTTGAACCTGATCTACTAATACCAGAATTAATTTTCTGTTTAAACCCACCTGACTTCTTACCACGAAATCCTGATTGCTTACTTGATTGCTGAACAGACTGACCACTCGATTAACTTTCTGATTTTCCTCCAAAAGATCCACTTTTTGAACTTTCTCTTTTCGCTGCCATGATATCACCTTCAGTAATCTTCGCCATCTCATGAGCCTGTGCCAATGTGATTGCAAATCTCGTAACTGTTCTATATTCTGGCTTAATCACCCGCATAAAATGCTGAATCTTATCTTTCTCAGTTGGTACCCACTGTTGAACGAACCTTATCTTAGATGTGAAATCTCTAAAAACCTCATCAATCGTCATACTTTCCGTCATCTTCATACTCAAAAACTCGATTTTCAATCTTTCCATCTCATACTCAGAACAATACTACTCACGAACTTTAGCAGCAAATTGTTCCCAGGTAATTTGACTGATCTGTTCTTTAGGCAAATATACAGTGATAGAGTCCCACCATTCCATTGCCTCACCTTTAAGAAGCCTACTAGCAAATAACACCATGGATTCTGGCTCACAAAAGCATGCTTCTAACTCCCTCTCCACTTCTCTTAGCCAATTGAGGGTCATCGTAGGGTTTGTGTGACCACTGTACTCAGGAGGTTTGCAGTCCATAAAATGTTTATAGGTACACTTCCTTCTTGTCTCAGGGACTTTAAATGGGTATATCATTTGATTAGGAAAAGTCTGGTTAAACGGAAATGGCATTTGATAGTTTTGATAGGCATTTTGTGGAAACTGTGATTGGGAACTGCCACCGACTTGATTATAAAGGTTTGAAGGAAAAGTTGTGTTTAATGCAGTGGTATTAGGGTTCCATTGCGCCCGTTCCTGTTCCAATTCCTTAATTTTCTCCTGAGCTTCTAGTAACCGACTTTGAAGTTCTATTACTTCTTGAGAAGTTTCTTCTTCTGAAGACACATGTCCATCTTCGTCAGGGGCTCTAAAAGTACCAGTTCCAGGGCCAGTAGCGGTTGCTTCATTATCTGCCATTACTGCACTACCACAACACTCACACCAAAGCTTAGTATAAAGTTCTGTTAGTACTAGCAACTAACACATATCATGTCCTAATACTCACTTAACCCATCCCCAGCATGTTATGTTTGTCATGACTCTTCTAAGTTTGGGAACATGACATGTAGATCACAATGCACATGCTGCCAAACTCAGCTCTGATACCAACTTGTGACACCGCTATTTTTTTTATAATAAATACGTGGCGGAAGCAAAATATTAATTAAATACGATATCGATATTTGTACAAACCGATGTCACGTGTCATTAAAACAATTTACATATTAACAGGAAGAGACGCAAATACATTATGTTTTCAAAAGTACACGGTTCATATTCTAAAAGACCACATCAGAGTTAACCCGGTCAAACATAACATCATCATGCCCGTCTTCTCCCAAAAGCACTATCTACAAAAGCTAACAACCTGCTGAGAGGAGATGGAGGGGAATTATCACGAAGCTAAGTGAGTACGACTAACTACAGGCCATAGCATACATAAGCGTTATACTAATCATGTCACAATAGTCTAACACACAAACATCACCCAAGTGCCGTCTACAGAGACTCTGGCGGCTCGGCCAAACCATTAACCACCAGCTGATCGGACTGGGGCTTACCAGAAGTTCCTCCACCACCGTATGTATATAGATAATCCACACGCGACGGACGCGTCATTCACATATATATACACCACGGCTGTCTAGGCTACCACAGAGGAACCCAACCCGCAGGTTGATCTCTCCTACCGAGGCTACCACATAATAGGGACGCACCGGGCTCCAACAGACAAGCATCAGCTAACATGCAGTCATCACAAGTACTAACTAACCACCACAATAAGTATATCTAACAAGCATGACAATCATAATATAACATACTTCTATATACAATATTCTCCAGTTAGTCCCACTCACCGATTACCAGCAAACGAGAAGGTATTCAGCTATCTAATCACTGAACCTTCTCTTTCTCCTTTTCTCCTGAGAAAAATATATACACAAGTTAGTTTCTGTCCGTTAACCCCAAAACAGCACAATACAGAAATTTTGTATCAAAAACTGTCCGCTAAAAATTTTTGCTTAACACTTATGCACTTTCATCATAAACATCAAAATACAAACGGGCAGCATAACGGCTAAAAATCAACACTTAGGTAAAATATTCTGCCCTGGACACTCAGTCGGTCGACTGACTCTTACAGTCGGTCGACTGTCGACACAACCGGTCGACTGACCATCACAGTTAGTCGATTCATTTGGTATTACATCAATCGACCGAAGGTAAATCTCAGTCGGTCGGTTCACTCAACAGTTGGTCGGTTGTCTTCGTCAATCGGCCGGTTCAACCCTCAGTCGGTCGACTGTCGACCGACAGTCGGCCGAGTATGTTCATCTTCATCAGAAACTGAACAAAGGCTACGGACTTCACGATGAAATCCTCAAATCTCGATCTAGAGCTCATTTTAAACACCAAAATCGACCTCAACTTGTTCACTACTTGTTATAGACTCAAAACCCACAACAATTTGACCATAACAACACTTAAATCACTTGTTTTGACACAAATTTACACTTTTTTGAAAACTAACACAAAACCTTAAATTCCTCAAAGATTAAAGCATGGAAGCTTGTGATTCTTACCTTAAAAGAATCAGTGAATCACAAGGAACACAAAGATATGAACAATTTGAGCTCTAAAACAAGAATCAAGGATTAGGGTTTGAAGTAGGTGAGGGAGATGAAGAACGGGTGTGTTTGGGAATTTTCTAGAAATGGAAAGAAGAACACAGCCCACTAGTCACTTAATTTAGGTTAATTTCCCACACTGTGCAACACACAGGTATTTATCAGTTATCTGATATCTTTCGTACTTCATTTGGCAACCCAAATAGAGTCCAAATTAAATAAACAAACATGTTCTGTGACCCTTGTCACAAACCGGTCCTAACCACATCATTATATAATAAATATTAAATAAAAATAAAAGCATATAATAACGCAATACAAACTTAAGAGAAAAATAGTAATCTTACAACTAGGCCCGATTGAGGATGTTACACTTTAATATTAAACTTATTATTATTATCATTATTATTATTATTATTAATAATATTAATATTAATATTAATATTAATATTCATATTATTATTATTATTATTATTATTATTATTATTATTATTATTATTATTATTATTATTATTATTATTATTATTATTATTATTATTAAACTGATACCCATTCAACACCACTTCCTAATATTTTATTATTTATTTATTACAATTACTATTTATTATTTTATTATTATTTAACAAAAGAAAAGAACAAAAAACAAACTCATTTTGAACAACTCATTGAGCACAATGTGCTCCATCTTTCATATGTACATATACATACATATACATCTAAACCCATTTTAACTCCATTATTGATGTTGTGAAAAAAAATCAGAAATTAAAAAGGTATAAGATTTTTCCTATTTGGACTACTTGGAAGAGCGAGCAATATGACCATTTATATCCGACATAGCCAACCACGTTAATATCGGAAAATTAAAAAACACCCAAAAAAGCTAACCAAGCTCGTCTTCATTTCTGATGTATATTCACCAACCACAACGCGAACTTGGATTGGCGTCGGATTGGAGAGGTCGTGCCATCGGCTCTAATAAAGGCGAGCTTTAAAATGTGATATTCATGAGCACCGTTGGGATCACTCTTATAGGGCATTAACAACCATAACAACATCGTTGAATGGGTTATTTATATATGACTCATCTTCACGTCTAATGGGCCGGAAACAAGCAAAGAAAGTTGCAAGAAGTTCAACTTCTTTTGACGCAACGAGTTTATCACATGGAACCAACTCTTAAAAAATAGAAGGGTTTATACCAGAGGAAACCCCGCGTCAAAGAGCATGCCATATATGACATGGAAAATTTGACAGTAATCTAACGCCACTAACGTGGAGTTAGGATGCGTTTCTGGTTGGCTTGAGTCACCAAGGTGACGAAAAAAGGTTAGCGTAAGTTTGTTTCTATCCAATTAAATTCGCCACTTTCATATACATATTATTAATTTATTTATTTTTCACCCAACTTCTAATCATATTTTACCACATCACCAAAAATTTTTCATTCACTCAAATTATTTAACACTCATCACTATTTAAATTCATTCCATTACATTGCCACGCCACAATCAGAAAACCACTTTTTCTCTAATTAGTGTAAAATTTGACTACACCTCACCGTCAGAGTTAAAAATGGTCTTATAGGATGAATGAATAAGAACAATTTTGAGACAGTTGAGGTTAGTAAACAAGCTGTATAGACTTTTACAACAAGAAGCCATCTGGATCATTGTGTCAGGTATTCAATTTCCTGCAGTGTCAACATACATGTGTTAACAAGATGAAATAATTGAGAATCATTCATACACATTAAAATAAAATGATATCATTTCTTCACTCTGGACTCTTGAGAAAAAAGTAGAGAAAGTAATTGTTAGAAATAATCGGTTAATGAGTGTCCCACATCGGGTATTAAGATTGATGGAGATAATCGGCTAATGAGTGTCGCACATCGGGAATGTGAAAAAAAAATATATGCATATAATCTTGGGGGAACCTCCATCTATCACTAATGGATTCTAGAATACTAAAGAATTAATGGGCTTATATGTTGTACATGTTATGTTGAGTACGAAGAAGAATTAAATAAAGAAAAAAAGAGCTGTCCGAGGGAAGCTCGCGAACGTGAGGTTGATCAAGCTATGGAGCTCGCGATCGCGAGAGCTAGGTCGGCTAGAATGTTCTTTCTTGTTCCATAATTTGTTTCCTTGTTTGTTTATGCATATAGATAAGATCCTATAGTGAAAAATCTCTGGTTTGTACCCGTAGAGTAAACTCTTCTCCGTGTTTTGGATTTGGGATATAACCACTTTAAATCCCGTGTCGTTTATCTTTATCGTCCTATACTTTATTATTCGTTTATCGTTCGTGGGTAAGTGATTGGTTTAAATCACTTGTCTTGTTGGGGCCTTACGAATTCCTAACAAGTGGTATCAGATCTTAGGCTCAGTTTTACGGGCACTATGGCAATTTGGAAGCAAGAAGAAAAAAATGAAGGTGCTGATGTTCGATTCGCGACCACGAGAAAAAACAATGGGAAGGCTCGCGATCGCAAGATGGTTTTGGCCAGATTCAGTTTTCTTTTTTTTAAACGACGGGCTAGGGATTTGTCTTGCAACATGTATCGAGACCATGTGACTTAGTTGGTTACGATGAACGTATGGATATGTCTATGTATCTGGAAGAGTTGATCATATTGGAATTTAGGTAATGGTTCCAAAAGTTATCATGCAATCGTTCGCGATGTTTGTATGATGATCGGGTCGAAGGCTTCGTTGCGGAGAGATTTTTCGGGAGATTCGGGTTTCGGATCTAAGTTCTCGTTCTTCACGATCCCGTGCGAAAAATGTTTGAACTTTCAAATTCGGAGTTCCAGGAGATGCTGTAGAAGAAAATTCACAGTGGATTCATATCGACTAAAAAGTCATGTTTTTACCCCCGATATTGAGTCCCAAAAGCATAAAGTTCAAAACTTTGTCGAAAAAATAATCGCGTTTTCAGTTAAAGTTGTAGATAAAGTAATTACGAAGACGATGCAAAAAGAATCAAGAGAAACGTAGCTAAAACAAAGATTCTAGAGCAATAACGGTGAAAGAAGGGAAATCAAGTTACGATCCAGGAAAATCAGCTGACCAGGCAAGCCAAACAGCCTACCAAACGGCCCGCCAAACGGCTTGCCTGGCTCAAAAATGGCCTGCCAAACGGCCAGGGCAAACGGCACCTGCAAACGGGCTGGTCTGGCAAACGGACCCTGCAAACGGCCTGCCAAACGGCCTGCCAGCCGTTTGCAGGGAAAATCCAAGTCTATTTAAAGGCTTTTTGTCATCCAATTTCAACACACCTCTCCTCACTCTCTCACTACAATACACTTTCTCTCACTAGAGCTTTCAAGGCCTTCTCACCTCCGAGCGGGAAATTAAGTACCCGGAGGCGAACGCCGATGATTGTAATAGGAGCGGTCTAGAGGAAGTCAGCACTTGTAATGGTCCAGATCTCTTCTGTAAACGGTGAACGCATTCCTTAATTTAACGAAGTTATCTTGTTATCTTAAGTTGCTTTCATCTTGCATGCTTATCTATCTGTTACAAATATTTATTATATGTTGAATACTTTATCCGAAACTTATCCTATTGTTATGCTGAAACCCTGACGGTTTAGAAGTTTAATTTACGGATCACCCTTTCCACTTATTCACGTGGCTATAACCTAGTATTAGGACCTGATCAACCCTAGGATACAAGGTAAGTAGTTATGTGTGCTTAACGTCACAGTAGGGATATAGTGCCTACGTACGAATAACCATTTATTCGTCAAAGAAGAGCTGCCCATTTAGGTTGTGATTAGAGTAGGCAACATAGAGTTCAGTGAACACTAGATTGCTCAAAAGCATGATTCGCGTCAGAAGCAACATTCTTGAGATGTTGTAAGATGATCCGGGGTTGAATAAGTGATCGCAAAGGAGAGACCTCTAATCCAATTAGCAGTACCTTAGAATATCTAAGATTGCACGTATGTTAATGTTAAGGCATAACATAGTGTTAAGTGGTGGAATATTGCTTTAGTTAGACCAACTAGGATTAAGAAAAGCTGAGACTTTCCTTTATGGGTATACCACTTTGTTCATGTACCTAGGATTTTATCCATAAGGTCGTTTAAACCCTTTAAGATTAACGTTGGGAGTAGGGATATCCGTCTTAGTCAGAATCTTCAAGGCCTAAACTCTTAGTGACAAATCAATTAGGTTCATAGCCCTGTTGATTGAGGTTTAGTATTTATCCTAGGAAGTTGAACTCTTGTGATAATTCTTCATCAGAATTCTATTCTGCATACCTATCTATCTTTATCTTTATAAGTTAAATTACTGTTTTATTTAGTTAATCTTAATCTATCACCTCTTGTCACCAGGGTTAACTATATAGGCACTTTTGTCCCACGTTACTGAGCAAACATACAAAAATACGAACCTGAGTTATATTTGCCACTTACTCGTTAAAAGGAAGACAAGTAGGTGAGTTATAGCTAGAAAACCCCAGATAAATATAAATGATAAAACCCTTACTCTCTTTTGGTAGCTGATTCTAACGTGTTGCGACCTAACGACATCGCACAAATAAAATCGTCCATTTTGGCCATATCATACGTAGAAGTAAAGTTTTTAGCACCGCTGTCGGGGACTTATTTTCTGTCTATTAAGGTAATCGTTGACTCTGTTAAAATATCCGAGACTCATGAGTGGTGTCTAAGAAAGACAATTATACACGGACTTGGTTGTTGGATTTTTCGAACAGTCTCCAATTATATTGGAACCCAAAGGATCCTGCCTCTCCGTTGTCGGCCTGGCCACTTGTTTCAAAGATAAATAGATAAGAAACACACATGCTTAACAAACAGGGAGTTTGTCGGTATAGGATTTAAAGTCGCCATTATAGTAAACGCTTTTCAAAACTATAAAAAACAAAATATTAATTATGGTATTAATTTTTGTAGATTCCAGTTCAAACTTAACCGACTACGAAGAAAGTACGAAAGGCAGTTGCTCTCCCACAACTTTGAAAACCGGCGAAGTTTTTCTTTATAAAACCAAAACAAATCTAAACCCTGATGAATCTCATCAAGAATTAGATCTTGATCCTTGTAGTCCAAGAAGCCGGATAATTTCATCTGACTTAGAGATTTCATTGCTTTTGGATAAGTTTTACTCAAATGAACCAGGATTCAACCCTCTTCACGATCCAAAAGGGAGGCTCAGTCTTAAAGAACTCCTGATTATGGAAGATGAAATACGAGAAGAATATCCAACTATTTTCAATTATCCAGACTTGTTTGAATTTAATCCCAAAGAGAAACGACACACTGATAAAACAAAAGCTCCGTTTACTAGAAATCTGTTAAATCCTAGTAGAAGGTTAGACGTCTATAAGGAATTCATTAAGCACCTCTATTCCTCAGACTTCCCGTTCTCAACATTTCAAATCAATCTGTTAAAAGAGTTGCCTTCTCAAATTCGTTCTCTTCACAAACTATTAAAAGAATGTGGGGATGACATTTTTGTTAAGTATCGGGATGCAGAAATAGATTTCAAATTCGATTTAGAGTCATTCATCAGTTTTCTCCCTCACTTCAGCAATAAGGAAGTTTCTCCAATTCATATAAACCGCTATGTCGCTGCAATGATCTCTGAATTAGAATTTTAGATTGAAAGCAAGAAACCTAACCCTATTTCAAAATATGGAAACCGAGATTTCTTCTACTTTGATCCAGCCACATTTCTCATCAAAAGATTAATTGAAGTTTTTCTGGATTCTACCGAGGAAAGAATACATCAGAATTTCTTTGCAAAAAGAAAGGAAATATATTCTGAACTCGTACAAATTCTCACTATGTCAAAATTTCCATTTAAAACTCCGCAAAGAAAGATCATTCGGGAAATATCTACAAATTTAAATTTACTATCGGTGATCCTGACTGCGCGAAAGATCTTTTATTTCAAGACACAGTGTCAAAACTTCTTTTTGAACTTAATTATCGAGACACTGGACCAAGGGATGGAATTTCGAACATTAAAAAAGTTAGAAGGGCTTTGGTTAAACTTATGGACAATATTAGAGATTTACAAAAGCGTGAGCGCAAAATGTTAAGTGATTTCGTAATATTTTCAGTACACTCCGCTGATTTACTCTGGATGGTCAAAGAAGCTTTAAACTTGTCTTTCTTTCCACGTCATTTCTGGAACTTAGTTGTGGAACCTGTGTAATTTGTGTTTTTAATAAAATGAAATATTTTAATTTTACTCCGTCCATTTTTATTTTTAATTTTAGTTTATTTAATAAAATAACCGGATTAAAATCCGAAGCAATGAACCAGTGAGAAAGCAGAATATTGCAAAGGTAGTAGATTTTGGGGTTGTGACTGCGTTCTCACTAGAGCCTTGATGAAGAGTCTACTAGGGCGTCTGTTAGATTTTATGATTGTTAGGAAGGAAAATCATAGATACACGGTGGAATCCTGTATGAGGATGATCATTGAAATATGGATTCAGGATTGGACATGTCCAGATTGATCAATGAGGCAATATTTGTCTCACAAAAGAATTCTATAATTGAAGAGTTGCATACTTCAATTGGTTTATGGTGTAAGAAGATGATCTTTGTGTTAGAACATGATGGTGCAGATGCCGATATGACTCAAGCTAATAACTATGAGATTGGATTATCGCTCAGTAGTATTTTTTGGTGTCGAAAGGCTTCACTTGCTCGTGGTTTAACGAGTGAAGTACGACGTGATTCGGGTAGCTTACTTGGCGATATCAAAAAGAGTTGGTCATAGGCTAATCTAGAGTTATTGTGGGTATTGAAGAAGCGTATTTTACGGGTTGGCGAAGGTTTTTTATTGACTCCTTCGAGTGGGAGATTGTTGAGTGCGAAGAAGAGTTAAACAAAGGAAAAAGAGCTATCAGAGGGAAGATCGCGAACGCGAGGATGATCAAGCTATGGATCTAGCGAGAGCTAGGTCGGCCAGGATGTTCTTGCTTGTTCCCTAAGTTGTTTCCTTGTTTGTTTTTGCCCATAAATAAGACCCTATGTAACTCATAACTGTGTGCACGAAAATTATAATGAAAAATCTAGGTTTGCGCCCATGGAGTAAACCCTTCTGCGTGTTTTAGAGTTGGGATATAACCACGTTAAATCACGTGTCATTTATCTCTAGCGTTCTATGCTTTATTATTCGTTTATCGTTCGTGGGGGACCTCGTTCGTGGTTGAGGACGAAGTCTGTACAAATGTATGCATATAAGCTTAGGTTGACCTCTTTCTATCACCAATAGGTTTAGAGTATTAATGAACTTATGAACATATATATGTTGTACATGTTGTTGGGCCTAAAACAATCCTACGAACTTGAACCCGCATTACTTTGATTTTATAGCCCGTCGGAACGGTTTTATTAGTTCGATTTACTACCATCTTACTACCATCTTGAAACAAGTATACTTCTGATGCTTTCGGGTCTGGCCCGAGAACCGACTAAAGGGGCCATATAATCTGTTGCTGAACTACAAAAAGAATAATATTTGCGTGTCATGTATCCTCTTGTAAACCTGTTTAATTACTTCGTAATATTTATGCTTTCTCGACGTTGTTTACATTCAGTTTCTCGCTAATTAGTAATTTTGGTGATTTATAAATTCTATTGCACCTACTATAAATAGAAAAAATGTCACGAAGTACCTTTTATATATTGTATAGAAAACTTTTTTGTTTAAATAGGTCGTATCTTTTACTAAGCTCATGTCACATTCCTATATTGTGAAACTATCGTAACTAATTCTACACATTCATCAATGTTTGTACAATAACCGGCGATAAGTGTTGGAATGGGGACGTATAAGTCACTGGGATTAAAGATTGAGTGGTGATAGTTTAAGTTTATTTCGCTGGCGATTCTCCGAAGGTAACAATCAGGTGATTGTTTTATACCACCGAAGCAAATGATATAACATGGTGTGTTATTATATGTGTGTGTGTGTGTGTGTTAAATGTAGAATGTATCCTGCATTCTAATCTATTTATAAGTGGGATGGACCGGCTTCCTATACCAGCTTGCTAGTTCCCAATGATTTTGGAATACTAGTTGACCTTTACCTTTTGGTAAACCTGCAGAGGAAAGTGAGCTTGTCCCTTTCCCTTGTTGTACAAGTGTGCAGTCGAGCTAGGAATAGTTTCGCTAGCTTGACTTTGTAATTGACCGAGGTTTTGTGGGCTCTAAGATCACTATTGTTGCTCTAATTTCAAGACCTCGTTCATTATAGCTGAAAGTTTCCCTCGTGCCATATGTTGTAGCCAAATCCTCCGAAGCAAACTGCGAAGCTGGTAATCGTGTCGGAGGTGGGGTACACTATCAATCCCCCCCAGTTTAATTTTACGAAGCATTAATATCCATATTCGAGCTTCGTTAAGTTAAACTTAGTATTAATTACTTTTGCTGCTATGATTTGACAATTAACTGCGACGTTTAATACCTTTGTCCCCGAAATTACTATTTTGTCCTTAATGAAAGAATCTTTTATGTCTTGCTGTGAGGGGACGATTGTCCAAAGGGTTGCGGTTACTAAGGGTGCTCTGCAGTTTGATTTGATGGCTATCTCCTCCTCTTTCTTAAAGGGTAAAACGCTACACCTTCTCCCTCTTATTTGTGTTCATTCCTCTTTTCAAAAACTTTCTCCACCGGATTTCTTTCTTCGCTCAATCAAGGTACTTACGGTTTCTTCTCACGTTTTTTTTTTTGTGTATTTTTATCATGTCTAAGCGTGGTATTGAGGCCTCCTTTAGCGATGTTAAATCCTCTTTGCTATCGTATTTGATCGAGATTCTTGGTTTGAAATCCGGTGATATGATTATTTCAGCTAGCGATAAGCATATCTTGAATCCTCCTAAGGGTTACATTGGCGTATATACCCAGTTATTTATGGAGTGTAATGTTAGGGTTCCCATCTCTGCTTTCCTTCTTAGTGTTTTAAATCATTTTAAGGTGAATGTTTCTGTTTTTCATCTTTTGGCTGTGAAAAAGGTTATGGCTTTTGAAGTAATGTGTAGGGCTTACGGTGGTAAGCCTTCTGTTGATCTATTTCGTCACTTTTTTCGCACTGGGGATACCGGTGATTGGGTTACCGTTCAGAAACGAAAGAGTAGGAGGGGTGCTCCTTCCCCTGTTTATTGCTTTGCTTCTCAATTCCCTGATGTTCATAATTGGAAGTGTTCTTTTGTCTTCTTGAAAAAATCTTTTTTGCTTCCAAAAGATTATCCCTTTGTCTCTGATCCCGCAAGGGCGATTGTTCCTAAGGAATACAAAGATCCCATTTCTTTCATTTCCGAAGATGATGCTTTGTTTAGAAGGATTTGCAAACATCCCATCATTCCTTCTACTTACCCAGATGCTATACTTTTTAAGTTAGGGATGGCACCCAGATGGGAAGAGGGTACTGCCAACCATGTGTTTTTATGTGGGGAACAGGGTATGTTTTGTTTGTGTCTTTTGATATAACTGATTACCTTTCTAACTGCTTAAGTTTTTTCTGCTATGTTTGTTTACAGAAATGTCTTTGAGAAACGTTGTCAAAGCTCAAGGGGTGAAAGAATATACCGTTGCTATTCAAGCTAGATCGATCGTTGTTAAGGATGTTGGATCTCCTACATGTTCTGGGTTCATGGAGATATCAAGCAAACCGAAGACTGATCATGGTGAAGTGAGTTAGACCAAGGTGAAGGGCAAGGAAAAGTCGAAGCAAGTTAAAGCTCCTATTGATGTGGATACCCAAGATGACCAGCCTATTGCTTCTTTGGCAATGGGTGTTGGGGCTAGAGTAGCGCAACGCTATAAAGCTAAAGGCATGATGAAATGAAAGACGCATCCTGACATCTCTTCTGTGAAGAAGCAAAAGTTTGGTCATCTTCAAGATGAAGCGAGTGATGAGATCGTTGCTGTTAACCCTTTAGTATGTTTTGCTTCGTTTAATGCTCCGTCAGTTACTCCTTTTTAGTTATTATTTATTCCTCTGCTCGTTTCTTGCAGACCTGCATGTGTACTCTGAAGTTCCTCCTCCCGACAGTTGCTTTGATCTTATTGACAGTCTCGTTCTTGATAACTGGGGAAATTCTTTCGCTGACGACATGAAGAGTTTCCATGATACTTTTTCTGTTATCAATTTCCAGGCTACTTCTATGGGACATATTGCTTCCTCTCTTTTGCAGAAACATACTGCCGAGCTCGAGTCCCTGAAGGAGCATCATGTTGCTATGAGTGAAAGAGTTAAGAAGCTTGAGAGGGAGATATTGATGGCCCCTAGCTATGAGGAGGAGCTGAAGGCTGCTCGTGATGAGATTACAGGTTTACAGAAGCAGGTAAAGGTAAGTGAGGTGCAAAAGTTAGCCTTGTCTGATGAGTTGAAAGATTATAAGAAGCGCTGTGAGGAGTTGAAGTCCGATTACTCTCTAGTCGTTTCTCAGGTTATTCTTCATGCTTGTAACCAATTACTAAAGAGTGCAGATTTTGGATAGCTTTTTGGTGATGTGGTGTTGGCCTCAAAGGTTCAGGCTAGGTACGATTTGATAGGAGACTTGGCAAAGAAGGGTGTTATGCAGCTTGGTGACTTTACTGATTATACAGATCAAGGAAAGGCGATGGTTGATTCTGCTTTTGACGAGCTTGAGCAAGCTGAGTTTGATTTTGTCAAGACTATCTCTGCCAAGGTGGATGCCAAACCTGCTGATCTGTTGCAAACAAAAGCTGATGTTCCTGATGCTCATGATGACGAAGAGACTATTGTGGAGGTCCCTGAAGCTATGGGGGAGTCGGGGAAAGTTGATGCTCCCGTTAATTAGTTATTGTGCTTAATCGTTTAAGGCAATTATCATCTTTTCTGTATTGGCTTTAGATGCCTGGGCTCTGTTGCCCTTTTGAAAAATTTGGTTATGCACTTTTATAACTCTAGTTCCTTTGTTTTAATTTTAGCATGCTTTTCTTATGTGTTTTACCATGGATTTTATCCTGCATAGGTTGGTAAAAACTCTCTTCCTACAGGATAGTTATACAGTGATCACTTTTAAGGAAAACTTTTTTCCTTACGTCGAGCATTGCGAAGCATATTTTTGCTTCGTTGTTCGGTATGATGTGGATTATGACAGGGTTACTTATATCCCGGCTGTCATTTTTCTCACATAATTCCTTATGTAGGAATTAATTTTTTTAAGACATTAGTTTATCAAAAGTAGTTGTGAAAAATTCATTAAGTTCTGTGTAGGAAGTTTATATGCTTCGACTACCAACATTGCATCTTTCAACTACATATTTTTAAGAAAAAAGAAAATACAAGACATCTAATGATAAAATTTTCAAAGATTGGTTCCATTCCATGCTCTGGGAATAGGTTTGCCAGCTGTCGTTTCCAACTTGTAGGAGCCTTTACCCAGCACTTGTGAGACTACATAGGGTCCTTCCCAATTTGGTCCTAATTTTCCTTCGTATTCCACATTGCTTGCGCTGTTTAACCTTAGGACATAGTCTCCCACTTTGAAGGTTGAGGTCTTCACTCTTTTATTGTAATAGCCTTCAATTGTTCGTTTGTATGAGGCTTCATGAATCACAGCTGCCTCTCTTCTTTCTTCGAGTAGATCTAAGTTGACTCGAAGGTTTTCTTAGTTGTTCTCGTTGTTCGCTGTTCTTTCTGTTAGCACTTGTATCTCAGCGGGTAGGACAGCTTCTGTTCCGTATGCTAGGCTGTAGGGTGTTTCTCCATTGCTTCGCTTTGGTATTGTCCTATGTGCCCATAGCACCAAGGGGAGCTCATCAACTCATCCCTTTCTACATTTGCCTAGGCGTTTCTCAATTCCTTTGATTATGTCTCGGTTGGTTACTTCCACCTGTCCGTTTCCTTGGGGATTGTGACGACCCGGAAATTTCCGACCAAATTTAAACTTAATCTTTATATGATTTCAACACGATAAGCAAAGTCTGTAATGTTGAGTCTCGAAAACTTTGGAACTGTTACATGAATGCATTTGCCCTTTTGACCATTCTCAACGATTCACGAACAATTATTTGTAAATAAATATATATGTATGTATGTATATATATATATATATATATATATATATATATATATATATATATATATATATATATATATATATATATATATATATATAAATGTATGTATTGGAAATAATAAAAGATAATTGATCATTAGAATTAAATATTTAAAATAAAATACAAGATAAGAAAATTATTATTAAAATAAATCTATGAATAGATATATATGATTTTTTGTAATAATTATTATCATATGGATATTGGAAAATATATATATAAATTATAAATACTATATGTTTAAATTATTTATATGATGAGAGAATATTATAATATACAATACTTATATATATATATATATATATATATATATATATATATATATATATATATATATATATATATATATAAAAGACGATTACATCTTCACATTTAATATGCATACACATATTATATAAAGTATTTATAATAAATATACTACACATGTTATCATATAATATATAATTATAATATATAATCTTAACATATTAAGTGTAATTACAAGTTAAAAATGTAATACTAATATTATTAGTACTTTCATTAATATTATTAAAAACAATATTAACATTAAAGTCAATATTAGTTATATTAGTGAAAGTTAATACATTTAAGTTGTTTATATTATCATGAAACATGAATAATATTAATATCACTATTATTAGTATTGTTATTATTGATATTATTGTTAATATTAATAATATTAGCATTATTATAATTAGTATTATTGTTATTATTGTTATACATTTTATAATAACTATTATAATCATCATTAGTAATAATATTATTATTACTATTATATTATTATTTGCATTATTATTTATTCTTATGTATAATAATAAGAGTATTACTTAATATTATGATTATTTATAAACTATAAAAATAAATAAATATAAGAGATATACAAATACAGAGATATATAAATACAAATTTATATACAGATATATATAAATATATAGGTGTTATATACAGATATAGATATATATATTAAGAAATCTGTATTATTATTTATTATTATTATTATTTATTATTATTATTATTTTATTATTATTATTATTATTATTATTAATATATTTATTAAATTATATAATTCAACAAAATTCGTACAATCAGTTGCACGTTCCTATCAACCTATATCTGATTTTTGCTTTTGTCTTCAAATCGTAAAAGGTCGAATCCATTATCACAGAAACAATCCAAATTCTGTTAGGGGTCGTTCTCCATTTTTTTTATTTAATTGATTTAAATTTCCCTTTATTTGATTTAACCTGTCGAAAACCCCTTAGCTATAAAACAAATGATTATTCAATGCTAGTATAAAAAAAATCATTCAAGTCGTCATTACAATTATCAAGTATAATTACTTCAGCTTTTATCTGATTTAATTTAATCAAAAATTTAAAAAGTAAACCCAATATCCTCTGTTCTTGAGAATTTTCTGCCAAACCCCGAATTCAAATGAAATTTCAAATTCCTTAAATGTGGTGTTGTTAGGAATCACCTACTCAAACTTCATGTAAAGTTACAGCCTTTAATTTCAAATATTCAATGCGAATTTAAGAGTCAAATTTCTGAATTCAAAAAGTCAAAGATTTTGTTCATAGCAAAATTCGTAAATTTTTTTATGTTTTAAATTAAATTGATGACCCAGAAATGTTCTAGGAAGGTTTTCCAATCCTTTTCATGTTGAAACCATTGTCTAAAACGTCTTCTAATTCAAAATCAAGGTTTGAGTTCTTACTCGTGTTCCTCAAACTTTTTTTTATTTTTGTTTCAGTTATTTTTTTTTTGATTAAATTGAATCAGCAAAACAGATAGTTTACGTTTCAATTGCAAATTATAAATCATATTGATATTAGATGGAAGTTAGGATTGAACCCTGGTTGCTTTGATTCTGTGAAAAGGAAGAAGGTGAAGAAAAAAATAGAAAACGTATTTAATAAAATTAGAATCTAATATAAATCAGAAAAAGGATTTAGCGCAGCTGGTTAGGGTATTTGTGTGGTTAGTAAGGGGTCTCTGGTTCGATTCTGGGCTGAGACGTTTTTTTTTAAATCACACTTAAAGGTAGTAATTTCATTTTATTTACTATTATTATGATTATGATTATTATTGTTATTACCATGATTATTATTATTGTTGTTGTTATTATTATTGTTGTTATTATTATTAAATTATCATTTTAGGATTATTATCATTTTTATGAATATAATTATTATTGCTATAACTATTATCAAAATAACACAAACTATTATTATTATCACTAATAATAGTATTAGTACCAAATTATAATAATAATTATTATTATTATTATTATTATTATTATTATTATTATTATTATTATTATTATTATTATTATTATTACTAACATAGATATTATTATTAGTATTATCATCATTATTATTAATATTACAATGTTCCATTAAGAGACTTATCATTTAAACATTAATATTAGTGATACTATATGATTACTGAAAATTTCTATTAAAACCATTAAAATTACCATTATTATTATTAAAAGTATTATTTTTACTAAAACTATCATTTCTATCATTTTTACAGTATTATTTATATCATTATTATTAAGGTTTTAATGACGTTGTTAAAGTTATAAGTATAAAAATAAAGATTTTATTTTATATATTCAATACATATAACTTAACTATATTAATAATTCTATGTGTAAAATGAAAATATATTTATAAATAATGAAACTTATGAATGGTTAAATATAACAACCATACCACTAATAATAACATATAAATTTATCCGATTACATGTATTAACAAATATACAAATGATATATTTAAATACATATAACATAACAAAAATTAATATTTTTATATACAAAATGAATGTATGAAATATATATATACAATTAATATGAAAAGGATATGACTAATATATATATATATATATATATATATATATATATATATATATATATATATATATATATATATATATATATATATATATATATATATTTGTTCACTTTCAATTATGTATATTAATAAATATACAAATGGTATAGGTTCGTGAATCCGAGACCAACCTTGCATTGTTCAGTTCAGTCGTATGCATATTTTTACTACAAAATATCGTACTGTGAGTTCATTTGCTCCCTTTTACTCTTTATATTTTTGGGACTGAGAATACATGCGCTGTTTTTACAACTGCTTTATTAAATGCTTTTGAAATATATTTTGAACTGCGAATACATGAAATGCTTTTATAAATGTTTAACGAGATAAACACAAGCAAAACATTCCTCGAATGAATTATTATGCAGACAGAAGTTCTGTGGATTATTATTGAATTATGTGGACATGATAATTACCACGATTGAATTATGTGGACATGATAATTGCCACGATTGAATTATGTGGACATGATAATTGCCACCATTGAATTATGTGGACATGATAATTGCCACGATTAAATTATGTGGACATGATAATTGCCACCATTGAATTATGTGGACATGATAATTGCCACCAATTGATGTGAATGTTATGTATCGAGAGAATGATTTTTATACACAGATTATGTGTATTAGTTTTGTGCACGAGATATGTGTACGGTTACTAAGATTTATGAAAAATGGATTGCGTACACGAGAAAGGTATATACTGAAGATATCGCATGTACATTACAGGTGGGTATAGGATTCGGGCCCATTTGTACCATGCAGCATTTAAATCTTGTGGTCTATTAAAATGATGAATTTTATTGTTTATGATAAACTTATGAACTCACCAACCTTATGGTTGACACTTGAAAGCATGTTTATTCTCAGGTATGAAAGAAATCTTCCGTTGTGCATTTGCTCATTTTAAAGACATTATTTGGAGTCGATCATCGCAATGGGACCAGATGTTGGTGACTTCGTCCAGATGGATTAGGACGGGGTATGACATGTGGTATCAGAGTGGTGGTCTTAGCGAACCAGGTCTTGCATTAGTGTGTCTAACTGATAGTTGTTTAGATGCATTAGTGGGTCTGGACTTTGACCGTGTCTGCATGTCAAAAGTTTTGCTTATCATTTCGTGTCGAAAATTATCTGCTTATCATCCTTAGGAAATTACCTGCTTATCATTCTTAGTCTAGACACGTTTTACTGCATTGACTGCATGAATAGTGTATAGACAAAATTCATATCTTAGCGTATCTGATAATTCATATCTTAGCGTATCTGTTACTATAGACTTGCCTGACATATGCCGTAAATTCCTCCGTAGTCTACGAAATCTTTAGTACTATCTATATAGATATTCTATGTAGTTATAATATCATCCAATATTCGAAAATCATTTCATATCGAAAAAACCTTTATTCAATCGTACGAAAATGTAACTCATCACTAGTTCAAGTCCCTCGGATTTTGATATGGATTTTCACTCGAGCTCCGAAGGCAGTGTAACCAGAATGAATCAACCAATCAGCCATCCCCAATTCATCTGATGGGTTCGTAGTCGACTTAATCAATTGAGACAAGAAGAAGGTGAACCTTTCCACCAACCGAATTCATCTCTCAGTAATGAACCTGAAGCGCTTACCAGCGAACCTGTCCGAAATACCATTTTCTCTCTCATTTCTAGGATAACTCGTCACGATTATATTCTATCCAAAATTCTAAACCTTATTCATTCGCTCGTTCCTACCGACAATCATCCCGGAGTAATAAAAGTCAACAAGCTTCGCGCCCGAGTTGTAGCCTTGGAAAATATGGTGCAAAACGTACCAGCTTCAGCAATATCAACGGCATCAACAGCACACCAACAACAACACAAACCACAACAACACACGCCTTAACATCAACAATCTGTACCTCGAGCATAATCATCGTTCTACATGACGTTCTACATCATTTATCTTCGTACGACATGACGATTATGTAATCTCTAATGTTCTAGAGATTATATATTCTTGTTCTAACGGTAAATCAAATGAGTTTAATATCATATTGACTCATTAAATCCATGATTACATCTGAAGAGAATATATATGTAAGTATATTTTTGTAATGATTGTAATTAAAAATTCTTTTGTACAAACGATTAATAGTGAAAATATTTTAACGAGTAGGTAATACCCGAGAAATATTTAGATTTCACATTAATAAGTTACACTGTACATTCTTCGAATCTGATTCAACAGTCATTTACTATCCTACTTACACCCACAGATATACATATCCGTTCACCGCAGAATAACCATTTTCATTCAATTTCATATTTGGATTTTGACCTATCAGAATCCAACAAGTGGCATAATGAAGAAAACATTGGACAAAAATAAAATTTGTTAGAAACAAACAATTTAACTATGAGAAGAATTTTGATAAGAATCCACGCTAACTGTTCCTAGCTAACTGTTCCTAACTAACTGATTAATTCCATATTACATTTTATTTATCGCAATTTATTTATCGTAATTTAAATTCTCGCAATTTTATTTATCGTCATTTAATTTCTGTTATTTATTTTACGCACTTTAAATATCGGGACACGTATACAAGGTTTTGACATATCATATCGACGCATCTATATATATTATTTGGAATAACCATAGACACTCTATATGCAGTAATGCTTGAGTTAGCTATACATGGTTGAGGTTGATTCTAAATAATATATACTTTGAGTTGTGATCGAGTCTGAGACATGTATATAATGGGTCACGACACGTATTAATTAATTCGAATATTATATATTAAACTATATATGAATTGTTGTACTACTAATTGTGGACTACGAACTGTGGACTAATGACATTGGACAATTAAAATGAATTAAAATATTGATTATAACATATGAAACTAAACATCTCTTCAAGTTTGCCACTTGATTTCAACTTAAACCTCATTTGTATCTTGACGATTCCAATCTGCGTTCAAACCTTTCATGATTCTTGAAAACACCTCAATCGAGAGGATGAACCAACCGCACTTCATCTATGGAAGAAAGATTGATGCATATAGTATTGCACCTGAAAACACTCGAAACCTGAGAAAACGTTTAACACGTATCTGTGCTAACTCCTTTGGCGTTGTTATTACCAGAAATAACTTTCCAATTCCTTTTCAAATTAGCCAATTTTGTCACAGCTCCAGCAAATCAACTTCGACTATCATTCGGATTAGCCTTATTATAACCTTGATATATAAGTTTGCATTTCATCATCGTTACTGGGAGAACCGTTTATATCCCATCACATTAGCAGTAAACGAACCAGCAACTTCATTACTCATTGGCTTAAGTCTCTCTAAAAATCCATTATATTTGTTCATTAAAACCCTATCATGAACTCATCGGCATCTTGTAACGAAAATTACCATACCAAATATCAGGAGGCATCAATCGATAATCTCGAATTTTTCCGTGATTCTACGACAACAATTATATATATATATATATATATATATATATATATATATATATATATATATATATATATATATATATATATATATATATATATATATATATATATATATATATATATATATATATATATATAACTTCTATCTCCTGGATTTACGAACTTCAATTCTGAATTTCTGAAAAGCGCTTTAGCTTATGAATCAGTTCCCTGAGTTTTGAAAAAGCTGATGAAGCAGTGAAAACTGAAGACTGCCTTAACAGTCAAAAGTTTGATAAAAAGGAATGGAGTGTTGAAAAAGCTCAAAGATTTTAATACTGAAAAATGAATTGAGCAAATCATGAAAGAGACTCTGAACAAGGACTAAATTGGTACATAAAAGAATCCTGATGTTTCTGTTTCTGATGAAATCTTTAACGAATACCTTGCTCCTTAATCGCTCTAAATCATCGTGAATAAATTTCTTCATCACAATTTGATTCAAAAATTCTAAGATATTATCGTATCTTTCATTATTAATATCCTCAATATTTCTGAAGATACCTTCATAAATATTCTCGACCAATATTAATTATCTCTCCACGCTATCTGTGTTATATCATAAAAGGAAACTGTTTTAGTTTCTATATTCTGTAAACCTTCGAGTTTAAAATAAGAATGCTTTTGAAGTAGTGTTGGGAACTGAAGCATGAGTTAGTATAATATAATGACACTTGATCAACGTGATTATATTACAGTAAGTCATGCTGAGTTTTTAAATGAAACATGATGATTCGCAGACCATAACGTCATCATGTGCCATGTTACATGACTCTTACATTCTAACTAATCTCCAAACATATTAAGATCATATCTTCTTGATAAATCTATTTTTCCAGGATATTCTGGTAATTTGACAAATCAAGATCGTGTCATTACAATTTCCTTCTTAGAACATTAACTGTGTTCATTCTGAATTTCATATCTACAAATTCTGGACCATTATTCGTTTGACTTAGAGTCAAGAAGAGAATAAAAAGGCAAAGAGCTCCGAATTATAAGGGAAAGTATAAAGCCCGACAATAATACTAAGTTTACAAATCGTGGATATTAATACGAATAACAATATAAAGACACGGTATAATTAAGAATAGTGTCACCCCCAAGGTAATAGTTGAAGTAAACAGATTTTTCTAGTGGAAAATTGAAAAGAAGAATGACAGAAGTGATAATTAGAAAAATATCAAGGATTAGAACTGGATTAAGCATTTTCACAATCTTTTGGATGTATGAACTAAGAAAGAAAGTATAGGAATGGTGAGAATAATGGAACGAAAGAGTTTAATTTATAATGAAAAGATCAGACAGAGTAATCGAGGCAGATCATCGTATTTAATTATAGAGATCTTAATTTCCTTACTCGCCGAAGAATCAAATCTTTTAGATTTCGAAGATTTTCTTTAAATCCCTTGAATTCAGGAATTCAACCGTTACCACGTCAAAAGTTAAGACGAATCTTTGATTCCTAATTTCACTCTTTGGTGATTGCTTCATTCGTACTCTTCGAATAATCGACTTATTTTATCCTTATTACTCAATGGTAGTAAAGCTCTAAATTCCAACTCGTATGAGTCATGAAAACATATTTATTGTCAGCCATGACGATCCAAATCAAATTTCGAGACGAAATTTCTTTAACGGATAGGTACTGTGACGACCCGGAAATTTCCGACCAAATTTAAACTTAATCTTTATATGATTTCGACACGATAAGCAAAGTCTGTAATGTTGAGTCTCTAAAACTTTGGAACTGTTACATGAATGCATTTGCCCTTTTGACCATTCCCGACGATTCACGAATAATTGTTTGTAAATAAATATATATGTATATATATATAAATGTATGTGTTGGAAATAATAAAAGATAATTGATCATTAGAATTAAATATGTAAAATAAAATACAAGATAAGAAAATTATTATTAAAATAAATCTATGAATAGATATATATAATTTTCTGTAATAATTATTATCATATGGATATTGGAAAATATATATATAAATTATAAATACTATATGTTTAAATTATTTATATGATGAGAGAATATTATAATATATAATACTTATATATATATATATATATATATATATATATATATATATATATATATATATATATATATATATATATATATATATATATATATATATGTATATATATATATATATATAAGACGATTACATCTTCACATTTAATATGCATACATATATTATATAAAGTATTTATAATAAATATACAACACATGTTATCATATAATATATAATATATAATCTTAACATATTAAGTGTAATTACAAGTTAAAATGTAATACTAATATTATTAGTACTTTCATTAATATTATTAATAACAATATTAACATTAAAGTCAGTATTAGTTATATTAGTGAAAGTTAATACATTTAAGTTGTTTATATTATCATGAAACATGAATAATATTAATATCACTATTATTAGTATTGTTATTATTGCTATTATTGTTATTATTAATAATATTAGCATTATTATAATTAGTATTATTGTTATTATTGTTATACGTTTTATAATAACTATTATAATCATCATCAATAATAATATTATTATTACTATTATATTATTATTTTCATTATTATTTATTCTTATGTATATTATTAAGAGTATTACTTAATATTATGATTATTTATAAACTATAAAAATAAATAAATATAAGAGATATACAAATACAGTGATATATAAATACAAATATATATATACAGATATATATATAAATATATAAGTGTTATATACAGATATAGATATATATATATTAAGAAATCTATATTATTATTATTTATTATTATTTTTATTATTATTATTATTATTATTATTATTATTATTATTTTATTATTATTATTATTATTATTATTAATATATTTATTAAATTATATAATTCAACAAAATTCGTACAATCAGTTGCACGTTCCTATCAACCGATATCTGATTTTTGCTTTTGTCTTCAAATCGTAAAAGGTCGAATCCATTATCACAGAAATAATTCAAATTCTGTTAGGGGTCGTTCTCCATTTTTTTTATTTATTTATTTGATTTAAATTTCCCTTTATTTGATTTAACCTGTCGACAACCCTTTAGCTATAAAACAAACGATTATTCAATGCTGGTATAAAAAAAATCATTCAAGTCGTCATTACAATTATCAAGTATAATTACTTCAACTTTTATCTGATTTAATTTAATCAAAAATTTAAAAAGTAAACCCAATATCCTCTGTTCTTGAGAATTTTCTGCCAAACCCCGAATTCAAATGAAATTTCAAATTCCTTAAATGTGGTGTTGTTAGGAATCACCTACTCAAACTTCATGTAAAGTTACAGCCTTTAATTTCAAATATCCAATGCGAATTTAAGAGTCAAATTTCTGAATTCAAAAAGTCAAAGATTTTGTTCATAGCAAATTTCGTAAATTTTTTGATGTTTTAAATTAAATTGATGATCCAGAAATGTTCTGGGAAGGTTTTCCAATCCTTTTCATGTTGAAACCATTGTCTAAAACGTCATCAAATTCAAAATCAAGGTTTGAGTTCTTAGTCGTGTTCCTCACACTTTTTTTTTATTTTTGTTTCAGTTATTTTTTTTCCTGATTAAATCGAATCAGCAAAACAGATAGTTTACGTTTCAATTGTAAATTATAAATCATATTGATATTAGATGAAGGTTAGGATTGAACCCTGGTTGCTTTGATTCTGTGAAAAGGAAGAAGGTGAAGAAAGAAAAAAAATAGAAAACGTATTTAATAAAATTAGAATCTAATATAAATCAGAAAAAGGATTTGGCGCAGCTGGTTAGGGTATTTGTGTGGTTAGCAAGGGGTCTCTGGTTCGATTCTGGACTGAGACGTGTTTTTTTGAAATCACACTTAAAGGTAGTAATTTCATTTTATTTACTATTATTATTATTATTATTATTATTATTATTATTATTATTATTATTATTATTATTATTATTATTATTATGATTATTAGTGTTATTACCATGATTATTATTATTGTTGTTGTTATTATTATAGTTGTTATTATTATTAAATTATCATTTTAGGATTATTATCATTTTTATGAATATAATTATTATTGCTATAACTATTATCAAAATAACACAAACTATTATTATTATCACTAATAATAGTATTAGTACCAAATTATAATTATAATTATAATTATAATTATAATTATTATTATTATTATTATTATTATTATTATTATTATTATTATTATTATTATTATTATTATTATTATGATTATTATTATGATTATTATTATTATTATTATTATTATTATTATTATTATTATTATTATTATTATTATTATTATTATTATTATTATTATTATTACTACTAACATAGATATTATTATTAGTATTATCATCATGATTATTAATATTACAATGTACCATTAAGAGACTTATCATTTAAACATTAATATTAGTGATACTATATGATTACTGAAAATTTCTATTAAAACCATTAAAATTACCATTATTATTATTAAAAGTATTATTTTTACTAAAACTATCATTTCTATCATTTTTACAGTATTATTTATATCATTATTATTAAGGTTTTAATGATGTTGTTAAAGTTATAAGTATAAAAATAAAGATTTTATATATATATTCAATACATATAACTTAACTATATTAATAATTCTATGTGTAAAATGAATATATATTTATAAATAATGAAACTTATGAATGGTTAAATATAACAACCATACCACTAATAATAACATATAAATTTATCCGATTGCATGTATTAACAAATATACAAATGATATATTTAAATACATATAACATAACAAAAATTAATATTTTTATATACAAAATGAATGTATGAAACATATATATACAATTAATATAAAAAGGATATGACTAATAAATTTATATATATATATATATATATATATATATATATATATATATATATATTTGTTCACTTTCAATTATGTATATTAATAAATATACAAATGGTATAGGTTCGTGAATCCGAGACCAACCTTGCATTGTTCAGTTCAGTCATATACATATTTTTACTACAAAATATCGTACTGTGAGTTCATTTGCTCCCTTTTACTCTTTATATTTTTTGGACTGAGAATACATGTGCTGTTTTTACAACTGTTTTATTAAATGCTTTTAAAATATATTTTGAACTGCGAATACATGAAATGCTTTTATAAATGTTTGACGAGATAGACACAAGCAAAACATTCCTCGAATGAACTATTATGCAGACAGAAGTTCTGTGAATTATTATTGAATTATGTGGACATGATAAATGCCACGATTGAATTATGTGGACATGATAATTGCCACGATTGAATTATGTGGACATGATAATTGTCACCATTTAATTATGTGGACATGATAATTGCCATGATTGAATTATGTGGACATGATAATTGCCACCATTGAATTATTTGGACATGATAATTGCCACCAATTGATGTGAATGTTATGTATCGAGAGAATGATTTTATACACAGGTTATGTGTATTAGTTTTGTGCACGAGATATGTGTACGGTTACTAAGATTTATGAAAAATGGATTGCGTACACGAGAAAGGTGTACTGTATTTAAAAGATATCGCATGTACATTACAGGTGGGTATAGGATTCGGGCCCATTTGTACCATGCAGCATTTAAATCTTGTGGTCTATCAAAATGATGAATTTTATTGTTTATGATAAACTTATGAACTCACCAACCTTGTGGTTGACACTTGAAAGCATGTTTATTCTCAGGTATGAAAGAAATCTTCCGCTGTGCATTTGCTCATTTTAAAGACATTATTTGGAGTCGATCATCGCAATGGGACCAGATGTTGGTGACTTCGTCCAGATGGATTAGGACGGGGTATGACAGGGATGATATACCGAGGTGAAGTTTTGCTGAATTTTCAATTGCTCGCAGAATTTTGGGAAAATCCCTTCTGCAACTGTTTCCCGTTATCCGAGACTATTTCCTTAGGAACCCCGAATCTGCATACGATATGCTCCCAAACAAACTTTTCTACCTGCTTACCAGTGATTGTTTCCAGGGGTTTCACTTTGGCCCATTTGGTGAAGTAATCAATTGCTACTAGTATAAATCTTGGACTTCCAGGGGTATCGTTGATAGATCCGTGTAACGACCCCACCCATTTTCCAACCGAAAACACGACCTAAAATTTTTTTTTTGTAGGACAGTGTATCTGGACGGCGTCCAACATCTGGGACGGCGTCCAGTTGTGAAGGGCTGGATGGCGTCCAAGCAATTTGGACGGCGTCCAAATGAACTGCCAGGGGCTGTCCCCGGGGTTCAACTTAACCAAACGGAAAACTCGCTTCCCGACACTTTTAAATGAAACGAATTATCACAATACCTTATAATAAGTAAAACTAAGAGATTTCCACAATAAAAACGAGTTTTACAATGCCGGGTAATAATAAGTAAAACTAAGAGATTTCCACAGTAAAAACGAGTTTTACAAATTATCACTTTTATTTATGCTTTCTCGACGTTGTTTACATTCAGTTTCTCGCTAATTAGTAATTTTGGTGATTTATAAATTCTATTGCACCTACTATAAATAGAAAAAATGTCACGAAGTACCTTTTATATATTGTATAGAAAACTTTTTTGTTTAAATAGGTCGTATCTTTTACTAAGCTTATGTCACATTCCTATATTGTGAAACTATCGTAACTAATTCTACACATTCATCAATGTTTGTACAATAACCGGCGATAAGTGTTGGAATGGGGATGTACAAGTCACTGGGATTAAAGACTGAGTGGTGATAGTTTAGTTTTATTTCGCTGGCGATTCCCCGAAGGTAACAATCAGGTGATTGTTTTACGCCACCGAAGCAAATGATATAACATGGTGTGTTATTATATGTGTGTGTGTGTGTTGAATGTGAAATGTATCCTGCATTCTAATCTATTTATAAGTGGGATGGACCGGCTTCCTATACCAGCTTGCTAGTTCCCAATGATTTTGGAATACTAGTTGACCTTTCCCTTTTGCTAAACCTGCAGAGGAAAGTGAGCTTGTCCCTTTCCTTTGTTGTACAGGCGTGCAGCCGAGCTAGAAATAGTTCTGCTAGCTTGACTTTGTAATTGATCGAGGTTTTGTGGGCTCTAAGATCACTATTCTTGCTCTGATTTCAGGACCTCGTTCATTGTAGCTGAAAGTTTCCTTCGTGCCATATGTTGTAGCCAAATCCTCCGAAGCAAACTGCGAAGCTGGTAATCGTGCCGGAGGTGGGGTACACTATCAATCAACATTGAGATTGTAAGTTCGAGTCCGTAATTTACTATTCGTAATATGGACGTGTGCGTTTGCAGTTAAAAAAAAATCCACATGTTGTAATAAACGGATCATTTAGAGATTTTATTGGATCACGGAGAAAAGTCCGGAGTGCATAGATTTACTGACCACACGTCTATTACTTGTTTAGCTCCTATTTATCACGGCATAGTTGTTAACGTTTGAGTTTGATATGTTTTTCCTTTTTTCTTGAAAACAACAAATACAATAAAGAAGCATAGACACATTCATCAAAGATGAATGAGCCAAACAAAATGAGTTCAACAAAATGAACCCAACAAAAGAGAATACAAGGAAACAGCATTGAATGACTTCAGTCAAGTATCTGGGCTGCTTCCTAATATGAACAAGAGTACTATTTTCTTTGGAAGTGTCACTTTGGGCATTCACCATAGTATTCTTCAAATTCTTCCATTTAAAGTTGATAAGCTACCCATGAGATATCTTGGTGTTCCACTGTTGGCAAAAAGACTTGGTTTGAAGGATGCTAAATGATTGGTGGACAAAGTCAAGACTAGAATTTCTTGTTGGAGGAATAAATGCTTATCTTATGCAGGAAGATTGCAGCTCATTGCTTCTGTTTTGGGTTCTATGCAGGTTTACTGGGCTTCAGTATACAAAAATCCAATGGAAATTGTTAGAGAAATTGATAAAGCTCTAAAAGGTTTCCTGTGGAATAATGGTGATAGCTGCAAAGGAAAAGCCAAGGTAAGTTGGAAGGTCATTTGTCAACCTAAAGAACAAGGGGGTCTTGGTATTAAACCATTAGAGAAGTGGAATGATAGATTTCTTATAAAGCAGTTATGGAAAATTATTGTTCAGAAGGATTCCCTTTGGTTTAGATGGGTTAACTTAGTCAAGTTAAATGGTAGAAGCATATGGAAAATTCATTATGAACAAAGGGATAGTTGGGGGTGGAAGCACATACTAACTCTTAGAGATAAGGTTAGAAATCATGTGCATTATAGAATTGGTAATGGTAAAGATATTTCAGCTTTGGTATGATAGATGGTGTGCTGTTGGTCTATTAAATGAGTTTATATCTAGAAGAGATATATATGAGGCAAGGTTTCTTGATGACATGTCTCTTGCTCAGCTCATTGAAGATAGTAGATGGTAACGGCCTGATGAATGAGAAGGTAAATTTCGAGTTCTGCAGAGTGTTCTTGTTCCAGTTTTAAGTGATAGAGATGATGAGTTTAGATGGATTTCTAATGAAGGTAAAATTGTGGATTATTCCACTAAACAAGTCTGAAAGGATCTGAGAAGTCATGGATCAATTGTTCCTTGGCACTGTGTTGTGTGGTTTCCACAAGCTAACCCTAAGAATGCTTTTATAATATGGTTAGCCATTCAAAATAGGTTGGCTACTCAAGACAGAATGCAGGTATGGTACCCCAATAAAGTCTTTAAATGTGCTCTATGTGATGGTGTTAAAGATTCTATTGAGCATTTGTTATTTCAATGTGACTATGCTTCTAAAGTGTGGAATAAATTGAAGAAAATGTTGATGTATAGAGGTCTCCCTAATAAGTTTCAAGATGTTATTGGTTGTCTGATGATCTATCCGTTTTCAAAACAAATATGAAATGTTGTTAATAGATTAATGGTTGCTACAGTCTCATACTTTCTTTGGCAAGAGAGGAATTGGAGGTTGTTTAAGCAAAGGAATAGAACTGTAGAAGAATTATATAGTACTGTGATGGATTACATGAAAGTTAAAGTCTTGACATTTAAAGTCAGACAAACAGATTCTGTAAAGAAATTAGCAAATATGTGGGAGCTGGAATGGAAAGATGGGCAGTTGCATCAAAGGTGAAGTGTTTGGACTAAACCTGGTGTACTGTGAAAGATGAAGCAGCCTCGTTTTGTTTTTTGGTATTTTGATGTTCTGGTTGTTTTTAGTGGTGTATTTTGATGTTTTAGAGTTAGTGTATGCACTGCTCTTTGTATGGGTTTTTTTGGCTTTAATAATATATTTCTTTCGTTGCCAAAAAAAAAAAAAAAAAGAGAATACAAGGATTCCTGGCGAACCTCGTAGCTAGAAAATGAAACTAAACAACAACTATCGACTATCTAACTATGAGCATTGCCTAAACTCAAAACTAATCCACAACAAACTGTCAAAACGAGAAAGGTACAACAAAAGAAGCAAGCACAACCAAGACTACCAACCACAACTAAATCAACAACAATTATTACCCCTATATACTAAAACTCATGAAGATTTTTGTAGTTTAAATTGTTTAGGATTGTAGTTTTGACTTTTCGTTCACACTGAAATCGTCCCCTCACCTTTGCCTCAATTTACACAACGACCTCTCAAATTTACATTTTCTCATGGGTAAAAAATGTAAATATACAATTTTATTAAAATAAAAGAAAAAATTCCACCCGAATCGGCCCCTATATACTAAAACTCATGAAGATTTTTGTAGTTTCAATTGTTTAGGATTGTAGTTTTGACTTTTCGCTCACACTGAAATCGGCCCCTCACCTTTGCCTCAATTTACACAACGACCCCTCAAATTTACATTTTCTCATGGGTAAAAAATGTAAATATACAATTTTATTAAAATAAAAGAAAAAATTCCACCCGAATTTTTAGCGGGTCATATCTTCTCGCTCGGTGCGAGTTAAATTTTTCCGAGCCCACCGTTCAACTCAAAAAAATCTTACGAACACAACGGGACTAACTATACGCGAAACGGACACTTAAAAAAATGCTCAATACATCGGACTATATTCAATTTTTTTTTTCGAAAGGCAATAATTTTATTAAAATTAAAATAACTAGCAAGATGCTAGGAATTACATAACACGAATACATAGCACGACCTCCGTCAAACATTATACAATGGATGACATCAACTATAATACGCTCCGTTAACTATGAATACGCAACCCAAAGACCCCGCGGCATCACGCAGGCTCCTTTTTCTAGTTAAAGAACCAAAAGCCACACACGATTTGAAGAATAATAACTGAGAATATTTTAAAAAAACACTTGAAGAAGCGGATTTAAGGCCATTATAAGAAACTACCTCGGGACTAAATAACCTAACAAGCATCATCACCTGGAGTAGTAATAACTGAGAAAAGTTTCCCTAAATCCTTTAATTTGTGTTTACTATTCTTATTGTAATTGTTGTGTTGTATTCAAATCGTTTACCTCACAGACACGTTATGAATCAGCACGTTATAGGTTGAATGTCACTTCTGCAACGAACCCTCGCTGCAACAGCTACATGGAAAACAATTACGGAAATGCCTATAATGCTAATATAAAGACACTACAACAAAAGTAGACTATTAGAACCCCTAAAAAGGTCGTATAATGTCAATTTATATGACCTTTCACTTGATAGGACCCATAAAAAAAGCGTTGTATCTAAAACGGTCGTATAAAGTAAAGAAAGTAAAAAGTGTCCTAGAAAAAAAAAATTGCTAAAAACCCACTTTTGTTGTATAGAAAGTAAAGAACGTAAAAAGTGTTTTATCTAGATATTTTTCGGTCCTATATAATAGCTTTTAGAACCCCATTTTACTTGGTCCTAGAAAAAAAGGTTCTAAAAACTCACCTTTGCTGTAGTGAGAACTCCAGCAGTCCCAAAAATAAAGACATTAACTACAACTAAATGATCACGTCTGGTGCACCACCTTAAGTATGTTTCGAATCTAGAAAACTCTATCATATAACTCAAAATGTTAAACGCTTAATTCGAAAAAGGTGAGTGTTTTTACTCAGATCCACGTGGTCTAACCGAGTTATTCGGTGAAACTGGTCACCCGAAGATGTGTTGCTAGTTATTTATGAACTTAAAACTGTACGTAAAATATATACGAAACTGAAACAATTATACATATGATCACAAACATATAATCAGATTGATAATAAATAATCAAAAGGATAATAAAGTTAAAAACGATCTAACCGATATTAAGTTGAACCGGACTTGTGTTTGATACAATTCCCTTAAACAGATTATTCGTCTGTTCCTAGAGTACACCGGTCCGAAGCAGCGCACTGCCGGATTTGAACACTTGCCTGAAAAGTAACCGGAACGGGGAGACCATGTTGCGGCTAAGAGGAAAACTCATGTTTTATAAAAATGCTAATACATTTTTTTGGTGTGTCTTTCTACAAACCCTAAGACCTCTATTTATAGTGGAAACTAATGTCTTAGGTTTTCTCCCACTTCTGATGTGGTACAAACGGAAAACTTTATAGATTTTGCACTAAACTACAAACTTTGAAATTTGATATCCCACTAACCTTTAGTCCGTTTTGGACACATTTGGCTCGTTTTAAAACCCTCGTCAAGGACTACAAAACTCACTAAATAGTTACTAATATATGTTAGTCGACCATATAATTATTTGTGTCCAAAATGAGTGAAAACACACATTTTCATCAAGTTTTTCCAACAAAAACTTCTTGTAATTTATCATGACCCCAACCACTATGCTCTCATGGAATTAGTTCTGTCGTATAATTGAAATTGTACTTAAATGTCCCTTTTCCTACTATTGTATTGGTAGTTTGTTAATAACTTTTAACTTTTAAGAAAAAGACCTATACATGTAAAACCAAAAACATACTACCGTCAGTTCGATCAGTAAATCCCTGAATTTAAGTAGTACGAACAGTTATGTCGTTACCTTTATAAAGCCGCATCAAGAGCAAATCTTAGGAGAAGATTCATTACAATGCAAATTCAGAAGATGGTAACTTGGATGAAATTTTTAAACGAAATGTTGCATTCTGAAAATAGTGAGTGACCCATGGAGCTTTGAATGACCCACGGAGTAACAGCAAAGCCATATATTGTACATCTAATTTATTTTAGTTATCATCTAGTTCTAAAATCGAAAAGCTACAAGCAACAACGACACACTATATACCAACAACAGGTAAGTTGCGGCTGATAGATTCAGTATTTAGTAATGTCTTTAACA
The DNA here is from genome assembly GCF_046630445.1 of Rutidosis leptorrhynchoides. Taxonomy (NCBI): domain Eukaryota; kingdom Viridiplantae; phylum Streptophyta; class Magnoliopsida; order Asterales; family Asteraceae; genus Rutidosis; species Rutidosis leptorrhynchoides. Next base: position 133,234,734 of record NC_092339.1, read on the forward strand.
TTGAGATTTTATATAATCTAATGTTCTTTTTAGATATGACAATTTTGTTACTTAAAATATGTACATTAAACTTTTAATTAGAGGATCTATTTATTCCTTACAACTTTATATAAATAGCTCGTGCTAATGCTAGTTGCGATCCGGAGGTGATCAACTCATATTCATAACGATCCGCTTTAATTTGTGTCGCAACGACTAACTAGAGACTGATAGTCGTCTCATTTCTCAGTTCAAACCTTAGTTGTGTATTATTTGTTTCATATTAATCAAATCGAATGAAATTACCTTATATGTATTGGTATTGATTGATCATTAACACTACTAAGAAAACCAAGAATATATAATACATTATGTAGCATGTAGAAACATCGATTTGCAACCGAAAAATTTTATTTTATTCAACTACATAGGAAACTGAAAAGAAAAGTAAGACAATCTAGATTTTTGGCAAGATATTGGATAACAATGTTTAAAAAAAGAATAAAAGAAAAAAAAAAAAAAACCTAAGAAAACTGATAATGGATAACAATGTTTCGGTTCATTTTGGCAAGATATTCAACCTAAAATTTCTTCAATTGAGACTGAAATATCATTGATGCTGAAGTTCGCCAACTCAGCATCATTATCATCAATAAATGGGAACTCAATGGCATCAACAACAGACGTTGAACTGGATGACGCTTCTAGAATATCATCAAATTGGGACATTGCCGCTGATAAGTTATTTTCATCGTTGAGTTGCATCAACTGGTTCTGCTTCTGGTTCTTGTTGTTGTGCTGTTGAAGATTATTATTTAAATTTATTTCAAGACCATTTTCTTGATCTGAATACATTGCAGGTTGGTTGTTCACTAGTACGGGACTTGTATCAAAGGACCCCGCTGGCTGGTTCGCTTGGTTGTTCACTAGTTCAGGACTTGTATCGAAGGGCCCCATTGGCTGGTTCGCTTGGTTGTTCACTAGTACACGACTTGTATCGAAGGGCGCCATTGGCTGGTTCGCTTGGTTGTTCACTAGTACATGACTTGTATTAAAGGACCCCACTGGCTGGTTCGCGAGTACATTCTCGTCACTATAAAAAGAAACTTCATTTTGGTTCAGAAGTGTTTCAGATTGTGTGTTCATAAACTGATTACGAGTCATGGTGCTAGAAAACATTGCATTGTGGTTCACAAATGGGCTAGGTGTGGTGACCACAGGTTGACTGTTGTTATTGAAAAGTCCCATGTTGAATGAGCTATTATGTTGCCATTGAAAAGGACCAACATGAGGGTTGGAAGGACCATTCATTTGAACCCCGAAACTAGTGATATCATCAAACAAACACGGACGCTTGTTTGAATTAACAACGCCTTGTTGAAGAGTAGGTATGGCATGATGATCTTCAATTGATGATTCAGATGAATTACCATTATTGGTTACACTCAAAGCCTTTTCTTGTTCGAGAATTTCAAATAAAGATTGTTTTTCTTTATCGGTCATCTTGTCTTGTAACCTTTGAGAATGCTCAACAAAACGGTGAATCTTGCCAATGTCCGGAGACATATGCCTTATAATGGACATCATAACGCCTACTTTCATAGGCTTTTTAAGATCATGTGCTTTTTGATAAGGTGGTGGACAGTCATTTTCGGGTACTCCTAACTGGGACCACCATTCCTCATCTCCTGTGGGCCACCATGGTGGAGGAACACTATTAGCTAATGGATACATTCCTGCCGATGGCTGGCAACGTTTCATCATAGTTGACAAAAGAACGCTAAGTGTGGCGTCCGTAAAACTCTCAATAATACGACGAGCAGTGTCCACTGTGGAATTGGACTTATTTTTATTATCGTATTTAATGATACTTTCCGGGGCATTCTTTTCAAAATGCACGTTATGTGTCCACCACGAACGTAGATTCATTGAAGCTCCAGTTATGGGCATCCCCTTTTCAGGAATGATTCCGAAAACAAACCCTTTAGCATTAAATTTTTGCATTAAGTTGTAAATCCGCTCTCGGATATTATCATGATTAGAACGAGACATCCTTTTTTGCGTTGATGTTAGTCCTTCGGTCTGATTTGGATATGCAGCCTCACTTAATTGTGCATGTTTTCGTTGTTGAGATCCATTGAAGGCTTCCATATCTTGTTCTCACCTGAATCACCTGAATCAAAATGAAGATTACTTTAGCTATTTTTTTTACATTGGAATACATTTATTACATAACAAAAAGATATATTCATTGCAGAATTAATGACAATCTTTCTTTTTAGTTCGGAAAAGATCACATTATTAATAATAATAATAATAATAATAATAATAATAATAATTTTTTTTTTTTTTTTTTTTTTTTTTTTTTTTTTTTTATGGAAATGGAAATTATATTAACTTAAAAGTTTTAAAACTTACAAAAAATTAGTGGGAAGCCTAGAGACAATCTGGGCCCCCACACCTCTAGCAATAGCAAAACCTATCCTAGTAAAAATAATAATAATAATAATAATAATAATAATAATAATAATAATAATAATAATAATATTATTATTATTATTATTATTATTATTATTATTATTATTATTATTATTATTATTATTATTATTATTATTATTATTATTATTATTATTATTATTATTATTATTATTATTATTATTATTATTATTATTATTATTATTATTGTTATTGTTATTGTTGTTATTATTATTGTTATTGTTATTGTTATTGTTATTGTTATTGTTATTATTATTATTATTATTATTATTATTATTATTATTATTATTATTATTATAACGAAAATTTTGGTATCGAATCCTCTCATTTGCCACCCACACATCCATTGGGAAGAAACTACTCCCTTTAGGATTTGAATTTGTACCTATTTTTTCAGAGATACGGGCCCATAATCAACTGAGGTTTTTTATCACTCAACCAATAGTTCGGTGGTTATTATTATTATTATTATTATTATTATTATTATTATTATTATTATTATTATTATTATTATTATTATTATTACTATTATTATTATAATTATAATTATAATTATAATTATAATTATAATTATAATTTTATTATTATAATTATTATTATTATTATAATTATTATTATTATTATCATTATTATTATTATTATTATTATTACATTTGAAATATTCTATTATAGTCACAATGTAGACATCTAATACAATGTTAATTTTCGGACTGCAACAAAAATAATATAATTAACAGCCAAGACATTGTTAAAATATAAAATTTTCACATTATATATTGTTATCATTAATAATTAATTATCATAATAAATCATGAATACAAAAAGGATGAGTAAATAATACTTCAGCGCAATTTAAAATCACACATACACATAGATATAAATAAATATATAGCAATGTGCTCGTTCATAAGAGGGTTTCCTCGCTTATTCAAAAAACTTAACGAAACAAGCTGGGCCCAACACAGGAACCCAAGCCCAATATACAGATACAGCAAATCAGTAATGGGTAAGATAAAAAACGATGAATTAATCATTTTCTAGACAAAATTCGGATCCAACAAAAAAAATCTATAATATAAATAAATACAATAAAAATTAAATGTATAAATAAATTTACGGAAATGCAAAAGGTGTTATAAGTTCATCAATTTGCTTTCCTTCAATGTATAATTTTTTTAATGATAATAATTGATAATTGATATAATATTTTTTTTATTATCTATTTACCACAGTTATTTCATCTACAATTCAAAATATGTATTAAAAACACACAACAGTATGAATTTCTCTAATAAAAGTGATTCACATGACCATTCTAAAAAAATAAAAATTGTACTTTTAGGCCTCTTTCTAAAATTCTACATAAAAAATAAAATGCAACATAAAAATATAAAATCGAGCAGCGGTATAATAAAACTTACCAAGTGTATAGTATAGGTGAAACTAATTTTTCTTCAACCACCTTTGAAGTAAAAAGAAAATTTAATTTAGTGGTGATACTAGACAGATACAAGTGTAGGAGACCACGAGGAGGTATTTAAAGAATTTTGAAACAAAAATAAAGATTGAATTTACAAAATATATATATATATATAATATAAAAATAATAAATTCAATAAAAACAAAACATTATTACTTTTACTTAAATATTTAATAAATACTGTAATAAAATATACTAGGGTATTGTTGTTCCTCATGTTTAAGTCATGCTCAACATGTGAACATGCGAACATGCCACTTTAAGTAAAATGGGAAAAGTTGCATATTTCATCCCTAACGTTTTGTATGAACTCAAAATATCACGTTTGTAGTGTATGTTCAAGATTTAAATTAACTTGATGTGTTAATTTAAACAACGAGATCAATGCAGCTACAGCCTACAAGATTATAAGGCGATAAGTTTCTTACATTTAGAAGTAGAAAAAGTAAAATAAATAATGCATGTCAATCGACTCTTAATAAATTTAACTACATATATATAGTACATTATATAAAAAGTGTACTATAAAACCTATGTGTTATCTCCTGATTAAATTCCGACACATGTTAGCTCCATCTATCACACTGCCACATGTCATTATATTATTAAATAATAAAATTTATTTTTAATATTTTTGCCACATGTATGCATTTTTAAGTTTTCTAATATATAGCATAAATGATATATTATATCTATATCTATATCTATATATTTATATAAAACTCTAAATAATGATGTTATCATCTCATTAATTACCTTTAAATTTTGATAATAATAATAATAATGTCATTATTTTATATTAATTTAATTAAAAAAAATAATACATATCATTAATAAAAGGAAATATTAATCTCTCCTAAATTAAAGCTAACAAACTCCCATCCGTTATAATTTATTCTTCTGCCCATTTTATTGTTCAACAACCTTGCTTTTCTTCTTTACAATCAATTTAATTCTACATTCTAGCCTTGCAAATACGTTTACTCAATCCAACCCGGTTTGTTGTTACTTTTACATACAATTTTGTTTGATTATATGCTATCAGTTTTTCTTTGATGTAACCATGGTTTTGTTTGATTGATGAAACCACACTAAATACACTCAAAGTTTTATTGATGTTTCTTTTAGTTGTGTTATCATGTGGGAGTTGAATATTCTTAATACACTCAACTTAATTACGATTATTCGATTCAACCAAGTTTGTTGCTAACTTTTACATTCAATTTTGTTTGATTATATGTTATCAATTTTTATTTGATGGAACCACCAGTTTGTTTGATTGATGGAACCACAGTTAATACACTCAAAGTTTTATTGATGTTTCTCTTAGTTGTGTTATTATGTGAGAGTTGAATATTCTAAATTTAGAGCTTAGCTTTATGAAGAAATTTTGAGTGTATAATACAGGGCTTAGTATATTTCATAAACTTTAAGTGTAGTAATATGATATATATCCATGCATCTTTGTTTATTATTCTGGAATTGATGGCATATAGGCTACTAGTTAAGGGAATATCCATTTGCAGTACATAGATACAATTTTTATGATAATAATTCAACTCTGAATATATGGTATATATCATATCATTGTGGTGACATCTTTTCTTATAATGTAGATTACAACAATACAACATCAATGAGTGATATGTACATATTGTAGTGATGGTGATAGTTTAGATCGTTGTTTTTCAACTAACCCGTGAAATCACGGGTCATTCGACTAGTAATTTTAAAAATACCGAATATATTCAACATAATATGACTACGTGACAATATAAATTCAAGATATACTTTCCTTTTATAAAAACGATGTAGTATTGAATTATAGTAATCCTTACAAAAAGCCTATATTAAAAGTTTGTATTCTAAAAGTTTTTATATACAATATTGAGGCGGGACAAAGAATCATATACGGCGTCTTCTTTGGTATCATCTCCGTTACTATATAAATTAAAATGATCTTTATAGGAAAAATTTCAATTGCAACTAAACTTCAAATTATATGTAATTATTATATAGATAAGATTAAATACTAATTACTAAATTACAACTTACCATAGTACATAGTACATCAATTGTTATACAATTTTATTTGTTATATTATATATTATATATTACAAATAATATTAATAACAATATATAGCTTAATATATAGCCTAAATTACAACATACATACATGTATGAGTTTCTGTTCACACTATAAAATATGTACTCGTAAATATATATAGAAGATATATTATCTAAATATAAATATATTAATATTATAATATACAATATATATATATAGTTATATAAAGTTCTAAAATGATAATGTCATCATTAAGCTAATTAACCTTTAATTTTCATAATAATGATGTCATAATTATATATTAATATAATTAAAAATAATAGAAAATCTTTTATAAAATAAAATATTAATCTCTCCTAAATTGTAATTTTAATTTTCTAAAGTAATTTAAAATGCATTTATTATTACTAATAATAATAATTATTATTATTATTAAAAATATAAATACTCAACTTTGAGCGATCTTTATTATTATTATTTACTTTTAATATAATTATATATATATATATATATATATATATATATATATATATATATATATATATATATATATATATATATATATATATATAGTGGTAGGATCAAGAGGGAAGTAACCATTCGGGGGAAGCGGGGGGAAGCAAAAACTTTTTTTTTTGTTTTTAAAAAAAACTTTGTTCATGAACATTATAGATGAGATGAAAATATGAACATTTAGTAGAGACACTTTGTGATAAATGTTTTTATTTTGGCGGGAAAACGCTCGAAGAAGTAATATATAACAATTATCGTATTTTTCGAGCGTATTTTGAGGTTTTAGCTATTGGGGTTTAGATATTAGGGTTTAGATATTAGGGTTTAGATATTAGGGTTTATAGGGTTTAGATATTAGGGTTTAGAAATTTAGGGTTTAGGGTTTAGATTTAGGATTTAGATTGAGTTTTTAACACGAACGTTTTAGAGTTTAGGGTTTAGGGTTTAGGGTTTGGTGTTTTGGGTTTATGAAATAAACCCAAAACACCAAACCCTAAACTCTAAATCGGGCTAAATTTTACTTCACAAAACATGGAAAAAAACGTTCATATTCTTCACGAACAATATTATCTTGAATGTTATTTTTGTCGATCGTTTTCCCGCCTAAATAATAACATTCATCACGAAGTGTCTCTTCTAAATGTTCATATTTTCGTGTGATCTTGATGCCGGAAAAAAAATTCAAAAAAACGAAGAAAAAAAAAATTTGCTTCCCCCCGCTTCCACCCGATTGGTTACTTCCCCATTGATCCTGCCTATATATATATATATATATATATATATATATATATATATATATATATATATATATATATATATATATATATATAACGAGAATCACAAAAAGAGCGAGAACTGCGAGAACCTTTTGATTTCACAGTTTTTATGCATTTACATGAAACAATTTACATGAAAATGTTAATTAATGTTCATATCATTAACAAACATATGTTCGTTACTACAAATTACATGTTAAATTATTAATTATACGAATTTATTCATATGTTCACAAATAGAAATGCACATGTGAACGAGAAACTATATATTTGATTATATAGGTAAAATATAAGTTTTTTCAAACTATTTTATGTTCATTCTTACTTTTCATCAACATTTATCGGTGACTCGATCTATTCACACGTGAAAATCTTTGTAAATTAAAAGTTCTCGCAGTTCTCGCCATTATTGTGGTTCTCATTTGAACTTTCGACTATATATATATATATATATATATATATATATATATATATATATATATATATATATATATATATATATATATATATATATATATATATATATATAATAAAAGATTTTAAAATAAGATAAGATTTAATAATTATTTTATATTTAATTTGAAAATACCATGCAAACCATGCAAAACATGGATTCTCCCACGAGCTTTTCATAGAATATATATCAAGTAACGATTCTATTTTATTTACGTTTTCATGTTCCTAATTATTGTCTAAATTTGATTGATAACATCTGCAATTTTTGTCAATATTAACGATTTTAAAAACTAATATTTACAATTTTCGTCCAACGGGCTAGCTCATAAAACTAGTATATTATATTGTATGTTTGTTTTCTTTATATTTCTCTATCTATCCCAGTTCAACTATACCTTTATTATCATCTACTAATATATGTTAACGCCATTACAAATCTTACATATATGAGTTACGAATTATGATGGTTACAATAATGAGAATGTAGTACGTCTAGTCTATTATCAGTCTTTAATGTAATCAATGGTTACTTTGAGCAATATAATTTTGACAAAATTACGTTGTCGATCCCTAAAATTTCTTTCAAAAATGCGCGGTTGACCGTTTTCTTTAATTTTTTTTTTATCTAAATAACTTTAAAGTTTGCAATTGTAACACGGAAGACCCCAGAACTAACGATCGTTAGTGTTATTCGAGTAAGTCCACTCATGTGCCGAACATGTGAGGTATTTTCGTCTTTTTATAATTCTATGTTTAAACTTTGTCTTCATCTTACTTCATTTTCTTCAAATTCTTCCTTAAATTAAAAATATTACAAAATTTTCTTAACTTCTTCCCAAATACTACTAACTTGTTCCGAAAAAATTATAAAGATTCTAAAAAATACTCCATAATTTAAAGTAACAACGAACTATAAGCCATTTCACTATCATTCAGTTTCTTTCACATCCAATCCAATACACTTAACATAACATCCTGTTGGGAATTATGATCTGATGAGTCAAAAAGTATTTTGCAGATTCTAGAGTCTGGAGATGTAGAGTCTGAAGTTGCAGACTCTGGTGTTTACTGAAGTCAACGATTTTAGATTTCTTGATGGCTAAGCTAATGAATATTCTGGAGATATGTTTAACTTTTAAGAAGATTTGTTTTGATTCAGGTTTATCTCCAGAAGATTGACTTTAAAGTTATTAGCGTATAAGTTTGGTTTTTAAGTTTATCTTTTCCTTATTTGTAGCAAAGTAGTTTTGGAAACCAAATCTCCAGATTTGGTTTTGATCTGTATAAATAGGGACGTGTGCTTTTCATTCGATGTATCTTTTGGCACGATCAATATTATCAAACATATATTTCATATCGTGTTCTCTCAATTCTTGTACTTATAATTCTTATTAATGTTCAATTGAGAGTCTGGTGTTCATAGATCAAATACTGTGAACTTATAACTGGTATCAGAGCGGGAAAGGTGTAAATCCTATCTCGGTGATCTTTAAAACGATCCATATTTTTATCAAAAAGTCTATCAGTATTATTACTACCTCAGATATGGCTATAATTGAAAAGGCTGGTGGTTCTAGCAAGTTTCAGGAAGATCTGAAAGCTGTTGAGAAGATGGATAAGGACACTACTTGCAATAAAGCTTCTGCCTATAAGGTACAAAACTTTATGAACTATCTTGATAATGAAAAAGTGAGAATGTTTCAATACTTGCTGCTTGACTTTGAATGATGTTTAAAAGACATTGATAGGTTAAGAATACAAATTTTTGATCTTAAAAATATCATCAAAGACAAAGATGCTGAAATTAAAGACTTAAAAAAATGTGAGATTGAACTTGACACTTATAAAATGGCATACACAGAAGAAATTAAAAGATTAAATACTGAATTAGGAAGATCAATGAAAAGGTCAAAACACTATGAATCAATTTGTAAATCTTGGTGTGTATCTTCCAAAAAGAATTCTGATGCTATTGCCAAACAAATTCCAAATGATGTCAAAGCTATACTAGGTGAAAACTACATATTAGATAATAATGTGGAAGTTGATCTAAGTATATTCAAACCTGACATTCTACCAAACGCATTCGTAAAATTTGATGGTGACAAAAAGATTTTAACCAATGCTTTTGTAAGGTCATTAGATCCAGTTGAACCTTTTGAGACTATAATACTTGAAAGTAAAAATCCATTAGAGTCTGAACTTTTGAAACCTTCAGACTCTAGCATTTTAGTCTCTCAAGATAATAGTGTATGTTCTGACCTAGAGTCTGACACCCAAGAGTCAAGTTGCAATAACAACTCTGAATCATCCTCTGAAACTGACACTTGTCCAGATCCAAAAGTGTTAACTAAAAGAAGGTCAAAGTCAAAACAAGCTAAGACAATTTAAAAACTCAAAAAGAAAATTTCTAAGCTCAATGAAAAAATCAAGAGCCAAGAAAAACCTTCAGTTAAAAGAACATCTTGTTTTCCTAAGGAAATTAAGAAGATATGGAAACTCAAAGTTTGTGAAAATAAAAGTGTCTTACAATCTGTTAAGGACAAGTTGATTTGGATTGGAAACAAGGCTTTTGTTTGGAGAGTGAAGAGCACTCCAACTGAACCCACTGAAAAGTGGGTTCCCCTTAAAAACTAACCATTTTCTCTTGTTTTGTGTCTTGTGTAACAGGGTAACATGTGGTATTTGGATAGTAGTTGCTCAAGACACATGACTGGATGCAAAGAGCATCTTGTAGGGTTTGTTGAAGAAAAAGGTCCTTCTGTAAGATATGGTGATAATTCAGTTGCAAAGACTATTGGTTATGGTACTGTTATAGCTGGAAGTGTTTCATTTAAAAAGGTTGCTTTAGTTGAAGGGTTGAAGCATAATCTGCTAAGTGTAAGCCAAATTGCTGATGAAGATTGTGAACTCAGAATAAGAAAGAAAGCTGGTATTATTTATGATCCTAAAGGAAGACCAACACTTGTAGCCTGGAGATTTCAAAATGTGTATATGCTGGATCTAGATTCTGTTGATGCTGGAATTGAAACATGTCTGTACTCTCATACTGTTCCTGAACTTAATTGGCTTTGGCACAAAAGGCTTTCTCATTTCAATTTCAAAAACATTAATGAGCTTTCCAAAAAGAAGCTTGTAAGAGGTCTGCCTCAACAGCCTTTTAAGAAAGATAAACCTTGTTCTGCCTGTATTATGGGTAAACAGACCAAAACAAAGTTTCCCTCAAAAATCCTGGCTACTATCAGTGATCCACTTCACATGCTTCTCATGGATCTATTTGGTCCAATGAACACTAGTAGTTTGGGTGGGAAAAGATATACTCTAGTGATTGTTGATGAGTATTCTAGATTTACATGGGTTATTTTCTTAACTGCAAAAAGTGATGCTCCTGAAGAAATCATCAATTTGATCAAGAGAGAGCAGGTTCAAAAAGGTGTTCTTGTTAAACAGTTGAGAAGTGATCATGGTACTGAGTTCAAAAATGTTACATTAATTGACTTTTGTGAAGAGTCTGGAATTGGTCAAAATTTCTCTGCTGTTAGAACTCCACAACAAAATGGAGTTGCTGAAAGAATAAATAGAACCCTTATTGAAGCAGCCAGAACCATGTTATGTCAATCAAATGTTGCTCTAAGGTTCTGGGCAGAGGCAGTTAATAAAGCATGTTATACTCAAAATAGGTCCTTGATTGTGAAGAAGCATGGCAAAACTCCCTATGAGTTATACCATAAAAAGGTGCCTACTATTCATTACTTCCATGTATTTGGGTGTAAGTGCTATATTTTAATTCAAAGAGATCAGCTTGAAAAGATGAGGCCAAAATCTGATGAAGGTGTGTTCATGGGATATTCTTCTGTATCTAAAGCTTATAGAGTATATAATCAGAGGAGAATGAAGATTGAAGAATCCATTAATGTTTCTTTTGATGAAAGTTCTATAGAAATGGATCAGTCATCCAGCACTGAGCAATCTGCACTTGGTGAATTGTCAAATTTAATTTCTGGAAACAGTATTCAGACTCTGGATTCAGAGTCTGAGTCAGATGAACCTAATTTGTCTGGGTTGAAAAATGATTCTGCAGATAATTCTCATACAGAAGAAGTTCCACAAGAAGATGAGTCTGTTGTTATTCAAGAGGGTGATCAGTCATCAAATACCACCTTGGATCCTGCTGTTCCTACTAGAAAATCATCTAGAAATATAGTTCATCCAAAGCATCTTGAGGATTATGTTGTGGATCCTACTGGTTTGCCTAAACCTAGCTCTTCTTCTTAGACACCCGTGTCTGACTTTGCTATTGCAAACTATTGCTTCTTTTCTTGTTTTCTTTCACTAACTGAGCCCAAAGAAGTATATGAAGCATTGGCTGACAATGATTGGGTTGAGGCTATGACTGAAGAGTTGACAGAATTTGAAAGAAATGATGTATGGGAGTTGGTTACAAAACCTGATGGTAAAACTGCAATTGGCACTAAATGGGTTTACAGAAACAAGGTTGATAAAGATGGTATTGTGATTAGAAATTAAGCAAGGTTAGTGGCTCAAGGGTATAGACAAGAAGAAGGAATAGATTATGATGAGACTTTTGCTCCTGTTGCTAGAATTGAAGCTATTAGACTGTTTCTGGCATATGTTGCACACAAAGATTTCAAGGTGTTTCAAATGGATATGAAGAGTGCTTTCCTGAATGGTAAATTGCAAGAAGAGGTGTATGTGAAACAACCTCCTGGTTTTGTAAGTAAGAAATTTCCTAAGCATGTTTACAGATTGAAGAAAGCATTGTATGGTCTGAAGCAAGCTCCCAGAGCCTGGTATGATACCTTGTCAATATTTCTTCTAGAAAAGAATTTTTCCAGAGGAGCCATTGACAAGACTTTATTTATCAAAAAGGACAAAGGTGATGTGTTACTTGTTCAAATTTATGTTGATGACATTATTTTTGGGTCTACTAATCCACACTTAAGAAAATGGTTTTCTGACATTATGTCTGAAGAGTAGAGAATGAGCAATTTATGTACTTTAAACTATTTTCTTGGGTTGCAAATTAAACTGAGTTCTGAAGGCATATTTATTAACCAAAGTAACTATATTTCTGACATGTTAACTAAATTTGGTTTTAAAAATTGTTCTACTTTAAGAACTCCAATGAGTGTTTCTGAAAAGCTTGATAAAGATGAATCTGGGAAACTCACTTGTCAATCAACCTATAGAGGTATGATTGGATCTTTGCTATACTTAACTGCTAGTAGACCTGATATAATGTTTGCTACATGTCTTTGTGCACGTTACAAATCAGATCCTAGGGAGTCTCATTATAAAGCTGTGAAAAGAATTTTTAGATACTTAAAAGGTACCCCTAACCTGGGTCTTTGGTACTCTAAAGACTCAGGGTTTAATCTAATTGGTTACACAGATGCAGACTATCCAGGTTGCAAATTAGACAGAAAAAGCACTTCTGGTGGATGTCAATTGCTAGGTGGAAAATTGGTCAGCTGGTCTAGTAAAAAGCAGAATTCTGTGGCCACTTCCACAGCAGAAGCTGAATATGTTGCTGCAGGAAGTTGTTGTGCTCAGTTACTTTGGATGCAACATCAACTTTTGGATTTTGGGTTATCATTGACCAAAACTCCAATAATGTGTGATAATGAAAGTGCAATTGCTATTACTGAGAATCCAGTGTTTCACTCCAGAACCAAGCATAATGAAATCAGGCATCATTTTATAAGGGATTGTGTTGAGAAGGGCAAAGTGTTTTTAAAGCATATTGGTACTAAAGATCAATTGACAGATATTTTCACTAAAGCACTTCCTGAAGAAAGGCATTTTTATCTTCTTGGGCAACTTGGAATGTTAAATCCATCAACTGAAATGTTGTCCAGTGATGATACTCTCTAAACTGTTGTTGTAAAAAAAAAAAAAAAAAATAGAGTCTGGATTACGTCATATTCAGAGTCTGGGTGACATCATGTTATTCAGAGTCTGGAAAGATTTACTCTACTGGTGTAAGTTTGTGAAATATTTGTTTCCTTATTTGGTTTTTACTTACATTTGTCTAAAGTGAAAAGGGTTATTTTTAAAGGGGGTAAAAGGTAACTTCTTTTGAGGGTTAAAAGTAACTTTTTGAAATTGTGTCAGGAGTATTTAATCCCTCCTCTTCTTCAAATCAATATCAAATTATAAAACCCTAATCCCTCTTTTCGATCATCATCTTCAAAAATTCCCTCAATCTTCAAAATTCTCTCTTTCTTAAAGCTAAATGACAAGATCAAAGTTCATTCCAATCGTTCTTGTACCCACTGCTAACATGGTTCGAGCTACAGAAATCAAAGGAAACAAGGATGTGATGGTTTCGGCTAACAACAGAGTTGCATGTGATTCTATTCCTGAAAACTTTGCTAACGAAGGTTATGAAGAGTTGGTTCAGTTCATGCGAAATCATCCTCTGAAGGATGCTTTCTTTAAAACAACGACTATGTTTCCAGAGTTGTTAGGTGAATTCTGGTATACTTGTGTTGGAAACAGGGAAGCTCGAACAATCACTGGCACTTATCGCAATGGTAACAATACTTTAGTTCTTACTGAAAATCATTTAAGATTGGCTTTGAATCTTCCTATGCGAGATGATTTTATTAGAATCGTATCAAGGTCTGCTGTGAGGTCTTGTTTTACTTTAGTTGGTCAACCTTTGACTGACTCATCTGTTAAGATAAGTATGTTTTCACCCAGGTGGATGTTTGTGTTGTCTAATGTACTTAGAAGCTTGAGTTTTAAGTGTGGAAGCTTGACTGAGATTAATGATTTTGAGGCTTATTTGTTTCAAGCTATAGTAACAGGAAGAAATATTGTTTTTGCTCGTTTGTACTTTAATGAATTGTTGGTTCTTACTGAAAAGACTCCTAGGGATCATAATGTGCCATTTATCAGGATTTTGAGTCTTATGATTGAACAAGCCATGACTCCAGCTTTATATGATGGGCTTAAGGTGTTTCGTGTGTATGAGTATACAGCTTTTCCAGAGTGTAGTACACGAATGTTTCACAACCATATTGTCAATGATGAAGAAGTTGCTCTCACACCAGCTATGATGCAATGGGTCAATATTGGCCATGATGACCAACCTATAGTTCCTGAGTAATCAGGATCTGCAGGGGCATCTTCTTCAGGGTCTGAGCAATCAGGGTCTGCAAAAGTTCACAGCAATGGTCAACCTATTATAGAGTCTGAGAAATCAGATTCTACCCCCCCAGAAACTCCACCCCATGTTGTTTCACAAATAGAGCAGGCTGAAGGTATGAGTGAGGACAACCCACTTCATTCTAATCCACCTTCTCCACTGCTAATGAACAAAATCTCCAATCAACCAACCTTATGAACTCACCAGTTCATATTGAGAACATCACCATAACTGAAACCCTAGATGATTCAGCACTTGTGGATTCACATCAACAATCCATTAGGCAAGGTGCTACTAGTGCTTCTCCATCACCTCTGCTAGAGGTTGGTGAGGGGAGTACTTTGACCCAACCTAAACCCGATAGGATAGTCAACTTGGATACCCATGTTACAGTTGCTGAAGAATCCCACTCAGTTAACTTAAATGAAGAAGTCCCAATCCTGGACTCAAACAACCAAATCCAAAAACCAGCTACAATGGCCAAGCCTACTATTACCTCGGACTCAAGTCTGCCACTACCCACTCCAAATATTCCTTCCTTACACTTACTTGCACAGGCTGCCAATGTTACACTTATGTCACAAGGTGTAATATAGGCCTCCAATCCTTCTATGTCCAAGGATCGCCCTACTTTTCAACAGGAAGGTTGTGAGGACATGCCAACCCTACCCCTAACTATTGGTAACACTTCACAGACTGAGGCACCAGTCAATATGGTGGCCTGAACCAGGCTTTGACCACTTTGACTAACAAGTTTGATGACAAGCTTTCTGGTGTGCAGTCTCAATTTGATAAAATTAATCTCCACTTGAATAATAATTTTGTTTCTAAAAATGAGTTGATGGAGGTAAGGAGGATGGTTGGGGATGTACAGGGTGTGGCTGGTACAAGTGGTGCAGGGGGTGTGACAAATATTGGTGACAGATTGATAGCTTTGGAAAAGAAAATGGCAGGTGTTGATGAAGTTAAAGAATGTTTTATAGGTTTTGTTTCTGATGTTAAGTCTCTTCAAGATCAACAAACTGAAATTTGGAAGTTTTTATCTACTCTCCCTTTAGATGATGTCAAAAAGGGGGAGAAAAGAAAAAGATTGAATGTTGAAGGCATTGAGGGGGAGCAATCTAAGAGAGCTCAAGTTGAGGGGGAGCATCAGGCTGAGGGGGAGAATATAGCTGATAGAGGTGTTGATACTCAGGTGGTTGTTGTTGATAGAGGTACTGGTGATACTAAAATGGTTGATGTTGATACTCAGGTGGTTGTTGCTGGTGATATAGGTGGTGTTGGTTATGTTCAAGGAAGCACTAGTGCTGTTGTGGTTGCTGCTATGCAAGGTAATTTAAGAGCTCAGATGAACAAAAGATTTAGATTCAGAAGATATGAAGGTGATGTTGTCAAGGTTGAGGTTGATAAATCTGAATTTGAAGGTGTCACTTTATTGCTAACCATGACTCATTTACCTGATAGAAGATTAAGAGTTAAATTGAATCAAATTGTTCGATTGGGTTTTTGTGAGTGGAAAGGCATAGCTGTGTGTATCCAGGAGTATACAGATGATCAAGTTATTGTGCAAGAAGTGTTGAAGAGAGTTTATATGCTGGTACATTTGGTATTTGAAGAAGGGTTTATAAGTTTTAAGGTTTATGAGGTATTTTGTGATATGTTTGATTTAGAGATGAAGGAGAGAAGAGCTAAGGGACATGTTGAAAGGTATGCTGTTCCTGAACATTTAGAGTTTGTTGATGATAAGTATGTTGAGTATTTGGATGGTTTGATGTTTAAGACAAATGGAAATCAAAGAATGTTGGTTAGGGTTGATCAGTATGAAGGAGCTAGCATTGACATGTTGATCAGTTTATTATCCAGATGTGAGACAAAGCAAACTTTTCCTTTTAGGGTACAATTGTTGAATCACTTGTATAGCAAGTTGTCCATGTTGAAGAAAATTTATTTTATGAAGAGCAAGTGTAAACTGATTGAAAAGGAGTATGCAAAGTTGAAGAAGTAGGTGAACAGGTTGTTTTGACATCATCAGATAGGGGGAGATTGTTGGGAATTATGATCTGATGAGTCAAAAAGTATTTTGCAGATTCTAGAGTCTGGAGATGTAGAGTCTGAAGTTGCAGACTCTGGTGTTTACTGAAGTCAACGGTTTTAGATTTCTTGATGGCTAAGCTAATGAATATTCTGGAGATATGTTTAACTTTTAAGAAGATTTGTTTTGATTCGGGTTTATCTCCAGAAGATTGACTTTAAAGTTATTAGCGTATAAGTTTGGTTTTTAAGTTTATCTTTTTCTTATTTGTAGCAAAGTAGTTTTGGAAACCAAATCTCCAGATTTGGTTTTGATCTGTATAAATAGGGACGTGTGCTTTTCATTCGATGTATCTTTTGGCACGATCAATATTATCAAACATATATTTCATATCGTGTTCTCTCAATTCTTGTACTTATAATTCTTATTTATTGTTCAATTGAGAGTCTGGTGTTCATAGATCAAATACTGTGAACTTATACATCCATTAACAGAATTTTCAGCAAAAAAAAAAAAAAAAAAAAAAAAAAAAAAAAAACTACAATCCTTCTCTGATTCAGACCTACACAAACCTATAACGGGAACCTCAAGATCATCCTCATTTTCACCAAACGATAACTTTGATATTAAACAACGTGTTCTATGGCAATTAGAAGTTGATTCTTCAAATTAATCTATAAAAATCTTTTACGTTACCAACTGATTCTACAACCTTATCTACGAAATTCTTCTTTATTTGTGGCGATAATTACCCAACAACCAATTCAAAAAACCCAATAACCAACTCGTCGGTGATGTAGATGCGACTTGCACATCTGAAACAAATTGAGATCCGACGTAGATTTGGGGTAGATCTATAACATCCTCAGATCGGGTCTAGACGTAAGATGACCTTTTGCCCTTATGCATAATTGTGTGGTTAATTATGTTTTTATTTTAATTGAATGTTTAGTGTTATTTTATTATTTGGTTAAGACCAGTTTGTGACAAGGGTCACAGAACATGTTCGTTTATTTAATTTGGACTCCGTTAGGGCAGTCAAATTAAGTACGAAAGTTATCAGATAACTGGTAAATACCCGTGTGTGATGGGGTATAGTATTTAACCCACATATATAAGCAAGAAGTCAGCTCACTTCTTCCATATTCTGGAAATTTCTCAAACACCCGTACCTAATTTCTTACCACTTGAAAACCCTAGATTTCTAATTTGTGTTCTAGAGCTTAAATCATTCATATCATCTTGTTCTCTACGATTTACTGAGTCTTTAGAGGGAAGAATCAAAGTATTTCAAACTCTAATCTTTGAGAAAATGATGATTTTGTGTTAACTTTGTTAAAAGAGCAATTTTGAGTCAAAATGGTTTATTTTGATGTTGTTTGTGTTAAAATCTTGTGGGTTTATGTTTATTGATGTTAAGTGTAACTGATTTGGTCAGTTTAGAGGTAAGAAACAAGCTCTAGAGCACCAATTGGTGATTTTAGGTCGAAACTCATCAGTTTTCTGCTGCTGCACGATGAACAGAACCACACGGTTGCAGCTTACAACCACACGGGTACAAGGTGCAACCGTACGGGTGCATGTGCAACCGTACGGATGCAGTGGTGTTGGTGCAACCGGGCAGTATGTGTGCAACCGTACGGATGCATGATGCAACCGTACGGATGGACTTGCAACCGTACGGATGCATGTACAACCGTACGGATGCATATCAGATCAGTAGTTGTTGTTTAATTTAGCTATTTTCTAGCCGTTATGCTGTCTGCTTGACTTATGATTATCAGGATGTAAATTCTGAAAATGCATAAGTGTTAGGTGGACTTTTAGTGACACTTTTGTTACTGATTTACTGTACTGTGTTGTTTTGTGCTAACGTACAGAAAAACTAACTTGATTTGCCTTATGTTTAGGTGATAAGGATAAGGAAGCCGCTCAGTGATAGATTATCTGAGCTAGTTACGGGTATTCGATGAGCGGGTCTATCTCCGGATAGAGTATTAAGTAGCTGACACGCTACTTGTTCAGACTCTTTACTTTTATGTTTATGCCTTGTATGAATACCATGTGTAGTTAGATATTTTCATGCTAGTTAGGACGATTGCATGACTGATTATCTGTGATCTTATGTGCGCATTGTTAGTTGGACACCAACCGAGGCGGCAATGTTGGGAACCCACCGAGGTGGCAAGGTAGGGTTGGTGTGAGGTCGACCGTGGTAGCCTGATCGGGTCTTGATGTTACTGATTGTTCAGTATAGCATATAAGGACGCATGTGTTGCGTCTAGATGGTTATGCAGTGGATTCAGTAAAGCGGACTATCGGTAGACTGTAGCCTGATCAGCTAAGTCGTGTGCTCGTACAAGCCGCCGGTCCTCATATTGTCAGTTGTTGTTATATGCTAGTTCAGGTCGTTAGCATATCTGTGACCTTTGTATGTTCAGTTGCTTATGCTTGGTCTGTTAGATAGTATCCATTCACTTAGCAGTTGTGCTAATTCCCCCACATTTTCACCCCTTGCAGGTTTAGGTACTGCTGGTTAGAAGGGTGATACGGACGGGATGAAGACATGTTTGACTACTAGCTGACTCTGATGTTTTCTGGTTTTATGATGTTTTTATGATGTTTTTATGTAACACAATCATTTTGGAATATTGTAATAACGTTAACTAAGTTGATTTGATAACTTTGGTTTGTAAACGTTAAACAGGGTTATTTTGGTAATTATTAGTACTTCTGATGTTTTATAAAAAAAATTAGGGTATTACAACTCGGTATCAGAGTGTGGTTTAGCAGCAAGTACGTGCACGTATTTGTTCCTAAACCCTGAGTTAAGTCAAACATGTCCGTGGGATGGGGGCTAAGTGAATGTAGGATGTGGTGCATGTTAGTGTTTAGAAAAGTAACAGTTATCCACTAAGCTTTTGTGCGAGTGTTTTGTAGCACAGATGACAGATGACAGGGATGCGAACGCTACAAATCCGATCCACCCCAGAACGTTCAGTGCTCCAGATGTGGAGGATGAGGCAGAGGTTTATGATGCTGATTATGTGCATGAGCTTGAAAGTAAGTTTAAGGAAGATCAGGAAAAGATTGTTGAGCTTGAGTTAGCTAGACAGTCGGGTAATGAGGATACACCACCGGATTTTGCTACTGCTCAATCACACACCATACCGCAAGTACACCAGAACCAGTATCAATACCCATTCCAGAACCAATTTCCTCAGCTTATCATACCACCACAGAACTATTACCAATATCAAAATCCCCTGATGATGAACTAAGTTCAGCCACCCATATACCAACAACCATTTCCACAACAGCAATTCCAACAACAATACCAGCCACCAAAAAGATGCACCTTTAAACAATTTAGAGATTGTGGACCGTCTCCGTTCTCGGGAAGTTCAGACCCAGCCGTGACTCTCAATTGGTTAAGGGAGGTTGAAAAAGCATTTGAGGCTTGTCAGTGTGAGCCAGAATTAAAGTGACTTATGCGAGCAGGTTGTTGAAAGATAGAGCAATGGTGTGGTGGGATTCTGTGATAGCTAGTGTCCCTCCAGAGCAAGTTAAAATGATTACTTGGGAACAGTTTTATGCGAAGGTGTGTAAGAAATACTGCAATGTGTTTGACATGAACAGAATTAAGATAGAGTTCCTTGAAATGCGGATGATGCCGCAGATGTCAATTGGCGAGGTGATTGAGAAATACATGGACAAGTTAAGGTTTGTGCAATAATGGGTGCCTAATGAACAATCAAGAATCCATCATTTTGTTAATATGATCTTGCCGGAATACAGGACGTTTGTGAGGTCAGCACCGACGTTGTCTCAAGCTTTTGTGATGGCAAAGATGGTGGAAAGTGATGTAAGAGCAGCTAGGGATATGAAATTTGGAAGTGTTGCACCGCAGGGTAGTCAGGCTACTAGTCAATTGGGTTCGAAGTCTAAGAAATCGTTTGGATTTAGACAAAAGGGTAAAAGTAATCAAGGTAGTTCAGGTTCAGGTTCTGGTAAGAGAGAATGGTGTAAAGGTTGTAAGTCTTCTCACAGTGGGCAATGTTTTGAGGCAACGAGAAGATGTTTGAGATATGGTGTGGTAGGTCATGAATCTCAAGGGTGTTCCTTCAGGGAGAATGTATGATGGAGTTGTCATCAGCCAGGTCATCATTCAGCGAGTTGTCAGGCGTCAAACAGAGCAAGTTCCGGGGCAGGGTCAGGGGCGCGTTCGGCATCTGTCGAGGGTTCCACAGCCTCAAGTGGACAGAAGAGAAAGAACCCGCCGAGTGTGGAAGCCAAGGCCTTTCAGATGACAGTTGAGGCCGCAACTAATAATGAAGACGTCATAACTGGTATGTTCTTGATCAACTCAATACCTGCTAGAGTATTGTTTGATTCGGGTGCAAATAGGACGTTTATGTCTATAGATTTCTGTACTAAGTTAGGTTTACCTGCTACTGTGCTGCCTAAGCCTGTTATAGTAGAGGTAGCGGATGGTAAGACGGTTCCATTCACAACATATGTGTCTGGGCTAGTATAGAAATTGATGGAAGACCACTTGCTATGTCCTGTTTAGTGTTGCCTATCCCCAGTTTTGATGTAGTGTTGGGGATGAACTGGATGAGCCCACATAAGGCCCACATTAAGTGTGATAAGAAGATTGTTACTTTCCGTTTGACCGATGGAAACCGTATTGTGGCCCGAGGGGAATGAAGTGGGTTCAATTTTCCATTGATCTCTATGATGAAGGCGAAGAAGTCACTTTCTAAGGAGTGTGAGTCTTTTATGGCTTATGTTATTGATGCTAAGATAGAAAAGAGATCTGTTACCGATATTTCGGTGGTTTTGAAATTTCCTGAGGTGTTTCCTGATGAGTTACCGGGGTTGCCGCCTGTAAGAGAAGTAGAGTATAAGATTGAGTTGGTTCCGAGAACAACTCCAGTGGCTAAGGCTCCTTATAGGTTAGCATCTTCTGAAATCAGAGAGATGATGTCTCAGATACAAGAATTTTTAGACAGAGGGTTTATAAGACCGAGTTCTTCGCCATGGCGTGCGCCGGTGTTGTTTGTAAAGAAGAAAGATGGTACTCTGAGAATGTGTATAAATTATCGAGAATTGAATAAGAGAACGGTTAATAATAAGTATCCCTTGCCTAGAATCAATGATATGTTCAATCAGCTTCAGGGTGCGTCGTACTTTTCGAAAATAGATCTTAGATCTGGGTATCATCAGGTTCGGGTTTCAGAATCAGATATACCGAAGACAGCGTTTAGAACGAGATATGGGCATTACGAGTTCTTGGTTATGCCATTTGGGTTGACGAATGCTCCAACAATTTTCATGGATCTGATGAACAGGGTTTGTAAACCGTATTTATATCAGTTTGTGATTGTGTTTATCGATGATATATTGGTGTATTCAAATTCAGAGGCTGATCATGCGACACATCTCTGATTAGTGTTACAGTTATTAAAGAAAGAGCAGTTATATGCTAAGTTTTCAAAGTGTGAGTTCTGGCTTCGAGAAGTACAGTTTCTAGGTCATCTTATCTGTGAGGCAGGTATTAAAGTGGATCCGTCAAAAATAGAAGCGGTAATGGGTTGGAATTCACCGAAGATGCCGACAGAAGTTAAGAGTTTCTTGGGTCTTGCGGGTTATTATCGCAGATTTATAAAAGATTTTTCTAAAATAGCGGGTCTGTTAACCAAATTGACCAGAAAAGATGAAAGTTTTCGAGGGAGTGACCAACAGGAACAGGCCTTTCAGACTCTGAAACAGTTGTTATGTCAGGCTCCAGTGTTAGCATTGCCAGAGGGTTCAGATGACTTTATGGTTTATTGTGATGTTTCAATTGCCGGTTTAGGGTGTGTACTGATGCAGAGAGATAAAGTTATCGCGTACGCTTCTCGACAGTTAAAGACACACAAATGTAATTATCCGGTTCATGATTTAGAAATGGCCACGGTGGTATTTGCGTTGAAGTTATGGAGACACTACTTATACGGTACAAAGTGTGTGATATGTACAGACCATAAGAGCCTCCAATATATTTTCACGTAGAAAGAACTGAATATGCGACAGAGACGGTGGATTGAGCTTATAAAAGACTACGATTGTGAAATAAAGTATCACCCGGGTAAAGCAAATGTTGTTGCCGATGCTTTAAGTCGTAAGAAAACTGTGGAAACCATGAAATTTATGAGAACCGAAATAGTTTCAGACCTTATTGAACAGATAAGACAGGTTCAAGCTCAAGCTTATTGGAGAAAAATTTAAAGACTGAAATAATGACCAAGGTAAAAGACCAATTGATTGACGATTCTCGTGGACTTAAGACGTTTAAGAACCGAATTTGAGTGCCTATGCTTGGAAATTTAAGGAAATTGATCTTAAATGAAGCACACAAATCGAGATTAACCGTTCATCTGGGTAGTACCAAGGTGTATAATGACTTAAAACCAATGTATTGGTGGCCCACGATGAAGAAAGATGTCGCTCAGTTGGTAGAAAAGTGTCATATTTGTGCACAGGTTAAGGCCGAACATCAGAAATTCTATGGTTCATTGCAGCAGTTGAAAATTTCAGAGTGGAAATGGGATCATATTACGATGGATTTTGTAACCAAATTACCTAGATCTCAGAGAGGTAACGATATGATATGGGTAATTGTTGATCAACTAACAAAGAGTGCACATTTCTTAGTAACAAAAGAGACAGCCTTGTTGAGTACTTTGGCATAGTTATATTTGAAAGAGATAGTTTGTCGACATGGGGTTCCGTTGTCTATCGTATCCGACAGGGATTCTAGATTTGTGTCTAACTTCTGGAACAGTTTACACAAAAGTTTGGGAACAAGAGTAAATCTGAGTACAGCGTATCATCCACAGATCGACGGTCAGAGTGAACGTACAATACATACACTAGAGGATATGCTTAGATCCTGCGTATTAGAGTACGGTGGTCTGTGGGATATACATTTACCTTTGATCGAGTTCGCTTACAACAATACTTACCATTCGAGTATTGGTATGCCGCCTTATGAGATGTTATATGGTCGCAAATGTAGAACGTCGACTTGTTGGTTAGAAGCCGAAGAGAAATAGTTTGCAGGTCCAGAATTAGTTCAGATAACAGCTGACAAAGTAACAATAGCTCGTGAAAAGTTGAAAGAGGCACGTGACAGACATAAAATGTATGCCGATCCACGTAGACGTCCAGTAAATTTTGAGGTGGGTGATCGTGTTTACTTGAAAGTTTCAGCATGGAAGGGAGTTATCGGGTTTGGTAAGCGAGGTAAGTTGACTCTGAGGTACATTGGGCCGTTCAAGATTATTCAAAGGGTTAACGACCAGACTGTTGTGTTAGAGCTTCTAGCAGAGCTAGCAGGGATACATAACACTTTCAACGTGTGTTATCTTAGGAAGTGTAAAGTCGATGATGAGACGCAACTAGTTCCATTAAGTGATTTGAGGGTAGACTTAAATCAAAAGTTAGTTAAAGAACCGGTTAGGATTATTGGTATAAAGGTGACAAAGCTGAGAAAGAAGGAGATCCATATGGTGCTTGTTGAGTGGAAGCATAATTTAGGATCAAACCTTACGTGGGAGACCGAAGAGCTGATGAAGGCTCTTATCCATGTCTGTTTGACTATGACCAGATTCCGAGGACGGAATCTCTTTAAGGGGGGTGGATTTGTAACATCCTCAGATCGAGTCTAGATCTAAGATGACCTTTTTGCCCTTATGCATAATTGTGTGGTTAATTATGTTTTTATTTTAATTGAATGTTTAGTGTTATTTTATTATTTGGTTAAGACCAGTTTGTGACAAGGGTCACAGAACAGGTTCGTTTATTTAATTTGGACTCCGTTAGGGCAGTCAAATTAAGTACGAAAGTTATCAGATAACTGGTAAATACCCGTGTGTGATGGGGTATAGTATGTAGTGACCCGAACTTTTCCATGTTTATATATATTAATTGATATTGATATTTACATGATTAAATGTTTTCAACATGTTAAGCAATCAAACTTGTTAAGACTTGATTAATTGACATATGTTTCATATAGACAATTGACCACCCAAGTTGACCGGTGATTCACGAACGTTAAAAGTTGTAAAAACTATATGATGACATATATATGGATATATATATAGTTAACATGATACTATGATAAGTAAACATATCATTAAGTATATTAACAATGAACTACATATGTAAAAACAAGACTACTAACTTAATGATTTTTAAACGAGACATATATGTAACGATTATCGTTGTAAAGACATTTAATGTATATATATCATATTAAGAGATATTCATACATGATAATATCATGATAATATAATAATTTAAAATCTCATTTGATATTATAAACATTGGGTTAACAACATTTAACAAGATCGTTAACCTAAAGGTTTCAAAACAACACTTACATGTAACGACTAACGATGACTTAACGACTCAGTTAAAATGTATATACATGTAGTGTTTTAATATGTATTTATACACTTTTGAAAGACTTCAATACACTTATCAAAATACTTCTACTTAACAAAAATGCTTACAATTACATCCTCGTTCATTTTCATCAACAATTCTACTCATATGCTGTAACGACCCGGCTTTTTCGAGTTGCTTTTGTGCCTTGTATTTTTGCGAAACTGTGTATTTGTGCGTACTGCGTTACTTTATTACTCTGGAACCTTGGCACACGTGTTTTATATTCATATATACTTTAAAACGTGCCTTGGTATGATTAGAATGCTTAACTTGTCCATTGGATGCTTTATAACCGTTAGCGTTACTTGCCGTTACGATTAAAACGCGGACTGCGCGTACGTTTGACTTTTGTCTGAACCGGAACTTTTGGACAGCGAAATATTAATTATTATTTTATAATAATAATTACTTGGGCCTTTGGATTCTTAATTTTATTTATTTAATTGCTAAAGCCCAATAGTTAGCCTTTTTGAACTTTTTACCTTGTTGGGCTCAAGCCCACCCTACTCTAGCTAGTGACCCAATTAATTAGCCCAAATATATTTACTAGTGGCCCATAATAATAAATAAATAAATAAATAAATAATTAGTGAGTCATGCTAGCATTATGGATAAGGATAATTAACTTTGTTACATAAGATTCTAGCAAAAGGACACACTTTAGACACCATTAGCCAAAAAGTAAACTTTTTGTCCTTCCCCTCCCCCTCCATAAACCATCCACCACCACCACCCTAGATCTTGCCATGTCATCAATCCATGTGATCACTCTTTGCTTATAAATACTAGCCTTTAGCCTCTCATTTCCACACTTGATCATTTTGGTTTTTTTTCACACACTTGTTCTTTCTCTCTTTCTTTCCTTTCTAGCATTACTTGTAAGTCTTCTTTTCCTTCTTCTTTTCCTTTTCAAATTCATGATCATCATCATCATTTTATGGAGATCAAAGTTCCTTTTAGCTTTGATCTTACTTATATCTTGTTGATTCAAGCATGGATCTTTCAAGAACATGGAAGATTCAAGCTTTTAGCTTGAATCTTCATAACTTTTGTAGATCTACTTCTTTTATACTTTAATCTTTCTATTTTATGATAAAGATTCAAACTTTTGTTTGTAATCTTCATGCATCTTCAAGATCCAAGCTTTATGCTTCAAGATCTTCAAGAACAATCAAGATGCAAGCTTTCTAGCTTGAATCTTCATATCTTTTTGTTAGATCTAAGTTCTTTTTGCTTTGATCATGTTGTTTTGTGAAAAAGATTCAAACTTGTGTTTGTTATCTTCATATATCTTAAAGATCCAAGCCTTATGCTTCAAGATCTTCAAGAACACTTAAAGGTTCAAGCTTTCTAGCTTTGTAACCTTGTAACTTGTGTGAAATGGATCCAAGCTCTCTAGCTTAGGGTTCCATCACCTCTTTTGACTTATATTGTGTTCATACTTGTTAAATTGATGTAAATTTTGTAACTTTAGTTGTTATTGTGACTTGTATTAGTGTTAAGACTAAGGATAAGATGTAACCTTGGTTCATCATTCATCTAAGACTCATGAATGAGTTGTATTCTTACTTGGTCTTAACATATTGTGTATTGATGGTGAATCTTGGTCAAAAGTGATGCTAAACCATCAACGAGTTGTACACTTGAAGCTACAAGCATCAAGGATGAGAACCGTGATGAGCATCGAGCACCAAGAACCCCACCGGAGCACTTGTCCACTGATTTTCGTATCTGATCAGACCACCTGGGCTACTGGAAAGTTGATTTTCAGTTATTTCGGTTCGAGTAGATGATTTTCCGTTTAGTTCTCGTCTTAATCCGAGTTACGGTTTAGGATTTATGGCCCTCCGAGAGTCACTACACCCTATTAACGTTGTGCTGAAATTTCTAACCTACTCGCACTTAAACCGTCTCCACGGTCAAACGAAGACGAGTTAGGTCCTGAAAATTGGTCAGCTGTTAGGGGACTCATATACGGAGCCATAGCCACTGACCATGCATCTTTTCAATTTACGTATAGGTCGTAGCAGCTAACCGAAGTCAGCCTATTGTTTCGATCTCTATTCTTGTCAAACTCACTTAGCTTTTATGATGATGAATGATGATGATGATGACACTTAAACTTATTTTATGCACTATTAGAACTTATTAAGACAACCTACTGACCTAGTAACCTTTGATTTAGGTTGACGACCTTTCGGACCGACTTACTACTTGCGTACTTTCATTACCGACTTTACCGCTTTTATCACTGTGAGTTATAGCATTCCCTTTTTTACTTTAACTTATTTTGGGAACTGAGAATACATGCAGATTTTATGTTTTACATACTAGGCACGAGTACTTAAACTTATATATGTGTGGGTTATACAACGGCATAAACATTCCCTTTAGCTCGGTAACGTTTAATCATTGGTTTTTGAACCATGAACGCGAATCTTAGATATGGATCCATAGGGTTTGACATCCCCACTCGGGCTAGTCGCGCTAGCATTTAACGAGTGTTTAATACTTCGTAGACATACGCACTTGCCAAGTGTACTTTCAGGGGGTATAAACGTTAAGTCTAGTTACCGGGTGCCCACGGTTATACATATACTTATTCATACTAATTTGAACATACTGTTTTGATACGCGGTTTGCAGCACTGAAATCTCATGGCCTACGTTACATTACTGATACAAACAAACTATAGCTCACCAACATTCGTGTTGACTTTTTAAGCATGTATTTCTCAGGTGCTTAGACGATGTTGCTTCCGCTGTTAAACTTGCTGTTCTAGTCTTGCTGTTAAACTTGCTGTTCTAGTCTTGGTGTTAGACTTGCTGTTACAGACCTGATGTGTTAGACTTCCGCTGCATTACTTAGAGATGTCTCAAGCATGGAACTTTACTTTTCATTCGCAACTTATGTTATTTTCAAAACGATAGCTTTGTAATGACCTTAGTATCATGTACTCATGTTAATGTTTCCTATTTATCTTTTGTAAAACGTTATCTTCTATGAATGCAAATCGATTTTCAAATAGCATATAGTGTTTGACCTTGTAATGATCCTGTTGTTGGTGATCCGTACACGATGGTTTTGTACGGGGCATCACATTTGGTATCAGAGCATTGGTTGTAGGGAATTAGGTTGCATTAGTGAGTCTAGACCGGACCAAGTAGGATTCACTAATAGGACTAATCTACAACTTGCTAGTTTACTTGTTTCTGCGGACCATTGCTTGCTACTATGTTATATTACTGCATGTTACTGCTTACTACTACTGCATGCCACTGCTTATTTCTACTGCTGTATAATCTTACTGCATGCTACTACTTACCTTTACTGCCATGCGAACTTACTGTATGCTTATTTTACGCTGCTGCATGCTACTATTTGCTTTCGCTTGTTACTTCTGTTTAGTACTGTTTTCATTGCCATGCTATGCACTGCTGTAGACGATCTAGGCTGCTGTAGTTACTATGCCTGATTACGTGCTTGCTACCCTTCTGCTTTTCGCTATACCGACTTGAAGAACTTATCTTTCCTAATTCAGATGTTTTCTGAACCCTTTTCCCCACTCTTCTAACTCTAAGTACTAGTAATGTAATCCACCTGTTACTACCGTTCCACCATTCCAGAAATCGGAACATTACTTCACGCAATCTAGGAGGATTTGTCGGAGTAACCGCACCTCGAGCTCACCCTAGTTAGCCACGTACAACATATGAACAACAGAAGGTTGTTCAGTTCCCGCAAGTTGACCTGTATCCCGTACGATTTCATGACCGTCACTTATCTCTTTCATTCTTCACCACTACTCGACGATCTAACGACACTTCTGGACTTAGGTCCCTAACACTCTTAGGCAGTGGAGAAGTCGGGAGGACATCTCCTTTCACAAGGTCAGAGTGCCTTTTACTGATTCTCAGCCATAACCAAAGACTTGGGAGTCGCCTCAAGATATATCGTATTACCACTTGCTACACGTACAACTCGACACGAGACCCCAATGGAATTTCTAGAAAGGAACCTAACGACACTACCTGAACCCGAACATTTTGAAGAAATTTCGGGACATTTAGGCATTGATGCATGATCTGCGGGACATACGCACCCACACCGAGGAACCGTGAGATTAACTATGTAGATTATGTTTTGAGATAGCATAGATAAAGCAACGTTATATGAAACTGAGTAGAACTTGAAGTGATCACGTTACATTAACCATATAGAGCGATA
Organism: Rutidosis leptorrhynchoides; assembly: GCF_046630445.1. Taxonomy (NCBI): domain Eukaryota; kingdom Viridiplantae; phylum Streptophyta; class Magnoliopsida; order Asterales; family Asteraceae; genus Rutidosis; species Rutidosis leptorrhynchoides. The sequence goes on from NC_092339.1 coordinate 133,264,434, forward strand.
TTGGAATGAACGTGCGATTTAGTACAATATAATGACGCCAGGCCAGCGTGATTATATTGAAGTAAATCATACAGAAGTCCCAACGTTACTACATGAGGAATATGAAGTGATTCAAAGGAAATTTTGGTAGGAACCGCTTGAGTATACGCATTATGGTCCGTTAGAGGTAGGGAAAGAATAACCACGTAGCCTAGATACTGTAACCCAAAAATTTGTTATAGATATAGACACCCTGAATACTTAAGGAAAAAGTTCTTAAACAGGAAAAACCTTGGACTTACTTGCGGTAGAGCAATCATTACCTCAGTTATGGAGACTCGCATGGATCCTGATTTTAGTTAGGGTACATTTCTTCATAACTTTTATTGTCTTGAAGTTGTTTAATACTAGAGTGATAGAAACCTTACATCTAAGAACCTTAGTGTTATGACTAGTAAGTCATTAACAACCATGAGGGTTAAGTATTCTCTAAGACAAGTTAATGGTAATCTGATAGAGATAGAGGAATAATTTAAGGTAGTACCTTAAAATTAACAGGTGGGTCATTGGAAATGACCTCATGTCAACAAAACTTGGAAAGTTTTAAAGTAGTAGTTGGAAGTTTTAAAGGATTAGTCACCTACGCACAATCAGATGTTATTTGAGAAGGTTGATAGAATTTTTCGCGGTAGTATAATAAGATTTAGTTGGAATGGACTTTAAGATTAACCTAATACTCATCAAGTCAGGAAGCTTGATATAAAAGTTGGAATGGACTTTAGGATTAACCTAATACTCATCGAGTTGGGAAGCTTTGATGAAATAGTTAAAACGGACTGGCTTTCAAGGATGAAAGCGAAAGATATTGATAGTGACAAGATTATTCACATACCTCGAGAGGATAGTGAGCCAAAAGCCATCTGGGTTACTTCAACAACCCGAGATCCCACAATGGAAATGGGAAGGGATGACAATGGATTTCATCTCGAAGGTGCCGAAAATAATAGGCAGTTATGACACTACCTGGGTTATTGGTGATCGTCTCACCAAATCTGCTCACTTTCTAACTACGAAAGAAACCGATACTATGGACAATGATACATAAAGGAAATTATATTCCGTCACTTCGGCAATTCAAATTCTATCATAAGGACTACCCAAGAATCTTATTCGATGCTCATTCTTACGCGACTCTGAATCCTAACTTATCCCGAAAGAATTCTTATTCGATGGTAATCACACCAACATCCTTCTTACCTCGATATTAGTCATATCAGTTCGAGATTTCCAAAATCAATGGGTAGTTAATTCCCATCCTCATACTCTCCCTTTCGTATCTAACTTATAAGCAACAACTTTACACTTAAACATTTTTGGTCGAAGGACTTATTCACTACTAATAGTCATCAACCACATTTAGATCCAACAGTTTTCATTACCTCGTAACATTTTTGCTCAAATGTCACCCGAAATTTTCAAAAAAATCTTTTACTCGTTCTTTTTCCAACTTGTAACCTCCGAAATATGAAAATTTAGTTTGCTAAAAATTTTTACTAACACTATTTTACTGTGCGATCCTCTCAAAGTTTTATGAAAGTAAATTTATTTTATTCGCCGTTCGTGCGAATTTTTGAAATCATATACGTTATATACAATAAAGTAAATAATTACTTATTTTGACAGATAAATATGACATTTTACTTTTACAAATCAAATCTTTTGTTCAAAAGATATTTTACCTTGAATGGTACAAGTTGTACATAACCCTAGATTACAAAGAACTTCGTTTCTTTTCTTACATTGTCACCTAAAACGATTTCTATAAAAACTTTCGTTGCTTATTATACAAAATTTTTCGTTGCTTATTCGTATCCAAGTCATCATGAAGACTTTACAACCGTCGAAATTGAGTGATTTATGTGTGTGTAAGTGATGAAGGGACTTACTACCATGCCATGCAGAGCCTTAGGGCATCCACTAACACTTAAACCATTCAAAGCTATTGCGTTACCCCAAGGATCTTATTTGCCACGCCTGTTGGAACGATGCTCTTTCTTACATAACTCGAAGTCCTGACTTATTTCAAGAGATTCCCATCTAGCGATATTAACACCGTCAGTATTCCGACTTTAATATTAGTCATAACCTGTTTGGCTTTCTGCAAAGTCAAGAAACGATTACTTCTCATCCTCACGCTTTACCCTTCGTACCTCACTTTTTAATGGCTTCACACGTGAACATTTTTGCCCAAAGACTTATGTTATCAAAACTACATTTAATTCATTAGTTTTCGTTACCTAGTAACATGTCAACCGATGATTCAAAGATTTTCCACTCAGTCTTTTTCAACTCGTAACCTTTGAAATGCGAAAAACTATGTTTATCAAAAATTTTCACACGTTGATTTTTACACGTTGTTTATTTGTGCGGTCCTCACGAGATTTATGGACAAATGAAAGTACTAAAAACTTTTCTGTCACTTATGCGATTTATAAAAGCATATATGTATAAATTTACCCTTACTTATTTTGGTTATTACATTCCAAGTTATACCTCCAAATTATTTAAAAATCGCTCCTTTATTAAGTTGAAGTCAAATGGTTTTGAGCAAATGATACACGTTGTACATACTTCTAAATTTACCAAGAACTTCGTTCCATTTATGTTGTCGCATCAAACGTTTAAAGGCTTTTCAAAACTTTCTCGGTTGATTTTATTAAAGGTTTTCGTATTAAACTACACCATGTATGGATCACACTTCTTCTCGCCCCCCGTTAGGGATAAAAGCTTACTATTAAGATCTTTATTAAAAACTCTTGAGCCACTTTGGATGGCAGATTTATAAATTTATTAGTAAGTCTTTGTGCTCGTAAAATGTTCCTCTTAAGGTTAGACTTGGCAAAAACGCGGGTCGATAAATTAGTTCTCTGGGACCCACCCAGTGGTCACCCTATCGTAGGAAAGGTATTAGGCGGGTTTCTACTCTCAATGTTTCACGACTAATCACAACACCCTCGTAAACATCATCTCTATCAATCAGTATGTTGAGGTACAAGAATCATTTTTTTGAGATTCTTTTCACTAAGAGAAAACCATTCTTTATGACCAAGAGTTCCCGTATCTTCTCATCTGCGCATCCCCTTAAGTATAAGGATAAATTCAGAACAACCCGCTAGAAAAGTTCACTCTCGTTCCAAGATTACACCCTTCGTGCGATTTCTTTCGGAAATATAGTATAAAATACTTTAAGAATCTATGAATCTTGTTATCCTCTTGGAAGGGACTGCTTAAAACGTATGTAACACGGATATGGTTACTCTACACATTCCTTCCTTCGTTGGTTGCAACTATATGTTGTTCTAGTTAATGTTAACCCTAACTTCAACATGTAACTGAAAGGATAAAGTTACGTTATGGAACTGTGTTTTCATTTCATCTAAGGATAAGTTCACCTGCAGTATGGTAAACTGGGTGATATCCTTCATTGTTCGTTCAGACCGCCCTGGAGACACTATAAATAATTATGGCTTGCATTGTATATAAGTCCGATTAGTCACTTCCAGCTAACATTTCAATTCATTTAGTCAAATGAAACGTTCTTAAATATCGGGTTCATTATGCATATGGTCTCCTTCCGAAATCAAGGAGTCAGTAAAATCCGTGGCTAACACTATCCAGACATCAAATCACATGGTTGTGATCACCATGTTTTTCATTCTACCTGTCAGCCTTGTATTGCGACATAAGCGCTCAATATTTTAGATGAGTTTAGTAACATTCATGATGCATTTTATGCATCCAGCTTACTGAAGATGCCTGTAAGGCTAAAAACATCATCTTTCCCTCTGTGGATACATATATTCGAATGACATACTCATGTTAACCAGAGACGAAATCAATTTATTGATCTCTTAGGACAAGTGACTTAATTAATGGCATATACCTATCCTTACTTTTATACGCCCAAGTACCCTTCGAGGCAAATAACTCACTTCTGAGCCCACGAGTCTCACGGAACTTTGATACGCTACTTCTTATTTAAATACTGTACCATTTTTGGTCACTGCTCAAATTTCGGGACGAAATTTCCATTAACAGGTGGGTAATGTAACGACCCGGCTTTTTCGACTTGCTTTTGTGCCTTGTATTTTTGCGAAACTGCGTATTTGTGCGTACTGCGTTACTTTATTACTCTGGAACCTTGGCACACGTGTTTTATATTCATATATACTTTAAAACGTGCCTTGGTATGATTAGAATGCTTAACTTGTCCATTGGATGCTTTATAACCGTTAGCGTTACTTGCCGTTACGATTAAAACGCGGACTGCGCGTACGTTTGACTTTTCTCTGAACCGGAACTTTTGGACAGCGAAATATTAATTATTATTTTATAATAATAATTACTTGGGCCTTTGGATGCTTAATTTTATTTATTTAATTGCTAAAGCCCAATAGTTAGCCTTTTTGGACTTTTTACCTTGTTGGGCTCAAGCCCACCCTACTCTAGCTAGTGACCCAATTAATTAGCCCAAATATATTTACTAGTGGCCCATAATAATAAATAAATAAATAAATAAATAATTAGTGAGTCATGCTAGCATTATGGATAAGGATAATTAACTTTGTTACATAAGATTCTAGCAAAAGGACACACTTTAGACACCATTAGCCAAAAAGTAAACTTTTTGTCCTTCCCCTCCCCCTCCATAAACCATCCACCACCACCACCCTAGATCTGGCCATGTCATCAATCCATGTGATCACTCTTTGCTTATAAATACTAGCCTTTAGCCTCTCATTTCCACACTTGATCATTTTGGTTTTTTTCACACACTTGTTCTTTCTCTCTTTCTTTCCTTTCTAGCATTACTTGTAAGTCTTCTTTTCCTTCTTCTTTTCCTTTTCAAATTCATGATCATCATCATCATTTTATGGAGATCAAAGTTCCTTTTAGCTTTGATCTTACTTATATCTTGTTGATTCAAGCATGAATCTTTCAAGAACATGGAAGATTCAAGCTTTTAGCTTGAATCTTCATAACTTTTGTAGATCTACTTCTTTTATACTTTAATCTTTCTATTTTATGATAAAGATTCAAACTTTTGTTTGTAATCTTCATGCATCTTCAAGATCCAAGCTTTATGCTTCAAGATCTTCAAGAACAATCAAGATGCAAGCTTTCTAGCTTGAATCTTCATATCTTTTTGTTAGATCTAAGTTCTTTTTGCTTTGATCATGTTGTTTTGTGAAAAAGATTCAAACTTGTGTTTGTTATCTTCATATATCTTAAAGATCCAAGCCTTATGCTTCAAGATCTTCAAGAACACTTAAAGGTTCAAGCTTTCTAGCTTTGTAACCTTGTAACTTGTGTGAAATGGATCCAAGCTCTCTAGCTTAGGGTTCCATCACCTCTTTTGACTTAGATTGTGTTCATACTTGGTAAATTGATGTAAAGTTTGTAACTTTAGTTGTTATTGTGACTTGTATTAGTGTTAAGACTAAGGATATGATGTAACCTTGGTTCATCATTCATCTAAGACTCATGAATGAGTTGTATTCTTACTTGGTCTTAACATATTGTGTATTGATGGTGAATCTTGGTCAAAAGTGATGCTAAACCATCAACGAGTTGTACACTTGAAGCTACAAGCATCAAGGATGAGAACCGTGATGAGCATCGAGCACCAAGAACCCCACCGGAGCACTTGTCCACTGATTTTCGTATCTGATCAGACCACCTGGGCTACTGTAAAGTTGATTTTCAGTTAGTTCGGTTCGAGTAGATGATTTTCCATTTAGGTCTCGTCTTAATCCGAGTTACGGTTTAGGATTTATGGCCCTCCGAGAGTCACTACACCCTATTAACGTTGTGCTGAAATTTCTAACCTACTCGCACTTAAACCGTCTCCACGGTCAAACGAAGACGAGTTAGGTCCTGAAAATTGGTCAGCTGTTATGGGACTCATATACGGAGCCATAGCCACTGACCATGCTCTTTTCGATTTACGTAGAGGTCGTAGCAGCTGACCGAAGTCAGCCTATTGTTTCGATCTCTATTCTTGTCAAACTCACTTAGCTTTTATGATGATGAATGATGATGATGATGACACTTAAACTTATTTTATGCACTATTAGAACTTATTAAGACAACCTACTGACCTAGTAACCTTTGATTTAGGTTGACGACCTTTCGGACCGACTTACTACTTGCGTACTTTCATTACCGACTTTACCGCTTTTATCACTGTGAGTTATAGCATTCCCTTTTTTACTTTAACTTATTTTGGGAACTGAGAATACATGCGGATTTTATGTTTTACATACTAGGCACAAGTACTTAAACTTATATATGTGTGGGTTATACAACGGCATAAACATTCCCTTTAGCTCGGTAACATTTAATCATTGGTTTTTGAACCATGAACGCGAATCTTAGATATGGATCCATAGGGTTTGACATCCCTACTCGGGCTAGTCGCGCTAGCATTTAACGAGTGTTTAATACTTCGTAGACATACGCACTTGCCAAGTGTACTTTCAGGGGGTATAAACGTTAAGTCTAGTTACCGGGTGCCCACGGTTATACATATACTTATTCATACTGATTTGAACATACTGTTTTGATACGCGGTTTGCAGCACTGAAATCTCGTGGCCTACGTTACATTACTGATACAAACAAACTATAGCTCACCAACATTCGTGTTGACTTTTTAAGCATGTATTTCTTAGGTGCTTAGACGATGTTGCTTCCGCTGTTAAACTTGCTGTTCTAGTCTTGCTGTTAAACTTGCTGTTCTAGTCTTGCTGTTAAACTTGCTGTTCTTGTTAGACTTGCTGTTACAGACCTGATGTGTTAGACTTCCGCTGCATTACTTAGAGATGTCTCAAGCATGGAACTTTACTTTGCATTCGCAACTTATGTTATTTTCAAAACGATAGCTTTGTAATGACCTTAGTATCATGTACTCATGTTAATATTTCCTATTTATCTTTTGTAAAACGTTATCTTCTATGAATGCAAATCGATTTTCAAATAGTATATAGTGTTTGACCTTGTAATGATCCTGTTGTTGATGATCCGTACACGATGGTTTTGTACGGGGCATCACATATGCACCCGTATTCATACTCGTACAATACACAGCTTTTAGATGTATGTACTATTGGTATATACACTCCAATGATCAGCTCTTAGCAGCCCATGTGAGTCACCTAACACATGTGGGAACCATCATTTGGCAACTAGCATAAATATCTCATAAAATTACAAAAATATGAGTAATCATTCATGACTTATTTACATGAAAACAAAATTACATATCCTTTATATCTAATCCATACACCAACGACCAAAAACACCTATAAACACTTTCATTCTTCAATTTTCTTCATCTAATTGATCTCTCTCAAGTTCTATCTTCAAGTTCTAAGTGTTCTTCATATATTCTACAAGTTCTAGTTACATAAAATCAAGAATACTTTCAAGTTTGCTAGCTCACTTCCAATCTTGTAAGGTGATCATCCAACCTCAAGAAATCTTTGTTTCTTATAGTAGGTTATCATTCTAATACAAGGTAATAATCATATTCAAACTTTGGTTCAATTTCTATAACTATAACAATCTTATTTCAAGTGATGATCTTACTTGAACTTGTTTTTGTGTCATGATTATGCTTCAAGAACTTCGAGCCATCCAAGGATCCGTTGAAGCTAGATCCATTTTTCTATTTTCCAGTAGGTTTATCCAAGGAACTTAAGGTAGTAATGATGTTCATAACATCATTCGATTCATACATATAAAGCTATCTTATTCGAAGGTTTAAACTTGTAATCACTAGAACATAGTTTAGTTAATTCTAAACTTGTTCGCAAACAAAAGTTAATCCTTCTAACTTGACTTTTAAAATCAACTAAACACATGTTCTATATCTATATGATATGCTAACTTAATGATTTAAAACCTGGAAACACGAAAAACACCGTAAAACCGGATTTACGCCGTCGTAGTAACACCGCGGGCCGTTTTGGGTTAGTTAATTAAAAACTATGATAAAATTTGATTTAAAAGTTGTTATTCTGGGAAAATGATTTTTATTATGAATATGAAACTATATCCAAAAATTATGGTTAAACTCAAAGTGGAAGTATGTTTTCTAAAATGGTCATCTAGACGTCGTTCTTTCGACTAAAATGACTACCTTTACAAAAACGACTTGTAACTTATTTTTCCAACTATAAAACTATACTTTTTCTGTTTAGATTCATAAAATAGAGTTCAATATGAAACCATAGCAATTTTATTCACTCAAAACGGATTTAAAATGAAGAAGTTATGGGTAAAACAAGATTGGATAATTTTTCTCATTTTAGCTACGTGAAAATTGGTAACAAATCTATTCCAACCATAACTTAATCAACTTGTATTGTATATTATGTAATCTTGAGATACCATAGACACGTATACAATGTTTCGACCTATCATGTCGACACATCTATATATATTTCGGAACAACCATAGACACTCTATATGTGAATGTTGGAGTTAGCTATACAGGGTTGAGGTTGATTCCAAAATATATATAGTTTGAGTTGTGATCAATACTGAGATACGTATACACTGGGTCGTGGATTGATTCAAGATAATATTTATCCATTTATTTCTGTACATCTAACTGTGGACAACTAGTTGTAGGTTACTAACGAGGACAGCTGACTTAATAAACTTAAAACATCAAAATATATTAAAAGTGTTGTATATATATTTTGAACATACTTTGATATATATGTATATATTGTTATAGGTTCGTGAATCAACCAGTGGCCAAGTCTTACTTCCCGACGAAGTAAAAATCTGTGAAAGTGAGTTATAGTCCCACTTTTAAAATCTAATATTTTTGGGATGAGAATACATGCAGGTTTTATAAATGATTTACAAAATAGACACAAGTACGTGAAACTACATTCTATGGTTGAATTATCGAAATCGAATATGCCCCTTTTTATTAAGTCTGGTAATCTAAGAATTAGGGAACAGACACCCTAATTGACGCGAATCCTAAAGATAGATCTATTGGGCTTAACAAACCCCATCCAAAGTACCGGATGCTTTAGTACTTCGATATTTATATCATATCCGAAGGGTGTCCCGGAATGATGGGGATATTCTTATATATGCATCTTGTTAATGTCGGTTACCAGGTGTTCACCATATGAATAATTTTTATCTCTATGTATGGGATGTGTATTGAAATATGAAATCTTGTGGTCTATTGTTACGATTTGATATATATAGGTTAAACCTATAACTCACCAACATTTTTGTTGACGTTTAAAGCATGTTTATTCTCAGGTGAATACTAAGAGCTTCTGCTGTTGCATACTAAAATAAGGACAAGATTTGGAGTCCATGTTTGTATGATATTGTGTAAAAACCGCATTCAAGAAACTGATTTCGATGTAACATATTTGTATTGTAAACCATTATGTAATGGTCGTGTGTAAACAGGATATTTTAGATTATCATTATTTGATAATCCACGTAAAGCTTTTTAAACCTTTATTTATGAAATAAAGGTTATGGTTTGTTTTAAAAATGAATGCAGTCTTTGAAAAACGTCTCATATAGAGGTCAAAACCTCGCAACGAAATCAATTAATATGGAACGTTTTTAATCAATAAAAACGGGACATTTCAGTTGGTATCCGAGCGTTGGTCTTAGAGAACCGGAAAATTTGCATTAGTGTGTCTTATCGAGTTTGTTAGGATGCATTAGTGAGTCTGGACTTCGACCGTGTTTTCTTTAAAAATGATTGCTTAACATTTTTGTTGGAAACTATATATTTTTAACATATGAATATTATGTGATATATTAATCTCTTAACGTGTTTGATATTATGTGATAGATGTCTACCTCTAGAACAAGTCCCATTGACTCACCTAATAATAATGAAGAGTCAAATGTAAATTGGAATGATTCGTGGACTGATTCACAAGTTCCCGAAGAGGAACCGGAAGAAGAGTCGGAACCGGAAGAAGAATCGGAACCGGAAGAAGAATCGGAACCGGAAGAAGAAATAGAACCGGTGGGGGAAATAATAAAACGGTTAAGTAAAAGAGAATCCTCAACTAACCGACCAAGGTTAATTATGGTTAATGGTGTTTCCGCCAAGGAAGCAAAATATTGGGAGGATTACCAATTCTCCGATGAATCGGATTCCGACGAGAATTTCGATGATGTTATAGAAATTACCCCAACTGAATTTAAAAAGGCAAAAGAAAATAATAAGGGAAAGGGCATAAAAATAGAGAAATCTAATTCCAACCCCGATGAACTTTATATGTATCGTCAACCCCCGAAGTCCTTAAGTTGTAACAATGACCCGGGAACCTCTAAACCACCAGGTTTTTCTAAACCAATGTGGAAAACGACGGCTCGTATTAGGGGAACATCATATATCCCTAGAAACTTGGCAAAACTAACCAAAACCGAAGAAGAAGAAACAAGCGAGTCGGAATAAGATAGTTGTATTCGTGTGGTGTAATATATGTAATATAGTGTGCTTATGCTTTATGATATATGTAAAAATTGCTTGTATTAATAAGTATTTTTTTTTATGAATCTAACTCTTGTCTATTTTACAGTATAAAAACACAAAATGGATAGACAACCCAATATTTTAAGAGACCTACCCGGAGACATGATTGATGAAATCTTGTCTAGAGTCGGTCAGAATTCTTCGGCACAACTATTTAAGGCGAGATCAGTTTGTAAGACATTCGAAGAACGTTCCAAGAATGCCTTAGTTTATAAAAGGCTTTCGTTCGAAAGATGGGGGATATCACATTGGGAAATCCATAAGTTACGATGTGTTTACTTTGACGCATATATTGCGGGGAACCCAAATGCTATTTTACGCAATGGGTTAAGAAATTATTTTGACTCTATATATCCGAATATTGGACTTCGTGATTTAGAAAAAGCGGCTAACATGCAACATAAAGAAGCATGTTATGCTTACGGATTAGTAATGTTCGCTTCTCACCAAAGTGAGAACAAGAACATCGGGCTACAACTATTAAACAAAACATTCTCACAAGTGACGGAGTCGGTAATTGGGGTAAGAAATGAGGTTTTTAGATTGTTACGGGACTGTTGGACATTACGTAACCCTCGTCCCTTTGACGACGTTACAACACGATGTCTTATCAATGGCCATAACGGTAATGTTCCACAAGACCAAGGATGGGAAGTAATCCTAGTAAAACCAGAATGCATGACTTGTTTCTGGACGTATGAATTACGTGTCTTTATTGTCTTTGCTGAACGACTTGTGTACTAGCTAGAATTATCTTCACAACCATCTTGTATCAAATTTATTGTGTGCTATATTTCATGCTATATGTAAAATAAGCGGTATTGTAAGTTTGTAAAATATTGTGTAAAAGTTTGAACGCGAAATATTATTATAATCAGTTTTTCATATAGAATTGTAGTAGTTGAATTGTATATTAGCTACTAAGTATGAACTTAACGGGTAGGTACTACCCGAATTTAAACTTATAAAACGCTAATATAAAGAAAAAGCTTTTATAAATGAGTTCATATTATGCTACGAAATACTATTAACTACTCTTAATATTCTGTATGATTAACTTGTTCCATTTGACTATTTTGAAGGAAATGGCACCGACTACTCGACACACCGTGAATATGAATGAAGAGGAATTCCGTACTTTTCTAGCTTCAAACATAGCCGCAGTACAGGCTGCGCTACATACCAACAATAACCTTGGATCTAGCAGTACAGGAAATCGTGTAGGATGCACCTACAAAGAATTCACTGCCTGCAAACCTTTGGAATTTGATAGAACCGAAGGACCGATCGGATTGAAACGGTGGACCGAGAAGGTCGAATCGGTGTTTGCCATAAGTAAGTGTACTGAAGAGGACAAAGTGAAGTACGCTACGCATACCTTCACAGGTTCTGCGTTAACATGGTGGAATACCTATCTAGAGCAAGTGGGACAAGACGATGCGTACGCACTACCGTGGTTAGCATTCAAGCACTTGATGAACGAGAAATACTGTCCCAGAACCGAGGTCAATAAGCTCAAGACAGAACTTAGAGGGCTACGAACCCAAGGATTTGATATTACCAAGTACGAAAGACGATTCACAGAATTGTGCCTATTGTGTCCGAGAGCATTTGAAGATGAGGAAGAGAAGATCGACGCGTTTGTGAAAGGATTACCGGAAAGAATCCCAGAGGATATAAGTTCACACGAGCCCGCCTCCATACAACAGGCATGTAGAATGGCTCACAAACTAGTGAACCAGATTGAAGAAAGAATTAAAGAACAGACTGCTGAAGAGGCCAATGTGAAGCAAGTCAAAAGAAAGTGGGAGGAAAATGGTGATAAGAATCACCAATACAACAACAACAGCAATTACAACAATAATCGCAACAATTATCCCAACAATCGCAACATCAATCGCAACTACAACAAACGGCCCAACAACAACAACAACAACAACAACAACAACAACAACAACAACAACAACAACAACAACAACAACAACAACAACAGCAACTACAATAATCATCCCAACAACAATAATAACCGCAACAACAACAACAATCAGAAGCAGCTATGCCAAAGGTGTGAAAAGTATCACTCAGGGTTCTGCACCAAATTTTGCAACAAGTGTAAAAGAAATGGTCATAGCGCGGTGAAGTGTGAGGTCTACGGACCAGGGGTTAATAGAACGAAAGGAAAAAATGGTGTCGGAATGAGTAATGGCGGAGCAAGTAGTGTCGGAGCAAGTTATGCCAATGTAGTTTGTTATAAATGTGGAAAACCGGGTCACATTATTAGAAATTGCCCGAACCAGGAGAACACGAATGGACAAGGCCGCGGAAGAGTTTTCAATATTAATGCGGCAGAGGCACAGGAAGACCCGGAGCTTGTTACGGGTACGTTTCTTATTGACAATAAATCTGCTTACGTTTTATTTGATTCGGGTGCGGATAGAAGCTATATGAGTAGAGATTTTTGTGCTAAATTAAGTTGTCCATTGACGCCTTTGGATAGTAAATTTTTACTCGAATTAGCAAATGGTAAATTAATTTCAGCAGATAATATATGTCGGAATCGAGAAATTAAACTGGTTAGCGAAACATTTAAGATTGACTTGATACCAGTAGAGTTAGGGAGTTTTGATGTGATAATCGGTATGGACTGGTTGAAAGAAGTGAAAGTAGAGATCGTTTGTTACAAAAATGCAATTCGCATTATACGAGAAAAAGGAAAACCCTTAATGGTGTACGAAGAAAAGGGCAACACGAAGCTACATCTTATTAGTAATTTGAAGGCACAAAAACTAATAAGAAAAGGTTGCTATGCTGTTCTAGCACAGGTCGAGAAAGTACAAACTGAAGAAAATAGCATCAATGATGTTCCCGTCGCAAAAGAATTTCCCGATGTATTTCCGAAAGAATTACCGGGATTACCCCCACATCGATCCGTTGAATTTCAAATAGATCTTGTACCAGGAGCTGCACCAATAGCTCGTGCTCCTTACAGACTCGCACCCAGCGAGATGAAAGAACTGCAAAGCCAATTACAAGAACTTTTAGAGCGTGGTTTCATTCGACCGAGCACATCACCGTGGGGAGCTCCTGTTTTGTTTGTCAAGAAGAAAGATGGTACATTCAGGTTGTGTATCGACTACCGAGAGTTGAACAAACTTATCATCAAGAACCGCTACCCACTACCGAGAATCGACGACTTATTTGATCAACTACAAGGCTCGTCTGTTTATTCAAAGATTGACTTACGTTCCGGGTATCATCAAATGCGGGTGAAAGAAGATGATATTCCAAAGACTGCTTTCAGAACACGTTACGGTCATTATGAGTTTATGGTCATGCCTTTTGGTTTAACTAACGCACCAGCTGTGTTCATGGACCTTATGAACCGAGTGTGTGGACCATACCTTGACAAGTTTGTCATTGTTTTCATTGATGACATACTTATTTACTCAAAGAATGACCAAGAACACGGTGAACATTTGAGAAAGGTGTTAGAAGTATTGAGGAAGGAAGAATTGTACGCTAAATTTTCAAAGTGTGCATTTTGGTTGGAAGAAGTTCAATTCCTCGGTCACATAGTGAACAAAAAAGGTATTAAGGTGGATCCGGCAAAGATAGAAACTGTTGAAAAGTGGGAAACCCCGAAAACTTCGAAACACATACGCCAGTTTTTAGGACTAGCTGGTTACTACAGAAGGTTCATCCAAGACTTTTCCAGAATAGCAAAACCCTTGACTGCATTAACGCATAAAGGGAAGAAATTTGAATGGAAGGATGAACAAGAGAAAGCGTTTCAGTTATTGAAGAAAAAGCTAACTACGGCACCTATATTGTCATTGCCTGAAGGGAATGATGATTTTGTGATTTATTGTGATGCATCAAAGCAAGGTCTCGGTTGTGTATTAATGCAACGAACGAAGGTGATTGCTTATGCGTCTAGACAATTGAAGATTCACGAGCAAAATTATACGACGCATGATTTGGAATTAGGCGCGGTTGTTTTTGCATTAAAGACTTGGAGGCACTACTTATATGGGGTCAAAAGTATTATATATACCGACCACAAAAGTCTTCAACACATATTTAATCAGAAACAACTGAATATGAGGCAGCGTAGGTGGATTGAATTGTTGAATGATTACGACTTTGAGATTCGTTACCACCCGGGGAAGGCAAATGTGGTAGCCGATGCCTTGAGCAGGAAGGACAGAGAACCCATTCGAGTAAAATCTATGAATATAATGATTCATAATAACCTTACTACTCAAATAAAGGAGGCGCAACAAGGAGTTTTAAAAGAGGGAAATTTAAAGGATGAAATACCCAAAGGATCGGAGAAGCATCTTAATATTTGGGAAGATGGAACCCGGTATAGGGCTGAAAGGATTTGGGTACCAAAATTTGAAGATATGAGAGAAATGGTACTTAGAGAAGCTCATAAAACCAGATACTCAATACATCCTGGAACGGGGAAGATGTACAAGGATCTCAAGAAACATTTTTGGTGGCCGGGTATGAAAGCCGATGTTGCTAAATACGTAGGAGAATGTTTGACGTGTTCTAAGGTCAAAGCTGAGCATCAGAAACCATCAGGTCTACTTCAACAACCTAAAATCCCGGAATGGAAATGGGAAAACATTACCATGGATTTCATCACTAAATTGCCAAGGACTGCAAGTGGTTTTGATACTATTTGGGTAATAGTTGATCGTCTCACCAAATCAGCACACTTCCTGCCAATAAGAGAAGATGACAAGATGGAGAAGTTAGCACGACTGTATTTGAAGGAAGTCGTCTCCAGACATGGAATACCAATCTCTATTATCTCTGATAGGGATGGCAGATTTATTTCAAGATTCTGGCAGACATTACAGCAAGCATTAGGAACTCGTCTAGACATGAGTACTGCCTATCATCCACAAACTGATGGGCAGAGCGAAAGGACGATACAAACGCTTGAATACATGCTACGAGCATGTGTTATTGATTTCGGAAACAGTTGGGATCGACATCTACCGTTAGCAGAATTTTCCTACAACAACAGCTACCATTCAAGCATTGAGATGGCGCCGTTTGAAGCACTTTATGGTAGAAAGTGCAGGTCTCCGATTTGTTGGAGTGAAGTGGGGGATAGACAGATTACGGGTCCGGAGATTATACAAGAAACTACAAAGAAGATCATCCAAATTCAACAACGGTTGAAAACCGCTCAAAGTCGACAAAAGAGCTACGCTGACATTAAAAGAAAAGATATAGAATTTGAAATTGGAGAGATGGTCATGCTTAAAGTTGCACCTTGGAAAGGCGTTGTTCGATTTGGTAAACGAGGGAAATTAAATCCAAGGTATATTGGACCATTCAAGATTATCGATCGTGTCGGACCAGTAGCTTACCGACGTGAGTTACCTCAACAACTCGCGGCTGTACATAACACTTTCCACGTCTCGAATTTGAAGAAATGTTTTGCTAAAGAAGATCTCACTATTCCGTTAGATGAAATCCAAATCAACGAAAAACTTCAATTCATCGAAGAACCCGTCGAAATAATGGATCGTGAGGTTAAAAGACTTAAGCAAAACAAGATACCAATTGTTAAGGTTCGATGGAATGCTCGTAGAGGACCCGAGTTCACCTGGGAGCATGAAGATCAAATGAAGAAGATTGGGTTAACAACATTTAACAAGATCGTTAACCTAAAGGTTTCAAAACAACACTTACATGTAACCACTAACGATGACTTAACGACTCAGTTAAAATGTATATACATGTAGTGTTTTAATATGTATTTATACACTTTTGAAAGACTTCAATACACTTATCAAAATACTTCTACTTAACAAAAATTCTTACAATTACATCCTCGTTCAGTTTCATCAACAATTCTACTCGTATGCACCCGTATTCATACTCGTACAATACACAGCTTTTAGATGTATGTACTATTGGTATATACACTCCAATGATCAGCTCTTAGCAGCCCATGTGAGTCACCTAACACATGTAGGAACCATCATTTGGCAACTAGCATGAAATATCTCATAAAATTACAAAAATATGAGTAATCATTCATGACTTATTTACATGAAAACAAAATTACATATCCTTTATATCTAATCCATACACCAACGACCAAAAACACCTACAAACACTTTCATTCTTCAATTTTCTTCATCTAATTGATCTCTCTCAAGTTCTATCTTCAAGTTCTAAGTGTTCTTCATATATTCTACAAGTTCTAGTTACATAAAATCAAGAATACTTTCAAGTTTGCTAGCTCACTTCCAATCTTGTAAGGTGATCATCCAACCTCAAGAAATCTTTGTTTCTTACAGTAGGTTATCATTCTAATACAAGGTAATAATCATATTCAAACTTTGGTTCAATTTCTATAACTATAACAATCTTATTTCAAGTGATGATCTTACTTGAACTTGTTTTCGTGTCATGATTCTGCTTCAAGAACTTCGAGCCATCCAAGGATCCGTTGAAGCTAGATCCATTTTTCTCTTTTCCAGTAGGTTTATCCAAGGAACTTAAGGTAGTAATGATGTTCATAACATCATTCGATTCATACATATAAAGCTATCTTATTCGAAGGTTTAAACTTGTAATCAATAGAACATAGTTTAGTTAATTCTAAACTTGTTCGCAAACAAAAGTTATCCTTCTAACTTGACTTTTAAAATCAACTAAACACATGTTCTATATCTATATGATATGATAACTTAATGATTTAAAACCTGGAAACACGAAAAACACCGTAAAACCGGATTTACGCCGTCGTAGTAACACTGCGGGCTGTTTTGGGTTAGTTAATTAAAAACTATGATAAACTTTGATTTAAAAGTTGTTATTCTGGGAAAATGATTTTTATTATGAACATGAAACTATATCCAAAAATTATGGTTAAACTCAAAGTGGAAGTATGTTTTCTAAAATGGTCATCTAGTCGTCGTTCTTTCGACTAAAATGACTACCTTTACAAAAACGACTTGTACCTTATTTTTCCGACTATAAAACTATACTTTTTCTGTTTAGATTCATAAAATAGAGTTCAATATGAAACCATAGCAATTTGATTCACTCAAAACTGTTGGAAAATCGTGTGTACTTTTACCAAAACAGATTAACGCAGCGGATAGTTAAAATAATAATCTTTTATTATTTTATGAACAAAATTTAACAAGATTAAATTTTCACTTATTTAATGAAACATGCACATGATTAACGATCCCAAAAATCCAGTTACACCATAATAATTGTCAAGAATATAAATCATAAGATGAGTAAACGATATACCTTTCTTGAAGAAACTGATGAGACGGAGAGAAACTTACGATCAAAAATATGACCGTCTCTTAGGATAGTCCACACTACACTTCAAACAACGTCAATGGATGCTAGTCCAAACCCAAGTAATAATTAATCAACCTTTGATTAATATTATGAACTCAAAATGATATTCTTACTTACTCTCTTTTTAATTCTCTCGTATCTTCTTATGAAGGCAAAAGAAATGAATATATATTACACTTTAGAAACACCCGTGAACCTTATATCAATCCGTGAATATTTTACTTTTTGAAAGAATCCAATTTAGGATATTGAATTTGATTTACGTAATATCATAAAGTCGTATTTCTCAAATACTTCAGGGGTAGTTTATGAAACTTATAATTAATAATTTCTATCATGTCACTTTCATGTGAATAGTAAATTAATTAATTTCGTTTCATTTACTATTCATATGAATAGTAAATGAATTAATTTCGATTTACTATTTTGTTACTTGAGTAATATATATACATCATATATATATTTATTTGACGTCTCGGTGTATATGTGTGTGACCCCGAAGGCTCAAATGAATTTGGCCATATAGTTATATGTTGTACCTTGCACATTATTCCTTCAGACTCCCACTTGTGCATGGCACAACACCAAGTAACTATACAAACAATGGTAAGCGTCTAGCAACACGTCATTGTCCCCAAATTCATGTGAGGGTAGTTTCTCGAAACTGTTTATGGTAAGTGTTAAATGTCATTCGTCCTTTTGTTTCAGATACTTTAGTTAAACTTGAGATATGGATCATCGGTCATTCTCATTTGTTTAACGATTTTATTTCTCGATCTTAGAACTGAATTAGATCACCAAATTAATTAAGTATCATCTTAACTACATCTGGGTGCGGCCACACAAATATCTTATTCATTCATCGAGGAGCTCAAAAAGTATCTAACTCCAAACATTTTAGAGGAACAAATCCTATATTGCATACACGTGTCTATCACGAGCTTTACATTATACCCAATGATGGCCTTTATAACAGCCTTATTCAGGACAGCGTTTAACCATATCAAAGTACAATGCTACACTCATCAAGACGGGCGTGCATCTCAAGTCTAAGGACACAAAGACATAATCACTAAAAGATTCACTACTGACTACGATCCATATAGTGAAATCTCATGGTTGGGTCATTCCAGTATTCATCATCAATGAATACATATGAATTTTGGTCTCAACAAGGTAACTATTCATCATCAATGAATATAACCAAAATTTCACATTAATCTTAATTCATGTTATTCCCATAACATGACCGATTATGGAGATTTTGAATAATCAACAATTATTTATGGATTAAACATGCTAATATAGAACACAGTGATATAAATGAAAACGACCATATCAAGTATGTCAGTTCATTAATATAAAACTGCTTAATGTTCCAAAAATATCCAAATATTAAATTACAAATGAAAAAGATCAGCAGCATAACGAAGTCCAATATTACTAGCATGATCATCATGCTTGTTGTGCATCATGGGCTTCGTGAACGGGTCAGCCACATTATCATTTGTATGAACCTTTAAGAATACTAATATCATTCCTCTTAATGACTTAATGAATGTAGTCAAACTTTTGAAGAATGTGCCGGATACTTTTATATACATGTGATTCTTTCAAAAGTATATTAACACTCGAACTATCACAGTACATATTATAGAAGATTAAATGTTGTGTACTACTCTGAGTATAACAACGAACTTCCTTACCCAGACAGCTTTCTGAGTAGCTTCTCAGTCAACAATGTATTCTGTTTTTGTTGTAGATTGTTCAATAGTGCTCTGCCTAGAGCTCTTCCAATCAAATGTCTTGCCCATCATGACAAAGAAACAACGTGACTGGATCGAGAATCATCTTGATCAGTTTGGAAACTAGAATAAGTATAAAACTTAATACTTAACTCTTTTTCCAAACCACCGTAAACCAAGAACATATCATTAGTACTATGCAAATACTAAAGAATATTCTTAACAACAATCCAATGTACTTCACCCGGATTATGTTGACAATGACTCGTCAAACTCAAAACTAACGAAACATCGAGTATAGTACATATCATGGCATACATAATGGATCATATAGCTGAAGCATATGTGATACATTTCATTTGTCTCATCTCATCTACTGTGATAGGACTTTTGAGACTTTCTCAAGGTTATGCCCTTTTGCATTGGCAAAGCTCCATGCTTGGAGTTTTGCATGCTAAATCTCTGCAAGATAATGTATGTACTTTGATTCAAACCAATAAGCCAATTGGATCTATTGTATAGATCCTCATTCTAATAATATAAGTAGCTTCATCAAGATCCTTTATGGAAATACATTTTCCAAGCCAAGACTTGACATCTTGCAAGTTGGAATGTTATTTCTAATAAGTAATATGTCATCAACATATAAGATCAAGAAGACTACTCTGCTCCCACTAGCTCTAATGTAAACTCAGAGCTTATCTTGGTTTTGAGAATTGATTTTCTCATTAAACTTAAGATTCTAGCTCCTGGATGCTTGCTTTTATCCATAAATGGATTTTAGAAGCTTGCATACTTTATTAGGATGCTTAGGATTCATAAACCCTTCCGGCTGAACCATATATACGTCCTCGCTAAGGTCGCCATTTAGGAAAGCGGTTTTGACATCCATTAGCCATATTTTATTATCATGAAAAGTAACCATGGCAATAAGTATCCTAATTGTTTTAGGGCTCACGACTAGTGAAAAACTTTCATCATAACCTTTTGTCACCAATAGAGCTTTAAAAGTGTTTACATTACCGTCCATATCAGTCTTCCTTTGAAGACCCATTTTTACCTCATTGTCTTACAATTGGGTAGAAGATCAATCAAGTCTCATACTTGATTATCCTTCATGGACTGCATATCTGTATTCATAGAATCTAGTCATTTTCAGATTCAGAATCTGATATGGCCTCACACAGCTAGAGGGTTCATCATAATCCCTTAGTTGAGGTTTATCTGAATTAATCAGATAATTAAACCTCATAAGCCGATGAGCTCTACTAGATCTATAAAGTGCAGGTGTAACACGTTCTGGCTTACCAACAGTGTGCTCAATTTCAACGTGTGGATTGCTAGTGCTTATTGACGGTATGTTACTTTAAAGTACTTGAATTTCTTCAAGATCTACTTTACTCCCACTGACTTCTTGTAAGAGAAGATCTCTTTCTAGGAATTCAGCAGACCGAGCAGAAAACACGTTGTCTTCAGCTTGGTAGTAAAAGTAGTAACCTGTTGTTTCCTTTATGTATCGTACAAAGTAACATTGGATAGTTCTGGGTACTAATTTGTTTGAAGTGTCATGCTTCACATACGCTTCACAACCCCAGAATTTGAGATAAGACAACTTGGGATTCTTCCCATGCCATAACTCATATGGTGTCTTTTCTACCTTCATAGTTGGAATCACATTGAGTATGCCTGCAGCAGACTCTCATACATATCCCTAAAAGACGGTAGTAGAGAAATCAGACTCATCATAAATCAAACTATATCAAGTAAAGTTGATTCCTCTTACTCAGACACACCATCGTGTTGTGGTGTGTAAGGTAGAGTGAACCATGAGACAATCCCACAATTCTTTAGGTGGTCCAAAAACTCTTGACTCATAAACTCACTTACTCCATCGGAACGAAGTTCTTTAATGGTCTTTCCAAGCTGATTATCTACTTCATTTTGGAATACTTTTGAATGGTAAAATAGTTGTATGTTTATGTTTCAGCAAGTGAACATAATCATAGCTACTATACTCATCAGTAAATGTAATGAAGTAAAATTAACTAAATCTATACATTGTTCTTAAAGGGCTACATACAACAGTATGTATTAGTCCTAAAAGATCTTTAGCTCTTTTACCTAAATCGGAGAAAGAAGCATTTGTCATCTTTTCACATAAACATGACTCGCATACATCAAATGACTCAGAGCCAATTGATTCCAAAAGTCCATTAGACTGGAGTTTTGAAATGCATTGTTTGTTTATATGACTCATATGACAATGTCATAGATAGGTCTTATTCAAGTCTTGCTTGAAGACTTTGGCGATGTAGGTATACACAGAATTCTCATTTGAAATTACACTATGCATATCAATTTCAAAAATACCATCACGTGGATAGGTATTAAGATAAATATATTATCCTTAGAAACTGAAATATCTAAGTGTGTAAATGCAAGTTCAAAACTAGCATCTTTCAAACTATGTCGCTCGCAGTATTGAGAGCATAATGCTATTGTTCCAACAAAACAATAAGACCACTTAGAGAAGTAAGTTCAGAGGTACCAATAGCTTTAACAAAAGCTTGATCCCCCTTGCCTACTTGCAAATCCAGTGTGCCTTTCTTTAGTCTATTACTTCTTCTCATTCCCTTCATATTGTTACAGGTGTGAAGGCCACAACCAGTTAACAAAGATATAGGAATCACTAGAAGAAGTATATAACTATTTATGGAATATACCTGATTTGCTAGTCTCACCAGCGTTGCCTTTTCTCAGCTCAGATTGGAAGATAGGACAACTTCCTTCTCCAATTGCCAACCTTTCCACAATGGAAACATTCGGCGTCTTTTGTTGGGCTTTCCTTCTTGGAAGGTGGAATATTTTTCCTAGCAAATGATTTGTCATTTTCCTTCCACAAAATATTCGGCTTATTCTTTTTCACCCTTCAATCATATTTCTTCCTGATCATCGAACAACATCCGATAGAAATTTTGCTGAGCAGCAGCAACTGCCACAACAGGAAGTATGAATAAGGGTTCTAAATTTTGTTCAACTTCCATGTATGCTTGAGAACAATTCTCAGGTTGCAGTGTCAGTCTAGGAAGTTTGAACATTGAGTTTATCCTTCTCCAACAAAGAAGGAAGTGTGTTTTGGTTTACGTCTTGATTATTTGACATCTACAATAGATATAAGATTCAATTTAGTATTTTCGATATTGAGCTTTAATAAATTAACTACCCAAGTTTTTATAATATTATAAAAAAAAACAATTAATTTACGAAAGCCTAAGATCCACATAGAGGTTCCATAGCCACATCTGTTGATCAGCTAGCAGTTATGGAGTCTATTGGTAGGTAACGGGTACCAATTGCATTACAAGTGCAACTCTTAGATCTTTATGAGACCTTGAGATATGTGTAGTTCAACAAACCACTATTATCTACTAACATGTTTGTCTCATCCTTGCCTCGAACTCAGGTCTCACCGTGAATACGATTAAGTCGTCCAATTTGAAAACAGTGGAAATTCACGCTAGTCTCACTAGATCGAAAAATCCACCTCGTGGCTATAATTCAGCCTAGTCTCACTAGATCAGAAAAATAACGAGGAGTGTTTGCAAGCTCATTGGATGGCATGACTTAAATTTGACGGGTATTTTGTAAAAAGTTTGTGTCAACGAATAATGCATGCACACAAGATTCGCTACACTACTAGTTAAAAAAACATTTTAACCAATTGTATATGTCGATTATGTTTGTGATCTAATTTGTTATTTAATTTATAGGATATAAAAATAACAAATACACAAACGTGTATCGTTTTAAAACAGTTTTAAAAGATGTCGTCCATATATTTTATTTGACTTTCAAAATCATTTATCATTAAACTCGTTAGAGTTTAACTTATTTTAAAATCATCAATTTTAATCTTTGAAACTCGTTTAGAGTTTTAGTTAATGTTTTCATCAAAAAACATATATATATATAATTTGAGTCTCAAAATTATTTAACTTTAAACTCGTTAGAATTTAACCTTTTAAAATCATCAATTTTAATATTTGAAACTCGTTACCGGTTTTATTTAATGTTTTCATCAAAAACATTTAGCATATATTATAATCAACCATTAAATATAAATGCGTAAAATAAAACACAACCATGCATCACACACACATAGCCTAGCCCAAAAATCCTATGCTTGATCCCATGAGCCGACATGGGATCAAGAGGTCAAACTAAGGGTAATATCGTAGCTCCCACTTAATTCAAGAATTAAGTGAAAACTTAACAAAACGCCATTGTTGTCAATTTGACCTGTTCGCCATCTTCTAAGCCAAAAGCATGTTGTATTGTATCTTCAATCTTCATCTTGTTACATTTATTTAAATTTGAAATTACAACTAAACTAATACTTTTACAAATTGAAATAAACTTAAATACAATACTATGAAAAAGAAAAATAAATATAATACAACTTTGGCTTCAAAATGGCCTTTTCTAATAATACAAATAATCAACATGACATAATATTGCCGTAATCAACAATCACAACAAACATACATAGGTCGGGGCAATATGGCTATGTGTGCAATCACAATTCTAATAACTACATTATTAAAACCTACATATGACTTGTCCATGGTTACAATGCATGTGTACAACCATGGAATATAACAATCAACAATTATAATAAATATTCAAGCCATAACAATTAAATCTACAATTTAAAATAGTGATATTCTTTCAATCATATTTGTGCGTCATGAGGTTAAGTCTAAATCAACCGTGTTGACTTTAAAAACCAAAAAGGTTTCGACTTTTACCAATTCACCACAAAGCTAAATTTAAAGAAAATCACGCGACAATTAAGATGGTGTAAAAGCGGCTCTGATACCACTGTTGGAAAATCGTGTGTACTTTTACCAAAACAGATTAACGCAGCGGATAGTTAAAATAATAATCTTTTATTATTTTATGAACAAAATTTAACAAGATTAAATTTTCACTTATTTAATGAAACATGCACATGATTAACGATCCCAAAAATCCAGTTACACCATAATAATTGTCAAGAATATAAATCATAAGATGAGTAAACGATATACCTTTCTTGAAGAAACTGATGAGACGGAGAGAAACTTACGATCAAAAATATGACCGTCTCTTAGGATAGTCCACACTACACTTCAAACAACGTCAATGGATGCTAGTCCAAACCCAAGTAATAATTAATCAACCTTTGATTAATATTATGAACTCAAAATGATATTCTTACTTACTCTCTTTTTAATTCTCTCGTATCTTCTTATGAAGGCAAAAGAAAGGAATATATATTACACTTTAGAAACACCCGTGAACCTTATATCAATCCGTGAATATTTTACTTTTTGAAAGAATCCAATTTAGGATATTGAATTTGATTTACGTAATATCATAAAGTCGTATTTCTCAAATACTTCAGGGGTAGTTTATGAAACTTATAATTAATAATTTCTATCATGTCACTTTCATGTGAATAGTAAATTAATTAATTTCGTTTCATTTACTATTCATATGAATAGTAAATGAATTAATTTCGATTTACTATTTTGTTACTTGAGTAATATATATACATCATATATATATTTATTTGACGTCTCGGTGTATATGTGTGTGACCCCGAAGGCTCAAATGAATTTGGCCATATAGTTATATGTTGTACCTTGCACATTATTCCTTCAAAAACGGATTTAAAATGAAGAAGTTATGGGTAAAACAAGATTGGATAATTTTTCTCATTTTAGCTACGTGAAAATTGGTAACAAATCTATTCCAACCATAACTTAATCAACTTGTATTGTATATTATGTAATCTTGAGATACCATAGACACGTATACAATGTTTCGACCTATCATGTCGACACATCTATATATATTTCGGAACAACCATAGACACTTTATATGTGAATGTTGGAGTTAGCTATACAGGGTTGAGGTTGATTCCAAAATATATATAGTTTGAGTTGTGATCAATACTGAGATACGTATACACTGGGTCGTGGATTGATTCAAGATAATATTTATCGATTTATTTCTGTACATCTAACTGTGGACAACTAGTTGTAGGTTACTAACGAGGACAGCTGACTTAATAAACTTAAAACATCAAAATATATTAAAAGTGTTGTAAATATATTTTGAACATACTTTGATATATATGTATATATTGTTATAGGTTCGTGAATCAACCAGTGGCCAAGTCTTACTTCCCGACGAAGTAAAAATCTGTGAAAGTGAGTTATAGTCCCACTTTTAAAATCTAATATTTTTGGGATGAGAATACATGCAGGTTTTATAAATGATTTATAAAATAGACACAAGTACGTGAAACTACATTCTATGGTTGAATTATCGAAATCGAATATGCCCCTTTTTATTAAGTCTGGTAATCTAAGAATTAGGGAACAGACACCCTAATTGACGCGAATCCTAAAGATAGATCTATTGGGCTTAACAAACCCCATCCAAAGTACCGGATGCTTTAGTACTTCGAAATTTATATCATATCCGAAGGGTGTCCCGGAATGATGGGGATATTCTTATATATGCATCTTGTTAATGTCGGTTACCAGGTGTTCACCATATGAATAATTTTTATCTCTATGTATGGGATGTGTATTGAAATATGAAATCTTGTGGTCTATTGTTACGATTTGATATATATAGGTTAAACCTATAACTCACCAACATTTTTGTTGACGTTTAAAGCATGTTTATTCTCAGGTGAATACTAAGAGCTTCCGCTGTTGCATACTAAAATAAGGACAAGATTTGGAGTCCATGTTTGTATGATATTGTGTAAAAACTGCATTCAAGAAACTGATTTCGATGTAACATATTTGTATTGTAAACCATTATGTAATGGTCGTGTGTAAACATGATATTTTAGATTATCATTATTTGATAATCCACGTAAAGCTTTTTAAACCTTTATTTATGAAATAAAGGTTATGGTTTATTTTAAAAATGAATGCAGTCTTTGAAAAACGTCTCATATAGAGGTCAAAACCTCGCAACGAAATTAATTAATATGGAACGTTTTTGATCAATAAGAACGGGACATTTCATAGTATTTAACCCACATATATAAGCAAGAAGTCAGCTCACTTCTTCCATATTCTGGAAATTTTTCAAACACCCGTACCTAATTTCTTACCACTTGAAAACCCTAGATTTCTAATTTGTGTTCTAGAGCTTAAATCATTCATATCATCTTGTTCTCTACAATTTAATGAGTCTTTAGAGGTAAGAATCAAAGTATTTCAAGCTCTAATCTTCAAGAAAATGATGATTTTGTGTTAACTTTGTTAAAAGAGCAATTTTGAGTCAAAATGGTTGATTTTGATGTTGTTTGTGTTAAAATCTTGTGGGTTTATGTTTATTGATGTTAAGTGTAACTGATTTGGTCAGTTTAGAGGTAAGAAATGAGCTCTAGAGCACAAATTGGTGATTTTAGGTCGAAACCCGTCAGTTTTCTGCTGCTGCTGCCCGATAAATAGAACTGCACGGTTGCAGCTTGCAACCGCACGGGTACAAGGTGCAACCGTACGGGTGCATGTGCAACCGTACGGATACAGTGGTGTTGGTGCAACCGGGCAGTATGTGTGCAACCGTACATATGCATGATGCAACCGTACGGATGGACTTGCAACCGTACGGATGCATGTTCAACCGTACGGATGCATATCAGATCAGTAGTTGTTGTTTAATTTAGCTATTTTCTAGCCGTTATGCTGTCTGCGTGACTTATTATAATCAGGATGTAAATTCTGAAAATGCATAAGTGTTCGGTGGACTTTTAGTGACACTTTTGTTACTTATTTACTGTACTGTGCTGTTTTGTGCTAACGGACAGAAACTAACTTGATTTGCCTTATGTTCAGGTGATAAGGATAAGGAAGCCGCTCAGTGATAGATTATCTGAGCTAGTTGCGGGTATTCAGTGAGTGGGACTATCTCCGGATAGAGTATTAAGTAGCTGACACGCTACTTGTTCAGACTCTTTACTTTTATGTTTATGCCTTATATGAATACCATGTGTAGTTAGATATTGTCATGCTAGTTAGGATGATTGCATTACTGATTATCTGTGATCATATGTGCGCACTATTAGTTGGACACCAACCGAGGTGGCAAGGTTGGGAACCCACCGAGGCTGCAAGGTAGGGTTGGTGTGAGGTCGACCCTGGTAGCCTGGTTGGGTCTTGATGTTACTGATTGTTCAGTATAGCATAGAAGGACGCATGTGTTGCATTTGGAAGGTTATGCAGTGGATTCAGTAAAGCGGACTATCGGTAGACTGTAGCCTGATCAGCTAAGTCGTGTGCTCGTACAATCCGCCGGTCCTCATATTGTCAGTTGGTGTTATATGCTAGTTCAGTACGTTAGTATATCTGTGACCTTTGCATGTTCAGTTGCTTATGCTTGGTCTGTTAGATAGTATCCATTCACTTAACAGTTATGCTAATTCCCCCACATTTTCACCCCTTGCAGGTTTAGGTACTGCTGGTTAGAAGGGAGATACGGACGGGATGAAGACATGTTTGACTACTAGCTGACTCTGATGTTTTCTGATTTTATGATGTTTTTATGTAACACTGTCATTTTGGAATATTGTAATAACGTTAACTAAGTTGATTTGATAACTTTGGTTTGTAAACGTTAAACAGGGTTATTTTGGTAATTATTAGTACTCCCGCTGTGTTATAAAAAAAAATCAGGGTGTTACAAGATCTCGCGGTGTATATCTAGCGTCGCAGATATGATTTCGAAGGTTTTCAGATTGAACCAAATTCACAAGACCAGATATGATTTTCGATAACATTTTAGTTTGTTACATGTTAGTTCTCTTGAGATGTTGAAAATGATTACACAAGAACTTATATATTTAACCAAGAAGACCTTCAGGAAGAAACCATTTGATTATTGTCCTTCACGTATGGGCAAAAGAAGAATAGGTTTGTCACTCCATACTTCAGTTGTAAATCTCCTTATTTTTCTCCGAGATCTCCACGAGATCTTGTTTTTAGAAGGCAACCGAGAAGAGATGTCCATCTTTCGAGATTTTTCGGTCAATGGGGTCACACTTGGTCAAAGCCATGATTTCTCGGATTTTCTCGTAATTTCTCGAATTTTCACTCATTTCTCGATTTTTTTCTGTAAAATCTCGTAATAATGTATATAAATATACATATATTATTTATATATATAAATTTATACAAAAAACACTAAAAAGTCAACGTTCGAGATCTCCCGAGATTTTTTCGAGATGACGAGATCTCCCCAAAAATGTCCAAACGAGATCTACCGAGATCCGAGTTCTCCAACCTTGCTTCATAGTAAATTGGTTTGACTTGTTAATTAGTTTAAGTTTTAGATTTAGAGTTTTCGATGAATCTGAAAAGGTTGCGAGTGAAAATTGTTAAAGGTAAATTAACTTGATTTGATTATATATGTATACGCTTGGGTTTAAAGACCATACTGATGTACATATTGAATTGAATTTAATCTTTGAATTTGTCTAATCTTGATTTTATATAATTTTATTAATTAGTATGAACAAATTAGGGTTTATATCTGTGAATTTGATGTTGAAAAAGAAGATTTTAGAGAGGGGTGTTAAAATTAGTGCAACATAATCCCTTGATTTATGGGATATTATAATCCCTTGATTTATGGGATATTTCCAAATTATAGATATCTTGCATTTAATATAGAGATTGTAGGATATCTCTTTTAAATCTAGCATTTAATGTTCTTTACTTTTTTGTTTGTATTTAAACCAATGCATGTGATTCATAATAAAATCAATCGAATACACATTTTGTTTTCAGTTGCTTATTTCATATTTTAATTTGTTTACTAAACTTCCATTTACAACAAGTCTTTAGTTATTTTATGGTATCTAGAGCATGGTTATAATTAATCTTTATGCAAATACTCAAAGTTACAAAGCTAAATTCTTTCTATCAAAAATGGAAGTCTCAAATGTAAACAATGGTGGTATGATCAACGGTATGGAAAGACTTGTAGGCAACAACTACAAGTATTGGAAAATGTGTATGGAAGCTTATCTCCAAGGTCAAGACTTATGGGAACTTGTGGCCGGAAGTGATGCCATAATTCCCGTAGAAACTCTTGAGCAAGGTGAGTCACGAAGAAAATGGAAGATCAAGTGTGGGAAGGCTCTCTTTGCGTTGAGGACATCAATTATCAAAGAGTTCATAGAACACGTTCGTGATCTTAACTCGCCAAAAGAGGTTTGGGATACTCTTAAGAAACTCTTTACCAAGAAAAATACCGCACGGTTGCAATTCTTGGAAAATTAGTTAGCAATCTCAAGACAAGAAGGTATGTCAGTTTCTGAATATTTCTTACGGGTGAAAACTATTTGTTCTGAAATTTTAGAGATTGATACAAATGAGAAAATCAGTAAATCTCGATTGCGAAGATATTTAATTCGCGGTTTAAAGAAAGAGAACGTTCCGTTCATAACCTCTATTCAGGGGTGGGCTACTCAACCTTCGGTTGAAGAATTGGAGAATTTACTCTCTAATTAAGAAGCTTTGGCCAAGCAAATGGTCAAAGGATTTGAAAATGATGCGGTATTATTTTTAAAAGGGAAGAACTTCAAGAAAGGTTCTTCTAGCAAAGAAAAAGAAGAAGAGCAAACTAGTTACAAAAGTAACTATGAGAAGAAACCTCCCACATGTTACAAGTGCGGGAAGGTTGGTCATATTAAGAAATATTGTCATTCTAAAGTCACAAAAGCAAACGTGGCTTGTTCAAGTAACGATGATGATGAAGTCAAATGGGAGCAATGTTTTACCGTTGATACGGTTATTAAGAAGAATCAATGGATTATTGATTCGGGTTGATCTCATCATGTGACCGGTGATGGAACTCTTCTTCATGACGTTAGAGATCACAATCAAAATCGAGTTGTAATCACGGCCGATAACTAAACTCATCCGGTTAAAAAGGAAGGTAATGCTATTATTGATGTTAATAATAATACTTTTACTTTGGAAGATGTTTATCTTGTTCCTGAATTGACCAAGAATCTAGTTTCGGTACCTCAAATTACCGAATCTGGAAAATATGTTCTTTTTGGTCCAACGGATGTGAAGGTCCTTGAGAATGTCAAGGAGATTGTGGGTGATGTTCTTTTCACGGGAGAAAAGAAAGGTTCTTTGTTTGTGTTGTCCGCAGGTGAGGCTTATGTGAAGAAAACAAGTCAAACCGACAACGGAGCTATTTGGCATGCTAGACTAGACCATGTGGGATATCAAATGTTGCAAAAGATATTCTCACATAAACTAGTTGATGGAATTTCTCAATTAAAGAATGTTCGTGAGGAAGTAATATGCCAAGGATGTCAATATGGAAAGTTACACCGACTTCCATATAAGAAGTCAACAAATCGAAAACAAGGTTTGCTTGACTTGATTCATACGGACTTGATGGGGCCAACAAAAACACCAAGTTATAGCGGTCATTGCTATGTCATGGTGTTAATTGATGACTATTCTCGGTTTACTTGGGTGAAATTCCTAAAGGAGAAAAGCGAAGCCTTATCCAAGTTCATAGAATTCAAAGAAGCGGTAGAATCGGAATTTGGGAGAAAGGTAAAAGCTCTTAGGAGTGATAATGGTGGAGAATTCATGTCAAATGATTTCTTTACTTATAGTAAAACAAATGGTATTTCTCGCCAAATGACTTGTCCGGATACTCCACAACAAAATGGGGTTTCAGAAAGAAAGATTGCTTACCTTATTTCAATATGCTTATCTTGGTTACATGACAAGGGGTTGCCTAGGGAGCTATGGGCGGAAGCACTTCAATGTTCTTGTCATGTGTCTAATCGGTTACCATCTTGGCCAGGTACACAAAAATCATCTTTTGAGCTAGCTTATGGTGAAAAGCCTAATGTAAGCTATTTCAGGGTGTTTGGTTCTATTTGTTATGTTCATGTTCCAAAATCTAACCGAACCAAACTTGACCCAAAAGCTCGAAGGTGTATTTTTGTTGGTTATGATTCTCACAGGAAAGGTTGGAGGTGTATGGATCTAGAAACAAAGAAGTTCACCACTTCAAGAGATGTTGTATTTGATGAAGTGTCTTCTCAATTTTCTGAATCAAGCAAAAATGGTGCAGAAAATAGAGATTACAAATTTATGTTTCCTAGCTTCGACACTCAAGAAGAAAGTGAGAATGATGGTGTTTCTCAAACTCAAGAAGAGACATGATAGTACTCCAAATGAACATATATTTAGGCACAATATCCTTCCAATATGTAAAGCTTTTAGTTGTAATTGTTCTATTTTTATGTAATATTCGTTTAAATAAATAAGTGCGAAGACAAAAGAAGAAAACTACGATTTGAAGACGCAAATGACCAAAAATCTCAAAAGTACAAAGTACAATCCAAGTGGTTCAATTTATTGAAAAGAAACGTCTAAAAATGACAAGAGTACGAGCTGTGGAACTCAAAGTACAAGATATCTCCGCGTACGA
Source organism: Rutidosis leptorrhynchoides (assembly GCF_046630445.1). Lineage (NCBI taxonomy): Eukaryota > Viridiplantae > Streptophyta > Magnoliopsida > Asterales > Asteraceae > Rutidosis > Rutidosis leptorrhynchoides. The sequence continues at coordinate 133,296,650 of NC_092339.1, forward strand.
AAAGGCGTTCGAAAATCCGGAACCGGGACCAGAGTCAACTATCAACGCGCGACGCAATGGAGCTAAAATGATAAGTCAACTATGCACATGAATATAATATAATATATAAATAATTCTTAAAATTATATATATATATATATATATATATATATATATATATATATATATATATATATATATATATATATATATATATATATATATATATATATATATATATATATATATATATATATATATTATATATTATAAAACGTCTGCAAACTAGAAAACAAAGACATGTGAGCTGGGACAGGCGGTCATGCGATTGCATGGCCAGAAGGAACAAATCTCATGCGATCGCATGGCTTCAGAATGCTGGTCAGGTTCTATAAAAGGCCAGCGAATTGGACGAATTTTACACATCTTTTCTCTTCTCCTCTCTGTAAACATAATATATATATATATTTATAATTTTAATTCTAATTTTAATTTAAGTTTAATAATAATTGGATTATTGTAAGAAATGTTTTACGAGTTTTAAAGTCAGAACTCTGTCCGTGCAATGCTACGCAATTAACCACCACTGTAAGCTATGTTCTTCCTTTTTAATTTAATGTCTCGTAACTAAGTTATTATTATGCTTATTTAAGCCGAAGTAATTGTGATGTTGGACTAAAAATTAAGATTGGGTTATTAGATTTTGTACTATAATTAAGGTTTGGACAAAAGACCGACACTTGTGGACATTGGACTATGACTATTAATAAATAGGGGGTATTGTCTAATTGAGCGACAACTCATTGGAACCTGTCGAACCTATCTTCAAATTAGTTAATCTAATAATTATTAAAATGATTATGTATGTCCTATTTAGTGACGTTTATACGACATCTTTTATGATCATTTAATTAATTATTTGGGTTGGGTAATTGATTATTCATTCTGATCAAGTGGGTAAATTAATATTCATATCTCATTAAAACAGGGGTGGATTACATACAAAGATAATTGGTGTAATTGTTAACAAAGTAATAAAACCTTGGATTACACGCAGTCGATAACCTGGTGTAATCATTAAACAAAGTATTAAAACCTTGTTACAGTTCAAATCCCTAATTAGTTGGAATATTTGACTTCGGGAATAAGGTTAATTTGACGAGCATTTTATAATTATGACCGATGGACTATTACGGACAAAAACCATATAGGTATCAAATAAATCCAGGATAAAGGACAATTAACCCAGATAAATTAATTAAAATCAAAACGTCAAACATCATGATTACGGAAGTTTAAATAAGCATAATACTTTTATTTCATATTTCATCGTACCTTTATTTACTGTCATTTAATTGCTGCAATTTACTTTATCGCAATTTAAATTCTGTCATTTATATTATCGTCATTTATCTTTACGCTTAAAATATAAAATCGACAAACCGGTCATTAAACGGTAAAAAATCCCTTTTATAATAATATTACTCTATATAATTATATATTTTTTATATAAATATAGTTGTTAAAAATATAGCGTTAAACTCAGCTAGCTCCCTGTGGAACGAACCGGACTTACTAAAAACTACACTACTCTACGATTAGGTACACTAACTATAAGTATTGTAGCAAGGTTTAGGTATATCCCATCTATATAAAAAAATAAAACTTGTGTAATTTGTATCATATTTTGTAGTAAAAATATAGTATATTTCGTATACCTTCGCTCGCACATCAAGTTTTTGGCGCCGCTGCCGGGGACTCGACGAAGCGAAACGCTATAAAAAAAAAGATTTTTATCAAGTCTTAATTTACTTTTGTAAAAATACGTTTTAAATATATATATATATATATATATATATATATATATATATATATATATATATATATATATATATATATATATATATATATATATATATATATATATATATATATATATATATATATATTACTATATATTACTATATATATTACTATATATTTTTACGTTTTTTTATTAAAAAGTTTGTATTTTTTTTTAGTTACAAAAACTAATTGGTAGTTTTTAAAATATAAGTTTTTATTTATATAAATATTTTATATAAATTAAAAACAGAAAGAAAAAAAATAATTAAAAGTATACGGGCCACTACACTGTAGCAGCCCAAGACCTAGCCTAGAATCCGAATCCATGCGATCGCATGGCCCATACAAGTAGAACTCATGCGATCGCATGATCCTGTCTGACACGCCTGATACCTCTGCCGACAGCATTAATTACGGAGTATTAATAATTATTATTATTTTTTACCCTAATTAGGGTTTTAATTAATTAATTATTTTTTATTAATTAGTTTTAGTATTATTAATTAATTTGTATTTTAAGTTTTAATTAGTTTTAAAATTAATACTTTTATAAAATAATAATATAAAAATAATATTTTTATAAAAATATGTAATTTTATTACTTTTATATCTTTTTATAAATTGTATATTTTAATTGTTTAATTCGTAAAATTGTATATTTATCGTTCGTAATTAGTTTTAAATATAGTTTTTTTTTTTTTGCCGTAGTTTACTTTTATTTCTAGATTTTTTGACTTTGCCGTAAAATCCCTTAAGTGTTTTTTCTTTAGATTAAAACTTAGGTGCTTTAGAATTTTGCGACGCCGTTTTAAGATTTTAGTGCCTTTTTAAGTTATTGTCGTTTTGGATTTAGAATTTATTTTAAGCTTTAATACCTTTAGACGCAACTTTTAGACTTAAGTTTTTAGAATTCTAAGTTCGCTTTATTTTCTTATTTTTATTTTTTGACTGTTTATTTTTCAAAGTTTTTCGACGCGCTCTTTTTCTTTCTTATTTCTCGACGCTCTAGTTTTTAGGACATAGAATTTTCTATTTCTTCTCTAAAATTTCTTTAAACTTCGACGGAAAATTATTTTAAGCGGTTAAATTGATAGACATCCAAAATTTTCTGGTTCGTAGTAATAGTTGGATTTGTTAGTGGCGAGTTGTGGGCTTCCAATTTAAAGGGTCCTGGCTACCTGCTGCATCTATTGGCTATTCGAAACGTGAGCAAAATCAAAAAAGTCTATTAATTTGATAACTTATATAATTTTTATCTTTTATAACTAATAGGATATTCAGTGAATGCACCGAGCAAAACGTTCACCACCTTTTATACGTTTACCACCTGTAACTCGATCAAGACATCTAGCCAATATTGTCGCCATTGATTTTTCTTTAGAATCGTCATCTAGTCGACCAAGTACTCCAATTCAAATTTCTGATAATCCATTTTTTGAACCCGACTTCACTACCAAGAACCCTGAGGATATTCAAGGACAATTTCAAGATCCAGAACCACTAATCATTACTCCTGAACCACAAACCGTTAAATCTGAATCCTCTAGTAATTTGTATTCAACAATTTCAATTATGGAAGTAACGAAACCTCTAAGTATGGAAGACCGAATGAGAGTCACACGCACGGGCCAAGGTCACGCCATTATTAAGTCAGACATTAATGCGCCAGATTATGAAATCAAGGGACAAATCCTACACATGGTAAATAATCAATGCCAATATAGTGGTACGCCAAAAGAAGATCCAAACGAACATCTTCGAATATTTAATAGGATCTGTACTCTATTCAAAATCAGAGAAGTTGAGGATGAACAGATCTATCTCATGTTATTTCCCTGGACTTTAAAAGGAGAAGCCAAAGATTGGTTAGAATCGTTACCTGAAGGGGCGATTGATACATGGGATGTCTTAGTTAAAAATTTTCTTAAACAATTCTTTCCGGCATCTAAAGCCGTGAGACTTCAAGGAGAAATTGTTACGTTCACTTAAAAGCCAAATGAAACTCTATATGAGGCATGGACAAGATTTGGAAAGTTATTGAGAGGATGTCCTCAACATGGTTTAGACACTTATAAAATATTACAAATGTTCTACCAAGGATGCGACATTACTACACGAAAAGACATCGACATAACAGCTGGTGGTTCCATTATGAAGAAAACCGCAACTGAAGCTCACAAGATTATTGATAACACAGTCTCCCACTCTCATGAGTGGCATCAAGAAAAAGAAATTTTTCGTTCATCTAAAGCGGCTAGAGCCGATTCTAGCCATGACTTTGATTCCGTTTCCGCAAAAATAGATGCTTTCGAGAGACGACTAGAAAAGATGAATAAAGATATTCACGCAATACGAATCAGTTGTGAGCAATGCGGTGGATCACAATTAACGAAAGATTGTCACATAGAGCAAACGATGGAACAACGTGAGAATGTTTCCTACATGAACCAAAGGTCGGGAAATAATTATCAAAATAATTATCAACCGCCAAGGCCAAACTTTAATTGAAATTAAAACATTCTTTACAATTCAAATGGACCCAACAACAACTCGTACAACCAACAAGGTCTGAATAACCAACCAACCCAAAACAACACTTTCAATCAACAAAAACCTAGCTTGTATAAACCACCACAACAAACCGAAGAGAAAAAGTTAAATCTGGAAGAAATGATGGCAAAGCTAATGGAATCTCAAACACAATTTATTACATCTCAAACCCAAACAAATGAGAGGTTTGATCAGTCATTACGAACTCAACAAGCTTCCATTTTGAATCTAGAAAAACATATAGATACTCTTGCTAGCATGATGAGTGAGAGGGAAGAAGGAAAGCTACCGAGTAATACTGAAGTAAATCCTCGGAATGAGAATGTTAATATGGTGTCAACAAATTCTGAAAAACCAGCTCCAGAAGATGGGAAGGTTTTAGATGTGAGTAATAATGAAGAAGTTACAACACCACTACTACCCGAGTATGTAAAGCCAGTAGTGGCACCATACAAACCACCCATCCCGTTTCCAAGAAAAGGAGTTGAGTAGAGCAAGTAATAGGTAATAAAGTTTATGATACCTCTGGAAAGAAGAAGAAGAAGAATAAGAAAATGCAAGAAACAAAAACCGTAGAAGTAAACCCGGTGAAGACAGTTCCACCAAAACTTCCACCCAGGGTGGGTGATCCGGGTGAATTTATTGTTCCTTGTCTACTTAGTGATTGTGTCATGTATGATGCACTAGCAGATTTAGGTGCGAGTGTGAGTGTTATAGCTCTTTCATTATATAAGAGATTAGGAGTAGGTGAGTTAAGTCCAACAGAGATAAGTGTTCGACTCTTTGATCAAACCATTAGGCACCCTGTTGGAATTGCTGACAACCTACCCGTTCAAGTGGGTAATTTAACCTTTCTAGTCGAATTTGTTGTCATTGACATAGAAGAGGACTCAAACATTCCTCTAATTTTAGGTCGACCATTCTTAGCATCCACCAGGGCGTTATTTGATGTAAGAGAGGGTAGAATGACACTTAGTGATCGTGAAAAATCGATCACCTTTGTGAGTCGAAAGTCTAAATCTCCACCAACCAAAACCGTTGAACCAACAAAAATAATTGGTAAGAACCATGTTGTTTTACCAACTCCAACGGTAGTTCTTAGCAATAATAAAACACCTAAGTGTGGGGAAGATGAAGTTACACCTAATGATGACCTGATAACAAAGAACCCCGTTGTTGATGCGAAATTAAATGACCCTGTTATTAACAGTTCAATGAAGAAACTTATTAAACGGATTCGCGATGCTAGAATCAAGGGGAACTTTAAGTTATGTAACTGGTTAGTATCCAATCTATCGCCTAAAGAAAAGGCAAAACTAGTTGAATTTGTGGATATTACACAGGAATCCGACCAATGGCTTAAAGCAAAAGTCACAGATATGCAAGTTGATTATGGTCCAAAAGAAATTGACGATGAAGTTAATCACAATTTCGACACCACAGCTACCTAAGTGTGGGGAGATTCAAATGTTCTAAAAAGAAAACGTTGTCTAGAGTTAGTTATTCTGTTCTCGTGTAGTTCCGAGAATGGAATCTGATTGGTCTTTTCCACTAGCAGACACTAAAGAACTATTTTTCTCCCTCCATTCTGAATTTTTGTTTTATAGGTTTTGTATGAAATTAATATGCTTTTTAAATTTAAGTTTTGTGTGAATTTAAAAACAAAAATTTACTTTATTTCATTAAGTTTAAAAAAAAATGATTTCTAAAATTCATCGTAAGTTGAAAACTAGGTCATGGAACCGAAATTGCTTTACCCGAGGGCGGGGCGAAAAATTTTGTTATCATTATTTTTAATATTATTGATCTAAAGTATACCAAAAAAATTAAAAAACCCAAAATCTTTTCTTTTAAAACAATCGCTTTAAAAACGACAAATTTTAAATTTTGTCGAGGGACGAACTAGGTAAACATACCAAAACTACCTAAAGTAAAAGGAAACAAAATTTTAAAAAAATTATTCATTTAAATTGTTTTAATAAATAAAGGTTTTTTTATAATATATATATATATATATATATATATATATATATATATATATATATATATATATATATATATATATATATATATTATACTACGTATATGTTTGTAGTTTATCTTATGTAAAAAACATGGTAAAACAGCGCATTTTCAAAGACTGGCATTAAAGTTCAGCAAAAGCTACTAATTTTGAAGACAAGACGCAAAATATCAAATGTGATATAAAATAATATGTTTGCAAACTCGGTATTTTTAATCACTTTTCTACACTAATCACCCTCATGAATTTATAATTATAGTCTGGTTTCATGCAAATGAGGGCATTGCATGATCTCAAGTGTGGGGAAGGGTTATAAATTCTCTCGGGTTTACACTTAGTTTACTTGCCAATTTTTGTGAAAATTTGAAAAATTTTCAATAAAATGAATTCAAAATCATGTTTATACATATTTATGAACGATAAAACTAGGTTTTATTACCGAAATTATTGTTACCTCGGAGAGAACATAAATGGAGAAACAACCCAAAATTTAGAATTCATTTAAAATGGAATAGAGGAGAATAAAAAGGCAAAGAAAAAAATAAATAAAAGCTAAGTGTGGGAAGAATTTACCAAGTTATTTAAAACACATATCACATATGTTTGTACAAGATTATTGCAGGTGCTTTTGTTTTGGACAAAATTAACTGTTTTACCCGGTAAATTATAATATAAATAAAAGAATAGATGGATCTACACGATGAATCAATTCCATCATTAAAAGGAAGTAAAGTCTTCCGAAAAAGACACGCGCTTCTTGATTTAGTCAGGAAGTTGTCGTCCAAACCAGCTGTAGGTTGACGAAAAATCTAGAAAAGTCATCTCTAAAATTAGCAGGAAACCCACGGACCTCAGCATCAAACAGGGTCGCCAAGTGGTCAGACTTATCCTAACCATGAGAGGATCTGTCTTGTAAAATGGGGAGGGCGCCGTGCAAATTAGCTTGATAAGACTAATGAATCAGACTCCCATAAAGGATAATCTCCTTAAAGATTAAAAATCAGCTTTTAAGCCTGATATTACTCAATCCTTGAGATTTACCTTAAAGATTGAGAATTCAAACTCATGGAATTCAATGATATCTAAACTCGAGCTTGAACGAGAAAATATTTTGATCAAAATTAAAACCGATTTGTTTTCTGAAAACCTAATTCCAATGCGTTCATTACCATTGAACATAAAATCCTAAGAATTCATCGGAATTCATTAGGTCACCTGAACCAAATCGGGTGTCAACCGTAAGAACGGTGGTTGCATAGCATAGTCGAAGACAGGACCTTGTGCCAGACCGAAAAATTATAGGGTGATCTTTACTATTGCTCCTACAAAGGATAGTAATTGCATCCGACACGTTATAGACCATAATCAAAAGTATGTCACGGGACATTGCCTTAACAGTTGCTTGTTCAATGCTTTCCTTTACAACCGGACGGTAGTTTACTGAAAGGTAATATACGGAGCAAGTATACTAGACGTGTCGCTTTCCTAATACAAGGTTAGCAAATGGGTAACACAAAACCGCAAAGTTTTGAGCTAAAATTTTCAAATCTGAAACCCACAAAACCCACAAAAACATTTTGCAACACCGGTGAAGGGTTATTCTGAAAAACTTGTCTAGGATAAAATCTAGCTTGAATTTTCAAAAGATCAAATGTTTTCATAAAGATTCAATTTCCTTAAAGGATCTAAATTTTCATAGTCATGTGGGACTGTAAATCACATCGTTACTATCATTGTTTATACCGCTGTATCAAAATCACTGATGTATAAAGTGTGAGAATAAAAAAAGTGTTTCGAGTGAAGTATGATTTTATTTTAAGTTCTGTATTGCTTGAGGACAAGCAACGCTCAAGTGTGGGGATATTTGATAGTGCTCCAAATGAACATATATTTAGGCACAATATCCTTCCAATATGTAAAGCTTTTAGTTGTGATTGTTCTATTTTTATGTAATATTCGTTTAAATAAATAAGTGCGAAGACAAAAGAAGAAAATGACGATTTGAAGACGCAAATGACCAAAAAGCTCAAAAGTACAAAGTACAATCCAAGTGGTTCAATTTATTGATAAGAAACGTCTAAAAATGACAAGAGTATGAGCCGCGGAACGCAAAGTACAAGATATCTCCGCGTACGAAAAGGCGTTCAAAAATCCGAAACTGGGACCAGAGTCAACTATCAACGCGCAACGCAATGGAGCTAAAATGATAAGTCAACTATACACATGAATATAATATAATATATAAATAATTCTTAAAATTATATATATATTATATTATATATTATAAAACGTCGGCATACTAGAAAACAAAGACATGTGAGCTGTGACAGGTGGCCATGCGATAGCATGGCCAGAAGGAACAAATCTCATGCGATCGCATGGCTTCAGAATGCTGGTCAGATTCTATAAAAGGCCAGCGAATTGGACGAATTTTACACATCTTTTCTCTTCTCCTCTCTGTAAACATAATATATATATATATATATATATATATATATATATATATATATATATATATATATATATATATATATATATATATATATATATATATATATATATATATATATATATATATATATATATATATATTTATAATTTTAATTTTAATTTTAATTTAAGTTTAATAATAATTGGGTTATTGTAAGAAATATTTTACGTGTTTTAAAGTCGAAACTCTGTCCGTGCAACGCTACGCAATTAATCACCATTGTAAGCTATGTTCTTCCTTTTTAATTTAATGTCTTGTAACTAAGTTATTATTATGTTTATTTAAGCCGAAGTAATTGTGATGTTGGACTAAAAATTAAGATTGGGTTATTAGATTTTGTATCATAATTAAGGTTTGGACAAAAGACCGACACTTGTGGACATTGGACTATGACTATTAATAAATAGGGGGTATTGTCTAATTGAGCGACAACTCATTGGAACCTGTCGAACCTATCTTCCAATTAGTTAATCTAATGATTATTAAAATGATTATGTATGTCCTATTTAGTGACGTTTATACGACATCTTTTACGATCATTTAATTAATTATTTGGGTTGGGTAATTGATTATTCATTCTGATCAAGTGGGTAAATTAATATTCATATCTCATTAAAACATGGGTGGATTACATACACGGATAATTGGTGTAATTGTTAACAAAGTAATAAAACCTTGGATTACACACAGTCGATAACTTGGTGTAATCATTAAACAAAGTATTAAAACCTTGTTACAGTTTGAATCCCTAATTAATTGGAATATTTGACTTCGGGAATAAGGTTAATTTGACGAGCATTTTATAATTATGACCGATGGACTATTATGGACAAAAACCATATAGGTATCAAATAAATCCAGGACAAAGGACAATTAACCCAGATAAATTAATTAAAATCAAAACGTCAAACATCATGATTACGGAAGTTTAAATAAGCATAATACTTTTATTTCATATTTCATCGTACCTTTATTTACTGTCATTTAATTACTGCAATTTACTTTATCGCAATTTAAATTCTGTCATTTATATTATTGTCATTTATCTTTACGCTTAAAATATAAAATCGACAAACCGGTCATTAAACGGTAAAAAAACCCCTTTTATAATAATATTACTCTATATAATTATATATTTTTTATATAAATATAGTTGTTAAAAATATATCGTTAAACTCAACTAGCTCCCTGTGGAACGAACCGGACTTACTAAAAACTACACTACTCTACGATTAGGTACACTGCCTATAAGTGTTGTAGCAAGGTTTAGGTATATCCCATCTATATAAATAAATAAAACTTATGTAATTTGTATCATATTTTGTAGTAAAAATATAGTATATTTCGTATACCTCCGCTCGCACATCAAGACACCTAGTGAAGAAGTACCAACTCAAGTTAGAAGGTCAACAAGAGAAAAGAGACAACCAAAACATCTAAGTGACTATGAGGTGAACACAGTCACAACTTGTTTCTTTTCAGGTGGCTTAACTGAAGAACCAACATGTTATGAAGAAGCTAAAGATTCTCTGGATTGGAGAAAAGCAATGCAAGAGGAGATTGATACATTGGAAAAGAATGAAACTTGGGAGCTTGTCAAGAAACCGGAAGCATGTAAACTGGTTACTTGCAAATGGGTCTACCGTTTGAATATGAACTCGGATGGAACCATTAATAGGTTCAAGGCTCGGTTGGTGGCTCGTGGATTTTGTCAAAGTTATGGGCTTGATTATGATGAAACTATTAGCCCCGTGGCTAAAATGGTAACGGTGAGAACAATAATCTCACTAGCAGCTTACAAAGGGTGAAAATTGTGGCAACTTGATGTGAAGAATGCTTTTCTATATGGAGAGCTTGATCGTGAGGTGTTCATGGAACAACCTATTGGGTTCATTTCAAATCAATTTTCAGAATATGTGTGTCGGTTAAAGAAAGCTCTTTATGGCTTGAAACAAGCTCCGAGAGCTTGGTATGGTAAGGTTGCACAATACCTTGTCTTTTGTGGTTTTAAGATTTTTGATGCGGATTCTAGTTTGTTTGTAAAGAAAGAATCAAGTTTCCATGTTTTGGTGTTATTATATGTTGATGACATAATTATCACTGGAGAAAACGAGTCAGAAATCTCTCGTTTAAGTGATGACCTTTCGGTTCATTTTGAAATGAAGAATATGGGGGAGATTGGATGTTTTCTTGGCTTGGAAGTTGATAAATTAGAAAACGGATACTTTATCTCTCAAAGGGGTTATGCAAGAAGTCTCTTGGAACGTTTCAACATGGGGGAGTCAAAGCCTATGACTACTCCAATGGAACCAAATCTCAAAATGAAGAAAGATCAAGGAAAAGAGCTCAAGGATGTGAAGTTTTTCCAACAAATGGTTGGAAGTTTGATCTATCTAACCATCACAAGGCCGGAAATTGCTTACTCGGTTGGTATTGTTTCACAATTTATGCAATGTCCAACTAATGTTCATCTTGATGCAGCAAAAAGGATCCTTCGTTATGTGAAAGGATCATTAGGCCATGGCTTGTGGTATAAGAAGTGTGATAATGTTTTGTTAAAAGGTTTCGTGGATGCAGATTGGATGGGAGATGCAAATGATCGCCATTCAACTTCGGGTTACTGTTTTAACATGGGTTCCGCTGTTATTTCATGGTGTAGCAAGAAGCAAGATGTTGTTGCTTTGTCTAGCACGGAAGCGGAATACATAGCTGCAACAATGGCGGCTCAAGAATGTATTTGGTTAAGAAGATTGATTGGTGACATACTTGAAAAAGTAGATTATGTTGTCAAATTGAAATGTGACAACGAAAGTGCAATCAAGCTTGCTTCGAATCCTGTGTTTCATGCCCATACTAAGCATATAGAAATGAGATTTCATTTTATTCGTGAAAAGGTTCTTAGCGGGGAGATCGAGCTAGAAACGTAAGGACAAATGCTCAAGTAGCCGACATCTTTACTAAAGCTCTAATGAAAACCAAGTTCATGGAATTTCGAGAAGCGTTGGGAATTTTTGATCGAGACTTTGCACTAAGGGGGAGTGTTAAAATTAGTGCAACATAATCCATTGATTTATGGGATATTATAATCCCTTGATTTATGGGATATTTCCAAATTATAGATATCTTGCATTTAATATAGAGATTGTAGGATATCTCTTTTAAATCTAGCATTTAATGTTCTTTACTTTTTTGTTTATATTTAAACCAATGCATGTGATTCATAATAAAATCAATCGAATACACATTTTGTTTTCAGTTGCTTATTTCATATTTTAATTTGTTTACTGAACTTCCATTTACAACAAGTCTTTAGTTATTTTAAGGGAAAACTGAATGGACGAAAAATCCCTTGTGAGAGGAACACATGTGGTCACTTAACAAAAAAACACTAACGATCGTTAGTGTCGGGGTTCTCAATTTTACAATTGTAAAATTTAAGGTCATCCAGATCAAAATTAAAGAAAAGATCAAATGTGCAATTTTAAACAAATCAGAGACTAACCGCGTAATTTTGTCAATAATTTTTCAACAAGAGTAAATCTAGTGCTATATTAATTTATGTCCACTAGAATTGCTAAATATGATGTAGATAATGATCTAATATAAATGTTCGACATAGATTAATATAATCTTATCACTGATTACTATTACAACCCTCAAACGATAGCAAACATTAAGTTGCTCTAAATTTACACACCCTCTGTATCAAGTTAAATCAAACGAAACATTATGCTTAATGTATTACTAACGCACGAAATGGATATTAAAAATATAGTATCTTAAAGTTTGATCACATAAAATTGCAACTGTTTCATCTAGTAAACAACGAAACAGTAACTTCAAGGCTGAATCAAATATACATAGTAGCCACTTCTTGGTTATTTACAAACTGGTCACAAGACTAGTTAAGTACCCGTGAATACACGGGTTTATTCTAAGCAAACATACACAATATGATCACCGGATAAACCATCATCATATATAACAAAGTTTAAGAAGAACCACTATCTTTATATCATCAAATGGTCATCTGACAAACTTTCAATTTACTCGGCTAACATTTTCTTACGAAGACGAACTTGTGACTTGAAGTATATGTACGTTTTTTTCTAATTGAACATAGAAAGCCAAACAACAACCATTATCGTTATGTATCGCGATTAAATATCTAAAAGTAAATATCTTAAAATACATATCTTAAAGTACATATCTAATATATGTATAGTGATAGAAAACTAATCTTATAATCATAGTATAAATTCAGTAAAAATGAAGAAGGATAGGTAAAGAAAATATTTTTTTCTCACCATAACATCAATGAGTTTATAACACCCACCAACTAAACCATGCATAGCATGATGGAGAATCGTGTGTACTTTTACCAATTCAGATTAACACAGCGGATATTTAAAATAATAATCTTTTATTATTTACACAATTAAATAATCATTTATTTAATAATAAATTCACACGATTAAATAAAGGTTATTTAACAGAACTTTCACACGATTAAACCGTCCCATTAGATCCAGTTACAACACTAATAATTGTCATGAATATAAAAGCACAACGTGGAGTTAACGATATACCTTTGCGAATTAATGTCCATGAGTAGGATGAAACGAACCAACGAACCGCCTTTAGAAGAGAAACCTACGACCAAAGGATATGATCGTCTCTTTGGATAGTCCACTACACTTTCAAACAACATCAATGGATGCTAGTCCATACCCAAGTAATTTATTATAATAATCAAATTATTATAATAAATATAAATATATAATACTCATATCCGTTTCGTTTTCTTCTTTCAAAAGAAAAATAAAAATCAAGATGTGATTTTTTTGTCTTCGTAGGTGTGACGCCCCGTACTAAATCATCATGTACGGACCATCAACAACAGGATCATTACAAGGTTAAGTACTATATGCGCTTTCAAAACAGAGTTTGCATTCATTAATAAAAGGTGACGTCATAACTAACGTCAAATGTTTTACAATCCAAAAGCATGCTTCGCTAAGTAGAAGCAATAAATAAGTGTACGTGACCCCAAAGGTCGTTACATAACATAGTTTCAAAAGAAAAATAAGTTTGAATGCAAGATAAGTAGTCATGCGATAACAACTCTAAGCAGCGGGTTCTACAGCATGACTAGTACACAGCGGAAGCAACCTCAAGCACCTGAGAAATACAAGCTTAAAAATATCAACACAAAGGTTGGTGAGCTATAGTTTAAGTATAACAGTAATGTAAGTAGGCCACGAGATTTCAGTGCTACAACGAGCGTTCAAAAGTATGTAAAAGTATATGCTTAACCGTGGGCACGTGGTAACTAACTTAACGTTTAAAATACCCCCTGAAAGTACACTTGGCGAGTGCGTATGTTTACGAAGTATTAAACACTCGTTGACTACTAGCGCGACTAGCCCGAGTGGGGATGTCAAACCCTATGGATCCATATCTAAGATTCGCGTTCATGGTTCAAAAACCAATGATTAAACGTTACCGAGCTAAAGGGAATGTTTATGCCGTTGTATAACCCACCACATATATAAGTTTAAGTACCCGTGCCTAGTATGTAAAACATAAAATCTGCATGTATTCTCAGTTCCTAAAATAAGTTAAAGTAAAAAGGGAATGCTATAACTCACAATGATAATGTAGTCGTAAAGTCGGTTCGGAAAGGTGTGCAAGTAATCGGTCCGAAGGTCCTCAACCTAAGGCAAATAGTACTAAGTCAGTAAATCGTCTTAATAGGTTTAAAAGTATGTAAATAAGGTCTTAAGGGTCATCATCATTCATCATCAAACAAAAGGCGTAAAGTAAGTTTCGTTTATGAAAGTAGTTTACAATAAAGGCTGACTTCAGTCAGTCACCACGGCCTCTACCCTTACTGAATTAAGGTGAGACCAGTGGCCATGGCTCCGTCTATGAGTCCCTTAAGTGTGGTAAAATTTACAGAATCAAACTTGTCTTGGTTTGACCGTGGCGACGGTCTAAGTGCGAGTAGGTCAGAAATTTCTGCACAACGTTAAAGGACATAGTGACGATCGGAGGGCCATAAATCCTAAACCGTAACTCGGATTAAGACGAGTCCTATATGAAAAGTTATCTACTCGAAATGATCTATTTGAAAATCATGGTTAGAATAGCCCAGGTCTACTGGTCTGTTACAGAAACAGCAGGTCATTAGGTTTTGGACAGAAACAGTAAGTTTGAGTTCCGGTGGTCTTGGTGCTTGATGTTCATCATGGTTCTCATCCTTGATGCATATAGCTTCAAGTGTACAACTCATTGATGTATCTACATCATCTTAACCAAGTCTTGACCATCATAACCCTAGTGCAAGTCTAAGACATGAAGCACAACTCACTTAAGAGTTGCATGTAGTTTGATGAACCAAAGTTACATCAAAGTCTTAGGTTTGACACTTACATGAACTATAATAGAAATATTGAACTCTAAACTTGAAAATAAACTAACTAATCAAGATCTTAAGATGTAGAACATAGTTCCTAGTTAGATCTTGAAGATCCAAGACCCAAAAGTCTAGATCAAGCATAAGTATACAAAGTTATTTTTAAAGAAAACTTATTTACATGTTCTTGAACCTTTAAGTTATCTTTTAGTTCCAAGAGATATGAGATCAAGACTAACTTGTAGTACTTGACCAACAACAACCAAAATCATACAATTAAAGTGCAAGTAACACTAAATAAACAAGTAAAAGGTTCATGGTTTGTTCATACTTTTAAAGATTCAACCAAGGTTTGATCTTTAAGTAAAGTAAACTTTAAGTTTACTTCAAGAACTACAAGTATGAATTTAACAACTATGAACTTACAACCTTTGAAACAATAAAGTAGAACATAACTAGATAGATTATGTTCTTGTTGTTCTTGTTATAACAAGATAAAGATGAAGAATCAAACTAGTAAGTTTATTCTTGAAATCATGAAAGTAAGTAACAAGTATCTATAAGTAAGTAAGCTACAACAAGATCAAGTAACAAACAACAAAAGATGATGATGATTAAATGATGTTGGAATTCGGTTTTTGCAAGAGGAAAAGAAGAAGAAAAGGTTGTTCATAATACTTACAAGAAAGTAGAGAAGAAGAGAGAAAAAAAAAGTTGAAAGAATATGAGAGGTAAGTGTGTGTTTGATTTGTGAAGTGAATACAAGTGAGAAGTAATGAAAAATGAAAACCAAGAACCCATCTAAGGGCCTAAAGGCCGATGGCCAGCAGCCATGGGAGGGAGAATAGGAGTGTTTAGTGGTTACATGCTTGTTAAAGTTTGAAAAGGTGGATAAAAGGGGTGGTTACATGGGGATTAAGAGCCAACTATATTTCAAATGCAACAACTAACTAGTTCCATCTTAATTTGATACTTACACTTTCAAGACATGGGCTAAAAGGTCAATTAATAATGTAGGGTGGGCTCATAAGCCCAAAGTCAAGTGTCCATTAGCTTTAAACAAGCCCAAGTTTCAATAATAACAAGTTAAACCAATTAAAGCCCAAGTAACTAACTAAAAGCCTTAGTTAATTAAAATGATTAATAAATCTTAATCATGAATGCAAATAATATCTATAAATATTATTCGTGAAGTTTTGTGTCTCACAAAGATGTTTCGGGCACTTAAAAGTCAAGTACGGGCAATCATGGCAACATGTAAATGTAATATCATACATTCGTTTAATCACACGTATTAATAATAATAATTATTAATAAGTAAACGTTGGAAAATCCAGGGTCGTTACATTACCCACCTGTTAAAGAAAATTTCGTCCCGAAATTTTAAGGAGTGACCAACAATGGTACCGTATTCGCACAAGAAGGAGCGTATCATAGTTCTGTGAGACCCGTGGGCTCAGGAGTAAGTTATCTACCTTGAAAGGTACTTCTATGAAAGTGAGAATAGGTATATGCCGTTACTTAAGCCTCTTGTCCTAAGAGGTTAACAAATTGATTTTATTTCTGATTAACAGGAGTATGTGATCTGAATGTATATCTACAAAAAGGAAAGGTGGTGTGTTTATCCTTACAGGCATCTTCAGTAAGCTGGATACGTGAAATGCATCATGAATGTTCCTAAGCTCATCTAAAACATTGAGCGTGTATGTCGTAATATAAGCTGACAGGTAGAATGGGAAACATAGTGATTACAACCATGCAATTTGATGTATGGATAGCGCTAGCTACGGATTTTACCAACCCCTTGGTTTCGAAAGGAGGCCATAGGCATAGGAACTCAATATTTAAGAACGTCTCATTTGAGTAAGTGAATCGAAATTTTAGCTGAAAGTGACCAACCGAACTTGCAAGCCATAATTATTCATAGTGTCTTCAGGATGGTCTGAACGAACAAGGAGGGACATTACCTAGTTTACCATACTACAGGTGAACCTATCCTTGGATGAAATGAAAACACGGTTCCGCAATGTAACCTCATCCTTTCAGTTACATGTTGAAGTTAGGGTTAACGTTAACTAGAGCAACATACAGTTGCAACCAATGAAGGAAGAAATATATAGAGTATCCACATGAGTGTCGTAAATGTCTTAAGCAGTCCCCTCCCAAGGGTAACAAGATTCATAGGCTCTCAAAGTTTCTTACATTACATTTCCAAAAGAAAGTCGCACGAAAGGCGTGGTCTTGAACGAGAGTGAACTCTTCGAGTGGTTCGTTTTGAATTTATCCGAGTACTTAAGGGGATGCGCGAATGAGGAGATACGTAAACCCTTGGTCCTAATGAATGGCTTACTCCGAGTGAAAAGAACCTCCAAAAATGATTCTTGTGTCTCAACATACTTATTCATAGAGATGAAGTTTACGAGGGTGTTGTGATTCGCCGTGAAGTATTGAGAACAGTAATCCACCTAGTACCTTTCCTACGATAGGGTGACCAATGAGTGTACCTCAGAAAACTGATTTATCGGCTCGCGTTTTTATCATGTCTAACTTTAAAGGAACATTTTTGTGGGTGCAAAGATTTTCTAACAAATTTTATAAAACCGCCATTCAAAGTGGCTCGAGAATTTTAACAGAGACCTTAATAGTAGGTTTCATTCCTAACGGAGGGCGAGAGAAAGTGTGATCCTTACATGGTGTAGTCTAATACGAAGCCTTTAATAAAGTCCACCGAGGGAGTTTTGAAAAGCAAAACCTTTAAACGTTTGTTGTGACCACATAAACGGACGAAGTTCCTAGTAAATTTAGAAGTAGGTACAACGTGTACCATTTTGCTCAAAACTATTTGACTTAAGTTGAATAGCTCGGTAAAGGAGCGTTTTTTTTTTTTAATAATTTGAAGATATAACTTAGTATCAAAATAAGTAAGTATAAATTTATACATATATGATTTTATAAATCGTTTAAGTGACCGAATAGTTTTTAGTACCTTCATTGTCTGTAAATCTTGTGAGGACAGTACAAATAAACGTGTAATTTTTTTTTGATAAACATAGTTTTTCGCATTTCAAAGGTTACGAGTTGAAAATATTTGAGTGAAAAAGCTTGAAATCCTTGGGTGACCAGTTACTAGGTAATGAAAACTAATGATATAAATGCAGTTTTGGTAATTATCAGGATACAAGTCTTTGGGCCAAAAATATTTTCGTGCGAAGCCGTTGCTAAAAAGTGAGGTACGAAGGATAGAGCACGAGGATGAGAAGTTAATCGCTTCTTGAATTTGCAAAAGGCTAAACAGGCCGCGACTAATAATGAAGTCAGAATACCGATGGTGTTAATGTTACTAAATGAGAGTTTCTTGGAATGAGTTAGGACTTAGAGTTATGTAAGGAAGAGCATTGTTCTAGCCGGTGTGGTGAAATAAATCCATGGGGTGATGCAATAGTTTTGAATGGTTTATGTGGATGTCCGAAGGCCTTGCATGACGTGGTAGTCAGTGACTTTATCACATATACATGAATCTCTCGATTTCGACGGTTATAAAGCCTTTATGATGACTTGGATACGGATAACAAGAAAAGTTTTATATAATAAGCAACGAAAATTTTATAGAAATTGTTTATGGTGACAATGTAAGAGAAGAAACGAAGTTCTTAGTAGATTAGGGTTATGTACAACACGTACCGTTTAAAGTATCATATCTTTTGAATAAAGGATTTGATTTGTAATAGTGAAAGTGAAGTTTCGTATGTACTTGTCAAAAATAGGTAATCATTTACTTTATATTTTTTTTTTTTTTTATATAATTGGTATGATTTCAAAAATTTGTATGAATGACGAACAAAATAAGTTTATTTTTCTTATAAAGCTTTGAGAGGATAGCACAGTAAAATAATGGGTGTAAATTTGGTAAACAAAATTTTTATATTTCGGGGGATACATGTTGGAAGAGATTGATGAGAACCGAGTAAAAGACTTTTGAAAATTTGGAGTGATATTTGAGGTAATAAAAACCATTGAATTTATGTATGATTGACGACTATTAGTAGGGCATAAGTCCTTTGACTAAAAATGATTAAGTGTGAAGTTGTTGCTTATAAGTGAGTTACAAATGGGGGAGTATGAGGATGAGAGTTAACCACTCATTGATTTTAGGAAAATTTCGAACTGGTATGACGGATATCGAGGTAAGAAGGATGATGTTGTTGTTATCACCGAATAAAGATTTCTCGTAATAAGCTAGGACTTAGAGTTGCGTAAGAATGAGTATCAAAATGAGATTCTTGGGAGATCTTCAATATAGGCTTTGAATTGCTGAAGTGACGGAATACTATCTTCCTTAAGTATTGTTGTGCAAGTTTGTCCATTGTATCGATTTATTTCATGGCTAGAAAGTAAGCAGTTTTGGTGAGACGATCAATAATAACCCAGATGATGTCCTAACCATCTTACCGCCT
The DNA here is from genome assembly GCF_046630445.1 of Rutidosis leptorrhynchoides. NCBI lineage: Eukaryota > Viridiplantae > Streptophyta > Magnoliopsida > Asterales > Asteraceae > Rutidosis > Rutidosis leptorrhynchoides. The sequence goes on from NC_092339.1 coordinate 133,316,410, forward strand.
TTGGTATTTTAGCGATGAATTCCTTCCCATTTCTATTGTGAGATTTCGAGTTGTTGTCATGTAACTAATAAGGTTCAGTTCTCGGGCTACATCTCTTCCCATAATAGTTTCACCATTTTTGCGAGGTATACTAATAAATTTTCCCTCATTATAAACAAATTCCACTTTCATCCTTGAAAGTCAGTTCGTTCTAACTATTTCCTCAAAGCTTCCTAGCTCGATGAGTATTAGGTTAATCTTAAAGTTCATCCCAAATCAAATCTTACTGTACTACTGTGAAAAACAAATTCTATCAATCTTCTCAAATAACATATGCCTGTACGTAGGTAACTATTTCTTTTCAACTACTACATTAAAACTCCCAAGTTTGGTTAATATGAGGTCATCTCCAAATGACCCACCTGTTAATCTTAAAGTACTACCTTAAATTATTCCCCTATCTTCCTCAGTTTACCATTTGCTTGTGTCCTATAGAATACTTAATTCCCATGGTTGTTGATGGTTTATTAGTCGTAACACTAAGGTTCTTAGATATATGGTTTCTATCGCTCCAATATTAAACAGCCTTGAGACAATAAAACGTTGTGATGAAACGTACCCTAACCAAAATTAGGATCCACGCGAGTTTCTATAACTGAGATAACGATTGCTCTACCACAAGTTAGTACAAAGTTTTTCCTATTTGAGAACTTTTTCCTTAAATGGCCAGGGTGTCGATCTCAAATACAAATTTTTCGGGTTATCAATTCTGCAATCAAGGCCCCTCTGGTACAGTATCTGGGTTACGTGGTTATTCCTTCCCTACTTTTAACAGGTTACAATGTGTATGCTCAACTAATTCCTAACAAAATTTTTCCCTGGATCACCCCATATCCCTCATGTAGTAACATTGGGACTTCTGCTTGATTTACTTCAATATAATCACGCTGGCCTGGCATCATTATATTATAATAAATCGTACGTTCATTCCAATATCAATCCATATGGTCAATGTAACGTGATCACTTCCAATTATACACAAATTTCATCTAACGGTGCTTTATCTGTGCCAACAAAATAGAATCGACATAACTAATCTCGCAGTTTCTTGATGTGGGTGCGTAGGTTCCGTAGACCATGTATTAATGCTTAAGTGTCCCGAAGTTTCTTCAAAGGTTCGGATTCAGGTAACGTTGTTAGGTTCCTTCTAAATATTCAATCCGGGTCTCGCGTCGGGTTGTACGTGTAGCAAGTAGTAATATGATGTGTTTGAGCATCATTAGAAGGTACTATGACCTTGTGAAAGGAGATGTCCTCCCGACTTATCCAATGTCTAGGGGTGGTAGGGACTTAAGTGCAGAAGTGTCGTTAGATCGTTGAGCAGTCGTGAAGAATGAAAGAGTTAAGTGATGGTCATGAGAGCGTACAGTGTATGTGTCAACTGAACAATCTTCTAGATTGCGTGAAGTAATGTTTCGATCTCTGGAACGGTGGAACAGTAGTAACAGGTGGATTGCACTACTAGTTCTTAGGGTTAGACGAGTGGGGAAAGTAGTTCAGGAAAACATCTGAACCGGGAAGGATAAGTTCTCCAAGTCGGCATAACGGATAGTAGATAGGTAGCAAGAGCGTAATCAGGCATAACAACTACAGCGGCCTAGATCGTTTACATCGGCACGTGGCATGGCAATAGTGACAGTATTATACTGAGGTAACATGCTAAAGGCAGATAGTAGCATGTAGTAATATAACACAGTAGCATGCAATCGAAAGCGAATAATAGCATGCAGTAGTGAAATCACATAGTAGCATACGTCATATAGCAGTAAAAGTAAGCAGCAGCATGCAGTAAGTTCAGCGGAAACAAGAAAACTAGCAAGTTGTAGATTAGTCCTATTAGTGAATCCTACTCGGGTCGGTCTTAGACTCACTAATGCAACCTAATTCCCTACAACCAATGCTCTGATACCAAATGTGACACCCCGTACTAAATCATCATGTACGGACCATCAACAACAGGATCATTACAAGGTTAAGTACTATATGCGTTTTCAAAACAGAGTTTGCATTCATTAGTAAAAGGTGACGTCATAACTAACGTCAAATGTTTTACAATCCAAAAGCATGCTTCGCTAAGTAGAAGCAATAAATAAGTGTACATGACCCCAAAGGTCGTTACATAACATAGTTTCAAAAGAAAAATAAGTTTGAATGCAAGATAAGTAGTCATGCGATAACAACTCTAAGCAGCGGGTTCTACAGCACGACTAGTACACAGTGGAAGCAACCTCAAACACCTGAGAAATACATGCTTAAAAACGTCAACACAAAGGTTGGTGAGCTATAGTTTAAGTATAACAGTAATGTAAGTAGGCCACGAGATTTCAGTGCTACAACGAGCGTTCAAAAGTATGTAAAAGTATATGCTTAACCGTGGGCACTTGGTAACTAACTTAACGTTTAAAATACCCCCTGAAAGTACACTTGGCGAGTGTGTATGTTTACGAAGTATTAAACACTTGTTGACTGCTAGTGCGACTAGCCCGAGTGGGGATGTCAAACCCTATGGATCCATATCTAAGATTCGCGTTCATGGTTCAAAAACCAATGATTAAACGTTACCGAGCTAAAGGGAATGTTTATGCCGTTGTATAACCCACCACATATATAAGTTTAAGTACTCGTGCCTAGTATGTAAAACATAAAATCTGCATGTATTCTCAGTTCCCAAAATAAGTTAAAGTAAAAAGGGAATGCTATAACTCACAATGATAATGTAGTCGTAAAGTCGGTTCGGAAAGGTGTGCAAGTAATCGGTCCGAAGGTCCTCAAACTAAGGCAAATAATACTAAGTCAGTAAATCATCTTAATAGGTTTAAAAGTATGTAAATAAGGTCTTAAGGGTCATCATCATTCATCATCAAACAAAAGGCGTAAAGTAAGTTTCGTTTATGAAAGTAGTTTACAACAAAGGCTGACTTCAGTCAGTCACCATGGCCTCTACCCTTACTGAATTAAGGTGAGACCAGTGGCCATGGCTCCGTCTATGAGTCCCTTAAGTGTGGTAAAATTTACAGAAGTAAACTTGTCTTGGTTTGACCGTGGCGACGGTCTAAGTGCGAGTAGGTCAGAAATTTCTGCACAACGTTAAAGGACATAGTGACGATCGGAGGGCCATAAATCCTAAACCGTAACTCGGATTAAGACGAGTCCTATATGAAAAGTTATCTACTCGAAATGATATATTTGAAAATCATGGTTAGAACAGACCAGGTCTAATGGTCTGTTACAGAAATAGCAGGTCAGTAGGTTTTGGACAGAAACAGTAAGTTTAAGTGAGTTCCGGTGGTCTTGGTGCTTGATGTTCATCATGGTTCTCATCCTTGATGCATATAGCTTCAAGTGTACAAATCATTGATGTATCTACATCATCTTAACCAAGTCTTGACCATCATAACCCTAGTACAAGTCTAAGACATGAAGCACAACTCACTTAAGAGTTGCATGTAGTTTGATGAACCAAAGTTACATCAAAGTCTTAGGTTTGACACTTACATGAACTATAATAGAAATATTGAACTCTAAACTTGAAAATAAACTAACTAATCAAGATCTTAAGATGTAGAATATAGTTCCTAGTAAGATCTTGAAGATCCAAGACCCAAAAGTCTAGATCAAGCATAAGTATACAAAGTTATTTTTAAAGAAAACTTATTTACATGTTCTTGAACCTTTAAGTTATCTTTTAGTTCCAAGAGATATGAGATCAAGACTAACTTGTAGTAATTGACCAACAACAACCAAAATCATACAATTAAAGTGCAAGTAACACTAAATAAACAAGTAAAAGGTTCATGGTTTGTTCATACTTTTAAAGATTCAACCAAGGTTTGATCTTTAAGTAAAGTAAACTTTAAGTTTACTTCAAGAACTACAAGTATGAATTTAACAACTATGAACTTACAACCTTTGAAACAATAAAGTAGAACATAACTAGATAGATTATGTTCTTGTTGTTCTTGTTATAACAAGATAAAGATGAAGAATCAAACTAGTAAGTTTATTCTTGAAATCATGAAAGTAAGTAACAAGTATCTATAAGTAAGTAAGCTACAACAAGATCAAGTAACAAACAACAAAAGATGATGATGATTAAATGATGTTGGAATTCGGTTTTTGCAAGAGCAAAAGAGGAAGAAAAGGTTGTTCATAATACTTACAAGGAAGTAGAGAAGAAGAGAGAAAAAAAAAAGTTGAAAGAATATGAGAGGTAAGTGTGTGTTTGATTTGTGAAGTGAATACAAATGAGAAGTAATGAAAAATGAAAACCAAGAACCCATCTAAGGGCCTAAAGGCCGACGGCCAGCAGCCATGGGAGGGAGAATGAGAGTGTTTAGTGGTTACATGCTTGTTAAAGTTTGAAAAGGTGGATAAAAGGGGTGGTTACATGGGGATTAAGAGCCAACTATATTCCAAATGCAACAACTAACTAGTTCCATCTTAATTTGATACTTACACTTTCAAGACATGAGCTAAAAGGTTCATTAATAATGTAGGGTGGGCTCATAAGCCCAAAGTCAAGTGTCCATTAGCTTTAAACAAGCCCAAGTTTCAATAATAACAAGTTAAACCAATTAAAGCCCAAGTAACTAACTAAAAGCCTTAGTTAATTAAAATGATTAATAAATCTTAATCATGAATGCAAATAATATCTATAAATATTATTCGTGAAGTTTTGTGTGTCACAAAGACGTTTCGGGCACTTAAAAGTCAAGTACGGGCAATCATGGCAACATGTAAATGTAATATCATACATTCGTTTAATCACACGTATTAATAATAATAATTATTAATAAGTAAACGTTGGAAAATCCAGGGTCGTTACAGTAGGCCTACAGCCAACAAGAACTAAGGAGTGCTTTTTGTGACCTTTTTTTTGTCGTATAATATTCAAGGCCAAAAAAAAACACTTGATTTGAAACAAGAAATAATACTCCGTAAAAATTTGCTATTTGCAAGACTAAATATCTTAAGCTTGTTTCGAAAACGGTGGAACATTTGTTGTTTTTCTTTTTCTTCTCATATGACCCCAAAAAGCCAAAAAACAAAGTATATATAATCATAAAAACCGACTCATCTATATATGTATATTATTTTGTTTTGATTTAACGTGTACAAAATAAGTCGGTGATAACCAAAATCATGACGAAGATCAATTCCATATTTAGTTAAGACTTAACCACCAAGAAACGCGATTTCCATTTAATTATGATTAATTAATTAATTAATTTAAAATGAGTATTTTAATTTTTTCGTTACTTGAGTAATATATATACAACATATATATATATATATATATATATATATATATATATATATATATATATATATATATATATATATATATATATATATATATATATATATATGTATATATATATATATTTCTTTTGACGTCTAGGTGTATATATGTGTGACCCCAAAGGCTCAAATGAACTTAGCCATATAGTTATATGTTTTACCTTGCACACAAATCCTACAGACTCCCACTTGTGCACGATACAACACCAAGTAACTATACAAACAATGGATACCATCTAGCAACAGGCCATTGTCTCTAAATTCACATGAGGTTAGTTTCTCGAAACTGCTTATGGTAAGTGTTAAATGTCATTCGTCCCTTTGTTTCAGATACTTTACTTAAACTTGAGATATGGATCGTTAGTCATTCTCATTTGTTTAACAATTTTATATCTCGATCTTCGAACTGAATTAGATCACCAAACTAATTAAGTATCATCTTAATTACATCTGGGTGCGGCCACAAAAATATCTTATTCATTCATCGAGGAGCTCAAAAGTATCTAACTCCAAACATTTTGGAGGAACAAATCCTATGTTGCATACACGTGTCTCTCACGAGCTTTACATTGTACCCAATAATGGCCTTTATTACAGCCTTATTCAGGACAACGTTTAACCATATCAAAGTACAATGTTTCACACATCAAAACCGGCGTGCATCTCAAGTCTAAGGACATAAAGACATAATCACTAAAATATTCACTACTGACAACGATCCATGTAGTGATATCTCGGTTGGATCATTCCAATATTCATCATCAATGAATACATATGAATTTTGGTCTCAACAAGTTAACTATTCATCATCAATGAATATAACCAAAACTTCACATTAATCTTAATTCACGTTATTCCCATAACATGACCGATTATGGAGATTTTAAATAATCAACAATTATTCATGGATTAAACATGCTAATATAGAACACAGTGATATAAATGAAAAGGATCATACCAACAGTATATCCGTTCATTAAGATAAAACTGCCTAATGTTCCAAAAATATCCAAAATACCAAATTACAAATGAAAAAGATCAGTAGCATAACGAAGTCCAATATTATTAGCATGATCATCATGCTTGTTGTGCATTAAGGGCTTCGTGAACGTGTCAGCCACATTATCATTTGTATGAACCTTAAGAATACTAATATCATTCATCTTTTAATGACTTCAATGAATGTAGTCAAATTTTCAAAGAATGTATCGGATACCTTTATGTAAATGTGATTCTTTCGCTTGTATAATAACACTCGAACTAGCACAGTACATTATTACAGGAGATGTATTGTTGGATACTATTCCAAGTTCACCAATAAAACTTCCTAATCCGAACAGCTTCCCGAGCAGCTTCTCAGGTAGCAATGCTTTCTGCTTCTGTTGTAGATTGTTAAACCGTGATCGGCCCTGAACTCTTCCAATCAACTGTCTTGCCCATCATGACAAAGACACAACCTGACTGGGATCGAGAATCATCTTGATCAGTTTGAAAGCTAGCATTTGTATAATAGTTAATACTCAACTCCTTTTCCAAACTATCGTAAACCAAGAACATATCTTTAGTTCTCCATAAATACGTAAGAATGTTCTTAACAGCCATCCAATGTTCTTCACCTGGATTCTGTTGATAACAACTCGTCAAACTTAAAGCTAACGAGACATCAGGTCTAGTACATAACATAGCATACATTATGGATCCTATAGCCGAAGCATATAGGATACCTTTCATTCATCTTATCTCATCAGGTGTGATAGGACTTTGAGACTTGCTCAAGATTACACCCTTTTGCACGGGCAATGCTCCGCGTTTAGAGTTCTGCATGCTAAATCTATGCAAGATTTTATCAATGTATGTACTTTGAATCAAACCAATAAGCCTTTTAGATCTATTTCTATAGATCCTAATTCCAAGAATATAAGTAGCTTCTCCAAGATCCTTCATGGAAAAACATTTACCAAGTCAAGACTTGACATCTTGCAAAGTTGGAATGTCATTTCCAATAAGTAGTATGTCATCAACATACAAGATCAATAAGTCTACTTTGCTCCCACTAGCTCTAATGTAAACACAGGGCTCATCTCCGTTTTGAGAAAAACCAAACTCTTTAATTTTCTCATCAAACTTGAGATTTCAGCTCTTGGATTCTTGCTTTAATCCATAAATAGATTTTAGAAGCTTGCATACTTAATTAGGATGCTTAGAATTCACAAACCCTTCCGGCTGAACCATATATACGTCCTCGCTTAGGTCGCCATTTAAGAAAGCAGTTTTGACATCCATTTGCCATATTTCATAATCATAAAAAGCAGCTATGGCAATGAGTATCCTAATTGATTTAATGCTTGCGACTGGTGAAAAAGTTTCCTCATAATTAATTCCTTGAGTCTGAGTATAACCTTTTGCCACAAATAGAGCGTTAAAAGTGTTTACATTATCGTCCATGTCAGCCTTCTTCTTGAAGACACATTTACACCCCACTGTCTTGCAATTGGGTGGAAGATCAATCAAATCTCATACTTGATTATCTTTCATGGACTGCATCTCTGCCTTCATAGAATCTTGCCATTGTCAGATTCTGGATCTTATATGGCCTCACCGTAGCTAGAAGGTTCATCATAATCCCCTAGATGAGGTTCATCTGAATTAATCAGAAGATTTAGCCTCTCAGGTCGATGAGGAGTTCTATTAGATCTACAAATTATAGGTGCAACACGTTCTGGCTTACCAACAGTGTGTTCAGCTTTAACGTGTGGTTGGCTAGTGCCTTCAGAAGGTGTGTTACTTTGTGATTCTTGAATTTCTTCAAGATCCACTTTACTCCCACTGACTTCTTGTAAGAGAAGATCCCTTTTAAAGAATTCAGCAAACCGAGCAGTAAACACTTTGTTTTCAGCTTGGTAGTAAAAGTAGTAACCCATTGTTTCCTTTGGGTATCCCACAAAGTGACATTTGATACCTCCGGGTTCTAACTTTTTTGAAGTGTCACGTTTCACATACGCTTCACAACCCCATACTTTCAAATAAGACAACTTGGGACTTTTCACATGCCATAGCTCATATGGTGTCTTTTCTACCTTCTTGGTTGGAACCATAATGAGTATGCCTGCAGCAGACTCTAGTGCATATCCCAAAAAGACTGTGGTAGAGTAGTCAGACTCATCATGGATCGAACCATATCAAGTAGTGTTCGATTCCTCCGCCCAGACACACCATTGAGTGATGGTGTGTAAGATGGAGTAGATTGTGAGACAATCCCACAATTCATGTGGTCTAAAAACTCTTGATTCATATACTCACTTCTTCCATCAGAGCGAAGTGATTTTAATGGTCTTTCCAAGCTGATTATCTACTTCATTTCAGAAGACTTTTGAACGTTTCAAAAACTTCATGTTTATGTTTCAGCAAGTAAACATAACCATATGTGCTATAACCATCACTTAATGTAATGAAGTAAGATTCACCATTCCGACATTGTTCTAAAAGGGCCACATACATCAGTATGTATTAGTCCTAAAAGATCTTTAGCTCTTTCACCTAAATCAGATAACGGAGCCTTTGTCATCTTTTCATATAAATATGACTCGGCATACATCAAATGACTCACAGCCAGTTGATTCCAAAAATCTACTAGAATGGAGTTTTGAAATGCGTTCTTTGTTTATACGTCCAAGACAACAATGCCATTTATAGGTATTATTCAAGTATTGCTTGAATCGTTTGGCGGTACAAGTATACACAGAATTCTCAATTGAAATCACACTACGCATATCAATTTTAAAAATACCATTACATGGATAGATATTAAAATAAAATATTATTCTTAGAAACTGAAACACAAAAGTGCGTAAATGAAAGTTCAAAACCAACATTTTTCAAACTATGTAGCTCTTAATACTATGAGCGTAATGCCATTGTTTCAACAAAACAATGAGGTCACTTAGAAGAGTAAGTTTATAGGAATCAATATCTGCAGCAGATGCCCAATCCCCATTGCCAACTCGCAAATTCAGTGTGTCTTTCTTCAGTTTAATACTTCTTCTCATTCCCTTTATATTGTTACAGATGTGAAGGCCACAACCGGTAACAAAAGTTCAGGAATCACTAGAAGAAAATATATAACTGTTTATGAATATACTTGATTGCTAGTCTCACCAGCCGTGCCATTTCTCAGCTTAGATTAGAAGATAGGAGAATTCCTTCTCCAATGGCCAACTTTTCCACAATGAAAACATTCAGTGTCTTTTGATAGGTTTTCCTTCTTAGAAGGTGGAATATTCTTCCTAGTAAATGATTTGCCATTTTCCTTCCACAAAGTATTTGGCTTATTCTTTGTCACCCTACCACCCTTCTTCCTCTGCTCATCGAACAACATCCGATAAGCACTTTGCTGAATAGCAACAATTTTCTCAGCAAGAGGATTGAGTAAGGGTTCTTTAATTTTGTTCAACTTCCCTTCATACTTGAGAACAGTTCTCTGGTTGCCGTGTCACTCCAGGAAGTTCGAACAATTGAGTTTATCCATCTCCAATAAAGAAGGAAGTGTGTTTTGGTTTACGTTTTTATTGTTTGACATCTACAACATAGATAAAATTCAATTTAGTATTTTCGATATTGAGCTTTAATAAATTAACTACCCAAGTTTTTATACATTTTTAAAAACAATTAATTTACGAAAACCTAAGATCCACATAGAGGTTCCATAGCCACATCTGTTGATCAGCTAGCAGTTATGGAGTCTATTGGTAGGTAGCGGGTACCAATTGCATTACAAGTGCAACTATTAGATCTTTATGGGACCTAGAGATATATGTAGTCCAACAAACCACTATTATCTACCGGCATGTTTGTCCCATCCTTGTCTCGAACTCAGGTCTCACCGTGAATATAATTAAGTCGTCCAATTTGGAAACAGTTGAAATTCACGCTAGTCTCACGGCTATAATTCAGCCTAGTCTCACTAGATCAGAAAAATAACGAGGAGTGTTTGCAAGCTCATTGGATGACATGACATAAATTTGAAGGGTATTTTGAAAAAAGTTTGTGTTAACGAATAATGCATGCACACAATATTCGTTACACTATTTGTTAAAAATCATTTTAACCAATTATATATGTCGATCGTGTATTATGTGTACAGTTTGTTATTTTATTTCTAGTATAAAAAATAACAAATACACAAACGTGTATCGTTTTAAAATATTTTTAAAAGATGTCGCCCATATATATTATTTGAGTTTCAAAGAACATCCAACTTTAAACTCGTTAGAGTTTAACTTTTTTAAAATCATCAATTTTAATATTTGAAACTCGTTACCGATTTTATTTGATGTTTTCATCAAAAACATTTAGCATATATTATAATCAACAATTAAATATAAATGCGTAAAATAAAACACAACCATGCATACATACACATACATAGCCTAACCCAAAAATCTTATGCTTGATCCCATGAGCCGACATGGGATCAAGATGTCAAACTAAGGACAATCAAAGCTCCCACTTGATTCAAGAACCAAGTGAAAACGTGTCGAACACCATCGTTGTTAACTTGATCCAATCGCCATCTACTAAGCCAACTCCGTGTTGAATCTTTATCTTCAATCTTCATCTTATTAAATTTATTTAAAATTAAAAAATACAATTAATCTAATACTTTTACAATTTGAAATAAACCTAAATACAATACTATGAAATAGAAAATAAATAAAATACAACTCTGGCTTCTTTGGCCTCCAAATAAATCAAAAACAACATGGCATAAAATTGCCGTAACCAACAATCACAACAATCATACATTGGTCGGGGCATTATGAGCTATGTATGCAATCACAATTTAATAACAACATTATTAAACATATATATGGCTTGTCCATGGTTACAATGCATGTGTATAACCATGGAACAAATTAAATATTAAATAACCAACAATTATCCAAGCCATAACTATTAAATTCAAAATTTAAAGAGTGAATTTCTTCAGATCTTATTTGTGCATCATGAGGTAATCAACAAAGTTGACTTTCAAAACCATAAGGTTTTGACTTTTACCAATACACCACAAAGCTAGATCGAAGAAAATCACGCGACAATTAAGATGGTGTTAAAGCGGCTCATGATACCACTGATGGAGAATCGTGTGTACTTTTACCAATTCAGATTAACGCAGCGGATATTTAAAATAATAATCTTTTATTATTTACACAATTAAATAATCATTTTTTTAATAATAAATTCACACGATTAAATAAAGGTTATTTAACAGAACTTTCACACGATTAAACCGTCACATTAGATCCAGTTACACCACTAATAATTGTCATGAATATAAAAGCACAACGTGGAGTTAACGATATACCTTTGCGAATTGATGTCCATGAGTAGGATGAAACGAACCAACGAACCGCCTTTAGAAGAGAAACCTACGACCAAAGGATATGATCGTCTCTTTGGATAGTCCACTACACTTTCAAACAACATCAATGGATGCTAGTCCATACCCAAGTAATTTATTATAATAATCAAATTATTATAATAAATATAAATATATAATACTCATATCCGTTTCGTTTTCTTCTTTCAAAAGAAAAATAAAAATCAAGATGTGATTTTTTTGTCTTCGTAGGCCTACAGCCAACAAGAACTAAGGAGTGCTTTTTGTAACCTTTTTTTTATCGTATAATATTCAAGGCCAAAAGAAAACACTTGATTTGAAACAAGAAATAATACTCCGTAAAAATTTGCTATTTGCAAGACTAAATATCTTAAGCTTGTTTCGAAAACGGTGGAACATTTGTTGTTTTTCTTTTTCTTCTCATATGACCCCAAAAAGCCAAAAAACAAAGTATATATAATCATAAAAACCAACTCATCTATATATGTATATTATTTTGTTTTGATTTAACGTGTACAAAATAAGTCGGTGATAACCAAAATCATGACAAAGATCAATTCCATATTTAGTTAAGACTTAACCACCAAGTAACGCGATTTCCATTTAATTATGATTAATTAATTAATTAATTTAAAATGAGTATTTTAATTTTTTCGTTACTTGAGTAATATATATACAACATATATATATTTCTTTTGACGTCTAGGTGTATATATGTGTGACCCCAAAAGCTCAAATGAACTTAGCCATATAGTTATATGTTTTACCTTGCACACAAATCCTACATAGCATTCACATATCAAACCCTGATTCCAATCACTTAATTACGTGTTTAATTAAAGCATAGAAAAGAAATCAATAACACATCATCAAAACATCTAATATAGACATCATTTATTTACTCCCTAATGAATAACATAGTCACATTTTATAGACTCTTCGACATAGTCAAATTCATACCATATGGTTGCATTTGTCACTTTTCTACAAACACCTTTATGCACTATGATGATGATGACTATTTATCTTCACTTTGAAATGAATAGACTCTTCGATATGGTTGCTATGCACCGTGACTATGTATCAATAGGTACATGTTTTAGGCGAATTTACCTACAAATCAAAGAATATCAGGTTAAAATCAGGACAAAATGCAAAACATTGACCAATATTCGTGTCATTTAATAACCAAAACTCATAATACACAACAAACTGAAGTTAACTAAGATAGATTCTAACCATCAAGAACATAGCCATTGTTCTCATTTTCCTCGTCCAATTCATAATAGTTACAAAGGATACATGAGTATTGGCAGTTTCTTCAAATTGTTGGTTCCAAATGCATGGCGGTCTCCCTGGCCTGCACCCTTACTTTGGTGAGGGTCTGATAAGCAGTTGACTCCTTTCGCTACCATCATCTCTAAAAAAAGGAATATTACATCAAGAATACACAATTATCAATTATAAATCACAATAATAATGAGTATTACATTAATTAGTATGCTAACATCAGCTTGTACCTTTGAACAATATTGTTAGTCTTAGTATAAACAATATGGTTCTATCTATTCAAAACACACCCAAAAACATATTAGCATTATAAAGTTAGAATTATAGACCAAGAAATATATTTATGTTTCAATAACCTAAATAGTAACTATACGAACCTTAATTGGATGGTTAATGTACATAACGAATTGCGTATCGACTCCCTTTAAGCAAATATCCCATTTACCCAATAGGTTAAGATGTTCACACTTTACACAAAACCATCATAATCAAATTCTACAAATTTACAAAAATATTAAACCCAAATCAATAATAGTCAAAACTAGTAAAATATCACCGCGCGTTGCTGCGGTATAATTGATACGAAATTATATGATTTTCAGAAAAAATGTTAAACATTATTTAAAAAAAAATCAATAATTATAATACATATATCGATGCTCAGTATAGTACAAAATGATTATTAAGTTAACTTAATAAAAACGATTTGAAAAATATTACTCATAGTTAACATAATATGAAAAGTTTCAATAAACTTAAAAACAAAAGAGTTTAAAGAAACAGAATAAAAGAAGGTAACTTATAAAAGAAAATCAAACTCTAAATAAAAGGTTAAGGAAAAATAAAACTAAAATTTTTGCTAACGTATGTTCTTATATCATACGTTAAAGTGCATTTAACATATGTTCTTATACCATACTTAGGCGTGTATTAAATATAATTCTGACATTTAAACAAATTTTGAATGCATTACATGCGTCTTAACGTATATTACAGTGTATACTTGTGTTATACGTTAGCAAAATTCAAATTAAATAAGCCGCCTAAATTAAATGAAAGAAATTAATGTTTAATAAATAAGCAAAATTCATGTATTAAAAATTTTGTTTTAATAAATAAATGGTTAACAATTTAATGTTTAACAATATAAATGATTAAAGTGATTGAGTAATGGGGTTGGAAAAAAATAAAGCAAAAGTAATGAGAAGAGAATCGAACTTGTGCTAGTATTGAAGAGAAATGAGATGTGAACCACTGTCAAAAACCTAACTAAAAACTCATTTTTAACACAAATTCAAGTATGAAAACACACAAATCTTACCTTGTTTAGACTCAAGAAATCACTTGCTACTGATTTTCAATAAAAACAAGGATCAATCAACAAGATTTGGAGATTAGGGTTTCAAGAATAGGAGGAAATTAGGTACGAGGTGTGTTTGAAATTTTCAAGAAAAAGCTAGAAATGAGCTGTAATCATGCTTATATATAAGCCATACTCCTTTTGTTTTAGCTTATTTTATAGATATTATAAATTATAAATTATAAATAGTAAAGTAAAAGTTAAAGTAAATGTAACCCAAACGCCAATGTTTGAGTGTAAACGACAAATGATTAAAGTGTTAATTAATGCAACCAAATTATTGGTTGCTAATAGTATATAAGAAGAATGCACGAACTAAGCAATTAAGTATACTATAAAATACTCACCTTTGATTTCTTACCATAAAAATATAAATACAACATCTATAACGTCTATTAAATCTCTAAAATTATAACATCATAATTAACCTTTTTCTTTCATTAAAAAAAAAATAAAAAAGAAAAAAGAAAACAATCTAATGCTTCTAGATAATGTCATTATTATAATTAATTAAAAAATAAAAAATAAATTACAAATATAACTAATACACAAAATCTTAGTACTATTCCTTTTTCAATTTTCACAAACTTAACCCCTAACTTTTATTAATATACAAATTGAACACCCACTTTATACGTATATTTTTTTCAAACTCCACAAACTTATTCCTCTAACTTTTATTAAAATACAAATCGAACCCCCACTTTACTAACTTTTTTTTTAAATAAAACCCGAACGCTAAAAGAAGCAACTTTCACAAAAGGAACAACCCTTCAATATTCGATGTCGAAAAAAATTCTTTTTTACAAAATAGATCAAGACTTTTTTTTTTAACTCGCATTCAAAACAGAGCCCCCGGCGCGAAGCGAGGGCTCCACAACTAGTTTATACAATTAGATACTCCGTAACACCGCATCCTTAAGGGTTTCTCTATTATCCCTTGCAAATCGATGGTCATTCAATATTTGTTTGAAGATTGAAGATTCTTCATCTTCACAAATTATTTCTCCATCCGCTATGTAGACCTCTTAAAGAGAAAAGAAAAAAGTGAAATTAAATTGAATAGAATAGAATGGGGATAGAATGTGGTCATGGATCGATGGTAATTGTGATAGTTTCCAGCCATAATCCAGCTTTACCTTCTAGATGTCGTAATCAAGATTTGCTTCTAGATATTCAAAGAAGGCAACCTTGACAACTTATACGGAAGTAGCAAACTTGAACACGATGACGGCCGCCAACTTCCGCCAACTTCCGCCAACCTTCCTCGTTCACACCATTCACCGCCATAGAATTTTAACTATAAATAGAGGTGCAAACTTCAGTTGTAAATCATCCCAAAAATCACTCAGAGAAGTGTAATCACAACCTAGAGAGTGTGTGTGAGTTTGAGAGTTTTTTTTTGTAAGAGTTTTGTAATTCTCTGTAAATCTATTCTTGTAAGTAATGAAATTCTTATTGATTAAAAACGTTCCATATTAATTGATTTCGTTGCGAGGTTTTGACCTCTATATGAGACGTTTTTCAAAGACTGCATTCATTTTTAAAACAAACCATGACCTTTATTTCATAAATAAAGGTTTAAAAAGCTTTACGTAGATTATCAAATAATGATAATCTAAAATATCCTGTTTATACACGACCATTACATAATGGTTTACAATACAAATATGTTACATCGAAATCAGTTTCTTGAATGCAGTTTTTACACAATATCATACAAACATGGACTCCAAATCTTGTCCTTATTTTAGTATGCAACAGCGGAAGCTCTTAGTATTCACCTGAGAATAAACATGCTTTAAACGTCAACAAAAATGTTGGTGAGTTATAGGTTTAAACTATATATATATCAAATCGTAACAATAGACCACAAGATTTCATATTTCAATACACATCCCATACATAGAGATAAAAATCATTCATATGGTGAATACCTGGTAACCGACATTAACAAGATGCATATATATAAGAATATCCCCATCATTCCGGGACACCCTTCGGATATGATATAAATTTCGAAGTACTAAAGCATCCGGTACTTTGGATGGGGTTTGTTAGGCCCAATAGATCTATCTTTAGGATTCGCGTCAATTAGGGTGTCTGTTCCCTAATTCTTAGATTACCAGACTTAATAAAAAGGGGCATATTCGATTTCGATAATTCAACCATAGAATGTAGTTTCACGTACTTGTGTCTATTTTGTAAATCATTTATAAAACCTGCATGTATTCTCATCCCAAAAATATTAGATTTTAAAAGTGGGACTATAACTCACTTTCACAGATTTTTACTTCGTCGGGAAGTAAGACTTGGCCACTGGTTGATTCACGAACCTATAACAATATATACATATATATCAAAGTATGTTTAAAATATATTTACAACACTTTTAATATATTTTGATGTTTTAAGTTTATTAAGTCAGCTGTCCTCGTTAGTAACCTACAACTAGTTGTCCACAGTTAGATGTACAGAAATAAATCGATAAATATTATCTTGAATAAATCCACGACCCAGTGTATACGTATCTCAGTATTGATCACAACTCAAACTATATATATTTTGGAATCAACCTCAACCCTGTATAGCTAACTCCAACATTCACATATAGAGTGTCTATGGTTGTTCCGAAATATATATAGATGTGTCGACATGATAGGTCGAAACATTGTCTACGTGTCTATGGTATCTCAAGATTACATAATATACAATAAAAGTTGATTAAGTTATGGTTGGAATAGATTTGTTACCAATTTTCACGTAGCTAAAATGAGAAAAATTATCCAATCTTGTTTTACCCATAACTTCTTCATTTTAAATCCGTTTTGAGTGAATCAATTTGCTATGGTTTCATATTGAACTCTATTTTATGAATCTAAACAGAAAAGTATAGGTTTATTGTCGGAAAAATAAGTTACAAGTCGTTTTTGTAAAGGTAGTCATTTCAGTCGAAAGAACGACGTCTAGATGACCATTTTAGAAAACATACTTCCACTTTGAGTTTAACCATAATTTTTGGATATAGTTTCATGTTCATAATAAAAATCATTTTCTCGGAATAACAACTTTTAAATCAAAGTTTATCATAGTTTTTAATTAACTAACCCAAAACAGCCCGCGGTGTTACTACGACGGCGTAAATCCGGTTTTACGGTGTTTTTCGTGTTTCCAGGTTTTAAATCATTAAGTTAGCATATCATATAGATATAGAACATGTGTGTAGTTAATTTTAAAAGTCAAGTTAGAAGGATTAACTTTTGTTTGCGAACAAGTTTAGAATTAACTAAACTATGTTCTAGTGATTACGAGTTTAAACCTTCGAATAAGATAGTTTTATATATATGAATCGAATGATGTTATGAACATCATTACTACCTCAAGTTTAGTAGGTAAACCTACTGGAAGTGACAAGAAATGATCTAGCTTCAAAGGATCTTGGATGGCTTGAAAGTTCTTGAAGTAGGATCATGACACAAAAACAAGTTCAAGTAAGATTTTTACTCGAATTAAGATAGTTTATAGTTATAGAAATTGAATCAAAGTTTGAATATGAATATTACCTTGAATAAGAAAGATAACCTACTGTATATAACAAAGGTTTCTTGATCTTAGATGATTACTTGGAATGGATTAGAAAGCTTGGAAGTAAATTAGTAAACTTGAAGGGATTTTTGAAGTGTTCTTGAAGTGTTCTTCCTATGATGATTATAGCTTGATTCTTGAAGTGATTTTTGATGAAGATGATGATTAAATACTGGAAAAATACGTTCATAATAGTGTGTGTGTGTGTGTGTGTTGAGAGAGAATTAGAAAGAGAATTGGAAGTGAAATGGAGTGAATGATGAGTGGTAATTGGTGAGTGGTGAGTGGTGAGTGGTGAGTGGGGTTAAAAGGAGTTCTAGTTAGTTGACTAGCTCATGGTAGAAGTTAAAATTGATTAGTCATACATGACATAATAAAGAGTGGAATCCCATGCTAGTTCCTATTGGTATATACTCATAGTAAGTACGTTTTGAAGCTGTGTATAATACGGGTAAGAATACGACTAGAATTCTTGATGAAAGAAAAGAATGGAAAAGTAACTGTAACCATTTTCGTTAAGTATGAGTGTTTTGATATATGTCTTGAAGTCTTCCAAAAATATTTTAATACATCTAAATACACTACATGTATATACATTTTAACTGAGTCGTTAAGTCATCGTTAGTCGTTACATGTAAGTGTTGTTTTGAAACCTTTAAGTTAACGATCTCAATTAATGTTGTTAACCCATTGTTTATTATATCTAATGAGATGTTAAATTATTATATTATCATGATATTATGATATATTAATATATCTTAATATGATATATATACATTTAAATGTCGTTACAACGATAATCGTTACATATATGTCTCGTTTCGAAATCCTTAAGTTAGTAGTCTTGTTTATATGTATATAACTCATTGTTAATATACTTATGGAGATACTTACTTATCATAATCTCATGTTAACCATATGTATATCCATATATATATCGTCATGTCGTTTTTACAAGTTTTAACGTTCGTGAATCGCCGGTCAACTTGGGTGGTCAATTGTCTATATGAAACATATTTCAATTAATCAAGTCTTAACAAGTTTGATTTCTTAACATGTTGGAAACATTTAATCATGTAAATATCAATCTCAATTAATATATATAAACATGGAAAAGTTCGGGTCACTACAGTACCTACCCGTTAAATAAATTTCGTCCCGAAATTTTAAGCTGTTGAAGGTGTTGACGAATCTTCTGGAAATAGATGCGGGTATTTCTTCTTCATCTGATCTTCACGCTCCCAGGTGAACTCGGGTCCTCTACGAGCATTCCATCGAACCTTAACAATTGGTATCTTGTTTTGCTTAAGTCTTTTAACCTCACGATCCATTATTTCGATGGGTTCTTCGATGAATTGGAGTTTTTCGTTGATTTGGATTTCATCTAACGGAATAGTGAGATCTTCTTTAGCAAAACATTTCTTCAAATTCGAGACGTGGAAAGTGTTATGTACAGCCGCGAGTTGTTGAGGTAACTCAAGTCGGTAAGCTACTGGTCCGACACGATCAATAATCTTGAATGGTCCAATATACCTTGGATTTAATTTCCCTCGTTTACCAAATCGAACAACGCCTTTCCAAGGTGCAACTTTAAGCATGACCATCTCTCCAATTTCAAATTCTATATCTTTTCTTTTAATGTCAGCGTAGCTCTTTTGTCGACTTTGGGCGGTTTTCAACCGTTGTTGAATTTGGATGATCTTCTCGGTAGTTTCTTGTATAATCTCCGGACCCGTAATCTGTCTATCCCCCACTTCACTCTAACAAATTGGAGACCTGCACTTTCTACCATAAAGTGCTTCAAACGGCGCCATCTCAATGCTTGAATGGTAGCTGTTGTTGTAGGAAAATTCTGCTAATGGTAGATGTCGATCCCAACTGTTTCCGAAATCAATAACACATGCTCGTAGCATGTCTTCAAGCATTTGTATCATCCTTTCGCTCTGCCCATCAGTTTGTAGATGATAGGCAGTACTCATGTCTAGACGAGTTCCTAATGCTTGCTGTAATGTCTGCCAGAATCTTGAAATAAATCTGCCATCCCTATCAGAGATAATAGAGATTGGTATTCCATGTCTGGAGACGACTTCCTTCAAATACAGTCGTGCTAACTTCTCCATCTTGTCATCTTCTCTTATTGGCAGGAAATGTGCTGATTTGGTGAGACGATCAACTATTACCCAAATAGTATCAAAACCACTTGCAGTCCTTGGCAATTTAGTGATGAAATCCATGGTAATGTTTTCCCATTTCCATTCCGGGATTTCGGGTTGTTGAAGTAGACCTGATGGTTTCTGATGCTCAGCTTTGACCTTAGAACACGTCAAACATTCTCCTACATATTTAGCAACATCGGCTTTCATACCCGGCCACCAAAAATATTTCCTGAGATCCTTGTACATCTTCCCCGTTCCAGGATGTATTGAGTATCTGGTTTTATGAGCTTCTCTAAGTACCATTTCTCTCATATCTCCAAATTTTGGTACCCAAATCCTTTCAGCCCTATACCGGGTTCCGTCTTCCCGAATATTAAGATGTTTCTCCGATCCTTTGGGTATTTCATCCTTTAAATTTCCCTCTTTTAAAACTCCTTGTTGCGCCTCCTTTATTTGAGTAGTAAGGTTATTATGAATCATTATATTCATAGATTTTACTCGAATGGGTTCTCTGTCCTTCCTGCTCAAGGCATCGGCTACCACATTTGCCTTCCCCGGGTGGTAACGAATCTCAAAGTCGTAATCATTCAATAATTCAATCCACCTACGCTGCCTCATATTCAGTTGTTTCTGATTAAATATGTGTTGAAGACTCTTGTGGTCGGTATATATAATACTTTTGACCCCATATAAGTAGTGCCTCCAAGTCTTTAATGCAAAAACAACCGCGCCTAATTCCAAATCATGCGTCGTATAATTTTGTTCGTGAATCTTCAATTGTCTAGACGCATAAGCAATCACCTTTGTTCATTGCATTAATACACAACCGAGACCTTGCTTTGATGTGTCACAATAAATCACAAAATCATCATTCCCTTCAGGCAATGACAATATAGGTGCCGTAGTTAGCTTTTTCTTCAATAACTAAAACGCTTTCTCTTGTTCATCCTTCCATTCAAATTTCTTCCCTTTATGCGTTAATGCAGTCAAGGGTTTTGCTATTCTGGAAAAGTCTTGGATGAACCTTCTGTAGTAACCAGCTAGTCCTAAAAACTGGCGTATGTGTTTCGGAGTTTTCGGGGTTTCCCACTTTTCAACAGTTTCTATCTTTGCCGGATCCACCTTAATACCTTCTTTGTTCACTATGTAACCGAGGAATTGAACTTCTTCCAACCAAAATGCACACTTTGAAAACTTAGCGTACAATTCTTCCTTTCTCAATACTTCTAACACCTTTCTCAAATGTTCACCGTGTTCTTGGTCATTCTTTGAGTAAATAAGTATGTCATCAATGAAAACAATGACAAACTTGTCAAGGTATGGTACACACACTCGGTTCATAAGGTCCATGAACATAGCTGGTGCATTAGTTAAACCAAACGGCATGACCATAAACTCGTAATGACCGTAACGTGTTCTGAAAGCAGTCTTTGGAATATCATCTTCTTTCACCCGCATTTGATGATACCCGAAATGTAAGTCAATCTTTGAATAAACAGACGAGCCTTGTAGTTGATCAAATAAGTCATCGATTCTCGGTAGTGGGTAGCGGTTCTTGATGGTAAGTTTGTTCAACTCTCGGTAGTCGATACACAACCTGAATGTACCATCTTTCTTCTTGACAAACAAAACAGGAGCTCCCCACGGTGATGTGCTTGGTCGAATGAAACCACGCTCTAAAAGTTCTTGTAATTGGCTTTGCAGTTCTTTCATCTCGCTGGGTGCGAGTCTGTAAGGAGCACGAGCTATTGGTGCAGCTCCTGGTACAAGATCTATTTGAAATTCAACGGATCGCTGTGGGGGTAATCCCGGTAATTCTTTCGGAAATACATCGGGAAATTCTTTTACAATGGGAACATCATTGATGCTCTTTTCTTCAGTTTGTACTTTCTCGACGTGTGCTAGAACAGCATAGCAACCTTTTCTTATTAGTTTTTGTGCCTTCAAATTACTAATAATATGTAGCTTCGTGTTGCCCTTTTCTCCGTACACCATTAAGGGTTTTCCTTTTTCTCGTATAATGCGAATTGCATTTTTGTAACAAATGATCTCTGCTTTCACTTCTTTCAACCAGTCCATACCGATTATCACATCAAAACTCCCTAACTCTACTGGTATCAAATCAATCTTAAATGTTTCGCTAACCAGTTTAATTTCTCGATTCCGACATATATTATCTGCTGAAATTAATTTACCATTTGCTAATTCGAGTAAAAATTTACTATCCAAAGGCGTCAATGGACAACTTAATTTAGCACAAAATCTCTACTCATATAGCTTCTATCCGCACCCGAATCAAATAAAACGTAAGCAGATTTATTGTCAATAAGAAACGTACCCGTAACAAGCTCCGGGTCTTCCTGTGCCTCTGCCACATTAATATTGAAAACTCTTCCGCGGCCTTGTCCATTCATTTTCTCCTGGTTCGGGCAATTTCTAATAATGTGGCCCGGTTTTCCACATTTATAACAAACTACATTGGCATAACTTGCTCCGACACTACTTGCTCTGCCATTACTCGTTCCGACACCATTTGTTCCTTTCGTTCTATTAACCCCTGGTCCGTAGACCTCACACTTCGCCGCGCTATGACCATTTCTTTTACACTTGTTGCAAAATTTGGTGCAGAACCCCGAGTGATACTTTTCACACCTTTGGCATAGCTGCTTCTGATTGTTGTTGTTGTTGCGGTTATTATTGTTGTTGGGATGATTGTTGTAGTTGCTGTTGTTGTTGTTGTTGTTGTTGGGCCGTTTGTTGTAGTTGCGATTGATGTTGCGATTGTTGGGATAATTGTTGCGATTATTGTTGTAATTGCTGTTGTTGTTGAATTGGTGATTCTTATCACCGTTTTCCTCCAACTTTCTTTTGACTTGCTTCACATTGGTCTCTTCAGCAGTCTGTTCTTTAATTCTTTCTTCAATCTGGTTCACTAGTTTGTGACCCATTCTACATGCCTGTTGTATGGAGGCGGGCTAGTGTGAACTTATATCTTCTTGGATTCTTTCCGGTAATCCTTTCACAAACGCGTCGATCTTCTCTTCCTCATCTTCGAATGCTCCCGGACACAATAGGCACAATTCTGTGAATCGTCTTTCGTACGTGGTAATATCAAATCCTTGGGTTCGTAACCCTCTAAGTTCTGTCTTGAGCTTATTGACCTCGGTTCTGGGACGGTACTTCTCGTTCATCAAGTGCTTGAATGCTGACCACGGTAGTGCGTACGCATCATCTTGTCCCACTTGCTCTAGATAGGTATTCCACCATGTTAACGCAGAACCTGTGAAGGTATGCGTAGCGTACTTCACTTTGTCCTCTTCAGTACACTTACTTATGGCAAACACCTATTCGACCTTCTCGGTCCACCGTTTCAATCCGATCGGTCCTTCGGTTCCATCAAATTCCAAAGGTTTGCAGGAAGTGAATTCTTTGTAGGTGCATCCTACACGATTTCCTGTACTGCCAGATCCAAGGTTATTGTTGGTATGTAGCGCAGCCTGTACTGCGGCTATGTTTGAAGCTAGAAAAGTACGAAATTCCTCTTCATTCATATTCACGGTGTGTCGAGTAGTCGGTGCCATTTCCTTCAAAATAGTCAAATGGAACAAGTTAATCATACAGAATATTAAGAGTAGTTAATAGTATTTCGTAGTATAATATGAACTCATTTATAAAAGCTTTTTCTTCATATTAGCGTTTTATAAGTTTAAATTCGGGTAGTACCTACCCGTTAAGTTCATACTTAGTAGCTAATATACAATTCAACTACTACAATTCTATATGAAAAACTGATTGTAATAATATTTCGCGTTCAAACTTTTATACAATATTTTACAAACTTACAATACCGCTTATTTTACATAAAGCATGAAATATAGCACACAATAACTTTGATACAAGATAGTTGTGAAGATAATTCTAGCTAGTACACAAGTCGTTCAGCAAAGGCAATAAAGACACGTAATTCATACGTCCAGAAACAAGTCATGCGTTCTGGTTTTACTAGGACTACTTCCCATCCTTGGTCATGTGGAACATAACCGTTATGGCCGTTGATAAGACAGCGTGTTGTAACGTCGTCAAAGGGACGAGGGTTACGTAATGACCAACAGTCTCGTAATAACCTAAAAACCTCATTTCTTACCCCAAATACCGACTCCGTCACTTGTGGGAACGTTTTGTTTAATAGTTGTAGCCCGATGTTCTTGTTCTCACTTTGGTGAAAAGCGAACATTACTAACCCGTAAGCATAACATGCTTCTTTATGTTGCATGTTAGCCGCTTTTTCTAAATCACGAAGTCCTATATTCGGATATACTGAGTCAAAATAATTTCTTAACCCGTTGCGTAAAATAGCATTTGGGTTCCCCGCAATATATGCGTCAAAGTAAACACATCGTAACTTATGGATTTCCCAATGTGATATCCCCCATCTTTCGAACGAAAGCCTTTTATAAACCAAGGCATTCTTGGAACGTTCTTCGAATGTCTTACAAACTGATCTCGCCTTAAATAGTTGTGCCGAGGAATTCTGACCGACTCTAGACAAGATTTCATCAATCATGTCTCCGGGTAGGTCTCTTAAAATATTGGGTTGTCTATCCATTTTGTGTTTTTATACTGTAAAATAGACAAGAGTTAGATTCATAAAAAAATACTTATTAATACAAGCAATTTTTACATATATCATAAAGCATAAGCACACTATATTACATATATTACACCACACGAATACAACTATCTTATTCCGACTCGTTCGTTTCTTCTTGTTCGGTTTTGGTTCGTTTTGCCAAGTTTCTAGGGATATATGATGTTCCCCTAATACGAGCCGTCGTTGTCCACATTGGTTTAGAAAAACCTGGTGGTTTAGAGGTTCCCGGGTCATTTTTACAACTTAAGGACTTCGGGGGTTGACGATACATATAAAGTTCATCGGGGTTGGAATTAGATTTCTCTATTTTTATGCCCTTTCCCTTATTATTTTCTTTTGCCTTTTTAAATTCAGTTGGGGTAATTTCTATAACATCATCGGAATTCTCGTCGGAATCCGATTCATCGGAGAATTGGTAATCCTCCCAATATTTTGCTTCCTTGGCGGAAACACCATTGACCATAATTAACCTTGGTCGGTTGGTTGAGGATTCTCTTTTACTTAACCATTTTATTATTTCCCCCACCGGTTCTATTTCTTCTTCCGGTTCCGATTCTTCTTCCGGTTCCGATTCTTCTTCCGGTTCCGACTCTTCTTCCGGTTCCTCTTCGGGAACTTGTGAATCAGTCCATGAATCATTCCAATTGACATTTGACTCTTCATTATTATTAGGTGAGTCAATGGGACTTGTTCTAGAGGTAGACATCTATCACATAATATCAAACACGTTAAGAGATTAATATATCACATAATATTCATATGTTAAAAATATATAGTTTCCAACAAATATGTTAAGCAATCATTTTTAAAGAAAACACGGTCGAAGTCCAGACTCACTAATGCATCCTAACAAACTCGATAAGACACACTAATGCAAATTTTCTGGTTCTCTAAGACCAACGCTCGGATACCAACTGAAATGTCCCGTTCTTATTGATTAAAAACGTTCCATATTAATTGATTTCGTTGCGAGGTTTTGACCTCTATATGAGACGTTTTTTAAAGACTGCATTCATTTTTAAAACAAACCATAACCTTTATTTCATAAATAAAGGTTTAAAAAGCTTTACGTAGATTATCAAATAATGATAATCTAAAATATCCTGTTTATACACGACCATTACATAATGGTTTACAATGCAAATATGTTACATCGAAATCAGTTTCTTGAATGCAGTTTTTACACAATATCATACAAACATGGACTCCAAATCTTGTCCTTATTTTAGTATGCAACAGCGGAAGCTCTTAGTATTCACCTGAGAATAAACATGCTTTAAACATCAACAAAAATGTTGGTGAGTTATAGGTTTAACCTATATATATATCAAATCGTAACAATAGACCACAAGATTTCATATTTCAATACACATCCCATACATAGAGATAAAAATCATTCATATGGTGAACACCTGGTAACCGACATTAACAAGATGCATATATATAAGAATATCCCCATCATTCCGGGACACCCTTCAGATATGATATAAATTTCGAAGTACTAAAGCATCCGGTACTTTGGATGGGGTTTCTTAGGCCCAATAGATCTATCTTTAGGATTCGCGTCAATTAGGGTGTCTGTTCCCTAATTCTTAGATTACCAGACTTAATAAAAAGGGGCATATTCGATTTTGATAATTCAACCATAGAACGTAGTTTCACGTACTTGTGTCTATTTTGTAAATCATTTATAAAACCTGCATGTATTCTCATCCCAAAAATATTAGATTTTAAAAGTGGGACTATAACTCACTTTCACAGATTTTTACTTCGTCGGGAAGTAAGACTTGGCCACTGGTTGATTCACGAACCTATAACAATATATACATATATATCAAAGTATGTTTAAAATATATTTACAATACTTTTAATATATTTTGATGTTTTAAGTTTATTAAGTCAGCTGTCCTCGTTAGTAACCTACAACTAGTTGTCCACAGTTAGATGTACAGAAATAAATCGATAAATATTATCTTGAATCAATCCACGACCCAGTGTATACGTATCTCAGTATTGATCACAACTCAAACTATATATATTTTGGAATCAACCTCAACCCTGTATAGCTAACTCCAACATTCACATATAGAGTGTCTATGGTTGTTCCGAAATATATATAGATGTGTCGACATGATAGGTCGAAACATTGTATACGTGTCTATGGTATCTCAAGATTACATAATATACAATATAAGTCGATTAAGTTATGGTTGGAATAGATTTGTTACCAATTTTCACGTAGCTAAAATGAGAAAAATTATCCAATCTTGTTTTACCCATAACTTCTTCATTTTAAATCCGTTTTGAGTGAATCAATTTGCTATGGTTTCATATTGAAATATATTTTATGAATCTAAATAGAAAAGTATAGGTTTATAGTCAGAAAAATAAGTTACAATTCGTTTTTGTAAAGGTAGTCATTCCAGTCGAAAGAACGACGTCTAGATGACCATTTTAGAAAACATACTTCCACTTTGAGTTTAACCATAATTTTTGGATATAGTTTCATGTTCATAATAAAAATCATTTTCTCGGAATAACAAATTTTAAATCAAATTTTATCATAGTTTTTAATTAACTAACCAAAAACAGTCCGCGGTGTTACTACGACGGCTTAAATCCGGTTTTACGGTGTTTTTCGTGTTTCCTGGTTTTAAATCATTAAGTTAGCATATCATACAGATATAGAACATGTGTGTAGTTAATTTTAAAAGTCAAGTTAGAAGGATTAACTTTTGTTTGCGAACAAGTTTAGAATTAACTAAACTATGTTCTAGTGATTACGAGTTTAAACCTTCGAATAAGATAGTTTTATATATATGAATCGAATGATGTTATGAACATCATTACTACCTCAAGTTTAGTAGGTAAACCTACTGTAAGTGACAAGAAATGATCTAGCTTCAAAGGATCTTGAATGGCTTGAAAGTTCTTGAAGTAGGATCATGACACAAAAACAAGTTCAAGTAAGATTTTTACTCGAATTAAGATAGTTTATAGTTATAGAAATTGAATCAAAGTTTGAATATGAATATTACCTTGAATAAGAAAGATAACCTACTGTATATAACAAAGGTTTCTTGATCTTAGATGATTACTTGGAATGGATTAGAAAGCTTGGAAGTAAATTAGTAAACTTGAAGGGATTTTTGAAGTGTTCTTGAAGTGTTCTTCCAATGATGATTATAGCTTGATTCTTGAAGTGATTTTTGATGAAGATGATGATTAACTACTGGAAAAATACGTTCATAATAGTGTGTGTGTTGAGAGAGAATTAGAAAGAGAATTGGAAGTGAAATGGAGTGAATGATGAGTGGTAATTGGTGAGTGGTGAGTGGTGAGTGGTGAGTGGGGTTAAAAGGAGTTCTAGTTAGTTGACTAGTTCATGGTAGAAGTTAAAATTGATTAGTCATACATGACATAATCAATAGTGGAATCCCATGCTAGTTCCTATTGGTATATACTCATAGTAAGTACGTTTTGAAGCTGTATATAATACGGGTAAGAATACGACTAGAATTCTTGATGAAAGAAAAGAATGGAAAAGTAACTGTAACCATTTTCGTTAAGTATGAGTGTTTTGATATATGTCTTGAAGTCTTCCAAAATTATTTTAATACATCTAAATACACTACATGTATATACATTTTAACTGAGTCGTTAAGTCATCGTTAGTCGTTACATGTAAGTGTTGTTTTGAAACCTTTAAGTTAACGATCTCAATTAATGTTGTTAGCCCATTGTTTATTATATCTAATGAGATGTTAAATTATTATATTATCATGATATTATGATATATTAATATATCTTAATATGATATATATACATTTAAATGTCGTTACAACGATAATCGTTACATATATGTCTCGTTTCGAAATCCTTAAGTTAGTAGTCTTGTTTATATGTATATAACTCATTGTTAATATACTTATGGAGATACTTACTTATCATAATCTCATGTTAACCATATGTATATCCATATATATATCGTCATGTCGTTTTTACAAGTTTTAACGTTCGTGAATCGCCGGTCAACTTGGGTGGTCAATTGTCTATATGAAACATATTTCAATTAATCAAGTCTTAACAAGTTTGATTGCTTAACATGTTGGAAACATTTAATCATGTAAATATCAATCTCAATTAATACATATAAACATGGAAAAGTTCGGGTCACTACAAGTAATAGAGTTATTTTCTCTCAAATTTGTATCTCCCAACGTCCAGGCGATCCTCTCTTCCTAACAAGTGGCATCAGAGCTAGGCTATAGCCCGATGTGGTGAACGATGCAGTGGTGGCGCACCCCTAAGCGCACGGTGCGACATGGCACACCCCTCAGTTTGCCAACGATAATGGAGCCATGGTGCCTTATATCGAAAGTCTTCCTTCCCAAGGCGTGGAAGTGCGGCGTGTCCCGATGGTGAAAGATAAAGTGAAAGAAAGAGATCGGCGGTATAAGACGCGTGTCCCGGTAGTGAAAGAAAAGTGAAAGAAAAGAGACCGGTGATATAAGATGGCGGGAGTATCGTTGAAGAGGAGGCTCGGTGATGTGGTCTTCGGTTTGAGGGGAGGATTGTTGGGGTGCAAACCTATCCCACATAGGAGGGAGACAAAAACAAATGTATGTATATAAGTCTAAGGGGAAGTCCCTCTAATACCAATTGGTTTTAGAAAAAGATGGACACTTGGGCTTATATTGCAGGACATTGTGTTTAGGCTATGAGATCTTATTAGTGGTATCAAGAGCTTGGTTAGAGACGTTGGTCGAGTTTTGGGTTTTCTGAAGTTTTTCTCAAAATTCAATTTTGAGTGTGCCATTGGATTCGTCTCGTCGAACCGAGTCCAACGCAAAAAACGGTGACTTAAACGGAGTTATAACGAGCCCAGAAAACGCGGTCAAAGTTTGGTCAACTCGCCGGAATCTCGCCGGAGAAGACGACCGGTGCCGGAATTTTCGCCGGAGAAGACGATCACTGCAGCAGTCCTGTAGCAATTCATTGTAGCAGTTGGCGGCACTGTAGCAAGTTACTATAGCAGTACTGTAGCAGTACTGTAGCAATTCTGAAATTTTACAATTTGGTCCCTGAAATTTTCAGAAATTCATTTTTGGTCCCTGAAAGTTTAGAAAATTATAATGTTGCCCCATAAGTGTAATTTAAGCCGCGAAGTGTCTATTCCATCATTTTCAACCGTTCCGGACGTAACGGTGATCTCTGTTTTCTACAATTCAACCCCGTTTATGTTGAAAAATTATTTTTAAGGTGATAATTGTAGTGACCCGAACTTTTCCATGTTTATATATATTAAATGAAATTGTTATTTACATGATTAAGTGTTTCCAACATGTTAAGCAATCAAACTTGTGAAGACTTGATTAATTGAAATAGGTTTCATATAGACAATTGACCCCCCAAGTTAACCGGTGATTCACGAACGTTAAAACTTGTAAAAACTATATGATGACATATATATGGTTATATATATAGTTAACATGATATTATGATAAGTAAACATATCATTAAGTATATTAACAATGAACTACATATGTAAAAACAAGACTACTAACTTAATGATTTTGAAACGAGACATATATGTAACGATTATCGTTTTAACGACATTTAATGTATATATATCATATTAAGAGATATTTGTACATCATAATATCATGATAATATAATAATTTAAAATCTCTTTTGATATTATAAACATTGGGTTAACAACATTTAACAAGATCGTTAACCTAAAGGTTTCAAAACAACACTTACATGTAACGACTAACGATGACTTAACGACTCAGTTAAAATGTATACACATGTAGTGTTTTAATATGTATTCATACACTTTTGAAAGACTTCAAGAAAATTATCAAAATACTTCTACTTAACAAAAATGCTTACAATTACATCCTCGTTCAGTTTCATCAACAATTCTACTCGTATGCACCCGTATTCGTACTCGTACAATACATAGCTTTTAGATGTATGTACTATTGGTATATACACTCCAATGATCAGCTCTTAGCAGCCCATGTGAGTCACCTAACACATGTGGGAACCATCATTTGGCAACTAGCATAAAATATCTCATAAAATTACAAAAATATGAGTAATCATTCATGACTTATTTACATGAAAACAAAATTACATATCTTTTATATCTAATCCATATACCAACAACCAAAAACACCTACAAACACTTTCATTCTTCAATTTTCTTCATCTAATTGATCTCTCTCAAGTTCTATCTTCAAGTTCTAAGTGTTCTTCATAAATTCCAAAAGTTCTAGTTTCATAAAATCAAGAATACTTCCAAGATTGCAAGTTTACTTCCAAGTTTTCTAAATCCATTCCAAGTAATCATCCAAGATCAAGAAAACTTTTTTACTTATAGTAGGTTATCTTTCTAATACAAGGTAATAATCATATTCAAACTTTAATTCAATTTCTATAACTATAACAATCTTATTTCGAGTGGAAATCTTACTTGAAATTGTTTTCGTGTCATGATTCTGCTTCAAGAACTTTCAAGCCATCCAAGGATCCTTTGAAGCTAGATCCATTTTTATCATTTCCAGTAGTTTTATCCAAGGAACTTGAGGTAGTAATGATGTTCGTAACATCATTCGATTCATACATAAAAAGCTGTCTTATTCAACGTTATAAACTTGTAATCACTACAACATAGTTTAGTTAATTCTAAACTTGTTCGCAAATAAAGTTAATCCTTCTAACTAGACTTTTAAAATCAACTAAACACATGTTCTATATCTATATGATATGCTAACTTAATGATTTAAAACCCGAAAACACGATAAACACCATAAAACTGGATATACGCCGTCGAAGTAAAACCAGAGGCTGTTTTGGTTGGGATAATTAAAAGCTAAGAAGAACTTTGATTTAAAAGCTATACTTCTGGAAAAATTATTTTTCTTATGAACATGAAACTATATCCAAAAATCATGGTTAAACTCAAAGTGAAAGTATGTTTTTCAAAATGGTCATCAAGATGTCGTTCTTTCGACGGAAATGACTACCTCTTTCAAAAACGACTTGTAACTTGTATTTCCGACTATAAACTTATACTTTTTCTATTTAGATTCATAAAGTTAAGATCAATACGAAACCGTCGCCACTGGAATCACTCAAAACGGATTAGAAACGAAGAAATGACGAGTAAAACAAGATTGATAAAAACTACTCATTTTACCTACGTGAAAGTTAGTAATAAATCTATTCCAACCATAACCTAATCAACTTATATTGTATATTATGTAATCTTGAGATACCATAGACACGTATACAATGTTTCGACCTATCATGTCGACCCATCTATATATATATTGCGGAACAAACATAGACACTCTATATGTGAATGTTGGAGTTAGCTATACAGGGTTGAGGTTGATTCCAAAATATATATATAGTTTGAGTTGTGATCAATACTGAGATACGTATACACTGGGTCGTGGATTGATTCAAGATAATATTTATCGATTTATTTCTGTACATCTAACTGTAGACAACTAGTTGTAGGTTACTAATGAGGACAGCTGACTTAATAAACTTAAAACATCAAAATGTATTAAAAGTTTTGTAAATATATTTTGAACATACTTTGATATATATGTATATATTGTTATAGGTTTGTGAATCAACCAGTGGCCAAGTCTTACTTCCCGACGAAGTAAAAATCTGTGAAAGTGAGTTATAGTCCCACTTTAAAAATCTAATATTTTTGGGATGAGAATACATGCAGGTTTTATAAATGATTTACAAAATAGACACAAGTACGTGAAACTACATTCTATGGTTGAATTATCGAAATCGAATATGCCCCTTTTTATTAAGTCTGGTAATCTAAAAATTAGGGAACAGACACCCTAATTGACGCGAATCCTAAAGATAAATCTATTGGGCCTAACAAACCCCATCCAAAGTACCGGATGCTTTAGTACTTCGAAATTTATATCATATCCGAAGGGTGTCCCGAAATGATGGGGATATTATTATATATGCATCTTGTTAATGTCGGTTACCAGGTGTTCACCATATGAATGATTTTTATCTCTATGTATGGGATGTGTATTGAAATATGAAATCTTGTGGTCTATTGTTACGATTTGATATATATAGGTTAAACCTATAACTCACCAACATTTTTGTTGACGTTTAAAGCATGTTTATTCTCAGGTGAATACTAAGAGCTTCCACTGTTGCATACTAAAATAAGGACAAGATTTGGAGTCCATGTGTAGTGACCCGAACTTTTTCATGTTTATATATATTAATTGAGATTGATATTTACATGATTAAATGTTTCCAACATGTTAAGCAATCAAACTTGTTAAGACTTGATTAATTGAAATATGTTTCATATAGACAATTGACCACCCAAGTTGACCGGTGATTCACGAACGTTAAAACTTGTAAAAACTATACGATGACATATATATATGGTTATATATATAGTTAACATGTTTTTATTATAAGTATGTATCTCATTAGGTATTTTAACAATGAGTTATATACATAAAAATGAGACTATTAATTTAAGAAACTCGAAAACGATATATATAACGATTATCGTTATAACAACGTCTTACTAGGTACATATGAATCATATTAAGATATTGATACACTTGGTTAATTATTTTAAATGATAAGTAAATATATTATTAAGTGTATTAACAATGAAATACATATGTAAAAATAAGACTACTAACTTAATGATTTCGAAACGAGACATATATGTAACGATTATCGTTGTAACGACATTTAACTGTATATACATCATACTAAGATATATTATATATCATAATATCATGATAATATAACAATTTAACATCTCATTTGTTATAATAAACAATGGGTTAACAACATTCAACAAGATCGTTAACCTAAAGGTTTCAAAACAACATTTACATGTAACGACTAACGATGACTTAACGACTCAGTTAAAATGTATATACATGTAGCGTTTTAATATGTATTCATACACTTTTTAAATACTTCAAGACACTTATCAAAATACTTCTACTTAACAAAAATTCTTACAATTACATCCTCGTTCAGTTTCATCATCAATACTACTCGTATGCACCTGTATTCGTACTCGTACAATACACAGCTTTTAGATGTATGTACTATTGGTATATACACTCCAATGATCAGCTCTTAGCAGCCCATGTGAGTCACCTAACACATGTGGGAACTATCATTTGGCAACTAGCATGAAATATCTCATAAAATTACAAAAATATGAGTAATCATTCATGACTTATTTACATGAAAACAAAATTACATATCCTTTATATCTAATCCATACACCAACGACCAAAAACACCTACAAACACTTTCATTCTTCAATTTTATTCATCTAATTGATCTCTCTCAAGTTCTATCTTCAAGTTCTAAGTGTTCTTCATATATTTTACAAGTTCTAGTTACATAAAATCAAGAATACTTTCAAGTTTGCTAGCTCACTTCCAATCTTGTAAGGTGATCATCCAACCTCAAGAAATCTTTGTTTATTACAGTAGGTTATCATTCTAATACAAGGTAATAATCATATTCAAACTTTGGTTCAATTTCTATAACTATAACAATCTTATTTCAAGTGATGATCTTACTTGAACTTGTTTTCGTGTCATGATTCTGCTTCAAGAACTTCGAGCCATCCAAGGATCCGTTGAAGCTAGATCCATTTTTCTCTTTTCCAGTAGGTTTATCCAAGGAACTTAAGGTAGTAATGATGTTCATAACATCATTCGATTCATACATATAAAGCTATCTTATTCGAAGGTTTAAACTTGTAATCACTAGAACATAGTTTAGTTAATTCTAAACTTGTTCGCAAACGAAAGTTAATCCTTCTAACTTGACTTTTAAAATTAACTACACACATGTTCTATATCTATATGATATGCTAACTTAATGATTTAAAACCTGGAAACACGAAAAACACCGTAAAACCGGATTTACGCCGTCGTAGTAACACCGCGGGCTGTTTTGGGTTAGTTAATTAAAAACTATGATAAACTTTGATTTAAAAGTTGTTATTCTGAGAAAATGATTTTTATTATGAACATGAAACTATATCCAAAAATTATGGTTAAACTCAAGGTGGAAGTATGTTTTCTAAAATGGTCATCTAGACGTCGTTCTTTCGACTGAAATGACTACCTTTACAAAAACGACTTGTAACTTATTTTTTTGACTATAAACCTATACTTTTTCTGTTTAGATTCATAAAATAGAGTTCAATATGAAACCATAGCAATTTGATTCACTCAAAACGGATTTAAAATGAAGAAGTTATGGGTAAAACAAGATTGGATAATTTTTCTCATTTTAGCTACGTGAAAATTGGTAATAAATCTATTCCAACCATAACTTAATCAACTTGTATTGTATATTATGTAATCTTGAGATACCATAGACACGTATACAATGTTTCGACCTATCATGTCGACACATCTATATATATTTCGGAACAACCATAGACACTCTATATGTGAATGTTGGAGTTAGCTATACAGGGTTGAGGTTGATTCCAAAATATATATAGTTTGAATTGTGATCAATACTGAGATACGTATACACTGGGTCGTGGATTGATTCAAGATAATATTTATCGATTTATTTCTGTACATCTAACTGTGGACAACTAGTTGTAGGTTACTAACGAGGACAGCTGACTTAATAAACTTAAAACATCAAAATATACTAAAAGTGTTGTAAATATATTTTGAACATACTTTGATATATATGTATATATTGTTATAGGTTCGTGAATCAACCAGTGGCCAAGTCTTACTTCCCGACGAAGTAAAAATCTGTGAAAGCGAGTTATAGTCCCACTTTTAAAATCTAATATTTTTGGGATGAGAATACATGCAGGTTTTATAAATGATTTACAAAATAGACACAAGTACGTGAAACTACATTCTATGGTTGAATTATCGAAATCGAATATGCCCCTTTTTATTAAGTCTGGTAATCTAAGAATTAGGGAACAGACACCCTAATTGACGCGAATCCTAAAGATAGATCTATCGGGCCCAACAAGCCCCATCCAAAGTACCGGATGCTTTAGTACTTCGAAATTTATATCATATCCGAAGGGTGTCCCGGAATGATGGGGATATTCTTATATATGCATCTTGTTAATGTCGGTTACCAGGTGTTCACCATATGAATGATTTTTATCTCTATGTATGGGATGTGTATTGAAATATGAAATCTTGTGGTCTATTGTTACGATTTGATATATATAGGTTAAACCTATAACTCACCAACATTTTTGTTGACGTTTAAAGCATGTTTATTCTCAGGTGAATATTAAGAGCTTCCGCTGTTGCATACTAAAATAAGGACAAGATTTGGAGTCCATGTTTGTATGATATTGTGTAAAAACTGCATTCAAGAAACTGATTTCGATGTAACATATTTGTATTGTAAACCATTATGTAATGGTCGTGTGTAAACAGGATATTTTAGATTATCATTATTTGATAATCTACGTAAAGCTTTTTAAACCTTTATTTATGAAATAAAGGTTATGGTTTGTTTTAAAAATGAATGCAGTCTTTGAAAAACGTCTCATATAGAGGTCAAAACCTCGCAACGAAATCAATTAATATGGAACGTTTTTAATCAATAAGAACGGGACATTTCAGTTGGTATCAGAGCGTTGGTCTTAGAGAACCAGAATTTTGCATTAGTGTGTCTTATCTAGTTTGTTAGGATGCATTAGTGAGTCTGGACTTCGACCGTGTTTAGTTGAAAAATGATTGCTTAACAAATTTTGTTGGAAACTATATATTTTTAACATGTGAATATTATGTGATATATTAATCTCTTAACGCGTTTGATATTATGTGATAGATGTCTACCTCTAGAACAAGTCCCATTGACTCACCTAATAATAATGAAGAGTCAAATGTAAATTGGAATGATTCGTGGACTGATTCACAAGTTCCCGAAGAGGAACCGGAAGAAGAGTCGGAACCGGAAGAAGAATCGGAACCGGAAGAAGAATCGGAACTGGATGAAGAAATAGAACCGGTGGGGGAAATAATAAAACGGTTAAGTAAAAGAAAATCCTCAACCAACCGACCAAGGTTAATTATGGTCAATGGTGTTTCCGCCAAGGAAGCAAAATATTGGGAGGATTACCAATTCTCCGATGAATCGGATTCCGACGAGAATTCCGATGATGTTATAGAAATTACCCCAACTGAATTTAAAAAGGCAAAAGAAAATAATAAGGGAAAGGGCATAAAAATAGAGAAATCTAATTCCAACCCCGATGAACTTTATATATATCGTCAACCCCCGAAGTCCTTAAGTTGTAACAATGACCCGGGAACCTCTAAACCACCAGGTTTTTCTAAACCAATGTGGAAAATTACGGCTCGTATTAGGGGAACATCATATATCCCTAGAAACTTGGCAAAACGAACCAAAACCGAAGAAGAAGAAACAAGCAAGTCGGAATAAGATAGTTGTATTCGTGTGGTGTAATATATGTAATATAGTGTGCTTATGCTTTATGATATATGTAAAATTGCTTGTATTAATAAGTATTTTTTTATGAATCTAACTCTTGTCTATTTTACAGTTTAAAAACACAAAATGGATAGACAACCCAATATTTTAAGAGACCTACCCGGAGACATGATTGATGAAATCTTGTCTAGAGTCGGCCAGAATTCCTCAGCACAACTATTTAAGGCGAGATCAGTTTGTAAGACATTCGAAGAACGTTCCAAGAATGCCTTGGTTTATAAAAGGATTTCGTTTGAAAGATGGGGGATATCACATTGGGAAACCCATAAGTTACGATGTGTTTACTTTGACGCATATATTGCGGGGAACCCAAATGCTATTTTACGCAATGGGTTAAGAAATTATTTTGACTCAATATATCCGAATATTGGACTTCGTGATTTAGAAAAAGCGGCTAACATGCAACATAAAGAAGCATGTTATGCTTACGGATTAGTAATGTTCGCTTCTCACCAAAGTGAGAACAAGAACATCGGGCTACAACTATTAAACAAAACGTTCCCACAAGTGACGGAGTCGGTAATTGGGGTAAGAAATGAGGTTTTTAGATTGTTACGGGACTGTTGGACATTATGTAACCCTCGTCCCTTTAACGACGTTACAACACGCTGTCTTATCAACGGCCATAACGGTTATGTTCCACAAGACCAAGGATGGGAAGTAATCCTAGTAAAACCAGAATGCATGACTTGTTTCTGGACGTATGAATTACGTGTCTTTATTGCCTTTGTTGAACGACTTGTGTACTAGCTAGAATTATCTTCACAACCATCTTGTATCAAATTTATTGTGTACTATATTTCATGCTATATGTAAAATAAGCGGTATTGTAAATTTGTAAAATATTGTGAAAAAGTTTGAACGCGAAATATTATTATAATCAGTTTTTCATATAGAATTGTAGTAGTTGAATTGTATATTAGCTACTAAGTATGAACTTAACGGGTAGGTACTACCCGAATTTAAACTTATAAAACGCTAATATGAAGAAAAAGCTTTTATAAATGAGTTCATATTATGCTACGAAATACTATTAACTACTCTTAATATTCTGTATGATTAACTTGTTCCATTTGACTATTTTGAAGGAAATGGCACCGACTACTCGACACACCGTGAATATGAATGAAGAGGAATTCCGTACTTTTCTAGCTTCAAACATAGCCGCAGTACAGGCTGCGCTACATACCAACAATAACCTTGGATCTGGCAGTACAGGAAATCGTGTAGGATGCACCTACAAAGAATTCACTGCCTGCAAACCTTTGGAATTTGATGGAACCGAAGGACCGATCGGATTGAAACGGTGGACCGAGAAGGTCGAATCGGTGTTTGCCATAAGTAAGTGTACTGAAGAGGACAAAGTGAAGTACGCTACGCATACCTTCACAGGTTCTGCGTTAACATGGTGGAATACCTATCTAGAGCAAGTGGGACAAGATGATGCATACGCACTACCGTGGTCAGCATTCAAGCACTTGATGAACGAGAAGTACCGTCCCAGAACCGAGGTCAATAAGCTCAAGACAGAACTTAGAGGGTTACGAACCCAAAGATTTGATATTACCACGTACGAAAGACGATTCACAGAACTATGCCTATTGTGTCCGGGAGCATTCGAAGATGAGGATGAGAAGATCGACGCGTTTGTGAAAGGATTACCGGAAAGAATCCAAGAAGATATAAGTTCACACGAGCCCGCCTCCATACAACAGGCATGTAGAATGGCTCACAAACTAGTAAACCAGATTGAAGAAATAATTAAAGAACAGACTGCTGAAGAGGCCAATGTGAAGCAAGTCAAAAGAAAGTGGGAGGAAAACGGTGATAAGAATCACCAATACAACAATAACAGCAATCGCAACAATTATCCCAACAATCGCAACATCAATCGCAACTACAACAAACGGCCCAACAACAACAACAACAACAACAACAACAACAACAACAACAACAGCAACTACAACAATCATCTCAACAACAATAATAACCGCAACAACAACAACAATCAGAAGCAGCTATGCCAAAGGTGTGAAAAGTATCACTCGGGGTTCTGCACCAAATTTTGCAACAAGTGTAAAAGAAATGGTCATAGCGCGGCGAAGTGTGAGGTCTACGGACCAGGGGTTAATAGAATGAAAGGAACAAATGGTGTCGGAACGAGTAATGGCAGAGCAAGTAGTGTCGGAGCAAGTTATGCCAATGTAGTTTGTTATAAATGTGGAAAACCGGGCCACATTATTAGAAATTGCCCGAACCAGGAGAACACGAATGGACAAGGCCGCGGAAGAGTTTTCAATATTAATGCGGCAGAGGCACAAGAAGACCCGGAGCTTGTTACGGGTACGTTTCTTATTGACAATAAATCTGCTTACGTTTTATTTGATTCGGGTGCGGATAGAAGCTATATGAGTAGAGATTTTTGTGCTAAATTAAGTTGTCCATTGACGCCTTTGGATAGTAAATTTTTACTCGAATTAGCAAATGGTAAATTAATTTCAGCAGATAATATATGTCGGAACCTAGAAATTAAACTAGTTAGCGAAACATTTAAGATTGATTTAATACCAGTAGAGTTAGGGAGTTTTGATGTGATAATCGGTATGGACTGGTTGAAAGAAGTGAAAGCAGAGATCGTTTGTTACAAAAATGCAATTCGCATTATACGAGAAAAAGGAAAACCCTTAATGGTGTACGGAGAAAAGGGCAACACGAAGCTACATCTTATTAGTAATTTGAAGGCACAAAAACTAATAAGAAAAGGTTGCTATGCTGTTCTAGCACACGTCGAGAAAGTACAAACTGAAGAAAAGAGCATCAATGATGTTCCCATTGCAAAAGAATTTCCCGATGTATTTCCGAAAGAATTACCGGGATTACCCCCACATCGATCCGTTGAATTTCAAATAGATCTTGTACCAGGAGCTGCACCAATAGCTCGTGCTCCTTACAGACTTGCACCCAGCGAGATGAAAGAACTGCAAAGCCAATTACAAGAACTTTTAGAGCGTGGTTTCATTCGACCAAGCACATCACCGTGGGGAGCTCCTGTTTTGTTTGTTAAGAAGAAAGATGGTACATTCAGGTTGTGTATCGACTACCGAGAGTTGAACAAACTTACCATCAAGAACCGCTCCCCACTACCGAGAATCGACGACTTATTTGATCAACTACAAGGCTCGTCTGTTTATTCAAAGATTGACTTACGTTTCGGGTATCATCAAATGCGGGTGAAAGAAGATGATATTCCAAAAACTGCTTTTAGGACGCGTTATGGTCATTACGAGTTTATGGTTATGCCGTTTGGATTGACTAACGCACCAACTGTGTTCATGGACCTTATGAACCGAGTGTGTGGGCCATATCTTGACAAGTTTGTCATTGTTTTCATCGATGACATACTTATTTACTCAAAGAATGATCAAGAGCACGAAGAACATTTGAGAAAAGTGCTAGAAGTATTGAGGAAAGAAAAACTGTACGCTAAGTTTTCAAAGTGTGCATTTTGGTTGGAAGAAGTTCAATTCCTCGGTCACATAGTGAACAAAGAAGGTATCCAGGTGGACCCGACAAAGATCGAAACCGTTGAAAAGTGGGAAACCCCAAAAACTCCGAAGCATATACGTCAATTTTTAGGATTGGCTGGTTACTACAGAAGATTCATCCAAGATTTCTCCAAAATAGCAAAACCCTTGACTGCATTAACGCATAAAGGGAAGAAATTTGAATGGAAGGATGAACAAGAGAAGGCGTTTCAATTATTGAAGAAAAAGCTAACTACGGCACCTATATTGTCATTGCCTGAAGGGAATGATGATTTTGTGATTTATTGTGACGCATCAAAGCAAGGTCTCGGTTGTGTATTAATGCAACGGACGAAGGTGATTGCTTATGCGTCTAGACAATTGAAGATTCACGAGCAAAATTATACGACGCATGATTTGGAATTAGGCGCGGTTGTTTTTGCATTAAATACTTGGAGGCACTACTTATATGGGGTCAAAAGTATTATATATACCGACCACAAAAGTCTTCAACACATATTTAATCAGAAACAACTGAATATGAGGCAGCGTAGGTGGATTGAATTATTGAATGATTACGACTTTG
Source organism: Rutidosis leptorrhynchoides (assembly GCF_046630445.1). NCBI lineage: Eukaryota > Viridiplantae > Streptophyta > Magnoliopsida > Asterales > Asteraceae > Rutidosis > Rutidosis leptorrhynchoides. Next base: position 133,357,872 of record NC_092339.1, read on the forward strand.
AGATTCGTTACCACCCGGGGAAGGCAAATGTGGTAGCCGATGCCTTGAGCAGGAAGGACAGAGAACCCATTCGAGTAAAATCTATGAATATAATGATTCATAATAACCTTACTACTCAAATAAAGGAGGCGCAACAAGGAGTTTTAAAAGAGGGAAATTTAAAGGATGAAATACCCAAAGGATCGGAGAAGCATCTTAATATTCGGGAAGACGGAACCCGGTATAGGGCTGAAAGGATTTGGGTACCAAAATTTGGAGATATGAGAGAAATGGTACTTAGAGAAGCTCATAAAACCAGATACTCAATACATCCTGGAACGGGGAAGATGTACAAGGATCTCAAGAAACATTTTTGGTGGCCGGGTATGAAAGCCGATGTTGCTAAATACGTAGGAGAATGTTTGATGTGTTCTAAGGTCAAAGCTGAGCATCAGAAACCATCAGGTCTACTTCAACAACCCGAAATCCCGGAATGGAAATGGGAAAACATTACCATGGATTTCATCACTAAATTGCCGAGGACTGCAAGTGGTTTTGATACTATTTGGGTAATAGTTGATCGTCTCACCAAGTCAGCACACTTCCTGCCAATAAGAGAAGATGACAAGATGGAGAAGTTAGCACGATTGTATTTGAAGGAAGTCGTCTCCAGACATGGAATACCAATCTCTATTATCTCTGATAGGGATGGCAGATTTATTTCAAGATTCTGGCAGACATTACAGCAAACATTAGGAACTCGTCTAGACATGAGTACTGCCTATCATCCACAAACTGATGGGCAGAGCGAAAGGACGATACAAACGCTTGAAGACATGCTACGAGCATGTGTTATTGATTTCGGAAACAGTTGGGATCGACATCTACCGTTAGCAGAATTTTCCTACAACAACAGCTACCATTCAAGCATTGAGATGGCGCCGTTTGAAGCACTTTATGGTAGAAAGTGCAGGTCTCCGATTTGTTGGAGTGAAGTGGGGGATAGACAGATTACGGGTCCGGAGATTATACAAGAAACTACCGAGAAGATCATCCAAATTCAACAACGGTTGAAAACCGCCCAAAGTCGACAAAAGAGCTACGCTGACATTAAAAGAAAAGATATAGAATTTGAAATTGGAGAGATGGTCATGCTTAAAGTTGCACCTTGGAAAGGCGTTGTTCGATTTGGTAAACGAGGGAAATTAAATCCAAGGTATATTGGACCATTCAAGATTATTGATCGTGTCGGACCAGTAGCTTACCGACTTGAGTTACCTCAACAACTCGCGGCTGTACATAACACTTTCCACGTCTCGAATTTGAAGAAATGTTTTGCTAAAGAAGATCTCACTATTCCGTTAGATGAAATCCAAATCAACGAAAAACTCCAATTCATCGAAGAACCCGTCGAAATAATGGATCGTGAGGTTAAAAGACTTAAGCAAAACAAGATACCAATTGTTAAGGTTCGATGGAATGCTCGTAGAGGACCCGAGTTCACCTGGGAGCGTGAAGATCAGATGAAGAAGAAATACCCGCATCTATTTCCAGAAGATTCGTCAACACCTTCAACAGCTTAAAATTTCGGGACGAAATTTATTTAACGGGTAGGTACTGTAGTGACCCGAACTTTTCCATGTTTATATATATTAATTGAGATTGATATTTACATGATTAAATGTTTCCAACATGTTAAGCAATCAAACTTGTTAAGACTTGATTAATTGAAATATGTTTCATATAGACAATTGACCACCCAAGTTGACCGGTGATTCACGAACGTTAAAACTTGTAAAAACTATACGATGACATATATATATGGTTATATATATAGTTAACATGTTTTTATTATAAGTATGTATCTCATTAGGTATTTTAACAATGAGTTATATACATAAAAATGAGACTATTAATTTAAGAAACTCGAAAACGATATATATAACGATTATCGTTATAACAACGTCTTACTAGGTACATATGAATCATATTAAGATATTGATACACTTGGTTAATTATGTTAAATGATAAGTAAATATATTATTAAGTGTATTAACAATGAAATACATATGTAAAAATAAGACTACTAACTTAATGATTTCGAAACGAGACATATATGTAACGATTATCGTTGTAACGACATTTAACTGTATATACATCATACTAAGATATATTATATATCATAATATCATGATAATATAACAATTTAACATCTAATTTGTTATAATAAACAATGGGTTAACAACATTCAACAAGATCGTTAACCTAAAGGTTTCAAAACAACATTTACATGTAACGACTAACGATGACTTAACGACTCAGTTAAAATGTATATACATGTAGCGTTTTAATATGTATTCATACACTTTTTAAAGACTTCAAGACACTTATCAAAATACTTCTACTTAACAAAAATTCTTACAATTACATCCTCGTTCAGTTTCATCAACAATTCTACTCGTATGCACCCGTATTCGTACTCGTACAATACACAGCTTTTAGATGTATGTACTATTGGTATATACACTCCAATTATCAGCTCTTAGCAGCCCATGTGAGTCACCTAACACATGTGGGAACCATCATTTGGCAACTAGCATGAAATATCTCATAAAATTACAAAAATATGAGTAATCATTCATGACTTATTTACATGAAAACAAAATTACATATCCTTTATATCTAATCCATACACCAACGACCAAAAACACCTACAAACACTTTCATTCTTCAATTTTCTTCATCTAATTGATCTCTCTCAAGTTCTATCTTCAAGTTCTAAGTGTTCTTCATATATTTTACAAGTTCTAGTTACATAAAATCAAGAATACTTTCAAGTTTGCTAGCTCACTTCCAATCTTGTAAGGTGATCATCCAACCTCAAGAAATCTTTGTTTCTTACAGTAGGTTATCATTCTAATACAAGGTAATAATCATATTCAAACTTTGGTTCAATTTCTATAACTATAACAATCTTATTTCAAGTGATGATCTTACTTGAACTTGTTTTCGTGTCATGATTCTGCTTCAAGAACTTCGAGCCATCCAAGGATCCGTTGAAGCTAGATCCATTTTTCTCTTTTCTAGTAGGTTTATCCAAGGAACTTAAGGTAGTAATGATGTTCATAACATCATTCGATTCATACATATAAAGCTATCTTATTCGAAGGTTTAAACTTGTAATCACTAGAACATAGTTTAGTTAATTCTAAACTTGTTCGCAAACAAAAGTTAATCCTTCTAACTTGACTTTTAAAATTAACTACACACATGTTCTATATCTATATGATATGCTAACTTAATGATTTAAAACCTGGAAACACGAAAAACACCGTAAAACCGGATTTACGCCGTCGTAGTAACACCGCGGGCTGTTTTGGGTTAGTTAATTAAAAACTATGATAAACTTTGATTTAAAAGTTGTTATTCTGAGAAAATGATTTTTATTATGAACATGAAACTATATCCAAAAATTATGGTTAAACTCAAGGTGGAAGTATGTTTTCTAAAATGGTCATCTAGACGTCGTTCTTTCGACTGAAATGACTACCTTTACAAAAACGACTTGTAACTTATTTTTTCGACTATAAACCTATACTTTTTCTGTTTAGATTCATAAAATAGAGTTCAATATGAAACCATAGCAATTTGATTCACTCAAAACGGATTTAAAATGAAGAAGTTATGGGTAAAACAAGATTGGATAATTTTTCTCATTTTAGCTACGTGAAAATTGGTAACAAATCTATTCCAACCATAACTTAATCAACTTGTATTGTATATTATGTAATCTTGAGATACCATAGACACGTATACAATGTTTCGACCTATCATGTCGACACATCTATATATATTTCGGAACAACCATAGACACTCTATATGTGAATGTTGGAGTTAGCTATACAGGGTTGAAGTTGATTCCAAAATATATATAGTTTGAGTTGTGATCAATACTGAGATACGTATACACTGGGTCGTGGATTGATTCAAGATAATATTTATCGATTTATTTCTGTACATCTAACTGTGGACAACTAGTTGTAGGTTACTAACGAGGACAGCTGACTTAATAAACTTAAAACATCAAAATATACTAAAAGTGTTGTAAATATATTTTGAACATACTTTGATATATATGTATATATTGTTATAGGTTCGTGAATCAACCAGTGGCCAAGTCTTACTTCCCGACGAAGTAAAAATCTGTGAAAGTGAGTTATAGTCCCACTTTTAAAATCTAATATTTTTGGGATGAGAATACATGCAGGTTTTATAAATGATTTACAAAATAGACACAAGTACGTGAAACTACATTCTATGGTTGAATTATCGAAATCGAATATGCCCCTTTTTATTAAGTCTGGTAATCTAAGAATTAGGGAACAGACACCCTAATTGACGCGAATCCTAAAGATAGATCTATCGGGCCCAACAAGCCCCATCCAAAGTACCGGATGCTTTAGTACTTCGAAATTTATATCATATCCGAAGGGTGTCCCGGAATGATGGGGATATTCTTATATATGCATCTTGTTAATGTCGGTTACCAGGTGTTCACCATATGAATGATTTTTATCTCTATGTATGGGATGTGTATTGAAATATGAAATCTTGTGGTCTATTGTTACGATTTGATATATATAGGTTAAACCTATAACTCACCAACATTTTGTTGACGTTTAAAGCATGTTTATTCTCAGGTGAATATTAAGAGCTTCCGCTGTTGCATACTAAAATAAGGACAAGATTTGGAGTCCATGTTTGTATGATATTGTGTAAAAACTGCATTCAAGAAACTGATTTCGATGTAACATATTTGTATTGTAAACCATTATGTAATGGTCGTGTGTAAACAGGATATTTTAGATTATCATTATTTGATAATCTACGTAAAGCTTTTTAAACCTTTATTTATGAAATAAAGGTTATGGTTTGTTTTAAAAATGAATGCAGTCTTTGAAAAACGTCTCATATAGAGGTCAAAACCTCGCAACGAAATCAATTAATATGGAACGTTTTTAATCAATAAGAACGGGACATTTCACCATGTTTGTATGATATTGTGTAAAAACTGCATTCAAGAAACTGATTTCGATGTAACATATTTGTATTGTAAACCATTATGTAATGGTCGTGTGTAAACAGGATATTTTAGATTATCATTATTTGATAATCTACGTAAAGCTTTTTAAACCTTTATTTATGAAATAAAGGTTATGGTTTGTTTTAAAATGAATGCAGTCTTTGAAAAACGTCTCATATAGAGGTCAAAACCTCGCAACGAAATCAATTAATATGGAACGTTTTTAATCAATAAGAACGGGACATTTCAGTTGGTATCCGAGCGTTGGTCTTAGAGAACCAGAATTTTGCATTAGGGTGTCTTATCGAGTTTGTTAGGATGCATTAGTGAGTCTGGACTTCAACCGTGTTTACTTGAAAAATGATTGCTTAACAAATTTTGTTGGAAACTATACATTTTTAACATGTGAATATTATGTGATATATTAATCTCTTAACATGTTTGATATTGTGTGATAGATGTCTACCTCTAGCACAAATCCCATTGACTCACCTAATAATAATGAAGAGTCGAATATATATTGGACTGATTCACAAGTTCCCGAAGAGGAACCGGAAGAAGAATCAGAACCGGAAGAGGAGGAACCGGAGGAGGAAATAGAACCGGTGGAGGAAATAATAAAACGGTTAAGTAAAAGAAAATCCTCAACCAACCGACCAAGGTTAATTATGATCAATGGTGTTTCCGCCTAGGAAGCAAAATATTGGGAGGATTACCAATTCTCCGATGAATCGAATTCCGACGAGAATTCCGATGATGTTATAGAATTTACCCCAACTGAATTTAAAAAGGCAAAAGAAAATAATAAGGGAAAGGGCATAAAAATAGAGAAATCTAATTCCAACCCCGATGAACTTTATATGTATCGTCAACCCCCGAAGTCCTTAAGTTGTAACAATGACCCGGGAACCTCTAAACCACCAGGTTTTTCTAAACCGTTGTGGAAAACGACAGCTAGTATTAGGGGAACATCATATATCCCTAGAAACTTGGCAAAACGAACCAAAACCGAAGAAGAAGAAATGAGCGAGTCGGAATAAGATAGTTGTATTCATGTGGTGTAATATATGTAATATAGTGTGCTTATGCTTTATGATATATGTAAAAATTGCTTGTATTAATAAGTATTTTTTTATGAATCTAACTCTTGTCTATTTTACAGTTTAAAAACACAAAATGGATAGACAACCCAATATTTTAAGAGACCTACCCGGAGACATGATTGATGAAATCTTGTCTAGAGTCGGTCAGAATTCCTCGGCACAACTATTTAAGGCGAGATCAGTTTGTAAGACATTCGAAGAACGTTCCAAGAATGTCTTGGTTTATAAGAGACTTTCTTTTGAAAGATGGGGGATATCACATTGGGAAACCCATAAGTTACGATGTGTTTACTTTGACGCATATATTGCGGGGAACCCAAATGCTATTTTACGCAACTGGTTAAGAAATTATTTTGACTCAATGTATCCGAATATAGGACTTCATGATTTAGAAAAAGTGGCTAACATGCAACATAAAGAAGCATGCTATGCTTACGGGTTAGTAATGTTCGCTTCTCACCAAAGTGAGAAAAAGAACATCGGGCTACAGCTATTAAACAAAACGTTCCCACAAGTAACGGAGTCGGTAATTGGGGTAAGAAATGAGGTTTTTAGGTTATTACGAGACTGTTGATCATTACGTAACCCTCGTCCCTTTGACGATGTTACAACATGCTGTCTTATCAACGGCCATAACGGTTATGTTCCACAAGACCAAGGATGGGAAGTAGTCCTAGTAAAACCAGAATGCATGACTTGTTTCTGGACGTATGAATTACGCGTCTTTATTGCCTTTGCTGAACGACTTGTGTACTAGCTAGAATTATCTTCACAACTATCTTGTATCAAAGTTATTGTGTGCTATATTTCATGCTTTATGTAAAATAAGCGGTATTGTAAGTTTGTAAAATATTGTATAAAAGTTTGAACGCGAAATATTATTATAATCAGTTTTTCATATAGAATTTTAGTAGTTGAATTGTATATTAGCTACTAAGTATGAACTTAACGGGTAGGTACTACCCGAATTTAAACTTATAAAACGCTAATATGAAGAAAAAGCTTTTATAAATGAGTTCATATTATGCTACGAAATACTATTAACTACTCTTAATATTCTGTATGATTAACTTGTTCCATTTGACTATTTTGAAGGAAATGGCACCGACTACTCGACACACCGTGAATATGAATGAAGAGGAATTCCATACTTTTCTAGCTTCAAACATAGCCGCAGTACAGGCTGCGCTACATACCAACAATAACCTTGGATCTAGCAGTACAGGAAATCGTGTAGGATGCACCTACAAAGAATTCACTTCCTGCAAACCTTTGGAATTTGATGGAACCGAAGGACCGATCGGATTGAAACGGTGGACCGAGAAGGTCGAATCGGTGTTTGCCATAAGTAAGTGTACTGAAGAGGACAAAGTGAAGTACGCTACGCATACCTACACAGGTTCTGCGTTAACATGGTGGAATACCTATCTAGAGCAAGTGGGACAAGATGATGCTTACGAACTACCGTGGTCAGCATTCAAGCACTTGATGAACGAGAAGTACCGTCCCAGAACCGAGGTCAATAAGCTCAAGACAGAACTTAGAGGGTTACGAACCCAAGGATTTGATATTACCACGTACGAAAGACGATTCACAGAATTGTGCCTATTGTGTCCAGGAGCGTTCGAAGATGATGAAGAGAAGATCGACGCGTTTGTGAAAGGATTACCGGAAAGAATCCAAGAAGATATAAGTTCACACGAGCCCGCCTCCATACAACAGGCATGTAGAATGGCTCACAAACTAGTGAACCAGATTGAGGAAAGAATTAAAGAACAGACGGCTGAAGAGGCCAATGTGAAGTAAGTCAAAAGAAAGTGGGAGAAAAACGGTGATAAGAATCACCAAGACAACAACAACAGCAATTACAATAATAATCGCAACAATTATCCCAACAATCGCAACATCAATCGCAACTATAACAAACGGCCCAACAACAACAACAACAACAACAACAACAACAACAACTACAACAATCATCCCAACAACAATAACAACCGCAACAACAACAATAATCAGAAGCAGCTATGCCAAAGGTGTGAAAAGTATCACTCGGGGTTCTGCACCAAATTTTGCAACAAGTGTAAAAGAAATGGTCATAGCACGGCGAAGTGTGAGGTCTACGGACCAGGGGTTAACAGAACGAAAGGAACAAATAGTGTCAGAACGAGTAATGGTGGAGCAAGTAGTGTCGGAGCAAGTTATGCCAATGTAGTTTGTTATAAATGTGGAAAATCGGGCCACATTATTAGAAATTTCCCGAACCAGGAGAACACGAATGGACAAGGCCGCGGAAGAGTTTTCAATATTAATGCGGCAGAGGTACAGGAAGACCCGGAGCTTGTTACGGGTACGTTTCTTATTGACAATAAATCTGCTTACGTTTTATTTGATTCGGGTGCGGATAGAAGCTATATGAGTAGAGATTTTTGTGCTAAATTAAGTTGTCCATTGATGCCGTTGGATAGTAAATTTTTACTCGAATTAGCAAACGGTAAATTAATTTCAGCAGATAATATATGCCGGAATCGAGAAATTAAACTGGGTAGCGAAATATTTAAGATTGATTTGATACCAGAAGAGTTAGGGAGTTTTGATGTAATAGTTGGCATGGACTGGCTGAAGAAGGTGAAAGCAGGGATCGTATGTTATAAAAATGTAATTCGCATTGTACGAGAAGAAGGAGAACCCTTAATGGTGTACGGAGAAAAGGGCAACATGAAGCTACATCTTATTAGTAATTTGAAGGCACAAAAACTAATAAGAAAAGGTTGCTATGCTGTTCTAGCACACGTCGAGAAAGTACAAACTGAAGAAAAGAGCATCAATGATGTTCCCGTCGCAAAAGAATTTCCCGATGTATTTCTGAAAGAATTATCGGGACTACCTCCACATCGATCTGTTGAATTTCAAATAGATCTTGTACCAGGAGCTGCACCAATAGCTCGTGCTCCTTATAGACTCGCACCCAGCGAGATGAAAGAACTGCAAAGCCAACTGCAAGAACTATTAGAACGTGGTTTCATTCGACCAAGCACATCACCATGGGGAGCTCCTGTTTTGTTTGTCAAGAAGAAGGATGGTACATTTAGGTTGTGTATTGACTACAGAGAGTTGAACAAACTTACCATCAAAAACCGTTATCCACTGCCGAGAATTGACGACTTATTTGATCAACTACAAGGCTCGTCGGTTTATTCGAAGATCGATTTACGTTCTGGATATCATCAAATGCGAGTAAAGGAGGATGATATTTCAAAAACTGCTTTTAGGACGCGTTATGGTCATTACGAGTTTATGGTTATACCGTTTGGATTGACTAACGCACCAGCTGTGTTCATGGACCTTATGAACCGAGTGTGTGGGCCATATCTTGACAAGTTTGTCATTGTTTTCATCGATGACATACTTATTTACTCAAAAAATGATCAAGAACACGGTGAAAATTTGAGAAAGGTGTTAGAAGTATTGAGGAAGGAAGAATTGTACGCTAAGTTTTCAAAGTGTGCATTTTGGTTGGAAGAAGTTCAATTCCTCGGTCACATAGTGAACAAAGAAGGTATTAAGGTGGATACGGCAAAGATAGAAACTGTTGAAAAGTGGGAAACCCCAAAAACTCCGAAACACATACGCCAATTTTTAGGACTAGCTGGTTACTACAGAAGGTTCATCCAAGACTTTTCCAGAATAGCAAAACCCTTGACTGCATTAACGCATAAAGGGAAGAAATTTGAATGGAAGGATGAACAAGAGAAAGCGTTCCAGTTATTGAAGAAAAAGCTAACTACGGCACCTATATTGTCATTGCCTGAAGGAAATGATGATTTTGTGATTTATTGTGATGCATCAAAGCAAGGTCTCGGTTGTGTATTAATGCAACGAACAAAGGTGATTGCTTATGCGTCTAGATAATTGAAGATTCATGAACAAAATTATACGACGCATGATTTGGAATTAGGCGCGGTTGTTTTTTGCATTAAAGACTTGGAGGCACTACTTATATGGGGTCAAAAGTATTATATATACCGACCACAAAAGTCTTCAACACATATTTAATCAGAAACAACTGAATATGAGGCAGCGTAGGTGGATTGAATTGTTGAATGATTATGACTTTGAGATTCGTTACCACCGGGGAAGGCAAATGTGGTAGCTGACGCCTTGAGCAGGAAGGACAGCGAACCCATTCGAGTAAAATCTATGAATATAATGATTCACAATAACCTTACTACTCAAATAAAGGAGGCGCGACAAGGAGTTTTAAAATAGGGAAATTTAAAGGATGAAATACCCAAAGGATCGGAGAAGCATCTTAATATTCGGGAAGACGGAACCCGGTATAGGGCTGAAAGGATTTGGGTACCAAAATTTAGAGATATGAGAGAAATGGTACTTAGAGAAGCTCATAAAACCAGATACTCAATACATCCTGGAACGGGGAAGATGTACAAGGATCTCAAGAAACATTTTTGGTGGCCGGGTATGAAAGCCGATGTTGCTAAATACGTAGGAGAATGTTTGACGTGTTCTAAGGTCAAAGCTGAGCATCAGAAACCATCAGGTCTACTTCAACAACCCGAAATCCCGGAATGGAAATGGGAAAACATTACCATGGATTTCATCACTAAATTGCCAAGGACTGCAAGTGGTTTTGATACTATTTGGGTAATAGTTGATCATCTCACCAAATCAGCACACTTCTTGCCAATAAGAGAAGATGACAAGATGGAGAAGTTAGCACGACTGTATTTGAAGGAAGTCGTCTCCAGACATGGAATACCAATCTCTATTATCTCTGATAGGGATGGCAGATTTATTTCAAGATTCTGGCAGACATTACAGCAAGCATTAGGAACTCGTCTAGACATTAGTACTGCCTATCATCCACAAACTGATGGGCAGAGCGAAAGGACGATACAAATGCTTGAAGACATGCTATGAGCATGTGTTATTGATTTCGGAAACAGTTGGGATCGACATCTACCGTTAGCAGAATTTTCCTATAACAACAGCTACCATTCAAGCATTGAGATGGCGCCGTTTAAAGCACTTTATGGTAGAAAGTGCAGGTCTCCGATTTGTTGGAGTGAAGTGGGGGATGGACAGATTACGGGTCCGGAGATAATACAAGAAACTACCGAGAAGATCATCCAAATTCAACAACGGTTGAAAACCGCCCAAAGTCGACAAAAGAGCTACGCTGACATTAAAAGAAAAGATATAGAATTTGAAATTGGAGAGATGGTCATGCTTAAAGTTGCACCTTGGAAAGGCGTTGTTCGATTTGGTAAACGAGGGAAATTAAAACCAAGGTATATTGGACCATTCAAGATTATTGATCGTGTCGGACCAGTAGCTTACCGACTTGAGTTACCTCAATAATTCGCGGCTGTACATAACACTTTCCACGTCTCAAATTTGAAGAAATGTTTTGCTAAAGAAGATCTCACTATTCCGTTAGATGAAATCCAAATCAACGAAAAACTTCAATTTATCGAAGATCCCGTCGAAATAATGGATCGTGAGGTTAAAAGACTTAAGCAAAACAAGATACCAATTGTTAAGGTTCGATGGAATGCTCGTAGAGGACCCGAGTTCATCTGGGAATGAGAAGATCAGATAAAGAAGAAATACCCGCACTTATTTCCAGAAGATACGTCAACACCTCCAACTGCTTAAAATTTCGGGACAAAATTTATTTAACGGGTAGGTACTGTAGTGACCCGAACTTTTCCATGTTTATATATATTAAATGAAATTTTTATTTACATGATTAAGTGTTTCCAACATGTTAAGCAATCAAACTTGTGAAGACTTGATTAATTGAAATAGGTTTCATATAGACAATTGACCACCCAAGTTGACCGGTAATTCACGAACGTTAAAACTTGTAAAAACTATATGATGACATATATATGGTTATATATATAGTTAACATGATATTATGATAAGTAAACATATCATTAAGTATATTAACAATGAACTACATATGTAAAAACAAGACTACTAACTTAATGATTTTGAAACGAGACATATATGTAACGATTATCGTTGTAACGACATTTAATGTATATATATCATATTAAGAGATATTCGTACATCATAATATCATGATAATATAATAATTTAAAATCTCTTTTGATATTATAAACATTGGGTTAACAACATTTAACAAGATCGTTAACCTAAAGGTTTCAAAACAACACTTACATGTAACGACTAACGATGACTTAACGACTCAGTTAAAATGTATACACATGTAGTGTTTTAATATGTATTCATACACTTTTGAAAGAATTCAAGACACTTATCAAAATACTTCTACTTAACAAAAATACTTACAATTACATCCTCGTTCAGTTTCATCAACAATTCTACTCGTATGCACCCGTATTCGTACTCGTACAATACATAGCTTTTAGATGTATGTAGTATTGGTATATACACTCCAATGATCAGATCTTAGCAGCCCATGTGAGTCACCTAACACATGTGGGAACCATCATTTGGCAACTAGCATGAAATATCTCATAAAATTACAAAAATATGAGTAATCATTCATGACTTATTTACATGAAAACAAAATTACATATCCTTTATATCTAATCCATATACCAACGACCAAAAACACCTACAAACACTTTAATTCTTCAATTTTATTCATCTAATTGATCTCTCTCAAGTTCTATCTTCAAGTTCTAAGTGTTCTTCATAAATTCTAAAAGTTCTAGTTTCATAAAATCAAGAATACTTCCAAGATTGCAAGTTTACTTCCAAGTTTTCTAAATCCATTCCAAGTAATCATCCAAGATCAAGAAAACTTTGTTACTTACAGTAGGTTATCTTTCTAATACAAGGTAATAATCATATTCAAACTTTAATTCAATTTCTATAACTATAACAATCTTATTTCGAGTGGAAATCTTACTTGAAATTGTTTTCGTGTCATGATTCTGCTTCAAGAACTTTCAAGCCATCCAAGGATCCTTTGAAGCTAGATCCATTTTTATCATTTCCAGTAGGTTTATCCAAGGAACTTGAGGTAGTAATGATGTTCATAACATCATTCGATTCATACATAAAAAGCTGTCTTATTCAACGTTATAAACTTGTAATCACTAGAACATAGTTTAGTTAATTCTAAACTTGTTCGCAAATAAAGTTAATCCTTCTAACTAGACTTTTAAAATCAACTAAACACATGTTCTATATCTATATGATATGCTAACTTAATGATTTAAAACCCGGAAACACGATAAACACCATAAAACTGGATATACGCCATCGTAGTAAAACCGGGGGCTGTTTTGGTTGGGATAATTAAAAGCTAAGAAGAATTGTATTCACCCCCTCCCCCCTTCTACAATACTCCTGTTGTTAATCAAGGGACCAATAACTGGTATCAGAGCTTCAGTCTTGATAATTTCATATCTTGAATCTGAATTCTCTCATGGCTGCATATTCAAACTCAGCTTACCTTAAAACTGGTTTAACCAATAGACCTCCTAAATTTGATGAAGATGAATATGAAATCTGTAAAGCTAGGTTCATGTTCCACCTTGAGTCTATTTACCCACTCATGCCTGGCATTGCTACAAATGGTCCATTCATCCCTACTGAAACACTTAACAGTGTTCCTGCTACATCAGATACTCCTGCTATCCCTGGCAGAGAAGTTGTTCTTCCTCAATCTAGATGGGTGGATGAGGACAAAGGTCGTGTTGGACTTGACCTTAAGATCAAAACCATGATAGCTATAACTTTACCTAACCATGTGTTCAAACTGATTAAGGGAAAACTAACTACTAAGGCCATTTTAGACTATCTTGTATACTTCTGGAAAAATGATTTTTCTTATGAACATGAAACTATATCCAAAAATCATGGTTAAACTCAAAGTGAAAGTATGTTTTTCAAAATGATCATCAAGATGTCGTTCTTTCGACAGAAATGACTACCTCTTTCAAAAAAGACTTGTAACTTGTATTTCCGACTATAAACTTATACTTTTTCTATATAGATTCATAAAGTTAAGATCAATACGAAACCGTCGCCACTGGAATCACTCAAAACGGATTAGAAACGAAGAAATGACGAGTAAAACAAGATTGATAAAAACTACTCATTTTACCTACGTGAAAGTTAGTAATAAATCTATTCCAACCATAACCTAATCAACTTATATTGTATATTATGTAATCTTGAGATACCATAGGCACGTATACAATGTTTCGACCTATCATGTCGACCCATCTATATATATATATATATATATATATATATATATATATATATATATATATATATATATATATATATATATATATATATATATATATATATATATATTGCAGAACAACCATAGACACTCTATATGTGAATGTTGGAGTTAGCTATACAGGGTTGAGGTTGATTCCAAAATATATATATAGTTTGAGTTGTGATCAATACTGAGATACGTATACACTGGGTCGTGGATTGATTCAATATAATATTTATCGATTTATTTCTGTACATCTAACTGTAGACAACTAGTTGTAGGTTACTAACGAGGACAGCTGACTTAATAAACTTAAAACATCAAAATGTATTAAAAGTTTTGTAAATATATTTTGAACATACTTTGATATATATGTATATATTGTTATAGGTTTGTGAATCAACCAGTGGCCAAGTCTTACTTCCCGACGAAGTAAAAATCTGTGAAAGTGAGTTATAGTCCCACTTTAAAAATCTAATATTTTTGGGATGAGAATACATGCAGGTTTTATAAATGATTTACAAAATAGACACAAGTACGTGAAACTACATTCTATGGTTGAATTATCGAAATCGAATATGCCCCTTTTTATTAAGTCTGGTAATCTAAAAATTAGGGAACAGACACCCTAATTGAAGCGAATCCTAAAGATAGATCTATTGGTCCTAACAAACCCCATCCAAAGTACCGGATGCTTTAGTACTTCGAAATTTATATCATATCCGAAGGATGTCCCGGAATGATGGGGATATTCTTATATATGAATCTTGTTAATGTCGGTTACCAGGTGTTCACCATATGAATGATTTTTATCTCTATGTATGGGATGTGTATTGAAATATGAAATCTTGTGGTCTATTGTTACGATTTGATATATATAGGTTAAACCTATAACTCACCAACATTTTTGTTGACGTTTAAAGCATGTTTATTCTCAGGTGAATACTAAGAGCTTCCGCTGTTGCATACTTAAATAAGGACGAGATTTGGAGTCCATGCTTGTATGATATTGTGTAAAAACTGCATTCAAGAAACTGATTTCGATGTAACATATTTGTATTGTAAACCATTATGTAATGGTCGTGTGTAAACAGGATATTTTAGATTATCATTATTTGATAATCTACGTAAAGCTTTTTAAACCTTTATTTATGAAATAAAGGTTATGGTTTGTTTTAAAATGAATGCAGTCTTTGAAAAACGTCTCATATAGAGGTCAAAACCTTGCAACGAAATCAATTAATATGGAACGTTTTTAATCAATAAGAACGGGACATTTCAATAATGTCCACAGAAGAGTCAACATCATCTTCAGGAGCTATGATTATGCTCACTGCCACAAACTACACGCTGTGGAAACCTCGGATGGAAGATCTCCTCAGCTGTAAGGATTTGTTCGATCCTATTGAATTGAAGGGTATAATCCCTGATTCTGCCAAAGAGATAGAGTGGAAGAAATCAAACCGAAAAACTATTGGTCAGATCCGTCAATGGATTGATCATAGTGTCTTCCACCATGTTGCACAAGAGACAGACGCATATGTCCTCTGAAAAAAGTTGGAGGACATGTACCAGGCCAAGACTGCTCGGAATAAAGCCCTGCTGATGAGGCGTTTAGTTAACATGAAGCTCAAAAGTGGAACTTCAGTTGCCGAGCATACCAGTGAGTTCCAGAGCTTGGTCAACCAGTTATCGTCTGTAGAGATGCCTCTTGGCGATGAATTTCAGGCGCTACTACTACTTAGTTCCCTTCCCAATAGTTGGGAAACGCTGGTAGTAACACTCAGCAACTCAGCACCGAATGACAAACTTACCATGTAAATGATCAAGGATGCCCTATTCAGTGAAGAGGCAATGAGAAAGGACATGGGCACAGATCAGACCCATGCCTTTGTCATAGAGAATCGGGGGAGATGGCGAATGAGTAGCAAAAATAAATGGAGAGGCAGAAGCAAGAGCAGGGGCAGGTCAGCTGATGGCAGAAAACCAACATATAAATGCCATCATTGTGGATTAGAGGGACATATGAAGAAGAACTGCTATAGATTAAAAGAGGAACAAGGTCAAAGCAGTTCACAGCCGAAGAATAAGGGTGGAGAAACATTAGTGACTATCTCTGGTGATGTCGCTTATTGTTCAACCCATGATGAGACATGTCTTCACATCTCACAAGAAGAAACAGAATGGGTGGTAGATACTGCAGCTTCCTACCACGTGACTCCATACAAGGAATACTTCACAACATACAAAGCTTGTAACTTTGGAGCTGTGAAGATGGGAAATTCTAGTTCTGCTGAGATTGTCGGAATTGGTGATGTCAAGATAAAGACAAGTTCCGAGAGCACAATCACTTTGAAGGATGTCCGCTATGTGCCAGATCTTCAGCTAAATTTACTTTCTGGGGTAGCTCTCGACAAACAGGGCTATGATAGTCATTTCAGTAGAGGCACGTGGAAATTGTCAAGAGGCGCTATGATAGTCGCTCGAGGACACATTTGTGACACACTATACAAAACTCATGTGAAGATCTGCACAGACAGTATTAATGTTGCAGAAAAGGAGGCTTCACAAAATTTATGGCACCAGAGACTCGGTCACATGAGTGAGAAAGGGTTTTCTACCCTAATAAAGAAGGAGCTTATCAATGTAGACAAGGATGCTGCGCTAGATCCTTACAATCATTGTCTGTTTGGTAAGCAGCATAGAGTCTTATTTAATTCCTCTTCAACGAGAAAATCAGAGTTACTCAGTCTGGTACACTCTGATGTTTGCGGTCCCTTATAGGTTGAATCAATTGGCGGTAACTGATACTTTCTAACGTTTATTGATGATGCTTCTCGAAAGGTGTGGGTATATTTCATGCGGACGAAGGACCAGGTGTTCGATTACTTTAAACAGTTCCATGTCATGTTAGAACGTGAGACAGGAAAGAAGTTAAAGTGTCTTTGATCCGACAACGGTGGTGAATACTCTTCCAGGCAGTTCGATGCCTATTGCAGATCATATGGCATCCGACATGAGAAGACAGTTCCACGTACTCCTCAACACAATGGTATAGCAGAAAGAATGAACCGAACAATCATGGAACGTGTTTGGAGCATGCTCAGTATGGCTAAGCTGCCAAAGCCATTCTGGGGAGAAGCAGTCAGAGCCGCATGTTACTTGATCAACCGATCTCCATCAGTACCACTGAATTTTGAAGTTCCGGAGAAACTTTGGTCTGGAAAGGATCCATCATACTCTCACTTAAGAGTATTTGGATGTTTGGCGTACGCACATGTATCCAAAGAGCTCAGACAGAAGCTGGATGCAAGGACCACTCCATGCATATTCATAGGCTATGGAGATGAAGAATTTGGATACAGATTATGGGATCCAAAGGATAAAAAGGTGATCAGAAGTAGGGACGTGGTGTTCCATGAAAGCCAGACAATAGAAGATATTGAAAAGCCCACAATATCTCAGAAGTCAAATGTTGCTGCTCAAGTGCCAGAGGTAACAACGGAATCATTCATGAGAAATGAATTTTCAGTGTAGGAAGAAATGCCAGAAGTAGAATATAATGAGAAAAATGACGGTGCTGGGCAGGGGGAGCCACAACCCCATCTGCCAGACGTTCCAGAACCATCACAAGGTCAAGATGATGGTGGATCTCCTCAGAATATTCCAGAAGTTTGTAGATCTGAACGAGGCCGGATTCCATCGAGTAGATATCCAGAATCCGAGTACCTTCTACTTACTGAAGATGGAGAACCGGAGAGTTTTCATGAAGCAGTAACTCATAAGGACAAAGAAAAATGGTTGCTCGCAATGCAGGATGAGATGGATTCTCTGCAGAAAAATCAAACTTATGTGATTGTAGAACTTCCATGCGGGAAGAAGGCACTGAAAAACAAATGGGTGTTCAAGCTGAAAAACGATGGTAGTGGAAAAGTGGTGAAATACAAAGCACGGCTTGTAGTCAAAGGATTCCAACAGAAGAAAGGGATTGATTTTGACGAGATATTTTCACCAGTAGTCAAGATGACTTCAATTAGAGTCATACTTGGATTGGTCGCAAGTATGAACTTGGAGCTTGAATAGATGGATGTAAAGACAGCTTTTCTTCATGGAGATTTACAAGAAGAAATTTACATGGAGCATCCGGAAGGTTTTGAGGTTTCAGGAGATAACCTCGTATGCAAGCTGAAGAAAAGTTTATATGGTTTGAAGCAGGCACCTAGGCAGTGGTACAAGAAGTTTGACTCGTGCATGGTGAGTCAAGGGTATAAGAAAACTGTAGCAGATGAGTGTGTCTACATTCAGAAATTTTCTGAAGGAAATTTCGTTGCTCTTCTACTATATGTAGACGATATTTTAATCGTAGGGAAAGATGCAACGAAGATCAACAAGCTGAAGAAGGAACTCTCGAAGTCTTTTGACATGAAAGACTTAAGACAGGCTCAACAGATTTTGGGAATGCAAATAACCCGAGACGGAAATAATGAAAGGTTATGGCTATCTCAAGAGAAGTATATTGAACGAGTGCTTTCACATTTCAATATGAACAATGTCAAACCTGTTAGCATTCCATTAGCCAACCATTTCAAGTTAAGCAAGAGTTCTTGTCCCTCATCCAAGGAAGAGATCGGGGAGATGTCTTCAGTACCATATTCTTCAGCAGTTGGAAGTTTGATGTATGCGATGGTGTTTACAAGGCCCGATATTGCTCATGCAGTGGGAACGGTGAGTCGTTTTCTCTCGAACCCCAGGAAAGAGCATTAGAATGCGGTAAAATGGATTATCAGATATCTTAAGGGTACAACGAATCTATGTCTTTGTTACGGGGGAGCTGATCCAAACTTGGAAGGCTATACAGATGCGGATATGGCAGGAGATCCTGATAGTAGGAAATCTGCTTCAGGATTCATTTACACTTTTGCAGGAGGAGCTATTTCATGGCAGTCAAGACTACAGAAGTGTGTTGCATTATCCACAACTGAAACAGAGTATATTGCTGCCGCAGAAGCTGGAAAAGAAATGTTGTGGTTAAAGCGTTATCTTCAAGAATTCGGAATCAAGCAAAAGGAGTACAGGGTACATTGTGACAGTCAGAGTGCTCTAGATTTGAGCAAGAACTCCATGTACCATTCCCGTACAAAACATATTGATATTCGCTATCATTAGATACGCGAGGTAATTGATCGACAACTGTTGAGACTAGTGAAGATCCATACAAAGGAGAATCCTGCGGATATGTTAACGAAGGTGGTGACTCTAGAGAAGTTGGAGTTATGCAGAGACATAACTGGAATGTTCGTGGATTCGGCTAGAGGGGGAGAATTGATAGTTTCCAGCCATAATCCAGCTTTACCTTCTAGATACCGTAATCAAGATTTGTTTCTAGATATTCAAAGAAGGCAACCTTGACAACTCATACGGAAGTAGCAAACTTGAACACGATGACGGCCGCCAACTTCCGCCAACCTTCCTCGTTCATACCATTCACCGCCATAGAATTTTAACTATAAATAGAGGTGCAAACCTCAGTTGTAAATCATCCCAAAAATCACTCAGAGAAGTGTAATCACAACCTAGAGAGTGTGTGTGAGTTTGAGAGTTTTTTTTTGTAAGAGTTTTGTAATACTATGTAAATCTATTCTTGTAAGTAATAGAGTTATTTTCTCTCAAATTTGTATCTCCCAACGTCCAGGCGATCCTCTCTTCCTAACAAATTGGCCATCATTCGATCCACATGACTTCACACAACTTCGCCCCAACGATCCTTCTGCTCCTTCTGTAAGTATCAATATATTTATATTAGGTTCTTACTTTTGGAAATATGTTCTCGGGTTGGCTACGGTTCGACCGTGGTTTGACCGTGGTACATATATTCCGAAGATATGCTCATGACATTAAATAATAAAAGTCCATTTATCCTATTCGGTCACATACAAAGGCCAATCGTAAAATTGTTTGATATACCTTCTAATCGAAAATTAATTTATTAATCATTAGTTAATGGTTTAATAAATTAAGTAAGTTTTTTTATGTGTATACATATACTTACAAATCTAAATATGTAGAGATTTGATTAGATTTTGTAAATCATATTTTATATAAGATATAAGATTTGATTTGATTTATAAAATATGATTTGATTTTGTAAATCTTATTTTATATAAAGATTTGATTTTGCAAATCTTTCTAAATCTTTATTTATTACATTTGTACTAGATGTATTAATTGTATCAATTATGTAATATATAATACCAAGTCTTGGTATTGGAAAAGTAATGAAAAAGATACAAAAACACACATACAAAAATGCTATTTTTCTTTCTTATTTTCAAGTAACCAAAAATACTTGGAATCTATAATTGGGTTCGGTTTTTGGTGGAAATAACGAAGAAGAAAATATCCGTTAAGTAGAAGGTATAGATCAAAGCAAGGTTGGAACTTTGGGTGTCTACCGTTTAGAGGAACTCTTCTTTGGGTTTTCAAATTCGATCTTCAAAAGGCTACAAAGGTTGTATTCTAATCTTCTCTTGTTCGGTTTCGTTAATTTGTTTTGTTTGCTAAAGTTTTGTACAATGATCCGTTGAAGAGTATGATTTTGTAAAGTTTTAAAAATGCTTCCGCTCGCTTTGAATTTGTATCATACTCCAACAGTGGTATCCGGGCCATCTTGTACAAGTTTTAGCAAACTTTTCTTATGATATTTAGTTTTGATGGATGCGTTGTGCATGATTCTTGGAGATGATCATGCATAACAAATATGCAAAACAAGTATCATGATTTATGTTTTATGTTTCCTAAATACTAATTTGAATCTTGGATTTTGGCAAAATGTAAAATGGGTTAAACTCATTTTTTTTCATTTAAGAAATTTTTTTTAGCTTGGACAGTCCGTCTTTGATGGACTGTTTCGGGGCTTTAAACTCAATATTATTGTATGAGACTTATTGCATTTGAAAGCTAACTGAAAGAACTTAAATTTGAAAAAAAAAATCATCGAAAATGGACTAGAAATAAGTAAGATATGACCATCTGAAGTTGCATGTATGAATCTGCCAAAATTCGAAAATTTGATAAGGTAACTTGAATGTTGACTAAAAGTGATTCAAAGTTTAAGAAAATAAAGTACATAAATTATATTCATGTTTGACATGAAATGAGAAAATTAAAATTGTTAATTTTAGACTTTATGCTTTGTTAAAGTGGATAAATCTCTAACATGTTTTAATTCACTTAATATGTTTGTTTGGATGGTTTTGGCATGAAAACGATACTTACAAAATATGAAGTGGGTTTACATTCATAAGTTATGTAAACAAAGATTGATATTTGTTATGTGCCATTAAGCGTTGTTTAAATCAATCCTTATCGAAACATGTTTCATAAAATGGATGTTTGGCACTCCATTTGTAATATATATGATTGTTGTATGAAATCGGTAGTATTTTCCTCAATAAGACCCTTATGTGGATGTTTGGTTGTATGATTTAATTTATTATTTATTCAGGATGAATGTAATAATTTATTAAACGGCTTGCATGTCGTGTTTATTATTTATTCGGGATGAATGTAATAATTTATTAAACTACTTGCATGTCGTATTTCTTTTTCATATTGTATTTGCAGTAGTATAGAAAATAGAATAGTTATTTTGTAAAATAATGCAACCAAGATTGGAATCACGAAGATGATGTTCACAAGGCGGCCCGTCTGAGCATTTAATGGAGATGGCAGTTTTAGTGGGAGCCGATTCTCACACATGGTTTTGTCCCTAGTTGACCCCGTTTTTTCGTGTGTTGGCTCACCGAAAAATGCATAGGATTTGAGGCATACTACCGATAATTACGTGTCATGATTATTATTGTGTTCTTATTTGTCTATGCCATGCTAGCTAGAAAATTAGTATAGAAACAAAATACAATAATCACTTAAAATGGTTTGGTTAAAATTAGTTTAACAAACGCAACACGCAATACATAATTAGCAAATGTTTTAAAATGGAATAAACTACTTTTGCTAAAAGAAAACAAAACCCCGTTTTTAATGTAAACTTTACGCTACCCATGAGTAGTACACACATCCGAACCTTCTACCTGTTAGAGTTCGCGATACCCGAGAGTCTTGGGCCGGACTTTAGTTGGGTGTTGGGAAGGGTGAGGTGAATTTTGCGATACCCGAGAGTCTTGGGCTGGATTTCACGTGTATCTATCACGGACGGTTTACAATCTGAAATCGTGGTTCGCGACAAACCCGCCACGAGGAAGGATTAGCGTAGAAGGGATTAAACATGCCAAGTGAAATAATTGATTATCACTAAATCCCGCAGAACCTAAGAATTTCATAATGGATGAAATTGGTAATATAGTTACCTACCTAAATAGCTTATGATTGGCGATCCGCGGTAAACCCGTCGTTACCATAAGTGAAATATGGATCTTAGCCATGTTAATTATAATTGTTTGAATATTGAACACACTTGGGTAATTATCTTAACAAGGATTAAACATATCAAACTAACTAATACAACTTACTTTAAAAATATGATAGATGTCTGCAACAAACACAAATCCTACTCCGTCATCAATCACTAATTTCTGCCTTAAAGGGCTCCTCGAAAAGGACAAGCTTACGGGCTTGAACTACATGGACTGGCTTTGCAACCTAAGAATTGCTCTTAGGATGGAAGGAAAGATCAGGGCGATTGAGGAACCCTTACTGGTAGAACCTGGATCGAGAGCTACTCAAGCGGCTAGGGACGAGTTTGAAAAACGGCGTTCCGAGTTTAATGAGGTAGCATGCTTGATGTTAGCGACCATGTCTTCAGAGCTCCAAAAGGGCATGGAGAGCTTAGGGTCGTACGACATGCTTAACCAACTAAAGGACATGTTCCAACAACAAGCAAAGCAAGAAAGGTTTGACACCGTGAAAGCTCTCGTATCTTGCAAAATGGCAACGGAAAGTAGTGTTAGTGTCCATGTACTACAAATGAAAGGGTACATAGACCGGCTGGAGTGCCTTGGTTTTTCCATAAGTCAAGAGCTTGCAACAGATTTTATCCTGAACTCGCTGACTAGTGCATATGAAGGATTCATTATGAACTATAATATGAAAAATATGGAGAAAACAATCATGGAGCTCGATGGCATGTTCAAAACCACTGAGGCTAACATGGCCAAAGCTAAACCCGCAACTACCGTCCTAGCCATTCGTGAAAGTGGGATCAAGAAGAAGAAAAACAAAGCAAAGGGTAAGAATAAGGGCAAGGGTAAGGTTGGCACGTCCAACTTCAAACCTAAACCTAAGGGCATTGTTAACTCTTCTACTTCAAAGATCCCACAAACCAAGTCTCCTGAAGAAGCAATATGCTTTCATTGTGGGGAGAAAGGACATTGGAGGTGCAATTGTACCAAGTACTTGAAGGAACTTAATGAACTAAGGGCTAAGGGAGTCGCCGTACCTTCAGGTTTGTTCATGATTGAACTAAACAATACTACTATTTCTAATTCCTGGGTATTGGACACAGGATGTGGTACTCACATTTGTACAAATGTGCAGGGACTCACAAGAAGTAGGAAGCTGAAGACCGGAGAACTCAATCTAATCATGGGGAATAAGAACGTTGCCTCTGTTAACATGATTGGAGAATACAAGCTTTCTTTTGATACTGGTTTATGTATTGTTTTATCTAATGTTTGGTACATTGCCGAAATGGCAAGAAATATTATATCTTTTGATGCTTTATTTAATGATGGTTTTGATTTTAGTTTTGATAATGGATCAATACTTGTTCACAAAAATGGGATGTTTTATTTCAAGACTAGTCCTTGTAAATGCATCTTAGAAACCACAGCAAAGCTAAATGATAGTTCAATCTATAATGTTGATTCATCCAAAGATGTTTTGGATAAAACGTATCTATGGCATTGTCGTTTAGGCCACATAAACAAGAAACGCATTGCTAAACTCCGGTCAGATGGAATTCTAGAATCATTTGATATAATATCGTATGATGAATGCGAATCTTGCTTATCAGGAAAAATGACAAAGGCACCTTTCATAGGAAACTGTGAACGGGCTAAGGATCTGTTGGGGTTGGTACACAATGATGTGTGCGGTCCGTTCAGATCATCTACTAGACACAATGAACGATACTTCGTTACATTTACTGATGACTTCAGTAGATATGGTTACGTTTATTTAATTAAACAAAAGTCTGAAACTTTGGGAGTGTTCAAGGCATACCAAAATGAAGTAGAAAATCAACTGAACAAAAGAATTAAGATTCTCCGATCTGATAGAGGTGGTGAATATCTTAATGATGAATTACGTGATCATCTACGGGGTTGTGGGATAATCTCACAATTAGCTCCTCCTAGAACACCACAACATAATGGTGTGGCTGAAAGAAGGAATCGAACATTACTTGATATGGTTCAATCCATGATGAGCCGCACAAAGCTTCCAATTAGTTTTTGGGGTTATGCCCTACAAACTGCCGCAAGGATCCTTAACCTCATCCCAACCAAGAAAGTTTCTAAAACACCTTATGAGATATGGCATGGTAAAACTGTGTCTCTCTCATATCTAAGAATCTGGGGTTGTGAGGCTTACGTCTGTCGTGAAGCTCAAGATAAACTTGAACCCAGATCTGAAAAGTGTTTATTTGTTGGTTACCCGACTGATTCTTTTGGATATTTGTTTTACAACCCTACTGAGAACAAAGTCTTTGTGTCTCGAAGGGGAGTCTTCCTCGAAAAAGATCTCATATCAAAAGGAACCAGTGGGGAGCAAAATTGACCTTGAAGAAATTCAAGAATCAACCAACATGGAAACCGATATTGGAACCGATTCTCCTCAAGAGGTTGACGAGCCTACAGTTGAAAGAAAAACTGACCTACAACCACCACCCATACGTAGATCTGATAGAGTGCGTCGAACACCAAAGAAATATAATTTACACATATTTGAGGGTGATGACGAAAATATAGCTTCTAATGAACCTATTACCTATCAGGAAGCAATGACAGGCCCCGAGTCTGTCAAATGGAAGGAGGCTATGGACAACAAGATCTAATCCATTCATGATAATCAAGTCTGGACCTTGATTAATCATATACCAGGTACTAAAACCATTGGGTGTAAGTGGGTCTTCAAGAAGAAGACCGATATGGATGGAAATGTACACACATTCAAAGCCAGACTGGTGGCTAAGGGTTACATGCAACAATATGGTGTAGACTATGATGAAACTTTTTCACCAGTAGCTATGTTGAAATCTATTAGAATACTTCTTTCCATAGCTGCATTTTATGACTATGAGATATGGCAAATGGATGTAAAAACAGCTTTCCTTAATGGTAAGCTAACAGAGGATGTGTTTATGACACAACCTGAGGGTTATGTACATCTTAAGTATCCTAATAGTGTGTGCATGCTTCAAAAGTCCATTTATGGACTTAAACAAGCTTCTCGTAGCTAGAATCTTTGCTTTAATGAGAAGATCAAAGAATTTGGTTTTATTAGAGGCGAAGATGAGCCATGTGTCTATGTTAGGTCTAGTGGGAGTGTTGTAGTCTTCCTTGTACTATATGTCGATGACATATTACTCATGAAAAACGATATCCCGACATTGAAAGATGTCAAAGCTTGGCTAGGGAAATGTTTCTCCATGAAAGACATAGGAGATGCATCATATATTTTGGGAATAAAGATCTATCGAGATAGGTCAAGGAGATTAATTGGGCTAAACCAAAGTGCATATATAGATAAGATACTGAAGAAATTTGGTATGCATAACTCCAAGAAAGGGTGCGTTCCTATGAACCCTGGAATGATATTGAGCAAGTCTCAATGTCCTAATTCTGACTTGGAGTCAGCTACCATGAGCCGGACTCCGTATGCTTCAGCTATAGGATCAATCATGTATGCGACGATATGCACTAGGCCTGACGTGTCGTATACACTAAGCATGACTAGTCGTTATCAGGCTAATCCTGGTGAAGCTCATTGGATAGCAGTCAAAAACATTCTAAAGTATCTTAGGAGGACTAAAGAGATGTTCTTGGTCTATGGTGGGAATGACGAGCTGAGCATCAAAGGATACTTTGACGCTAGTTTCCAATCAGATAGAGATGATTGCTCTTCACAATCAGGATTTGTATTTATGTTGAACGGTGGAGCCGTCACGTCTAAGAACTTGGCTGATCCTTTCACCAAGCCTTTACCACAGACTAAGCATGATGCTCATAGTATGTCTATTGGCATTCGTGTCATTGATGATAAAGTTTGATTGTATTTATTATGTTAAGTTTGAAACTTTAAACATTGGGCAATAATATATGTTGCAATTGATTTGATGATTAATATATTGAGATTATATTATACGCACGATGCGATCATTTCATTGTATATTGCCATGTTTCATTTTTCATGTTTTAACTTCCAATGAATATTATTTCATAAACTTCCACAGTCGGTCATTCTCTAAGGAAGAGAGAATTGAATTAAGGCTGCTATGAAGTGTAGTAATATAGGCTTATATGAAACTACATTCATGAGGAACTTGATTGTTGATTCAAGGTTCTGGAATGACCAAACTTAGACATTACTTCATGGTTTCAAGTCAAAAGGTAAGCTCTAAGATGGCAACATCATTTATCCTAAAGTGGATATGTATGAGAAATCCTGACACAAACTATGTTATACTTTGACCTGTTTCTAACGCTGTGCGTAAATGCTGGTCATAAGGGAGCAGATTGGGTATATCATGGAATGTGGTGGATGTCTATACAGTTGAAGCAATTTGTTCCTTCTTCTTTAAGCGAGTTTAAGCGATATCTCTGGGCCCCTCGTTGATTTGTGCTGAATTAAATGCATGGCCATGCTACGACTGAATTAATGCAATTGCAGTCTATTTGATCACCACAAATCTCCATCGGGAAACATAATCTTGAACGATGATGATTGACACTTAACCATGTCACACGTTCATATAGATATCTTGAACAAAAGGATGATTGATATAAATCAAAATATAGAAGTGTAACGTAGCAGACTAGTTGTTAACATGGTGTGTCTTTTAAGACAGACCAATATTATTAATGTCAGTGCAAGTGGGAGTCGGTTGGAAGTATGTTCTCGGGTTGGCTACGGTTCGACCGTGGTTTGACTGTGGTACATATATTCTGAAGATATGCCCATGATATTAAATAATAAAAGTCCATTTATCCTATTCGGTCACACACAAAGGCCAATCGTAAAATTGTTTGATATACCTTCTAATCGGAAATTAATTTATTAATCATTAGTTAATGGTTTAATAAATTAAGTAAGTTTTTTTTATATGTATACATATACTTACAAATCTAAATATGTAGAGATTTGATTAGATTTTGCAAATCATATTTTATATAAGATATAATGTCACACCCCCAAATAGGGCCTGGGGTATTTGTGACTAATTATATCAAATCACAGTTGTACAAACGAGAACGACTCTATATGAGACGTTTTATTGAGTTTTTCAGTGGAAGATAAATAGATTACATTGTATTTAGAACATTAAATGTCTTTAATTGATATGATATGTAATGAAGACTCCAAGCATAGCAAGCAATCATCATCAAAGCAGTAGATATACAGCGGAAGCAATATTTAAGTACCTGAGAATAAACATGCTTAAAAAGTCAACACAGGGTTGAGTGAGTTCATAGGTTTGTCATAAACAATAATTTTAGTAATAGATATAGACCACAAGATTTAATAAAGTTGATCTCCCGCAGGATCAAAAAGTTATGCCAGTGTGTGATATTTAGACTAAACGTTGTTTGCCCCGTGACAAGTTGTTCTGTCCTTGTCGTTTAATTTCATTATCAAGTAATACAAAGACGTAGTCAAATGTATCAGGGACGTTACTCCCGATAGGCCTATCCCCAATAATTAAGAATGTTGCAGTAATTAAAAATATCACTGTAGGAACTTTGTCGGACATAGCTGGGTATAGCATAGTTTTAACAGTTGGTAATGATATTTAGACTAGACTTTCAAGTTTACCCCGTAACAAGTTATCGTTTATACTTGTCGGTTGGGGACTTGCTGGTCATAGCCCAACATATCACAGTTTAATAGTTGGTACTTGTATTTAGACTAGACTTTCAAGTTTGCCCCGTAACAAGTTATCGTTTATACTTGTCAGTTGGGGACTTGCTGGTCATAGCCCAACATATCACAGTTTAATAGTTGATACGTGTAAAATAGTTATAAAAGTTGCGCATGTATTCTCAACCCAAAAATGTAAAGAGTAAAAGAGATCATATGAAACTCACATTAAATAGCAGTTGAAGTATTCCACGCAAGAAGGAAAGTAAAGCAAGTAAGTGATCTGGATATCAATTTTGAGGTATAACATTTGATTAGTTAATGTCTAACTTGACATAAAGTATGTTTATTAATATAGCAACTATATTGGCAGTGACGGTTTTTGAGAAAAGTTCCTATTTCTCAAAAGTTTCTATTTTTAGAAACCTACTATTTATGAAAAACTTCCACTTATAGTAAGCTTCTAGTTTAAGAATGTTTGGGTTATAATTCTTAACAAAGATATTGTACAATCTCGCCCAAACTTCGTCGCTAACATGCAAGTCACTCGAATGATCTATTGTTACCGAGCAGCCCAGGATCTCTTGACCAGAATCTAAGTCTTGGCATTCAAGATCCACAAGCGTCCCATAATGGTAACAAGGATCACCCTAGGCCACACGTAGCGGTGATGTTTGTAGTCTTTGTACGCTATCTTTAATTATAACCTTCACGTTAGGTGATATACATATATATTCATTAATTCGATTTTAATTATAACTCCTATATATTAATTCATTAAAATACTTTTATAATTTTTAGTAACATATATTACTAATTATAACATGTTATTTATTTTAATTTTAATTGCATATAATTTATAACATTATTTACATGTTTCGGTAAAAAAAAAAATAAACCGAAGTAAATAGTAAAAAGTAAAAAAAGTAAAAAGTAAAAATTAAGAAAAGAATACTTACTAGTAGTAATTCTTCAAAGAGAGAATGAGAGAAATTTTGGTGTGAGTTTGAATGAGAAATGAGGGGTATTTATACTTGAAAAAATTAGGTAAAAAGAATAAAATAATTAAAAGAAAAAGAAATATTTTAATTTTTAATGGGATTTTAAAATTCGAAAGTATTAAATGTTAGGTCATGGGATAATGCACAAAATAAAATAATGAAAGTAGTTTTCCATTATAATTTTTAATTAAAAAGTAATTTATTTATTTATTTATTTATTTTATAAAAAAATCATTTATTTTAAGGATTTTTTTATTTTATTTTTTAAATAAACAAATTGATTTACTACTTTTCCAAGAATATTTGTCAATATTTTTTTTATTCATAATAACAATACTGATAATAAAGATATTAATTATTGATATCTTGTTTAAAAAGGATATTAATAATAATAATATTAATATATCAAATTAATGCGTAATTATTTAGAAATAATTGTTCGTGAATCGTCAGAATTAGTCGAGGTTAAATGAAATCATATAAAGATTTTTGTTTAAATTTTACTGAAAATTTACAGGTTATCACAGTATCCCCCTGTTAATAGAAATTTCGTCCCGAAATTTAGTTGTTGCCATCAGTCGGCGTTGTTTGTAAACAGGTGAGGATATTTTTGTTTTATTTGGTCTTCACGTTCCCAGGTATGCTTGGGGCCTTTCGTGAATTCCAACTAATAGGATATTGTTTTGTTTCTAGCGTTTAAATCTTACGATCCATAAATTTTACGCAGTGCATTTTATTATTAATGCGGAGGTTATCTAAAGAATTTAACAAGAGTGTCATTGATTAGGTTTTCCTCATAAAGAGATGATGACGTTATACAAGCATTTCAATATACATGAAATGTGTGATGAATAATAGTGAGCTTATTTAAACCTTGAGCGTTTATGCCACAATATTAGGGCAGATAAAACAGAGAAGAGTTCATGAAAATCATAGTCATGAAATTTGATAGAGATCGTCATTCTTTACAACAAGAATGATAAATATGAGTTGAAAATTAGAGTTTTATCGACATTTAATAATATAGATAAAGTAATTCGATTGTAGAAAGAGTATAAACGAAGCTATCGTAAAAGATTGAAATGAGGAAATTAAATGTTCGTCTTAACTTTTGACGTAGTCACGATTGATTTCCGGGATTCAAGGAATTAGAGGAAATCTTCGTAGTCTATAGGATTTGATTCTCCGGTAATTAAGGAAATTAGGATTTTCTTTAATTAAATGCGATGAATTGCCTCGATTGCTGTGTCTGGAATTTCGCTATAAATTAGCTTCTTCCGTTTCATTATCTTCACCACTTCTATATTTTCTTTCCTCAATTCATATTTCCAAAAGATTTGTTAATATGCTCAATCCAGTTCTTGTTCTTGACCTTATATTGGTTATCGCCACAATCTTCCTTCTTTTCCAACTCCCACCAGAGGAGTCTGTTTACTTCTATTATGCTCTAGGATTTATTGTATTTTTAGTTCTCCCGTGTCTTTATATTGCTATACGCATTGATATACACAGTTTGTAATTTCAGTGTTGTTATCGGGCTTTATATTTTCCCTTATATGTCGGAGCTTCATGCTTTCGTAAAGCAAGTAACGGTCCAGAATTCGTAGGTATGAAGTTTCAAATGATCATAATATACAAAGCAGAGGGAAAGGTAATAGCACGATTTGATTTGTCAAATTACCAGAATATCTGGAAAAGACCGAATCATCAAGAAAAATATTTTCTTGATATGTTTAGAGGTTAAATACAATGTAAGAGTCGTGTAACATGGCAAATGATGATTATAAAGTCTATGAATCATCATCTTCCATTAAAAATTTAGCATGACTTACTGTAATATAATCACCTTGGCCTGACGTCATTATATTATACTAGCTCATGCTTCAATTCCCAACACTTCTTCAAAACATTTATAATTTAAACTTGAATATAGAAACTAAAACAGTTTCCTTTATGATGTGATAAAGTTATCGCAAAGAGATAATTAATTGCAGACAAGAATCGTTATAAAGATATCTTCAGAAATATAGAGGATATTTATAACAAAAGATACGGCGATATCTTAGAATTTATAAGATCCAATGACGAGGAAAATTCTTCTGTTTCCTCTGCATTTAATGCTACCATATCTGAATCATTGTTTATCAATCCGAGATGGTTTCAAGAAATTTTATTTTTAGATGATTAAACGTTGATTGTAATTCGTCAACGGATCTAATGGTTAACGAATAGGCGTTATTGATTTTAAAAGTGATGAATGATAATTTCAGTGGTTTGATGTGATAATTCATTGCAGAATATGAATGAATATAATTCATGAATGTAGTAATCTTTAGGAAGATAACACCTGCTAAAGCTTTACTTGAATTTTGATATGTTAATTTCAGAATGTGTAATTGATTTTATATGAAGATGATTGTGTATCATTGCAAAGGTAGTGCGTATAATTAATGATTTATGAATCGAAATTGAAGAATGTACAGTGTATTAATGTGAGATGTAAATATTTCTCGGGTATTACCTACCCGTTAAAATATTTTCACAATTAACAGTTTGTATAATAGAATTTACAATCTTTATGAAGATATACGTTCATATATGTATTCTTCAGATATAATCATGGATTTAATGAGTTAATATATATTAAACTCATCTGATTTGCGGTTTGGAACGAGAGTAAATAATCTCCAAAATCTTAGAGATTTCATAATTGTCGCGAAATATTTCACTAATGAAGTTATGAATCAATATATTCATCGTTACACTTGATTTATTATGAAATGGAGTTTATTGTGTTAAAGCAGTGATTAAAAATTGTTAAGTCATTAACGAAGGGTGTACATCATAGCATATTAGTGATATGAATTAACCAAGTAGTACATACTAGTTGAGATTCACACGTAATTGCTTAGTACGACAAGATTTATTATTGTTCCAAATCATATATATATATATATAAGGTATATATATATAATTCTTCACGAAGAATGAGTCAATACATCTTAGCTCATTATTACTAATATTCCTTGGTATCTATGGGCGTATAATGTTGATGTTTGAGGTACTGAGTGTGATGTTGAGGCGTGGGATGCGGATGTTGTTGTTAATGAAGCTGATGCTGTTGGTTGTGATGCTGATGGTACTGGTTATGCTGCTGGTGCAGCTGATGCTTGTAGATATCGCACCGTATTCTCCAGTGCCACCACTCGAGCGCGAAGCTCGATGACTTCTTCTACTATTCCGGGATGATTGGCGGTTGGAACAAGGGGGTGAATAAGATCTAAAATCTTCGATATTATATATTCGTGACGGGATACCCTGGAAAGAAGAGAGAAAATGGTGTTTCGGACTGGTTCGCCGGTAAGTGCTTCAGGTTCTTCGCCAAGAGGTGAATTCGGTTGGTGGAAGGGATCACCTTCTTCTTGCCTCCATTGATTGAGTCGGCTACTAACTCATCCCCAATTCATCCAGAATAGATGATGGCTGATTGGTTCGTTTGTTCCGGTTACGCTGCCGTGGAGCTCGAGGAGTTCGAGGAATCCATATTATGTGTTTGGAATAGGGTTTGATATGAAATGGGTGTTGGATACTGAATGATATATTCGTCTCCTTGAATACGTATATATAGCAAAAAGATTTTCGTAATTTACGGAGGAAATTTAGGTAAAGTGTTTGACAAAGTTTATGGAGATAGATAGGATAAGATATGATTAGATATGATGTCTCAATACTCCATTTATGCAATAATTGCAGTATGACGTGTCGAGATAAAAATGATAAGTATGTAATCAGATAAACTTTCGACTAAAGACTTTTAATTCATAATGGCCTATTCAGGTCTAGGGGCTTGAGCTATAGGATCCTTTAAATCGGTAATCCAAACCCTTCCATTCTAGAGTTTTGTAGACGCCATTCGTCAAGAAAATTCAATGATCAAAAATAACGAGAAAGCAAAGATTTTGAAAGTAATGAATATGAATAGTAGGGATTTCAAGAATCATGGATAACATTTTATGTAATACATATGTAATACACAAAACCATGATAGATGACAAAGGAATGTCAAGAATTTCTGAAATCATGGTGTCGCATTTAAATATGGTGGCGGAATTGGATAGTACTTAGGAGAATGAGCAGAGTTCTTAGATTGGCTCGGCATTCTAAGATAAGTAAAGTTTCTAAAGTATAGTGTAGCATTTAACAGTTAAAGGCAATAAGTAAAGGCACTATGGTCAAGGATAGTTGTAGTCCTACATTGCTAAGGTACCTAATTGTATAAGGCACACATAAAATGCAATCCTGGTTCTCTACAACAACCTGCTCTGATACCAATCTGTCACACCCCCAAATAGGGCCTGGGGTATTTGTGACTAATTATATCAAATCACAGTTGTACAAACGAGAATGACTCTATATGAGACATTTTATTGAGTTTTTCAGCGGAAGATAAATAGATTACATTGTATTTAGAACATTAAATGTCTTTAATTGATATGATATGTAATGAAGACTCCAAGCATAGCAAGCAATCATCATCAAAGCAGTAGATATACAGCGGAAGCAATATTTAAGTACCTGAGAATAAACATGCTTAAAAAGTCAACACGAGGTTGAGTGAGTTCATAGGTTTGTCATAAACAATAATTTCAGTAATAGATATAGACCACAAGATTTAATAAAGTTGATCTCCCGCAGGATCAAAAATTTATGCCAGTGCGTGATATTTAGACTAAATGTTGTTTGCCCCGTGACAAGTTGTTCTGTCCTTGTCGTTTAATTTCATTATCAAGTAATACAAAGACTTAGTCAAATGTATCGGGGACGTTACTCCCGATAGGCCTATCCCCAATAATTAAGAATGCCGCAGTAATTAAAAATATCACTGTAGGGACTTTGTCGGACATAGCTGGGTATAGCATAGTTTTAACAGTTGGTACTGATATTTAGACTAGACTTTCAAGTTTGCCCCGTAACAAGTTATCGTTTATACTTATCGGTTGGGGACTTGCTGGTCATAGCCCAACATATCACAGTTTAATAGTTGGTACTTGTATTTAGACTAGACTTTCAAGTTTGCCCCGTAACAAGTTATCGTTTATACTTGTCGGTTGGGGATTTGCTGGTCATAGCCCAACATATCACAGTTTAATAGTTGATACGTGTAAAATAGTTATAAAAGTTGCGCATGTATTCTCAACCCAAAAATGTAAAGAGTAAAAGGGGTC
This sequence comes from Rutidosis leptorrhynchoides, assembly GCF_046630445.1. Lineage (NCBI taxonomy): Eukaryota > Viridiplantae > Streptophyta > Magnoliopsida > Asterales > Asteraceae > Rutidosis > Rutidosis leptorrhynchoides. The sequence goes on from NC_092339.1 coordinate 133,392,617, forward strand.
ATATGAAACTCACATTAAATAGCAGTTGAAGTATTCCACGCAAGAAGGAAAGTAAAGCAAGTAAGTGATCTGGATATCAATTTTGAGGTATAATGTTTGATTAGTTAATGTCTAACTTGACATAAAGTATGTTTATTAATATAGCAATTATATTGGCAGTGACGGTTTTCGAGAAAAGTTCCTATTTCTCAAAAGTTTCTATTTTTAGAAACCTACTATTTATGAAAAACTTCCACTTATAGTAAGCTTCTAGTTTAAGAATGTTCGGGTTATAATTCTTAACAAAGATATTGTACAATCTCGTCCAAACTTCATCGCTAACATGCAAGTCACTCGAATGATCTATTGTTACCGAGCGGCCCAGGATCTCTTGACCAGAATCTAAGTCTTGACATTCGAGATCCACAAGCGTCCCATAATGGTAACAAGGATCACCCTAGGCCACAAGTAGCGGTGATGTTTGTAGTCTTTGTACGCTATCTTTAATTATAACCTTCACGTTAGGTGCGTATATACATATATATTCATTAATTCGATTTTAATTATAACTCATATATATTAATTCATTAAAATACTTTTATAATTTTTAGTAACATATATTACTAATTATAACATGTTATTTATTTTAATTTTAATTGCATATAATTTATAACATTATTTACATGTTTCGGTAAAAAAAAAATAAACCGAAGTAAATAGTAAAAAGTAAAAAGTAAAAAGTAAAAAGTAAAAAGTAAAAAGTAAGAAAAGAATACTTACTAGTAGTAATTCTTCAAAGAGAGAATGAGAGAAATTTTGGTGTGAGTTTGAATGAGAAATGAGGGGTATTTATACTTGAAAAAATTAGGTAAAAAGAATAAAATAATTAAAAGAAAAAGAAATATTTTAATTTTTAATGGGATTTTAAAATTCAAAAGTATTAAATGTTAGGTCATGGGATAATGCACAAAATAAAATAATAAAAGTAGTTTTCCATTATAATTTTTAATTAAAAAGTAATTTATTTATTTAATTATTTATTTTATAAAAAAAATTATTTATTTTAAGGATTTTTTTTTATTTTTTTTTAAAATAAACAAATTGATTTACTATTTTTCCAAGAATATTTGTCAATATTTTTTTTATTCATAATAACAATACTGATAATAAAGATATTAATTATTGATATCTTGTTTAAAAAGGATATTAATAATAATAATAATATTAATATATCAAATTAATGCGTAATTATTTAGAAATAATTGTTCGTGAATCGACGGAATTATTCGAGGTTAAATGAAATCATATAAAGATTTTTGTTTAAATTTTTCCGAAAATCTATGGGTTATCACATATAAGATTTGATTTGATTTATAAAATATGATTTGATTTTGTAAATCTTATTTTATATAAAGATTTGATTTTGCAAATCTTTCCAAATCTTTATTTATTACATTTGTACTAGATGTATTAATTGTATCAATTATGTAATATATAATACTAAGTCTTGGTATTGGAAAAGTAATGAAAAAGATACAAAAACACACATACAAAAATGCTATTTTTCTTTCTTATTTTCAAGTAACCAAAAATACTTGGAATCTATAATTGGGTTCGGTTTTTGGTGGATATAACGAAGAAAAAAATATCCGTTAAGTAGAAGGTATAGATCGAAGCAAGGTTGGAACTTTGGGTGTCTACCGTTTAGAGGAACTCTTCTTTGGGTTTTCAAATTCGATCTTCAAAAGGCTACAAAGGTTGTATTCTAATATTCTCTTGTTCGGTTTCGTTAATTTGTTTTGTTTGCTAAAGTTTTGTACAATGATCCGTGGAAGAGTATGATTTTGTAAAGTTTTAAAAATGCTTCCGCTCGCTTTGAATTTGTATCATACTCCAACACTTACAAGGTAAATCTTTATTCGAACTTTGCATCGTTAAAAGTTCATTTGAAAAAATTCATTATTTAAGTTTTTATTTAAAAATTTAAAAGTAAGAGTTTGGGATCAAGGTTTTAAGAAGATGGTGATTTTAATGAATACTATGAGAGACTGTATCAGATGAATATTGTAATCTGTTTCTCATGTTTGGTTTTGATAAGTTAACATGTTCATTGAAGTTTAAAGCATGATAATGATTGTTTTGGTTGCTGATTTATAACTAAATGTTAAATTGTTATTGTTATATTGAATGGTGAACATGTAGACTACAATGGCACTTGTGAGATGCAAAAGCATCATGTGTTGTAATCATCTACGTTAAAACATATACTAGACTTAACCATGTTTAATTTTGCTTTGTATCTCCGTCTCTATGGAACTTGAATAATTATGTGAAAAGGTTTCTTACCTTGATTGTGTTATGTGCAGATTTTGGGAAGGCAAATGGTGGGGATTTGATTTTGATTTTGGGTCTATGAATTTGGACTCATAACAGTGAGTTTGAATATGTTTGTGATTTGTAATTAAACTATAGTTTACATGCGGTAATAGTGGGCTAGATGGGTGTTAAAATGGGTTATGATATCTAAAATAGTAGAGGGTTGCTGCTGATCTGAGCTTGATCTTATGTGAGGTTGTATAAATAAGTAGAGAATACAAGTATGGTGTGTGATAGCAATGATTTGTATTACATTAATATGAACATGTAAATCCATTTTGGAAAAGTGATATCTTTATATTGGTTTACACTAATGATATGTTATGTCAGGTGTAGTGCATATATGTTATTGTTAAATTAATGTACTAATTGTTATAAGTCAAGTGTCATGGTGTAGTGGTCGACACTTTTGATAAAGTAAAATTTGGTGAATCAATATATTTGGTGGATCACGGATATTACTGTTCCACCTAACTGCACGGTGAATTATTGTACTATAAGTATGTTACAGATTGTAATCAGTATGTACACCATTCTTCAATAAGAATTTACTCTCTTCTTTCTTCTTTCACATAAATTGAACATAAGCCACTAAAGGTAGTTATAAGCCTACTGAATTATAACAATTGAACATAAGCCACTAAAGGTAGTTATAAGCCTACTGAATTATAACACGTTATCAGCACGAAGAGCTCCCGCCGGCCACCGTCCTCCGCCGCTGAAATCGTCGGAAGATCCTGAAACCTCCGATGTGTCTTCTCATCAAGAAGTTATCAGCTTGGACTCTTCCATCACTAAGTTATACTCATCAGGTATTCCAAAAATTATTGACGTTATTTAATTTAAATTACTTTGAATTAATTAATTAACAAGAAAACCAAGACTTTACAACGATCATAAAATGAACCTGTTTTGAGAGGCATAGTTAAAAAGAGAGAGATATTAAGTTTACATATACATATATTACTTACACTCAAGCAAGTGCAGAGAGATATTTAGGATTCATAATCGAAACTCAAACCACCATCTTCATTTAATTATCTTCACGACACCACTTGAAATCACCATCACCTTATTGATGAAACCTTTCACCTCACCACCACGAACTATTAAAATACTTGGAACGCCATTACTCAACAACTACTGCAATTGCTTTCGTTTTTCTGTAAGAACAAAACACAAAAACAACCAAACTCTTTTTAGCTCGGGTGCGTACGTAATTTCTTCTTGTATATTACTCAATTGTACAACTAGCTCCTTAAACCACCATATTTGTTGATGATAATCATCACCACCTTTCGTGTTTCTTTTCACGGTCGAACCACTATCTCCAACACACACACCATCGACCAACCATATCAACCATGTAAACCACCTACATATGTGTTTTCGTCTTCTCTTCTTTCTTCTGCCCGAGCGACAAGGTTATAGAGAGTGATGATGAAGGCGATAAAGAGATGATAATATATAGCCGTCGCTAGCTGTACTACTTTCTGTTTTGTTTGTGTGGACCGAAAACAACCACCAAACAACTTGTTTACATATATAATGATTTTATGCATAAGATAAAGGACCCATTGGAGAAAGTGGCAGACAAAAGTGGGTTGTCTTCTTGAAATCATATGAGTAATATATTTAGTTTGTTTCAATCGTGATTAAACAGCAAAACCAAACAAATCACATCCCTTTGTTCCCCACTCCACTTTTTTTTGTTTTCTACTTTTTTTTTTCTATCATGAATCATCAACCCAAGTGGAGGAATACTTCCAAGTTTAATCCAACGGTTTTGCAAAGTGGAGATTATTGGCCGAGAAAAAAAAAAATCAATGAAGGACACGTTGAATACTGCTTTATTGATATTTCTTTTGTCCAAGGCTTCATGCGAAAACCGAACCCTTTACAAATTGTGGTATGGAACGTGTTAAATACTTTATCAAATATACATGGGAACAAACTAGCTCGTGGCCGACAACAAGTAAAGCTAAAAAAAAAAAAAAAAAAAAAAAACTTGGACGTACTCATTAGTTCCTTGGTTGTTATAGGGCCTTGGTGAATTAAAACTATAACAAAAAGTTGTGTAGGTTACTAGTGGGCCAATATGTTAATTAAGTGGGATTAAATTACATTAGATATTAAGATTTAAGAATGATCTTTAAGATAAAGATATCGTGGTGATTAGATTCAAGAATGATGGTGGTTACAACGATGAAGATAATATTAAGCCATGATATTATTAAATTGCTCGATCTCACTGTTTCCTTATTCAAACAACAACCGGATTATTTTTGGTTGATTAGTGGATTTGTAGATCAGTTTCCTTGATGGACTATAATTAGAATTGCTAAAAACTGATTTAGATTGGGCTATGTAAAATTACATAATTAATACAGACCGATATATGGATTCTTGGGCTTTTCTTTTGGCCCTATTTGGGCATGGACATTGTTCCTTTGCACAGGTTGAACATGCTTAAATCCGGGCCTGGTATTATCTTTTATGTATTGCGGATTGTAACTTGTTTACAAGTAATATATAATTTAATTATCTTGCTAAAATATTTACTCATTATTTACTTATCTTATTTGAAATATTAGTATGAATCTTGCTGAAATACAACATCAATTAAATTATGGAGACCTATGTATTGCAGATAGTGTTACCACACACTATACTCAAATCTAAGAAATATTTTATTGATTTAAAATCAACAGAAGGAACTATTCAGGTTACAGACTTAATAAAAGGAACGGGAAAGGCAAAATTCATGTTACCAAATGATACGAATTTTCTGATAAATAATACCTTGTTTTCTCTCAAATCATAGAGAAATTTGTTAAATTTCTATGATATATATCATAATGGATATGATTATCAAGTCAGTGATTACAGAAAATGAGAAATATTTAAGCATCACTGACAAGGATCGTGTAAAACTACTTAGACTTGATTCTGGATTACATTATACACATATAAATGTACTGAAACGCATATGATTGAAAAGCGCATATAATGAAAAGCGCAGCGCATATGATTGAAAAGCGCATATAATGAAAAGCGCAGCGCATATGATTGAAAAGCGCATATAATGAAAAGCGCAGCGCATATGATTGAAAAACGCATATAATGAAAAACGCGGCGCATATTTTTGAAAAGCGCATATAATGAAAAGCGCAGCGCATATAATGAAAAGCGCAGCGCATTTGATTGAAAAGCGCATATGATGAAAAGCGCAGCGCATATGATTGAAAACGCATATGATAAAAAGCGCATACGATGAAAAGCGCAGCGCATATGATTAAAAGCGCATATGGTGAAACGGATATATGATGAAAAGCGCATATGTTGATTAATGAAAAACACATATGGTGATTAATGAAAAAGGATATTGTGAAAAGGAATCACAAATGTTTCTTGAAAGAATTCAAGGTGAGATATGTGGATAAATTCATCCACCATGTGGACCATTTAGATATTCCATGGTCCTAATAGATGTATCTAGTAGATTGTCTCATATTTGTCTATTACCAAGTCGAAATGTGGCATGTACCTATAGGGATTGTTGTTGAACATCCTGTTGCTCGTGTGCATACAAAAATTGGTTTAGCTGAATCATTAAAAGGATGAGACTTGATAATGTTGGTGAGTTAACATCTCAAGCATTTAATAGGGATTGTTGTTAAACATCCAGTTGCTCATGTGCATACACAAAATTGGTTTAGCTGAATCAATAGATAAACGCTTGCAGCTAATAACTAGACAATTGGTAATGAGTACAAAACTCTCAATATTTATGGGGACATGTAAATTTACATGATGCGACATTAATTCGCATTAAACCAAGTGCAAGTCATAAATATTCTCCATTACCAACTTAATTTTGGTCGAGAGCAAAATATTTTCCATCTTAGAACATTTGGTTGTAGAGTGTATTTTTAATTGCACCACCATAACAAATGGTTCCTCAAAGAAGGATTGAAATATATGTTGGATATGAAACATTTTCAATCATAAGATATATTGAACCCATGACGGGTGATGTTTTTACAGCACGTTTTGCTGATTGTCATTTTAAAAAAAATTATTCCCTATATTAGGGGGAGAAATGAAAAATAAAGAAAAAGATGCTTCATGATGTGAACATCAATTAAGGTATATAGAACTCGCACAAAAGAATGCGAAACGAAAGTTCAAAAAATAATGCATATGCAAGAATTTGCAAATTAATTACTTTATGCATTTAAAGATACAAAAAGAGTGACTAAATTATATATAATAATAGGAAATGCTCCAGCTCGAATTGAAATTCCAAAAACTGGCAATAATGTCACTCATGAGTCTTTGCCACGTCTGAAACGTGGAAGACCAATTGGTTCCAAAGATAAAAATCCTCGAAAAGGAAAATCAGCTGATAATGAAGTAAAAGAAAGTGTTCAAGAAGAACCACAAATCAATATTCCTTCTGCAGAGGATATTGATAAATGTAAATACATAAATTGCGATAAATTATGCAATATTATGGAACCGAAATGAAATGAAAAATCTTGATGAGATATTTTCATATAATGACATCATGAATAAAGATGATGATCTAGAACCAAAATCTGTCATTGAATATCAAAATAGACATGATTGAGCTCAATGAAAAGGAGCAATACGAGCTAAATTAGAATCGCTCAATAAAAGAAAAGTTTTCGGATCAATCGTTATCACTTTTAAAGATGTGAAACGTATTAGATAAAAAATGAATTTTTATCCGAAAAAGAAATGAGAAAAATGAAGTTACAAGATAAAGCTAGACTTGTAACTCAAGATTTATCTCAAAGACCATGAATGGTTTATGAGGAAAACTTATTCTCCTGTTATGGATGCAATTACTTTTAGATACTTAATCAGCCTAACAGTTTCTAAAAATTTAGAAATGCATCTCATGGATGTTATTACTACTTAGTTAAATGAATCACTTGATAGTGATATACATGAATATCCATGAAGGGTTTAAGGTATCAGGAACATCTAATGCAAAACCCAAGGGAATGTATTCCATTAAATCACAAAGATTTTTAAATGGGTTTATACAATCGGGACGTATGTGGTATAACCCATTAAATGACTACTTGATAAGAAAAGGGTATACATATAAACTTATTTGCATGTGTGTTTTATAAAAACAATGTTCAGATATGTGAACATAGTTGTTTATATCAATTATCTTAAATAAAGAAATCTATGAAGCCATTCAACTTCTAGAGAAAGATTTTGAAATGAAAAAAAAATCAAGTAATACGTTGATTTACATATTGAGCATATGTGTGACGCCCCGTACTAAATCATCATGTACGGACCATCATCAACAGGATCATTACAAGGTTAAGTACTATATGCGTTTTCAAAACAGAGTTTGCATTCATTAATAAAAGTGACGTCATAACATACGTCAATTGTTTTACAAATCAAGAGTATGCTTCACTAAGTAGAAGCATTAAATAAGTGTACGTGACCATAATGGTCGTTACATAACATAAGTTCATAAGTAAAAAGTTTGAATGCAACATAAGTAGTCATGCGATACAACTCTAGGCAGCGGATTCTACAGCACGACTAGTAAGATAGCGGAAGCGACTTCAAGCACCTGAGAAAATACATGCTTAAAAAGGTCAACACAAAGGTTGGTGAGCTATAGTTTAAGTATAACAGTAATGTAAGTAGGCCACGAGATTTCAGTGCTACAACGAGCGTTTCAAAAGTATGTAAAAGTATATGCTTAACCGTGGGCACCCGGTAACTAACTTAACGTTTAATGTACCCCCTTAAAGTGCACTTGGCAAGTGCGTATAACCTCGAAGTATTAAACACTCGTTAAATGCTAGCGCTACTAGCCCGAGTGGGGATGTCAAACCCTATGGATCCATATCTAAGATTCGCGTTCACGGTTCAAAAACCAATGATTAAACGTTACCGAGCTAAAGGGAATGTTTCTGCCGTTATATAACCCACACATATATAAAGTTTAAGTACTCGTGCCTAGTATGTAAAACATAAAATCCGCATGTATTCTCAGTTCCCAAAATAAGTTAAAGTAAAAAGGGAATGCTATAACTCACAATGATTAGTAGTAATGGTAAGGTAGTAGTCGGAAAGTGGTGTGCAAGTAACGGTCCAAACGTCCTCAACCTAAGTCAAATAGCACTAAGTCAATAAGTCGTCTCAAAAGGTTTATAAGTACGTAATTAAGGTCATAAGGGTCATCATCAATCATCATTAAACAAAAGGTAACAAGTAAGACTCGTTTATGAAAGTCGTTTAAAACAAAGGCTGACTTCGGTCAGTCACCACGGCCTCTACCCTTACTGAATTAAGGTGAGACCAGTGGTCATGGCTCCGTCTATGAGTCCCTTAAGTGTGGTAAAATTTACAGAAGCAAACTCGTCTTGGTTTGACCGTGGCGACGGTCTAAGTGCGAGTAGGTCAGAAATTTCTGCACAACGTTAAAGGACATGGTAACGATCGGAGGGCCATAAATCCTAAACCGTAACTCGGATTAAGACGAGTCCTATATGAAAAGTTATCTACTCGAAAAGTTCTATCTAAAAATCAAGGTTAGAACAGCCCAGGTCTACTGGTCTGTTCCAGAAGCCTCAGGTCAGTAGGTTTTGGACAGAACAGTGGGTTTTGGAGAGTTCCGGTTGTCTCGGTGCTTGATGTTCATCACGGTTCTCATCCTTGATGCGTATAGCTTCAAGTGTACAACTCGTTGATATGTTAACATCATTTTGACCAAGGTTTGTCCATCATAACTCAAGTGCAAGTGTTGTAAGTGTTTGATGAACCAAGGTTACATGTAAGTTTATGAACAAGTTCATGAACACTAAGAAAGATCACAACCAAGTGTTGGATCCATGATACTTGCACCAAAGTGTAAGCTCTTGTTGGTTTCATGTCCTTGTTCAAATGTGTAGTAAGCAACTAACAATAAGAAATAAATAAAAATGAATGATAAGCCTAAACCAACCATGAAGGTGGTATTCTAGTAACATACAACAAACAAGAACACAAGTAACAATTATAAAGATTATAAACTTTAAATCTTTGAAACAAATAAAGTAGAAAACTAAATAAACAAGAAAATGATTCATAGTTGCTCATACTTTTAAAGATTCAACCAAGTTGATCTTTAAGTGAAGTAACTTCAAAGTTACTTCAAGAACTACAAGTAATGAGTTTATACAACTATGAAGTTTAATCTTTTGAAACAAAATATGTAGAACATAACTAGATAGATTATGTTCTTGAATGTTCTTGAATTCTACAAGATATTATGAAGAATCAAGACTAGAAAGTTTGATTCTTGAAAGCATGTAAGTAGCTACAACAAGTAAGTAAACTATAAGTAATGAATCTTTAACAAGAACAAGTAACTACAACAAATGATGATGATGATTATGGGTCTCATGGCCACGGTTTTTAGGGAGAAAGAAGAAGAAGAAAAGTCTTCAAATTACTTACAAAGAACAAAGAACTTGAGAGAAAAAGAGAGAAGAAAATTGCAAGTAAAGTGTGTGTGTATTTGAGAGGGAAAATGCAAGTAAGTTGTGAATGAAAAATGGAAACCAAAACACCCATATGGGCACACTAGGCCACGGCCAGCAGGTGGGTCAAGAGGGAGGGTTTGGTTTGTTGGATAATTGTATGTAAAGAGGCTTAAAGTTGGTTAAAAGGATAGGTTGCATGGGGATAGTGAGCCAACTATATTCCAAAAGCCTTTAACTAGCTAGTTCATGTTTAAACTAATACTTACATGTTGAAAGAGTTGGGCTAAATGTCCATTAGCATAAGTAGGGTGGGCTTACACAAGTCCATCATCACTTAAAAGGCCCAAGTTGCAAGTAGTTAGCAAGTAATCCAGTAAAAGTCCAAGTTAAGCCCAAGTAACTAACTAATAGCTTTAGTTAATTAAAATGATCAATAAAATTAATCATGAATGTAAATAATATCTTAAAATATTATTCGTGCAAGTTCCGGGTGTCACAAAGACGTTTCGGGCATTTAAGGTTCAAGTACGGGCAATTAAAGCAACATGTAAATGTAATAACATACATTCGTTTAATCAAGCGTATTAATAATAATAATTATTAATAAATAACGTTGGAAAAACCAGGGTCGTTACATTACCCACCTGTTAAAGAAAATTTCGTCCCGAAATTTAAGCTGAAGTAGATGGAGGAGTCGGGAAAAGATGAGGATATTTCCGCATCATTTGATCCTCTCGTTCCCAAGTAAACTCAGGTCCTCGTTTGGCATTCCATCGTACTCGTACAATCGGAATCTTGTTGCGTTTCAAAGTTTTGATCTCACGATCCATAATTTCAACAGGTTCCTCCACAAAGTGGAGTTTGTCATCAATAGTAAGTTCTTCCAAAGGTATGATGAGTTCGGGTGCAGCAAGACACTTCTTCAAGTTTGACACATGGAAGGTAGGATGAACTGAGCTCAATTGTGCTGGTAGATCCAAACGGTATGCAACTGGTCCAACACGTTCCAAGATCTCGAATGGACCAATGTATCGTGGGTTCAACTTTCCACGTTTTCCAAAACGGATCACACCTTTCCAAGGTGCAACCTTCAACATTACACGATCACCAACATTAAATTCAAAGTCTTTCCGTTTAAGATCGGCATAGTTCTTTTGGCGATCACGGGCAGTCTTAAGTCTAGCTTGGATCTGAGCAATCTTCTCCGTGGTTTCGTGAACTACCTCGGGTCCGGTGATTTGCTTTTCGCCTACTTCGGCCCAACAAATAGGAGATCGGCACTTACGACCATACAATGCTTCAAAAGGTGCAGCATTAATGCTTGAGTGATAACTGTTGTTGTACGAGAATTCGGCGAGTGGCAAATGCCTTTCCCAGGCCTTTCCAAAATCAATGACACATGCACGCAGCATGTCCTCCAAGGTCTGAATCGTTCGTTCACTTTGCCCGTCAGTCTGAGGATGATAAGCAGTACTCATGTCAAGACGAGTTCCCATGGCTTCTTGCAAAGAACGCCAAAATCTGGAAGCAAAACGGGGATCGCGATCGGAGATGATTGATAAAGGTACACCATGACGAGATACAACCTCTTTGATGTACAGCTGAGCAAGTCTTTCCATTGTATCAGTTTCCTTCATCGCTAGGAAGTGTGCAGATTTGGTGAGGCGGTCAACAATAACCCAAATAGTATCGCATCCGCCCACCGTCTTCGGCAGCTTAGTAATGAAATCCATTGTGATCCTTTCCCACTTCCATTGTGGGATTTCCGGCTGTTGAAGTAACCCAGAAGGTCTCTGATGTTCGGCTTTAACCTTCGAGCAAGTCAAACACTTGCCAACATAAGTCGCAACGTCCTTCTTAAGATTCGGCCACCAATACTGTTCCTTAAGGTCGTGGTACATCTTACCTGCACCGGGGTGAATCGAATATCTCGATTTGTGTGCTTCATCAAGTATCAGGCTTCGTAGATCTCCATAGTAAGGTACCCAAATTCTTCCGGCATAACATCGGAGTCCAGACTCTCTAACCTCGAATCGAGAGACAAGTATGTTCAAATGCTCGTGAGATATGTTCTCCTCCTTGAGAGCCTCAACTTGGGCTACTCTGATGTGGTTGTTGAGGTTCGAATGGATGGTGATGTTCAGAGCCCTAACACGGAGAGGTGCCGTCCTCTCCTTTCGGCTTAAAGCGTCAGCTACAACATTGGCCTTGCCAGGGTGATAACGGAGTTCACAATCGTAGTCGTTGAGCGTCTCGATCCATCGACGCTGTCTCATATTCAATTGCTTCTGATCGAAGATGTGCTGGAGACTCTTGTGATCGGTGAAGATAGTGCTCTTAGTTCCATACAAATAATGTCTCCACAATTTGAGTGCAAAGACAACGGCTCCAAGTTCAAGATCATGTGTAGTGTAGTTCCGCTCGTGAATCTTCAATTGGCGGGAGGCATAGGCAATAACCTTTGATCGTTGCATCAGTACACAACCAAAACCACTCTTCGATGCATCGCAATAAACAACAAAGTCGTCACTGCCTTCAGGAAGTGATAGGATAGGTGCGGAGGTTAACTTCTTCTTCAAAGTTTGGAATGCTGATTCGTGTGTGGGTTCCCAAATGAACTTCTTGCCCTTGTGAGTCAGTGCGGTCAAAGGACGCGCAATCAGAGAAAATCCTTCGATAAACCTTCGATAATAACCGGCGAGACCTAGAAATTGGCGAATATGCGTTGGAGTAGTGGGGGTCTCCCACTTGCTGATGGCTTCAATCTTGGCGGGATCAACTTTGATACCCTGGTCGCTCACAACATGACCCAAAAACTGTACTTCCTTCAACCAAAATTCGCACTTGGAGAATTTGGCGTAAAGTTGCTCTTGTCTTAAGAGTTCAAGCACTAGCCGAAGGTGTTGCTCATGTTCTTCTTCGCTCTTAGAGTAGATGAGGATATCATCTATGAAGACGATAACAAACTTATCCAAGTAAGGCTTGCAGACACGATTCATGAGATCCATGAACACGGCAGGTGCATTTGTCAAACCGAATGGCATCACGAGAAACTCATAATGACCATAACGGGTTCTGAATGCAGTTTTCATCACGTCACTTTCCTTCACCCTCAACTGGTGATAGCCGGATCGCAAATCGATCTTTGAATAAACGCTCGATCCTTGTAGTTGATCAAAAAGATCATCAATTCGCGGAAGAGGATACCGATTCTTGATTGTCAATTTGTTGAGCTCACGGTAGTCGATACACATACGAAAGGATCCATCCTTCTTCTTCACAAACAACACAGGTGCACCCCAAGGCGAGAAGCTTGGTTGGATAAACCCTCGATCTAATAGCTCTTGTAGTTGACTCTGTAATTCTTGCATCTCGGAAGGTGCGAGTCTATAAGGTGTGCGAGCTACGGGTGCAGCTCCTGGCACTAAGTCAATCTGAAACTCTACTGCTCTCTGCGGCGGTAATCCAGGCAATTCCTCTGGGAAGACATCAGAAAATTCGTTCACAATTCGTACGTCGTTCACGTTCTTCACCTCAGTTTCTACCGCTTTCACATGTGCTAGGACAGCAAAGCGTCCCTTCTTCATAATCTTTTGCGCTTTCACGCAACTAATGAGGTTCAACTTCGAGGTACATCTCTCTCCATAGATAACCAGTGGTTCGCCATCTCCTTGTGGTATGCGAAGTGCTTTATCTCCACAGATAACATCGGCCTTTATCTTGCTCAACCAATCCATACCGACGATCACGTCAAAACTTCCCAGTTTGATAGGTATCAAATCAATTTCGAAATCTGCACCAGCTATGTTGATAATAGCTCCACGACTAATATGGTCAACCTTTTCAAGTTTTCCATTGGCGACCTCGACAAGCATACTTTCCTTCAAAGGAACTAACGACCAATCTAACTTATCACAAAAATGTCTACACACATAGCTCCTATCGGCACCAGTATCAAATAGGACAGAAGCTAAAAGATTGTTGATCTTGAATATACCTGTCACCAAGTCGGGGTTGTCGCGAGCGTCCCTTGCATTAACATTGAAGGCTCTAGCACGTGGTGGTCCGCCATCCTTACGCTTGTTAGGACACTCGTTTCTGAAATGGCCCGCCTTTCCACATTCATAACACTTCTTAGGCCCATTGTTGTTGTGGTTTGGCTTCACATTCAAAGTGGTAACCTTGCAATCCTTGCCAACATGTCCAGATCGTTGGCACTTCTCACAGATAACATTGCAATACCCAGTGTGGTGCTTGTAGCACCTATTGCATTGTGGTAAGGTTCCTTTGTAGTTCGGATTGGTGCGGTTGTTGTTGTTGGGGTTGGTGTTGTTGTTGTGCATGTTGTTGTTTTGCCTGAACCCTTCATGTCGTTTTGCCGGGTTTTGATCATAGTTCCTACCCCTGTTGTTGTTGTGGTTGTTGTCCCATTTCCTCTTTTCACCACTAACAGTTTCAAACTTAGCCTTCTCCGGCTCGTCCAGGATGATTTGATTCAAGAGAGTATGCGCCATGCGCATTGCTTCGGGAACGCTCGGTGGCTTGGATGAGGTAACATTACCCTTGATGGACTTAGGAAGTCCCGAGAAGTATTTCTCCAAACGTTTAAATTCGGGGGTGACCATGGTTGGACACATAAGAGCCAATTCCAAAAACCTACGGTTGTAGCTGTTAAGGTCGTTCCCTACGGTCTTCAATTGCATAAATTCGATTTCCATCTTTTGAATCTCGGTTCTCGGACAGTATTCCTCGATCATAGCACATTTAAATTCTTCCCAAGGCGTAGCATACGCCTCATCAATTCCTTTCGCTTGGGCCATGGTATTCCACCATGTGAGCGCGCCATCAGACAGCGTGCAAGATGCAAATTTCGTTTTGTTAGCCTCAGAACAATTGCTAACCCTGAATACCGATTCCAACTTTTCGAACCATCTGGTGAGACCGACGGGTCCCTCAGTGCCACTGAAGTAGTGTGGCTTGCAGTTTTGGAATTCCTTGTAAGTACACCCATCTCGGACGACAGGTGGATTGACAGGCGGTGGTGGTGGAACTTGGGGTTGTCTTTCAGCTAGTGCAGCAGCGACTCGCTCGTTAATCATTTCCTCAATTTGTGCCGCGGTGGGGATAGATCTCCCGTTGGCCATGATGTTCTATACAAACATTTTGACTCAAGTCAAAATCCATTATGCAAATAATAATAGTACATTATATAACAACCAACATGAAAACATCACAACACATGTTGATTAAATAACGCAAGCAGATATAAGTACCACAAAACCATGAGATGATAACGTAAATAGAACACTTGCGCAAGAAGTAAGCAACACAAATTCCATTCATTAATGATAATAAGTTCATACATTACAATAAGTTCGTACATTACATAAGTGAAATATGAAATTACAAAAGAGATTACAATACAGAATCTAGTACAAAGTCCTACGGCGATGGTGGGTACAAGATGTCCAAAACATGAGCCAACTGCTCCTCGAGCTCAGTAACTCGAGTCTGGAGAATCTCAATCTCCCGCCTCATTTCCTCATTAGAGGAAGATGGTGGGGCAGGTGGTGCTGGCGGTGCAGGTGGAGCCGGTGGTGCTGAAGTGGATGGTCCGGCTCTGGGTGGAGACGGTAATATCTGTGGGTCGGCGGGGTACGGCACCAGCCGTTTACGTGCAGTGATCCTACGACGCCGACCATAAGCGTCAGTGACAGTACGACCAGGAATTATGCCAGCGAAGCGATACCGCTTCTTCGGCGGGGTAGAAGGTGCCTGAATCGGTCGGTCAGCGGGATCCTCCTCATCACTGGAGTCGTCAGATGAGGTGTCGTCTGAAGAAGCATCGGTGGAAGAACCGTCGTCTGAATCATGCGGTGGTGGCGCGGGTGGCTCAACGTATCCGAAAGCGGCCAACATCTGTCGGTGTCGGCCTGGCGTAATCATGGCTAAGCGGCCGTCGGCAGTGCGTCGGCAAGGTGTGCGCCAGTGATTACGGAAGGGTCCTTCCCCGAACTCCGCGGGGATCTCCATGCCACCAATGCGAGCCAGTTGCCTCAGGGGTCTGGAAGAAGACGCCGGGATAGGCACACTAGAGCTAGCTCCAGAACTAGAGGCGCCGGGGTCGCCAGTGGGTGTCGGGGCAGGAATGTCGGCAGCAGCAGCAGCAGCAACAGGTGCAGCAGTGGGTGGAACAACGGGGCCTGAGCCGCTCGGGATGTCAGTAGGTGGAACGTCCGACATCTGAACAAGGAAAAATAAATTTTCCATGTCAGTATGTCATAAAGCAAGCAAATAATAGGCCAACAGTTTAAATCATGTATAACAATAAGTAGCATGGCAATATCAGTAATCGTACGAAACTAGCATGCAATCGAAAGCAAGTAATAGCATGCAGTAGTGAAATCACGTAGTAGCATACGGCATATAGCAGTAACAGTAAGCAGCAGCATGCAGTAAGTTCAGCGGAAACAAGTAAACTAACAAGTTGTAGATTAGCCCTATTAGTGAATCCTACTCGGGTCGGTCTTAGACTCACTAATGCATCCTAATTCCCTACAACCAATGCTCTGATACCAAATGTGACGCCCCGTACTAAATCATCATGTACGGACCATCATCAACAGGATCATTACAAGGTTAAGTACTATATGCGTTTTCAAAACAGAGTTTGCATTCATTAATAAAAGTGACGTCATAACATACGTCAATTGTTTTACAAATCAAGAGTATGCTTCACTAAGTAGAAGCATTAAATAAGTGTACGTGACCATAATGGTCGTTACATAACATAAGTTCATAAGTAAAAAGTTTGAATGCAACATAAGTAGTCATGCGATACAACTCTAGGCAGCGGGTTCTACAGCACGACTAGTAAGATAGCGGAAGCGACTTCAAGCACCTGAGAAAATACATGCTTAAAAAGGTCAACACAAAGGTTGGTGAGCTATAGTTTAAGTATAACAGTAATGTAAGTAGGCCACGAGATTTCAGTGCTACAACGAGCGTTTCAAAAGTATGTAAAAGTATATGCTTAACCGTGGGCACCCGGTAACTAACTTAACGTTTAATGTACCCCCTTAAAGTGCACTTGGCAAGTGCGTATAACCTCGAAG
Organism: Rutidosis leptorrhynchoides; assembly: GCF_046630445.1. Lineage (NCBI taxonomy): Eukaryota > Viridiplantae > Streptophyta > Magnoliopsida > Asterales > Asteraceae > Rutidosis > Rutidosis leptorrhynchoides. The sequence goes on from NC_092339.1 coordinate 133,409,616, forward strand.
TATTAAACACTCGTTAAATGCTAGCGCTACTAGCCCGAGTGGGGATGTCAAACCCTATGGATCCATATCTAAGATTCGCGTTCACGGTTCAAAAACCAATGATTAAACGTTACCGAGCTAAAGGGAATGTTTCTGCCGTTATATAACCCACACATATATAAAGTTTAAGTACTCGTGCCTAGTATGTAAAACATAAAATCCGCATGTATTCTCAGTTCCCAAAATAAGTTAAAGTAAAAAGGGAATGCTATAACTCACAATGATTAGTAGTAATGGTAAGGTAGTAGTCGGAAAGTGGTGTGCAAGTAACGGTCCAAACGTCCTCAACCTAAGTCAAATAGCACTAAGTCAATAAGTCGTCTCAAAAGGTTTATAAGTACGTAATTAAGGTCATAAGGGTCATCATCAATCATCATTAAACAAAAGGTAACAAGTAAGACTCGTTTATGAAAGTCGTTTAAAACAAAGGCTGACTTCGGTCAGTCACCACGGCCTCTACCCTTACTGAATTAAGGTGAGACCAGTGGTCATGGCTCCGTCTATGAGTCCCTTAAGTGTGGTAAAATTTACAGAAGCAAACTCGTCTTGGTTTGACCGTGGCGACGGTCTAAGTGCGAGTAGGTCAGAAATTTCTGCACAACGTTAAAGGACATGGTAACGATCGGAGGGCCATAAATCCTAAACCGTAACTCGGATTAAGACGAGTCCTATATGAAAAGTTATCTACTCGAAAAGTTCTATCTAAAAATCAAGGTTAGAACAGCCCAGGTCTACTGGTCTGTTCCAGAAGCCTCAGGTCAGTAGGTTTTGGACAGAACAGTGGGTTTTGGAGAGTTCCGGTTGTCTCGGTGCTTGATGTTCATCACGGTTCTCATCCTTGATGCGTATAGCTTCAAGTGTACAACTCGTTGATATGTTAACATCATTTTGACCAAGGTTTGTCCATCATAACTCAAGTGCAAGTGTTGTAAGTGTTTGATGAACCAAGGTTACATGTAAGTTTATGAACAAGTTCATGAACACTAAGAAAGATCACAACCAAGTGTTGGATCCATGATACTTGCACCAAAGTGTAAGCTCTTGTTGGTTTCATGTCCTTGTTCAAATGTGTAGTAAGTAACTAACAATAAGAAATAAATAAAAATGAATGATAAGCCTAAACCAACCATGAAGGTGGTATTCTAGTAACATACAACAAACAAGAACACAAGTAACAATTATAAAGATTATAAACTTTAAATCTTTGAAACAAATAAAGTAGAAAACTAAATAAACAAGAAAATGATTCATAGTTGCTCATACTTTTAAAGATTCAACCAAGTTGATCTTTAAGTGAAGTAACTTCAAAGTTACTTCAAGAACTACAAGTAATGAGTTTATACAACTATGAAGTTTAATCTTTTGAAACAAAATATGTAGAACATAACTAGATAGATTATGTTCTTGAATGTTCTTGAATTCTACAAGATATTATGAAGAATCAAGACTAGAAAGTTTGATTCTTGAAAGCATGTAAGTAGCTACAACAAGTAAGTAAACTATAAGTAATGAATCTTTAACAAGAACAAGTAACTACAACAAATGATGATGATGATTATGGGTCTCATGGCCACGGTTTTTAGGGAGAAAGAAGAAGAAGAAAAGTCTTCAAATTACTTACAAAGAACAAAGAACTTGAGAGAAAAAGAGAGAAGAAAATTGCAAGTAAAGTGTGTGTGTATTTGAGAGGGAAAATGCAAGTAAGTTGTGAATGAAAAATGGAAACCAAAACACCCATATGGGCACACTAGGCCACGGCCAGCAGGTGGGTCAAGAGGGAGGGTTTGGTTTGTTGGATAATTGTATGTAAAGAGGCTTAAAGTTGGTTAAAAGGATAGGTTGCATGGGGATAGTGAGCCAACTATATTCCAAAAGCCTTTAACTAGCTAGTTCATGTTTAAACTAATACTTACATGTTGAAAGAGTTGGGCTAAATGTCCATTAGCATAAGTAGGGTGGGCTTACACAAGTCCATCATCACTTAAAAGGCCCAAGTTGCAAGTAGTTAGCAAGTAATCCAGTAAAAGTCCAAGTTAAGCCCAAGTAACTAACTAATAGCTTTAGTTAATTAAAATGATCAATAAAATTAATCATGAATGTAAATAATATCTTAAAATATTATTCGTGCAAGTTCCGGGTGTCACAAAGACGTTTCGGGCATTTAAGGTTCAAGTACGGGCAATTAAAGCAACATGTAAATGTAATAACATACATTCGTTTAATCAAGCGTATTAATAATAATAATTATTAATAAATAACGTTGGAAAAACCAGGGTCGTTACAATATGACTAATGACTTACTTATACATCAAACAACTTATACCGAAAAGATTTTTAAAACATTTTAATTTGGACAAGATAAAAACCATTAAGTACTCCTATGGTTGTTAGATCTTAATATTGATACTGATCCATTTCATCCTCTAGAAGATCACGAAGATCTTCTTGGTTCAGAAGTTCCATATCTTAGTGCAATTGGGGTTATTATGTATTTTACAAATTGTACAAGACCTGACATGTCTTTTGCAGTTAATTTGTTGACAAGGTTCAGCTCAGCCCCTACCAAAAGACATTGGAATGGGATCAAACAAATAGTTTGATACCTTCGGGAAACTACTGATTTATAATTATTTTATTCTAACAACTCGAAACAAGATTTGTTTGGTTATACAGATGCAGATTATTTATCTGATCTACATAAAGCTAAATCTCAAACTGGATATGTATTCCTAAATGGAGGCATCGCAATATCATGACGTTCTCAAAAACAAACACTGGTTGCAACATCATCAAATCATGCCGAAGTGATTGCATTACATGAAGCCACTCGGGAATGTTTTTGGTTGAGATCAATGACACAACTCATTACTGATTCTTGTGGACTAGAACGCGATAAAAGTCCAACAACTATATATGAAGATAATGCAGCTTGCATAGCACAGATGAAAGAAGGGTATATCAAAAGTGGCCGATCAAAACACATACCTCCTAGATTCTTCTCATACACTCAAGATCTCATCAAGGACAACCAGATTGAAATGAGATATGTTCAATCCAGCAAAACTCTGCCGATCTTTTAACCAAAGCACTCCCAACTACTGTTTTCAGAACACACGTTCACAATATTGGCATGAGGCAAGATCAAAAGATGTGACGACTCAGCGATGTCTACTTGAGGGGGAGTCAACTCTATGCTGCACTCTTTTTCCCTTAGCTAAAGTTTTTATCCCACTGGGTTTTTTCTTTAGCAAGGTTTTTAACGAGGCAGTAACTTGTAGTTGATCTCTAGTGAAACAAAATTGTCGTCCAAGGGGGAGTGTTATAAGTCAAGTGTTATGGTGTAGTGGCCGACACTTTTGATAAAGTAAAATTTGGTGAATCAATATATTTGGTGGATCACGGATATTACTGTTCCACCTAACTGCACAGTGAATTATTGTACTATAAGTATGTTACAGATTGTAATCAGTATGTACACCATTCTTCAATAAGAATTTACTCTATTCTTTCTTCTTTCACATAAATTGAACATAAGCCACTAAAGGTAGTTATAAGCCTACTGAATTATAACAATTGAACATAAGCCACTAAAGGTAGTTATAAGCCTACTGAATTATAACACTAATGTCAATTTTTTTATATTGTTTAAAAACTTTGATTTAAACAAACCCCTGAAATCACGGGTCTTTAAACTAGTCAATTATAAAATATCCATTACAACCTCAAATCTCTCATAAATAAAGGGTGATGATATGCACACAACCCATTTTTGTTATGTACACAACCATCATTTTTACAGTGTTGTACAGTACAACACTATAAAATATAATAGTTGTGTACATAACAAAAATGAGTTGTGTACATACAACTCCCCATAAATAAAACCACATGTTTAATTGTTTATTGATGCAACCTTCAAGTACATCGAGGAATCAATTTTGATATGCAAAAGTGGCTAAGAGCACACGGTGCCCGTTGTCCCCTCTCCGCCGTCCCTCAAAAATCGATGCCGAAACCGCCGTCCTCCGACACCGCGTCACCGTCGCCACTCCTGTCGATTTGCACCGTCGCGCCACCGACGGTGTCCATTTCCCTTCTCTTTTTTCTTTTCATTTTTTTTTTTTTTTGGTTGCATTATTTGTGAGGTATTTTGTGATTTTTGCAGGTTTGAGAAATATGAAGAAAAGGAAGAAGATTTTGAGAAATAGAAGAAAAGGAAGAAGATGTAGAAATCAGCACATGGTTTTACCTAACTTCAAAGAGTGAAACGTTAAAATATAAATCCAAGTTACGATGCATATTAATAAATCGAAATTTATGGGCTCTTCGAGAATTCAATTAATTAATCGTTTTCAATATTTCAAGAATAAATGTAATGTTTTGTTTTTTTCTTAAAATATGTAAAAAAATTTATTATTATTATTTGAAGTTTTTTTAATATTTACACAATTAAAAAATATACAAAATAAATTAAAAAAAATACACTGAAAATGAACACTAAAATGGACACTGTGGACACCAGTACCCAACAGCCAGTTAGTCAATCTCAGTGTCCAAAATAAACACTGAAAATTGACACTCAGGAGGACTACGGGCACCTCTTGCTCTAAATATGTTTAGATTTCCAAACGACAGCTCATAAGTAACATTAACAATAAGAATTCAAATCAAAATTAAAAAGAAACATGCATATACGTAATCTGTAATCTGTATCTGTAATTTATATATAAAAAATAAACCACAAAAAGCTCTAAGATCAATAAATATAACCACAAACTTACAATATCATATTCAAAACTTACTTTTCGAATCCAAACATTTTTAGAGTATAGATCCATCTCTATTATTATATACATTAAAAGAGAGTATCGACTAGCTAATAAATGTTTTCAAAATCCCCTTAATTATCATTAGATTAGAAAATTACATTATTAATACCCCTTAATTCAACGGGCCTTAATTATCCACTAAAAATATTAGCTAATAAATCTATTGTTAAAAACCCTTATTCCTAAAATACCCTTTTCTAATAATTAAAAAAAAACACGGGATATCTACAGGAGTCAATTAGATTCGTGAAACCCTAAATATTCATTCAAGCCTTTGTTTTCTCTCCCAAACTCACCGATTCTTTTCAACTTACGGTCACAATTGATTTAATTGCAATGTTTGATGCACAATCATGGCTTGGATATCACTCAGACAAAGGTACGATCAGGCTTCTATAATCCCTATTCATTCCTATAAGCGCTAATTTGATTGATAGTGATAGTTCGTGTTTTTAGCCCTCAATTTATTTTGAAGAACGTTCAAAGTTCCGAGTTTGTCGATTATATCAAAATTACGACTGTTTACCGGATGTTTAGTGCTACTCTTTTTTAGTTCACACATAATCAATTGTAATCCGTCGATAATTTTGTTAATTTCTGATGCCTGTCCTAAATTTCTTTATATTTGACAACGAATTGAAGAAAATTGTAATTGTAGAAGTATTCTAAATCACGTCGTGATTATATCTACAAAGTTTCATATCATATCGTTCAGATCCGAAATCGAAATAATGTGAATGTTTTCAGGTTTCATTCCGTGTTTGATTCTGACTTTCATGAATTTGATAGAGTTGAGTGCCAATTTGCAACGCATCAACAGTTCTCGACACAGGAACACAGGTATAGTTAACATTTGAACGTTTCTTTGAAGTTGTTTGAAGTGTTATTATTCTCTTTCATGTAAACCCTAGCCATGATTACTTCTTAATTTGTTTTTCTTGATTTTGATTGCGATTCTCCCCAAATCTTAATATCGACGAATCTGATAATACAATCGATCTTTTGACATCTCTACAGTTCCAATCGATTAATCGGCAAAATTGCATATCCGAAATATTTCCTCGAGGATTCATAGCCCAAGAAAACAAGGTAAGAAATTGTTTGAGTCAGTGTTTTTGATTGTGCTGTTTAATTCAAAGTTATGCAATATAACTACAATCATCTTTAAATTATGCACATAAATTATCTACAATGTTATACTTTTGCTAATAAGCATATGCCAACAGGTTGTCTATTTGAAGGTTTCAAGGGTCATGCTAGAGTAATTTTACCATAGGTTGTCTGTTTCTGCTGACGTCGTGCTTTGAATGCAAGATTTGGCTTTTTTTTCCGCAAGTGAAGTTCCCTTTATGTACACCAACAGAAACTCCAAAAACCGCAGCTCATTGCATTGAGTATGCCAATAATTAAATGGGATGTGGAACTATACAATGCCATTCATTATTATTATTTTTGTTCTTTCACCTCTTCATTAATGTTTTTTTGATCTATATTCATTATTGAGCTAACCTTTGCAGGTGCATAGTGGAAAATTTTTTGATTCTCCGTGTATTTAGAGAATAACGAGTACTCTGCTCCTTTCTTATTTTGCCTTTATAACGTATAATATAATCTTCTCATATCTTTTCATGAAAAACTTTGATTGTCAGGCTTGCAAAAGAGCAGAACATTTTGACATTCCAGGGGTCACGTATTCTTTGACACAGGTAATTATATCTCAAATATCAAATTTAATCTTTTTGTTGCTTCGACTATGGTTTAGTCAGCCTTCAAGATCCTTGTTTGTTTGTTTGACTGGATTGTGGACGGGCTGATAGAGGTGGACAGTTGATTGATTTCCATTATCTTCTTCGTAGTCCTGTGCACTCTTATGGTCCAAGAAAGTGGGAGGTTAGTTTCAGATTGATTAATAATACCATCTATAGCTAATTGGGCTGGCCAGGTGGGTTGGTTAATGGCTTGACCCAAATGTTTTTATTTATTTATTATTATTTTTTTTATTTTATTTTTAAATTCACCATGTCAATGTATTTTCTTAAAAGTATATTTGAAGACAATATTGATTTGATGCGGAGATATCAAATTTTAATTGATTGTGTTTATATTTCACTCGAAGTTGTTTCGTAACTTGAAGTTGTTTTTTTCTTTCCTACCTTTAGGTTCTTTTGATTGAATTACTTAAATTGATTTTGTTTGGTTTACCCTTAACCCCTGTTACATTTTTAATTTTTCAGCGTTAGGGTTTTGTTAGTTTTTGTGCTATGTATGATGCAACCATTATTATCTTGAATTGTATTGTTTTTGATTTATTGGAACTTGTGTGGAGTGGTAGTTTGGTATAGTGAGCTTCACTTCATTTTTCTCTAAATTGTCAAATACTGGGTTTATGCCTTATCAATACTTGCATAGGTATGCCTTAGTGTGCAAATTGTAGGAGGACACATTTTCTCGAGCTGTTAGCAAATAGACGCATATTTAGTAATTAATCAAGCGGTTTCAGATTCTCCATTATTTTGAACAGTGCATGCGTATCACCAGATGACATCCCAAAGGAGGAGGAGGCGTCCTGTTTGTTTCACTGGTTTTGTACTTTTTTCTTTCTTAATAACTTAATTTATTCATTTTCATGGACTCTTAGGGTTTAATTGATAGACATGTAGTTTTTAAGGACCGACTCTATCGGGATGAGTTTAGATAATCTAAAAGACCTTTTATGTGCGTATTTTATAATGGATGAGTTCTGGTTATATTTTATTGATAACGGTCAAATGTGTATGCTTGTAAAAAAAAAAAGGCTACCCATAAGTGAAAAGAATTAGAATGAGACACTGAGATTGTCAAAACGTTTTTACTATTAATATTTAAAAATTGATATGTGAATGATATAATTATTTTATTCATTTTAATATATACATGATTGAACAACTAAGATTATAACAAAATTGCCAAGTTATAAGTTTGTAAAATGATTACTAACTTCTACTTAATGTGTGCCTTAAAAGCATTGAACATGATATAACCATGATTATTGGTGTATGACATAATAACAATTTTTAACGAATATAATAACTGAGAAACACCAATGGTGAGTATGAAACTTTTAAAGGTACTTCTTCATCAAGTGAATGACTAAAAAGTTAAAAATTAGATATTTTAGTCATTGACGGTTAGTGTCTTTTGAACTTCTATTTTTCATGATATACTAATATCTGCATTTACGTTGTTTGACTATACATGGAACTGAATTAGCTTCTATTGAAATCTTGAATGTAATGCACATTCCGAGCTTGTCAATAAGTAGATGATAATGTATTCATTTCAAAGAGACAATTATTAAGAGTTTAGTAGCTAATGGTGGTTGTTCAGTTTTGTGAAATGTTCCTTAGTTTCTCCATCCGCCTTTTGTTATTTTTTTCAGGTTATGAGTGTAAAAGCAATAAGTATTGCCATTAACCTTGTATTAGAGGATGTGGCACGTTACCAAACATGGAAATTTGTAATGGTAGCGGTTACGGGTATAATCGCTCAATTCAATTACTTAAACAAGGTTCGTTCATTACTTCCTTCATTTCCATTTTGAGCATTCATTTGTTAAATTTGTTGCTGATTGTCTAATAAAATCCCGTCATTATATATTTTGATCAGGCTTTGGATACATTCAACACCGCAGTTGTATCACCAATCTATTATGCGATTTTTACATCTTTCACAATTCTCTGTAATGCCATCATGTTTGAGGTATATATTCAATTGCATCTTGCATGAAATGAAGGTTCTCACATTCTTACGTTTTCTTCATTTTGTAGGATAGGTCGTGTCAAAGTGCTAGCAAAATTATTTTCGTGCTACGCGACTGTTCTTTCAGGTACCATGATTTTGCACAGTACAAGAGAACCAGATCCACGATCCACCACCTGTTTCAGGTGAGAATCTTTCAAAGTTTATGATGAGATTTTTGATTCAATGGATTGGAGTTGTGCAGCACTTAACTTGGGATGATGAAACACGTCGTTGGAACATTTTGTTATCACAACATTCGATTGGTTGTGAAGAGTGTAATAAGTACGGGAATTTTGGTTTGTCAAACAAGAAATGGTCCGAATTTGTGTAGTTGTTTGTACGGGTTTGATTTGAGTTTTGTTGATTAGTGGAATCAACTCTCGAACCAGATAATTTCTTTTTATCTTTGTTGCTCTTATGGCTACACAGATATTAAGTTTATGGCCAATTGCCTAGACGACTTACAATAATATGTACCGATGTTATTGTTGTCATGTGCACAAACTTGAAACCCACCTCCACTACATTAAATATCATTACCATTTTTGGTTGATTTTGTAGCTTTATCAAATCCAGTTGATATTGTTTTTAAATATGTTGGGTGGTTAGTATTTTGTGACGCATTTTATGTGAGGTTCGTAATCATTTATGGTTCATTTAAAATATGCATTGTTATGAATTTGAAGCGGTAAATACGAGAAAGTGAGATCGAGCGCTTATTTCATTTTTCTTAAATATAGGGTAGAGGTTTTTAACCGAACATTTGGGATTCTACGAAACAAAGATAGACCTATTGGGGAGTTGGTAATGGGTCTTAAGTAGCTTGGTTTAAATGTTTGAGTGTTTTCTGTGGGGGAGAAAGAGACGCAATGCAGACCATCACTAATGCTAATTGAAAACCTTTATGAGGGCTCATTTATGAATTATAATATAAAGGAATTCTTAATTCTTATTTCTTAGAGTGAAATGATATAAAAATATGTATCACACTTTTTTTTTTTTAATATTTTGGGGAGTTGTAAAGAAGTCTGGCCATGAATATTGTAAGTAACTAGTGGGTTGAATAGTTACTTAATACGTTTTTAACACTTTTTCGATTGATCATCAAATTCGATTTAACTTTGATCAACCAACTCAACTCAAACTTGATGTGTATAGTGTATATGTTTAAAATGATAAATGAAGTAATGTAAAGAACATAGACACAAGGATTTATAGTGGTTCGGGTGGATGTTAACTAATCCACCTTAATCCACTCCCCGATTACACTAATCGGGATTTGTTGCTTCACTAAGCACTTTTCTCCAAACCCGGTGGAGATCCGATTTACAAGTCTTCAATTTCTTTGGTAGACAAAAAACCTAATCTTTCTTTCCCTTTGAAAGATCAACTCCAACCTAGATCAACTTGTCTTCACCTTGGACAAGTATTAATCTCCAAATAAGATTAATCAACTTCCTAAGTCCCTTTAAGGAAGTAGATCACTAAGCTAGCCTATGCTTCTACTAATTGAAGTTACAAGACTTATACACTTTGCAATGATGATCCTAACACAATACTAGGACAACATTACATTAAGTAAACTCACAAGATAAATGATTTTGATTAGTAAAGTACAACAACCCAATTCTATATCTATAAGATCATAGAATCTTCTCTTGCTTGATCACATTTGAGTAGTAATTAATGCACTTGTGATCACTGGAGATAAGCCTCTGAAATATGCAAGAGGGTCTACTTCAAATGCTCTTAAACGTTTGTCTTTTATAGTGAGATTCAAAAAATAGCTGTTGACACACGGTTGCCTGCACGGTCGACCGTGGTGCAACCGTGCGTGCTCCAGTCCAAATTAGGTATCCGTTGTATAGCCGTTTGACTCAAATTTGAACACCACATTTTGGCACCTTTACTCCTTCTAACACCTGCAAAAGAAACCAAACATCCTATACAAGTACTATATGCATTAAGTGTGTGAGATTTGGTCTTAATGCATGAAAGTGACTAATCATTCCAAAAGTGGTAAACCCAAATTCTTGGAGAGGTGTCTTGATTGATATTTAGGGAAATTTCAGTTTGGTCAAGACTTGGTTAGTCACATTAATGTCTTTGGTTCAATTCTAAAGACTAGTTACTATGTCATTAACTTCCTAGTTTCAATTAATCACAAGTCATGATCTTTTTTAAGTTTAGTTAGAGATTAATTGAACAATGTCTCTATAAGATAATCATGAAGCATGTAGAGACATCAAAGTTAAGTCATAAGCAATCACCCTTAGTTACTTAGACTAGATCAAATAGACAATTGACTATACTTTCATTGTGAACCATTTTACACTTAATCTATTGGAATAGGTTAGTTACTTGAATCCTAACTAATGAGCGCATAGCAAACATATTAATTAAGTTGACAAGTTTATGAGTATTAAGCATATTGACAAGTAGCAAGTAATACTCACATAGCAAGAGATAGTTATTCTAGGATCAATCATATAGATACTTGCACAACTTATAATTCAAGCACTTAATAAGTTTAATGTGCAATATAACACATTACATGATTAATGTGTAAGCACACATTAATGTCCAACACATGCACAAGGGAAGAGCAATCTCTAGTTGGGACTTGGTGACCATCCTAAATGTATCTAAGTATGTTTTAGGATTACAAGTCATTACTAGTTAACCTTGAGAGCATTGTTCCTTATGTAGCCTTAATTAATCACTAAGTCATTTCTAATAGCAATCATTGTTCTAGTGACATTGGCTTAAGTGTGTTGGTACTTGATGATCAGACTAAGGATATCTAGATAAGAATTAAGATCACAAGTTGTTGATTAACACTTATGTGTTATGCCTAGTCTTGGTTAATTTGTCATTAAGATGTCATTAGGCGTAATTAATCACAATTAGTGTTTTTATGACCAAAACTCGGTTGAGTATGAAGAAGGCATCTATTCTAAGCATGTTGAGAAATGTTTCATGAATTATAGATGTCGGAAACTAGTCAAACTTTATTTGGTCGAAAATGGTAACAGAGAGAACTGCAGTCGCACTGCGGTTGACCGTGGTGACGACCGTGCAACTTGTTTTCACAAAACTGCGTTGCAATTCAGTTTGGGTTTTCATGGTTGACTATGCGGTCGACCGTACCTCGACCGTGTGTTTAGCTGAAGTTTTAATTTCATTCTTTAACATATGTTTGACTTGGTCGTTTGCAAGATAAAGTATGGATTAATGACCTTGCGTGTTTTATGTTAAGATGTCAGTCATCACTTATGCATATGTATGTGTCATCATCAAAACATATTCTTTGGTTAATCACACTTTGGTTAATCATACTTAAGTTTATCGTTTAGTGCATTAACCCACATTCAACCAACATTCTCCCCCTTTTTGATGATGACAAACATACAAGTGATGAGGGACATTTTGCTATAAATACGCAAGTGTTAACAATCACTTGTATCCATCTTTCTCCCCCTTTTGTCGAAGCAAAAAGGTTAGCTCCCCCTAGACTAAGCTCGCCCTTAGAACAAAACTCCCCCTTAAATTATGCATATTGGAGAAACATATATATTAAAACATAATAAGCACACATTTTATTCAAAGCAAGCATGGAACATAGTAATGCATATATGAAAATATGCATGCAGGATACAACAATTGAAAGTAGCTCTATTAAGCATGGGTGATGATGCATTTGGTTCCTGAGGGAAATGTGAGGTTCAGTGCGTTGAGATGCTTGAACAGAAGCGTCAAGCGGCGACCATAAGGATATGATTGTGAAGGATCTTGTTTAAGATCTTGCATCCCGGAAGCCATTATGTAGGCAAGATTTACTTGTATGGACTTGGTTAAGCACCACATAATTCCAAGTTCAGTCATGGAAACTTTATCATCATCTTCTTTTCTGAAGAAGATGTTGTGACTTATGATCATTTTGCATGTTCCATACTCTGGTCGAATGTCATTGTCAAAAACTCCTTCTTGACAGAGAGTACTTAGTTTTAGTTCTGGATCAATGAAGAGTGAGGTTAGTGCTCTTCTTAGAATGAACTTTGGAAGGAGTTATATATGATTCTTCATATCATAGAACTCAGCTCCTTTTGTGGGCACTCTAAGGATGTAGCCAAATCGCTTAAGTGTCATCACATGGTCTTAATCAAGCAGAGTGAATTTTACCCTTCGGTCAGAGGTAAATTCAAACTTTGAATAGAATTGCTTGACAAGTGAAGGAAATGTGTAGGTTTTAAGTGAAAGAAATGATCCCCATCCAATTTTATCAAACTCACTTTGAAGAGTAGGATAGTCATAGAACACTTCATGTTCTTCTTGGATGTGTCTTGAATCATCTTGAGAGTTCTTCTTTTCATCACATGGAAGTTTGTTGTGAACTTTTATCATTTTGAGATTTGAGTGATGTTTGGAGTTTGAGAAGATAAAGGGTTTTGGAGAGCTCATTGTTTTGAGGTGCAAGAAGTTCTTTGAGAATTCTCAATTTAAAGAATCTTGAGCAAGGATTTCCATCCATTTTGAGTAATTGTTTTGTTCAAGATTTTTAAATAAGAAGTTAAATTTGATTGCTTTTGGATATTGTTTGTAAGTTAGTGGTATTGATTTACTATAGGTGTGTATTTAATGAACCTTGAATGAGCTGCAGTTAATATGCGGTCACTGTCACTGTCAGCCATGCCTGCGATCGCATGTTATCTGCAACACATTTTTATTTATTTAGTCTTTCACATTTTTGGTTAAGATTAAGACATTATAAAGTTCAAATGCATTATGTCTACATCCAACCATAGAATCATAGCATAATTGTCTTACACATTCCTTGCCACAATTATTCTTTTTCAAGGAATTCTTAGATTGATTCACCTAAATTTTCATCCTCCGTATAGCTCGTCTTGCAGGTCAACTTCTTTATTACTCCTTTCATCATCTTCACAATCTTTGACTCCTTTTTGAGATTCTTAATTTGTTCCTTGTAGATTTTGTCCATCTTTGCCATTATCAAACACTCTTGAACTTGTTCATCAGCTTCTTCGTCTTCACTGTCAGGTATCTCAGCATTTTCTCTACCAATCCTTACTTCTCCTGACGTCCTTTTTTGTTTTCGGGAGGTTACTTCTGAGGTTTTTGGTCCTTTAAATATGGCAAGTGTAGGTTGATGAAAGTTATCACTTGTGACACCCAAATAGTCAAACACTTTATTGAGATGTAGTCCATAGGGTAATGCACGAGTGGTTTCCGTAACAGTTCCATTCATTCTTGATGCCATGAGATATGCCATATTTACTTTGATATCATTTTCTAAGCACTACATCAGAGCAAATTGAGTGGCGTGGACATTTGAGTGATTTCCTGATTTGCAATAGATGTTGTGGATGATGATTTTGTTCCAAGTGAAAGGACCCGTTCATATACATTATAAACGATTCACAATAGTTGATTACATTGCGAGGTATTTGACCTCTATATGATACATTTTACAAACATTGCATTCGTTTTTAAAAGACAAACTTTCTTTACATCGAAAATTGACTGGCATGCATACCATTTCATAATATCCACTATCCAACTATAAATTGATTTAATAATAATATTTGATGAACTCAATGACTCGAATGCAACGTTCTTCGAAATATGCTATGAAAGACTCCAAGTAATATCTTTAAAATGAGCAAATGCACAGCGGAAGATTTCTTTAACACCTGAGAATAAACATGCTTTAAAGTGTCAACCAAAAGGTTGGTGAGTTCATTAGTTTATCATAATCATTTATTTCCATCATTTTAATAGACCACAAGAATTTCATTTCCAGTTCTCATAAATATACGTCCCATGCATAGAGACAAAAATAATCATTCATATGGTGAACACCTGGTAACCGACATTAACTAGATACATATAAGAATATCCCCTATCATTCCGGGATCCTCCTTCGGACATGATATAAATTTTGAAGTACTAAAGCATCCGGTACTTTGGATGGGGTTTGTTAGGCCCAATAGATCTATCTTTAGGATTCACGTCAATTAGGGTGTCTGTTCCCTAATTCTTAGATTACCAGACTTTAATAAAAAGGGGCATATTCGATTTCGATAATTCAACCATAGAATGTAGTTTCAATTACTTGTGTCTATTTTGTCAAACATTTATAAAAGCGCATGTATTCTCAGTCCCAAAAATATAAAGGGTAAAAAGGCAAATGAAACTCACCATACTGTATTTCGTAGTAAAAATACATATAACGTCATTGAACAAGTGCAAGGTTAGCCTCGGATTCACGAACCTAAATTAATTATATATAATTATGTGTTGGTCAATATTTGTCTAACAATTTAGGTCAAGTCATAGTGTACCACAATCCTAATGCTCGAGACTAATATGCAAAAGTCAACAAAAGTAAATTTGACTCAAAATAATTTCTAAAAATCTATACATGATTAATATATAGTTTAAATATCATCGTTTTATATTTTTAAATATTTTTAAAAGATTTATTAGAGTAAATAATATAATTTATTTATTAATAAATAAAAATTTTATATTAAATTTATATAATAAAATATACTTTTATATATATTAAGTAATAAAATTTATAGGGTTCATTTAATATCATAAAGATAATATGATAGGTATTATTAAAGTAAGTTATTACACGTAGTAAAATATATTTGTATCACATATTTATTTGATAAAATAATATCTATAATGATAGTAAGTAAAAGTTGTATTATTTTGTAATAATAATTATTATTATAAAAATATCAATATTTATAATTACTAAGATGACATAATGATAGTTACTATAACATTATTAACGATAATACTAATAATTATCTTAATGATAATATAGTAATAATAATAATAACAATAATAATAACCATTTTTAAATAATGATATATATATATATATATATATATATATATATATATATATATATATATATATATATATATATATATATATATATATATATATTAATAATAATAATAATAATAATAATACTGATAGTGCTCCAAATGAACATATATTTAGTAGTAATATCCTCTCAATATGTAAATTATTTAGTTGTAATTGTCCTATTTTAAGTTGTAATCGTTTATATTAAATAAGTGCGAAGACAAAAGGCGAAAACGACGATTTGAAGACGCAAATGACCAAAAAGCTCAAATGTACAAGATACAATCCAAGTGGTTCAAATTATTGATGAAGAACGTCTAAAAAAGATAAGAGTACAAGTTACAAAACGCAAAGTACAAGATATTAAATTGTACGCAAGGACGTTCGAAAATCCGGAACCAGGACATGAGTCAACTATTAACGCCCGACGCAACGGACTTCAAAATTACAAGTCTACTATGCACAAGAATATAATATAATATATAAATAATTATATTAATTATTTATATTTTATATTTATATATATAAAACGTCGGCAAAGAAGATCCAAAGGGGTATGAGCTGTATTCCATATCCCCGCGACTCGCGGAGTTCTCAGGAACAAAGTGCCGCGACTCGCGGAGCACAGAAATTTCAGAATCCCTATAAAAGGTCGCGAATTCTGCCGAGTTTAATAACATAATAATAATAATACTCCATAAGATAATAAATAAATAAATATATAATATATATATATATATATATATATATATATATATATATATATATATATATATATATATATATATATATATATATATATATAGTATAGATTAGTGTTATATTAGATTAGTTCGGGTTATGTAAAGGTTATTTTACGGGTTTTTGAAGTCGAAATTCTGTCCGTGTAACACTACGCGATAAATACTCAATGTAAGTTATGTTCTCCTTTTTAAATTAATGTCTCGTAACTAAGTTATTATTATGCTTATTTGAGCCGAAGTAATCATGATGTTGGGCTAATTACTAAAATTGGGTAATTGGACTTTGTACCATAATTGGGGTTTGGACAAAAGAACGACACTTGTGGAAATTAGACTATGAGCTATTAATGGGCTTTATATTTGTTTAACTAAATGATAGTTTTTTAATGTTAATATAAAGATTTACAATTGGGCATCCCTATATATTACCATATACACTCGATCGAACACGATGGGCGGGGTATTTATATGTACGAATAATCGTTCATTTAACCGGACACGGGAATGGATTAATAGCCACTAGAATAATTAAAACAGGGGTGAAATTATGTACAAAGGACACTTGGTATAATTGATAACAAAATATTAAAACCTTGGGTTACACTCAGTCGACATCCTGGTGTAATTATTAAACAAAGTATTAAAATCTTGTTACAGTTTAAATCCCCAATTAGTTGGAATATTTAACTTCGGGTATAAGGATAATTTGACGAGGGCACTCGCATTTTATATTTATGACCGATGGACTGTTATGGACAAAAACCAGACGGACATATTAAATAATCCAGGACAAAGGACAATTAACCCATGGGCATAAAACTAAAATCAACACGTCAACCATCATGGTTACGGAAGTTTAAATAAGCATAATATATTTTATTTCATTTTTTTTCTCGTACTTTTATTTATTGTCATTTTAATTATTGTTATTTATTTTATTGTTATTTAAATATCATCATTTACTATACGCTTCGCTTAAAATATAAATCGACAAACCGGTCATTAAACGGTAAACCCCCTTTTATATATTATTATATATAATTATATATATTTTGTACAAATATAGTTGTTTAAAAATATAGTGTGCAATAAGCCCGCTCCCTGTGGAACGAACCGGACTTACTAAAAACTATACTACTCTACGATTAGGTACACTGCCTATAGTGTTGTAGCAAGGTTTAGGTATATCCATTTTGTAAATAAATAATTAAAACTTGTGTAATTTGTAACGTATTTCGTAGTAAAATATAGTACTATCACGTACCCCTCCGCTACCACATCAAGTTTTTGGCGCCGCTGCCGGGGAATCGGCAAAACTCTATATTTTTAATTCATTTTTGTATAAATATATATTAGTTTTAGAAAAACAATATAAAATCCTAAAAAAAAAAAAAAAAAAAAATTTAATATATATAAATCTATTTTTAAGATATTTTTAAAATTATAAAGTAGTTCTATTTTTATTTAAGTTTTTAAATATAAGTTTTTATTATACAAATATTTTGATATAAAACAGAAAATCCTAAAAATAAAAAAAAAAAAAAAAAAAAAAAACGTCGAATTTCAAACTGTGCCAGAGTTGAATTCTGGAACCCCGCGACTCGCGGGGTTTGCAGCTTCGGGAACCGCGACTCGCGGAGCCGTCTGACACGAACCTGGTCCAGCAATTAATACGATTTAGGTTTTAATTATTTATTATTATTATTATTAAACCTAATTAGGTTTTATATATAATATTATTTAGTTTAAGTTTTTAATTAATTTGTAATATTAAGTTTTAATTAGTTTTATTTATATATAAAAATTAATACTATTATAAAAAAATAATATTTTTATAAAAATTATATTTTTTTACAACTTTTTGTATATTTTTATATTTTGTCCCTTTTTATTTGTTTTTAGCGTAATATTTGTATGTTTTTCGCTCGTATTTAGTTTTAAGACATAGTTTTTGCCGTAGCTTATTTTTATTTTTAGATTTTTAGGCTTTGCCGTAAAATCCCTTAAGTGCTTTTTCTTTAGACTAAGATTTAGGTGCTTTAGAATTTTGCGACGCCATTTTTCGCTTTAGTTTTAAATAGATTTTATTGCCTTTAAGTAATTGCCGTTTTCTGAATAAAATTGCATTTACCTTTAGACCTTTAGGCGCAACTTTTTAGATATAATTTTTAGACTTTTAAGTTACGACGCGCTATTTTCTTATTTTTATTTTTATTTTTCGACATTTTTCGACGCGCATTCTTTTTCTTTCTTATTTCTCGACGCTTTAGTTTTTAGGACTTAGAAATTTTCTCTATTTCTTATCTAATATCTCAAATGGAAAGAAAAATTATTTAAGTGGTTAAATTAATGGACGTTGACAATTTTCTGCTTCGTAGTAATAGTTGGATTTGTTAGTGGCTGAGTTGTGAACTTCCGATTTAAAGGGTTCTGGCTCCCTGCTGCATCTTTTGGCTATTCGAAACGTGGGCAAAAGCAGAAAAGTCTATTAATTGGACAACTTATATAAGTTTTTCTATTTTTATAACCAATAGGATAATTAGTAAATGCACCACATTGTAGTTAAAATTTGGCCATCGCAATAAAATGGAAAATTTTGAAAACAAGGCTATGGAAACTCTTTTTGATATCCAAAATCAATTAAATCAATACTCTCAAATGGGTGTTGATGATAATTCGTTCGGTCAATCTTGGATCACGAATGACGAAACAATAACTGGTTGTGAAATCTGTGGAGATTATCACTCAACATGGGAATGTTATTATTACGTTCCTATGGAAAATTACGCACCCACGGAACCTGAATGGAATGATTATGAAGAATACAATTCAAATTGGGATTATTCCCAAGAATATTTCCAAACTCAACAACCAGTAGACGAGGAAAATTACGTGTCTGAAAATTTATTAGACAATATGAAAATCAAACTCGAAGAACTCAATGCTCAAAATGAACAAATGAGAGAGTTTGTAAACCGGCAAGCTGAAACTCTATCAGACTACACACCTGTTGATCTGAGGAGTCGTGTGCAAGAAAATCTCATATCATCGAATTTTGATGAATTCGAGAGCTCCGAAATCACCAACTATCCCGATGATACTTTTTATTCAGTCTTACCAATTTCACAACATATCGACACATTAGCCTCTACCGACGAAATCATCGATCCATCAATGGATAAAGAAGAAGTAAGGGTAACAAATTGGTACTCTTGGGAATACAATAACGTTGAAAATTTTACCCCCAAGGCCAAACCGAACTTCACCATTCCACAACCTTCCAACCCAATATTCTCAATAGACGAGTCATCCACCAGAAATGAACTACGAGCTGTAATAGATAATGACACCTCGAATTTCACCCAATTAGGTAATAGAGGTGAAAACTTTGACGTCGAGAATAAAAGGAAGGAAACGTTAGAAATTGCCCACCCTATAATATGTATGTCGGTGTATATCGATCCATTTGACCAAGAACCAGAAAAGAGACATATCCATTTACTAAAAGCTACAATTAAAAAAGAATTAAGTAGTGACAATCGGGCGAGTCTAAACTTTAAACCCATTGATATATTATACACCACCCGAGATGTAAATAACTGGCTCACTACTCTAATTCGTGGAACTTATTCTACCGACTTCACATGTCGTCAGCTAAGTGTGGGGAAGTCTAACCCCACTTAACGTTAAATTAGGGGTTCGGATTAGTGCATAACTCGTTAATAAACATGCATAATAAATTAGGGTAAAAGACGCATTTTTAAAGATTAGCAAACAGTTCAGAAAAGCAACCGTTTTTGAAGAAAAATATGTGTGATAAAACAAGAAGGAATGAACGATGAGGCGCGCCATCTATCATTCGACGAGCTTTGTAATTACAAACTGGGTATTTTTAATTACTTTTCTACACTAATCACCCTCATGAATTTATAATTATAGTCTGATTTCATGCAAATGAGGGCATTGCATGATCTCAAGTGTGGGGAAGGGTTATAAATTCTCTCGGGTTTGCACTTAGTTTATTTGCCAAATTTTGTGAAAATTTGAAAAATTTTCAAATAAATGAAGTCAAAATCATGTTTATACATATTTATGAACGATGAAAACTAGGTGTTAATACCGAAATTATCGTTACCTCGGAAAGGACATAAATTAAGAAACACCCTAAAACGCTTGAATTCATTTAAAATGGAATAAAGGAGAATAAAAAGGCAAAGAAAGAAACTAAGTGTGGGGAGAATGTACCAAGTTATTCAATTAAAAACTATCTATCACATGTTTCTGTAAAGTTTATTGCAGGTGCTTTTGTTTTGGACTAAATTAACTGTTTTACCCGATTTACTGTAATGAAAGATGGATCTACACGATGAATCAATTCCATCATTTAAAGGAAGTAAAGTCTTCCGAAAAAGAAACGCGCTTCTTAATTTAGGTCAAGAAGTTGTCGTCCAGACCAGCTGTAGGTTGACGAAAAATCTAGAAAAGTCATCTCTAAAATCAGCAGGAAATCCACGGACCTCAGCATCAAACAGGGTCGCCAAGTGGTCAGACTTATCCTAACCATGAGAGGATCTGTCTTGTAAAATGGGGAGGGCGCCGTGCAAATTAGCTTGATAAGACTAATGAATCAGATCTCCAGAAAGGATAATCTCCTTAAAAGATCAAAAATCAGCTTTTAAGCCTGATATTACTCAATCCTTGAGATTGACCTTAAAGATTGAGAATTCAAACTCATGGAATTCAATGATATCTAAACTCGAGCTTGAACGAGAAAATATTTTGATCAAATTATAAACCGATTTGTTTTCTGAAAACACATTTTCAATGCGTTCATTACCATTGAACGTAAAATCCTAGGAATTCACCTGGAATTCATTAGGTCACCTGAACCAAATCGGGTGTCAACCGTAAGAACGGTGGTTGCATAGCATGGTCGAAGACAGGACCTTGTGCCAGACCGAAAAAAAAATTATAGGATAATCTTTACTATTGCTCCTACAAAGGATAGTAATTGCGTCCGACACGTTATAGACCATAATTAAATGCATGTCATTAGACATTGCCTTAACAGTTTCTTGTTCATCGCTTTCCTTTACAACCAGGACGGTAGTTTGCCGAAAGGTAATATACGGGACAAGTGAACTGGACGTGTTGCTTTCCTAATACAAGGTTAGCAAGTGGGTAACACAAAACCACAAGTGTTGAGCTAAAATTTTCAAATCTGAAACCCACACAACCCATAAAAATATTTTGCAAACACCGGTGAAGGGTTATTCCGGAAAACTTGTCTGGGGTAGATTGAATTTTCAAAAGATCAAATGTTTTCATAAAGATCCAATTTTCTAACGGATCTAAATTTTCATAGTCATGTGGGACTGAAAACCGCCTTTCAAATGTGCACTTTGCTTTGGAAACCGAAAGTAAATCGGCTATTTGATTGCAAGTGTCGTTGACCTAAACCCGAGGCAACTGTGGATGACACACCCACCTTTAACCATGGTTCTATCGTTACTATCATTGTTTATACCACCATATCAAAATCACTAATGTACAAAGTGTGATGAATAAAAAAGTAATTCATGTATGTTTTTATTTCAAGTTCTGTATTGCTTGAGGACAAGCAACGTTCAAGTGTGGGGATATTTGATAGTGCTCCAAATGAACATATATTTAGTAGCAATATCCTCTCAATATGTAAATTATTTAGTTGTAATTGTCCTATTTTAAGTTGTAATCGTTTATATTAAATAAGTGCGAAGACAAAAGGCGAAAACGACGATTTGAAGACGCAAATGACCAAAAAGCTCAAATGTACAAGATACAATCCAAGTGGTTCAAATTATTGATGAAGAACGTCTAAAAAAGATAAGAGTACAAGTTACAAAACGCAAAGTACAAGATATTAAATTGTACGCAAGGACGTTCGAAAATCCGGAACCAGGACATGAGTCAACTATTAACGCCCGACGCAACGGACTAAAAATTACAAGTCTACTATGCACAAGAATATAATATAATATATAAATAATTATATTAATTATTTATATTTTATATTTATATATATAAAACGTCGGCAAAGAAGATCCAAAGGGGTGTGAGCTGTATTCCATATCCCCGCGACTCGCGGAGTTCTCAGGCACAAAGTGCCGCGACTCGCGGAGCACAGAAATTTCAGAATCCCTATAAAAGGTCGCGAATTCTGCCGAGTTTAATAACATAATAATAATAATACTCCATAAGATAATAAATAAATAAATATATAATATATATATATATATATATATATATATATATATATATATATATATATATATATATATATAGTATAGATTAGTGTTATATTAGATTAGTTCGGGTTATGTAAAGGTTATTTTACGGGTTTTTGAAGTCGAAATTCTGTCCGTGTAACACTACGCGATAAATACTCAATGTAAGTTATGTTCTCCTTTTTAAATTAATGTCTCGTAACTAAGTTATTATTATGCTTATTTGAGCCGAAGTAATCATGATGTTGGGCTAATTACTAAAATTGGGTAATTGGACTTTGTACCATAATTGGGGTTTGGACAAAAGAACGACACTTGTGGAAATTAGACTATGAGCTATTAATGGGCTTTATATTTGTTTAACTAAATGATAGTTTGTTAATGTTAATATAAAGATTTACAATTGGGCGTCCCTATATATTACCATATACACTCGATCGGACACGATGGGCGGGGTATTTATATGTACGAATAATCGTTCATTTAACCGGACACGGGAATGGATTAATAGCCACTAGAATAATTAAAACAGGGGTGAAATTATGTACAAAGGACACTTGGTATAATTGATAACAAAATATTAAAACCTTGGGTTACACTCAGTCGACATCCTGGTGTAATTATTAAACAAAGTATTAAAATCTTGTTACAGTTTAAATCCCCAATTAGTTGGAATATTTAACTTCGGGTATAAGGATAATTTGACGAGGGCACTCGCATTTTATATTTATGACCGATGGACTGTTATGGACAAAAACCAGACGGACATATTAAATAATCCAGGACAAAGGACAATTAACCCATGGGCATAAAACTAAAATCAACACGTCAACCATCATGGTTACGGAAGTTTAAATAAGCATAATATATTTTATTTCATTTTTTTTCTCGTACTTTTATTTATTGTCATTTTAATTATTGTTATTTAAATATCATCATTTACTATACGCTTCGCTTAAAATATAAATCGACAAACCGGTCATTAAACGGTAAACCCCCTTTTATATATTATTATATATAATTATATATATTTTGTACAAATATAGTTGTTTAAAAATATAGTGTGCAATAAGCCCGCTCCCTGTGGAACGAACCGGACTTACTAAAAACTATACTACTCTACGATTAGGTACACTGCCTATAGTGTTGTAGCAAGGTTTAGGTATATCCATTTTGTAAATAAATAATTAAAACTTGTGTAATTTGTAACGTATTTCGTAGTAAAATATAGTACTATCACGTACCCCTCCGCTACCACATCAAATACCAATAATAATAATAATAATAATAATTGGATAATAATTGGATAATAATAATAATACTAATTATAACTTTAACGATAATAACGATAGTAATAATAAAAAAAATAACAATTTTTAATGATAAATCCCTTTTATTGATAAAGATAATAATAATGATAATAATAAGATAAAACCAGAACGACGATAAAAACGACGATAATAATAATCATTTTTAATAAAAATATCAAAAATTCAATTGATTATAACTTCTAATCCGTTCATCGAAACCGTTCGATATCTAAAGGAAAAGTTCTTAATTTTTCGCTAGCTTTTCAAGGACATGCATATCTTATACCTTATCTCAACCGCAAGTGTAACTAATTCAATATTCAACCTAACCTGTCTAAGGGCAATATCAAAAGTACAAGCATGCATAATCCTAAATACTCGAGCACTAGTCAGGGATACACTATTAGTATGTAAAAGTTAAATTATGAGTACTCACGTATCAATATTGAGATTCAATATTGCAGGAAAGGTACGTAGACGCAACGGAAATGATAAACACTATATTGACCTCACGAGCATACCCATGAACCATACTCAATCACCTCCATAGCTATAACCCATAATTTCCTTAATCCTATCCTACTCGAAAAACAATTTCAAAATCACTCGGACAGCACTCCATCGTAATATTTTATGTATACTAATAATATCTTGAAATAATACGGAGTAAATATATATATGTAAATCGATTGAGAGAGTTTAGAGAAAAATATTTTCAAGTTTCTATGAAATAATGAAACCTATTGAATTCTATTTATAATAGATTTTTGAATTATTAAAGTGAATTATTAAAGTATGAATTATTAAAGTGAATTATTAAAGTATGAATTATTAAAGTGAATTATTAAAGTATGAATTATTAAAGTGAATTATTAAAGTATGAATTATTAAAGTGAATTATTAAAGTATGAATTATTAAAGTGAATTATTAAAGTTAAAGTAAAGTAAAAATAAAGTAAAGGTAAAGTTTAAGTATAGTAAAAGTATAAAACTATGTACGTATAATACGCGTATAAATATATATAATATTAATTTAAATCGTTATATATATTTAATAAAATAAAATATAAATATCGTTATCTTTATCATACTAGTTAAGTAATGAGTTGTCAAAAGTGGTTCTAGATATTTATAAAAGTTATATACGTTTTAATAATAAAGTTCTTTTTAAACTGAAAACGTTTTTATACGTTTGAAACTAAATAGATCAATCGAGTCTTTATGAGATTCAATCTTCCACTATCCTTTGTCTAGTTCTCAATGATTGACAATTTGTTCTTATTTATAAATCACTTTACCATTTTCCGAATATTGTTAAAATGGAAAGATTTCTCAAATCAACGTGGGCCTTTCAACAGAGACTTGTAATCATAATTCAATATATCTGATAATTCAATCATTTGATCTTATCTTCTAATTCCATTGATAAACATTTTGAAACAGATACAATCATATAAAGTATTTAATCTAATATTTTGTTTACGTTTCAAGTTATAATATATATACACATATACATATATAATCATATTCGTTTAATGGTTCATGAATCGTTGGAACTTGGTCGAGGTTGAATGAATGTATGAGCATAGTTTAAAATACTTGCAATTTAACTTAACAAATATTGCTTATCGTGTCAGAAACATATAAAGATTAAAGTTTAAATTTGGTTGAAAATTTCCGGGTTGTCACAGTACCTACCTGTTAAAGAAATTTCGTCCCGAAATTTGAGTGGAAAGGTCGTGAATGATAATAAGTATGTTTTCATGATGCATACGTGCTGAAAATTAGAGTTTTATCATCAGCGGATAATTTGGATAAACAATCCATTTATATGAAGAGTACGAATGAAACTAACATAGAAGAGTGAAATGAGTAAGTGCAGATTCATCTTATCATTTGACGTAGATATGATTGATTCCCAGATTTCAAGGGATTTGAAGAAAATCTTCTTAATAAGATTTGACTCTCCGGTAATCAAGGGAATTAGGATCCGCTTTAAATGCGATCGTCCATTTTAATTGTTCTGTCGGAGATTTTCTTATAAATTCACCTCCTTCATTTCGTTACAACTCACACCTTCTGTTGATGCATTTTATGCAAGTCCCTAGATATCTACCCACGTCCATTGCAGGTACAACAGTTTACAGGCCACCATGATTGCTCGTTATTATCCTATCCGTGTTTGTATGTGGTTACAGGAACTGCAGGAACGAGATTTAGATGTTTGACAATGTTAGACTTAGTCAGACGTACGAGTGAAGCCTCACTAGTACGGCTGACAGGCTCATACGCACGGTTGAGGCTGAGCTAAGTCACAATTACAACCTAAATGAGAAGACACGAGTGAGTGATCACCCGTACGGCTGATGAAGCCAACTCGTACGTGTGATGAATGAATCGTATGGGTGAGTCAACAACAGGGATATATAAAGTCTTATGTTCTTCATTTTAGGTTAAGCCTCTCATTTGTTACACACACTCAGATATAGTGAGCTCCTCCGATTCTCTCCCTCAGTCCAAATCACCCAGGTGGTGAATAATAGCTCTAGGTGTTGATCTAATCACACTTGATTTAGTTGTGGTTTGACTAAATTAATCAAAAAAAAAAAACTTAACCTATTCACTAGAGGGTTTGATTCACTTATTCCGCCATTGTGTGAGTTAAATCTGTTGATTTCTAAGTTCCTAGTCATGTTTCATCACCTTCTATTCTTTCCCCCTCAACTCATATTTTAAAGTATTCATCAATATGCTCCATCCAGTTCCGATTCTCGATATACTTCTAACTTTCATATCGGTCATTCTTCTTTTTCATCTACCACCGGAAGAATCTATTTAATTCTACTATACTCTTGGGTTTATAGTGTTTCTAGTTCTCCCGTGTCTTTATATTGCTATATGCATCGATATATATGGTTTATAATTTCTGGTTTGTCGTTGGGATTTATATGTTCCCTTATATTTCAAAGTCTCTACTTCTGTCTTCTATAATCATTATCATTCACAGTTAATGCTCTCTTTTATTTGCTGCAATTTATACCCCAATTTCTATTTCGGAGTTTTGTCCTTTCGTTTCTTCTTCTTGCGATTAAGCACCGCTTGTAATGGTCCAGAATTCACAGATATGAATTTCGGAATGAACATTGTTAATGTTCTAGGAAGGAAATTGTGATGGCATGATCTTGACTTGTCAAATTACTAAAATACCTTGGAAAAGGCCGAATCATCAAGAAATATTTTCTTGATATTTTAGAGGTTAAATAGAATACAAGAGTCGTATAACATGGCACATGATGATGTTATGATATGTGAATCATCGCGTTCCATTTAGAAACTCAGCATGACTTACTGTAATATAATCATATTGATCAAGTGTCATTATATTATACTAATTCATGCTTCAGTTCCCAACATTACTTCAAAATATTCCTATTTTAAACTTGAATGTTTCAAAATTTAGAAACTAAAATAGTTTCTTTTATGATGTAATACAGATAGCGCGAAGAGGTAAATGATTTCAAATAAGAAAAATTAAGAAAATATCTTCAGAAATATGGAGGATATTTATAATGAAAGATATGATGATATTTTAGAATTTCTAATATCAGAGGATGATGAAGAATATTGTCCGCAGGGGTTTAGAGTCAGGAGCAAGGTATTCGTTAATGACTTCAGCAGGTACTGAATCATTTGGATCCTTTGAAGTCAGGTTCAGTCTTTGTAATTTGTCCACAGCCTCCTTCCTACTTTGCTCAATCCGTTTTCCAGTTCCAAAACTTCTCTTTTTCTGCGCTTTGCCAGCACACTTCATCATTATCATCCAACTTTTACCGTTTAAAGTCGTTTATAGTTTTTGCTGCTTCATCAGCATTTTTTTTCCATTTTCGGAGAACCAATTCGTACTTCGGAGTGTTTTTCAGAAACTTCACATTTAAATTAAGTCCAGAAGATAGACGTTATATATACACATATAACTGTTGGCGTAGATATCCTGCGAGATTTCAAAATACTGATTGCTAATTCCCAATGATTCGTATGGAAATTCTCATTACAAGATGCGAATGAGTAAATGATGGGGTTTCAATGAATAATTATAATGACTTTTGGAGAGGCTAAAGTCAAAGGGTAATGAAGTTGTTGGTACATCTGCTAATAATGTGGTGGAATGTAAAAGGTTCCCTGGTAACGATGGTGTATATCTCAAGGTTATAATAAGGTTAGTCTGACTGAAAAGTCGAAGTTGACTTACTGGAGCTGTGACAAACTGGCTACTTTGAATAGGAGTCGCAAAGTTATTTTTGCTAATAAATACCAAAGAATCTGACGCGGATACATTGTTTAAACTTTTACTTTGGTTTCAAGAGTTTTTCGGGTACATAACTGTGGGTAACATGTGGTTAGATCATCATCTCGATTGCTCATCATTCGAAGTGTCTTCAGAAATTTTTGAAGGGTTTGAACACAGATTGTAATCGTTAACATACATTTGATGTTCTAACACAGTTTTGAAGTCAAAATATAGCTTGTGAAAGATGTAAGGATCTAAGAGTGATGATTTTGGTCATATCTCAAGTTGAATTTTGAGATTTCAAAATCAGAATATGTAATTAAATTTTGAATGAGTATGGTTGTTTTGATTTCTATAAAAGAATGTATATTGTTGTGAAAGTAGGGAGTATAATGTAACATATTAATTGTGAATTTATATATCTCTCGGGTATTACCTACCCGTTAAAAAAAATTCACAATTAGTATTTTGTACAAAAGAATTTTATTACAGTCTTTATGAAAATATATATATGTATATTTTCTTCAGTTGTAACATAGATTTAATGAGTTAATGTTAAATTAAACTCATTTGATTTACGGTTGAAACTAGAATTGAATAATCCCTAAAGGCTTTACGCAGTATTTCTTTAATAACATTGAAATTATGAATCAATACTTCGTTATTTGTTGATGTATGATGTTTGGTTCGTGGAATTCTTGTGAATTTCACAAAGTACGAATGATGTTATCTGAAAAGTTTCGGGTACATCGATGATGAAAGTGTAAAATCAAATATATACTTGATTTATTATGAATTGGAATTTGTTGAATTGCGACAGAGATTGTAGTTAACACTGGTTAAGTTGCGGCCGAAGGACGTACATTATTGCATATTTGTAATATGAATTAACCGAGTAGTTAAGATTCACACACAATAGCTTAGCACAGAAAGATTTATTTCAAATATATATATATATATATATATATATATATATATATATATATATATATATATATATATATATATATATATATATATATATATATATATATATATATAATATACATATAATTTCTTCAGAGGGAATGAGTTAATTCTTCATAACTCGTTGATACAATATACACGTTATTGATTCGTAATGATGTCCACAGTGATTCTTGAACTGACGGAGTTTATGATGTTATCGGTGTTGTTGATTCGGATGTTGACTGTACTGACGATGCTGGTAACGATGACAGTGCTGTTGATGCTGTTGGTAAAGCAAGTTTAGCTTGTTAATCATACACCATTTTTGTCAGGGTTTCTACTCTTCCTTCTATCATTTTGGTTCGTTTAACTGATTTATGGTTAGGGCTAGATTAGATAATCTCTAAGACTTTAGAGATTACATAATCGCCGCGGAATGTTTCTCCAATGAAGTTATGAATTAATACTTCGTCAGTTATTGTTGTTGGTACTCCTTGGTATCTATGGTGCGTATGACGTTGATGCTCGTGGGACAGATTGTGAAGTTGAGGATTACGACGCGGTTGTGGTTGGAGGTGGTAATGGTACTGTTGGCGTTGATGATTGTGGTACTGATTATGCTGCTGATGCTGCTACTGGTGTTTGTCATCTCTGCACCATATTCTCCAAAGCCATTACCCGAGCGCGAAGCTCGTTGACTTCTTCTATTACACCGGGGTGATTGTCGGTTCGGAAGAGCGGATAAATAAAATATAAAATTTGATGTAATATATAATCGTGACGAGATACTCTGGAAATGAGCGAGAAAATGGTGTTTCGGACAGGTTCACCGGTAAGTGCTTCAGGTTCTTCGTCAAGAGGGCAATGTGGTGGATGGAAGGGATCACCTTCTTCTTGTCTCCAATGATTGAGGAAGCTACGAACCCATCCCCAATTCATCCAGAATAGGTGATGACTGATTGGTTGATCTATTCCGGTCACACTGCTTTCGGAGCTTGAATGGGATTCCATTTCGGAATCTGAGTGACTTAAACTGATGACGAATTCCATTTCGTACGATTGGATAAAGGATTTTTTTTTTTCCGATATGAAATGATTTTGGCTAACGGATGGTATTCTAATTACATAGAATATATATATATATATATATATATATATATATATATATATATATATATATATATATATATATATATATATATATATATATATATATAGATCAAAAGATTTTGTAGATTACGGAGGACTTTGCGGGATATGTCAGGCAAAGTTTAAAGTAACAGATACGATAAGATATGATTTAGCAGATATGCTAAGATATGAATTTTTGTCTATACACTATTCATGCAATCAATGCAGCAAGACGTGTCTTAGACTAAAAATGATAAGCAGGTAATTTCCTGAGGATGATAAGTAGTTAATTTTCGACACAAAATGATAAGCAAAACTTTTGACATGTAGACACGGTCTAAGTCCAGACTCACTAATGCATCCTATCGACTTATCAGTTAGACATACTAATGCAGACCTGGTTCGCTAAGACCACCGCTCTGATACCAACTGAAGCTTCAGTTGGGGACACCACACGTCCCACCCAGTGCCTTCCCAGCTAACAGCCTGGTGACCACTGAGTGTACCTCAGATACTAATTTTAGGGCCTGCCTCTCAGCCACTGCCAACCCTCATAAGGGATCGCAAGGAGTAAGAGCCAATGCTTCGTCACAGGTCACACTGTGAGAACCTCCTTTACGACTAACCCGCCACGCATGGACGCAGTTATACCAGCTCTGATACCAACTGAAAGGACCCGTTCATATACATTATAAACGATTCACAATAGTTGATTACATTGCGAGGTATTTGACCTCTATATGATACATTTTACAAACATTGCATTCGTTTTTAAAAGACAAACTTTCTTTACATCGAAAATTGACAGGCATGCATACCATTTCATAATATCCACTATCCAACTATAAATTGATTTAATAATAATCTTTGATGAACTCAATGACTCGAATGCAACGTTCTTCGAAATATGCTATGAAAGACTCCAAGTAATATCTTTAAAATGAGCAAATGCACAGCGGAAGATTTCTTTAACACCTGAGAATAAACATGCTTTAAAGTGTCAACCAAAAGGTTGGTGAGTTCATTAGTTTATCATAATCATTTATTTCCATCATTTTAATAGACCACAAGAATTTCATTTCCAGTTCTCATAAATATACGTCCCATGCATAGAGACAAAAATAATCATTCATATGGTGAACACCTGGTAACCGATATTAACTAGATATATATAAGAATATCCCCTATCATTCCGGGATCCTCCTTCGAACATGATATAAATTTCGAAGTACTAAAGCATCCGGTACTTTGGATGGGGTTTGTTAGGCCCAATAGATCTATCTTTAGGATTCGCGTCAATTAGGGTGTCTGTTTCCTAATTCTTAGATTACCAGACTTTAATAAAAAGGGGCATATTCGATTTCGATAATTCAACCATAGAATGTAGTTTCAATTACTTGTGTCTATTTTGTCAAACATTTATAAAAGCGCATGTATTCTCAGTCCCAAAAATATAAAGGGTAAAAAGGCAAATGAAACTCACCATACTGTATTTCGTAGTAAAAATACATATAACGTCATTGAACAAGTGCAAGGTTGGCCTCGGATTCACGAACCTAAATTAATTATATATAATTATGTGTTGGTCAATATTTGTCTAACAATTTAGGTCAAGTCATAGTGTACCACAATCCTAATGCTCGTGACTAATATGCAAAAGTTAACAAAAGTTAATTTGACTCAAAATAATTTCCAAAAATCTATACATGATTAATATATAGTTTAAATATCGTCGTTTTATATTTTTAAATATTTTTAAAAGATTTATTAGAGTAAATAATATAATATATTTATTAATAAATAAAATTTTTATATTAAATTTATATAATAAAATATACTTTTATATATATTAAGTAATAAAATTTATAGGGTTCATTTAATATCATAAAGATAATATGATAGGTATTATTAAAGTAAGTTATTACACGTAGTAAAATATGTTTGTATCACATATTTATTTGATAAAATAATATCTATAATGATAGTAAGTAAAAGTTGTATTATTTTATAATAATAATTATTATTATATAAATATCAATATTTATAATTACTAAGATGACATTATGATAAAACGATAATTCTAATTATGATAACTTTAATATTTACGATAATTTTTAATATTATCTTTAAAATAATAATTCTATTTAAAATAATAATAATAATGATATTTTATAGTAACAATGACATTTCTATTAAAATGATAATTTTTGTTAAAATGATAGTTTTAATACTAACGATACTTTTAATAATAATAGTAATGAAAAAAATAATAAGAACGATAATTTTATCTAAATCAATATCTTATAATATTTTAATTTCATCATGATACTCTTACTCATTATTTCCTAATCGTTTCGTTTAATAGCTTTTAATCGTCTTTTATATCGTGTTCATAATAATGATAATAATAGTAATCAAAATAATTAGGTGTTACAAATATTTGTTTTAATTACACTAATATTAATAATGATAGTTACTATAACATTATTAACGATAATACTAATAATTATCTTAATGATAATATAGTAATAATAATAACAATAATAATAACCATTTTTAAATAATGATATATATATATTAATAATGATAATAATAATAATAATACTAATAATAATAATAATAATAATTGGATAATAATAATAATACTAATTATAACTTTAACGATAATAACGATAGTAATAATAAAAAAATAACAATTTTTAATGATAAATCCCTTTTATTGATAAAGATAATAATAATGATAATAATAAGATAAAACTAGAACGACGATAATAATAATCATTTTTAATAAAAATATCGAAAATTCAATTGATTATAACTTATAATCCGTTCATCGAAACCATTCGATATCTAAAGGAAAAGTTCTTAATTTTTCGCTAGCTTTTCAAGGACATGCATATCTTATACCTTATCTCAACCGCAAGTGTAACTAATTCAATATTCAACCTAACCTGTCTAAGGGCAATATCAAAAGTACAAGCATGCATAATCCTAAATGCTCGAGCACTAGTCAGGGATACACTATTAGTATATAAAAGTTAAATTATGAGTACTCACGTATCAATATTGAGATTCAATATTGCAGGAAAGGTACGTAGACGCAACGGAAATGATAAACACTATATTGACCTCACGAGCATACCCATGAACCATACTCAATCACCTCCATAGCTATAACCCATAATTTCCTTAATCCTATCCTACTCGAAAAACAATTTCGAAATCACTCGGACAGCAATCCGTCGTAATATTTTATGTATACTAATAATATCTTGAAATAATACAGAGTAAATATATATATGTAAATCGATTGAGAGAGTTTAGAGAAAAATATTTTCAAGTTTCTATGAAATAATGAAACCTATTGAATTCTATTTATAATAGATTTTTGAATTATTAAAGTGAATTATTAAAGTATGAATTATTAAAGTAAATTATTAAAGTATGAATTATTAAAGTGAATTATTAAAGAGTGAATTATTAAAGTATGAATTATTAAAGTGAATTATTAAAGTATGAATTATTAAAGTGAATTATTAAAGTTAAAGTAAAGTAAAAAATAAAGTAAAGGTAAAGTTTAAGTATAGTAAAAGTATAAAACTATGTACGTATAATACGCATATAAATATATATAATATTAATTTAAATCGTTATATATATTTAATAAAATAAAATATAAATATCGTTATCTTTATCATACTAGTTAAGTAATGAGTTGTCAAAAGTGGTTCTAGATATTTATAAAAGTTATATACGTTTTAATAATAAAGTTCTTTTTAAACTGAAAACGTTTTTGTACGTTTGAAACTAAATAGATCAATCGAGTCTTTATGAGATTCAATCTTCCACTATCCTTTGTCTAGTTCTCAATGATTGACAATTTGTTCTTATTTATAAATCACTTTACTATTTTTCGAATATTGTTAAAATGAAAAGATTTCTCAAATCAACGTGGGTCTTTCAACAGAGACTTGTAATCATAATTCAATATATCTGATAATTCAATCATTTGATCTTATCTTCTAATTCCATTGATAAACATTTTGAAACAGATACAATCATTTAAAGTATTTAATCTAATATTTTGTTTACGTTTCAAGTTATAATATATATACACATATACATATATAATCATATTCGTTTAATGGTTCGTGAATCGTTGGAACTTGGTCGATGTTGAATGAATGTATGAGCATAGTTTAAAATTCTTGCAATTTAACTTAACAAATATTGCTTATCGTGTCGGACACATATAAAGATTAAAGTTTAAATTTGGTTGGAAATTTCCGAGTTGTCACACCAAGTGTCATACTCAGGACGAAGGTGTTTTCCTTGTACACCAGATTTCTCAATTTCAATTCTTGGAGCATCATTTTTGCACAGTGTATCGATTAGAGGAGTTTTGTTTGAAATGAAGTCAGGAAGGTTCGAAAGATCATGTTGTCTGTTGTAGAACTTTTCTCCCTCAGTGGGAACATCCAACATGATCCCGAAATCCTTGAGTGAATAACGATAATGAACGCCCAGAAGATTGAAGAATACTTCATCATTCACAAAGTTGAAATTAGCATAAAATTCTCGAATAAGTGAGGGATGGATAGGGCCGTTTAGAGTGAGAAAGGATTTCCATTTGAGTTTTTCAAACTGCCTTACAAGTTCAGGAATTTCGGTGTGAGCGACTCTTCTGAAATGTCCCGTTCTTATTGATTAAAAACGTTCCATATTAATTGATTTCGTTGCGAGGTTTTGACCTCTATATGAGACGTTTTTCAAAGACTGCATTCATTTTAAAACAAACCATAACCTTTATTTCATCAATAAAGGTTTAAAAAACTTTACGTAGATTATCAAATAATGATAATCTAAAATATCCTGTTTACACACGACCAATACATAATGGTTTAAATACAAATATGTTACAACAAAATAAGTTTCTTGAATGCAGTTTTTACACAATATCATACAAGCATGGACTCCAAATCTCGTCCTTATTTAAGTATGCGACAGCGGAAGCTCTTAATAATCACCTGAGAATAAACATGCTTAAAACGTCAACAAAAATGTTGGTGAGTTATAGGTTTAACCTATATATATCAAATCATAATAATAGACCACAAGATTTCATATTTCAATACACATCCCATACATAGAGATAAAAATCATTCATATGGTGAACACCTGGTAACCGACATTAACAAGATGCATATATAAGAATATCCCCATCATTCCGGGACACCCTTCGGATATGATATAAATTTCGAAGTACTAAAGCATCCGATTCTTTGGATGGGGTTTGTTAGGCCCAATAGATCTATCTTTAGGATTCGCGTCAATTAGGGTGTCTGTTCCCTAATTCTTAGATTACCAGACTTAATAAAAAGGGGCATATTCGATTTCGATAATTCAACCATAGAATGTAGTTTCACGTACTTGTGTCTATTTTGTAAATCATTTATAAAACCTGCATGTATTCTCATCCCAAAAATATTAGATTTTAAAAGTGGGACTATAACTCACCTTCACAGATTTTTACTTCGTCGGGAAGTAAGACTTGGCCACTGGTTGATTCACGAACCTATAACAATATATACATATATATCAAAGTATGTTTAAAATATATTTACAACACTTTTAATATATTTTGATGTTTTAAGTTTATTAAGTCAGCTGTCCTCGTTAGTAACCTACAACTAGTTGTCCACAGTTAGATGTACAGAAATAAATCGATAAATATTATCTTGAATCAATCCACGACCCAGTGTATACGTATCTCAGTATTGATCACAACTCAAACTATATATATTTTGGAATCAACCTCAACCCTGTATAGCTAACTCCAACATTCATATATAGAGTGTCTATGGTTGTTCCGAAATATATATAGATGTGTCGACATGATAGGTCGAAACATTGTATACGTGTCTATGGTATCTCAAGATTACATAATATACAATACAAGTTGATTAAGTTATGGTTGGAATAGATTTGTTACCAATTTTCACGTAGCTAAAATGAGAAAAATTATCCAATCTTGTTTTACCCATAACTTCTTCATTTTAAATCCGTTTTGAGTGAATCAAATTGCTATGGTTTCATATTGAACTCTATTTTATGAATCTAAACATAAAAGTATAGGTTTATAGTCAGAAAAATAAGATACAAGTCGTTTTTGTAAAGGTAGTCATTTCAGTCGAAAGAACGACGTCTAGATGACCATTTTAGAAAACATACTTCCACTTTGAGTTTAACCATAATTTTTGGATATAGTTTCATGTTCATAATAAAAATCATTTTCTCAGAATAACAACTTTTAAATCAAAGTTTATCATAGTTTTTAATTAACTAACCCAAAACAGCCCGCAGTGTTACTACGACGGCGTAAATCCGGTTTTACGGTGTTTTTCGTGTTTCCAGGTTTTAAATCATTAAGTTAGCATATCATATAGATATAGAACATGTGTTTATTTGATTTTAAAAGTCAAGTTAGAAGGATTAACTTTTGTTTGCGAACAAGTTTAGAATTAACTAAACTATGTTCTAGTGATTACAAGTTTAAACCTTCGAATAAGATAGCTTTATATGTATGAATCGAATGATGTTATGAACATCATTACTACCTTAAGTTCCTTGGATAAACCTACTGGAAAAGAGAAAAATGGATCTAGCTTCAACGGATCCTTGGATGGCTCGAAGTTTTTGAAGCAGAATCATGACACGAAAACAAGTTCAAGTAAGATCATCACTTGAAATAAGATTGTTATAGTTATAGAAATTGAACCAAAGTTTGAATATGATTATTACCTTGTATTAGAATGATAACCTACTGTAAGAAACAAAGATTTCTTGAGGTTGGATGATCACCTTACAAGATTGGAAGTGAGCTAGCAAACTTGAAAGTATTCTTGATTTTATGTAACTAGAACTTGTAAAATATATGAAGAACACTTAGAACTTGAAGATAGAACTTGAGAGAGATCAATTAGATGAAGAAAATTGAATAATGAAAGTGTTTGTAGGTGTTTTTGGTCGTTGGTGTATGGATTAGATATAAAGGATATGTAATTTTGTTTTCATGTAAATAAGTCATGAATGATTACTCATATTTTTGTAATTTTATGAGATATTTCATGCTAGTTGCCAAATGATGGTTCCCACATGTGTTAGGTGACTCACATGGGCTGCTAAGAGCTGATCATTGGAGTGTATATACCAATAGTACATACATCTAAAAGCTGTGTATTGTACGAGTACGAATACGGGTGCATACGAGTAGAATTGTTGATGAAACTGAACGAGGATGTAATTGTAAGCATTTTTGTTAAGTAGAAGTATTTTGATAAGTGTCTTGAAGTCTTTCAAAAGTGTATGAATACATATTAAAACACTATATGTATATACATTTTAACTGAGTCGTTAAGTCATCGTTAGTCGTTACATGTAAATGTTGTTTTGAAACCTTTAGGTTAACGATCTTGTTGAATGTTGTTAACCCATTATTTATTATAACAAATGAGATGTTAAATTGTTATATTATCATGATATTATGATATATAATATATCTTAGTATGATGTATATACAGTTAAATGTCGTTACAACGATAATCGTTACATATATGTCTCGTTTCGAAATCATTAAGTTAGTAGTCTTATTTTTACATATGTATTTCATTGTTAATACACTTAATAATATATTTACATATCATTTAACATAATTAATCAAGTGTATCAATATCTTAATATGATTCATATGTACCTAGTAAGACGTTGTTATAACGATAATCATTATATATATCGTTTTCGAGTTTCTTAAATTAATAGTCTCATTTTTATGTATATAACTCATTGTTAAAATACCTAATGAGATACATACTTATAATAAAAACATGTTAACTATATATATAACCATATATATGTCATCGTATAGTTTTTACAAGTTTTAACGTTCGTGAATCACCAGTCAACTTGGGTGGTCAATTGTCTATATGAAACATATTTCAATTAATAAAGTCTTAACAAGTTTGATTGCTTAACATGTTGGAAACATTTAATCATGTAAATATCAATCTCAATTAATATATATAAACATGGAAAAGTTCGGTTCACTACAGTACCTACCCGTTAAATAAATTTCGTCCCGAAATTTTAAGCTGTTGAAGGTGTTGACGAATCTTCTGGAAATAGATGCGGGTATTTCTTCTTCATCTGATCTTCACGCTCCCAGGTGAACTCGGGTCCTCTACGAGCATTCCATCGAACCTTAACAATTGGTATCTTGTTTTGCTTAAGTCTTTTAACCTCACGATCCATTATTTCGACGGGTTCTTCGATGAATTGAAGTTTTTCGTTGATTTGGATTTCATCTAACGGAATAGTGACATCTTCTTTAGCAAAACATTTCTTCAAATTCGAGACGTGGAAAGTGTTATGTACAGCCGCGAGTTGTTGAGGTAACTCAAGTCGGTAAGCTACTGGTCCGACACGATCAATAATCTTGAATGGTCCAATATACCTTGGATTTAATTTCCCTCGTTTACCAAATCGAACAACGCCTTTCCAAGGTGCAACTTTAAGCATGACCATCTCTCCAATTTCAAATTCTATATCTTTTCTTTTAATGTCAGCGTAGCTCTTTTGTCGACTTTGGGCAGTTTTCAACCGTTGTTGAATTTGGATGATCTTCTCGGTAGTTTCTTGTATAATCTCCGGACCCGTAATCTGTCTATCCCCCACCTCACTCCAACAAATCGGAGACCTGCACTTTCTACCATAAAGTGCTTCAAACGGCGCCATCTCAATGCTTGAATGGTAGCTGTTGTTGTAGGAAAATTCTGCTAACGGTAGATGTCGATCCCAACTGTTTCCGAAATCAATAACACATGCTCATAGCATGTCTTCAAGCATTTGTATCGTCCTTTCGCTCTGCCCATCAGTTTGTGGATGATAGGCAGTACTCATGTCTAGACGAGTTCCTAATGCTTGCTGTAATGTCTGCCAGAATCTTGAAATAAATCTTCCATCCCTATCAGAGATAATAGAGATTGGTATTCCATGTCTGGAGATGACTTCCTTCAAATACAGTCGTGCTAACTTCTCCATCTTGTCATCTTCTCTTATTGGTAGGAAGTGTGCGGATTTGGTGAGACGATCAACTATTACCCAAATAGTATCAAAACCACTTGCAGTCCTTGGCAATTTAGTGATGAAATCCATGGTAATGTTTTCCCATTTCCATTCCGGGATTTCGGGTTGTTGAAGTAGACCTGATGGTTTTTGATGCTCAGCTTTGACCTTAGAACACGTCAAACATTCTCCTACGTATTTAGCAACATCGGCTTTCATACCCGGCCACCAAAAATGTTTCTTGAGATCCTTGTACATCTTCCCCGTTCCAGGATGTATTGAGTATCTGGTTTTATGAGCTTCTCTAAGTACCATTTCTCTCATATCTCCAAATTTTGGTACCCAAATCCTTTCAGCCCTATACCGGGTTCCGTCTTCCCGAATATTAAGATGCTTCTCCGATCCTTTGGGTATTTCATCCTTTAAATTTCCCTCTTTTAAAACTCCTTGTTGCGCCTCCTTTATTTGAGTAGTAAGGTTATTATGAATCATTATATTCATAGATTTTACTCGAATGGGTTCTCTGTCCTTCCTGCTCAAGGCATCGGCTACCACATTTGCCTTCCCCGGGTGGTAACGAATCTCAAAGTCGTAATCATTCAACAATTCAATCCACCTACGCTGCCTCATATTCAGTTGTTTCTGATTAAATATATGCTGAAGACTTTTGTGGTCGGTATATATAATACTTTTGACCCCATATAAGTAGTGCCTCCAAGTCTTTAATGCAAAAACAACCGCTCCTAATTCCAAATCATGCGTCGTATAATTTTGTTCGTGAATCTTCAATTGTCTAGATGCATAAGCAATCACCTTCATTCGTTGCATTAATACACAACCGAGACCTTGCTTTGATGCGTCACAATAAATCACAAAATCATCATTCCCTTCAGGCAATGACAATATAGGTGCCGTAGTTAGCTTTTTCTTCAATAACTGAAACGCTTTCTCTTGTTCATCATTCCATTCAAATTTCTTCCCTTTATGCGTTAATGCAGTCAAGGGTTTTGCTATTCTGGAAAATTCTTGGATGAACCTTCTGTAGTAACCAGCTAGTCCTAAAAACTGGCGTATGTGTTTAGGAGTTTTCGGAGTTTCCCACTTTTCAACAGTTTCTATCTTTGCCGGATCCACCTTAATACCTTATTTGTTCACTATGTGACCGAGGAATTGAACTTCTTCCAACCAAAATGCACACTTTGAAAACTTAGCGTACAATTCTTCCTTTCTCAATACTTCTAACACCTTTCTCAAATGTTCACCGTGTTCTTGGTCATTCTTTGAGTAAATAAGTATGTCATCAATGAAAACAATGACAA
This sequence comes from Rutidosis leptorrhynchoides, assembly GCF_046630445.1. Classification (NCBI taxonomy): domain Eukaryota; kingdom Viridiplantae; phylum Streptophyta; class Magnoliopsida; order Asterales; family Asteraceae; genus Rutidosis; species Rutidosis leptorrhynchoides. Next base: position 133,450,298 of record NC_092339.1, read on the forward strand.
ACTTGTCAAGGTATGGTCCACACACTCGGTTCATAAGGTCCATGAACACAGCTGGTGCATTAGTTAAACCAAACGGCATGACCATAAACTCGTAATGACCATAACGTGTTCTGAAAGCAGTCTTTGGAATATCATCTTCTTTCACCCGCATTTGATGATACCCGGAACGTAAGTCAATCTTTGAATAAACAGACGAGCCTTGTAGTTGATCAAATAAGTCGTCGATTCTCGGTAGTGGGTAGCGGTTCTTGATGGTAAGTTTGTTCAACTCTCGGTAGTCGATACACAACCTGAATGTACCATCTTTCTTCTTAACAAACAAAATAGGAGCTCCCCACGGTGATGTGCTTGGTCGAATGAAACCACGCTCTAAAAGTTCTTGTAATTGGCTTTGCAGTTCTTTCATCTCGCTGGGTGCGAGTCTGTAAGGAGCACGAGCTATTGGTGCAGCTCCTGGTACAAGATCTATTTGAAATTCAACGGATCGATGTGGGGGTAATCCCGGTAATTCTTTCGGAAATACATCGGGAAATTCTTTTGCGACGGGAACATCATCGATGCTCTTTTCTTCAGTTTGTACTTTCTCGACGTGTGCTAGAACAGCATAGCAACCTTTTATTATTAGTTTTTGTGCCTTCAAATTACTAATAAGATGTAGCTTCGTGTTGCCCTTTTCTCCGTACACCATTAAGGGTTTTCCTTTTTCTCGTATAATGCGAATTGCATTTTTGTAACAAACGATCTCTGCTTTCACTTCTTTCAACCAGTCCATACCGATTATCACATCAAAACTCCCTAACTCTACTGGTATTAAATCAATCTTAAATGTTTCGCTAACCAGTTTAATTTCTCGATTCCGACATATATTATCTGCTGAAATTAATTTACCATTTGCTAATTCGAGTAAAAATTTACTATCCAAAGGCGTCAATGGGCAACTTAATTTAGCACAAAAATCTCTACTCATATAGCTTCTATCCGCACCCGAATCAAATAAAACGTAAGCAGATTTATTGTCAATAAGAAACGTACCCGTAACAAGCTCCGGGTCTTCCTGTGCCTCTGCCGCATTAATATTGAAAACTCTTTGGCGGCCTTGTCCATTCGTGTTCTCCTGGTTCGGGCAATTTCTAATAATGTGGCCCGGTTTTCCACATTTATAACAAACTAAATTGGCATAACTTGCTCCGACACTACTTGCTCCGCCATTACTCGTTCCGACACCATTTGTTCCTTTCGTTCTATTAACCCCTGGTCCGTAGACCTCACACTTCGCCGCGCTATGACCATTTCTTTTACACTTGTTGCAAAATTTGGTGCAGAACCCCGAGTGATACTTTTCACACCTTTGGCATAGCTGCTTCTGATTGTTGTTGTTGTTGCGGTTATTATTGTTGTTGGGATGATTGTTGTAGTTGCTGTTGTTGTTGTTGTTGTTGTTGTTGTTGTTGGGCCGTTTGTTGTAGTTGCGATTGATGTTGCGATTGTTGTTGTTGTTGTATTGGTGATTCTTATCACCATTTTCCTCCCACTTTCTTTTGACTTGCTTCACATTGGCCTCTTCAGCAGTCTGTTCTTTAATTCTTTCTTCAATCTGGTTCACTAGTTTGTGAGCCATTCTACATGCCTGTTGTATGGAGGCGGGCTCGTGTGAACTTATATCTTCTTGGATTCTTTCCGGTAATCCTTTCACAAACGCGTCGATCTTCTCTTCCTCATCTTCGAATGCTCCCGGACACAATAGGCACAATTCTGTGAATCGTCTTTCGTACGTGGTAATATCAAATCCTTGGGTTCGTAACCCTCTAAGTTCTGTCTTGAGCTTATTGACCTCGGTTCTGGGACGGTACTTCTCGTTCATCAAGTGCTTGAATGCTGACCACGGTAGTGCGTACGCATCGTCTTGTCCCACTTGCTCTAGATAGGTATTCCACCATGTTAACGCAGAACCTGTGAAGGTATGCGTAGCGTACTTCACTTTGTCCTCTTCAGTACACTTACTTATGGCAAACACCGATTCGACCTTCTCGGTCCACCGTTTCAATCCGATCGGTCCTTCGGTTCCATCAAATTCCAAAGGTTTGCAGGCAGTGAATTCTTTGTAGGTGCATCCTACACGATTTCCTGTACTGCTAGATCCAAGGTTATTGTTGGTATGTAGCGCAGCCTGTACTGCGGCTATGTTTGAAGCAAGAAAGGCACGAAATTCCTCTTGGCTCATATTCAAGGTGTGTCGAGTAGTCGGTGCCATTTCCTTCAAAATAGTCAAATGAACAAGTTAATCATACAGAATATTAAGAGTAGTCAATAGTATTTTGTAGCATAATATGAACTCATTTATAAAAGCTTTTTCTTCATATTAGCGTTTTATAAGTTTAAATTTGGGTAGTACCTACCCGTTAAGTTCATACTTAGTAGCTAATATACAATTCAACTACTACAATTCTATATGAAAAACTGATTATAATAATATTTCGCGTTCAAACTTTTACACAATATTTTACAAACTTACAATACCGCTTATTTTACATATAGCATGAAATATAGCACACAATAAATTTGATACAAGATGGTTGTGAAGATAATTCTAGCTAGTACACAAGTCGTTCAGCAAAGGCAATAAAGACACGTAATTCATACGTCCAGAAACAAGTCATGCATTCTGGTTTTACTAGGATTACTTTCCATCCTTGGTCTTGTGGAACATAACTGTTATGGCCGTTGATAAGACAGCGTGTTGTAACGTCGTCAAAGGGACGAGGGTTACGTAATGTCCAACAGTCCCGTAACAATCTAAAAACCTCATTTCTTACCCCAATTACCGACTCCGTCACTTTTGGAAACGTTTTGTTTAATAGTTGTAGCCCGATGTTCTTGTTCTCACTTTGGTGAGAAGCGAACATTACTAATCCGTAAGCATAACATGCTTCTTTATGTTGCATGTTAGCCGCTTTTTCTAAATCACGAAGTCCAATATTCGGATATATTGAGTCAAAATAATTTCTTAACCCGTTGCGTAAAATAGCATTTGGGTTCCCCGCAATATATGCGTCAAAGTAAACACATCGTAACTTATGGGTTTCCCAATGTGATATCCCCCATCTTTCAAACGAAAGTCTCTTATAAACCAAGACATTCTTGGAACGTTCTTCGAATGTCTTACAAACTGATCTCGCCTTAAATAGTTGTGCCGAGGAATTCTTGCCGACTCTAGACAAGATTTCATCAATCATGTCTCCGGGTAGGTATCTTAAAATATTGGGTTGTCTATCCATTTTGTGTTTTTAAACTGTAAAATAGACAAGAGTTAGATTCATAAAAAAAATACTTATTAATACAAGCAATTTTTACATATATCATAAAGCATAAGAACACTATATTACATATATTACACCACACGAATACAACTATCTTATTCCGACTCGCTCGTTTCTTCTTCTTCGGTTTTGGTTCGTTTTGCCAAGTTTCTAGGGATATATGATGTTCCCCTAATACGAGCCGTCGTTGTCCACATTGGTTTAGAAAAACCTGGTGGTTTAGAGGTTCCCGGGTCATTGTTACAACTTAAGGACTTCGGGGGTTGACGATACATATAAAGTTCATCGGGGTTAGAATTAGATTTCTCTATTTTTATGCCCTTTCCCTTATTATTTTCTTTTGCCTTTTTAAATTCAGTTGGGGTAATTTCTATAACATCGTTGGAATTCTCGTCGGAATCCGATTCATCGGAGAATTGGTAATCCTCCCAATATTTTGCTTCCTTGGCGGAAACACCATTGACCATAATTAACCTTGGTCGGTTGGTTGAGGATTCTCTTTTACTTAACCGTTTTATTATTTCCCCCACCGGTTCCGATTCTTCTTCCGGTTCCGATTCTTCTTCCGGTTCCGATTCTTCTTCCGGTTCCGACTCTTCTTCCGGTTCCTCTTCGGGAACTTGTGAATCAGTCCACGAATCATTCCAATTTACATTTGACTCTTCATTATTATTAGGTAAGTCAATGGGACTTGTTCTAGAGGTAGACATCTATCACATAATATCAAACACATTAAGAGATTAATATATCACATAATATTCATATGTTAAAAATATATAGTTTCCAACAAAAATGTTAAGCAATCATTTTTAAAGAAAACACGGTCGAAGTCCAGAATCACTAATGCATCCTAACAAACTCGATAAGACACACTAATGCAAATTTTCTGGTTCTCTAAGACCAACGCTCTGATACCAACTGAAATGTCCCGTTCTTATTGATTAAAAACGTTCCATATTAATTGATTTCGTTGCGAGGTTTTGACCTCTATATGAGACGTTTTTCAAAGACTGCATTCATTTTAAAACAAACCATAACCTTTATTTCATCAATAAAGGTTTAAAAAACTTTACGTAGATTATCAAATAATGATAATCTAAAATATCCTGTTTACACACGACCAATACATAATGGTTTAAATACAAATATGTTACAACAAAATAAGTTTCTTGAATGCAGTTTTTACACAATATCATACAAGCATGGTGTCACGACCCTACTTTTTCCGTTATCTTTTTCCGTTAATTATTTAACGACCGTTAACTGTTAGTGTGCCACGTCATTTCCATGACCTATATTATTATTTTTGTAATAATATATATATAATAATTATTATGTGTTATGTGGATATATGTATTCATATTTTAAATTATACGTTTCTACGTTCCGCGGATTTCCATCCGGCGAATCTTTTCGGTTTTTAAACCAACGGTCGAGCTTTCGGGATTTTTAAATCCTAAATATTTTAAATATGATATTTTAAGGTCATATTATTAATAGGTGTATTTATATTTATTTTTCGTCGCGCGTTTGTTATCTTTCCGGATTTTTAATCGCGTAAGCGTGTTTTCGCGTTTCGGGCTTCGTACGGGATCTCGGGCCACAAGGATTTCATTATTTAGCAAGACGGGCTTGTGGGGCCCACCCCACACCCCCCATTCGGCCGAAACCCACCAAGGGAGGGGGTATACTCCCTTGATTTTTCTTTTTTTCCACTTCATTTTACAAAATCAAAACCTAATCTTATTTTTTTGTGCTCTCTTCCTCCCTCTTCCCCCTTTGGCCGTCGAATACATCACCACCATCATCACCATTCTTCAACAAAATTAAAGCTTGGATCATAAATCAATTAACACCATCGCGTTCCTTGTTTCGTTCTCTACGCGATCATATACTTTGTTTCTCGATTAGGGTATAAACCCTAACCCTAGAACTTTCCATTTTTATTTATTTTTCTGTATTTTGATGTTATATGATTAGTATGATATGTATAAGTTGTTGTAATGTTGTTTGAATGCGTAGAATTACTCGTTTGTTCATGTGTTCGGTTTGTAAATTTTGGACAGCAGTTTGATTCGTATATTCTGACTATATAACTGTTATGAATGTTAAAATAAAGTACATAAATGAGTTCCTCTCATCAAGACATTAATTTTAGACTCCGGATTCATGTCGTTTCGATTCCCGGAGCCCTAGATACGCTTAATTTGGTTTTTGTTAAAGATTGAAAGGTGTTCTTGGCATGAACAAGGTTGGGTCCGACTTTGTGACCATCCTTGGTGTCTTTAGGGTGTGTTATTTGGTTAGGACTGATGGTGAGACGAATATTCATGTTCGGGTCACCTAAATCCGAGCCACGGTTCACCCGTTTTGCCCGAATTACTGTTTTGATTAAAATGATTTCCCAATTGAAGTCATGGCTGATATGCACGACTTAGGGACTGTTCTTGGAGTGTTCTTGAGTTCATAAATGTGTCGGGTGGTTTGAGTAGGTGAAGTTACATATGTGGCTTGCCCGAAACCGACACCCGGGGCTCAAGATACGACCCGGCGAACTTTTAAATTTATACTTATGGTTAATGATTTAACTTATGATAAAAATTTATGGATTTCATTATTAAATAAATTACTTATGTTAAAGAAGTAATTATTTTATTTTAAGACTTTTAATATAATTATTTATTATATTATTTAATTATTAATTATAATTTAATTAACATTTTAATTAAACTTATGATTAGTGATATTTTTATTGTTAAAGGAAAATACTTATGATAAGTATTAAATTTAATTATGAGAAATTATTATAAGACTTATAATAAATATTAAATAATTATTTAATTATTATAAGACTTAATTATTATTTAATTATGACTTAATTATTAAATACTTATGATTTAATACTTTTAATTAGAAACTTATGATATGATTAATAATTCATTATTAATTAATAATACTTATGATATGATTTAAAATTTATTATAAATTAATAATATTTATATTATGATTGATATTTAATTAATTAATTAAATACTTATGTTATACTAATTATAACATTTCAACTTATATTAACTTTAATAATTCATTTTATTTAATTAAACTTATGTTAAGACATTATTATACACTTTTGACTTTAAATAACATTATAACCTATGTTATTATTATAATTTACACTTTTAAAATTAATGTTGACTAGGTTTGACCAAGGTTGACTTTTGAGTTGACTTTCGGTTGACTTTGACTTTCAGTTGACTTCTGTTGACTTTCTAAATAAGGAAACTTTCCTAACTTCAAAACTTTCTAAAAATAGAACTTTCTAAATTTGGAAACTTTCCAAAAATAGAAACTTTCCAAAAATAGAAACTTTCCAAAAATAGAAACTTTCCTAAAATAGAAAACTTTCCAAAAATGGAAACCTGCTAAAAATAGAAACTTTCTAAAAATAGAAAGTGTGTGTCCTTATGCTGTTCCAATCAAACCGATGCTTGTTGAGTAATGTTCTATGCCTACTTGCAACATGTACAATAGCTATCATACTAAGACTTGGCCTAAGTTAGTTATTTATTTCGACCTGCTTTATTTATAGGTCGGCGTTGTGATCTTTCTTGATCACTTTACTTTACGTGCTGTTCGCTTGTTTGTGAGATTTCTTCAGTTGCTATTTAAGGTGAGTTATAGTCCCGTTTTTACATACTTTTCAAAGTATATTTTTGGGATGTGATTACATGCAGATTTTTATTTACGTTTAGACACAAGTAACAGTTAAATTTAATTATTCATTGTGAGTTGGACAAAAATATTCCCTAGTCTGGTAACTGTAATCATTGGTTTCTACCGGTGAACGCGAATCCTACGGATAGATCTATCGGGTTTGACAACCCCATTTCGAGCTAGTCGCGCTAGCAATTTATAATCGGAATGTTTAGTACTTCGTAATTTGTTGTAGATACACTGTCCAAGTGTATATTTTTATTGTGTTTGGCAAGGGTAAATAAAGGGTTAAGTGGTTACCAGGTGGCTCATTGATAATGGAATAATGTTTAATGTTTTCTAACATTTTTAAATCTTGTGGTCTAAAGTTTACTTATTTATTTAAACCTATAATTCACTCAACCTTTGTGTTGACAGTTTACTTGCATGTTTTCACATGTACTTGAGTTATTTGATGCTTCCGCTGTCGTTAGAAGAGTCTGCATGCATTTGGGCAGATTTTATGAAACAATTTATGAAACTTAAGTTTGCATTCTATTTTGGATAATTTAAGTTGTGGGTTTGTTGGCAATGTTTTGTGTCAACTTTTGGTTTCATATTATGGTTGGTTGGTTTTCAAACTACTTAATTTGGTTTGTTTCCTTTTTGGGTAACATTTTGAAATAAAAGAATGCAACTTTGTTTATTTAATTCATTTAAGTCCGATCAAGCTGTGGGACCAACTGACGGATCCGTTAAGTGTTTTGACGGGGTCGTCACATGTGGTATCAGAGCGCTGGTTGTAGGGAACTAGGCGGTCTTAATGTGGTCAACCCGTGGTTATTAGGGTGCATTAGAGTCTAGTCTACAGCCCGACCATTTTGCTATAGCATTATTATGCATTTCATTTCGTATATGTTATATTATTAGCTTTCATATCTTTTGGTATATGGTTTGCGGTTTTGCTGTTTGCAGATGTCGACTTCGAGCGATAACTCTGTTGCTGCTCCTGCTCCTCCGTCTCCTGCTAGACGTCGTGCTAATCAACCGGAGATCGATGATCCTGTTCATTACTATTTTTCTACCATTACTCATATGAACCGGGCTTATAATGAGGTGACACGTATTAACGCCCTTAGTGATTGTTTGCGCACCTTGCCACATAATGAAGTTATGGACGAGATTCGTGCCGACATGCGTAACTTTATCACTTTCAAGCATAGGGTTGAGGATGCGAACCGCAAGCGTGATCGAGAAGTTAATGCTAAGTTCGAGGCTCTCGAGAGCACTGTTCGTGTGTTGAAGGAAGAGTTGGATGTTGTGAAAGGGAAGTTGCGTAAGTATGAGGATCCTGCTGAGACTCATGCTGGACCAGCTTATCACACCCGCTCTAAGCGAATGTGATGTGATTATTCATATTGATTATCTATTTCATCAGACTTAATGTCCTTTTTATACATACATTTTGGGTTATGTACGGCGTTTTGCCGAGGATTTTATTAAGATTTTGTTATGGGATATTTTTCATTATGTATGGATGGTTATTTTTATGACATCTATTATCATTATCATGTTTTATTTCTGATGTTGTGGCTCTTGGCATGTTATATTATGCGTAATATATGTTCATGTATGTTAGGTGCTATGTATGTTGTATGATGTTATCATAAAATATGTATGCATGTGATGGTTATTTCTATAACAATCATAACTGTCATGTTATTACTCATAGTGTTAGTTGACTAATATCTTAATGGTTAGTCTTTTCGTGTTTTGATCTATTCCTTTATGACACTAGTATTATTCTTGGTACTAACGGATGTGTTATTCTATTTTGAAGATCATGCCTCCAAGAGAGTCCGCTGAAGCGCGTATGCAACGCCTGATCAATGAAGGAATTGCTGCTGCTATGGCAGCAAATGCTAATGTTAACGCCAATGCGAACAACAACGTGGGATGCTCCCACAAAACTTTTATGGCTGGTCGACCTCAAGAATTCAGTGGTACGGAAGGACCAATAGGGCTTACTCGTTGGTTCGAGAAAATCGAATCTATTTTCAGGGTCAGTCGGGTCCGTGAAGAGGACAAAGTTAGTTTCGCTAGTTGCACTCTCAAGGATAGTGCCTTGACATGGTGGAACAATCTGGTTAGTAGTTTGGGAAGCGATGTAGCTTATGGTTTGGCCTGGAATGATTTTAAGGAAAGATTGATCACCCGCTATAGACCTCGGGGTGAGCTTAAGAAGCTAGAGGTTGAGCTCAAGAATTTGAAAATGCATGGCACCGAGTTAGATGCCTATGAACGAAGGTTTTTCGAGTTAACTTTGCTGTGTCCTAGGGTTTATGCGGATGAGGACCGCAAAATTGAGGCTTACATTGATGGTTTGTCCGAGAAGATTGAACACGGGGTTGAGTCCAGTGAACCCCAGACTATTGAGGCAGCTATGTCTATGGCCCACAAACTTAATGACAAGGTGTTGAGAAGAAGCAAGACTACAGTTGTTGAAAGTAGTGAGGAGGTTGTCAAGAAGGCTGATAATGGGAAACGAAAGTGGGATAACAACCGCAATCAAAACCAAAATCAGCAGAAGAAACAGGATACCTCAGGTGCTAACAACAGAAATCAGCGTGTGTGTCCTCGTTGCTATAAAGTTCATGATGGTTACTGCACAGTTACTTGTAAGAGGTGCTCTAAGCAAGGGCACATTGCTAAAGATTGTACAGTGCTTTTGCCGGGGTCTGCTACTCCCGCGACTGGTGGTAATAATAATAATGTTGGTAATAGAGGTGGTAACGGTAACGGTAATGGGAAATCGAATAATGGAGGTAATCCAAGGGTTTGTTATGAGTGTGGGAAGCCGGGGCATTTTCGAGATGCTTGTCCCAACAAGAAGACTGCAGAGACTGCACGCGGCCGAGCGTTCAACATTAATGCTAAGGATGCGGAGGAAGATCCTAAGCTTGTTACTGGTACGTTCTCAGTCGATGATTTATCAGTTTATGTGTTATTTGATTCAGGGGCTGATTTAAGTTTCGTGTCGAGTAAATTAAGTCCGAGAATCAAAACGCCGTTAGCTCTCTTAGACAATATTTATGTTGTTGAAGTAGCTAATGGTAAGGAACTTACTGCTAAGACTGTACATCGTAAGTGTAACATTAATCTGGGTGGTAGGAATTTCGAGATAGATTTGATACCGATTGAACTTGGTAGTTTTGATATTGTTATTGGTATGGATTGGTTGTCCGCGAACCGTGCCGAGATCGTCTGTTATGATAAGGCTATTCGTATTACTGATGTGATTGGAGAGCCACTGATGGTCTTTGGAGATAAGAAATGCACACAGTTAAACCTTATTAGCTGTATGAAAGTTCGTAAACATCTCCGTAAGGGCTGTCATGCTATCCTTGCTCATGTTGTTGATCCTAGTAAGGAAGTAAAGAACGTTGATGACGTTCATATTGTTAGGGATTTTCCCGAGGTGTTTCCCGATGACTTACCTGGCCTTCCGCCGCAACGCGCGGTAGAATTTCAAATTGATCTTGTTCCCGGCGCTGCTCCTGTAGCACGTGCTCCTTATCGTCTTGCGCCTTCTGAACTTCAAGAATTGTCAAGTCAACTCCGTGAGTTGATAGACAAAGGTTTTATTCGTCCTAGTTCGTCCCCTTGGGGAGCTCCTGTTCTGTTTGTTAAGAAGAAGGATGGTTCTTTTCGTTTATGCATTGATTATCGTGAACTGAATAAGCTCACTGTTAAAAATCGTTATCCTCTTCCGAGAATTGATGATCTGTTCGATCAGCTTCAGGGTTCTTCTGTTTATTCAAAAATTGATCTTCGTTCTGGCTATCATCAGTTGCGTGTTAAAGAATCTGATGTTTCAAAAACTGCTTTTCGCACCCGTTACGGTCACTTTGAATTTCTTGTTATGCCGTTCGGATTGACAAATGCACCTGCTGTGTTCATGGACCTCATGAACCGTGTGTGTAGACCCTATCTGGACAAGTTCGTTATTGTTTTCATCGACGACATTCTTATCTATTCTAAGAGTGATGAAGAGCACGAAGAACACTTGAGGTTAGTGCTTGATTTGTTAAAGAAAGAAGAGTTGTACGCTAAGTTCTCTAAGTGTGCTTTTTGGTTAAGAGAAGTTCAGTTCCTTGGTCACATTGTTAGCAAACAAGGAATACAAGTTGATCCTGCTAAAATTGAGGCGATTGAAAAGTGGGAAACCCCGAAAACTCCTACTCAAATTCGTCAGTTCTTAGGATTGGCAGGTTACTATCGAAGGTTCATCCAGGATTTCTCTCGTATAGCGAAACCTCTGACTGCTTTAACGCATAAAGGGAAAAAGTATGAGTGGAAGGATGAACAGGAGAATGCTTTTCAGATTTTGAAGAAGAAACTGACTACCGCTCCGATATTGTCTTTACCGGAGGGTAATGATGATTTTGTTGTTTATTGTGACGCATCTCGACAAGGCTATGGTTGCGTTTTGATGCAACGAAAGAAGGTTATTGCGTACGCATCACGTCAGTTGAAGATTCACGAGCAGAACTATACAACTCATGATTTAGAGTTGGGGGCCGTTGTGTTTGCACTTAAGATTTGGAGACATTATTTGTATGGGGTCAAGAGTACTGTGTACACAGATCACAAAAGTCTTCAACATATCCTCGATCAGAAACAGTTGAACATGAGACAACGAAGATGGATTGAGACGTTGAATGATTACGATTGTGACCTTTTGTATCACCCGGGTAAGGCCAATGTTGTGGCTGATGCATTGAGTCGTAAAGAAAGGACTGAACCTCGCAGGGTTAGGGCCTTGAATATGACAGTTAGATCAAACCTCGCAAGGCAGATTCTTGAGGCACAACAAGAAGCCTTAAAGGAAGAGAATTTTGTGAAAGAAAACGTAAGAGGTATGGCTAAGAAATTCGAGATTCGAGCAGATGGTACTAGGTACTTTGTAGGACGTCTTTGGGTTCCGAAGTTTGGTGAACTGCGACAACTTGTTTTGGATGAGGCTCATAAGTCTAGGTACTCTATTCATCCTGGTTCAGGGAAGATGTACCATGATCTTAAGGAGCTGTATTGGTGGCCAAATTTGAAAGGTGATGTGGCTACGTATGTGGCTAAGTGTTTGACCTGTTCTAAGGTCAAAGCTGAACATCAAAAACCGTCCGGATTGTTGGTACAACCAGAAATTCCCGAGTGGAAGTGGGAAGGTATCACTATGGATTTTATTACTAAGTTACCGAGAGTTTCGGGTGGCTACGATGCGATTTGGGTGATTGTAGATCGACTCACTAAGTCGGCTCACTTTTTGCCGATTAGGGAAACCGATTCCATGGAGAAACTCACCCGTTTGTATTTGAAAGAGATTGTTTCGAGGCATGGTGTTCCCGTTTCTATAATTTCCGACAGAGATAGTCGATTTGTATCGAGATTTTGGCAATCGTTGCAAGAAGCCTTGGGCACTAGATTGGATATGAGCACCGCTTATCATCCTCAAACGGATGGTCAAAGTGAGAGGACCATTCAGACATTAGAAGATATGTTGCGAGCTTGTGTGATTGATTTTGGGAATGGGTGGGATAAGTATTTGCCGTTAGCTGAGTTTTCTTATAACAACAGCTACCACGCAAGTATTAAAGCCGCACCGTTTGAAGCTTTGTACGGTAGGAAATGTAGGTCTCCTGTTTGTTGGAATGAGGTTGGGGATGCTCAACTTACAGGTCCAGAGATTATTCACGAGACTACTGAGAAGATTGTTCAAATTAAAGAAAGGTTGAGAACTGCTAGAAGTTGGCAAAAGAGTTATGCCGACAAAGGAAGGAAAGATGTTGAATTTCAAGTTGGTGATCGTGTTATGTTAAAAGTTTCGCCTTGGAAGGGTGTTATTCGTTTTGGTAAAAGAGGGAAGTTAAGTCCTCGTTTTGTGGGACCGTTTGAGATCATTGAAAGAGTTGGACCGGTGGCTTATCGTTTGAAGTTGCCACAGGAACTCAGTGCTGTTCACGATGTTTTCCATATTTCGAACTTAAAGAAGTGTTTGGCTGAATTTGATCAGACTATTCCTTTGGAGGAACTTCAGGTTGACAAGCAATTGCATTTTATTGAGGAGCCAGTTGAGATCATGGACCGAGAGGTTAAGACTCTTAAACAGAGCAAAATTCCTATTGTTCGGGTCCGATGGAACGCTAGACGCGGTCCCGAGTTCACTTGGGAGCGTGAAGACCAAATGAAGCAGAAGTATCCGCATTTGTTCTCAGATGCCGAGTCAACCCCTGCGCCTACTTAAATTTCGGGACGAAATTTCCATAACGGGGAGGTACTGTCACGACCCTACTTTTTCCGTTATCTTTTTCCGTTAATTATTTAACGACCGTTAACTGTTAGTGTGCCACGTCATTTCCATGACCTATATTATTATTTTTGTAATAATATATATATAATAATTATTATGTGTTATGTGGATATATGTATTCATATTTTAAATTATACGTTTCTACGTTCCGCGGATTTCCATCCGGCGAATCTTTTCGGTTTTTAAACCAACGGTCGAGCTTTCGGGATTTTTAAATCCTAAATATTTTAAATATGATATTTTAAGGTCATATTATTAATAGGTGTATTTATATTTATTTTTCGTCGCGCGTTTGTTATCTTTCCGGATTTTTAATCGCGTAAGCGTGTTTTCGCGTTTCGGGCTTCGTACGGGATCTCGGGCCACAAGGATTTCATTATTTAGCAAGACGGGCTTGTGGGGCCCACCCCACACCCCCCATTCGGCCGAAACCCACCAAGGGAGGGGGTATACTCCCTTGATTTTTCTTTTTTTCCACTTCATTTTACAAAATCAAAACCTAATCTTATTTTTTTGTGCTCTCTTCCTCCCTCTTCCCCCTTTGGCCGTCGAATACATCACCACCATCATCACCATTCTTCAACAAAATTAAAGCTTGGATCATAAATCAATTAACACCATCGCGTTCCTTGTTTCGTTCTCTACGCGATCATATACTTTGTTTCTCGATTAGGGTATAAACCCTAACCCTAGAACTTTCCATTTTTATTTATTTTTCTGTATTTTGATGTTATATGATTAGTATGATATGTATAAGTTGTTGTAATGTTGTTTGAATGCGTAGAATTACTCGTTTGTTCATGTGTTCGGTTTGTAAATTTTGGACATCAGTTTGATTCGTATATTCTGACTATATAACTGTTATGAATGTTAAAATAAAGTACATAAATGAGTTCCTCTCATCAAGACATTAATTTTAGACTCCGGATTCATGTCGTTTCGATTCCCGGAGCCCTAGATACGCTTAATTTGGTTTTTGTTAAAGATTGAAAGGTGTTCTTGGCATGAACAAGGTTGGGTCCGACTTTGTGACCATCCTTGGTGTCTTTAGGGTGTGTTATTTGGTTAGGACTGATGGTGAGACGAATATTCATGTTCGGGTCACCTAAATCCGAGCCACGGTTCACCCGTTTTGCCCGAATTACTGTTTTGATTAAAATGATTTCCCAATTGAAGTCATGGCTGATATGCACGACTTAGGGACTGTTCTTGGAGTGTTCTTGAGTTCATAAATGTGTCGGGTGGTTTGAGTAGGTGAAGTTACATATGTGGCTTGCCCGAAACCGACACCCGGGGCTCAAGATACGACCCGGCGAACTTTTAAATTTATACTTATGGTTAATGATTTAACTTATGATAAAAATTTATGGATTTCATTATTAAATAAATTACTTATGTTAAAGAAGTAATTATTTTATTTTAAGACTTTTAATATAATTATTTATTATATTATTTAATTATTAATTATAATTTAATTAACATTTTAATTAAACTTATGATTAGTGATATTTTTATTGTTAAAGGAAAATACTTATGATAAGTATTAAATTTAATTATGAGAAATTATTATAAGACTTATAATAAATATTAAATAATTATTTAATTATTATAAGACTTAATTATTATTTAATTATGACTTAATTATTAAATACTTATGATTTAATACTTTTAATTAGAAACTTATGATATGATTAATAATTCATTATTAATTAATAATACTTATGATATGATTTAAAATTTATTATAAATTAATAATATTTATATTATGATTGATATTTAATTAATTAATTAAATACTTATGTTATACTAATTATAACATTTCAACTTATATTAACTTTAATAATTCATTTTATTTAATTAAACTTATGTTAAGACATTATTATACACTTTTGACTTTAAATAACATTATAACCTATGTTATTATTATAATTTACACTTTTAAAATTAATGTTGACTAGGTTTGACCAAGGTTGACTTTTGAGTTGACTTTCGGTTGACTTTGACTTTCAGTTGACTTCTGTTGACTTTCTAAATAAGGAAACTTTCCTAACTTCAAAACTTTCTAAAAATAGAACTTTCTAAATTTGGAAACTTTCCAAAAATAGAAACTTTCCAAAAATAGAAACTTTCCAAAAATAGAAACTTTCCTAAAATAGAAAACTTTCCAAAAATGGAAACCTGCTAAAAATAGAAACTTTCTAAAAATAGAAAGTGTGTGTCCTTATGCTGTTCCAATCAAACCGATGCTTGTTGAGTAATGTTCTATGCCTACTTGCAACATGTACAATAGCTATCATACTAAGACTTGGCCTAAGTTAGTTATTTATTTCGACCTGCTTTATTTATAGGTCGGCGTTGTGATCTTTCTTGATCACTTTACTTTACGTGCTGTTCGCTTGTTTGTGAGATTTCTTCAGTTGCTATTTAAGGTGAGTTATAGTCCCGTTTTTACATACTTTTCAAAGTATATTTTTGGGATGTGATTACATGCAGATTTTTATTTACGTTTAGACACAAGTAACAGTTAAATTTAATTATTCATTGTGAGTTGGACAAAAATATTCCCTAGTCTGGTAACTGTAATCATTGGTTTCTACCGGTGAACGCGAATCCTACGGATAGATCTATCGGGTTTGACAACCCCATTTCGAGCTAGTCGCGCTAGCAATTTATAATCGAAATGTTTAGTACTTCGTAATTTGTTGTAGATACACTGTCCAAGTGTATATTTTTATTGTGTTTGGCAAGGGTAAATAAAGGGTTAAGTGGTTACCAGGTGGCTCATTGATAATGGAATAATGTTTAATGTTTTCTAACATTTTTAAATCTTGTGGTCTAAAGTTTACTTATTTATTTAAACCTATAATTCACTCAACCTTTGTGTTGACAGTTTACTTGCATGTTTTCACAGGTACTTGAGTTATTTGATGCTTCCGCTGTCGTTAGAAGAGTCTGCATGCATTTGGGCAGATTTTATGAAACAATTTATGAAACTTAAGTTTGCATTCTATTTTGGATAATTTAAGTTGTGGGTTTGTTGGCAATGTTTTGTGTCAACTTTTGGTTTCATATTATGGTTGGTTGGTTTTCAAACTACTTAATTTGGTTTGTTTCCTTTTTGGGTAACATTTTGAAATAAAAGAATGCAACTTTGTTTATTTAATTCATTTAAGTCCGATCAAGCTGTGGGACCAACTGACGGATCCGTTAAGTGTTTTGACGGGGTCGTCACACATGGACTCCAAATCTCGTCCTTATTTAAGTATGCGACAGCGGAAGCTCTTAATAATCACCTGAGAATAAACATGCTTAAAACGTCAACAAAAATGTTGGTGAGTTATAGGTTTAACCTATATATATCAAATCATAATAATAGACCACAAGATTTCATATTTCAATACACATCCCATACATAGAGATAAAAATCATTCATATGGTGAACACCTGGTAACCGACATTAACAAGATGCATATATAAGAATATCCCCATCATTCCGGGACACCCTTCGGATATGATATAAATTTCGAAGTACTAAAGCATCCGGTTCTTTGGATGGGGTTTGTTAGGCCCAATAGATCTATCTTTAGGATTCGCGTCAATTAGGGTGTCTGTTCCCTAATTCTTAGATTACCAGACTTAATAAAAAGGGGCATATTCGATTTCGATAATTCAACCATAGAATGTAGTTTCATGTACTTGTGTCTATTTTGTAAATCATTTATAAAACCTGCATGTATTCTCATCCCAAAAATATTAGATTTTAAAAGTGGGACTATAACTCACCTTCACAGATTTTTACTTCGTCGGGAAGTAAGACTTGGCCACTGGTTGATTCACGAACCTATAACAATATATACATATATATCAAAGTATGTTTAAAATATATTTACAACACTTTTAATATATTTTGATGTTTTAAGTTTATTAAGTCAGCTGTCCTCGTTAGTAACCTACAACTAGTTGTCCACAGTTAGATGTACAGAAATAAATCGATAAATATTATCTTGAATCAATCCACGACCCAGTGTATACGTATCTCAGTATTGATCACAACTCAAACTATATATATTTTGGAATCAACCTCAACCCTGTATAGCTAACTCCAACATTCACATATAGAGTGTCTATGGTTGTTCCGAAATATATATAGATGTGTCGACATGATAGGTCGAAACATTGTATACGTGTCTATGGTATCTCAAGATTACATAATATACAATACAAGTTGATTAAGTTATGGTTGGAATAGATTTGTTACCAATTTTCACGTAGCTAAAATGAGAAAAATTATCCAATCTTGTTTTACCCATAACTTCTTCATTTTAAATCCGTTTTGAGTGAATCAAATTGCTATGGTTTCATATTGAACTATATTTTATGAATCTAAACATAAAAGTATTGGTTTATAGTAGGAAAAATAAGATACAAGTCGTTTTTGTAAAGGTAGTCATTTCAGTCGAAAGAACGACGTCTAGATGACCATTTTAGAAAACATACTTCCACTTTGAGTTTAACCATAATTTTTGGATATAGTTTCATGTTCATAATAAAAATCATTTTCTCAGAATAACAACTTTTAAATCAAAGTTTATCATAGTTTTTAATTAACTAACCCAAAACAGCCCGCGGTGTTACTACGACGGCGTAAATCCGGTTTTACGGTGTTTTTCGTGTTTCCAGGTTTTAAATCATTAAGTTAGCATATCATATAGATATAGAACATGTATTTATTTGATTTTAAAAGTCAAGTTAGAAGGATTAACTTTTGTTTGCGAACAAGTTTAGAATTAACTAAACTATGTTCTAGTGATTACAAGTTTAAACCTTCGAATAAGATAGCTTTATATGTATGAATCGAATGATGTTATGAACATCATTACTACCTTAAGTTCCTTGGATAAACCTACTGGAAAAGAGAAAAATGGATCTAGCTTCAACGGATCCTTGGATGGCTCGAAGTTCTTGAAGCAGAATCATGACACGAAAACAAGTTCAAGTAAGATCATCACTTGAAATAAGATTGTTATAGTTATAGAAATTGAACCAAAGTTTGAATATGATTATTACCTTGTATTAGAATGATAACCTACTGTAAGAAACAAAGATTTCTTGAGGTTGGATGATCACCTTACAAGATTGGAAGTGAGCTAGCAAACTTGAAAGTATTCTTGATTTTATGTAACTAGAACTTGTAAAATATATGAAGAACACTTAGAACTTGAAGATAGAACTTGAGAGAGATCAATTAGATGAAGAAAATTGAAGAATGAAAGTGTTTGTAGGTGTTTTTGGTCGTTGGTGTATGGATTAGATATAAAGGATATGTAATTTTGTTTTCATGTAAATAAGTCATGAATGATTACTCATATTTTTGTAATTTTATGAGATATTTCATGCTAGTTGCCAAATGATGGTTCCCACATGTGTTAGGTGACTCACATGGGCTGCTAAGAGCTGATCATTGGAGTGTATATACCAATAGTACATACATCTAAAAGCTGTGTATTGTACGAGTACGAATACGGGTGCATACGAGTAGAATTGTTGATGAAACTGAACGAGGATGTAATTGTAAGCATTTTTGTTAAGTAGAAGTATTTTGATAAGTGTCTTGAAGTATTTCAAAAGTGTATGAATACATATTAAAACACTATATGTATATACATTTTAACTGAGTCGTTAAGTCATCGTTAGTCGTTACATGTAAATGTTGTTTTGAAACCTTTAGGTTAACGATCTTGTTGAATGTTGTTAACCCATTGTTTATTATAACAAATGAGATGTTAAATTGTTATATTATCATGATATTATGATATATAATATATCTTAGTATGATGTATATACAGTTAAATGTCGTTACAACGATAATCGTTACATATATGTCTCGTTTCGAAATCATTAAGTTAGTAGTCTTATTTTTACATATGTATTTCATTGTTAATACACTTAATAATATATTTACTTATCATTTAACATAATTAATCAAGTGTATCAATATCTTAATATGATTCATATGTACCTAGTAAGACGTTGTTATAACGATAATCATTATATATATCGTTTTCGAGTTTCTTAAATTAATAGTCTCATTTTTATGTATATAACTCATTGTTAAAATACCTAATGAGATACATACTTATAATAAAAACATGTTAACTATATATATAACCATATATATGTCATCGTATAGTTTTTACAAGTTTTAACGTTCGTGAATCACCAGTCAACTTGGGTGGTCAATTGTCTATATGAAACATATTTCAATTAATAAAGTCTTAACAAGTTTGATTGCTTAACATGTTGGAAACATTTAATCATGTAAATATCAATCTCAATTAATATATATAAACATGGAAAAGTTCGGGTCACTACATCTTCTCCCCTCAGCAATTTTTCTGTCTGTCAGAAATTCAATGTTGTAGCCAATTCTCTCTTTAGGATCAGATGGTGGATCATATGAGTCTTTTCTTTTTGCTACAACAGTCTTGCCTTTTCCTCTAGCCATTTTCTACACAATGATACTTTAGATTAGTTCAAGGTGTATGATTCAATTTTAGCTAACAAGGTTTGCAATCTTTAATTATCATCAATACTTAGGTGTTTTGATGTTAATATTCTTCACATTTTCACTCTTCATTAGTGCCAATGAGTTTGCAACAAGATTAAGATTTTCACAAAGTTCATATGTGTTCTAGACTTTTGAAATCATTATCAACACATATTTTGACATTCAACATTATTACACTCAATTTGCAACAATGTCATTCATATCATATGAACAATGCTTCTATGAAAATCTAACCTAGATGTATAATGAACCCTAGAATTATCCAAAGTTAAATCAATGCATAGATATATAATAATCATTACTACAATTGTTTCTAAATTGTTCTTCAAGAACAATTTCAATTGTTTGCATCAATTTAGGTTTTAATTCATTCTAGTTAGGGTTTCTTCATAACCCTAATTTGTAGTGACCCGAACTTTTTCATGTTTATATATATTAAATGAAATTTTTATTTACATGATTAAGTGTTTTCAACATGTTAAGCAATCAAACTTGTTAAGACTTGATTAATTTAAATAGGTTTCATATAGACAATTGACCACCCAAGTTGACCGGTGATTCACGAACGTTAAAACTTGTAAAAACTATATGATGACATATATATGATTATATATATAGTTAACATGATATTATGATAAGTAAGTATCTCATTAGGTATTTTAACAATGAGTTATATACATAAAATTGAGTTTATTGAATTAAGAAACTCAAAACGATATATATAACGATTATCGTTGTAACAACATTTAACTATATATATATATATCATACTAAGATATATTAATATATCATAATATCATGATAATTTAATAATTTAACATCTCTTTAGATATAATAAACAATCGGTTAACAACATTTAACAAGATCGTTAACCTAAAGGTTTCAAAATAACATTTACATGTAACGACTAACGATGACTTAACGACTCAGTTAAAATGTATATACATGTAGTGTTTTAATATGTATTCATACACTTTTGAAAGACTTAAAGACACTTATCAAAATACTTCTACTTAACAAAAATGCTTACAATTACATCCTCGTTCAGTTTCATCAACAATTCTACTCGTATGCACCCGTATTCGTACTCGTACAATACACAGCTTTTAGATGTATGTACTATTGGTATATATACTCCAATGATCAGCTCTTAGCAGCCCATATAAGTCACCTAACACATGTGGGAACCATCATTTGGCAACTAGCATGAAATATCTCATAAAATTACAAAAATATTAGTAATCATTCATGACTTATTTACATGTAAACAAAATTACACATCCTTTATATCTAATCCATATACCAACGACCAAAAACACCTAAAAACACTTTCATTCTTCAATTTTCTTCATCTAATTGATCTCTCTCAAGTTCTATCTTCAAGTTCTAAGTGTTCTTCATAAATTCTATAAGTTCTAGTTTCATAAAATCAAGAATTCTTCCAAGTTTGCTAGCTTACTTCCAATCTTGTAAAGTGATCATCCAACCTCAAGAAATCTTTCTTATTTACAGTAAGATATCTTTCTAATACAAGGTAATACTCATATTCAAACTTTGATTCAATTTCTATAACTATAACAATCTTATTTCGAGTAGAAATCTTACTTGAACTTGTTTACGTGTCATGATTCTACTTCAAGAACTTTCAAGCCATCCAAGGATCCTTTAAAGCTAGATCTATTTTTCTCAATTCCATTAGGTTTATCCACAAAACCTGAGGTAGTAATGATGTTCATAACATCATTTGATTCATATATATAAAACTACCTTATTCGAAGGTTTAAACTTGAAATCACTAGAACATAGTTTAGTTAATTCTAAACTTGTTCGAAAACAAAAGTTAATCCTTCTAACTTGACTTTTAAAATAAACTAAACACATGTTCTATATCTATATGATATGCTAACTTAATGATTTAAAACCTGGAAACACGAAAAACACCGTAAAACCGGACATCCATCGTAGTAACACCGCGGGCTGTTTTGGGTTTGATAATTAAAAACTATGATAAACTTTGATTTAAAAGTTGTTCTTCTGTGAAAATGATTTTTCTTATGAACATGAAACTATATCCAAAAATCATGATTAAACTCAAAGTGGAAGTATGTTTTTCAAAATGGTCATCAAGACGTCGTTATTTCGACTGAAATGACTACCTCTTACAAAAACGACTTGTAACTTATATTCTCGACTATAAACCTATACTTTTTCTGTTTTGATTCATAAAATAGAGTTCAATATGAAACCATAGCAATTTGATTCACTCAAAACGGATTTAAAACAAAGAAGTTATGGGTAAAACAAGATTGGATATTTTTTGATTGTTGTAGCTACGGGAAATATTGTAACAATTCTATACAAATCATATCCTAGCTAACTTATATTGTATTATACACGTATTCTAATATATTATGTAATCTTGGGATATCATAGACACGTATGCAAATGTTTTGACATATCATATCGACCCATGTATATATATTATTTGGAACAACCATAGACACTCTATATGCAGTAATGTTTGAGTTAGCTATACAGGGTTGAGGTTGATTCCAAAAAATTTATATACTTTGAGTTGTGATCTAGCCTGAGACGTGTATACACTGGGTCGTGGATTGATTCAAGATAATATATATCAATTTATTTCTGTACATCTAACTATGGACAACTAGTTGTAGGTTACTAACGAGGACAGCTGACTTAATAAACATAAAACATCAAAATGTATTAAAATGTTGTAAATATATTTTGAACATACTTTGATATATATATGTATATATTTGTTATAGGTTCGTGAATTGACCAGTGGCCAAGTCTTACTCCCGACGAAGTAAAAATATGTGAAAGTGAGTTGTAGTCCCACTTTTAAAATCTAATATTTTGGAATGAGAATACATGCAGTTTTATAAATGTTTTACGAAATAGACACAAGTAAATGAAACAACATTATATGGGTGAATGATCGAAGCCGAATATGCCCCTTTTGCTTGGTAACCTAAGAATTAGTAAACCGATCTACTAATTGACGCGAATCCTAAAGATAGATCTATTGGGCCTAACGAACCCCATCCAAAGTACTGGATGCTTTAGTACTTCGATGTTGTTTTATCATGTCCGAAGGATTTCCCGGAATGATAGGGGATATTCTTATATGCATCTTGTTAATGTCGGTTACCAGGTGTTCACCATATGAATGATTTTTATCTCTATGTATGGGATGTATATTGAAATATGAAATCTTGTGGTCTATTATTACGATTTGATAATATATAGGTTAAACCTATAACTCACCAACATTTTTGTTGACGTTTCAAGCATGTTTATTCTCAGGTGATTATTAAGAGCTTCCGCTATTGCATACTAAAATAAGGACAAGATTTGAAGTCCATGCTTGTATGATATTATGTAAAAACTGCATTCAAGAAACTTATTTTTGATGTAATATATTCTTATTGTAAACCATTATGTAATGGTCGTGTGTAAACGGTATATTTTAGATTATCATTATTTGATAATCTACGTAATGCTTTTTAAACCTTTATAGATAACATAAAGGTTATGGTTGTTTTAAGAATGAATGCAGTCTTTGAAAACCGTCTCATATAGAGGTCAAAACCTTGCAACGAAATCAATTAATATGGAAGGTTTATAATCAATATGAACGGGACATTTCAGTTGGTATCCGAGCGTTGGTCTTAGAGAACCAGAAATTTGAATTAGTGTGTCTTATCGAGTTTGTTAGGATACATTAGTGAGTCTGGACTTCGACCGTATTTTCTTTAAAAACTATTGCTTAACACTTTTGTTAGAAACTATATATTATTAACATGTAAATATTATGTGATATCTTAACCTCTTAATGTGTTTGATATTGTGTGATAGATGTCTACCACTAGTACAAATCCCATCGATTCACCTAATAATAATGAAGAGTCGAATATATTTTGGGAAGATTCACAAATTCCCGAAGAGGAGCCAGAAGAAGAGGAACCGGAAGAGGAGGAACCGGAAGAGGAGGAACCGGAAGAAGAGGAACCGGAAGAGGAGGAATCGGAAGAGGAGGAACTGGAAGAAGAAGAGGTTCCGAAGGAAGAAATATTGATACCTATAGTAAATCGATTAAATAAAAGAAAATCCTCAACCAACGGACCAAAGTTAATAATGGTCAATGGTGTTTCCGCCGAGGAAGCAAAATATTGGGAAGATTATAAATTTTCCAATGAATCGGATCCCAATGAGGATTCCGATGATGTTATAGAAATTACCTCGACCCAATTTAATAAAGCGAAAGAAAATAATAAGGGAAAAGGAATAAAAATAGAGAAACCCGATTCCAACCCCAATGAACTTTATATGTATCGGCAACATCCGTATTTCCTAAAATGTAACAATGACCCGGGAACCTCTAAACCACCAGGTTTTTCTAAACCATTGTGGGAAATGACGTCTCGTATTAGAGGAACACCATATATTCCTAGAAAATTAGGAAAACGAACCAAGTCCGAAGAAGAAGAAACCCGTGATTCAGATTAGAGGGTTGTAATCATGTTGTGTATTATATGTATTGTAGTGTGCTTGTAATTTTATGTTCTATGTAAAAATTGCTTGTATTGTTTGTTAATTATCTTTTACGAATCTAATCCTTGTCTATTTTACAGTATAAAAACAAAATGGACGTTAAGGGTAGACAACCGAATATTTTAGAAGATCTACCAGAGGATATGATTGAGGAAATCTTGTCTAGAGTTGGTCAGAATTCAACAGCACAATTAATTATGGCAAAATTAACTTGTCAAACATTTGAAAGACTTTCCAGAAATGCCTTAGTTTATAAAAGGTTTTCTTTTGATAGGTGGGGTATATCACATTGGGGAGACCGTAAGTTACGCCGTATTTTCTTTAAAGCGTTAAATGTGGGGAACCCAAATGCAATTTTAGGCTACGTGTTAAGAACCTATTTCGACTCAACATATCCCAACATAGGATTTCGTGAATTAGAAAGAGCTTCTAACATGCAACATAAAGAAGCATGTTATGCTTACGGGTTAGTGATATTCTCTTCTTACTAAAGTGAGAAAAAGAACATCGGATTGCAGCTTTTAAATAAAACCTTCCCACAAGTGACGGATTCAGTAGTTGGGGTGAGAAACAAGGTTTTTAGATTATTACGGGGCTGTTGGAAATTACGAAACCCTCGTCCTTTTGACGACATTACAACATGCTGCCTAGCCAATGGTCATAACAGTTATTTTCCACAAGACCAAGGATGGGAAGTCGTCTTAGTAAAACCAGAATGCATGACTTGTTTCTGGACTTATGAATTACGTGTCTTTATTTCCTTTGCTGAACAACTTGCGTATTAACTAGATTTATCTTCAAAACTGTCATGTATTAAAGTGTACTATATTTCATGTTATATGTAATATAGCGATGTTGTAAGTTTGAAGAATATTTATATGTGATATATTATTATAATCAATTTTTCATATGGAATTGTAGTAGTTGAATTGTATATTAGCTAGTAAGTATGAACTTAACGGGTAGGTAGTACCCAAATTTAAACTTATAAAACGCTAATATGAAGAAAAAGCTTTTATAAATGAGTTCATATTATGCTACGAAATACTATTGACTACTCTTAATATTCTGTATGATTAACTCGATTCAGTTGGCTATTTTGAAGGAAATGGCTCCGACTACTCGACACACCATGAATATGAGCGAAGAGGAATTTCGTACTTTTCTTGCTGCAAACATAGCCGCAGTACACGCTGTGCTACATACCAACAATAACTCTGAATCTAGCAATGCAGCTAACGGCGCAAGAAATCGTGTAGGATGCTCCTACAAAGAATTCATTGCCTGCAAACCTTTGGAATTTGATAGAACCGAAGGACCAATTGGATTGAAATGGTGGACCGAGAAAGTCGAATCGGTGTTTGCCATAAGTAAGTGTACTGAAGAGGACAAAGTTAAGTACGCTACATTTCATGACCCGTCCTAATCCATCCGGACGAAGTCCATATTGATTATAAACGATTCACAACAGTTGATTACATCGCGAGATACTTGACCTCTATATGATACGTTTTACAACATTGCATTCGTTTTTGAAAGACAAACATCGAAAGTTGCCAAGCATACATCACATTTCATAATATATCAGACTATCAACGACTTAATAATAATCTTGATGAATTCAACGACTCGAATGCAACGTCTTTTGAAATATGCTATGAATGACTCCAAGTAATATCTTTAAAAATGAGCAAATGCACAGCGGAAGATTTCTTTCATACCTGAGAATAAACATGCTTTCAAGTGTCAACCAAAAGGTTGGTGAGTTCATTAGTTTAACATAAATAATCATTTCATAATTTTAATAGACCACAAGATTTCATATTTCCATTTCTCATAAACATACGTCCCATGCATAGAGACAAAAATATCATTCATATGGATTGAACACCTGGTAACCGACATTCACAATATACATATAAGAATATCCCCATCATTCCGGGATCCTCCTTCGGACATGATATAAATTTCGAAGTACTAAAGCATCCGGTACTTTGGATGGGGCTTGTTGGGCCTGATAGATCTATCTTTAGAGTTCGCGTCAATTAGGGTGTCTGTTCCCTAATTCTTAGATTACCAGACTTAATAAAAAGGGGCATATTCGATTTCGATAATTCAACCATATAATGCAATTCGATTACTTGTGTCTATTTCGTAAAACATTTATAAAAAATGCGCATGTATTCTCAGCCCAAAAATATAAAGGGTAAAAAGGCGAATGAAAACTCACCTAATGTATTTTGTAGTAAAAATACATACGACTATATTGAACAATGCAGGGTTGGCCTCGGATTCACGAACCTATATCATTTGTATATAAATTAAAATGTATAATCGTAATCGAACAAGTTTATATATTATACCTATAAATTATATATTATACTTATTTAGTTTGTATATATATATTTAAAATATTTAATATCTATATATTTAGTTATATTAATATATATATATATATATATATATATATATATATATATATATATATATATATATATATATATATATATATATATATATATATATATATAACTAAATATATATATATATATATATATAATGATATTATGTTTGATATGTAGGTATATAAATTATTTGTATAATTACAATATATGTATTAAGTATATTTTAGGTACAAAATATTTATCTGTAACAAAATGATAGTTTCAATAATAATGATTTACCAATAATAATTACTTTCTTAATATCGTTAATGTTAATAATA
Source organism: Rutidosis leptorrhynchoides (assembly GCF_046630445.1). Taxonomy (NCBI): domain Eukaryota; kingdom Viridiplantae; phylum Streptophyta; class Magnoliopsida; order Asterales; family Asteraceae; genus Rutidosis; species Rutidosis leptorrhynchoides. The sequence goes on from NC_092339.1 coordinate 133,477,543, forward strand.
ATAACAATATGGTTAAAATTTGATACTTATGTTAATATTAACACTTCTATTATTCATAAAACATATTAATACTAAAATTTACGAAAATGATAATAGATTATATTACTTTCATAATAATAATAAACGTACTCATGATAATAATATTAAATTATTAAATTTAATAGTAATATCATAATTGATACTTATAATAATAATAATAATAATAATAATAATAATAATAATAATAATAATAATAATAGATATATTACTTATAACTATGATAATAATAATAGTAGTAACCATAGTCTTAATAATGATAATAATACTAAAATGATAAATTAATAATGATAACACTAATAATAATTATATACCTATAATGATAATAATAATAATCATAATCATAATAATAATGATAATGATAATATTTATGATAATAATTATAATGATAATACTACTAATTATAACGATAATACTAGTATTACTACTAATACTTTTGATAATAATAATACTAGTTACAACATTAGTAATAATAATAATAAAGATAATAATAATAATAATAATAATAATAATAATAATAATAATAATAATAACAATAATAATAATAATAATAATAATAATAATAATAATAATAATAATAATAATAATAATAATAATAGAAATGAAAATTAGAGTGTATACCCTTTAAAAGAGCTTTTCAAAAAAAAAAACTTGCTCCATACAAGACTCGAACTCGTGACCAACCATTAACACAAACACACTCTCAACCATTGCTCCAAGTTCATTTTTCTGAATAAATGACACACTCACTTGATTTAACCCGTTTACACTTCTGTACCCATTTTATCTTCTTCTTCGCTAAATTCAATCGACCCAAGAATTATCAAATTACTTGTTTTAGGATTTGAAACGAACCAACAATAGCTTGTAAGAAATAAATTTAAATTGATAGATTCAAAAAAAAAAAAAAAAAGAAGCAGGCTGCTTATTCGTCGCAAAAAAAAAAAAAAACTTGAACTTGATTTCGGTTTTTAAACGTTTTTAGATCACGATTCCTTCATAAAATATTCTGTAAATCACATCTAGAAACTATTTGAATTGTCAATTGAACTTAAACCACAAACACGAACCCGAATTCGATCACAAAAGATTTGTTGACTTTTTAAATTTGAATCTTTGACTCCGAATTTCATAATCGATTGATGAAATTAGAGGCTGGAAATTTGCAGATAGAACAATTGGATGATTCCTAACTCCTCTGTATTTTTAGTTTTCGTTAATTGTTTTAGAATTGAGTTAAGGTTGGAAAGGTATCGTGAAAATAACTGAGTCTGTTTCTTTTCTTTCTCTGATTGGATTTTCGGGTAGTGGCAACAATTTACAGCGTGCAGATGATGATGCTTGTATTATTCAAATACTGGAAGTAGAAATCAAGAATTTATTCATGGGTTGTTTATTGAAGAGGAGCAATATGTCGACATATTCACAATCAAGTAAACAGAAAGGAACAAAAAAAAAAAATAAAGCAAATGTTGAAAATTTTGACAGATTCGTACTACCTATATGACATCGAATTCTACCTCAGTTGTTTCCATATGATTTATAATTTGATAAATATAATAATAATAATTAATAATAATCCTAGCAACTACTAATAATGAAAATAACAATTAATAACACTCTTAAATATGATATTACAATGATAAAAATAATATTTTGTATTATCTTTATAATAGTATTTATAATATTAATAATGACTTTAATGATAATGGTAATTATAAAAGTAACCATATAACTAATTATAATAGTAATAATAATTACATTCATAATGATAAATAATAATGATACAAAAATAATAATAATAATAATAATAATAATAATAATAATAATAATAATAATAATAATAATAATAATGTTATTAATGTTAATGATAATAATAATAAATTGTATTATTTACTAATGATAATAATAATAATAATAATATTAACATAACAACTTACATGTATTTTACTTCTATACGTATAATCTTCTTAATAGATTTCAATATTACTATTTATTTTGATGAAAGTAATAATACATTATTAACATAATATTTATGTTTTAATCTTGTAGTTACATTTAATATTACAATTTACTAGTTATGTAATATTTAATAATTATATCTATAATAACATATATTTAGTATTTAACATCTACACCTTATATATATATATATATATATATATATATATATATATATATATATATATATATATATATATATATATATATATATATATATATATATATATATATATATATATATATATATATATATATATATATATATATATATATATATTTATACAATAATATTAATAATATAAATTTATTTAATAATATCATTGATAATGTTACTTTAATAATAATACCAATAATGATAATAGGGTTAATATAATAATTATATTCAACTTGTAATTAGATTTAATATATTATTATTTAATATATAATATCTACCAATTATATAATTTATTGAATCTTTAATATTTAATTATATATATATATATATATATATATATATATATATATATATATATATATATATATATTACATATTTATTTATACATCGATGTTCGTGAATCGTCGGGGAAAGTCAAAGGTCAAATGCATTCATGTAAACCGTTCCAAAGTTTTTTTTTTTTTTTCGAGACTCAACATTACAGACTTTACTTATCGTTTCGAAATCATATAAGATTAAGTTTAAATTTGGTCGGAAATTCCCGGGTCATCACAGTACCTACCCGTTAAAGAAATTTCGTCCCGAAATTTGAGTGAGGTGGTCATGGCTAACAATAAAAATGTTTTCATGACGAATATGAGTTGTTAAATTTGAGTTTTATCATCATTGAGTAATACAGATAAAATAATTCGATTATTCGAATAGCACGAATGAAGCTATCACAAAAAAATGAAATGAATAAATGAAGTTTCGTTTTAACTTATGACATTGCCTTGGTTGAATTTAGAAAATAGGAGGCGTCTTAACTTTTGACGTTGTTTTAATTGAATTCCAAAATTCAAGGGATTTGAAGAAAATCTTGAAATCTGAATAAGATCTAATTTCCTCTAGATTTAAGGAAATTAGGATCTCTTTAATTAATTGCGATGATCTATGTCGATTACTCTGTCTGATATTTCCATTATAAATTAAACTCTTTCATTCCCTTATTCTCACCATTCCTATAATTTATTTCTTAGTTCATACATCCAAAAGGTTGCGAAAATGCTTAATCCCGTTCTAATCCTTGATATTTTCCTAATTATCATTTCTATCATCCTTCTTTTCAATCTTCCCCCAGAAGAACCTGTTTACTTCTACTAGTACCTTGGGGTGATACTATTCTTAATCCTATCGTGTCTTTATGTTGCGATAAACATTGATATACACGGTTTGTAATTTATGTGTTGTTATCGTGCTTTATATTCTCCCTTTTATTTCGGAGCTCTTTGCCTTTTTATTCTCTTCTCGACTCTAAGTCAAGCGAATGATGGTCCAGAATTGGTAGATATGAAATTCGGAATGAACATAGTTAATGTTCTAAGAAGGAAACGGTAATAACACAATCTGACTTGTTAAATTACCAGAAAATCACGGAAAAGACCGAATCATCAAGAAAAATATTTTCTTGATATGTTTAGAGATTAGATAGAATGTAAGAGTCGTGTAACATGGCACATGATGATGGTACTGTGAATCATCACGTTCCATTAGAAACTCAGCATGACCTACTGTAATATAATCACGTTGATCAAGTGTCATTATATTATACTAATTCATGCATCAGTTCCCAACATTACTTCAATAACATTCATATTTTAAGCTCGAAAGTTTACATAATATAGAAACTAACAGTTTCTATATGATGTAACACTGATAGCACGATGAGATTAATGATTTCAGATAAGAACAGTTATGAAAATATCTTCAGAAATATGGAGAATATTAATAATGAAAGATACGATGATATCTTGGAATTTCTAATATTGATGGATGATGAAGAAGATTTATCCGTAAGGGTTTAGATTCGGAAGCAAGGTATTCGCTAAATATTTCATCAGAAACAGAATCATCAGATTCTTTAAATACAGAGTTTGGTCCTTGTATTTGTCCTTGGTCTCCTTCGTGGTTAGCTCAATCCGTTTTCCAGTTCCAACTTTTTTGAGATTTTCCAACATACTATTCTTTATCATTAAACTTCCGACGATTAAGGTCGTTTATAGTTGTCTACAGTTTCTGCTGCTTCATTCAGCTTTTTCAACATTCAGAGTATTGGTTTGTAGTCTGAGTGCTATTCAGAATTTCAGAATGAAAGATCATAATTCTAAAAGATGAATGTTATACATATAACTGTTGATATAGATATGCTGTGAGTTTTTAAAGTACTGATTGCTAATTCCCGGTAATTGTTATGTCAGTTCTCGTTACAAGATGCGGATGAGTATATGATAGGGTTTCAATGAATAAATATAATGATTTATCAGAGAGATTGAAGTCAAGAAGTAACGAGGTTGCTGGTACATCTGCTGGTAATATAGTGGAATATAAATGGTTCTCCGGTAACAATAAAAGAACACACATATAAATCAAGGTTATAATATGGTTGTTTCGAATGAATAGTCGAAGTTGTCTTGCTAGAGCTGTGACAAAATTGGCTATTTTGAAGAAGAACTGCAAAGTTATTTTGGGTAATAATAACACTAAAGGAATTAGCACAGCTACGTGTTAAATGTTTACTTAGTTTTCGAGAGTTTTTCAGGTGCATAACTATATGCATCAATCTTTTCATCCGTAGATGAAGTGCGGTTGGTTCATCCTCTCGATTGAGGTGTTTTCAAGAATCATGAAAGGTTTGAACGCAGATTGTAATCGTCGAGATACAAACGAGGTTTAAGATGAAATCAAGTGGCAAACTTGAAGAATTGTTTAGTTTCATATATTATAATCAATATTTTAATTCATTTTAATTGTCCAATGTTATTTGTCCACAGTCGATAGTCCACATTTGACATTCCAATAATTCATATATAGTTTAATATATAATATTTGAATTAATTAATACGTGTCGTGACCCGTATTCGTCTCAGACTCGATCACAACTCAAACTATATATATTATTGTAGAATCAACCTCAACCCTGTATAGCTAACTCCCGCATTACTACATATAGAGTGTCTATGGTTATTCTAAATAATATATATAGATGGGTCGATATGATATGTCAAAACTTTGTATACGTGTCCCGATATTTAAAGTGCGTAAAATAAATAACAGAAATTAAATGAAGATAAATTAAATGCGTAAAGTAAACAACAGAAATTAAATGACAATAAATAAAATTTGCGAGAATGTAAATTGCGATAATTAAATTGCGATAAATAAAATGTAATCAGTTAGCTAGGAGAAATTAGCTAGGAACAGTTAGCGTGGATTCTTAACAAAATTTCTTATAGTTAATTTGTTTGTTTCTATCAAATTTTATTTCGTCAAATGTTTTCTTCATTATGCCACTTGTTGAATTCTAATAAATCAAAATCCAAATATGAAATTGGATAAAAATGGTTATTCTGCGGTGAACGGATTCGTATATCTGTGGATGTAAGTGGGATGGTAAATGACTATTGAATCAGATTTGAAGAACGTACAATGTAACTTATTAATGTGAAATCTAAATATTCCTCGGGTATTACCTACCCGTTAAAATATTTTCACCATTAACAGTTTGTACAAAAGAATTTTTTTTTAATTACAATCTTTATGAAAACATATATACATATATATTTTCTTCAGATGTAATCATGAATTTAATGAGCTAATATGATATTAATCTCATTTGATTTTTTTTTTCGTTAGAACTAGAATGAATAATCCCTAAAACTTTAGGGATTAGATAATCGCCGTGAAGAACGAAGATAATTGATGTAGAACAATACGTAGAACGATGATTATACTCGAGGTATAGAATGAGATATTGAGGCATGGATTATTGAGGGTACTGGTGCTGTTATTGATGGTATTGTTGGTGCCAGTGATGTTGCTAAAGCTGGTAAATTTTGCACCATATTCTCCAAATTAATTACTCGAGCGCGAAGTTCGCTAACTTCTTCTATTATTCCGGGATGGTTGTCGGTCGAAACGAGCGGATGAATAAGGTTTAGAATTGAGATAGTATATAATAGTTACGAGATATCCTGGAAATGAGGGTGAAAATGGTGTTTTGGACTGATTCGCCGATAAGTGTTTCAGGTTCTTCACTAAGAGGTGAATTTGGTTGATGGAAAGGATCACCTCCTTCGTATCTCCATTGATAAAGTCGACTACGAATGCATCAAATGAATTGGGGATAGCTGATTGATTGATTCATTCTGGTGACACCGCTTTCGGAGCTTAGGTGAATATCCATGTCGGAATATCTGTCGGAATAACTATCGGAATAGCTATCGAAATCTGAGGAACTCGAACTGGTTGAGGAATTCATCTCGTACAATCAGATGAAGGATTTTCGATAAGAATTAGATTATAGGATGTAGATTAGTACTCTGTAATACATAATTTACATATGCATATATAATACTAAAATCCCATAAGTTACGGAGGAATCTACGGAAGTTGTCAGGCAAAGTTACAGTAACAGATATGCTAAGATATGAATTAGCAGATACGCTAAGATACGAATTTTATCTATACACTATTCATGCAATCATTGCAGTAAGATGTGTCTAGACTAAGAATGATAAGCAGGTAATTTTCTAAGGATGATAAGCAGATGATTTCCGACTAGAAATGATAAGCAAAACTTTTGACATGCAGACACGGTCGAAGTCCAGACTCACTAATGCATCCTAACGATTTATCAGTTAGACACACTAATGCAGACCTGGTTCGCTAAGACCACCGCTCTGATACCAACTTTCATGACCCGTCCTAATCCATCCGGACGAAGTCCATATCGATTATAAACGATTCACAACAGTTGATTACATCGCGAGATACTTGACCTCTATATGATACATTTTACAACATTGCATTCGTTTTTGAAAGACAAACATTGAAAGTTGCCAAGCATACATCACATTTCATAATATATCAGACTATCAACGACTTAATAATAATCTTGATGAATTCAACGACTCGAATGCAACGTCTTTTGAAATATGCTATGAATGACTCCAAGTAATATCTTTAAAAATGAGCAAATGCACAGCGGAAGATTTCTTTCATACCTGAGAATAAACATGCTTTCAAGTGTCAACCAAAAGGTTGGTGAGTTCATTAGTTTAACATAAATAATCATTTCATAATTTTAATAGACCACAAGATTTCATATTTCCATTTCTCATAAACATACGTCCCATGCATAGAGACAAAAATATCATTCATATGGATTGAACACCTGGTAACCGACATTCACAATATACATATAAGAATATCCCCATCATTCCGGGATCCTCCTTCGGACATGATATAAATTTCGAAGTACTAAAGCATCCGGTACTTTGGATGGGGCTTGTTAGGCCCGATAGATCTATCTTTAGAGTTCGCGTCAATTAGAGTGTCTGTTCCCTAATTCTTAGATTACCAGACTTAATAAAAAGGGGCATATTCGATTTTGATAATTCAACCATATAATGCAATTCGATTACTTGTGTCTATTTCGTAAAACATTTATAAAAAATGCGCATGTATTCTCAGCCCAAAAATATAAAGGGTAAAAAGGCGAATGAAAACTCACCTAATGTATTTTGTCGTAAAAATACATACGACTATATTGAACAATGCAGGGTTGGTCTCGGATTCACGAACCTATATCATTTGTATATAAATTAAAATGTATAATCGTAATCGAACAAGTTTATATATTATACCTTTAAATTATATATTATATTTATTTAGTTTGTATATATATATATATTCAAAATATTTAATATCTATATTTATATATATATATATATATATATATATATATATATATATATATATATATGGTTAGTATTATATAAAAATATTATTAGTTTGTTATATATATATATATATATATATATATATATATATATATATATATATAAATAATAATATTATGTTTGATATGTAGGTATATAAATTATTTGTATAATTACAATATATGTATTAAGTATATTTTAGGTACAAAATATTTATCTGTAACAAAATGATAGTTTCAATAATAATGATTTACCAATAATAATTACTTTCTTAATATCGTTAATGCTAATAATAATAACAATATGGTTAAAATTTGATACTTATGTTAATATTAACACTTCTATTATTCATAAAACATATTAATACTAAAATTTACGAAAATGATAATAGATTATATTACTTTCATAATAATAATAAACGTACTCATGATAATAATATTAAATTATTAAATTTAATAGTAATATCATAATTGATACTTATAATAATAATAATAATAATAATAATAATAATAATAATAATAATAATAATAATAATAATAATAATAATAGATATATTACTTATAACTATGATAATAATAATAGTAGTAACCATAGTCTTAATAATGATAATAATACTAAAATGATAAATTAATAATGATAACACTAATAATAATTATATACCTATAATGATAATAATAATAATAATCATAATAATAATGATAATGATAATATTTATGATAATAATTATAATGATAATACTACTAATTATAACGATAATACTAGTATTACTACTGATACTTTTGATAATAATAATACTAGTTACAACATTAGTAATAATAATAATAAAGATAATAATAATCATAATAATAACAATAATAATAATAATAATAATAATAATAATAATAATAATAATAATAATAATAATAATAATAATAGAAATGAAAAGAAGAGTGTATACCCTTTAAAAGAGCTTTTCAAAAAAAAAAAACTTGCTCCATACAAGACTCGAACTCGTGACCAACCATTAACACAAACACACTCTCAACCATTGCTCCAAGTTCGTTTTTCTGAATAAATGACACACTCACTTGATTTAACCCGTTTACACTTATGTACCCATTTTATCTTCTTCTTCGCTAAATTCAATCGACCCAAGAATTATCAAATTACTTGTTTTAGGATTTGAAACGAACCAACAATAGCTTGTAAGAAATAAATTTAAATTGATAGATTCAACAACAAAAAAAAAAAAAAAAAGAAGCAGGCTGCTTGTTCGTCGCAAAAAAAAAAAAAAAAAACTTGAACTTGATTTCGGTTTTTAAACGTTTTTAGATCACGATTCCTTCATAAAATATTTTGCAAATCACATCTAGAAACTATTTGAACTGTCAATTGAACTTAAACCACAAACACGAACCCGAATTCGATCACAGAAGATTTGTTGACTTTTTAAATTTGAATCTTTGACTCCGAATTTCATAATCGATTGATGAAATTAGAGGCTGGAAATTTGCAGATAGAATAATTGGATGATTCCTAACTCCTCTGTATTTTTAGTTTTTGTTAATTGTTTCAGAATTGAGTTATGGTTGGAAAGGTATCGTGAAAATAACTGAGTCTGTTTCTTTTCTTTCTCTGATTGGATTTTCGGGTAGTGGCAACAATTTACAGCGTGCAGATGATGATGCTTGTATTATTCAAATACTGGAAGTAGAAATCAAGAATTTATTCATGGGTTGTTTATTGAAGAGGAGCAATATGTCGACATATTCACAATCAAGTAAACAGAAAGGAACAAAAAAAAATAAAACAAATGTTGAAAATTTTGACAGATTCGTACTACCTATATGACATCGAATTCTACCTCAGTTGTTTCCATATGATTTATAATTTGATAAATATAATAATAATAATAATAATAATAATAATAATAATAATAATAATAATAATAATAATAATTAATAATAATCCTAGCAACTACTAATAATGAACATAACAATTAATAACACTCTTAAATATGATATTACAATGATAAAAATAATACTTTGTATTATCTTTATAATAGTGTTTATAATATTAATAATGACTTTAATGATAATGGTAATTATAAAAGTAACCATATAACTAATTATAATAGTAATAATAATTACATTCATAATGATAAATAATAATGATACAAAAAAATAATAATAATAATAATAATAATAATAATAATGTTATTAATGTTAATGATAATAATAATAAATTGTATTATTTACTAATGATAATAATAATAATATTATTAACATAACAACTTACATGTATTTTACTTCTATACGTATAATCTTCTTAATAGATTTCAATATTACTATTTATTTTGATGAAAGTAATAATACATTATTAACATAATATTTATGTTTTAATCTTGTAGTTACATTTAATATTACAATTTACTAGTTATGTAATATTTAATAATTATATCTATAATAACATATATTTAGTATTTAACATCTACACCTTATTTATATATATATATATATATATTTATACAATAATATTAATAATATAAATTTATTTAATAATATCATTGATAATGTTACTTTAATAATAATACCAATAATGATAATAGGGTTAATATAATAATTATATTCAACTTGTAATTAGATTTAATATATTATTATTTAATATATAATATCTACCAATTATATAATTTATTGAATCTTTAATATTTAATAATTATATATATATATATATATATATATATATATATATATATATATATATATATATATATATATATATATTACATATTTATTTATACATCAATGTTCGTGAATCATCGGGGAAAGTCAAAGGTCAAATGCATTCATGTAAACCGTTCCAAAGTTTTTTTTTTTTTTCGAGACTCAACATTACAGACTTTACTTATCGTTTCGAAATCATATAAGATTAAGTTTAAATTTGGTCGGAAATTCCCAGGTCATCACACTACACATACCTTCACAGGTACTGCATTAACGTGGTGGAACACCTATCTTGAACAGGTAGGATAAAATGCTGCTTACGCACTACCGTGGTCGGCATTCAAGCAATTGATGAACGAGCAGTACCGTCCTAGAAACGAAGTCAATAAGCTCAAGGTAGAGCTTAGAGAGTTACGAACACAAGGGTTCGACATTACCACGTATGAACAACGATTCACAAAGTTGTGCCTATTGTGTCCGGGAGCGTTCGAAGATGAAGAAGAGAAGATCGACGCGTTTGTAAAAGGGTTACCAGTAAGAATTCAAGAAGATGTGAGTTCACACGAGCCCGCTTCCATACAAAAGGCAAGTCGAATGGCTCATAAACTCATAAATCAGATTGAGGGAAGAATTAAAGAGCAGGCGGCCGAAGAAGCCAACACGAAACAACTCAAGAGGAAGTGGGAGGAAAACGGTAACAAGAGTTACCAGTACAACAACAATAACAATTACAACCACAATCGCAACAACTATCCCAACAATCGCAACGACAATCGCAATAATAACCGCAATCCTAACAATAACTACAACAAACATCTCAACAACAACAATAACTACAACAACCGTTTCAACAACAATAATAATCCCAATAACAACCTTAATAACAACAACGGCAACAAAAACCAAAAACAGCCATGTCATAGGTGTGAAGAAAATCATCAGGGGTTTTGCACGACATTTTGCAATAGGTGTAAAAGAAATGGTCATAGCGCGACAAATTGTGAGGTCTACGGACCAAAGTTTAACAGAACTAAAGGAACAAATAGTGTCGGAACAAGTAATGCCGGAACGAATAGTGTCGGAGCAAGTAATACCAACGCTGTTTGTTATAAATGTGGAAAACCAGGCCACATTATTAGAAATTGCCTGAATCAGGGGAATACTAATGGGCAGGGCCGTGGAAGAGTTTTCAATATTAATGCGGCAGAAGCACAGGAAGACCCGGAGCTTGTTACAGGTACGTTTCTTATTGACGATAAATCTGCTTATGTTTTATTTGATTCGGGTGTGGATAGAAGCTATATGAGTAGAGAATTTTGTGCTAAATTAAGTTGCCCATTGACGCCTTTAGATAATAAATTTTTACTCGAATTAGCAAATGGTAAATTAATTTCAGCAGATAATATATGTCGGGATAGAGAAATTAAACTGGGTGATGAAACGTTTAAGATTGATTTAATACCAGTCGAGTTAGGGAGTTTTAATGTAATAATTGGCATGGACTGGTTGAAGAAGGTTAGAGCAGAGGTCGTTTGTTACAAAAATGCGATTCGCATTATGCGTGAAAAAGGAAAACCTTTAATGGTGTACGGAGAAAAGAACAACGCGAAGTTAAATCTTATTAGTAGTTTGAAGGCACAAAAGCTAATAAGAAAAGGTTGTTACGTCATTCTAGCACACATCGTGGAGGTTAAACCTGAAGAAAAGAACATCAATGATGTTCCCGTCGCAAAAGAATTTTCCGATGTATTTCCGAAAGAATTACCGGGATTACCCCCACATCAATCCGTTGAATTTCAAATAGACCTTATACCAGGAGCTGCACCAATAGCTCGTGCTCCATACAGACTCGCACCCAGCGAAATGAAAGAATTACAAAGTCAGTTACAGGAACTTTTAGAGCGTAGTTTCATTCGACCAAGTACATCATCATGGGGAGCTCCTGTTCTGTTTGTCAAGAAGAAAGATTGTACATTCAGGTTGTGTATCAACTACTGAGAGTTGAACAAACTTACCATCAAGAACCGTTACCCATTACCGAGAATCGACGACTTATTTGATCAACTACAAGGCTCGTCGATTTATTCGAAGATCGATTTACGTTCTGGATATCACCAAATGCGGGTGAAAGAGGATGACATTCCGAAGACTACTTTTAGGACGCGTTACAGTCATTACGAGTTTATGGTTATGCCGTTTGGATTGACTAACGTACCAGCTGTGTTCATGGACCTCATGAACCGAGTGTGTGGGCCATATCTTGACAAGTTTGTCATTGTTTTCATCGATGACATACTTATTTACTCGAAGAATGATCAAGAGCATGAAGAACATTTGAGAAAAGTGCTAGAGTTGCTGAGAAAAGAAAAACTGTACGCTAAGTTTTCAAAGTGTGCATTTTGGTTGGAAGAAGTTCAATTCCTCGGTCATATAGTGAACAAAGAAGGTATTCAGGTGGATCCAGCAAAGATTGAAACCGTTGAAAAGTGAGAAACCCCGAAAACTCCGAAACACATACGCCAATTTTTAGGGCTAGCTGGTTATTACAGGAGATTCATAGAAAGATTTTTCTAAAATAGCAAAACCCTTGACTGTATTAACGCATAAAGGGAGGAAATTTGAATGGAAGGATGAACAAGAAAAAGCGTTTCAATTGATGAAGAAAAAGTTAACTACGGCACCTATATTGTCATTACCTGAAGGGAATGATGATTTTGTGATATATTGTGACGCCTCAAAGCAAGGTCTCGGTTGTGTATTAATGCAACGAACGAAAGTAATTGCTTATGCGTCTAGACAATTGAAGATTCACAAGCAGAATTATACGACGCATGATTTGGAATTAGGCGCGGTTGTTTTTGCATTAAAGACTTGGTGGCACTACTTATATGGGGTCAAAAGTATTATATATACCGACCACAAAAGTCTTCAACACATATTTAATCAGACACAACTGAACATGAGACAGCGCAGATGGATTGAATTGTTGAATGATTACGACTTTGAGATTCGTTATCACCCGGGGAAGGCAAATGTGGTGCCGACGCCTTGAGCAGAAAGGATAGAGAACCCATTCGAGTAAAAGCTATGAATATAATGATTCACACTAACCTTACTACTCAAATAAAGGAGGCGCAACAAGTGTAGTGACCCGAACTTTTCCATGTTTATATATATTAAATGAAATTGTTATTTACATGATTAAGTGTTTCCAACATGTTAAGCAATCAAACTTGTTAAGACTTGATTAATTGAAATAGGTTTCATATAGACAATTGACCACCCAAGTTGACCCGTGATTCACGAACGTTAAAACTTGTAAAAACTATATGATGACATATATATGATTATATATATAGTTAACATGATATTATGATAAGTAAGTATCTCATTAGGTATTTTAACAATGAGTTATATACATAAAATTGAGTTTATTGAATTAAGAAACTCGAAACGATATATATAACGATTATCGTTATAACAAAGTCTTACTAAATACATATGAATCATATTAATATATTGATACACTATGTTTAATCATGATAAATGATAAGTAAACATGTCATTAAGTGTATTAACAATGAACTACATATGTAAAAACAAGACTACTAACTTAATGATTTCGAAAGGAGACATATATGTAACGATTATCATTGTAACAACATTTAACTGTATATATATCATACTAAGATATATTAATATATCATAATATCATGATAATGTAATAATTTAACATCTCTTTAGATATAATAAACAATGGGTTAACAACATTTAACAAGATCGTTAACCTAAAGGTTTCAAAACAACATTTACATGTAACGACTAACGATGACTTAATGACTCAGTTACAATGTATATACATGTAGTGTTATAATATGTATATACACTTTTTAAAGACTTCAAGACACTTATCAAAATAGTTCTACTTAACAAAAATGCTTACAATTTCATCCTCGTTCAGTTTCATCAACAATTCTACTCGTATGCACCCGTATTCGAACTCGTACAATACACAGCTTTTAGATGTATGTACTATTGGTATATACACTCCAATGATCAGCTCTTAGCAGCGCATGTAAGTCACCTAACACATGTGGGAACCATCATTTGGCAACTAGCATGAAATATCTCATAAAATTACAAAAATATTAGTAATCATTCATGACTTATTTACATGTAAACAAAATTACACATCCTTTATATCTAATCCATATACCAACGACTAAAAACATCTACAAAAACTTTCATTCTTCAATTTTCTTCATCTAATTAATCTTTCTCAAGTTCTATCTTCAAGTTCTAAGTGTTCTTCATAAATTCTATAAGTTCTAATTTCATAAAATCAAGAATAATTCCAAGTTTGCTAGCTTACTTCCAATCTTGTAAAGTGATCATCCAACCTCAAGAAATATTTCTTATTTATAGTAAGATATCTTTCTAATACAAGGTAATACTCATATTCAAACTTTGATTCAATTTCTATAACTTTAACAATCTTATTTCGAGTGGAAATCTTTTTGAACTTGTTTTCATGTCATGATTTTGCTTCAAGAACTTTCAAGCCATCCAAGGATCCTTTGAAGCTAGATCTACTTTTCTCATTTCCAGTTGGTTTATCCACAAAATCTGAGGTAGTAATGATGTTCATAACATCATTCGATTCATATATATAAAACTACCTTATTCGAAGGTTTAAACTTGAAATCACTAGAACATAGTTTAGTTAATTCTAAACTTTTTCGCAAACAAAAGTTAATCCTTCTAACTTGACTTTTAAAATCAACTAAACACATTTTCTATATCTATATGATATGCTAACTTAATGATTTAAAACCTGGAAACACGAAAAACACCGTAAAACCGGACATACACCGTCGTAGTAACACCGCGGGCTGTTTTGGGTTTGATAATTAAAAACTATGATAAACTTTGATTTAAAAGTTGTTCTTCTGGGAAAATGATTTTTCTTGTGAACATGAAACTATATCCAAAAATCATGGTTAAACTCAAAGTGGAAGTATGTTTTTCAAAATGGTCATCAAGACGTCATTCTTTCGACTGAAATGAATACCTCTTACAAAAACGACTTGTAACTTATATTTCCGACTATAAACCTATACTTTTTCTGTTTAGATTCATAAAATAGAGTTCAATATGAAACCATAATAATTTGATTCACTCAAAACGGATTTAAAACGAAGAAGTTATGGGTAAAAACAAGATTGGATATTTTTTTGATTGTTGTAGCTACGAGAAATATTGTAACAATTCTATACAAATCATATCATAGCTAATTTGTATTGTATTATACATGTATTCTAATATATTATGTAATCTTGGAATACCATAGACACGTATGCAAATGTTTTGACATATCATATCAACCCATCTATATATATTATTCGGAACAACGATAGGCACTCTATATGCAGTAATGTAAGAGTTAGCTATACAGGGTTGAGGTTGATTCCAAAAATATATATACTTTGAGTTGTGATCTAGCCTGAGACGTATATACACTGGGTCATGGATTGGGACAAGATAATATATATCAATTTATTTTCTGTACATCTAACTATGGACAACTAGTTGTAGGCTACTAACAAGGACAGCTGACTTAATAAACTTAAAACATCAAAATGTATTAAAAATGTTGTAAATATATTTTGAACATACTTTGATATATATATGTATATATTTATTATAGGTTCGTGAATCGACCAGTGGCCAAGTCTTACTTCCCGACGAAGTAAAAATCTGTGAAAGTGAGTTATAGTCCCACTTTTAAAATCTAATATTTTGGGATGAGAATACATGCAGTTTTATAAATGTTTTACGAAATAGACACAAGTAAATGAAACTACATTATATGGGTGAATGATCGAAGCCGAATATGCCCCTTTTGCTTGGTAACCTAAGAATTAGTAAACCGATCTACTAATTGACGCGAATCCTAAAGATAGATCTATTGGGCCTAACGAACCCCCTCCAAAGTACCGGATGCTTTAGTACTTCGATGTTGTTTTTATCATGTCCGAAGGATTTCCCGAAATGATAGGGGATATTCTTATATGCATCTTGTTAATGTCGGTTACCAGGTGTTCACCATATGAATGATTTTTATCTCTATGTATGGGATGTATATTGAAATATGAAATCTTGTGATCTATTATTATGATTTGATAATATATAGGTTAAACATATAACTCACCAACATTTTTGTTGACGTTGTAAGCATGTTTATTCTCAGGTGATTATTAAGAGCTTCCGCTGTTGCATACTAAAATAAGGACAAGATTTGGAGTCCATGCTTGTATGATATTATGTAAAAACTGCATTCAAGAAACTTATTTTTGATGTAATATATTTTTATTGTAAACCATTATGTAATGGTCGTGTGTAAATGGTATATTTTAGATTATCATTATTTGATAATCTACGTAATGCTTTTTAAACCTTTA
Source organism: Rutidosis leptorrhynchoides (assembly GCF_046630445.1). Taxonomy (NCBI): domain Eukaryota; kingdom Viridiplantae; phylum Streptophyta; class Magnoliopsida; order Asterales; family Asteraceae; genus Rutidosis; species Rutidosis leptorrhynchoides. The sequence continues at coordinate 133,494,660 of NC_092339.1, forward strand.
TCGATAAAATAAAGGTTATGGTTGTTTTAAAAATGAATGCAGTCTTTGAAAAATGTCTCATATAGAGGTCAAAACCTCGCGACGAAATCAATTAATATGGAACGTTTATAATCAATATGAACGGGACATTTCAACAAGGAGTTTTAAAAGAGGGAAATTTAAAGGATGAAATACCCAAAGGATCGGAGAAGCATCTTAATATTCGGGAAGACGGAACCCGGTATAGGGCTGAAAGGATTTGGGTACCAAAATTTGGAGATATGAGAGAAATGGTACTTAGAGAAGCTCATAAAACCAGATACTCAATACATCCTGGAACAGGGAAGATGTACAAGGATCTCAAGAAACATTTTTGGTGGCCGAGTATGAAAGCCGATATTGCTAAATACGTAGGAGAATGTTTGACATGTTCTAAGGTCAAAGCTGAGCATCATAAACCATCAAGTCTACTTCAACAACCCGAAATCCCGAAATAAAAATGGGAAAACATTATCATGGATTTCATCACTTAATTGCCAAGGACTGCAAGTGGTTTTGATACTATTTGGGTAATAGTTGATCGTCTCACCAAATCAGCATACTTCCTGCCAATAAGAGAAGATGACAAGATGGAGAAGTTAGCACGACTATATTTGAAGGAAGTAGTCTCCAGACATGGAATACCAATCTCTATTATCTCTGATAGGGATGGCAGATTTATTTCAAGATTCTGGCAGATATTACAGCAAGCATTAGGAACTCGTCTAGACATGAGTACTGCCTATCATCCATAAAATGATGGGCAGAGCGAAAGGACGATACAAACACTTGAAGACGTGCTACGAGCATGTGTTATTGATTTCGGAAACAGTTGGGATCGACATCTACCGTTAGCAGAATTTTCCTACAACAACAGCTACCATTCAAGCATTGAGATGGTGCCGTTTGAAGCACTTTATGGTAGAAAGTGCAGGTCTCCGATTTGTTGGAGTGAAGTGGGGGATAGAAAGATTACGGGTCCGGAGATAATACAAGAAACTACCGAGAAGATCATCCAAATTCAACAACGGTTGAAAACCACCCAAAGTTGACAAAAGATCTACGCCGACATTAAAAGAAAAGATATAGAATTTGAAATTGGAGAGATGGTCATGCTTAAGGTTGCACCTTGGAAAGGCGTTGTTCGATTTGGTAAACGAGGGAAATTAAATCCAAGGTATATAGGACCATTCAAGATTATTGATCGTGTCAGACCAGTAGCTTACCGACTTGAATTACCACAACAACTCGCGGCTGTACATAACACTTTCCACGTCTCAAATTTGAAGAAATGTTTTGCTAAATAAGATCTCACTATTTCGTTAGACGAAATCTAAATCAACGAAAAACTTCAATTCGTCAAAGAACCCGTCGAAATAATGGATCGTGAGGTTAAAAGACTTAAGCAAAACAAGATACCAATTGTTAAAGTTCGATGGAATGCTCGTAGAGGACCCGAGTTCACCTGGGAATGAGCAGATCAGATGAAGAAGAAATACCCGCACTTATTTCTAGAAAATACGTCAACACCTCCAACTGCTTAAAATTAAGGGACGAAATTTATTTAACGGGTAGGTACTGTAGTGACCCGAACTTTTCCATGTTTATATATATTAAATGAAATTGTTATTTACATGATTAAGTGTTTCCAACATGTTAAACAATCAAACTTGTTAAGACTTGATTAATTTAAATAGGTTTCATATAGACAATTGACCACCCAAGTTGACCGGTGATTCACGAACGTTAAAACTTGTAAAAACTATGTGATGACATATATATGATTATATATATAGTTAACATGATATTATGATAAGTAATTATTTCATTAGGTATTTTAACAATGAGTTATATACATAAAATTGAGTTTATTGAATTAAGAAACTCGAAACGATATATATAACGATTATCGTTGTAACAACATTTAACTGTATATATATCATACTAATATATATTAATATATCATAATATCATAATAATGTAATAATTTAACCTCTCTTTATATATAATAAACAATGGGTTAACAACATTTAACAAGATCGTTAACCTAAAGGTTTCAAAACAACATTTACATGTAACGACTAACGATGACTTAATGACTCAGTTAAAATGTATATACATGTAGTGTTTTAATATGTATTCATATACTTTTGAAAGACTTCAAGACACTTATCAAAATACTTCTACTTAATAAAAATTCTTACAATTACATCCTCGTTCAGTTTCATCAACAATTCTACTCGTATGCACCCGTATTCGTACTCGTACAATACACAACTTTTAGATGTATGTACTATTGGTATATACACTCTATTTATTAGCTTTTAGCAGCACATGTGAGTCACCTAACATATTTGAGAACCATCATTTGGCAACTAGCATGAAATATCTCATAAAATTACAAAAATATTAGTAATCATTCATGACTTATTTACATGTAAACAAAATTACATATCCTTTATATCTAATCCATATACCAATGACCAAAAACACCTACAAACACTTTCATTCTTCAACTTTCTTCATCTAATTGATCTCTCTCAAGTTATATCTTCAAATTCTAAGTGTTCTTCATAAATTCTATAAGTTCTAGTTTCATAAAATCAAGAATACTTCCAAGTTTGCTAGCTTACTTCTAATCTTGTAAAGTGATCATCCAACCTCAAGAAATCTTTCTTATTTACAATAAGATATCTTTCTAATACAAGGTAATACTCATATTCAAACTTTGATTCAATTTCTATAACTATAACAATCTTATTTCGAGTGGAAATCTTACTTGAACTTGTTTTCGTGTCATGATTCTGCTTCAAGAACTTTCAAGCCATCCAAGGATCCTTTGAAGCTAGATCTATTTTTCTAAATTCCAGTAGGTTTATCCACAAAACCCGAGGTAGTAATGATGTTCATAACATCATTCGATTCATATATATAAAACTACCTTATTCGAAGGTTTAAACTTGAAATCACTAGAACATAGTTTAGTTAATTCTAAACTTGTCCGCAAACAAAAGTTAATCCTTCTAACTCGACTTTTAAAATAAACTAAACACATGTTCTATATCTATATGATATGCTAACTTAATGATTTAAAACCTGGAAACACGAAAAACACCGTAAAGCCGGACATACGCCGTCGTAGTAAAACTGTGGGCTGTTTTGGATTTGATAATTAAAAACTATGATAAACTTTGATTTAAAAGTTTTTGTTCTGATAAAATGATTTTTCTTATGAACATGAAACTATATCCAAAAATCATGGTTAAACTCAAAGTGGAAGTATGTTTTTCAAAATGGTCATCAAGACGTCGTTCTTTCGACTGAAATGACTACCTCTTGCAAAAACAACTTGTAACTTATATTCCTGAATATAAACCTATACTTTTTCTGTTTAGATTCATAAAATAGAGTTAAATATGAAACCATAGCAATTTGATTCACTCAAAACGAATTTAAAACAAAGAAGTTATGGGTAAAACAAGATTGGATATTTTTTGATTATTGTAGCTACGGGAAATATTGTAACAATTCTATACAAATTATATCCTAGCTAACTTATATTGTATTATACATGTATTCTAATATATTATGTAATCTTGGGATACCATAGACACGTATTCAAATGTTTTGACATATCATATCGACCCATGTATATATATATTATTTGAAACAACCATAGACACTCTATATGCAGTAATGTTTGAGTTAGCTATACAGGGTTGAGGTTAATTCCAAAAAATATATATACTTTGAGTTGTGATCTAGCCAGAGACGTGTATATACTGGGTCGTGGATTGATTCAAGATAATATATATCAATTTATTTATGTACATCTAACTATGGACAACTAGTTGTAGGTTACTAACGAGGACAGCTGACTTAATAAACTTAAAACATCAAAATGTATTAAAAATGTTGTAAATATATTTTGAACATACTTTGATATATATGTATATATTTGTTATAGGTTCGTGATTCGACCAGTGGCCAAGTCTTACTCCCGACGAAGTAAAAATCTGTGAAAGTGAGTTATAGTCCCACTTTTAAAATCTAATATTTTGGGATGAGAATACATGCAGTTTTATAAATGTTTTATGAAATAGACACAAGTAAATGAAACTACATTATATGGGTGAATGATCGAAGCCGAATATGCCCCTTTTGCTTGGTAGCCTAAGAATTAGTAAACTGATCTACTAATTGATGCGAATCCTAAAGATAGATCTATTGGGCCTAACGAACCCCATCCAAAGTACCGGATGCTTTAGTACTTCGATGTTGTTTTATCATGTCCGAAGGATTTCTCGAAATGATAGGGGATATTCTTATATGCATCTTGTTAATGTCGGTTACCAGGTGTTCACCATATGAATGATTTTTATCTCTATGTATGGGATGTATATTGAAATATGAAATCTTGTGGTCTATTATTATGATTTGATAATATATAGGTTAAACCTATAACTCACCAACATTTTTGTTGACGTTTCAAGCATGTTTATTCTCAGGTGATTATTAAGAGCTTTCGCTATTGAATACTAAAATAAGGACAAGATTTGGAGTCCATGCTTGTATGATATTATGTAAAAACTGCATTCAAGAAACTTATTTTTGATGTAATATATTCTTATTGTAAACCATTATGTAATGGTCGTGTGTAAACGGTATATTTTAGATTATCATTATTTGATAATCTACGTAATGCTTTTTAAACCTTTATAGATAAAATAAAGGTTATGGTTGTTTTAAAAATGAATGCAGTCTTTGAAAAACGTCTCATATAGAGGTCAAAACCTCCCAACGAAATCAATTAATATGGAACGTTTATAATCAATATGAACGGGACATTTCATAATTCATCATAGAAACACAATTGAATGATAGGAAAGCAAGGATTAATCATACCGAAAGTAGGAATTGAAATTGAAGGAATGAGCATTCTTCTCCGTGCGGTCGATCTCCTCAGCCGTGTGTAGGTGTGTGTGTTTTGAAGTGGGTTGAAAAGAAATAAAAGTGAGGGTTTAGTTTAATTTAAAACAGAATTAGACCACGCACGGTCGAAGCACGGTCGACCGTGGTGTTAGCCGTGCATATATTTTCCCACGTACAGGACAGGAGTCTGCGGTCGTGTATACGGTCAGCCGTGGTGCTGCCGTGGATACTTCTGATCACTTGTTTCTTCACTTCTTCTTTCTTCGAACGCGTTTTGACGATTCTTAGGTTCTATAGAATACTTGAGGAGAAGTTTTCTTTTCCTAACATTGAATGATTACATCCTCCCGATGTTTAATCATCAATGACACGTAATATACTATATGTATATATATATATATATATATATATATATATATATATATACACACACACATATACATATAGTATATATATATTCATATTTAATCATTCATATAGTATACACAAAACGCATTAATCTAGTATTTGTCATGCAATACATATTTTCACATAAACACACAATCCTAAGGTAAGTAAGCTTCCTACACTAATCTTTTGAAATCATTTTTCAAAAATAATTTTGCATTAGTAAGAAAAACCTTTCATTAATACAAAGTCTTTTTGAGAAGGTTATTCTCATTAGCATTTTGATCATTGATTTTGATTGATTTTTAAGATTACTCAATCCTTGACTTATCCCTACCATGGAATTGCTAGCTTGGTCCATTTTTCCCGTATTCTCAATTTTTCTAATAATGGACAATGGACTTTGATTACAAGATTTGTGTTTTCTAGAGTCGTGACATATATTCATTTCATGTTTATCTCTTGATGAATCACAAAGAGTTATCCTTTCAAGTTTTCTTTTCAAGGTGTTATTTTCATCAATTAAAACTTTGTTAAGTTGTCTAACTTTGTGTAATTCTTTCTCCAAAAGTTTTACTTTGTCACGACTACTATCATACACAAATTTAATGGTCTTGTAATCTGAAAGGACCCGTTCATATACATTATAAACGATTCACAATAGTTGATTACATCACGAGGTATTTGACCTCTATATGATACGTTTTACAAACATTGCATTCGTTTTTAAAAGACAAACTTTCTTTACATCAAAAATTGACGGCATGCATACCATTTCATATTACATCCAACTATAATTGACTTAATATTAATCTTGATGAACTCAACGACTCGAATGCAACGTCTTTCAAAGTATGTCATGAATGACTCCAAGTAATATCCTTAAAATGAGCTAATGCACAGCGGAAGATTTCTTTAATACCTGAGAATAAACATGCTTTAAAGTGTCAACCAAAAGGTTGGTGAGTTCATTAGTTTATCATAATCAATTATTTCTGTAATAGTAATAGACCACAAGATTTCAGTTTCTATAAATATCCGTACACTCGCAAGTGTATAAAAGTAGTCTATAAGTTATAGGCACCCGGTAACAAGCCTTAACGTTCATGTTTTACCCTCTGAAGTACACCAGATCAGGTGTGTTTAATATAACTTCAAAGTACTAAAGCATCCCATAGTCAGGATGGGGTTTGTCAGGCCCAATAGATCTATCTTTAGGATTCGCGCCTACTGTACATAGACAAGTAGTTTAATGTTACCAAGCTAAGGGTATATTTCTGGTTTAAACCCACGTAGAATTTGTTTTAGTACTTGTGCTTATTTCGTAAAACATTTATAAAACAGCGCATGTATTCTCAGCCCAAAAATATATATTGCAAAAGCAATTAAAAAGGGAGCAAATGAAACTCACAATACTTTATTTCGTAGCAATTATGTATATGACGGCACTGAACAAGTGTAGGGTTTGTCTCGGATTCACGAACGTATCAATATTGTGATTCAATATTGTAGGAAAGTACGTAGACGCAACGAAAATGATAAACGTTAGGTTAACCCCACAAGCAATACCCTCTATCAATACCCATAACCTCCATAGCTATAACCCATAGTTTCCTTAGCTCTATCCCGTTTGAAAACTTATTTTGAAATCGTCTGAATATAAATCCGTCGTAGTATTTTATGTATACTAATAATATCTTGAAATAATACTAAGTAAATATATATATGTAATTCGATTGAGAGAGTTTAGAGAAATATATTTTCAAGTTTCTATAAAATAATGAAACCTATTGAATTCTATTTATAATAGATTTTTGAATTATTAAAGTGAATTATTAAAGTATGAATTATTAAAGTGAATTATTAAAGTATGAATTATTAAAGTGAATTATTAAAGTATGAATTATTAAAGTGAATTATTAAAGTGAATTATTTAAGTGAATTATTAAAGTATGAATTATTAAAGTTAAAGTAAAGTAAAAGTAAAGTAAAGGTAAAGCTAAAGTATAGTAATAGTATAAAACTATGTATGTATAATACGCGTATAAATATATATAATATTAATTTAAATCGTTATATATATTTAATAAAATAAAATATAAATATCGTTATCTTTATCATACTGGTTAAGTAATGAGTTGTCAAAAGTGGTTCTAAATATTTATAAAAGATATATACGTTTTAATAATAAAGTTCTTTTTAAACTGAAAACGTTTTTTTTGTACTTTTGAAACTAAATCAAATAAATATGATAATTTTATTTTCCAAAACTAAATATATTTAAGAATCATTTTGTTAAAAGGTTAAAATAATGGAAATCGTTATATCATAAAATATTTTAGAAAAGTAGAATTATATATATTCATAATAGGTTTCAAGTTTTTAAATTATAGTCTGTTGGTGAAGCATGGGATAAAGTCCAAAGGTTAAATAAACGTATGAAATTATCTTAATGAAAAATGCCGAGTTACTTAACTTGTTGATATCCAACATCTAAGTTATTTACACTCCACTTTCTTATTTTCATATTTAATAAAATGAAAGTTAACATAGTTATCTTATCAAGGTCACGAGGAAATTATTATAAAACATGCCTTGAAAATTAAACAGGAATTTCCACTAACCCTTGTCTAGTTCCCGTTAATTGACACATTTGTTCTTACTTATAAATCACTTTACCATTTTTCGAATGTTGTCAAAAAGAATAGATTTCTTAAATCACAGTGGACCTCATAACATAGGCCCGTAATCATATCATAATGTATCTGATAATTCAATCATTTGATATTATCTCTTAATTCTGTCAATAAATATATCGAAACAAATACGTTCATGTAAAGTATCATATATCTAATACTTTGTTAATGTTTTCAGTTAATATTATATATTATATATACATATCTATATACACATAATTGTTCGTGAATCGTTGAACACGGTCAAAGGGTAATTGATTACATGAATGTAGTTCCAAACTTTTTGAGATTCAACATTACAAATTCTGCTTATCGTGTCGGAAACATATAAAGGTTAAGTTTAAATTTGGTCAGAAATTTTCGGGTCGTCACATAATCATCTAACAATTCTTTATAATTAGAAGGATAGAATACATGTACCTCATTGCAATCCATGCTTGAGACGTCATCTTCTTTGAATGGAGATTCAACCTCTTCTTCACTTTGACCATCTTGATCCAAATCATTCAAAGAACTCATGAGGTAAAAGTCTTCATTTCCATCCAACCCTTTTGCTTGAGAATCACCAACCTTTTCCAAATTCTTCCCAATTCCTTTACCCTTTAAACTTCTAGAGTTTAAATCTTCTTGAGAACATAGTGAATCCCAACATTCTTTAGCACTTTCACATGAAATTATCTTTAACCTTTCTTCACTAGGAAGAATTCCATGAAATAGTGAAATTGCATCAAATTGTTTCAAAACATCATTGTTTTGAAATGTTGACTTCACTAGCCTTGAACTAGCTTGTGGTACAAAGTCTCCTACTTTGATTATTCTCCACAAGTAGTAATCCTTGGATTTGAGATAAGACTCAAATCTTAATTTCCACACATCAATATTCATCTTATCAAAGATTGGTGCTTCTTTCACCAATTCTTCCAAGTATCCCATAGTTTGAGTTGATCCGAGAATCGTTGACTCAAGTTTTTGCACAAAACGAATTTTGACACTTTCGCGATCGTTTGTAGCGCAATGATTTGAGCAACTGCTCTGATACCAATTGTAAGTAACTAGAGAGGGGTGAATAGTTACTTAATACGTTTTTAACACTTTTTCGATTGATCACCAAATTTGATTAACTTTGATTAACCAACTCAACTTAAACTTGATGTGTATAGTGTATATGTTTAAAATGATAAATGAAGTAATGTAAAGAACATAGACACAAGGATTTATAGTGGTTCGGGTGGATGTTAACTAATCCACCTTAATCCACTCCCCGATTACACTAATCGGGATTTGTTGCTTCACTAAGTACTTTTTTCCAAACTCGGTGGAGATCCGATTTACAAGTCTTCAACTTCTTTGGTAGACAACAAACCTAATCTTTCTTTCCCTTTGAAAGATCAACTCCAACCTAGATCAACTTGTCTTCACCTTGGACAAGTATTAATTTCAAAATAAGATTAATCAACTTCCTAAGTCCCTTTAAGGAAGTAGATCACTAAGCTAGCCTATGCTTCTACTAATTGAAGTTACAAGACTTATACACTTTGCAATGATGATCATAACACAATACTAGGACAACATTACATTAAGTAAACTCACAAGATAAATGATTTTGATTAGTAAGTTTACAACAACCCAATTCTATATCTATAAGATCATAGAATCTTCTCTTGCTTGATCACATTTGAGTAGTAATTGATGCACTTATGATCACTGGAGATAAGCCTTTGGAATATGCAAGAGGGTCTACTTCAAATGCTCTTAAATGTTTGCCTTTTATAATGAGATTCAAAAAATAGCCGTTGACACACGGTTGCCTGCACGGTCGACCATGGTGCGACCGTGCGTGCTCCAGTCCAAATTAGGTATCCGTTTTATAGCCGTTTGACTCAAATTTGAGCACCACATTTTGGCACCTTTACTCCTTCTAGCACCTGCAAAAGAAACTAAACATCCTATTCAAGTACTATATGCATTAAGTGTGTGAGATTTGGTCTTAATGCATGAAAGTGACCAATCATTCCAAAAGTGGTAAACCCAACATTCTTGAAGAGGTGTCTTAATTGATATTTAGGGAAATTTCAGTTTGGTCAAGACTTAGTTAGTCACATTAATGTCTTTAGTTCAATTCTAAAGACTAGTCACTATGTCATTAACTTCCTAGTTTCAATTAATCACAGGTCATGATCTTTTTTAAGTTTAGTTAGAGATTAATTGAATAATGTTTCTATAAAATAATCATGAAGCATGTAGAGACATCAAAGTTAAGTCATAAGCAATCACCCTTAGTTACTTAGACTAGATCAGATAGATAATTGACTATACTTTCATTGTGAACCATTTTACACTTAATCTATTGGAGTAGGTTAGTTACTTGAATCATAACTAATGAGCGCATATCAAACATATTAATTAAGTTGACAAGTTTATGAGTATTAAGCATATTGGCAAGTAGCAAGTAATACTCACATAGTAATAGATAGTTATTCTAGGATCAATCATATAGATACTTGCACAACTTATAATTCAAGCACTTAATAAGTTTAATGTGCAATATAACACATTACATGATTAATGTGTAAGCACACATTAATGTCCAACACATGCACAAGGGAAGAGCAATCTCTAGTTGGGACTTGGTGACAATCCTAAATGTATCTAAGTATGTTTTAGGATTACAAGTCATTACTAGCTAACCTTGAGAGCATTGTTCCTTATGTAGCCTTAATTAATCACTAAGTCATTTCTAATAGCAATCATTGTTCTAGTGACATTGGCTTAAGTGTGTTGGTACTTGATGATCAGACTAAGGATATCTAGATAAGAATTAAGATCACAAGTTATTGATTAACACTTATGTGTTATGCCTAATCTTGGTTAATTTGTCATTAAGATGTCATTAGGCGTAATTAATCACAATTAGTGTTTTTATGACCAAAACTCGGTTGAGTATGAAGAAGGCATCTATTCTAAGCATGTTGAGAAAGGTTTCATGAATTATAGATGTCAGGAACTAGTTCAACTTTATTTGGTCGAAAATGGTAACAGAGAGAACTGCGATCGCACTGCGGTTGACCGTGGTGATGACCGTGCAACTTATTTTCAAAAAACTGCGTTGCAATTTAGTTTGGGTTTTCACGGTTGACTATGCGGTCGACCGTACCTCGACCGTGTGTTTAGCTGAAGTTTTAATTTCATTCTTTAACCTATGTTTGACTTGGTCGTTTGCAAGATAAAGTATGGATTAGTGACCTTGCGTGTTTTATGTTAAGATGTCAGTCATTACTTATGCATATATATATGTGTCATCATCAAAACATATTCTTTGATTAATCACACTTTGGTTAATCATACTTAAGTTTATCGTTTAGTGTATTAACCCACATTCAACCAACAAATATTTTTATATTTTGGAGATGGTTTGGTGGAGTATTTAGCTTTCTGGGTTTTGGGTTGCCGGATATTCAATTAAGTTATTAGGATACATGTGACTTGAATAATTTGGGACAGTTAAGATGTTATAAATAGTTAGCCTTGATATATCTTGATTATACATGGAAAAATATAACATTGATGCGAAAGATGGTAATAATCATGAAGATGAAGATATGAGACAACATTCGAGCTCAAACATTCACGTATGAGGTAGAACTGAGTACCTGTGATATATCAATGTGCCTATTTCTGCTCCAACATTATGCCACACATCAAGTGGGTTTTTTTCATGCTATATAGTATGCTCAACATTCTTATCTTCATGTCATTATTTGAAAACCACTGTTATATTGTTATATATGTTTCATTTCCATCTATTCATCCAATGCAGTTGGATAATTTAGTATGTTATTCTTGTCAATATAACTGTGGAGGTTACTAAGCTTTTCATTCGGGAATTAAGGTAGTTGGGCCTAATTGATGTAATACCCATCAACCATATTTTTTTTTGGTTGCATTGGTGTTTTCACTCCCCACTCTCCACCATAACAAAATGTTTCCACTATATCTAAGGAGTAGTCAAAGGAAGTACGGAGGGTCCGAGTAGGAAAAATGAACTAAGAAGTAGGGCTTAGAACAATGGATCAATTTATTCAATAAGATCTGTTCAGATCAGACCAGGATGAATGGGATTGGTTTGACCTCTCGCTCGAAATTAACCCGCTGCCGACAGATGTCCCATACCACGTTTCGTGAACAAGAATCCTATTTAGTTCTTACAACTGCTATTATTTCAATAATAATTATGAAAGTGTTATAGTGGAATTCTCGGATGTGTGAGTGTAATTGACGATAATGGATTTAGTAAGGTCATCATACTGTAAAATATAAATAGACATGCTTTTACATGTAGGTATTAATTTGGTTTCGGAGATTTTACATGCATTCAAGGATTACGTTAAAATTCTCATTATAGGTGTTAATATGGGGCGGCTTTTATAATTTGTCAAGTGGGTAATATATTACGTTAAGATTAGTATTATATGTGTCAATATGGGTGTTTTTTTTATATATATTTTTAAACATTTGAAATGTTATATTATTTATTTGTGTTATCATTGAAAGTAATATTACAATATGTAGGATTTTAGGTTTAGATTTAGGGTTTAGGTTTTATAATTTAGGGCTTAGGTTTAGGGTAGGGGTTTAGAGTTTTTAGGGTTTAGGTTAGGGTTCAGAATTTAGATTTAGGGTGTAGGGTTTACATTTTAGGTTTAGGGTTTAGATTTAGCATTAAGGGTTTAGGTTAGGGTTTAGCTTTAGGGTTTAGGGTTTAAGGTTTAGAGTTCAAGGTTTTACAGTTGATCTTGCATATAAGTTTCAGTGAGACTGATTATATGTGATCAAAAAGAAAGTTTTTGTTTTGTTTTTGTTTTAGCTCATGTATTATGTACGCAAACATCTAAGACATATTTATGAATCATTAAGGTGCTGTATATATTTGTGTTTCATTCAAACCATTCCACCTTAACTTATCTACATTGTAATGACAACAAAATAATAATAATAATAATAATAATAATAATAATAATAATAATAATAATAATAATAATAATAATAATAATAATAATAATAATAATAATAATAATAATAATAATAATGACACATTACATTTGTCATGTAGCATATACATCATATTACAAAATTTATTAATATGTATTTACTTCTTTCAATAAAATGAATAAACAATAATTGCAGACATGCGTATTTGACTACAAAAAACAGATTAAAACCAATCATATTGAATGACGGTGGGAATGATTCAAATACAACCAAGAATGTTGTTTATAAGAAAGTCTTGAGACGTATTTGACTCAGATGTAAATGTTCTATGATTAAATATCCTTTGAATATTTTTTGTACATCTCTAATTATATATACTTATAGTATAAACTAAATTCATTTTGATAACTAATATAAGCTTAATGGATAAAAAGGATTAACGTTGAGAGTTAATGGTTTAAGGTTTAGGAATTGCTATTTAGGGTTTACGGTTTATCGTTTACAATTTAGGATTTATGGTTTAGGGTTAAGATTTTAGAATTTATGTTTTAGGGTTTATGGTTTTGGGTATAGGGTTTACGGTTTAGTGTTTAGGGTTTATAGTTTAAGGTTAAGGATTTAGAGTTTAGGCTTAGAGTTTAGGGTTTATATTTTAAAACTTATGGTATAGCTTTAGGGTTTAGGGTTTTATGGTTTAGGGTTTAGTGTTTAGGATTTAGATATAGGTTTTAGGGTTTGGTGTATACGGATTAGTGTATAGGGTTTAGGTTTTAGAGTTAGGGTTTAGAGTTTAGATTTTAGAATTTATGGTTTTGGGTTTAGAGGTATAGATTTTAGGCTTTATGGTTTAAAGTGTAGGGTTAAAGGTTGGTGGTTTAGGGTCTAGGGTTGATTTAAGTTTTAGGTTTTAGGGTTTAGATATAAGGTTTATGATTTGGAGTTTAGCGTATAGGGTTTAGGGTTTAGTGTTTAGGGTTTATGGTTTAGACTTTAAGGTTTAAGGTTTAGATTTTAGAATTTATGGTTTAGAGTTTAGGGCTTAAGGTTTAGTTTTTACAATTTATGGTTTAGAGTATAGATATATGGTGTAGGGTTTAGGGTTTAGTGTATAGGATTTAGGGGTTAGGGTTTATGGTTTAGTGTATATGGTTTAGGGTATATGGTTTAGGGTATATGGTTTAGGCTTTAGGGTTTAGAGTTCATAGTTTAGATTTTAGAATTTAAGGTTTAGGATTTAGGGTATAGGGTATAGGGTTTATGGTTTAGTGTATAGGGTTGGAGGTTTAGGGTTTAGAGTTGATTTAGGGTTTAGAGTTTAGATATAAGGTTTAGGGTTTAGAGTTTAGTGTATAGGGTTTAGGGTTTAGTGTTTAGGGTTTATGGTTTAGACTTGAAGGTTTAAGGTTTAGATTTTAGAATTTATGGTTTAGGGTATAGGGTTTAGGGCTTAGGGTTTAGTTTTTACAATTTATGGTTTAGAGTATAGATATAGGGTTTAGGGTTTAGTGTATATGATTTAGTGTTTAAGGTTTATGGTTTAGTGTATATGGTTTATGGTATATGGTTTAGGGTTTAGGGTTTAAAGTTTAGGGTTTAAGGTTAAGATTTTAGAATTTAAGGTTTAGAATTTAGGGTATAGGTCTAGGGTTTAGAGTTTAGGATTTAGTGTGTAGGGTAAAGGTTTGGTGGTTTAGGGTTCAAAGTTGGTTTAGGGTTTAGGGTTTAGATATAGGGTTTTGGGTTTAGAGTTTAGTGTATAGGGTTTAGGGTTTATTGTTTACGATTTATGGTTTATAGGTTAGGGTTTAGGGTTTAAATTTTAGAATTTATGGTTTAGGGTTTAGGTTTTAGGGTTTATAGTTTAGGGTTTAGAGTTTAGAGTTTACTATGTTTAAGGTTTAGATTTAGGGTTTAGGTTTAGGGATTAGTGTTTAGGGAGCGAGATATGTTGATGAAGCAGAAAGTTAATTTTATTTTGGTTGCATTTATTATCTATGCTTTTTTGAACAAATTAACCTTCTTGCTAAGACAATTTATGAGGTTTCAAGCATTTTAAATGAACTTTGGAAGTTTCAATCCATTTAGCCAATTAAAACATTTATGTTCTACCTTTCTACAATCGTTGATGCTTTGTTTATATTTAATGTGATTTTGATACGCTTATTGTGTGGTGAATAGATGAATCATAAAATCATAAGCATAAAGATTCAACTTGATCTCAAATTAAATTACACACAGAAAAGAAAGAAAGCCATAAAGATTGTATCTTTTTTACAAAGATGAGAAATTTAGTAGAAGGAAACACATTAAAAAAGTATTACAAACATCTATATAGAATTAAAACTCAATTACCTCTGGATACGAAGCTTCATTTTGGGTTAAAATTAAGGCAAAAGGAATGGAATTTCCTAATTTTTATAAAGATAATTATTATGATTAATCTACAGCAACTTTCCAAACATTTTGTCCGTGAACAGTTTAAGAAAAAAGTGAAAAATAGGAATGTCTGTATCAACTGTAACGGTGTTAAATTCAAATTTAAAATTACCAAAGAAGGTGAGATAGGATTCATAAGCAGTGGCTTGCCTTCAATAATGCAGCAGTTAAATTTAACATATGGTAATTTCATTTGCTTCACTGCAACACAACAAGCTTATTGGTATTTAACGATTTATGATGAAGAAATGTGTTTGGCCAAGTTTGAAGATGAAGTAACACATTCCAATAATACATCAACCCACCTTAAACTGCTTACAATGGCACCACAAATGCGTTTTCAATCTTGCATCAAACATGTTACGGATACTGATATGCATCAACTGGTATTTTTCTTTGTCGACACACATCATATCTAATTTCAATGTTTCGTTCAATATTATGTTAATGTTAATATTAGTATACATGTTTTTATTTCAGTTCTTGCCTAGACATCTTGACCATTCGACCAATATACATGTAAAACCTATTTCTTTTGTGGTCATAAATTCCATCGGAGGATATAAACAAAAGGTCGATGTAAAGTTGGGAACGACTCATAAACATCATATCTAATTTCAATGTTTCGTTCAATATTATGTTAATGTTCATATTAGTAAACCTGTTTTTATTTCAGTTCTTCTCTAAACATCTTGACCATTCGACCAATATACATGTAAAACCTAATTTTTTGTGGTCATAAACTCCATCGAAGGATATAAACAAAAGGTCGATGTAAAGTTGGGAACAACTCATAAAATGTTGTATGGCAGTCGGTGGAAACAGCTTTTGGATGATCTTATGGTTGAATCCGGTGACAGTTTAATTTTCTATAAACTTGATGAAACCAATTATAAAATGATCATGTATGGAGAGGACGTTTCTGAGTAGGTTACTCCTGACCCAAAATATGTGATTCAAAGAAATAAATCTGCAAATGGTCAAAGTGATAACCGTGAAAAAGGAAGCTCCTCAAATGCTAGCTTAAATGATTAGACCCTTCAAAAATCCCGCGAAATCGCGGGTCTTTAACTAGTAATACATTAATATGCAAAAATCAAATTTAAGAAAACAACCAATAAAATCTAGAATATTAATACTCGCAAAATTTTGAAGTTGAGAAACCCAGATGAAGAAAAATGATCTTAGAATGATTAAATGAAAGCCAATGAAGCATTGCTTCAACGTCATCCATTCACCTTGAGTGTTGGGGCTGAGGGTTAGGT
The DNA here is from genome assembly GCF_046630445.1 of Rutidosis leptorrhynchoides. NCBI lineage: Eukaryota > Viridiplantae > Streptophyta > Magnoliopsida > Asterales > Asteraceae > Rutidosis > Rutidosis leptorrhynchoides. The sequence continues at coordinate 133,511,383 of NC_092339.1, forward strand.
TATGGGTTCGAGCCTCGCTCTGCCCATCCTATTAATTAATCTGCATGAAATATGGATATCCAGATTAACCTCAGGGGGGTTTTCTCCCGTATTCATTCAGGATTCAAACTCGGTTCGTCTGCCCCTCGGGATGGTTAAAGGATCGGGTTCCTGTAATCCGATTCGGGTTTCCTCCCGAACGCGTGTGTGTGTGTGTGCAAATGATGAAAGTCGTTGAAATAAATAATGCACTGATGCAAGCTTGCCGTTAAAAAAAGAAAAGAATGATTAAATGAAAAGAAATGGTATATGAAAATAGATGGTTATAATTATGAAGAAAATAAAGTTCTCTAATTAGGAGTGACATATTTAAATTTTGAAATCAAATGCAATGTAATTACGGCAGAAAAATTGATTATTCTAGGAAAATGGAGATTAGTCCATGTCGTGTTATAGGAAAATGCAATAATCATTATTTCAACACGCATGCATCAGCCATTGAATAAATGCTCATTGTTGAACAAAATTCAAATATATTATTGATAATGCTAAAAACGAACATATATTTCATAGCATTATTCCTCAAGAAAGACAAGCTTTTAGTTGCAATTGTTCTATTTACAAGAGATATTCGTTTAAATAATAAAAGGTGAAGACAAAAGACAGATTCGACGAATTGAAGACGCAAACGACCAAAAAGCTCAAAAGTACAAAAGACAATAAAAAAGGTTCCAATTATTGATAAGAAACGTCTCGAAATTACAAGAGTACAAGATTCAAAACGCAAAGTACAAAATATAAAATTGTACGCAAGGACGTTCGAAAATCCGGAACCGGGACCAGAGTCAACTCTTAACGCTCGACGCAACGGACTAAAAATTACAAGTTAACTATGTATATAAATATAATATAATATATAATTAATTATATTAATTATATATATATTATATATATATATTAAAAACCGTCGGCAGAGAAAACTCCAAGGACTGAGCTGTAAATACTATCTCCGCGACTCGCGGAGTTTGAAGGGGATTTTGCCGCGAGTCGCGGAGCCCCAAAATTCAACTCTGGCTATAAAGCAAACCGAATTCTGATCAAAATTTCATATTCTATTTCTCTCATCTCTCAATATATACGATATATATATATATATATATATATATATATATATATATATATATATATATATATATATATATATATATAATTTATATTTTAATTTTAATTTTAATTCTAATAATAAGGGTATGTTAGCGAATGTTGTAAGGGTGTAAGTCGAAATTCTGTCCGTGTAACGCTACGCTATTTTTAATCATTGTAAGTTATGTTCAACCTTTTTATATTAATGTCTCGTAGCTAAGTTATTATTATGCTTATTTAAAATGAAGTAATCATGATGTTAGGCTAATTACTAAAATTGGGTAATTGGGCTTTGTACCATAATTGGGGTTTGGACAAAAGAACGACACTTGTGGAAATTAGACTATGGGCTATTAATGGGCTTTATATTTGTTTAACTAAATGAAAGTTTGTTAATGTTAATATAAAGATTTACAATTGGGCATCCCTATAAATTACCATATACACTCGATCGGACACGATGGGCGGGGTATTTATATGTACGAATAATCGTTCATTTAACCGGACACGGGAATGGATTAATAGCCACTAGAATAATTAAAACAGGGGTGAAATTACATTCAAGGGTAATTGGTGTAATTGTTAACAAAGTAGTAAAACCTTGGTTTACACGCAGTCGATAACCTGGTGTATTCATTAAACAAAGTATTAAAACCTTGTTACAATTCGAATCCCCAATTAGTTGGAATATTTAACTTCGGGTATAAGAATAATTTGATGAGCACACTCGCACTTTATATTTATGACTGATGGACTGTTATGGACAAAAACCAGACGGACATATTAAATAATCCAGGACAAAGGACAATTAACCCATGGGCATAAAACTAAAATCAACACGTCAAACATCATGATTACGGAAGTTTAAATAAGCATAATTCTTTTATTTCATATTTAATTTCCTTTATTTTATATTTAATTGCACTTCTAATTATCGCACTTTTATTTATTGTTATTTAATCGCACTTTTAATTATCGTACTTTTTAATTATCGCAATTTTATTTTATCGCATTTTTATTATTCACAATTTCATTATCGTTATTTACTTTACGCTTTAATTTAAGTCTTGTATTTATTTTATATTTTACATTAGGTTTTAACTGCGACTAAAATCTTAAAATCGACAAACCGGTCATTAAACGGTAAAAACCCCCCTTTATAATAATAATATTACTTATATATATATTTGTATTTTTATAAAAGTAAACTAATATAGCGTTGAGCTTTGTTTAAAGATTTCCCTGTGGAACGAACCGGACTTACTAAAAACTACACTACTGAACGATTAGGTACACTGCCTATAAGTGTTGTAGCAAGGTTTAAGTATATCCATTCTATAAATAAATAAATATCTTGTGTAAAATTGTATCGTATTTAATAGTTTTTCCTAGTAAAATATAAGCTATTTTATATACACCTCGTACGACATCAAGTATTTTTGGCGCCGCTGCCGGGGAACACTCTTAAAAACCGGAAGCGCAACGCTAATATAAAAAAAAAAGGATTTTTTTGTTTACTTTTATTAAAATTCGCTTTTGTAAAAATACGTTTTAAATATTCGAAAATATAAAAAGAAAAACAAAAATATATGTATTTTTAAGATTTCGTTAAATATTTAAGTTTTATAAGTTTCTTTATTTTTATTTTAGTTTATAAAAATATAAGTTTTATTTTAAAATCTTTTATTTATTTAAAAACAGAAAACATAAAAAAAAAAAAAAACGCGTTGAAATTTAAAGCTGTCAGCTGAAATTTGAAACCCCGCGACTCGCGGGGTTTGAAGCACTAAATACCGCAACTCGCGGAGGGTATCTGACAGGCGACAGGAAGCCCTAAACCAGCATTAATTACGGGTTTTAATTAATTATTATTATTATTTAAACCTAATAATAATTATTATTATTATTAGTTTTATTTTTACTTTTACTTTTTATTTATATATTTAGTATTAATTAGTTTTATTAAATTGTAAAATTAATAGTTTTATAAAATAAATAATATAAAAATAATATTTTTATAAAAATTGTACTTTTTACAACTTTTTGTATATTTTTATATTTTGTACCTTTTTAATCGTTGTAGCGTAATATTTGTATTTTTAGCTCATATTTAATTTTAAACTTAGTTTTTGCTATAGTTATTTTTACTCCTAGATTTTTAGGCTTTGCCGTAGAATTCCTTAAGTGCTTTTTCTTTAGACTAAGATTTAGGTGCTTTAGAATTTTGCGACGCTTTTTAAGTTTTAGTTTCTTTTTAAGTTATTTCCATTTGGGATTTAGTTTTTCCTGTAAGCTTTAATATTTTTAGACCTTTTACTATGTACCAATTATCATTCCAATTAGTAATTTCAATTTACGATTATAATTTTAAGTTAGTTGTAGTAATAAGGTTAGGTTAGTTAAGTATTTTTAAGTTTTTATAAGTTTCTTTTATTTTTCCGTCACCTTTTATTTTTCAACCATTTTTTCTTTTTCGACCTTTTTCGACGAACTCTTTTTCTCTCTTATTTCTCGCCATTCTAGTTTTTAGGACTTAGAATTCTTTCTACTTCTTATCTAAATTTCTTAAAATAACGAAAATTTATTTTAAGTGGTTAAATTAATAGACATCAAAATTTTCTGATTCGTAATAATAGTTGGATTTGTACGTGGACCGGGTTATTGGAGCCAAACAGTCCTCAATTATATTGAGACCAAACGAATCCTGCCCCTCTGCTGCATCTTTTGGCTATTCGAAACGTGGGCAAAATCAGAAAAGTCTATTGATTGGATAACTTATTATAATTTTTCTTTCCTTTTTAAAAAAAACTAATAGGATATTCAGTGAATGCACCGAGCAAGACGTTCATCACCTTTTGTACGTTCACCACCTGTAACTAGATCAAGACATCGTTTAACAAATATAACCGCCGTTGATTTTTCTTTAGAATCGTCATCCAGTCGACCAAGTACTTCAGTTCAAATTTCCGATAATCCATTTTTTGAACCCAACCTCACAATTGAGAATCCAGAGAATATTCAGGAACGGTTCGTAGATCCTGAACCATTAAACTTTCCTCCGGAACCACCAATCATTCAAACAGAGATTGTTGAGGAACGAACCATTAAATCAGAATCATCTAGTGATACCGATTCAACAAATTCAATTATGGAGAATCTGGAACCTTTAAGTATGGAAGACCGAATGAGAGCTAAACGCACTGGCCAAGGTCACGCAATTACTCATCCAGACATTAATGCGCCAGATTATGAAATCAAAGGACAAATTCTACACATGGTGACTAATCAATGCCAATTTAGTGGTGCGCCGAAGGAAGATCCAAATGAACATCTACGTACCTTTAATAGAATCTGCACACTATTTAAAATACGAGAAGTGGAGGATGAACAGATATATCTCATGTTATTTCCCTGGACTTTAAAGGGAGAAGCCAAAGATTGGTTGGAATCGTTACCTGAAGGGGCGATTGATACATGGGATGTTTTAATTGACAAATTTCTTAAACAATTCTTTCCTGCATCTAAAGCCGTAAGACTTCAAGCAGAAATTGTTACGTTCACACAAAAACCAAATGAAACTCTATATGAGGCGTGGACAAGATATGGAAAGTTGTTAAGAGGATGTCCGCAACATGGTTTAGACACCTGTCAAATAGTACAAATATTCTACCGAGGATGCGACATCACTACAAGAAAAGACATAGATATAGCAGCTGGTGGTTCTATTATGAAGAAAACCGAAACTGATGCTTACAAAATTATTGATAATACTGCTTCCCACTCACATGAGTGGCACCAAGAAAAAGATATCGTTAGATCATCTAAAGCAGCTAGAGCCGATTCTAGCCATGACTTAGATTCCATTTCCGCAAAGATAGATGCTGTGGAGAGACGAATGGAAAAGATGACTAAGGATATTCACTCCATACGAATTAGTTGTGAGCAGTGTGGAGGACCACATTTGACAAAAGATTGTCTCAGTATTGAATTAACAATGGAACAAAGAGAGAATATTTCATACATAAACCAAAGGCCTGGAAATAATTATCAGAATAATTATCAACCGCCAAGACCAATTTACAATCAAAACCAGAATTATAACCGAAATATTCCATACAACAACCAACAAGGTCCTAGCAATCAACAAGTATCCAATAATACTTACAATCAGCAAAGACCGAATTTTCAAAACAAACCACCACAACAAACCGATGATAAAAAGCCGAATTTAGAAGATATGATGACGAAGCTAGTTGAAACTCAAACACAGTTTTTCACATCTCAGAAACAAACAAATGAACAAAATGCTCAAGCATTTAGAAATCAACAAGCTTCTATTCAAAATCTGGAACAAGAAGTAAGTAACCTAGCAAGGTTAATAGGTGAAAGAAAACCGGGAAGTCTACCTAGTGATACAAATGCTAACCCCCGGAATGAAACAGCTAAAGCTATTACCACAAGAAGTGGTACAACACTTAAACCACCTGAAATACCTGTAACTTCTGATGAAACTATTCCTACTCCACAAGAACCACAACCTGATCAAGATAAGGAAAAAGAACCGGTAGTTGAAAAGGTTAATGAAAATAACACAGTTAAGGATAAACCTTATGTTAAACCATACCAACCACCACTTCCTTATCCGAGTAAAATGAAGAAAGAAAAACTTGAAGCCGAGCAATCCAAATTCTTGGATATGTTTAAACAGATAAATGTAAATCTTCCTTTCATTGATGTGATTTCAGGAATGCCAAGATATGCTAAATTCTTGAAAGATCTAATCACAAATAGAAAGAAAATGGAAGAACTCTCGGCTGTTACTATGAATGCTAATTGTTCAGCAGTGCTGTTGAATAAGATACCAGAAAAACTATCTGATCCAGGAAGTTTCACAATTCCATGTTTTCTGGGTAGTCTTAGTTCAATAGAAGCATTGGCAGACTTAGGTGCTAGTATAAATCTAATGCCGTATTCACTATACGCTAAACTAGACCTTGGAGAATTGAAACCAACCAGAATAAGCATACAACTAGCCGACCGATCAGTAAAATATCCTAGAGGGATAATGGAGAATATGCTAGTTAAAGTTGGTACTTTAGTATTTCCAGTAGATTTTGTTGTTTTGGACATGGAAGAAGATTCTCAAGTTCCTCTCATATTAGGAAGACCATTCTTAAACACGGCTAAAGCAATGATAGACGTGTTCGGTAAGAAACTGACCCTAAGTATAGAGGATGAGAGTGTTACCTTTTCAGTAGATAGAGCAATGCAACAACCACAATCTGCAGATGATACATGTTATTATATTCAAACTATAGATGCACATGCAGAATTATTAGAAGAATTTCCAGAATTACAAGGAACAGGAGAATGTTCTTTAGGAGAAGGTAATGAACCAATTGATGAAGCTGAAATGTTAGCTACACTTATAGCTAATGGATATGAACCAACAACAGAAGAAATTCAAATGCTAAAAGAAGAAGACAGATATCGATATAAATCATCGATAGAAGAACCTCCGAAATTAGAGTTAAAGCCACTTCCAAACCATTTGGAATACGCTTATTTACATGGTGAATCTGAATTACCTGTAATAATATCGTCTTCTCTTACTGAAAATGAGAAATCACAACTCATTTCTGTGTTGAAAGCTCATAAACCAGCCATTGCATGGAAGATTCATGATATTAAAGGAATAAGTCCTTCGTATTGCACACATAAAATCCTTATGGAAGAAGGTCATAAAACGTATGTGCAACGCCAACGAAGACTAAATCCTAATATGCAAGATGTAGTTAAGAAAGAGATTATTAAACTGCTAGATGCAGGTTTGATATATCCAATCTCTGATAGTCCATGGGTAAGCCCAGTTCAATGCGTGCCTAAGAAGGGTGGCATGACTGTCATTACAAATGAGAAAAATGAGCTTATTCCTACTAGGACTGTAACAGGATGGCGTGTATGTATAGATTATAGAAAATTAAATGACGCCACCAGAAAAGATCACTTTCCCTTACCTTTCATAGATCAAATGTTGGAAAGATTAGCCGGAAATAGTTACTATTGTTTTCTAGATGGATTTTCCGGATATTTTCAAATTCCAATAGCACCCGAAGATCAAGAGAAAACCACATTCACGTGCCCTTATGGTACTTTTGCTTACAAACGCATGCCATTTGGACTTTGCAACGCCCCTGCAACCTTTCAAAGGTGTATGATGGCGATTTTTCATGACATGATAGAAGAATGCATGGAAGTATTCATGGATGACTTTTCAGTCTTCGGTGATACATTTAAATCATGTCTAGTTAATCTGGAACGAATGCTAATTAGATGCGAAAAATCAAATCTAGTACTTAATTGGGAGAAATGCCATTTCATGGTTAAAGAAGGCATCGTTCTTGGACATAAAATTTCAAAAGAAGGAATTGAAGTGGATAGAGCTAAAGTAGATGTAATTGCTAAACATCCACATCCCACAAATGTTAGAGGAGTTAGGAGTTTTCTAGGGCATGCCAGTTTTTACCGACGTTTCATAAAAGATTTTTCTAAAATTGCCACTCCAATGAATAAACTCCTAGAAAAGGATGCTCCATTCATCTTTTCAGATGAGTGTGTCAAATCTTTTAATATTCTTAAAGAGAAACTCACTAATGCACCGATCATGATAACACCAAATTGGAATCTACCATTTGAACTAATGTGCGATGCAAGTGATTTTGCAATGGGAGCCGTTTTAGGACAAAGGATTGAAAAACGATTTCAACCTATATATTATGCTAGTAAGACGTTACAAGGAGCACAAACAAACTATACAACTACTGAAAAAGAACTCCTTGCTATTGTCTTTGCTTTTGACAAATTTCGATCATATCTCGTTCTAGCAAAAACGGTGGTCTATACCGACCATTCTGCTCTTAGATACCTATTTTCAAAACAAGATGCTAAACCAAGATTAATCCATTGGATCTTACTCTTACAAGAGTTTGATATTGAAATCCGAGATAAAAGAGGAGCAGAAAATCTCGCCGCTGATCATCTTTCTCGTCTTGAAAATCCCGAATTAGAAGTTCTGAATGAATCAGCCATACAAGACAACTTTCCTGATGAATATCTATTGAAGATAGATTATAAAGAAATCCCATGGTTTGCAGACTATGCAAACTACTTAGTTTGTGGATTCCTTGAAAAAGGATTATCGTACCAAAGACGAAAGAAATTCTTCAGTGATATAAAACACTATTTCTGGGAAGATCCACATCTGTTTAAAAGTTGTCCCGATGGAATAATACGCCGATGTGTATTTGGAGATGAAGCTAGTAAAATTTTAAACCATTGTCACACAGGACCAACAGGAGGGCATTATGGGCCTCAACTAACAGCAAGAAAAGTTTATGAAGCTGGATTCTATTGGCCTACAATTTACAAAGACGCACACCTTCTTTGCAAATCCTGTGATGCATGTCAAAGGGCCGGAAAAATAAGTCAACGTGATGAAATGCCACAAAATGTCATCCAAGTATGTGAAGTATTTGACATTTGGGGTATTGACTTTATGGGTCCATTTCCAAAATCTCATAATAATCTATATATACTCGTAGCCATTGATTATGTATCTAAATGGGCGGAAGCACAAGCTCTCCCAACTAACGATGCACGAGTTGTAGTCAACTTTTTAAAACATCTTTTTGCAAGGTTTGGAACACCGAAAGCTTTAATAAGTGATCGGGGTACTCATTTCTGTAATAATCAACTTGAGAAAGTTCTTAAAAGATATGGAGTAACTCATAAAATCTCCACCGCATATCATCCACAAACAAGTGGACAAGTTGAAAATACCAACCGAGCTTTAAAACGTATTCTAGAGAAAACCGTAGGATCAAATCCGAAGGAATGGTCCATTAAATTGGAGGATGCACTCTGGGCTTTTAGAACAGCCTACAAAACTCCAATTGGAACCACACCTTTTAGACTTGTTTATGGAAAAGCATGTCATCTTCCAGTAGAAATTGAACACAAAGCATTTTGGGCTTTGAAGACATGTAATCTTGATTTACATGAAGCCGGACGTCTACGATTAAGTCAACTAAACGAATTAGAAGAATTAAGACATGAAGCATACGAAAATTCGTTAATCTATAAAGAAAGAATGAAGAAATGGCATGATAAAAGAATCAGAAGTTCAAAAGAATTTAAAGAAGGAGACAGAGTTCTTCTTTTCAATTCACGATTCAAGCTATTTCCTGGAAAATTGAAATCAAGATGGTCTGGACCATTCATAGTCAAAAGAGTTTTCCCATACGGAACGATAGAATTAATAAATTCAAATGGGATTGAATTTAAAGTTAATGGTCACAGAGTTAAACATTACATACATGGTCCGATGGAAGTCGACAACGAAGTTAATCACAATTTCGACACCACAGCTAACTAAGTGTGGGGAGAATCAAGTCTTTAAAGGATAATATGTATTTCTGTTAGAGTTAGATTGTCTGTTTTCGTGTAGTTCTCGAAAATGGAACACGTATGGTCTTTCCCTAGCAGACCCTAAAGAACTAGTCTTCTCCCCCCATTCTAAATTTTTATTTTTTTTAGGTTTTTACAAAATGAAGACTGCCTGTGAACTAAACCATGGTCTAATGCTACACGCTTTGATCACTAAAAGAAATAATGACATACTACCGAGTGAATTAGTATCAGTAATCAGAGAAAGAATGGACGGAGTTAGAAAAGAATCCAGATGCGAAGATAATAAGTTACAATTTGGTAAAGGAAAATCAAAATCCGCAGCAAAAAGAAGAGCACGACACCTAGAAAGATGTCACAAATGCGGAAAATGGTCACATGGAGGTAAATGTTCAAATAATCAAACCTATTCAAATACCGAATTTGTTACTTTATGCAGAGACGGACCGTTCATATGTTTAGAAGAAAAGACACTGAATGCTCGAGGTTACGCTTATGTAGCAATGGAAAACCAATTAAACCGACTATCTTATGAATGGAATAGATCATATAACTAAGAAATCTATTTCACAGGTATGTCTATACAGTTTTTAGTTTTTATTTTATTTTTAACCTTTTGATAATAAACGCTAATTTGTTAGCTAAAAAGTATCAAATTGGTATTAAATAAAATTAGGTTTGGCGACCGAAATTATTGATATCATTCAAAAATTTATTACATCACTGCGAAATTTAACGTTTATTCTTAAGGTATAAATATCTTTAATCAATCAACCCAAAATATTTCAAAAATTCGTCATGAGTTAAATTAGGTTTTGGAACCGAAATTACTTTACTGAAAAGAGGGGCGCATATTTTTGATAATATTTGATTGATTAAAGTAGGATAAAAAGACAAAAAGATTTTTAATTTTATTTTTACCATGTTTTTAAAATTAATATTTAAATCTTAAATTAATATTGTAAACTTTGTAAAAACAATATATTTAAAATATTTGAAAAATTAATATAAGTTTGATATGAATTTATAAATTTTTAAATTAAGTTTGGTGTGAATTTTTAATTTTTAAAATATAAATTTTTAATTTTATGCATTTCAAATTTTAAGTTTGGTGTGAATTTTTAATTTTTAATTTTGAATTTTATATTTAAGTTGTGTGAATTTAAAAACAAAAATTTACTTTATCTCATTAAGTTAAGAATATGATTTTTAAAATTCGTCGTAAGTTGAAGACTAGGTCTTTGAACCGAAATTGCTTTACCCGAGGGAGGGACGAGAACTTTTATTATCATTATTTTTAATCTTATTGATTTAAAGTATGCCAAAAACATTGAAAAAACCCAAAAAATCTTAGCTTTTAAAACAATCGCTACAAAAAGACAAATTTTAAAATTTTGTCGAGAGACGGACTAGGACATCGATCCGAAACGACCTCATCCTAAATAACAAGGGAAACAAAATTTTAAAATTAATTTCTTAATTGTTTTTATAAGTTAAAGATTATAAAAAAAAAAAAAAAAAAAAGAGCAAACTCCGCGATTCGCGGAGTTTGAAGTGCAAAACCTCCGCGACTCGCGGAGGGACCAAAACCCAGAAAAAAAAAATAAAAGAGCTGCACGATCAGTTCACTCCCCCACACACAAAACAGAAAAATACAGCTCGAAACTGCACCCGAAAAAACCCGAAAAACACCCCCAAAAATCCCAATTTTTAACCGTTAATCACCAAATTTTTTGCTAAAATCATGTTGAGAAGGATGCTATCTAAGAATTACTCAAGAAAAACGGTAAATTTCTACACCTAAACACCATTAATTCGAAGTTAGGTGTTCTTGAGCTATTTTTTCCCCAATTTGATTTTGATGCTTTTTAGTGTAATTAGACTTAAATTGTTTATGTATTATGCTTGTATAACCTAGATTGATGCTGTTTAACATGATTAGAAGCCTTAAACTTCAAATTTTGAATAATCTAGGGATTGTGTTCTTGAGCAAATTTGGGGCTTTTTGATATAAACAGGTTATGGCCGATTTTTGTCATGAATTGTTGCTAAATTGAGTAGTGTAACATGTCTAGGTAGTTAAATGATCCAAACTTTGAGCCTAAACATGATTTTGAGAATTAAAGTGGACTTTTTCAAGTCTAAAATTCATGAACTTGATTTTTGAAAGATAATGCCATTTGAGACTTGTTTAATTGCTATTAATGATTATTTTGACATTTTATTTGAGTTGAATGCTTATGAACTTGGCGAAAATTTTCGTATATGCTTATTTGAAAAAGTGTAGATTTGATAAAAATGTGAAAATGAGCTTAAGTTTGATATAAATTGATAATGTCATTGTAATTATTTTGATTGATGATTTTGCTGACACTAATGCATATTTGGATGCACAAAAATTGTGTTTGATGTGTTTTGCAGAATGAAAGGGGTGAATCTTCATCCCAAGCCCGCAATGCTCCTGCTGAGAATTTGGAACAACAGGAGGTGGATAACTACTACAAGCAGGATGTACCTCATCCAGTCATGACCTTTTCCGATATGCATTTGGAAGAGTTGCACCCGAACCTGAGATTTGACAGACTTTGGATAGATTATCCAAAATATCAACGGGGTTTGCATACTCTTCAATCTAAGGTTGTTGAGGTACCGAGGGTCATAGAATGGGGACCCTTAGAAGCTGTAGAATTGGCCGGGCCAATTAGGGAATTACTTGTACAGAGGTATGGTAATTCTTCTTTTAATGACTGGATATGTTTATTCACCATACGCAGACCTGTATATAAAGTATGGTGTGAAGAGTTGTTATGTAGTATAGAGTTGAATGATCGGGTAGCTAGTTTAACCGATCATTCTTTTATTAGATTTTTGTTAGGCGGTTCGATGCGCCACATGTCTTTACTGGACATGGCTCAGGCTTTACGTATATATACGCCTGAGGAGTTAGCGTCTGCCGATTGTAGAGGATTGATACTAAACGGTAGAAAGATAGATGAGAATTTTGATACACACGGTGTGTGGAGTCAAATGATAAGCCATCACCGTTTCAAAGGGGGAAATTACTCTTATTTGGATATAGATAGAGCCGAATTAAGAGTGATACATAGGTTTTTAGCTAATTCGATTACACAAAGGGGTAAAAACAAGGAAAAAGTAAATGAACAGGATTTGTTTTACCATATGTGTATTCGAGACCCACAGAGCGCTGTAAGTATACCATATTGTGTGGGTTATTATTTATCAGCTATGGTTCGGGGGATGCGACCACATAGCATAATAGGAGGTGGTATTTTTATTACTTTGATTGGTGAATATCTCGGTGTGGATATAAGTCGGGGGGGGGGGGGATTATTACTAGAAGAGCCGGAACCCCGCGATACTATAGGTTTAAATGTATACCATGGTGCGAAAGTTTTGAAGAGGCGAAATAACGCCGCAGTACGATACCATGGTAGACATCCACAGGTGGAGAGAAACCAGCAACAAGGTAATGTAGGAGGGGGGAATGAGATGCAAGAAATGCATAGGTTTATAGCTTCTCAGGAATACAAAAATGCTAGACAGAGAGCATTTGAAGATTGGCAAGTTCATCAGAACCAGATCATAGCGCATTGCCAACATATAGGTAGAAACTATATTCCTACACCGAAACCCGTCTTCCCTCCTTGGTCGATAGAGATGCAGCCACCATATCCTACGTATGACCCTGCCGAAGCATTCTATAGCACTTATGGTTATGCCTGGAACCCCTATTGGTACCAATATCATCCTTAGTTTACTTATTATTTTTTATTATTTTGTAATTTGTAATTATTGATACATTTAATATTTTTGTTAATATTGTAATCATTTTTATAATTATCTAACTTTTATTCTTAGATTTTAATAATTTTTGAATGTGGGGTAATATACCAAACTTCAAAAATATGTATATATGTTTGCAGTTTATCTTATGTACACAACAGGGTAAAACAACGCATTTTCAAAGACTGGTGATAATGCTAAAAACGAACATATATTTCATAGCATTATTCCTCAAGAAAGACAAGCTTTTAGTTGCAATTGTTCTATTTACAAGTGATATTCGTTTAAATAATAAAAGGTGAAGACAAAAGGCAGATTCGACAAATTGAAGACAAAAAGGTCCAAAGAGCTAAAAAGTACAAGATACAATCAAAAAGGTTCAAAATATTGATGAGGAACGTCTCAAAATGACAAGAGTACAAGTTACAAGACGCAAAGTACACGATATAAAATAATACGCGAGGACGTCCGAAAATCCGGAACCGGGACCTGAGCCAAGAAGAAACGCCCGACGCAACAGACCAAAAATATCTAGTCTACTATGCACAAGAATATAATATAATATATATATAATTATATATAATTATATATTATATATATTATTATTATTATATTACGTCGGCAAGAAGAAAACAAAAGTAGTTGGCTGAATCCAGGGTGGCCATGCGACTCGCATGGCCAGAAGCACAAAACCATGCGAGTCGCATGGTGTGAGATTGCTGGTCAGGTCCTATAAATAGCCAGTTTTCTGACGAGTTTTAGACATCTTTTTTTCTCTTCCTCTTCATAAGTAATATATATTTATATTTATAATTTATATTTTAATTTTAATTATAATTCTAATAATAAGGGTATGTTAGCGAATGTTGTAAAGGTGTAAGTCGAAATTCTGTCCGTGTAACGCTACGCTATTTTTAATCATTGTAAGTTATGTTCAACCTTTTTATATTAATGTCTCGTAGCTAAGTTATTATTATGCTTATTTAAAACGAAGTAATCATGATGTTGGGCTAATTACTAAAATTGGGTAATTGGGCTTTGTACCATAATTGGGGTTTGGACAAAAGAACGACACTTGTGGAAACTAGGCTATGGGCTATTAATGGGCTTATTATTTGTTTAACTAAATGAAAGTTTGTTAATGTTAATATAAAGATTTACAATTGGGCGTCCCTATAAATTACCATATACACTCGATCGGACACGATGGGCGGGGTATTTATTTGTACGAATAATCGTTCATTTAACCGGACACGGGAATGGATTAATAGCCACTAGAATAATTAAAACAGGGGTGAAATTACATTCAAGGGTAATTGGTGTAATTGTTAACAAAGTAGTAAAACCTTGGTTTACACGCAGTCGATAACCTGGTGTATTCATTAAACAAAGTATTAAAACCTTGTTACAATTCGAATCCCCAATTAGTTGGAATATTTATCTTCGGGTATAATAATAATTTGACAAGGACACTTGCAATTTATATTTATGACTGATGGACTGTTATGGACAAAAACCAGACGGACATATTGAATAATCCAGGACAAAGGACAATTAACCCAAGGGCATAAAACTAAAATCAACACGTCAAACATCATGATTACGGAAGTTTAAATAAGCATAATTCTTTTATATCATATTTAATTTCCTTTATTTTATATTTAATTGCACTTCTAATTATCGCACTTTTATTTATTGTTATTTCATTTTATCGCACTTTTAATTATCGTACTTTTTAATTATCGCAATTTAATTTTTATCGCATTTTTATTATTCGCAATTTCATTATCGTTATTTACTTTACGCTTTAATTTAAGTCTTGTATTTATTTTATATTTTACATTAGGTTTTAACTGCGACTAAAGTTTTAAAATCGACAAACCGGTCATTAAACGGTAAAAACCCCCCTTTATAATAATAATATTACCTATATATATATTTGTATTTTTATAAAAGTTAACTAATATAGCGTTGAGCTTTGTTTAAAGATTTCCCTGTGGAACGAACCGGACTTACTAAAAACTACACTACTGTACGATTAGGTACACTGCCTATAAGTGTTGTAGCAAGGTTTAAGTATATCCATTCTATAAATAAATAAATATCTTGTGTAAAATTGTATCGTATTTAATAGTATTTTCTAGTAAAATATAAACTATTTTATATACACCTCGTTCGACATCAAGTATTTTTGGCGCCGCTGCCGGGGAAATATTTTCGCCGAAGCGAAACGCCATATTTTTAATTTTTAAGTTATAATTAGTTTTTGTAAAATTTATATTTTTGTTTAAAAATTAAAAAGATATAAAAAATTAAAAAAATCTTTTAGAACCGAAAAAAAAATATATTTTTAGTATATTTTTAAGTTTTTCTTTTATTTTTACAAAATTATAAAGTATTTTAAGTTTATTTTTAAGTTTTTATTTTAATTATATATATATATTTTATTTAAATTTAAAACAGAAAATAAAAGAAATAAAATATAAAATAATACGTGACCCGTCATTTAAACCAGTCCAGTTGAACTGGTCCAGTTCATTCATGCGACTCGCATGACCCCCCCACTAAAACCATGCGACTCGCATGAGGGGTCTGACAGGGCCACATTCAAACCCTAATTTCGCATTTAATGCGTATTAATTTATTATTATTATTTAAACCCTAGTTTTATTTATTATTATTAATTAAGTTTTAGTTATTTAAATTAATTATTACTTTTAACTAGTTTTAATTATATAATACTTAATACTTTAAATTATAAAATATAAAAATAATATTTTTATAAAATCTAATATTTTTATAACTTTTTATAACTTTTAATATTTTGTCCCTTTTTAATCGTTGTAGCGTAATATTTGTATTTTTAGCTCATATTTAATTTTAAACTTAGTTTTCGCTATAGTTATTTTTACTCCTAGATTTTTAGGCTTTGCCGTAGAATCCCTTAAGTGCTTTTTCTTTAGACTAAGATTTAGGTGCTTTAGAATTTTGCGACGCCTTTTTAAGTTTTAGTTTCTTTTTAAGTTATTTCCATTTGGGATTTAGTTTTTTCCTGTAAGCTTTAATATTTTTAGACCTTTTACTATGTATCAATTATCATTCCAATTAGTAATTTCAATTTGCGATTATAATTTTAAGATAGTTGTAGTAATAAGGTTAAATTAGTTAAGTATTTTTAAAGTTTTTATAAGTTTCTTTTATTTTTCCGTCACCTTTTATTTTTCAACCATTTTTCTTTTTCGACCTTTATCGACGAACTCTTTTTCTCTCTTATTTCTCGCTATTCTAGTTTTTAGGACTTAGAATTTTTTCTACTTCTTATCTAAATTTCTTAAAATTACGAAAATTTATTTTAAGTAGTTAAATTGATAGACATAAAAATTTTCTGGTTCGTAGTAATAGTTGGATTTGTACGTGGACCGGGTTATTGGAGCCAAACAGTCCTCAATTATATTGAGACCAAACGAATCCTGCCCCTCTGCTGCATCTTTTGGCTATTCGAAACGTGGGCAAAATCAGAAAAGTCTATTGATTGGATAACTTATTATAATTTTTCTTTCCTTTTTAAAAACTAATAGGATATTCAGTGAATGCACCGAGCAAGACGTTCATCACCTTTTGTACGTTCACCACCTGTAACTAGATCAAGACATCGTTTAACAAATATAACCGCCGTTGATTTTTCTTTAGAATCGTCATCCAGTAGACCAAGTACTTCAGTTCAAATTTCCGATAATCCAGTTTTTGAAACCAACCTCACAATTGAGAATCCAGAAAATATTCAGGAAAGGTTCATAGATCCTGAACCACTAAACTTTCCTCCGGAACCACCAATCATTCAAACAGAGATTGTTGAGGAACGAACCATTAAATCAGAATCATCTAGTGATACCGATTCAACAAATTCAATTATGGAGAATCTGGAACCTTTAAGTATGGAAGACCGAATGAGAGCTAAACGCACTGGCCAAGGTCACGCAATTACTCATCCAGACATTAATGCGCCAGATTATGAAATCAAAGGACAAATTTTACACATGGTGACTAATCAATGCCAATTTAGTGGTGCGCCGAAGGAAGATCCAAATGAACATCTACGTACCTTTAATAGGATATGCACACTATTTAAAATACGAGAAGTGGAGGATGAACAAATATATCTCATGTTATTTCCCTGGACTTTAAAGGGAGAAGCCAAAGATTGGTTGGAATCGTTACCTGAAGGGGCGATCGATACATGGGATGTTTTAATTGACAAATTTCTTAAACAATTTTTTCCTGCATCTAAAGCCGTAAGACTTCAAGCAGAAATTGTTACGTTCACACAGAAACCAAATGAAACTCTATATGAGGCGTGGACAAGATATGGAAAGTTGTTAAGAGGATGTCCGCAACATGGTTTAGACACCTGTCAAATAGTACAAATATTCTACCAAGGATGCGACATCACTACAAGGAAAGACATAGATATAGCAGCTGGTGGTTCTATTATGAAGAAAACTGAAACTGATGCTTACAAAATTATTGATAACACTGCTTCCCACTCACATGAGTGGCACCAAGAAAAAGATATCATTAGATCATCTAAAGCAGCTAGAGCCGATTCTAGCCATGACTTAGATTCCATTTCTGCAAAGATAGACGCTGTGGAGAGACGAATGGAAAAGATGACTAAGGATATTCACTCAATACGAATTAGTTGTGAGCAGTGTGGAGGACCACATTTGACAAAAGATTGTCTATGTATTGAATTAACAATGGAACAAAGAGAGAATATTTCATACATAAACCAAAGGCCTGGAAATAATTATCAGAATAATTATCAACCGCCAAGACCGATTTACAATCAAAACCAGAATTATAACCGAAATATTCCATACAACAACCAACAAGGTCCTAGCAATCAACAATTATCCAATAATACTTACAATCAGCAAAGACCGAATTTTCAAAATAAACCACCACAACAAACCGATGATAAAAAGCCAAATTTAGAAGATATGATGACGAAGCTAGTTGAAACTCAAACGCAGTTTTTCACATCTCAAAAACAAACCAATGAACAAAATGCTCAAGCATTTAGAAATCAACAAGCTTCTATTCAAAATCTGGAACAAGAAGTAAGTAACCTAGCAAGGTTAATAGGTGAAAGAAAACCGGGAAGTCTACCTAGCGATACAAATGCTAACCCCCGGAATGAAACAGCTAAAGCTATTACCACAAGAAGTGGTACAACACTTAAACCACCTGAAATACCTGTAACTTCTGATGAAACTATTCCTACTCCACAAGAACCACAACCTGATCAAGATAAGGAAAAGGAACCGGTAGTTGAGAAGGTTAATGAAGATAACACAGTTAAGGATAAACCTTATGTTAAACCATACCAACCACCACTTCCTTACCCGAGTAAAATGAAGAAGGAAAAACTTGAAGCCGAGCAATCCAAATTCTTGGATATGTTTAAACAGATAAATGTAAATCTTCCTTTCATTGATGTGATTTCAGGAATGCCAAGATATGCTAAATTCTTGAAAGATCTAATCACGAATAGAAAGAAAATGGAAGAACTCTCGGCTGTTACTATGAATGCTAATTGTTCAGCAGTGCTGTTGAATAAGATACCAGAAAAACTATCTGATCCAGGAAGTTTCACAATTCCATGTTTTCTGGGTAGTCTTAGTTCAATAGAAGCATTGGCAGACTTAGGTGCTAGTATAAATCTAATGCCGTATTCACTATACGCTAAATTAGACCTTGGAGAATTGAAACCAACAAGAATAAGCATACAACTAGCCGATAGATCAATAAAATATCCTAGAGGGATAATGGAGAACATGCTAGTTAAAGTTGGTACTTTAGTATTTCCAGTAGATTTTGTTGTTCTGGACATGGAAGAAGATTCTCAAGTTCCTCTCATATTAGGAAGACCATTCTTAAACACGGCTAAAGCAATGATAGACGTGTTCGGTAAGAAACTGACCCTAAGTATAGAGGATGAGAGTGTTACCTTTTCAGTTGATAGAGCAATGCAACAACCACAATCTGCAGATGATACATGTTATTATATTCAAACTATAGATGCACATGCAGAATTATTAGAAGAATTTCCAGAACTACAAGGAACAGGAGAATGTTCTTTAGGAGAAGGTAATGAACCAATTGATGAAGCTGAAATGTTAACTACACTTATAGCTAATGGATATGAACCAACAACAGAAGAAATTCAAATGCTAAAAGAAGAAGACAGATATCGATATAAATCATCGATAGAAGAACCTCCGAAATTAGAGTTAAAGCCACTTCCAAACCATTTGGAATACGCTTATTTACACGGTGAATCTGAATTACCTGTAATAATATCGTCTTCTCTTACTGAAAATGAGAAATCACAGCTCATTTCTGTGTTGAAAGCTCATAAACCAGCCATTGCATGGAAGATTCATGATATTAAAGGAATAAGTCCTTCGTATTGCACACATAAAATCCTTATGGAAGAAGGTCATAAAACGTATGTGCAACGCCAACGAAGACTAAATCCTAATATGCAAGATGTAGTTAAAAAAGAGATTATTAAACTGCTAGATGCAGGTTTAATTTATCCAATCTCTGATAGTCCATGGGTAAGCCCAGTTCAATGCGTACCTAAGAAGGGTGGCATGACTGTCATCACAAATGAGAAAAATGAGCTTATTCCTACTAGGACTGTAACAGGATGGCGTGTATGTATTGATTATAGAAAATTAAATGACGCCACCAGAAAAGATCACTTTCCCTTACCTTTCATAGATCAAATGTTGGAAAGATTAGCCGGAAATAGTTACTATTGTTTTCTAGATGGATTTTCCGGATATTTTCAAATTCCAATAGCACCCGAGGACCAAGAGAAAACCACATTCACGTGCCCTTATGGTACTTTTGCTTACAAAAGAATGCCATTTGGACTTTGTAACGCCCCTGCAACCTTTCAAAGGTGTATGATGGCGATTTTTCATGACATGATAGAAGAATGCATGGAAGTATTCATGGATGACTTTTCAGTCTTCGGTGA
Source organism: Rutidosis leptorrhynchoides (assembly GCF_046630445.1). Classification (NCBI taxonomy): domain Eukaryota; kingdom Viridiplantae; phylum Streptophyta; class Magnoliopsida; order Asterales; family Asteraceae; genus Rutidosis; species Rutidosis leptorrhynchoides. The sequence goes on from NC_092339.1 coordinate 133,531,826, forward strand.
TACATTTAAATCATGTCTAGTTAATCTGGAACGAATGCTAATTAGATGCGAAAAATCAAATCTAGTACTTAATTGGGAGAAATGCCATTTCATGGTTAAAGAAGGCATCGTTCTTGGACATAAAATTTCAAAAGAAGGAATTGAAGTGGATAGAGCTAAAGTAGATGTAATTGCTAAACTTCCACATCCCACCAATGTTAGAGGAGTTAGGAGTTTTCTAGGGCATGCCGGTTTTTACCGACGTTTTATAAAAGATTTTTCTAAAATTGCCACTCCTATGAATAAACTCCTAGAAAAGGATGCGCCATTCATCTTTACAGATGAGTGTATCAAATCTTTTAATATTCTTAAAGAAAAACTCACTAATGCACCGATCATGATAACACCAAATTGGAATCTACCATTTGAACTAATGTGCGATGCAAGTGATTTTGCAATGGGAGCCGTTTTAGGACAAAGGATTGAAAAACGATTTCAACCTATATATTATGCTAGTAAGACATTACAAGGAGCACAAACGAACTATACAACTACTGAAAAAGAACTCCTTGCTATTGTCTTTGCTTTTGACAAATTTCGATCATATCTCGTTCTAGCAAAAACGGTGGTCTATACCGACCATTCTGCTCTTAGATACCTATTTTCAAAACAAGATGCTAAACCAAGATTAATCCGTTGGATCTTACTCTTACAAGAGTTTGATATTGAAATCCGAGATAAAAAAGGAGCAGAAAATCTCGCCGCTGATCATCTTTCTCGTCTTGAAAATCCCGAATTAGAAGTTCTGAATGAATCGGCCATACAAGACAACTTTCCTGATGAATATCTATTGAAGATAGATTATAAAGAAATCCCATGGTTTGCAGACTATGCAAACTACTTAGTTTGTGGATTCCTTGAAAAAGGATTATCGTACCAAAGACGAAAGAAATTCTTCAGTGATATAAAACACTATTTCTGGGAAGATCCACATCTGTTTAAAAGTTGTCCCGATGGAATAATACGCCGATGTGTATTTGGAGATGAAGCGAGTAAAATTTTAAACCATTGTCACACAGGACCAACAGGAGGGCATTATGGGCCTCAACTAACAGCAAGAAAAGTTTATGAAGCTGGATTCTATTGGCCTACAATTTACAAAGACGCACACCTTCTCTGCAAATCCTGTGATGCATGTCAAAGGGCCGGAAAAATAAGTCAACGTGATGAAATGCCACAAAATGTCATCCAAGTATGTGAAGTATTTGACATTTGGGGTATTGACTTTATGGGTCCATTTCCAAAATCTCATAATAATCTATATATACTCGTAGCCATTGATTATGTATCTAAATGGGCGGAAGCACAAGCTCTCCCAACTAACGATGCACGAGTTGTAGTAAACTTTTTAAAACGTCTTTTTGCAAGGTTTGGAACACCGAAAGCTTTAATAAGTGATCGGGGTACTCATTTCTGTAATAATCAACTTGAAAAAGTTCTTAAAAGATATGGAGTAACTCATAAAATCTCCACCGCATATCATCCACAAACGAGTGGACAAGTTGAAAATACCAACCGAGCTTTAAAACGTATTCTAGAGAAAACCGTAGGATTAAATTCGAAGGAATGGTCCATTAAATTGGAGGATGCACTCTGGGCTTTTAGAACAGCCTACAAAACTCCAATTGGAACCACACCTTTTAGACTTGTTTATGGAAAAGCATGTCATCTTCCAGTAGAAATTGAACACAAAGCATTTTGGGCTTTGAAAACATGTAATCTTGATTTACATGAAGCCGGACGTCTACGATTAAGTCAACTAAACGAATTAGAAGAATTAAGACATGAAGCATACGAAAATTCGTTAATCTATAAAGAAAGAACGAAGAAATGGCATGATAAAAGAATCAGAAGTTCAAAAGAATTTAAAGAAGGAGACAGAGTTCTTCTTTTCAATTCACGATTCAAGCTATTTCCTGGAAAATTGAAATCAAGATGGTCTGGACCATTCATAGTCAAAAGAGTTTTCCCATACGGAACGATAGAATTAATAAATTCAAATGGGATTGAATTTAAAGTTAATGGTCACAGAGTTAAACATTACATACATGGTCCGATGGAAGTCGACAACGAAGTTAATCACAATTTCGACACCACAGCTAACTAAGTGTGGGGAGAATCAAGTGTTTAAGGGATAATATGTATTTCTGTTAGAGTTAGATTGTCTGTTTTCGTGTAGTTCTCGAAAATGGAACACGTATGGTCTTTCCCTAGCAGACCCTAAAGAACTAGTCTTCTCCCCCCATTCTGAATTTTTATTTTTTTTAGGTTTTTACGAAATGAAGACTGCCTGTGAATTAAACCATGGTCTAATGCTACACGCTTTGATCACTAAACGTAATAATGACATACTCCCGAGCGAATTAGTATCAGTAATCAGAGAAAGAATGGACGGAGTTAGAAAAGGATCCAGATGCGAAGATAATAAGTTACAATTTGGTAAAGGAAAATCAAAATCCGCAGCGAAAAGAAGAGCACGACACCTAGAACGATGTCACAAATGCGGAAAATGGTCACATGGAGGTAAATGTTCAAATAATCAAACCTATTCAAATACCGAATTTGTTACTTTATGCAGAGACGGACCGTTCATATGTTTAGAAGAAAAGACAATGAATGCTCGAGGTTACGCCTATGCAGCCATGGAAAACCAATTAAACCGACTATCTTATGAATATAATAGATCATATAACTAAGAAATCTATTTCACAGGTATGTCTGTACAGTTTTTATTTTTATTTATTTTTTAACCTTTTGATAATAAACGCTAATTTGTTCGCTAAAAAGTATTAAATTGGTATTAAATAAAATTAGGTTTGGCGACCGAAATTATTGATATCGTTCAAAAATTTATTACATCACTGCGAAATTTAACGTTTATTCTTAAGGTATAAATATCTTTAATCAATCAACCCAAAATATTTCAAAAATTCGTCAGGGGTTAAATTAGGTCTTGGAACCGAAATTACTTTACCGAAAAGAGGGGCGCATATTTTTGATAATATTTGATTGATTAAAGTGGGATAAAAAGACAAAAAGATTTTTAAATTTATTTTTACCATGTTTTTAAAAAATTAATATTTAAATCTTAAATTAATATTGTAAACTTTGTAAAAACAATATTTTTAAAATTGTAAATATTTGAAAAATTAATATAAGTTTGGTGTGAATTTATAATATGAATTTTTAAATTAAGTTTGGTGTGAATTTTTAATTTTTAAAATATGAAATTTAAATTTTATGCATTTCAAATTTTAAGTTTGGTGTGAATTTTTAATTTTAATTTTGAATTTTATATTTATGTTGTGTAAATTTAAAAACAAAAATTTACTTTATCTCATTAAGTTAAGAATATGATTTTTAAAATTCGTCGTAAGTTGAAGACTAGGTCTTTGAACCGAAATTGCTTTACCCGAGGGAGGGACGAGAACTTTTATTATCATTATTTTTAATCTTATTGATTTAAAGTATGCAAAAACATTAAAAAACCCAAAAATCTTAGCTTTTAAAACAATCGCTACAAAAAGACAAATTTTAAAATTTTGTCGAGGGACGGACTAGGGCATAGTCCCGAAACGACCTCGTCTTAAAAAGAAACAAAATTTTTAAAATTTTATTAAATTTTATGTTCTAAAAAGTTTAAGGTTTATATAAAAAAAAAAAAAAAAAAAAAAAAAAAAAAAAAAAAAAAAATACCTGGGAATTGACCCCCATGCGAGTCGCATGGGGATGGGCAGAAGGCCATGCGACTCGCATGGCCATAAAATACTGGACAGGATCAAAACTTCCAGCGAGCTGCTCTGTCTCTCACATTACACACACATATACACGAACCATCTCCAAAACCCTCTCAATTTTTCACCAATTTTCACCAAATTTCTTGCAAAACTTCACAATAATCATGCCTAGATTCAGTAGTCTCAACCCCTTCAGGAGAAAGGTAAAGATTTCACCCCTAATCTCTTTAAATTCGAATTTTTGTGTTCTTGAGCTAGAAAATTTATATTTTGATTTTGTTAAATTTAGGTGTAATTAGAGCTAAATTGTTGTTATATTATGCATGTATATCCTAGATAGAAGCTATTTAACATGAATTGAAGCTAAAAACTTCAAATTTTTAAGAATCTAGGGTTTGTGTTCTTGAGCAATTTGGGGCTTTTTGATATAAACAGGTTATGGCCGATTTTTGTCATGAATTGTTGCTAAATTAAGTAGTGTAACATGTTTAGGTAGTTAATTGATCCAAACTTTGAGCCTAAACATGTTTTTGAGAATTAAAGTAGACTTTTTAAGTCTAAAAATTCATGAACTTGGATAATTTGATATAAAGGCCATTTGAAACTTGTTTCATTGCTAGTAGTGATTATTTTGGCATGTTATTTAAGATAAATGCTTATGAACTTGATGTACATTTTTCGTATATGCTTATTTGACAAAGTGTAGACTTGACAAAAATAAGAAAATGAGCACTAGTTTGATTTGAATGCCATGTAACAAGTGTTTAATTGTTATAATAATTATTGTTGACATGTTTAAGAGTTTAAATGTGATAAAACATTGTACACATTTTCGTATGTAAAAGTATATAATTGTTATTTTTAGGAAAATATGTATAAAATATGTTATGAATTGAACATGTCATCATAATTGTTTCAAGTTATTATTTTGCTAACACTAATGCATATTTGGATGCAAAAATTTTGTGTTTAATGTGTTTTGCAGAAAGCCGATACTGGAGGTTCAGGAGCATCATCATCCAGGCAACCAGAGCCCGAACCGCAAATGTTTCATGAACAAGAACAACATATGCAACAAGAAGAAGAAGAACAGGAGGAGCAACATATTCCTTATCACGATCAAGATCAATTATTCGTGAATCAGTTTCGTCAATTCGCTCCACATCAAAGGATTCTGAGCTTAGACATTAATGAAGATCAGTTACATCCAAATCTGAGATTTGATCGATGTTGGATAGAGTATCCAGATTATCAAAAGAACATGCACATTCTCTACAATAAGGTTGTTGAAATGCCAAGGGCAATTGACTGGGTACCTTTGGAAACAGTTGACCTTGCCGAACCGATTCGGGGATTATTGGTGCAAAGGTATGGTAATTCTCAGTTTAACGATTGGATGCGCCTATTTTCCATTCGTAGAACCATATATAGGGAATGGTGTATAGAATTACTTAGTACTATTAAGTTAAACAGTGATGTTAGGAGGATAGATGATAGAAGCTTTATTAGATTTCTGTTAGGTGGACGCATGTACAGAATGTCCATGATAGATTTAGCCAGGGCCTTACAGATTTACACCCCTGCTGAACTTTTGAGCCCCGACTGTAATAGCCTGATTGCCCAAGGAGAAAGGGTAGATAGGGAATTTGATGTTAACACTGTCTGGAGGTGTATGTCACACTTTAATGAATTTCACGCCAGTGGAAATCATACATACTTAGATATAGACAGAGCTGAACTCCGGGTGATTCATAGATTCTTAGCAAACACAATTACACAAAGGGGTAGGAATAAGGAGAAATTGACCGTAAACGATTTGTTCTACCTCAAGTGTATTAGAGACCCGAGGAGTTTCGTTAACATTCCCTATTGTGTTGGTTATTATCTCGCTAATGTAGTTTCGGGGATGAAATCGGGGAGTATTATAGGTGGTGGTATTTTCATTACTCTCATTGGAGAGTATTTAGGTGTAGATAAGCACCAAGGGGGTCCAATGAACGAAATAGAGGACGGAGGTGAAACTATAAGTTCAAACCTTTATCACGGTGCAAGGGTATTATTGATGAGACGTGGTCGGGTATATCGATACGAGGGACCTCAGCGACAGGTAGAGAGAGGTTCGGATGACGAGATGGAGGAGGCGAACAACATTATAGGAGTTGTTCGGGAGACTGCTCTTGATTTAGGCGTTCGTATGGAGGATGAATACATGACGAACTATGATAGGCATATGCAGTATGAGGCATGGCAACGCCGGAATGACTACGAGCATTCCCGGCAACGAGAGCATGACCGATGGGATTATCATCAGCGCCAAATTATAAGCCAGTTGCAGCCTGGCGAGATGTATTATCCGACCCGACCCGCATACTATCCCGCACATCAGCCAGAGATGAGACCACCCTATGATTCATATGATTATAACGCAGCATACCAGTACACCTATAATCAGCCATGGAACCCGGACGCGAACATGAATTGGGATCCATATCCTAATTTTCCTCCTAACCCACCTCCTGATCAGTAGAGATAAATTGGTAATTTTTATTTTTTATTATTTTAAACACTTAACATTTCTATTACGTTTATGTAATGTTTGATATTTCTATTATTATTGTGTACTAATATTTTTCTTATAATTTGAAAGTGGGATGCCAAAGTTCCATTTCAAATTGCATGTATGATTATATTTGTATTGTATGTATTCTATTTTATGCACAAAACAGGGTAAAACAACGCGTTTTCAAAGACTGGCATTAAGTTCAGCAAAAGCAAGTAATTTTGACGACAATGATGCAAAATGTATGTGAAATAACAACAAGACGGAATGAACAAATGACGTGCACCATTTATCATTCAGCAAACAAACGCCAATATATTTGGAAACTTTGGTAAAAATTTAATCATTTTCACACAAATCACCCTCAATAATTTAAATTGTTACTGATTTCTTGCAAATGAGGGCATTGCAAGATCTTAAGTGTGGGAAGGGGTTAAATTCTTTCGGATTTTAAAATTTTTATATTAAACACTTGGTTACCATTAAAAATACTAGTAAAGCAGTAGTTGTATTAGAATCTAGTGCTCTCTGATAAAAAAGAACAGCCCTAGTCTTATATACTGACTACCCAATTCTAGTAAAATTTTTCAAAATTTTCAATTAAATGAATTCAAAATCATGTTTATACATATTTATGAACGATAAAACTAGGTTTTAACACCGAAATTATTGTTACCTCGGAAAGGACATAAATTGAGAAACAAACTAAAATGTTAAAATTCATTTAAAATGGAATAGAGGACGATAAAAAGGAAAATAAAAGCCAAGTGTGGGAAAATTTACCAAGTTATTTTAAACATATGTCACATATATTTGTAACAAATAACTGAAAATACTTTTGCTTTGGACTAAACTAAACTGTTTTACCCGATGAAAGAAAAGAAGAGATGGATCTACACGATGAATCAATTCCATCATTTAAAGGAAGTAAAGTCTTCCGAAAAAGACACGCGCTTCTTGATTTAGGTCATGAAGTTGTCGTTCAGACCAGCTGTAGGTTGACGAAAAATCTAGAAAAGTCATCACTAAAATCAGCAGGAAATCCACGGACCTCAGCATTAAACAGGGTCGCCAAGTGGTCAGATTTATCCTAACCATGAGAAGGATTTATCTCGTACAATGGGGGGGCACCGTGCAAATTAGCTTGATAAGACTAATGAATCAGATCCCCAGAAAAGGATAATCTCCTTAAAGATTAAAAATCAGCTTTTAAGACTGATATTACTCAATCCTAGAGATTGACCTTAAAGATTGAGAATTACAAACTCATGGAATTCGATGATATCTAAACTCGAGCTTGAACGAGAAAATATTTTGATCAAAATTATAAACCGATTTGTTTTCTGAAAAACCCATTTTCAATGCGTTCATTATCATTGAACGTAAAATCCTAGGAATTCACCTAGAATTCATTAGGTCACCTGAACTAAATCGGGTGTCAACCGTAAGAACGATGGTTGCATAACATGGTCAAAGACAGGACTTTGTGCCAAACCGACAAATTATAAGGGTGAGCTTTACTATTGCTCCTACCAAGGATAGTAATTGCGTCCGACACGTTATAGACCATAATCAAAAGCATGTCACGGGACATTGCCTTAACAGTTGCTTGTTCAACGCTTTCCTTTACAACCGGACGGTAGTTTGCCGAAAGGTAATATACGGGACAAGTAAACTGGACGTGTTGCTTTCCTAATACAAGGTTAGCAAGTGGGTGACACAAAACCGCAAGTTTTGAGCTAAAATTTTCAAATCTGAAACCCACCAAACCCACAAAAATATTTTGCAAACACCGGTAAAGGGTTATTCCGGAAAACTTATCTAGGGTAAAAACTAGATTTCAAAAGATCAAATGTTTTCATAAAGATCCAATTTCCTTAATGGATCTAAATTTTTATAGTCATGTGGGACTGTAAACCATATCGTTACTTCCATTGTTTATACCGCCGTATAGAAATCACTGATGTACAAAGTGTGAAGAATAAAGAAGTGATTCTAGTATTTCAAGACAATATTGCTTGAGGACAAGCAACGCTCAAGTGTGGGAATATTTGATAATGCTAAAAACGAACATATATTTCATAGCATTATTCCTCAAGAAAGACAAGCTTTTAGTTGCAATTGTTCTATTTACAAGTGATATTCGTTTAAATAATAAAAGGTGAAGACAAAAGGCAGATTCGACAAATTGAAGACAAAAATGTCCAAAGAGCTAAAAAGTACAAGATACAATCAAAAAGGTTCAAAATATTGATGAGGAACGTCTCAAAATGACAAGAGTACAAGTTACAAGACGCAAAGTACACGATATAAAATAATACGCGAGGACGTCCGAAAATCCGGAACCGGGACCTGAGCCAAGAAGAAACGCCCGACGCAACAGACCAAAAATATCTAGTCTACTATGCACAAGAATATAATATAATATATATATAATTATATATAATTATATATTATATATATTATTATTATTATATTACGTCGGCAAGAAGAAAACAAAAGTAGTTGGCTGAATCCAGGGTGGCCATGCGACTCGCATGGCCAGAAGCACAAAACCATGCGAGTCGCATGGTGTGAGATTGCTGGTCAGGTCCTATAAATAGCCAGTTTTCTGACGAGTTTTAGACATCTTTTTTTCTCTTCCTCTTCATAAGTAATATATATTTATATTTATAATTTATATTTTAATTTTAATTATAATTCTAATAATAAGGGTATGTTAGCGAATGTTGTAAAGGTGTAAGTCGAAATTCTGTCCGTGTAACGCTACGCTATTTTTAATCATTGTAAGTTATGTTCAACCTTTTTATATTAATGTCTCGTAGCTAAGTTATTATTATGCTTATTTAAAACGAAGTAATCATGATGTTGGGCTAATTACTAAAATTGGGTAATTGGGCTTTGTACCATAATTGGGGTTTGGACAAAAGAACGACACTTGTGGAAACTAGGCTATGGGCTATTAATGGGCTTATTATTTGTTTAACTAAATGAAAGTTTGTTAATGTTAATATAAAGATTTACAATTGGGCGTCCCTATAAATTACCATATACACTCGATCGGACACGATGGGCGGGGTATTTATTTGTACGAATAATCGTTCATTTAACCGGACACGGGAATGGATTAATAGCCACTAGAATAATTAAAACAGGGGTGAAATTACATTCAAGGGTAATTGGTGTAATTGTTAACAAAGTAGTAAAACCTTGGTTTACACGCAGTCGATAACCTGGTGTATTCATTAAACAAAGTATTAAAACCTTGTTACAATTCGAATCCCCAATTAGTTGGAATATTTATCTTCGGGTATAATAATAATTTGACAAGGACACTTGCAATTTATATTTATGACTGATGGACTGTTATGGACAAAAACCAGACGGACATATTGAATAATCCAGGACAAAGGACAATTAACCCAAGGGCATAAAACTAAAATCAACACGTCAAACATCATGATTACGGAAGTTTAAATAAGCATAATTCTTTTATATCATATTTAATTTCCTTTATTTTATATTTAATTGCACTTCTAATTATCGCACTTTTATTTATTGTTATTTCATTTTATCGCACTTTTAATTATCGTACTTTTTAATTATCGCAATTTAATTTTTATCGCATTTTTATTATTCGCAATTTCATTATCGTTATTTACTTTACGCTTTAATTTAAGTCTTGTATTTATTTTATATTTTACATTAGGTTTTAACTGCGACTAAAGTTTTAAAATCGACAAACCGGTCATTAAACGGTAAAAACCCCCCTTTATAATAATAATATTACCTATATATATATTTGTATTTTTATAAAAGTTAACTAATATAGCGTTGAGCTTTGTTTAAAGATTTCCCTGTGGAACGAACCGGACTTACTAAAAACTACACTACTGTACGATTAGGTACACTGCCTATAAGTGTTGTAGCAAGGTTTAAGTATATCCATTCTATAAATAAATAAATATCTTGTGTAAAATTGTATCGTATTTAATAGTATTTTCTAGTAAAATATAAACTATTTTATATACACCTCGTTCGACATCAACTGGCATTAAGTTCAGCAAAAGCAACTAATTTTGACGACAAGATGCAAAATATATGTGAAATAACAACAAGACGGAATGAACAAATGATGTGCACCATTTATCATTCAACAAACAAATGCCAATATATTTGGAAACTTTGGTAAAAATTTAATCATTTTCACACTAATCACCCTCAATAATTTAAATTGTTACTGATTTCTTGCAAATGAGGGCATTGCAAGATCTTAAGTGTGGGAAGGGGTTAAATTCTTTCGGATTTTAAAAATTTTATATTAAACACTTGGTTACCATTAAAAATACTAGTAAAGCAGTAGTTGTATTAGAATCTAGTGCTCTCTGATAAAAAAGAACAGCCCTAGTCTTATATACTGACTACCCAATTCTAGTAAAAATTTTTCAATTAAATGAATTCAAATCATGTTTATACATATTTATGAACGATAAAACTAGGTTTTAACACCGAAATTATTGTTATCTCAGAAAGAACATAAATTAAGAAACAAACTAAAATGTCAAAATTCATTTAAAATGGAATAGAGGACGATAAAAAGAAAAATAAAAAAACAAGTGTGGGAAAATTTACCAAGTTATCTTAAACATATGTCACATATATCTGTAGCAAATAACTGAAAATACTTTTGCTTTGGACTAAACTAAACTGTTTTACCCGATGAAAGAAAAGAAGAGATGGATCTACACGATGAATCAATTCCATCATTAAAAGGAAGTAAAGTCTTCCGAAAAAGACACGCGCTTCTTGATTTAGGTCATGAAGTTGTCGTCCAGACCAGCTGTAGGTTGACGAAAAATCTAGAAAAGTCATCACTAAAATCAGCAGGAAATCCACGGACCTCAGCATTAAACAGGGTCACCAAGTGGTCAGATTTATCCTAACCATGAGAAGGATTTATCTCGTACAATGGGGGGGCACCATGCAAATTAGCTGGATAAGACTAATGAATCAGATCCCCAGAAAGGATAATCTCCTTAAAGATTAAAAATCAGCTTTTAAGACTGATATTACTCAATCCTAGAGATTGACCTTAAAGATTGAGAATTACAAACTCATGGAATTCGATGATATCTAAACTCGAGCTTAAACGAGAAAATATTTTGATCAAAATTACAAACCGATTTGTTTTCTGAAAACCCTATTTTCAATGCGTTCATTACCATTGAACGTAAAATCCTAGGAATTCACCTGGAATTCATTAGGTCACCTGAACTAAATCGGGTGTCAACCGTAAGAACGGTGGTTGCATAGCATGGTCAAAGACAGGACCTTGTGCCAGACCGAAAAATTATAAGGGTGAGCTTTACTATTGCTCCTACCAAGGATAGTAATTGCGTCCGATACGTTATAGACCATAATCAAAAGCATGTCACGGGACATTGCCTTAACAGTTGCTTGTTCAACGCTTTCCTTTACAACCGGACGGTAGTTTGCCGAAAGGTAATATACGGAACAAGTAAACTGGACGTGTTGCTTTCCAAATACAAGGTTAGCAAGTGGGTGACACAAAACAGCAAGTTTTGAGCTAAAATTTTCAAATCTGAAACCCACCAAACCCACAAAAATATTTTGCAAACACCGGTAAAGGGTTATTCCGGAAAACTTATCTAGGGTAAAAACTAGATTTCAAAAGATCAAATGTTTTCATAAAGATCCAATTTCGTTAATGGATCTAAATTTTTATAGTCATGTGGGACTGTAAACCATATCGTTACTACCATTGTTTATACCGCCGTATAGAAATCACTGATGTACAAAGTGTGAAGAATAAAGAAGTGATTCTAGTATTTCAAGACGATATTGCTTGAGGACAAGCAACGCTCAAGTGTGGGAATATTTGATAATGCTAAAAACGAACATATATTTCATAGCATTATTCCTCAAGAAAGACAAGCTTTTAGTTGCAATTGTTCTATTTACAAGAGATATTCGTTTAAATAATAAAAGGTGAAGACAAAAGACAGATTCGACGAATTGAAGACGCAAACGACCAAAAAGCTCAAAAGTACAAAAGACAATCAAAAAGGTTCCAATTATTGATAAGAAACGTCTCGAAATTACAAGAGTACAAGATTCAAAACGCAAAGTACAAAATATAAAATTGTACGCAAGGACGTTCGAAAATCCGGAACCGGGACTAGAGTCAACTCTTAACGCTCGACGCAACGGACTAAAAATTACAAGTTAACTATGTATATAAATATAATATAATATATAATTAATTATATTAATTATATATATATTATATATATATATTAAAAACCGTCGGCAGAGAAAACTCCAAGGACTGAGCTGTAAATACTATCTCCGCGACTCGCGGAGTTTGAAGGGGATTTTGCCGCGAGTCGCGGAGCCCCAAAATTCAACTCTGGCTATAAAGCAAACCGAATTCTGATCAAAATTTCATATTCTATTTCTCTCATCTCTCAATATATACGATATATATATATATATATATATATAATTTATATTTTAATTTTAATTTTAATTCTAATAATAAGGGTATGTTAGCGAATGTTGTAAGGGTGTAAGTCGAAATTCTGTCCGTGTAACGCTACGCTATTTTTAATCATTGTAAGTTATGTTCAACCTTTTTATATTAATCTCTCGTAGCTAAGTTATTATTATGCTTATTTAAAATGAAGTAATCATGATGTTAGGCTAATTACTAAAATTGGGTAATTGGGCTTTGTACCATAATTGGGGTTTGGACAAAAGAACGACACTTGTGGAAATTAGACTATGGGCTATTAATGGGCTTTATATTTGTTTAACTAAATGAAAGTTTGTTAATGTTAATATAAAGATTTACAATTGGGCGTCCCTATAAATTACCATATACACTCGATCGGACACGATGGGCGGGGTATTTATATGTACGAATAATCGTTCATTTAACCGGACACGGGAATGGATTAATAGCCACTAGAATAATTAAAACAGGGGTGAAATTACATTCAAGGGTAATTGGTGTAATTGTTAACAAAGTAGTAAAACCTTGGTTTACACGCAGTCGATAACCTGGTGTATTCATTAAACAAAGTATTAAAACCTTGTTACAATTCGAATCCCCAATTAGTTGGAATATTTAACTTCGGGTATAAGAATAATTTGATGAGGACACTCGCACTTTATATTTATGACTGATGGACTGTTATGGACAAAAACCAGACGGACATATTAAATAATCCAGGACAAAGGACAATTAACCCATGGGCATAAAACTAAAATCAACACGTCAAACATCATGATTACGGAAGTTTAAATAAGCATAATTCTTTTATTTCATATTTAATTTCCTTTATTTTATATTTAATTGCACTTCTAATTATCGCACTTTTATTTATTGTTATTTAATCGCACTTTTAATTATCGTACTTTTTAATTATCGCAATTTTATTTTATCGCATTTTTATTATTCGCAATTTCATTATCGTTATTTACTTTACGCTTTAATTTAAGTCTTGTATTTATTTTATATTTTACATTAGGTTTTAACTGCGACTAAAATCTTAAAATCGACAAACCGGTCATTAAACGGTAAAAACCCCCCTTTATAATAATAATATTACTTATATATATATTTGTATTTTTATAAAAGTAAACTAATATAGCGTTGAGCTTTGTTTAAAGATTTCCCTGTGGAACGAACCGGACTTACTAAAAACTACACTACTGAACGATTAGGTACACTGCCTATAAGTGTTGTAGCAAGGTTTAAGTATATCCATTCTATAAATAAATAAATATCTTGTGTAAAATTGTATCGTATTTAATAGTTTTTCCTAGTAAAATATAAGCTATTTTATATACACCTCGTACGACATCAATTATTTAATCGAAATTGAAAATTTTCTTACAGTTACCCGTTTTATTTTAATAGATATAAATAACCCAAATGACATCATCAAATTATAAAAATCCATCCTCAATACTTGCCACGTCAGTTTAAGTGATGTCAAATTTATTGACAAATTATATATAAGTAAGATGCTCTCAACCTCGGAACCCGTGCCCACCGTATTTTTTTTTAATTTTCATTTCCCCCTCTTTTGGCCACCTTCCACCACCACTATCCACCTTCAACCACCTTCTGCCGTCGTACTTTTTCTTCTTCACTTTAAATTATCTTCTTTAAAGTCTCCTTTTGAGATCTTGCTGCCACTCATTTTCATTTTATTTCCATACATTTATTCTCTACTTTAAAGTTTTTTTATTTATTGTCGTTGACTACTTTTTTTATTTAATGGCCGTATCCCTTTCTGATTTTCCGCCATTAACAGATAATTTCGAACATTTTCAAAAACCCTATTCTTCCTTTTCATTTCAAACTCATACGGTTGGTTATACTTCCTCTAACTCTATTCCGGTTGTTAATACGAGTCACGATGGTAACGAGCTTGGTGATCAGAGGGTGCATCTTCCGGTAAATTCATTGACGGTGGAGAAGGAGCCTGCTTATGGTTCTCAAGGTTTAACCGTCTTTATTGGTCGGTTGGAGAAGGAAATTACACGTTTTATGATCGAGAGTGTTTTTGGAAAAATAGGGCCGATTAACGAGATCAAATATTAGACTGCAAGAAGGTACGCTTTTGTTTCCTACATTGATGAAGGGTCAGCCGTTAAAGCTGTGAAGGTTTTAGATGGTGCGTGTGTGTTTGGCAAGCCTAGTTTTGTGGGATGGCCAAGACAGGCTAGGCGTGGGTTGATTTCACCAGTTCGGTTGGGGTATCGGCTAAATCTCTTTGATGCACCTTGTTGCCAAACGAGGAGGTGACTAAATGTTTGAAGTTGGGTATTCTTTTGGTGGATTACGTGCTAATTGTTGAGTCAAAAGTTAAAGAGTTTTTGATTAGGTATAATGCTTCGGTTAAACACATTAGCAAGTATGGTGTGTTTGGTTGCATCGTGGCGTGTTCTGAGTATATGGACTACAATAGGATCTTGACAGCTGCAGATCAATCAAAGGATTTTGTTTCGATCTCTTCTTTTGATGAGCAGGCTGGGGTTATTTCACGTTTCGTATGGATTGAGATAAGGGGTGTTCCGACAAAGTTTATTTCGGGTATGAACATTAATAAGGTTGTCGAATTATTTGGGGATGTTCTTTCAGTGACCGAGTCTTCCACTCTTTTGGAAAACTTTGGATCACTTTTCGCTTTTATAAAATCAATTTGGGTGAAACACATACATGATTTGGTTGTTGTTAAACTTGAAGGTGAATTATGTTCGTCACATAATATTTGGGTTAATGAAGTAGGGTCGCCGAATTTCTGTTTGTTTGATGATGATAGCTTTTCGAAGGAGGAGATCTCGAGTATCAATCATACCATTAGGTTTGGATCGTTTTCGGAGAATTGATGATTTTAACAAGGGAATGGTGGTGTGGATAATGTGGTGTGCGAAGCTACAGGTGAAGTGTTAGGTAATAAGAGTGTTAATGGGATTGATGAGTACTTGGATATCAATAATGAGTCTTTGGGCAATATATATTCTGGGCATTTGGAAGATTTGGACGTGGCATTGGGTAAAAAGTGCAAAAAAGGAGATTTAACGAGTATGATTCAATCGACTAGTGCACTTCTTGATAACTTGGCCAACGTTGCGACAGGGAAAAATGAGGGTCGAAAGTTTTGTATTTGCACGAATATGAAGTGTAAAGGTTTTTGTAAGAGGTGGCTTGTACATTCTAGCAAATTTCGCGAAGACAGTTTAAAAATTTGCGGGACTCAGGTGGGGGAAAGTTGAAAGGTAAATGTAAGAAAAAGCTCGACAAGGAAAGTGCGTTTTCTTTACAAGATTGTAGTGACGATGATGAGGTGGGACTAGACATTCAACGGAAGTCCATGAAATCTAAACAAGATGAGGCTTGTAAGTGGAGTTATATAGGTGTGGCGTCGGGATGTGAAGGCGGCTTTTTTGGCAAGTTTAGGAGTGAAGGTTTTAATTCTCATGTGGCAGGAAGCTCCATGGGTGAAGAAATACCAATTGAGTCGACTTTTACTTTCAAGGCAAATGGAGACAATGAGGTTAACAACAATAGCAATGGCAGTTAATCGGTCGATTGTTTAGAGTTTAGGCTTTTGCTCATTTCTTTTCTTTCTTTGTTTAGATTTATTTTTAGTTTGATTGTTTCGGTGGGTTAAGCGAGACTCGGTCTAGTTAGCGTTTAGACCATTTCTTTGTTTGTCCTTGTTTTCTATTCTCGAGCCTCGGGCTATGGTTGTCTTGTATATTCTTGTTGTCTTATCTCTTTTTGAGATTAAGATTAATTTATAAAGTTTTCATTCCTTCGGAAAAAAACAACAACGAAACAGTATTATTTGCAGTATTTGCTTGCAGATATTCATTATATTAGTTTTTAACCTAGAAATTTGCGAAAAAGTATTAATATTAATTAATAATAATAATAATACTTCGTAATAAATTAATTATATGTTTCATGTATATTACCGATATCAATAGTTGAAATTCAAATCAATAGTTGAAAAATAGGAGAAGAGATAAATATTTTTTTATTATGAAAAGCGAATTTATATATAAACAGAAAAATATGTACAACATATGCTTGGCCAATACCTCAAACATCCCGAAACCTACCTGATATATACATATACATAGGAAGCTAACTATCAACACAAGACTCTTAGAATTAACCAACACCCGTTTCTTTCAAAATTACATTATTGTAGAAACTCGAATTTATTATCCATTGATGCCTCTCAAGATTGACATTTTTTACTCTTCTAAAAAGTCATTCAAAACTTTTTTTTTTTTGGGCAAAAGTAATATATTATTAGCACAAATAAAGGATCATACAAGGCAGGGTATACCCTCACCCAAAGACAAACAAAACATACAAACACAAAACAAAGAGAAAAAACAAAGGCAACCATAAACCCATTATGGCACCCAAACCAAGCAACTTAGATCAAGCCGTCCCATCTTTCATGACGCGCTAACACTAAGAAGCTAAAACCCACCATGACATTTCATTTCTTCCATTTAATTTCCCAAATTCTCTCAGCTTTTTCAATTGCTAAAGAACGTTTGACTTTAAGAATCAACAATTTAACCCTTATATAATCTTGTGCCAACTTGACTAAGTCTTCCACAGACTTCCTAACACCCTTAAAAATTCTGTTATTGCGTTCGTTCCACAAGAAATAAACAGTAGCAGTAATCACAATACGTGTAATTATGCTCCAAATTTGTCTCTTATATGGATATCTTGACATTACATCCATGATGTCATCTATTTTAAAGGAAAGACCTTTAAAAAGAATTTTACTCTTCATATCTTCCCAAAATGATCTAAAATATCTGCATTCAAAAAATAAGTGCTTCACAAAATCTGGATCTCCTTGGCACAACTGGCAATTAAACTTGCTGTTTGTGTTCCATTTCAACATATTTTCATGAGTGGTGAGCCTATTCCACATAGCCAGCCATAAGATGAAAGCATGTTTAGGAATATTTTGCTTGAACCAAACTACATGATACCACTCTTTACTGGAACCATTAACACTAAGATCTAACCAAGCCTGTTTAGTAGAATATGCAGAACTGCTGCCATCATTTATGACCCATTTTACAGCATCCTGCTTATCCAGTAAAACAGGAACTTCAATATGATTTAGAACAGCAAACTTAGAAACCCACTCTTCAGGCCATCTATCCCCATAGACATTTTTATAAGCTGCAATAGAGATATTATCTTTAAGTATGACATTGTATCTATCTCTTTTTGTTATCACTAAACTCAGAGGACCCAACTCATGCCACTTATCAAACCAAATGTTGGTATTAACTCCATTACCAACTTCATAAAACACATGATTTTTCACTTTTTCACTTAGTCTTAACAGCTGAGACCAATTCCAACTGTCATTTCTTTCACTTTCAACATCCCAAATACTCCTATTCTTTAGTTTAATCAAATTAACCCATCTATACCATAATGAATCTTTTTTCTCAATGATTTTTCATAACTGCTTCATTAGTAAAACTTCATTCCACTCTCTAGTAGGTTTAATACCTAAACCACCTTGGTCTTTTGACAAACAAACAGTCTTCCATGCAATTTTAGCTTTGCCACTTATATTTCCCCTTTGACACCATAAGAACCTTTTAAGCACCTTCTCAATTTCATTCAAAACATTTCCAGGAAGCATAAACACTGAGGCCCAGTAAATGTGCATTGAGTTTAATACAGAATTAATTAATAGCAGTCTCCCTGCATAAGAAAGTTTCCTATTTCTCCAACTGCACACCTTTTCTTTTACTTTATCTATTAAACTTTTGCAGTCACTCAAGCTTAACTTTCTAGCAATCAAAGAAATACCTAAATATCTCATAGGTAGTTTCCCAATATTGAATGGCATTATTTGCAAAATTTTCTGTCTAGTAACAAAAGGAACACTACCAAAGAAAATAGTACTTTTACCCAAGTTAGGATAAAGACCGGATACTTTGTTGAATGTGTCCAAGGCATCTTTTAAAACAGCAACAGAAACTTCATCACCATGACATAATACTATAAGGTCATCTGCAAAGCACATGTGTGAAAGTTGCATATGTTTACATCCATGATGAAACTTGAATTGAGGAGAATTTTGGATCTTGTTGACAACAATCAGACTAAATACTTCCATTCCCAATGTAAAAAGGTATGGGGAGATGGGATCTCCTTGCCTCAAACCTCTTCCCCCTTTGAAATACCCATGGATGTCCCCATTCACACAGATTGAAAATTTGGTTGAAGTGACATAGGTCATTATCCAGTTCACCATTTTTGGATGGAACCCAAATTTAGTCAACACAGCTTCAAGAAACTGCCAATTCACAGTATCATAGGCTTTTTGTATGTCAATCTTCATTGTGCATCTCTTTGGTCCATTCACCCTATTGTACCCTTTTAATAGTTCTTGAGTGATCATTATATTATCCAGAATACTTCTACCAGGAATTGATAGTGCTCCAAATGAACATATATTTAGTAGCAATATCCTCTCAATATGTAAATTATTTAGTTGTAATTGTCCTATTTTAAGTTGTAATCGTTTATATTAAATAAGTGCGAAGACAAAAGGCAAAAACGACGATTTGAAGACGCAAATGACCAAAAAGCTCAAATGTACAAGATACAATCCAAGTGGTTCAAATTATTGATGAAGAACGTCTAAAAAAGATAAGAGTACAAGTTACAAAACGCAAAGTACAAGATATTAAATTGTACGCAAGGACGTTCGAAAATCTGGAACCAAGACATGAGTCAACTATTAACGCCCGACGCAACGGACTAAAAATTACAAGTCTACTATGCACAAGAATATAATATAATATATAAATAATTATATTAATTATTTATATTTTATATTTATATATATAAAACGTCGGCAAAGAAGATCCAAAGGGGTGTGAGCTGTATTCCATATCCCCGCGACTCGCGGAGTTCTCAGGCACAAAGTGCCGCGACTCGCGGAGCACAGAAATTTCAGAATCCCTATAAAAGGTCGCGAATTCTGCCGAGTTTAATAACATAATAATAATAATACTCCATAAGATAATTAATAAATAAATATATAATATATATATATATATATATATATATATATATATATATATATATATATATATATATATATATATAGTATAGATTAGTGTTATATTAGATTAGTTCGGGTTATGTAAAGGTTATTTTACGGGTTTTTGAAGTCGAAATTCTGTCCGTGTAACACTACGCGATAAATACTCAATGTAAGTTATGTTCTCCTTTTTAAATTAATGTCTCGTAACTAAGTTATTATTATGCTTATTTGAGCCGAAGTAATCATGATGTTGGGCTAATTACTAAAATTGGGTAATTGGACTTTGTACCATAATTGGGGTTTGGACAAAAGAACGACACTTGTGGAAATTAGACTATGAGCTATTAATGGGCTTTATATTTGTTTAACTAAATGATAGTTTGTTAATGTTAATATAAAGATTTACAATTGGGCGTCCCTATATATTACCATATACACTCGATCGGACACGATGGGCGGGGTATTTATATGTACGAATAATCGTTCATTTAACCGGACACGGGAATGGATTAATAGCCACTAGAATAATTAAAACAGGGGTGAAATTATGTACAAAGGACACTTGGTATAATTGATAACAAAATATTAAAACCTTGGGTTACACTCAGTCGACATCCTGGTGTAATTATTAAACAAAGTATTAAAATCTTGTTACAGTTTAAATCCCCAATTAGTTGGAATATTTAACTTCGGGTATAAGGATAATTTGACGAGGGCACTCGCATTTTATATTTATGACCGATGGACTGTTATGGACAAAAACCAGACGGACATATTAAATAATCCAGGACAAAGGACAATTAACCCATGGGCATAAAACTAAAATCAACACGTCAACCATCATGGTTACGGAAGTTTAAATAAGCATAATATATTTTATTTCATTTTTTTTCTCGTACTTTTATTTATTGTCATTTTAATTATTGTTATTTATTTTATTGTTATTTAAATATCATCATTTACTATACGCTTCGCTTAAAATATAAATCGACAAACCGGTCATTAAACGGTAAACCCCCTTTTATATATTATTATATATAATTATATATATTTTGTACAAATATAGTTGTTTAAAAATATAGTGTGCAATAAGCCCGCTCCCTGTGGAACGAACCGGACTTACTAAAAACTATACTACTCTACGATTAGGTACACTGCCTATAGTGTTGTAGCAAGGTTTAGGTATATCCATTTTGTAAATAAATAATTAAAACTTGTGTAATTTGTAACGTATTTCGTAGTAAAATATAGTACTATCACGTACCCCTCCGCTACCACATCAAGTTTTTGGCGCCGCTGCCGGGGAATCTGCAAAACTCTATATTTTTAATTCATTTTTGTATAAATATATATTATTTTTAGAAAAACAATATAAAATCCTAAAAAAAAAAAAAAAATTTAATATATATAAATCTATTTTTAAGATATTTTTAAAATTATAAAGTAGTTCTATTTTTATTTAAGTTTTTAAATATAAGTTTTTATTATACAAATATTTTGATATGAAACAGAAAATCCTAAAAATAAAAAAAATAAAAAAAAAAAACGTCGAATTTCAAACTGTGCCAGAGTTGAATTCTGGAACCCCGCGACTCGCGGGGTTTGCAGCTTCGGGAACCGCGACTCGCGGAGCCGTCTGACACGAACCTGGTCCAGCAATTAATACGATTTAGGTTTTAATTATTTATTATTATTATTATTAAACCTAATTAGGTTTTATATATAATATTATTTAGTTTAAGTTTTTAATTAATTTGTAATATTAAGTTTTAATTAGTTTTATTTATATATAAAAATTAATACTATTATAAAAAAATTATATTTTTATAAAAATTATATTTTTTTACAACTTTTTGTATATTTTTATATTTTGTCCCTTTTTATTTGTTTTTAGCGTAATATTTGTATGTTTTTCGCTCGTATTTAGTTTTAAGACATAGTTTTTGCCGTAGCTTATTTTTATTTTTAGATTTTTAGGCTTTCCCGTAAAATCTCTTAAGTGCTTTTTCTTTAGACTAAGATTTAGGTGCTTTAGAATTTTGCGACGCCATTTTTCGCTTTAGTTTTAAATAGATTTTATTGCCTTTAAGTAATTGCCGTTTTCTGAATAAAATTGCATTTACCTTTAGACCTTTAGGCGCAACTTTTTAGATATAATTTTTAGACTTTTAAGTTACGACGCGCTATTTTCTTATTTTTATTTTTATTTTTCGACATTTTTCGACGCGCATTCTTTTTCTTTCTTATTTCTCGACGCTTTAGTTTTTAGGACTTAGAAATTTTCTCTATTTCTTATCTAATATCTCAAACGGAAAGAAAAATTATTTAAGTGGTTAAATTAATGGACGTTGACAATTTTCTGCTTCGTAGTAATAGTTGGATTTGTTAGTGGCTGAGTTGTGAACTTCCGATTTAAAGGGTTCTGGCTCCCTGCTGCATCTTTTAGCTATTCGAAACGTGGGCAAAAGCAGAAAAGTCTATTAATTGGACAACTTATATAAGTTTTTCTATTTTTATAACCAATAGGATAATTAGTAAATGCACCACATTGTAGCTAAAATTTGGCCATCGCAATAAAATGGAAAATTTTGAAAACAAGGCTATGGAAACTCTTTTTGATATCCAAAATCAATTAAATCAATACTCTCAAACGGGTGTTGATGATAATTCGTTCGGTCAATCTTGGATCACGAATGACGAAACAATAACTGGTTGTGAAATCTGTGGAGATTATCACTCAACATGGGAATGTTATTATTACGTTCCTATGGAAAATTACGCACCCACAGAACCTGAATGGAATGATTATGAAGAATACAATTCAAATTGGGATTATTCCCAAGAATATTTCCAAACTCAACAACCAGTAGACGAGGAAAATTACGTGTCTGAAAATTTATTAGACAATATGAAAATCAAACTCGAAGAACTCAATGCTCAAAATGAACAAATGAGAGAGTTTGTAAACCGGCAAGCTGAAACTCTATCAGACTACACACCTGTTGATCTGAGGAGTCGTGTGCAAGAAAATCTCATATCATCGAATTTTGATGAATTCGAGAGCTCCGAAATCACCAACTATCCCGATGATACTTTTTATTCAGTCTTACCAATTTCACAACATATCGACACATTAGCCTCTACCGACGAAATCATCGATCCATCAATGGATAAAGAAGAAGTAAGGGTAACAAATTGGTACTCTTGGGAATACAATAACGTTGAAAATTTTACCCCCAAGGCCAAACCGAACTTCACCATTCCACAACCTTCCAACCCAATATTCTCAATAGACGAGTCATCCACCGGAAATGAACTACGAGCTGTAATAGATAATGACACCTCGAATTTCACCCAATTGGGTAATAGAGGTGAAAACTTTGACGTCGAGAATAAAAGGAAGGAAACGTTAGAAATTGCCCACCCTATAATATGTATGTCGGTGTATATCGATCCATTTGACCAAGAACCAGAAAAGAGACATATCTATTTACTAAAAGCTACAATTAAAAAAGAATTAAGTAGTGACAATCGGGCGAGTCTAAACTTTAAACCCATTGATATATTATACACCACCCGAGATGTAAATAACTGGCTCACTACTCTAATTCGTGGAACTTATTCTACCGACTTCACATGTCGTCAGCTAAGTGTGGGGAAGTCTAACCCCACTTAACGTTAAATTAGGGGTTCGGATTAGTGCATAACTCGTTAATAAACATGCATAATAAATTAGGGTAAAAGACGCATTTTTAAAGATTAGCAAACAGTTCAGAAAAGCAACCGTTTTTGAAGAAAAATATGTGTGATAAAACAAGAAGGAATGAACGATGAGGCGCGCCATCTACCATTCGACGAGCTTTGTAATTACAAACTGGGTATTTTTAATTACTTTTCTACACTAATCACCCTCATGAATTTATAATTATAGTCTGATTTCATGCAAATGAGGGCATTGCATGATCTCAAGTGTGGGGAAGGGTTATAAATTCTCTCGGGTTTGCACTTAGTTTATTTGCCAAATTTTGTGAAAATTTGAAAAATTTTCAAATAAATGAAGTCAAAATCATGTTTATACATATTTATGAACGATGAAAACTAGGTGTTAATACCGAAATTATCGTTACCTCGGAAAGGACATAAATTAAGAAACACCCTAAAACGCTTGAATTCATTTAAAATGGAATAAAGGAGAATAAAAAGGCAAAGAAAGAAACTAAGTGTGGGGAGAATGTACCAAGTTATTCAATTAAAAACTATCTATCACATGTTTCTGTAAAGTTTATTGCAGGTGCTTTTGTTTTGGACTAAATTAACTGTTTTACCCGATTTACTGTAATGAAAGATGGATCTACACGATGAATCAATTCCATCATTTAAAGGAAGTAAAGTCTTCCGAAAAAGAAACGCGCTTCTTAATTTAGGTCAAGAAGTTGTCGTCCAGACCAGCTGTAGGTTGACGAAAAATCTAGAAAAGTCATCTCTAAAATCAGCAGGAAATCCACGGACCTCAGCATCAAACAGGGTCGCCAAGTGGTCAGACTTATCCTAACCATGAGAGGATCTGTCTTGTAAAATGGGGAGGGCGCCGTGCAAATTAGCTTGATAAGACTAATGAATCAGATCTCCAGAAAGGATAATCTCCTTAAAAGATCAAAAATCAGCTTTTAAGCCTGATATTACTCAATCCTTGAGATTGACCTTAAAGATTGAGAATTCAAACTCATGGAATTCAATGATATCTAAACTCGATCTTGAACGAGAAAATATTTTGATCAAATTATAAACCGATTTGTTTTCTGAAAACACATTTTCAATGCGTTCATTACCATTGAACGTAAAATCCTAGGAATTCACCTGGAATTCATTAGGTCACCTGAACCAAATCGGGTGTCAACCGTAAGAACGGTGGTTGCATAGCATGGTCGAAGACAGGACCTTGTGCCAGACCGAAAAAAAATTATAGGATAATCTTTACTATTGCTCCTACAAAGGATAGTAATTGCGTCCGACACGTTATAGACCATAATTAAATGCATGTCATTAGACATTGCCTTAACAGTTTCTTGTTCATCGCTTTCCTTTACAACCAGGACGGTAGTTTGCCGAAAGGTAATATACGGGACAAGTGAACTGGACGTGTTGCTTTCCTAATACAAGGTTAGCAAGTGGGTAACACAAAACCACAAGTGTTGAGCTAAAATTTTCAAATCTGAAACCCACACAACCCATAAAAATATTTTGCAAACACCGGTGAAGGGTTATTCCGGAAAACTTGTCTGGGGTAGATTGAATTTTCAAAAGATCAAATGTTTTCATAAAGATCCAATTTTCTAACGGATCTAAATTTTCATAGTCATGTGGGACTGAAAACCGCCTTTCAAATGTGCACTTTGCTTTGGAAACCGAAAGTAAATCGGCTATTTGATTGCAAGTGTCGTTGACCTAAACCCGAGGCAACTGTGGATGACACACCCACCTTTAACCATGGTTCTATCGTTACTATCATTGTTTATACCACCATATCAAAATCACTAATGTACAAAGTGTGATGAATAAAAAAGTAATTCATGTATGTTTTTATTTCAAGTTCTGTATTGCTTGAGGATAAGCAACGTTCAAGTGTGGGGATATTTGATAGTGCTCCAAATGAACATATATTTAGTAGCAATATCCTCTCAATATGTAAATTATTTAGTTGTAATTGTCCTATTTTAAGTTGTAATCGTTTATATTAAATAAGTGCGAAGACAAAAGGCGAAAACGACGATTTGAAGACGCAAATGACCAAAAAGCTCAAATGTACAAGATACAATCCAAGTGGTTCAAATTATTGATGAAGAACGTCTAAAAAAGATAAGAGTACAAGTTACAAAACGCAAAGTACAAGATATTAAATTGTACGCAAGGACGTTCGAAAATCCGGAACCAGGACATGAGTCAACTATTAACGCCCGACGCAACGGACTAAAAATTACAAGTCTACTATGCACAAGAATATAATATAATATATAAATAATTATATTAATTATTTATATTTTATATTTATATATATAAAACGTCGGCAAAGAAGATCCAAAGGGGTGTGAGTTGTATTCCATATCCCAGCGACTCGCGGAGTTCTCAGGCACAAAGTGCCGCGACTCGCGGAGCACAGAAATTTCAGAATCCCTATAAAAGGTCACGAATTCTGCCGAGTTTAATAACATAATAATAATAATACTCCATAAGATAATAAATAAATAAATATATAATATATATATATATATATATATATATATATATATATATATATATAGTATAGATTAGTGTTATATTAGATTAGTTTGGGTTATGTAAAGGTTATTTTACGGGTTTTTGAAGTCGAAATTCTGTCCGTGTAACACTACGCGATAAATACTCAATGTAAGTTATGTTCTCCTTTTTAAATTAATGTCTCGTAACTAAGTTATTATTATGCTTATTTGAGCCGAAGTAATCATGATGTTGGGCTAATTACTAAAATTGGGTAATTGGACTTTGTACCATAATTGGGGTTTGGACAAAAGAACGACACTTGTGGAAATTAGACTATGAGCTATTAATGGGCTTTATATTTGTTTAACTAAATGATAGTTTGTTAATGTTAATATAAAGATTTACAATTGGGCGTCCCTATATATTACCATATACACTCGATCGGACATGATGGGCGGGGTATTTATATGTACGAATAATCGTTCATTTAACCGGACACGGGAATGGATTAATAGCCACTAGAATAATTAAAACAGGGGTGAAATTATGTACAAAGGACACTTGGTATAATTGATAACAAAATATTAAAACCTTGGGTTACACTCAGTCGACATCCTGGTGTAATTATTAAACAAAGTATTAAAATCTTGTTACAGTTTAAATCCCCAATTAGTTGGAATATTTAACTTCGGGTATAAGGATAATTTGACGAGGGCACTCGCATTTTATATTTATGACCGATGGACTGTTATGGACAAAAACCAGACGGACATATTAAATAATCCAGGACAAAGGACAATTAACCCATGGGCATAAAACTAAAATCAACACGTCAACCATCATGGTTACGGAAGTTTAAATAAGCATAATATATTTTATTTCATTTTTTTTCTCGTACTTTTATTTATTGTCATTTTAATTATTGTTATTTATTTTATTGTTATTTAAATATCATCATTTACTATACGCTTCGCTTAAAATATAAATCGACAAACCGGTCATTAAACGGTAAACCCCCTTTTATATATTATTATATATAATTATATATATTTTGTACAAATATAGTTGTTTAAAAATATAGTGTGCAATAAGCCCGCTCCCTGTGGAACGAACCGGACTTACTAAAAACTATACTACTCTACGATTAGGTACACTGCCTATAGTGTTGTAGCAAGGTTTAGGTATATCCATTTTGTAAATAAATAATTAAAACTTGTGTAATTTGTAACGTATTTCGTAGTAAAATATAGTACTATCACGTACCCCTCCGCTACCACATCAGGAATAAAAGCTGTTTGACTATGGTTGACCACCAAATCCAGACCTTCTTTAATTCTATTTGTTAGGATTTTACTTATACATTTGTATAAGACATTGCAGCACGAAATTGGTCTGAAATCTGACACCTTATTTGGTGTATCTATTTTTCGGATTAAAGCAATAAGAGTAGCATTCAATTCTCCAAGTAATTTACCAGTATCAAAAAACTCTTTAACTGCACTGCATATTTCATCACCAATAACAGGCCAGGCTTTCTGAAAGAAACAAGAGGTATACCCATCAGGCCCAGATGCTTTATTGATATCAATATCAAAGATAGCTGCTTTTATCTCAGAATTTGAAACTTCCATAACCATTTTACTTGCAGTATCTTCAGGAATTTTATTAGTAAAAATGTCACCCAACTCATTTAAAGGTGTTACAGTGGTGGCTTTCCCCAAAAACTCCTTAAAATGCTTTACACATTGAGCTGCAACCTGATCATCATAATACCTTGTGCCTTGTTCATCACATATACTATCCACTCTATACTTCTGTAGCCTTTTCTTAAGAACACTATGGAAGTATTTAGTGTTTTTGTCTCCATTATTGAGCCAATTTATCTTTACTTTTTGTTGGAACAGCCTAAACTCATCTAATTTGGCATTCTCATATTCCTCCAAGCACTGTTTAGCTTTAACCCTAATGTCATTATCATAAGGGTTGTCATCCACCTCCTGTTGAACCCCTTTAAGCTTATTTTTCAAGATATCAACTTTAGAATGAAGATTACCATTACTCCAATTCAACATTTTTGACCCTTTTTCAGATTCTTTAACTTCCTTACAACACTGAACATAGCATAACCATTGACTGCTTTTGACCATTCTTCTTTAACAATATCAAGAAACTCATCCTTGTAGGCTATGTAATTCATGAACCTGGATGACTTCTTCACAATATTCACACTTTTTGTAATGCCTATAATAGCAGGATTATGATCTGAGATTATATAAGGCAGAAAAATACCATGAGCATTAGGGAAACAGCTTATAAAGGTATCATTCACAAGTATTCTGTCCAGCTTTTTGAGCACACTACATCTTGGATTTTTAAGAGATTTAGTCCATGTGTAATGAAAATCTGTGCTCCCACGATCATCTATTTCAATAGATTCAATACAATCATTAAACTCAATCATATCCTCAGTAAAAAAAGATCCTCCAGCTGTATGTTCATCCAGTCTCCTTGTCACATTAAAATCACCAAATATAACCCAAGGCTTATCCTTTGTAATTAGACTTTGAATGCCTAACTCCTTCCATAATAACCTTCTAGCTTTCCCAGTATTCTTTGCATAAACAATAGTACCATACCAATTCACTTGTAGATTCCTCAATTCAAACAAGCAAAATATACTTTGACTATCATGAAACATGGGAGTTACCTTCACAATTCTATCATTCCAGCCTAACATTATCCTGCAGCTATTAGCACTATGACTGATACTAGATACCCACTCCCAATTTTTGAAAACATTATTGCCTATACTGCCAATATTTCTAGGTTTAAGGTGAGTTTCAAGCACTGCACATATGCGTAACTTCTCATCCTTAATAAGATTCTTAACTTCATCTTGCTTATCCATATTACTCATGCCCCTTATATTCCAGCTAGCCATCTTTATATTCATATTAACTTTTTGGTATATGAGGAACAACATCAAAGTAATACACTGGGGTTACCCCCTTCCATAACATTGTCACTAATGTGTACACCATTAGATTCATCATATACATCTTCAATATCTTCTTCTATATCATCATACATGCTTATGCCTTTCTTATCAAACTTATCCTTTTGAATTTGATAGTATATTCTCAAATCATAGCTCCACCCTTTAACATCTTCTTCAGTGAGCTCTTTTCCACTTTTAATGATCTTATCAACTTTCAGCCTAGAATCAACCAAAATTTCATTCACATCATCTTCTTGATCAGAAAGAACTGCTTACTTGTTTGCACTATTCTGAAAATTCTTAGCATTCTGTTCACTAAGTTTCCATTTATTGTTATTTTTTGCAACAACTTTACCATTCTGATTCTTATTGTTCTGTTTCTTTTCTTTGGCCTGATTTCTATTTCCTACTTTAACAAAACCCTCCTCATCCACAACCTCCTTTTGTTTCTTCATCACCTCACATTCTTTATCTGTTCTTGGTCTAACCTTACACTCATCATGAGTATGCCCAAAAACTGCACAGTGAGAACAGAGTTTAGGTTTCCATGTATACTCCACTTTCACTTCCTTAACAAACTTGACTTTCTGATTCTTATCCTTATACTGGATATCCACTTTATTCACAAAATTCTTAGCTGCCTCTATTTCTACTAGCACTCTGGCATAACCAGCTCTACCAGACCCTTCATGACACATTTTTGCAGTAGTATTATCCATAATTAGAGGATTACCTAGTCTACTAGCTAGGGTACTTATCTCTTTTCCACACCATGCTTCCAAAGGTAAATTTGACAGTTTTACCCACACTGGAAGCTTACTAGGATCCACTTTCTCAACTATAACATCAGGACTCCATTTATTCACAATCAAAGGTTTCCCATTAACCATCCATGGACTTTGATCTATGACTCTGTTCATACCTTCCTCATTATCAAACTTGAAATAACAGATTTGGTTACTGTCCATTATGATATCTTTTAATCCTAGTTTGCTCTACATTCTTCTAAGGTTATAGTTCATAACACTGTAAGCCATATCACAACCAACAAAGTAACCACAAGCAGTAAGGTTCCATTTCTGGCTCCCTTCACTCACCAAATCCTCATCAAAAATTACATATTCATTACCATCAGAATCAACAGAACTAGGAATGAAATTCAATTTTCTGTTCATATTACTACTATTGTTATTGACTGCAGTAGCATATGATACATTTACCTTAGGTGAATCAACAGTAGGAACAATTGAAACATGCACATCAATCGTATCAATACTCTTATCAGCATTATCAGATCTACTGCTTGAAGCAACAGCAGTATTATTCGTACTTACAGAAATTGGGGGAAATTCCTTATCTGATACAATATCTGGTTTACGCGTAATCTGAACTTCATTGAGGATATCCTGTAACACCCCATTTTCCTGTGTATGATATATATAGGCATATTGTGTATGTACGACTAGCGTATGAAGGATTTGTTACATGTTCGTGTTTTAAAGTTCATACATGCGAGAAGTGATCAGGCCACGGCTAATGTTTTGGAGCGGAGCTGCCAGTCGATGCGCGACAATTAACTAGAATCAGAATCAGGAGGCATGGTAAGATAGGCACCAGACCACGGCCAGAGTCGCGGCGCGAGAATCTGGGCCGCGGCGCGGCAATTCAAGTGATTTAGTTTCAGGAGACAAGAAAAATAGGCCCCAGATCGAGCCAATCCTTGCGGCGCGGCTAGTAGGTGTCGCGGCGCGACATAACAGGCGAACTGGTACCAGACTTTTGTAATATTAAATAAGGTTCAAGGTCATTTTGGTCATTTCGCGTGTGATCCAGATTGGGATCTTAAATCCCATCCATCCATTTCATTTCCTTTTATCTTTTTCTTTTTCTTCTTCATTTTCTCTCAAAAACTCAAACACCCCAATTGATTCAAAGGGATTTTTGGAAAGGAAGAAGCGGGTTTTGATCGAAAGCGTAAGAGACAAGTTTGTTCTCCTCGTTCTTAGCTACAAGGTGATACTAGCAGTAAGCTCTAACTCCGAATTTCATTTTTGTGTTCATCATTCAAATTTGGTGCTTTTGGCTTGTATGTTCATAGATGGAACCCATTTAGTTGTTAATTAAAGATTAACACCAAGATTCGGGTTTATTGTTGTTATTGGCGGGTTTTGGGTTTGGTGAACAAGTGTAAGTTTGTAAGACTTGCAAATGAGTGTAATCACTAGTATTTAGTGATTATTGATGTATTGGAGGCCATTAGGGTTCTTGTTGTTGACCAATTTTGAAATGGGTCAAAATTAGGGTTTAGGTGTCAATTTGGGCAAGATTGGTGTTTAACACTTGTGTTTGGGTTTAATTGGCGTATTAGGACCATTGTCACTATTGTTAAGTGATTATTGGTTAGTTTGGGCGCGGTTTGAGCTTGGAAGTGCAATTGGGTCGAAATTTGCACTAGTTGTTGGTTTGGGTTGGTTTGTAAATCCACCCTAATCGTGTTATTTGCTATGTGATAATGGAATAGGTACATTCCATTGGCATTTGCGGACTTTGGTTTGGCATCCATCAAGACTTCAAGGTGAGTGTAAATTTACTATGCACATGTGTATGTGTAAAATGGATGCGTGTGTGTAGGGTGACCCTTGTTCGGGTTTACTCTATGTTCGTGTAGGAGAATGGACCTTGTGCTTCGGGTTCATGTGATACGCTTATGCGTTGTGGGTTTTTACCCTTGGTGTTGTAAATTAGCTAGCGTTTTGGATAACCCTTTTGGCAATGGGTTGCTAGCATTTGTTGTTGAGGAAATGAATCTCGATTAGTGTGGATTCATGATGACTCGGGTTGTTTCGGTCATCTTGGTGATGAGGTGGTGAATTTTGGGTTGTGCGAATTCACTAAGGCTCGGGTAGTTCGGCCAACCTCGATTGTAGATGTGACGACCCGAAAATTTCCGACTAAATTTAAACTTTATCTTTATATTATTCTAACACGATAAGCAATGTTTGTTAAGTTAAACCTTAAGGATTTTAAACTATGTTTATACATTCATTTAAACCTCGACCAAATTCCAATGATTCACTAACCATTAAATGAACATATATGAATATGTATGTATATGTGTATATGTTATAAATTGAAAATGTCAACAAAGTATTTAAACGTATAATGCTTTATATGAACGTATTTGTTTCAATATGATTATCGACGAAATTAAAAAAAATATATTAAATGATTGAATTATCAGAAACATTGAATTATGATTACAAGTCTCTGTTGAGAGGTCCACTATAATTTGAGAAAATCTATTCCTCTTAACGATATTCGGAATAATTTGTAAAGCTATTTATAAATAAAAATAAAAAGTGTCATTTACGAAAGTTAGACAAAAGCTAGTGGAAAATTGGTTTTCATAATATTCTATTAATCTATTTTCAAACGTACAAAAACATTTTCAGTTTAAAAGAACTTTATTATTAAAACGTATATAACTTTTATAAATATCTAGAATCACTTTTGACAACTCATTACTTAACCAGTATAATAAATATAACGATATTTATATTTTATTTCATTAAAAATATATAACGATTTAAATTAATATTATATATATTTATACGCGTATTATACATACATAGTTTTTATACTTTTACTATACTTTAACTTTACCTTTACTTTACTTTTACTTTACTTTAACTTTAATAATTCACTTTAATAATTCATACTTTAATAATTCACTTTAATAATTCATACTTTAATAATTCACTTTAATAATTCATACTTTAATAATTCACTTTAATAATTCAAAAATCTATTATAAATAGAATTCAATAGGTTTCATTATTTCATAGAATCATTATTTCATAGAAACTTGAAAATATATTTCTCTAAACTCTCTCAATCGATATATATATATATATATATATATATATATATATATATATATATATATATATATATATATATATATATATATATATATATATATATATATATATATATATATATTTGCTCTGTATTATTTCAAGATATTATTAGTATACATAAAATATTACGACGGAGTGATGTTCGAGTTATTTCAAAATAGTTTTTTGAATGAGTCGAAGCTAAGGAAATTATGGGTTATAGCTATGGAGGTGATGGGTATGGTTCATGGGTATGCTCGTGAGGTCAATCTAGTGTTTATCATCTCCGTTGCGTCTACGTACTTTCCTGCAATATTGAATCTCAATATTGATACGTGAGCACTCATAACTTAACTTTTATATATCAATAGTGTATCTCTGACTAGTGCTCGAGTATATAGGATTATGCATGCTTGTACATTTGATATTGTCCTTAGATAGGTTTGTTGAATCCTGAATTAGATACATATGCTACTGAGATAGGGTATATGATATGCATGTCATTGGAAAGCTAGCGAAAAATTAAGAACTTTTTATTTAGATATCGAATGGTTTCGATGAACGGATTAGAAGTTATAGTCAACTGAATTTTAGTATTATTGTTAAAATGATTATTATTACTATCGTCGTTATTATTTTAATAGAAATATCATTGTTATTATAAAATATCATTATTACTATTATGTTAGTATTATCATTTTATCATAATACCATTTTTAGTAAATATAAATATTGTTATAGAATAATAATAATTATTATTACAAAATAATACAACTTTTACTTATTATTATTATGATCAATATTATTTTATCAAATAAATAGGGGATACAAAGATATTTTTCACCACGCGTAATATAATTACATTAATAATACTTACCACTATAGTTTTACGATATTAAGTGAACTTTATAAATTTTACTACTTAAGATATATAAAAGTATATATTATATATAAACGTTAATATAAATTTTTATTAATAAATGACTTTTATTATTATAAAATCTAATAAATATATTTAAATATATAAAACGACTATAGTTAAGTTATATAATAAACACGTATAAATTTTAGAAGTCATTTTGGGTCAAGTTGACTTTTGTTGACTTTTGCATATTAGTCTCGAGCATTAGGATTGTGGTACACTATGACTTGACCAAAAATTGTTAGACAAATATTGAACAACATATAAATATATATAATTAATATAGGTTCGTGAATCCGAGGCCAACCTTGCACTTGTTAAATGACATTATATGTATTTTTACTACGAAATACAGTATGGTGAGTTTTCATAGCTCCCTTTTTAAATGCTTTTGCATTATATATTTTTGGGCTGAGAATACATGCATATTTTATAACTGTTTTATGAAATAGGCACAAGTACTAAAACTAATTCTACGTGGGTTTAAACCAGAAATATCCCCTTAGCTTGGTAACTATAACTACTGGTGTATGACTGGTAGGCGCGAATCCTAAAGATAGATATATTGGGCCTGACAAACCTCATCCTGACTATGGGATGCTTTAGTACTTCGAGGTTTATATAACACACCTGATTCGGTGTACTTTCAGAGGGTAAAACATGAACGTTAAGGCTTGTTACCGAGTGCCTACAAATTATAGAATACTTTTATACACTTGCGAGTGTACATATATTTATAAACGAAAATCTTGTGGTTTATTAATATATTGAAATGATTGTTATGATAAACCTATGAACTCACCAACCTTTTGGTTGACACTTTAAAGCATGTTTATTCTCAGGTATTAAAGAAATCTTCCGCTGTGCATTAGCTCATTTTAAGGATATTACTTGGAGTCATTCATAGCATATTTTGAAAGACTTTGCATTCGAGTCATTGAGTTCATCAAGATTATTATTATGTCAATTATAGTTGGATATATTATCAAATGGTGTGCATGCTGTCAACTTTCGTTGTAAAGAAAGTTTGTCTTTTAAAAACGAATGCAATGTTTGTAAAATGTATCATATAGAGGTCAAATACCTCGCGATGTAATCAACTATTGTGAATCGTTTATAATATATATGAACGGGTCTTTTCAGTTGGTATCAGAGCGGTGGTCTTAGCGAACCAGGTCTGCATTAGTGTG
Organism: Rutidosis leptorrhynchoides; assembly: GCF_046630445.1. Classification (NCBI taxonomy): domain Eukaryota; kingdom Viridiplantae; phylum Streptophyta; class Magnoliopsida; order Asterales; family Asteraceae; genus Rutidosis; species Rutidosis leptorrhynchoides. Next base: position 133,567,060 of record NC_092339.1, read on the forward strand.
TCTAACTGATAGTCGTTAGGATGCATTAGTGAGCCTGGACTTCGACCGTGTCTGCATGTCAAAAGTTTTGCTTATCATTTTTGTCGGAATTGCCTGCTTATCATTCTTAGTCTAGACACGTCTTACTGCATTGATTTCATAAATAGTGTATAGACAAAATACATATCTTAGCGTATCTGCTAATCCATATCTTAGCGTATCTGTTACTGTAAACTTTGCCTGACATATCACGTAAATTCCTCCGTAATCTACGAAATCTTTTGCGCTATATATATAGATATTCTATGTAATTAGAATACCACCCGATAGCTGAAAAATCATTTCATATCGAAAAATCCTTTATTCAATCGAACGTAATGGAATTCGTCATTAGTTCAAGTCCCTCGAATTCCGATATGGAATCCCATTCAAGCTCCGAAAGCAGTGTGACCGGAATGGATCAACCAATTAGCCATCATCTATTCTAGATGAATTGGGGATAGGTTCGTAGCCTCCTCAATAATTGGAGACAAGAAGAAGGTGATCCCTTCCATCCACCACATTGCCCTCTTGGCGATGAACCTGAAGCACTTACCGGCGAACCGGTCCGAAACACCATTTTCTCTCTCATTTCCAGAGTATCTCGTCACGATTATATACTACATTAAATTCTAGATTTTATTTATTCACTCGTCCGAACCGACAATCACCCTGGTGTAATAGAAGAAGTCAACGAGCTTCGCACTCGAGTAGTGGCTTTAGAGAATATGGTGCAAGGGTTACAAACACCAACAAATAACGAAGTATTAATTCATAATTTCAATTTTATTGAATAAATACTCCGTAAAAGTTATGTAATTTCTAAAGTCTTTAGGGATTATTCAGTTCTAGTTTCAACCGTAAATCAAATGAGTTTAATTTAATATTAACTCATTAAATCAATGTTACATCTGAAGAAAATATGCACATATATATTTTCATAAAGACTGTAATAATATTCTGTTGTACAAAATATTAATTGTGAAAATTTTTTTAACGGGTAGGTAATACCCGAGAGATATATAAATTCAAAATTAATATGTTACATTTTTCGAATCTGATTAAGCAAATCATCAACTATACTCCCAAAATCTCACAACAATATACATTCTTGTATAGTAATCAAAACAACCATTCTCACCCAAATTTGATTACGCATTCTGATTTTGACAAATCAAAATCCAAGTCATGATTTAACAGAAGACATCACTCTTAGATTCCTACATCTTTCAAAGCTATACTTTGGCTTCAAAACTGTGTTAGAACATCAGATGTATATTAACGATTACAAACTGTGTTCAAACTCTCCGAAGTTTTCGAAGACACTTCAAACAATGAACAATCGAGATGATGATCCAACCACATATTACCCACATTTATGTACCTAAAAAGCTCTCGAAGCCAAAGTCATAGTTCGACGCGTATCCGTGTCAGACCCTTTGGCATTTATTAGCTAAAATGACTTTTCAATTCCTTTTCAAAGTAGACAGTTTTGTCACAGCTCCAGCAAGTCAACTTCGACTTTTCAGTCGGACTAGTCTTATTATAACCTCGATAGATACGTTGCCCTTTCGTCATCGTTACTGGGGACCTTTCATATCTCGCCACCTTAGCAATAAACTTACCAACAACTTCAATTATCTTTGACTTTTCGAAAAATCATTATATTTATTGAAATCACATCATTTACTCATTCGCATCTTGTAACGAGAATTGTCATACGAAACATCGAAAAACAGTAACCAGTATTTTGAAATCTCGCAGCATGTCTACGCCAACAGTTATATGTGTACGTAAAACGTCTATCTCCTGGACTTACATACTTTGAATGTGAAGTTCTGAAAAATATTTTGAACTGCAAACTAGTTCTTGAAATGCTGACGAAGCATCAAAAACTGTAAACGATCTTAACAGTAAAAAAGTTTGATGACAAAGAATAGTAAGGTGGTAAAGCTGAGAAAAAGAGAAGGTTTGGAACTGGAAAACGGATTGAACAGACTATGAAGGAGGCTGTGGACAAATCACAAAGACTAAATCTGCCTTCAAAGAATCCAAATGATTCAGTGCCTGCTAAAGTCATTAACGAATACCTTACTCTTTATCTGAAGTCATTTATCTCTTTGCGCTATCAGTGTTACATCATATAAGAAACTATTAGTTTCTATATTCTATAAACTTTCGAGTTTAAATTATGAATGTTTTGAAGTAGTGTTGGGAACTGAAGCATGAGTTAGTATAATATAATGACACTTGATCAACGTGATTATATTACAGTAATTCATGCTGAGTTTCTAATGGGACATGACGATTCACAGACCATGTCGTCATCATGTTCCATGTTACACGACTCTTGTATTCTATTTAATCTCTAAAAATATCAAGAATATATTTTCTTGATGATTCGGTCTTTTCAGGGTATTCTGGTAAATTAATAATCAAGATTGTGCCATTACCATTTCCTTCTTAGAACATTAACTATGTTCATTCTGAAATTCATATCTGCGAATACTGGACCATTACAAACGTTGCTTAATTGCAAGAAGAAGAAACGAAAGGACAAAACTCCAAAATAGAAATTGGAGTATAAATCGTAGCAAATAGAAGGGAGCATTAACTATGGATGTCAATGATTATAGAAGACAAAAGCAGGGGCTTTGAAATATAAGGGAAGATATAAAACCCAACAACCACCCAAAAATTATAAACCGTATATATCGATGCATATAGCAATATAAAGACACGGAAGAACTAAAAACACTATAAAACCGAGAGTATAGTAGAAGTAAATAGATTCTTCCGGAGGCAGATGAAAAAGAAAAACGACAGATATGAAAGTGAGGAGTATATCGAGAATCAGTACTAGATGAAGCATATTGACAAATACTTTAAAATATGAGTTGAGGGAGAAAGAATAGAAGGTGTGAGTTGTAAGAAAATGAAGGAGGTGGATTTATAATGAAATACCTGACAGAGAAATCAAGATGGATTATCGTATTAATTCGAAGAGAATCATAATCTCCTTAATCACCGAAGCATCAAATCCAACATAGATTACAAAGATTTTCTTTAAATTCGGAGATCAATTGTGATGATGTCAAAAGATATGACGAATCACTATAATCTTATTTCCTTCATTTATGATAACTTCCCTCATACGCTTCGAGTAATCGAATTATTTTATCCATACTTCTTAGACATGATAAAACTTCATAATCGTTATGTCATAATATCATTCTCATTGTTAGCCATAACGACCTCTATCAAATTTCGGGGATGAAATTTCTTTAACGGGTAGGTACTGTGACGACCCGAAAATTTCTGACTAAATTTAAACTTTATCTTTATATTATTCTGACACGATAAGCAATGTTTGTTAAGTTAAACCTCAAGGATTTTAAACTATGTTTATACATTCATTTAAACCTCGACCAAATTCCAATGATTCACGAACCATTAAATGAACATATATGAATATGTATGTATATGTGTATATGTTATAAATTGAAAATGTCAACAAAGTATTTAAACGTATAATGCTTTATATGAACGTATTTGTTTCAATATGATTATCGACAAAATTAAAAAAAAAATATATTAAATGATTGAATTATCAGAAACATTGAATTATGATTACAAGCCTCTGTTGAGAGGTCCACTATGATTTGAGAAAATCTATTCCTCTTAACGATATTGGGAATAATTTGTAAAGCTATTTATAAATAAAAATAAAAAGTGTCATTTACGAAAGTTAGACAAAAGCTAGTGGAAAATTGGTTTCCATAATATTCTATTAATCTATTTTCAAACGTACAAAAACATTTTCAGTTTAAAAAGAACTTTATTATTAAAACGTATATAACTTTTATAAATATCTAGAATCACTTTTGACAACTCATTACTTAACCAGTATAATAAATATAAGGATATTTATATTTTATTTCATTAAAAATATATAACGATTTAAATTAATATTATATATATTTATACGCGTATTATACATACATAGTTTTTATACTTTTACTATACTTTAACTTTACCTTTACTTTACTTTTACTTTACTTTAACTTTAATAATTCATACTTTAATAATTCACTTTAATAATTCACTTTAATAATTCATACTTTAATAATTCACTTTAATAATTCAAAAATCTATTATAAATAGAATTCAATAGGTTTCATTATTTCATAAAAACTTGAAAATATATTTCTCTAAACTCTCTCAATCGATTTACATATACATATATATATATATATATATATATATATATATATATATATATATATATATATATATATATATATATATATATATATATATATATATATATATATATATATATATATATATATATATATTTGCTCTGTATTATTTCAAGATATTATTAGTATACATAAAATATTACGACGGAGTGATGTTCGAGTGATTTCAAAATAGTTTTTTGAATGAGTCGAAGCTAAGGAAATTATGGGTTATAGCTATGGAGGTGATGGGTATGGTTCATGGGTATGCTCGTGAGGTCAATCTAGTGTTTATCATCTCCGTTGCGTCTACGTACTTTCCTGCAATATTGAATCTCAATATTGATACGTGAGCACTCATAACTTAACTTTTATATATCAATAGTGTATCCCTGACTAGTGCTCGAGTGTAAGACCCGAATATTTATTTTGTATACTTGTTTATAAAAGACATATGAGATTGGGCTTCGTTTAATATTTATATGGAATTAATATGCAAAGGAATCTGGTTCAGCTGTGTTGCGCGTCGCGCAGGGTTGGGGCGCGCCGCGCTGATTGCTGCTGACAGAACCCTCTTTATTTTTAATTGCTTTAATGAGGGGTAAAAGGTTAAAATCACATGGGGCCGGATTTGTGAGGCTTATGAGCTAGTTTGGATCAGTTTTGGATCCCATTCACATCCACTCATCATCTTCATCCATTCTTAGAGAGAGAGAGAGAGAGGCTTAGAGAGAGATTGAAGGTTCTGGCGAGGAAGAAGCTCGAATCGTTCAAAGTCTCGGGTTTTAAAGTTGTTCTCCTCGTTCCTAGCTACGTTGTGGTGGTATTGGTAAGCTCAAACTCCGAATTTCATTTGTTTAACTTGATATTCAATTTAGAGTTTTGAGTTAATTTGTTGAGTAACCCACTTAGGTGATGAAATGGGTTTATGGTGACTAGTTATTCTTGTCACTTGGCGGGTTTTGGGTTGGATGACGTTTTGGCCTTGATTAGGCTTTGGTTTGGAGTTTAATCACTTGGATTAGTGATTATGGAAGTATTGGAACCCATTTAGGGTAATTTGGGTGACTAATTGTGACTTTGGTTCAAATTAGGTTTTGGTGGTAATTATGACCCGATTGGCGAATTAATGAGGTTTATAAACTTAAAATGGATTAAGTTGAAGTATTAAACCGAGTTAATTGTGTTTTGATGTCAAACTTGTAAAGGATGAGATTTTGACCTTTATGGGTCAAAATTAGGGTTTAAGTGTCAAAATGGGTATGACACGTGTTTAACACTTGAGTTCGGGTTTATTTAGCATATTATGACCATTCTCACTTGTGTTAGTGATTATTGGTTAGTTCGGATACGGTTTGTGCTTGGAAGTGCATTTGGGTCGAAATTGCACTAAGGGTCGAATTGGGTGGTTTGTAAATCCATCCTAATTGTGTTGTGATATTTGTGATAATGGAATAGGTACTTTCCATTGACGAGTTGCGGATTACTTGGAAGCACTCTTCAAGACTTCAAGGTGAGTGATATTATCCTATGTACATATGTATGTGTAGGATGGGTGCGGGTCGGGTGGAGTGATTCTCGGCTATAGAGCTCACTTCACATGTAGGTGGACTTGATGGACTTTTGTATAAGTCCAATTGGCACGGTTGTGCGTTTGGTTGACCATCTTTGGCGAAGTACACGTTCGTGTGTACATTATCACACGTGATTGTGATTTGGATGTTGTAGCCCCGATGTGGTGGATTTTATAATCCCGTGACCGTGGGTTTGAGTTGGAGATGTGAATCGCGTGTGGTTTCGAATTCACGATGACGCATGTGGTTTCGGTCATCTTATCAAATGAATCTCGTGTAGTTCGGATTCATGGTGACTCGTGTAGTTCGGTCATCTTATTGAGGTAGTAATCTCGTGTGGTTTCGGATTACTAAGGCTCGTGTAGTTCGGCCAACCTCGATGTTGTGAAGATAGTAATCTCGTGTGGTTTCGGATTACTAAGGCTCGTGTAGTTCGGCCAATCTTCATTGTGGTATTTGGTTCTCGGTATTGGGTTAAGGTGTTAACCTTGTTCATTTATATTGTTATGTATTAATGTATTGTTGTGTTGTAGCTAACCCTCCGGGTGTAGCTATTTGGCGTTGTTCACATCGTCGTTGGTGAACTTATATTGTTGTTGTATCTTTAGCTCGTTGCTTAGAGATCGTACGGTATGCTTAGTGTAGTACCTTATATATGGATGCCTCGGTATGCGGTATTTGTTATTTTGTGGCGTGTCCATTTTATACATATATATGTATGTAGTATATTATCATTCACTAAGCGTTAGCTTACCCTCTCGTTGTTGACTCTTTTTATAGATTACATGCGGATGGTGGCTCGGGTAAGCGCGAGGATTAGAGGACTTGCATAGTTTGCGTAGAAGGCTTGCTTTTGTATTTATTAGGATTGGGTAGCGTATCCCCAATCGCCATGCTCGGCTTTGTTTTGTATTAAAAGTCTTATGGTCGAAAATTGTATTTTGGTACTTAAGGGGTAATTTGGGTCAATGTGGGCCCCGCTTCGTAAACATAATTTTATTAATAGAACGTGCTAGTTTTTATATATGGAACATGGGGTTAAAAGCGTTACGCCTAAATATGTCGGGAACTAGTCAAACATTTTCGCATTTAAAGACTTTCCGGACTGTAGTGACCCGAACTTTTCCATGTTTATATATATTAATTGAGATTGATATTTACATGATTAAATGTTTCCAACATGTTAAGCAATCAAACTTGTTAAGACTTGATTAATTGAAATATGTTTCATATAGACAATTGACCACCCAAGTTGACCGGTGATTCACGAACGTTAAAACTTGTAAAAACTATATGATGACATATATATGGATATATATATAGTTAACATGATACTATGATAAGTAAACATATCATTAAGTATATTAACAATGAACTACATATGTAAAAACAAGACTACTAATTTAATGATTTTTAAACGAGACATATATGTAACGATTATCGTTGTAAAGACATTTAATGTATATATATCATATTAAGAGATATTCATACATGATAATATCATGATAATATAATAATTTAAAATCTCATTTGATATTATAAACATTGGGTTAACAACATTTAACAAGATCGTTAACCTAAAGGTTTCAAAACAACACTTACATGTAACGACTAACGATGACTTAACGACTCAGTTAAAATGTATATACATGTAGTGTTTTAATATGTATTTATACACTTTTGAAAGACTTCAATAAACTTATCAAAATACTTCTACTTAACAAAAATGCTTACAATTACATCCTCGTTCAGTTTCATCAACAATTCTACTCGTATGCACCCGTATTCGTACTCGTACAATACACAGCTTTTAGATGTATGTACTATTGGTATATACACTCCAATGATCAGCTCTTAGCAGCCCATGTGAGTCACCTAACACATGTGGGAACCATCATTTGGCAACTAGCATGAAATATCTCATAAAATTACAAAAATATGAGTAATCATTCATGACTTATTTACATGAAAACAAAATTACATATCCTTTATATCTAATCCATACACCAACGACCAAAAACACCTACAAACACTTTTATTCTTCAATTTTCTTCATCTAATTGATCTCTCTCAAGTTCTATCTTCAAGTTCTAAGTGTTCTTCATAAATTCCAAAAGTTCTAGTTTCATAAAATCAATAATACTTTCAAGTTTACTAGCTCACTTCCAATCTTGTAAGGTGATCATCCAACCTCAAGAAATCTTTGTTTCTTACAGTAGGTTATCATTCTAATACAAGGTAATAATCATATTCAAACTTTGGTTCAATTTCTATAACTATAACAATCTTATTTCAAGTGATGATCTTACTTGAACTTGTTTTCGTGTCATGATTCTGCTTCAAGAACTTCGAGCCATCCAAGGATCCATTGAAGCTAGATCCATTTTTCTCTTTTCCAGTAGGTTTATCCAAGGAACTTAAGGTAGTAATGATGTTCATAACATCATTCGATTCATACATATAAAGCTATCTTATTCGAAGGTTTAAACTTGTAATCACTAGAACATAGTTTAGTTAATTCTAAACTTGTTCGCAAACAAAAGTTAATCCTTCTAACTTGACTTTTAAAATCAACTAAACACATGTTCTATATCTATATGATATGCTAACTTAATGATTTAATACCTGGAAACACGAAAAACACCGTAAAACCGGATTTACGCCGTCGTAGTAACACCGCGGACTGTTTTGGGTTAGTTAATTAAAAACTATGATAAACTTTGATTTAAAAGTTGTTATTCTGAGAAAATGATTTTTATTATGAACATGAAACTATATCCAAAAATTATGGTTAAACTCAAAGTGGAAGTATGTTTTCTAAAATGGTCATCTAGACGTCGTTCTTTCGACTGAAATGACTACCTTTACAAAAACGACTTGTAACTTATTTTTCCGACTATAAACCTATACTTTTTCTGTTTAGATTCATAAAATATAGTTCAATATGAAACCATAGCAATTTGATTCACTCAAAACGGATTTAAAATGAAGAAGTTATGGGTAAAACAAGATTGGATAATTTTTCTCATTTTAGCTACGTGAAAATTGGTAACAAATCTATTCCAACCATAACTTAATAAACTTGTATTGTATATTATGTAATCTTGAGATACCATAGACACGTATACAATGTTTCGACCTATCATGTCGACACATCTATATATATTTCGGAACAACCATAGACACTCTATATGTGAATGTTGGAGTTAGCTATACAGGGTTGAGGTTGATTCCAAAATATATATAGTTTGAGTTGTGATCAATACTGAGATACGTATACACTGGGTCGTGGATTGATTCAAGATAATATTTATCGATTTATTTCTGTACATCTAACTGTGGACAACTAGTTGTAGGTTACTAACGAGGACAGCTGACTTAATAAACTTAAAACATCAAAATATATTAAAAGTGTTGTAAATATATTTTAAACATACTTTGATATATATGTATATATTGTTATAGGTTCGTGAATCAACCAGTGGCCAAGTCTTACTTCCCGACGAAGTAAAAATCTGTGAAAGTGAGTTATAGTCCCACTTTTAAAATCTAATATTTTTGGGATGAGAATACATGCAGGTTTTATAAATGATTTACAAAATAGACACAAGTACGTGAAACTACATTCTATGGTTGAATTATCGAAATCGAATATGCCCCTTTTTATTAAGTCTGGTAATCTAAGAATTAGGGAACAGACACCCTAATTGACGCGAATCCTAAAGATAGATCTATTGGGCCTAACAAACCCCATCCAAAGTACCGGATGCTTTAGTACTTCGAAATTTATATCATATCCGAAGGGTGTCCCGGAATGATGGGGATATTCTTATATATGCATCTTGTTATTGTCGGTTACCAGGTGTTCACCATATGAATGATTTTTATCTCTATGTATGGGATGTGTATTGAAATATGAAATCTTGTGGTCTATTGTTACGATTTGATATATATAGGTTAAACCTATAACTCACCAACATTTTTGTTGACGTTTAAAGCATGTTTATTCTCAGGTGAATATTAAGAGCTTCCGCTGTTGCATACTAAAATAAGGACAAGATTTGGAGTCCATGTTTGTATGATATTGTGTAAAAACTGCATTCAAGAAACTGAATTCGATGTAACATATTTGTATTGTAAACCATTATGTAATGGTCGTGTGTAAACAGGATATTTTAGATTATCATTATTTGATAATCTACGTAAAGCTTTTTAAACCTTTATTTATGAAATAAAGGTTATGGTTTGTTTTAAAAATGAATGCAGTCTTTGAAAAACGTCTCATATAGAGGTCAAAACCTCGCAACGAAATCAATTAATATGGAACGTTTTTAATCAATAAGAACGGGACATTTCAGTTGGTATCAGAGCGTTGGTCTTAGAGAACCAGAATTTTGCATTAGTGTGTCTTATGTAGTTTGTTAGGATGCATTAGTGAGTCTGGACTTCGACCGTGTTTACTTGAAAAATGATTGCTTAACAAATTTTGTTGGAAACTATATATTTTTAACATGTGAATATTATGTGATATATTAATCTCTTAACGCGTTTGATATTATGTGATAGATGTCTACCTCTAGAACAAGTCCCATTGACTCACCTAATAATAATGAAGAGTCAAATGTAAATTGGAATGATTCGTGGACCGATTCACAAGTTCCCGAAGAGGAACCGGAAGAAGAGTCGGAACCAGAAGAAGAATCGGAATCGGAAGAAGAATCGGAACCGGAAGAAGAAATAGAACCGGTGGGGGAAATAATAAAACGGTTAAGTAAAAGAAAATCCTCAACCAACCGACCAAGGTTAATTATGGTCAATGGTGTTTCCGCCAAGGAAGCAAAATATTGGGAGGATTACCAATTCTCCGATGAATCGGATTCCGACGAGAATTCCGATGATGTTATAGAAATTACCCCAACTGAATTTAAAAAGGCAAAAAAAAATAATAAGGGAAAGGGCATAAAAATAGAGAAATCTAATTCCAACCCCGATGAACTTTATATGTATCGTCAACCCCCGAAGTCCTTAAGTTGTAACAATGACCCGGGAACCTCTAAACCACCAGGTTTTTCTAAACCAATGTGGAAAATTACGGCTAGTATTAGGGGAACATCATATATCCCTAGAAACTTGGCAAAACGAACCAAAACCGAAGAAGAAGAAACAAGCGAGTCAGAATAAGATAGTTGTATTTGTGTGGTGTAATATATGTAATATAGTGTGCTTATGCTTTATGATATATGTAAAAATTGCTTGTACTAATAAGTATTTTTTTTTTTATGAATCTAACTCTTGTCTATTTTACAGTATAAAAACACAAAATGGATAGACAACCCAATATTTTAAGAGACCTACCCGGAGACATGATTGATGAAATCTTGTCTAGAGTCGGCCAGAATTCCTCGGCACAACTATTTAAGGCGAGATCAGTTTGTAAGACATTCGAAGAACGTTCCAAGAATGCCTTGGTTTATAAAAGGCTTTCGTTCGAAAGATGGGGGATATCACATTGGGAAATCCATAAGTTACGATGTGTTTACTTTGACGCATATATTGCGGGGAACCCAAATGCTATTTTACGCAATGGGTTAAGAAATTATTTTGACTCAATATATCCGAATATTGGACTTCGTGATTTAGAAAAAGCGGCTAACATGCAACATAAAGAAGCATGTTATGCTTACGGATTAGTAATGTTCGCTTCTCACCAAAGTGAGAACAAGAACATCGGCCTACAACTATTAAACAAAACGTTCCCACAAGTGACGGAGTCGGTAATTGGGGTAAGAAATGAGGTTTTTAGGTTATTACGAGACTGTTGGACATTACGTAACCCTCGTCCCTTTGACGACGTTACAACACGCTGTCTTATCAACGGCCATAACGGTTATGTTGCACAAGACCAAGGATGGGAAGTAGTCCTAGTAAAACCAGAATGCATGACTTGTTTCTGGACGTATGAATTACGTGTCTTTATTGCCTTTGCTGAACGACTTGTGTACTAGCTAGAATTATCTTCACAACTATCTTGTATCAAAGTTATTGTGTGCTATATTTCATGCTTTATGTAAAATAAGCGGTATTGTAAGTTTGTAAAATATTGTATAAAAGTTTGAACGCGAAATATTATTATAATCAGTTTTTCATATAGAATTGTAGTAGTTGAATTGTATATTAGCTACTAAGTATGAACTTAACGGGTAGGTACTACCCGAATTTAAACTTATAAAACGCTAATATGAAGAAAAAGCTTTTATAAATGAGTTCATATTATGCTACGAAATACTATTAACTACTCTTAATATTCTGTATGATTAACTTGTTCCATTTAACTATTTTGAAGGAAATGGCACCGACTACTCGACACACCGTGAATATGAATGAAGAGGAATTCCGTACTTTTCTAGCTTCAAACATAGCCGCAGTACAGGCTGCGCTACATACCAACAATAACCTTGGATCTAGCAGTACAGGAAATCGTGTAGGATGCACCTACAAAGAATTCACTGCCTGCAAACCTTTGGAATTTGATGGAACCGAAGGACCGATCGGATTGAAACGGTGGACCGAGAAGGTCGAATCGGTGTTTGCCATAAGTAAGTGTACTGAAGAGGACAAAGTAAAGTACGCTACGCATACCTTCACAGGTTCTGCGTTAACATGGTGGAATACCTATCTAGAGCAAGTGGGACAAGACGATGCGTACGCACTACCGTGGTCAGCATTCAAGCACTTGATGAACGAGAAGTACCGTCCCAGAACCGAGGTCAATAAGCTCAAGACAGAACTTAGAGGGTTACGAACCCAAGGATTTGATATTACCACGTACGAAAGACGATTCACAGAATTGTGCCTATTGTGTCCGGGAGCATTCGAAGATGAGGAAGAGAAGATCGACGCGTTTGTGAAAGGATTACCGGAAAGAATCCAAGAAGATATAAGTTCACACGAGCCCGCCTCCATACAACAGGCATGTAGAATGGCTCACAAACTCGTGAACCAAATTGAAGAAAGAATTAAAGAACAGACTGCTGAAGAGGCCAATGTGAAGCAAGTCAAAAGAAAGTGGGAGGAAAACGGTGATAAGAATCACCAATACAACAACAACAGCAATTACAACAATAATCGCAACAATTATCCCAACAATCGCAACATCAATCGCAACTACAACAAACGGCCCAACAACAACAACAACAACAACAACAGCAACTACAACAATCATCCCAACAACAATAATAACCGCAACAACAACAATCAGAAGCAGCTATGCCAAAGGTGTGAAAAGAATCACTCGGGGTTCTGCACCAAATTTTGCAACAAGTGTAAAAGAAATGGTCATAGCGCGGCGAAGTGTGAGGTCTACGGACCAGGGGTTAATAGAACGAAAGGAACAAATGGTGTCGGAACGAGTAATGGCGGAGCAAGTAGTGTAGGAGCAAGTTATGCCAATGTAGTTTGTTATAAATGTGGAAAACCGGGCCACATTATTAGAAATTGCCCGAACCAGGAGAACACGAATGGACAAGGCCGCGGAAGAGTTTTCAATATTAATGCGGCAGAGGCACAGGAAGACCCGGAGCTTGTTACGGGTACGTTTCTTATTGACAATAAATCTGCTTACGTTTTATTTGATTCGGGTGCGGATAGAAGCTATATGAGTAGAGATTTTTGTGCTAAATTAAGTTGTCCATTGACGCCTTTGGATAGTAAATTTTTACTCGAATTAGCAAATGGTAAATTAATTTCAGCAGATAATATATGTCGGAATCGAGAAATTAAACTGGTTAGCGAAACATTTAAGATTGATTTGATACCAGTAGAGTTAGGGAGTTTTGATGTGATAATCGGTATGGACTGGTTGAAAGAAGTGAAAGCAGAGATCGTTTGTTACAAAAATGCAATTCGCATTATACGAGAAAAAGGAAAACCCTTAATGGTGTACGGAGAAAAGGGCAACACGAAGCTACATCTTATTAGTAATTTGAAGGCACAAAAACTAATAAGAAAAGGTTGCTATGCTGTTCTAGCACACGTCGAGAAAGTACAAACTGAAGAAAAGAGCATCAATGATGTTCCCGTCGCAAAAGAATTTCCTGATGTATTTCCGAAAGAATTACCGGGATTACCCCCACATCGATCCGTTGAATTTCAAATAGATCTTGTACCAGGAGCTGCACCAATAGCTCGTGCTCCTTACAGACTCACACCCAGTGAGATGAAAGAATTACAAAGCCAATTACAAGAACTTTTAGAGCGTGGTTTCATTCGACCAAGCACATCACCGTGGGGAGCTCCTGTTTTGTTTGTCAAGAAGAAAGATGGTACATTCAGGTTGTGTATCGACTACCGAGAGTTGAACAAACTTACCATCAAGAACCGCTACCCACTACCGAGAATCGACGACTTATTTGATCAACTAAAAGGCTCGTCTGTTTATTCAAAGATTGACTTACGTTCCGGGTATCATCAAATGCGGGTGAAAGAAGATGATATTCCAAAGACTGCTTTCAGAACACGTTACGGTCATTACGAGTTTATGGTCATGCCGTTTGGTTTAACTAATGCACCAGCTGTGTTCATGGACCTTATGAACCGAGTGTGTGGACCATACCTTGACAAGTTTGTCATTGTTTTCATTGATGACATACTTATTTACTCAAAGAATGACCAAGAACACGGTGAACATTTGAGAAAGGTGTTAGAAGTATTGAGGAAGGAAGAATTGTACGCTAAGTTTTCAAAGTGTGCATTTTGGTTGGAAGAAGTTCAATTCCTCGGTCACATAGTGAACAAAGAAGGTATTAAGGTGGATCCGGCAAAGATAGAAACTGTTGAAAAGTGGGAAACCCCGAAAACTCCGAAACACATACGCCAGTTTTTAGGACTAGCTGGTTACTACAGAAGGTTCATCCAAGACTTTTCCAGAATAGCAAAACCCTTGACTGCATTAACGCATAAAGGGAAGAAATTTGAATGGAATGATGAACAAGAGAAAGCGTTTCAGTTATTGAAGAAAAAGCTAACTACGGCACCTATATTGTCATTGCCTGAAGGGAATGATGATTTTGTGATTTATTGTGATGCATCAAAGCAAGGTCTCGGTTGTGTATTAATGCAACGAACGAAGGTGATTGCTTATGCGTCTAGACAATTGAAGATTCACGAACAAAATTATACGACGCATGATTTGGAATTAGGCGCGGTTGTTTTTGCATTAAAGACTTGGAGGCACTACTTATATGGGGTCAAAAGTATTATATATACCGACCACAAAAGTCTTCAACACATATTTAATCAGAAACAACTGAATATGAGGCAGCGTAGGTGGATTGAATTATTGAATGATTACGACTTTGAGATTCGTTACCACCCGGGGAAGGCAAATGTGGTAGCCGATGCCTTGAGCAGGAAGGACAGAGAACCCATTCGAGTAAAATCTATGAATATAATGATTCATAATAACATTACTACTCAAATAAAGGAGGCGCAACAAGGAGTTTTAAAAGAGGGAAATTTAAAGGATGAAATACCCAAAGGATCGGAGAAGCATCTTAATATTCGAGAAGACGGAACCCGGTATAGGGATGAAAGGATTTGGGTACCAAGATTTGGAGATATGAGAGAAATGGTACTTAGAGAAGCTCATAAAACCAGATACTCAATACATCCTGGAACGGGGAAGATGTACAAGGATCTCAAGAAACATTTTTGGTGGCCGGGTATGAAAGCCGATGTTGCTAAATATGTAGGAGAATGTTTGACGTGTTCTAAGGTCAAAGCTGAGCATCAGAAACCATCAGGTCTACTTCAACAACCCGAAATCCCAGAATGGAAATGGGAAAACATTACCATGGATTTCATCACTAAATTGCCAAGGACTGCAGGTGGTTTTGATACTATTTGGGTAATAGTTGATCGTCTCACCAAATCAGCACACTTTCTGCCAATAAGAGAAGATGACAAGATGGAGAAGTTAGCACGACTGTATTTGAAGGAAGTCGTCTCCAGACATGGAATACCAATCTCTATTATCTCTGATAGGGATGGCAGATTTATTTCAAGATTCTGGCAGACATTACAGCAAGCATTAGGAACTCGTCTAGACATGAGTACTGCCTATCATCCACAAACTGATGGGCAGAGCGAAAGGACGATACAAACGCTTGAAGACATGCTACGAGCATGTGTTATTGATTTCGGAAACAGTTGGGATCGACATCTACCGTTAGCAGAATTTTCCTACAACAACAGCTACCATTCAAGCATTGAGATGGCGCCGTTTGAAGCACTTTATGGTAGAAAGTGCAGGTCTCCGATTTGTTGGAGTGAAGTGGGGGATAGACAGATTACGGGTCCGGAGATTATACAAGAAACTACCGAGAAGATCATCCAAATTCAACAACGGTTGAAAACCGCCCAAAGTCGACAAAAGAGCTACGCTGACATTAAAAGAAAAGATATAGAATTTGAAATTGGAGAGATGGCCATGCTTAAAGTTGCACCTTGGAAAGGCGTTGTTCGATTTGGTAAACGAGGGAAATTAAATCCAAGGTATATTGGACCATTCAAGATTATTGATCGTGTCGGACCAGTAGCTTACCGACTAGAGTTACCTCAACAACTCGCGGCTGTACATAACACTTTCCACGTCTCGAATTTAAAGAAATGTTTTGCTAAAGAAGATCTCACTATTCCGTTAGATGAAATCCAAATCAACGAAAAACTTCAATTCAAATAAGAACCCGTCGAAATAATGGATCGTGAGGTTAAAAGACTTAAGCAAAACAAGATACCAATTGTTAAGGTTCGATGGAATGCTCGTAGAGGACCCGAGTTCACCTGGGAGCATGAAGATCAGATGAAGAAGAAATACCCGCATCTATTTCCAGAAGATTCGTCAACACCTTCAACAGCTTAAAATTTCGGGACGAAATTTATTTAACGGGTAGGTACTGTAGTGACCCGAACTTTTCCATGTTTATATATATTAATTGAGATTGATATTTACATGATTAAATGTTTCCAACATGTTAAGCAATCAAACTTGTTAAGACTTGATTAATTGAAATATGTTTCATATAGACAATTGACCACCCAAGTTGACCGGTGATTCACGAACGTTAAAACTTGTAAAAACTATATGATGACATATATATGGATATATATATAGTTAACATGATACTATGATAAGTAAACATATCATTAAGTATATTAACAATGAACTACATATGTAAAAACAAGACTACTAATTTAATGATTTTTAAACGAGACATATATGTAACGATTATCGTTGTAAAGACATTTAATGTATATATATCATATTAAGAGATATTCATACATGATAATATCATGATAATATAATAATTTAAAATCTCATTTGATATTATAAACATTGGGTTAACAACATTTAACAAGATCGTTAACCTAAAGGTTTCAAAACAACACTTACATGTAACGACTAACGATGACTTAACGACTCAGTTAAAATGTATATACATGTAGTGTTTTAATATGTATTTATACACTTTTGAAAGACTTCAATAAACTTATCAAAATACTTCTACTTAACAAAAATGCTTACAATTACATCCTCGTTCAGTTTCATCAACAATTCTACTCGTATGCACCCGTATTCGTACTCGTACAATACACAGCTTTTAGATGTATGTACTATTGGTATATACACTCCAATGATCAGCTCTTAGCAGCCCATGTGAGTCACCTAACACATGTGGGAACCATCATTTGGCAACTAGCATGAAATATCTCATAAAATTACAAAAATATGAGTAATCATTCATGACTTATTTACATGAAAACAAAATTACATATCCTTTATATCTAATCCATACACCAACGACCAAAAACACCTACAAACACTTTTATTCTTCAATTTTCTTCATCTAATTGATCTCTCTCAAGTTCTATCTTCAAGTTCTAAGTGTTCTTCATAAATTCCAAAAGTTCTAGTTTCATAAAATCAATAATACTTTCAAGTTTACTAGCTCACTTCCAATCTTGTAAGGTGATCATCCAACCTCAAGAAATCTTTGTTTCTTACAGTAGGTTATCATTCTAATACAAGGTAATAATCATATTCAAACTTTGGTTCAATTTCTATAACTATAACAATCTTATTTCAAGTGATGATCTTACTTGAACTTGTTTTCGTGTCATGATTCTGCTTCAAGAACTTCGAGCCATCCAAGGATCCATTGAAGCTAGATCCATTTTTCTCTTTTCCAGTAGGTTTATCCAAGGAACTTAAGGTAGTAATGATGTTCATAACATCATTCGATTCATACATATAAAGCTATCTTATTCGAAGGTTTAAACTTGTAATCACTAGAACATAGTTTAGTTAATTCTAAACTTGTTCGCAAACAAAAGTTAATCCTTCTAACTTGACTTTTAAAATCAACTAAACACATGTTCTATATCTATATGATATGCTAACTTAATGATTTAATACCTGGAAACACGAAAAACACCGTAAAACCGGATTTACGCCGTCGTAGTAACACCGCGGACTGTTTTGGGTTAGTTAATTAAAAACTATGATAAACTTTGATTTAAAAGTTGTTATTCTGAGAAAATGATTTTTATTATGAACATGAAACTATATCCAAAAATTATGGTTAAACTCAAAGTGGAAGTATGTTTTCTAAAATGGTCATCTAGACGTCGTTCTTTCGACTGAAATGACTACCTTTACAAAAACGACTTGTAACTTATTTTTCCGACTATAAACCTATACTTTTTCTGTTTAGATTCATAAAATATAGTTCAATATGAAACCATAGCAATTTGATTCACTCAAAACGGATTTAAAATGAAGAAGTTATGGGTAAAACAAGATTGGATAATTTTTCTCATTTTAGCTACGTGAAAATTGGTAACAAATCTATTCCAACCATAACTTAATAAACTTGTATTGTATATTATGTAATCTTGAGATACCATAGACACGTATACAATGTTTCGACCTATCATGTCGACACATCTATATATATTTCGGAACAACCATAGACACTCTATATGTGAATGTTGGAGTTAGCTATACAGGGTTGAGGTTGATTCCAAAATATATATAGTTTGAGTTGTGATCAATACTGAGATACGTATACACTGGGTCGTGGATTGATTCAAGATAATATTTATCGATTTATTTCTGTACATCTAACTGTGGACAACTAGTTGTAGGTTACTAACGAGGACAGCTGACTTAATAAACTTAAAACATCAAAATATATTAAAAGTGTTGTAAATATATTTTAAACATACTTTGATATATATGTATATATTGTTATAGGTTCGTGAATCAACCAGTGGCCAAGTCTTACTTCCCGACGAAGTAAAAATCTGTGAAAGTGAGTTATAGTCCCACTTTTAAAATCTAATATTTTTGGGATGAGAATACATGCAGGTTTTATAAATGATTTACAAAATAGACACAAGTACGTGAAACTACATTCTATGGTTGAATTATCGAAATCGAATATGCCCCTTTTTATTAAGTCTGGTAATCTAAGAATTAGGGAACAGACACCCTAATTGACGCGAATCCTAAAGATAGATCTATTGGGCCTAACAAACCCCATCCAAAGTACCGGATGCTTTAGTACTTCGAAATTTATATCATATCCGAAGGGTGTCCCGGAATGATGGGGATATTCTTATATATGCATCTTGTTATTGTCGGTTACCAGGTGTTCACCATATGAATGATTTTTATCTCTATGTATGGGATGTGTATTGAAATATGAAATCTTGTGGTCTATTGTTACGATTTGATATATATAGGTTAAACCTATAACTCACCAACATTTTTGTTGACGTTTAAAGCATGTTTATTCTCAGGTGAATATTAAGAGCTTCCGCTGTTGCATACTAAAATAAGGACAAGATTTGGAGTCCATGTTTGTATGATATTGTGTAAAAACTGCATTCAAGAAACTGAATTCGATGTAACATATTTGTATTGTAAACCATTATGTAATGGTCGTGTGTAAACAGGATATTTTAGATTATCATTATTTGATAATCTACGTAAAGCTTTTTAAACCTTTATTTATGAAATAAAGGTTATGGTTTGTTTTAAAAATGAATGCAGTCTTTGAAAAACGTCTCATATAGAGGTCAAAACCTCGCAACGAAATCAATTAATATGGAACGTTTTTAATCAATAAGAACGGGACATTTCACGGACAGTCAGGTTTGGCGCGCCGCGCGGCCTATATGGCGCGCCGCGCCAGGTGGCAGTTCAGCAATTTTTTTTATTTTGTAAATTTAACGCGGTTTAATGCGGGTTGGTTTGGGTTGTTACAAGTGGTATCAGAGCATGGTCTAAGGGATTTAGGTGACTTGAGATAGGTGCCTAGACTTAGACTTGTGTGTGCTTAAATTGTTGCGGGACTTGTAGGATTACGGGTCGAAATGGGTTTGGTTAGTGCCTTGGCTATAGGTTGACTAACGTTTATATTAGTAATGCGGATATTATTAATATGTTGTTGTGTTGTGATAATAATTCTCGCGTGTGTTTGTACTGCGTAGAATTTTGGTTGTGTTTGTGTATATCATCGAGCGAGACGGTCGTTGTACTAACGAGTCGATGCGGCATGTGTGCGTAATAAGAACTTGCAAACCTTATTACGGGTGCAAATCGTGTCTAACAAGTGATGTACGATGAGTGTTTAGCAAGATGGGGCTGTGTCGTGCGTACGGTTTTACACGTTCGTGGACTAATCGTTTTGCATTCTTTAGAATGGCGATGCGAAACGAGATCGAGACGAATGACGAGGAGTGTAATACTAGAGTTGCGGCCGCCGTTGCGGAGCAAATGAGTGCGTTAGAAGAAAGAATGGAAAGGAGGTATTCCGAACTTCAAAGTAGTGGTGAAATGGAGCGTTATCTTAAGAGCTTCATGAGGACTAAACCCCCGATGTATGACGGAAAGCCGGATCCTTTGGTAAGCACAACTTGGATTTCGGACGTCGAAGGGTGTTTCCGTACTATTGATTGCCCTCCCGAGAGAAAGACGAGACTCGCTACGAGTTTGTTGCGGGGTAGGGCAAGGGATTGGTTGGATGGTAAGATTGATCTTGTCGGCGGCGGGACGTTTATGGCTTTATCGTGGGACGACTTTAAGGAGGAATTCTTCGAGGAGTTCCGGACTTCGACCAATTTGTGGGAATTGCGTAATGAGTTGCGAAATTTGCGACAAGGATCTATGGATTTGAGTACTCTCAAGACGACCTTTATGGCGAAGGCTCGTTTTTGTCCGGAGTATTTGGGGAATGATCGTTTGTTGATGGGAGATTTCTATCGGACCTTGAATGATGACTTGAAAAGTAAAATTAGCCGGGGTCAAGCGAAATCGTTTTCGGAATTATTCGACTTGGCTAGAGGTTTCGAGTCGTATTCACGATCGAAAAGGGGTGAACCTTCAAGTGAGCGAAGGGTCGTTTCTTACGGTGCTCCGAGTAAGAGGGCTAAGGGTCCGAGTGTGAGCACGGGTGGTACGCGAACGGGTATGTCGGATTCTAGTGCGGCTAGATGTTACAATTGTGGCGTGAGGGGTCACAAGTCTTGGGAATGTTCGGTACCAAAGGGTGATGGTATGGTGTGCTTCAATTGCCAAAAAGAAGGACATCGTAAGTCGGAATGTCCCAAGTTAGCGGGGACGGGTGCGGCCAGGAGACGTTAAGGTACGTTTAATTTTGATAAATATGGCTTTTGATTATTTATTAAATGCCGTTTGAGTTTGAGTTGCGTGCCTTTGTTGTGCATGTTATGCTATGGGTGACGTTCCTAATGGAAGTACCCTATATTGATGATTGATTGACGGTCGAAGGGCGTAAGACTTAGTGCAACCAAGCATTCCTTAGTATTTGGGAAACGTTTCTACCAAGCCACGGAAATGGATTTGGTGTTCGATTGTTAAGCGCGTGTTCGCTTCTGTGTTGAAGTGATGAACCATGGGGTTCGTCGGGTGATTGGAACCTTTGAGATCGAGTGTTTAAAATCTTGACGTATGTTGGTAATGGAGTCTTTATGACGCGACATTAGGTGCCTCTTTTATACCTACTAGCGTGGTGTCGACTCCGATTATGTTGTGGTTACATTGTACTTAGGGTCCCGGGAGAAACCCTTAGGTACATGAGTGACTAAGTGAAACTTGACAAACTAAAGCAATTGGATAATTGCAAGGGTATGGTTTGTGTAATCGTGCTACACTTTTCGTTCGAAGTGTTTAAGGATTGATTGAAACCCTTTGTATGCTCAAGGTTGGAGCAAGGTGTAGTGATGGGTCGTGTGTACCCAATCGTCGGTAAAGTCTACCTTTGGTAGCATTGTACGGTTGTACGAGTTGTGAGATAGGAACGTGGTTCCAAGTTGGGGAGTCGCACTCCCGCACGAAGAAGTTTTAGTGTGATATTTCGGATGATGCTTTTGGTAGATCCGGAAATTTTTGTCGAGACCTAGTTTTGGTCGATTTGTGGTAGGGTACGATTTCGGATAAATTGTACTTATGGTTTGGATTGGAATTACCACCGAGGTGGTAATGTGGTAAATCTCGTTGAGAGATAATGGACGTGTTTGGTGAGCAAGGTGAAATCCTTCGGTTAAGGAAGGTGTGTGTCGGGTTCTCTTTTGGAGAATTCTTGTTCGGTACCTATGTTTGGTATAGGTGGTTCTTGCTCGATTATGGATGGTTAGTGGTCCGCTAGGGTTCACTGTAGTGTAGCAGAGCGTGATGTTGCACGACTCGGTGTTTGAGGCCGAAAGTGCGTATGTGATAGATGAAGCATGACCTTCGGGGTCCGCTGACTTCATCGTGGGATTGTTGATTGATGAAGCATGACTTTCGGAGTCCGCTGACTTCATCATGGGATTGTGATTAATGAAGCATGACTTTCGGGGTCCGCTGACTTCATTATGGTATGGTTGATTGATGAAGCATGATCTTTAGGGTCCGCTGACTTCATCATGGGAGTACGTGATTGGTGGAGCATGACTTTCGGGGTCCGCTGACTTCATCATGAGCGTGGTGTTATATCGGTGAAGCATGATCTTCGGGTCCGCTGACTTCATCCGGTGTTGAGATTGGTGAAGCATGATCTTCGGGTCCGCTGACTTCATCATGGTTGTGAATCGCGTGTGTTTTCGGATTCACGATGACGCGTGTAGTTCGGTCATCTTATCGGAATGAATCTCGTGTAGTTCGGATTCATGGTGACTCTTGTAGTTCGGTCATCTTATTGAGGTAGTAATCTCGTGTGGTTTCGGATTACTAAGGCTCGTGTAGTTCGGCCAACCTCGATGTTGTGGAAGTGAATCTCGTGTAGTACGGATTCACAAATGACTCGTGTGGTTTCGGTCATTGTATTGAGGAGTGAGTCTCGTGTAGTTCGGATTCACAAATGACTCGTGTAGTTCGGTCATTCCTCTGGGATAGTGACTCTCGTGTAGTTCGGATTCACTATGGCGCGTGTAGTTCGGCCATTCCCGATTGTGTTGTGGTGAAGGTAGTGAGTCGCGTGTAGTTCGGATTCACTAAGGCGCGTGTGTTTTCGGCCAGCCTTCGTGTTGTGTGATCTGTCGGTTGTTTTATACACCGATGGTGGGGTCGTGAGGACCATGTTGTGAGATTAGTGATGCGATAGCCGTGTTTCGCTCACATGTTGGTTACGGGTGTGACGATGGTTGATTTCTTACACCTTGGGATTTGCGTTTCCATAGTCGTTTGGGCGCTATCGGTTTTTAACCGTTGGATTATGATGTTACGGTAGTTGCGTATTGGTCGTATTGCGCACTACAAGGGATGTCTATTGAGTGGTGTTATCCGTAAGGATTCGTTTGGATCGGTCTTCATCGGTTCGGGTTGTTGACCTTAGGTTGGGACTTGGGTGCTTTTAGCGTTGTACTCGGTAATAGTACACTAAGGAATTAATATCTCGGTATGAGATTGGTTGGGTTTTCCCAGTGTTAGGGAATGAGCATGGTGTTAGTGCTCGGATTGTGGATTTGATAAATCGCGGGTGACGATTTACTTGTGGAAGGCGATTCGTTGGGAAAAAATTGCTTACGAAAGTCGGATTGGACTTATGTTGAGGACCGTAGAGTGGAGTCCGTTTGGTCAAGTGATGAGGATCACGAGGACGTGATCGAGTTTAAGTGGGGGAGAGTTGTAAGACCCGAATATTTATTTTGTATACTTGTTTATAAAAGACATATGAGATCGGGCTTCGTTTAATATTTATATGGAATTAATATGCAAAGAAATCTGGTTCAGCTGTGTTGCGCGCCGCGCAGGGTTGGGGCGCGCCGCGCCGATTGCTGCTGACAGAAACCTCTTTATTTTTAATTGCTTTAATGAGGGGTAAAAGGGTAAAATCACATGGGGCCGGATTTGTGAGGCTTATGAGCTAGTTTGGATCAGTTTTGGATCCCATTCACATCCACTCATCATCTTCATCCATTCTTAGAGAGAGAGAGAGAGAGGCTTAGAGAGAGATTGAAGGTTTTGGCGAGGAAGAAGCTCGAATCGTTCAAAGTCTCGGGTTTTAAAGTTGTTCTCCTCGTTCCTAGCTACGTTGTGGTGGTATTGGTAAGCTCAAACTCCGAATTTCATTTGTTTAACTTGATATTCAATTTAGAGTTTTGAGTTAATTTGTTGAGTAACCCACTTAGGTGATGAAATGGGTTTATGGTGACTAGTTA
The DNA here is from genome assembly GCF_046630445.1 of Rutidosis leptorrhynchoides. Classification (NCBI taxonomy): domain Eukaryota; kingdom Viridiplantae; phylum Streptophyta; class Magnoliopsida; order Asterales; family Asteraceae; genus Rutidosis; species Rutidosis leptorrhynchoides. Next base: position 133,591,616 of record NC_092339.1, read on the forward strand.
TTCTTGTCACTTGGCGGGTTTTGGGTTGGATGATGTTTTGGCCTTGATTAGGCTTTGGTTTGGAGTTTAATCACTTGGATTAGTGATTATGGAAGTATTGGAACCCATTTAGGGTAATTTGGGTGACTAATTGTGACTTTGGGTCAAATTAGGTTTTGGTGGTAATTATGACCCGATTGGCGAATTAATGAGGTTTATAAACTTAAAATGGATTAAGTTGAAGTATTAAACCGAGTTAATTGTGTTTTGATGTCAAACTTGTAAAGGATGAGATTTTGACCTTTATGGGTCAAAATTAGGGTTTAAGTGTCAAAATGGGTATGACACGTGTTTAACACTTGAGTTCGGGTTTATTTAGCATATTATGACCATTCTCACTTGTGTTAGTGATTATTGGTTAGTTCGGATACGGTTTGTGCTTGGAAGTGCATTTGGGTCGAAATTGCACTAAGGGTCGAATTGGGTGGTTTGTAAATCCATCCTAATTGTGTTGTGATATTTGTGATAATGGAATAGGTACTTTCCATTGACGAGTTGCGGATTACTTGGAAGCACTCTTCAAGACTTCAAGGTGAGTGATATTATCCTATGTACATATGTATGTGTAGGATGGGTGCGGGTCGGGTGGAGTGATTCTCGGCTATAGAGCTCACTTCACATGTAGGTGGACTTGATGGACTTTTGTATAAGTCCAATTGGCACGGTTGTGCGTTTGGTTGACCATCTTTGGCGAAGTACACGTTCGTGTGTACATTATCACACGTGATTGTGATTTGGATGTTGTAGCCCCGATGTGGTGGATTTTATAATCCCGTGACCGTGGGTTTGAGTTGGAGATGTGAATCGCGTGTGGTTTCGGATTCACGATGACGCGTGTGGTTTCGGTCATCTTATCAAATGAATCTCGTGTAGTTCGGATTCATGGTGACTCGTGTAGTTCGGTCATCTTATTGAGGTAGTAATCTCGTGTGGTTTCGGATTACTAAGGCTCGTGTAGTTCGGCCAACCTCGATGTTGTGAAGATAGTAATCTCGTGTGGTTTCGGATTACTAAGGCTCGTGTAGTTCGGCCAATCTTTATTGTGGTATTTGGTTCTCGGTATTGGGTTAAGGTGTTAACCTTGTTCATTTATATTGTTATGTATTAATGTATTGTTGTGTTGTAGCTAACCCTCCGGGTGTAGCTATTTGGCGTTGTTCACATCGTCGTTGGTGAACTTATATTGTTGTTGTATCTTTAGCTCGTTGCTTAGAGATCGTACGGTATGCTTAGTGTAGTACCTTATATATGGATGCCTCGGTATGCGGTATTTGTTATTTTGTGGCGTGTCCATTTTATACATATATATGTATGTAGTATATTATCATTCACTAAGCGTTAGCTTACCCTCTCGTTGTTGACTCTTTTTATAGATTGCATGCGGATGGTGGCTCGGGTAAGCGCGAGGATTAGAGGACTTGCATAGTTTGCGTAGAAGGCTTGCTTTTGTATTTATTAGGATTGGGTAGCGTATCCCTAATCGCCATGCTCGGCTTTGTTTTGTATTAAAAGTCTTATGGTCGAAAATTGTATTTTGGTACTTAAGGGGTAATTTGGGTCAATGTGGGCCCCGCTTCGTAAACATAATTTTATTAATAGAACGTGCTAGTTTTTATATATGGAACATGGGGTTAAAAGCGTTACGCCTAAATATGTCGGGAACTAGTCAAACATTTTCGCATTTAAAGACTTTCCGGACAGTCAGGTTTGGCGCGCCGCGCGGCCTATATGGCGCGCCGTGCCAGGTGGCAGTTCAGCAATTTTTTTTTATTTTGTAAATTTAACGCGGTTTAATGCGGGTTGGTTTGGGTTGTTACATCGAGTATATAGGATTATGCATGCTTGTACATTCAATATTGTCCTTAGATAGGTTTGTTGAATCCTGAATTAGATACATATGCTACTGAGATAGGGTATATGATATGCATGTCATTGGAAAGCTAGCGAAAAATTAAGAACTTTTCATTTAGATATCGAATGGTTTTGATGAACGGATTAGAAGTTATAGTCAACTGAATTTTAGTATTATTGTTAAAATGATTATTATTACTATCGTCGTTATTATTTTAATAGAAATATCATTGTTATTATAAAATATCATTATTACTATTATGTTAGTATTATCATTTTATCATAATACCATTTTTAGTAAATATAAATATTGTTATAGAATAATAATAATTATTATTACAAAATAATACAACTTTTACTTATTATTATTATGATCAATATTATTTTATCAAATAAATAGGGGATACAAAGATATTTTTCACCACGCGTAATATAATTACATTAATAATACTTACCACTATAGTTTTACGATATTAAGTGAACTTTATAAATTTTACTACTTAAGATATATAAAAGTATATATTATATATAAACGTTAATATAAATTTTTATTAATAAATGACTTTTATTATTATAAAATCTAATAAATATATTTAAATATATAAAACGACTATAGTTAAGTTATATAATAAACACGTATAAATTTTAGAAGTCATTTTGGGTCAAGTTGACTTTTGTTGACTTTTGCATATTAGTCTCGAGCATTAGGATTGTGGTACACTATGACTTGACCAAAAATTGTTAGACAAATATTGAACAACATATAAATATATATAATTAATATAGGTTCGTGAATCCGAGGCCAACCTTGCACTTGTTAAATGACGTTATATGTATATTTACTACGAAATACAGTATGGTGAGTTTTCATAGCTCCCTTTTTAAATGCTTTTGCATTATATATTTTTGGGCTGAGAATACATGCATATTTTATAACTGTTTTACGAAATAGGCACAAGTACTAAAACTAATTCTACGTGGGTTTAAACCAGAAATATCCCCTTAGCTTGGTAACTATAACTACTGGTGTATGACTGGTAGGCGCGAATCCTAAAGATAGATCTATTGGGCCTGACAAACCCCATCCTGACTATGGGATGCTTTAGTACTTCGAGGTTTATATAACACACCTGATTCGGTGTACTTTCAGAGGGTAAAACATGAATGTTAAGGCTTGTTACCGAGTGCCTACAACTTATAGAATACTTTTATACACTTGCGAGTGTACATATATTTATAAACGAAAATCTTGTGGTCTATTAATATATTGAAATGATTGTTATGATAAACCTATGAACTCACCAACCTTTTGGTTGACACTTTAAAGCATGTTTATTCTCAGGTATTAAAGAAATCTTCCGTTGTGCATTAGCTCATTTTAAGGATATTACTTGGAGTCATTCATGGCATATTTTGAAAGACGTTGCATTCGAGTCATTGAGTTCATCAAGATTATTATTATGTCAATTATAGTTGGATGTATTATCAAATGGTGTGCATGCTGTCAACTTTCGTTGTAAAGAAAGTTTGTCTTTTAAAAACGAATGCAATGTTTGTAAAATGTATCATATAGAGGTCAAATACCTCGCGATGTAATCAACTATTGTGAATCATTTATAATATATATGAACAGGTCCTTTCAGTAGAAGTGGTGAAGGAAGTGAATCTCGGGTAGTGCGAATTCATTAAGGCTCGGGTAATTCGGCCGACCTTCATGTAGTTTGGGTTAAGGGGTTAACCTTATCGTTATTGTTGATTATATTTGTTATATACGCGTATATACTTATTGTTGTGTTGTAACTAATCTTGTGGCGTTAGCTTGGTGATTACGTAGCGTGTAGCTACTTTGTGTACGTGCTCTTTTGTAGTTTGTTTACCATGCGGAGCCGGTATGTGTTTATTTGATGCTTAGTGATGCGTAGCCATTTTATGCATATGTATGTGTATAGTATCTTTACATTCACTAAGCATTAGCTTACCCTCTCGTTGTTGATATTTTTATAGGTTCGCGTGGAGGCGGCTCGGGTAAGCGTGGGGATTAGAGATCTTGGCTAGGTTGCTTTAGAAGATCTTTCTTTTGGACTCGATTAGGATTTGGGTAGCGTAGTCCCGAATCACCATGCTCGGTTTTGTGTAAACGTAACTAGTCGGGTCATAATGATTATAACCGGTTTATGATTTAACTAGCGTATTATTGTATTAAGAAGTTTAACTTATTGTTGTACGTTTTTAAGTTCGTTGAACTTACTTTGATAAAAATACATTTTGTAAATTGTGTATTGGGACCTAAATATTAATGTATTAACAAAAAAAAAATTTACGGGCCGGTTTAAATACGGGTTGGGTTGTTTCAAGTGGTATCAGAGCATGGTCTAAAGGATTTAGGCGACTTGAGATAGGTGCCTAGACTTAGACTTTTGTGTGTGCTTATTTGTTGCGGGACTTGTAGGTGAACGGGTCGGAACGGGTTATAGGTAGTGCGTTGTTTGTAGGTGGACTAACGTTTATGTTATTATGTGGATTCTATTAATATATTATTGAGTTGTGTTGGTTTATATCATCAAGCGAGGCGGTTGTTGTACTAACGAGTCGATACGGCGTGTGTGCGTAATAAAGATTTGCAGACCTTATTACGGGTGCAAATTGTGTCACACAAGTGATGTACGACGGGTGTTGAGCAAGATGGGGCGGTGTTGTGCGTGTGGTTTTATACGTTCGTGGACTAATTGTTTAGCATTCTTTAGAATGGCGACGCGAAACGAGATCGAGACGAATGACGAGGAGTTTAATACTAGAGTTGCGGCCGCCGTTGCAGAGCAAATGAGTGCGTTAGAAGAAAGAATGGGTAGGAGGTATTTCGAATTTCGGGGTAGTAGTGAAATGGAGCGTTGTCTTAAGAGCTTCATGAGGACTAAACCTCCGATGTACGATGGGAAACCGGATCCTTTGGTAAGCACAACTTGGATCTCGGATGTCGAAGGGTGTTTTCGTACGATTGAATGCCCTCCCGAGAAGAGGACAAGACTCGCTACTAGCTTGTTGCGGGGTAGGGCAAATGATTGGTTGGATGGTAAGATTGATCTTGTCAGTGGTGAACCGTTTATGGCGTTATCGTGGGACGAGTTTAAGAAGGAATTCTTTGAGGAGTTCCGGACTTCAACCGATTTGTCGGAAATGCGAAATGAGTTGCGAAATTTGCAACAAGGACCAATGGACTTGAATACTCTAAAGACGACCTTTATGTCGAAGGCTCGTTTTTGCCCAGAGTATATTAGGAATGATCGGATGTTGATGGAAGATTTCTATCGGACTTTGAATGATGAGTTGCTGGGCAAAATGAGCGTTGGCCAAGTGAACTCGTTTGCGGAGTTATTTAACATGGCTAGGGGTTTCGAATCTTATTCGCGATCGAAGGTTAGGGAGCTTTCAAGTAAGAGAAGGGTTGATTCGGATGGTGCTCCAAGTAAGAAAACTAAGGGCGCGAGTGCGAGTATGGGTAATGTGGAGAAAGGTTCAATGAGTTCTCATGCACCTAGATGTTTCAATTGTGGTGTTAGGGGCCACAAGTTATGGGAATGCACAATGCCGAGAAGTGATGACGGAATGTACTACTATTGTCATAAAGAGGGACATCGCAAGCCGGATTGTCCCGAGTTGGCGGCGGCGAATGCCGCAAGGAGACGTTAAGGTGGGTTTCGTTTTAATAAATATGTCCTTTGGATATTTATTATGTGTCGTCATGTGCAAATTTGTTGAATGCATTGCGTTGTGTGTATTATTGTTATGGGTGATGTTCCTATTGGAATTACTCTATGGTGGCGTTTTGATTGGCGGGCGAAGGGCGTAAGACTTGGTGCAACCAAGCATTCCTTAGTGTTGGGAAATGTTTCTACCAAGTAATGTGTATGGGCCTTGGTGTTCGGTTGTTAAGCGTGTGTTGCTTTCGTGTGAAGTTGATGAACCATGAGGTTAGACAGGTGGTTAAACCCTAAAGATCGAGTGTTGATCGTGATGCATATTGGTGAAGGAGTCTACATGGCGCGACTTTAGGTGCCTCTTTTATACCTACTAGCGTGGTGTTCGACTCCGACGGTGTTGCAGTTACATTGTATTTAGGGTACCGGGGAGAAGCCCTTAGGTACATGAGTGACTAGGTGAGAATTTGGCAAACTATAACAATTGGAAGGCTGCAAGAATGAAGTTTGTGTGAGTTGTGGTAAACTCTTCGTTCGAAGTGTTTAAGGATAGGTTAAAATCCTTCGTGTGCTCAAGGTTGGAGTAAGAAGTGGTGATGGGTCGTGGGAACCCAATTGTTAGTAAAGTCTACCTTTGGTAGCATTGTACGGTTGTACAAGATGCGGTTATGGGACGAAGTTCCAAGTGGGGGAGTTACACTCCCGTACGAGGAGGATTTAGTGTGACAATTCGGATGACATTTTTAGTAGATCCGAAATTTGTGTCGGGACCTAGATTTGATCAATTTGTGGTAGAGTACAATTTCGGTTAATTTGTACTTATGATTTTGGATTTGAACTATCACCGAGGTGGTATAATGTGGTAAATCTCATTGAGAGATAAGGGACGTGTTTGGCGAGCAAGGTGAGATCCCTCGGTTAAGGGATGTGCGTGTCGAATTCTCTTTTAGAGAATTATTGTCTTGAGCCTATGTGTGATATAGGTGGTTCTTGCTCGATCGTGGTGGCGATGTGTACACGTACGAGTGATGCGTGTAAGTATATGCGTGTACGTATATAATGTATTTATTTGTGTAGTGTGAAATGTGGGATTGTCGTGACATTTTACATAACGAGTGGGATTGTCATGGTGCTTAAGACACCACTCATTGGTTTGATTAACATGTGGAATTGTCGCGGTGTTCAAGACACCACATTGTCATGGGGGTGAGTAAGTCGCGGTGTTTAAGACATCACCCGGGGGATAGTGATACATGTCGTTGTACACTAACGGATATTGTGTTGGAGTAGTGTTATATCGGTAGGGTATACCATTATCGGGAAATTCGAGTACCGATGGGGAATGGGAGTACCATTCTTGCGTGTGGTTTGGGACGTGAATATCGGGTTGTTCGTATTCACAATATTTCGGGTACTACGATTGTCCCTGTTGGTTGGACTCATAGTTTGAGGTAGTGAATGTCGGGTAGTTCTGATTCACTAAGGCTCGGGTTGTACGGCCATCCTCGGTTATACTATGTGGTGGTGGTAGTGAATATCAGTTTGCGCGTATTCACGATGACTCGGGTTGTGCGGTCATTTCGTTGTGGGAAATATGGATTGGGTTGGTGAATTTTGGGTTGTTGCGAATTCACTGAGGTTCGGGTTGTTTCGACCATCCTCCATATGTGTTTAGGCTCGGGTTGTTTCGGCCATGTTGTGTGAACTATTGGTTGTTTTATACGCCAATGGTGGGGTCGTAAGGACCATATTGTGTTGTGATCTATTGGTTGTTTCATACGCCAATGGTGGGGTCGTAAGGACCATGTTGTGTGATCTATTGGTTGTTTTATACACCAATGGTGGGGTCGTAAGGACCTTGTCGTGTGATCTGTTGGTTATTTTATACGCCAATGGTGGGGTCGTAAGGACCATTTTGGTGTGAATAGTGATGCAATAGTCGTATTTTGCTCACGTGTTTGTGGTAGTTACATATCAGACGTGTTTGCGCACTGCAAGAGATTTTAGTGGTAATTATTATCCTTAAGGATTCGCTCTTATTCGGTCTTCATCGGTTTAGATGGTTGACTTTATTTTGGTATGTGGTTGTTACTAGCGATGTACTTGGTATGGTAAGCTAGGAGTTGATATCTCGGTACGAGATTGGTGGAGTTTTTCCGATGTGAGGGATTGAGCAAGCTTGGTGCTTGGATTTGTGGATATTAATAAATCGAGAGTGACGATTTAGTAGTTAAAGGTGACTCTTTGAGAAGAATTGCCTAGAGGAGTTGGAAGAATACATGGCGATTTCGCGTATTCTAGGTGATTGATATAGACTACGGGTGGTGTGTGTATTGCACGGCTCAGAATGCGTGCAAGTGTGGTTTTAGTTAGTGGATTAACCTTCGGGTTAATGAGTAATGTGCAGGTTCGGATCGGTTAAGTGATTAGGATCACAAGGACGTAATCGAATCTAAGTGGGGGAGAGTTGTAACACCCCGTTTTCCTGTATATGATATATATAGGCATATTGTGTATGTACGACTAACGTATGAAGGAATTGATACATGTTCGTGCTTTAAAGTTCATATATGCGAGAAGTGATCAGGCCACGGCTAAGGTCGCGGCGCGGAGCTGCCGGTCGCGGTGCGACAATTAACCAGAATCATAATCAGGAGGCATGGTAAGATAGGCACCAGACCACGGCCAGAGTCGCGGCGCGAGAATCTGGGTCGCGGCGCGGCAATTCAAGTGATTCAGTTTCAGGAGACAAGACAAACGGGCCCCAGACCGAGCCAATCCTCGCGGCGCGGCGAGTAGGTGTCGCGGCGCGACATAACGGGCGAACTGGTACCAGACTTTTGTAATATTAAATAAGGTTCAAGGGCATTTTAGTCATTTTGCATGTGAGCCAAATTGGGATCTTAAATCCCATCCATCCATTTCATTTCCTTTTATCTTTTTCCTTTTCTTCTTCATTTTCTCTCAAAAAACTCAAACACCCCAATTGATTCAAAGGGATTTTTGGAAAGGAAGAAGCGGGTTTTGATCGAAAGCGTAAGAGATAAGTTTGTTCTCCTCGTTCTTAGCTACAAGGTGATACTAGCGGTAAGCTCTAACTCCGAATTTCATTTTCGTGTTCATCATTCAAATTTGGGGCTTTTGACTTGTATGTTCATAGATGGAACCCATTTAGTTGTTAATTGAAGATTAACATCAAGATTCGGGTTTATTGTTGTTATTGGCGGGTTTTGGGTTTGGTGAACAAGTGTAAGTTTGTAAGACTTGCAAATGGGTGTAATCACTATTATTTAGTGATTATTGATGTATTGGAGGCCATTAGGGTTCTTGTGGTTGACCAATTTTGAAATGGGTCAAAATTAGGGTTTAGGTGTCAATTTGGGCAAAATTGGTGTTTAACACTTGTGTTTGGGTTTAATTGGCGTATTAGGACCATTGTCACTATTGTTAAGTGATTATTGGTTAGTTTGGGCGCGGTTTGAGCTTGGAAGTGCAATTGCGTCGAAATTTGCACTAGTTGTTGATTTGGGTTGGTTTGTAAATCCACCATAATCGTGTTATTTACTATGTGATAATGGAATAGGTACGTTCCATTGGCGTTTGCGGACTTTGGTTTGGCATCCATCAAGACTTCAAGGTGAGTGTAAATTTACTATGCACATGTGTGTGTGTAAAATGGGTGCGTGTGTGTAGGGTGACCTTTGTTCGGGTTTACTCTATGTTCGTGTGGGAGAATGGACCTTGTGCTTCTGGTTCATGTGATACGCTTATGCGTTGTGGGTTTTTACCCTTGGTGTTGTAAATTGGCTAGCATTTTGGATAACCCTTTTGGCGATGGGTTGCTAGCATTTGTTGTTGAGGAAATGAATCTCGGTTAGTACGGATTCATGATAACTCGGGTTGTTTCGGTCATCTTGGTGATGAGGTGGTGAATTTCGGGTTGTGCGAATTCACTAAGGCTCGGGTAGTTCGGCCAACCTCGGTTGTAGAAGTGGTGAAGGAAGTGAATCTCGGGTAGTGCGAATTCACTAAGGCTCGGGTAGTTCGGCCGACCTTCATGTAGTTTGGGTTAAGGGGTTAACCTTATCATTATTGTTGATTATATTTGTTATATACGCATATATACTTATTGTTGTGTTGTAGCTAATCTTGTGGTGTTAGCTTGTGATTACGTAGCGTGTAGCTACTTTGTGTACGTGCTCTTTTGTAGTTTGTTTACCATGCGGAGCCGGTATGTGTTTATTTGATGCTTAGTGACGCGTATGTGTATAGTATCTTTACATTCACTAAGCATTAGCTTACCCTCTCGTTGTTGATATTTTTATAGGTTCACGTGGTGGCGGCTCGGGTAAGAGATTAGAGATCTTAACTTGGTTGCTTTAGAAGATCTTGCTTTTGGACTCGATTAGGATTTGGGTAGCGTAGTCCCGAATCACCATGTTCGGTTTTGTGTAAACGTAACTAGTCGGGTTATAATGATTATAACCGGTTTATGATTTAACTAGCGTATTATTGTATTAAGAAGTTTAACTTATTGTTGTACGTTTTTAAGTTCGTTGAACTTACTTTGATAAAAATACGTTTTGGAAATTGTGTATTGGGACCTAAATATTAATGTATTAACAAAAAAAAAATTACGGGCCAGTTTAAATACGGGTTGGGTTGTTTCATATCCACACCAGTTTTACATTTGTTTTGGAACACTTTTTTATTACGATTACACCAAATCAAATAACCACATACCCACTTTACCGCACAGAACCTTATGACCAGATCTTAGATTATCTTGTTCGATGTTGAATATATGGACCATCTTACCATCATTTTGACTTGCATTAATGTTCCACTATTTACACACACCATCGCAAAACGTATTGAGCAACTTTATAATCCAAAATAGCATGATCAACACATTCAACCGCATCATCACACATGGGGTAAGGCAACGAGTCAATGTAAATGCCACGTTTATCTAGCTCTACACGCACCCGCGATCTCTAAACAAAAATGCCTAATGTTAGTGGAAAGAACTTATTTAATTCGGTAGCCTTAAATGGTGTATTACTCATAAGCAAAGATTCATCAAGTAAACCTGCTAGCTATTTAGTCTTGAATTTTCCATCAGAAGCTAACCGCCATTTCTATTTATCCCTATCACATTCGAAAACCCACCCGTTGTTAGTTATGCTATCAAGATATCAAGAACACTTCTACCGCGCTCATTTAGTGCCCGAAGCTAGCACCAATTAAAATGTCAACAAGTGTCATCAAAATCAATGTTGGATTTCTCATTTTAAATACTGTAATTGTCTATGAGTCGAGATAATCTACGTTTACTTAATTTTGTTTATTAAAAAGTTAGAATAAAAGTTAGATACTTAAAATTAAAATATTGATAAAAATAAGGAGTTTAGTCATTGAAATAGACAAACACACGTATCTTTGAGGTTATCAATGAAACTTATGAGAAAATAAGAGATAAAGCCAATAAAACATGTGACTCGTGTCACTAAAAGTAATAATTTATTTTCTACAATATTTACTATTACTATTTATAGTTGATACTTTTTTTACTATTTATAGTTATTAGTTACTCCTTCCGTCCCAGATTAATTGTCCCCAGATAAAAAAATATACAATTTAAAAAATGTCATTATCACACTATATTTTTTCTGTACTTTTTCTTAACTTTACAGTTTTACCCTCAATCAATCAATTAAAAAGCTCTCTAACTTTTGTAAATTAATTAATTTATTAGTGACAATATTGTAAACTTCGTTAAATTTACTTTCCAGTTTTGAAAATGGACAATTAATTTGGGACAACCCGAAAAAAATACTGGACAATTAATCTGAGACGGAGGGAGTAATAGTTAATACTTGATTAAATGATTTTTGTAATACACACACACACACAGACACACACACACACACACACACACACACACACACACATATATATATATATATATATATATATATATATATATATATATATATATATATATATATATATATATATATATATATATATATATATATATATATTTAATCAAAAGGAAAGCACTTTTTTAAAGGAAAGTGGGAGAAAGTAAATTTTTTTTGTTTTTTCGAATTTTTTTTCAGACATCAAGATCACATGAAAATATGAACATTTAAAAAATACATTTTGTGATAAATGTTATTATTTTGGCGGGAAAACGCTCGAAGAAAAAAAAACGAAAACATGCATCATGTGTAATGTTTTTTTGCTGAGTTTTTTTTTAGGGTTTAAAAATTAGGGTTTAGTAATTAGGGTTCAAAAATTAGGGTTCAAAAATTAGGGTTTAGCTATTAGGGTTTGGATTGAATTTTTAACACGAACGGTTTAGAGTTTAGGGTTTAGGTTTTGGGTTTAGTCCCTAAACCCTAAACTCTACATCGAGCTAAATTTTGAAATAAAACTTCATATAAGATGAAAGAAAAAAAACGTTCCAAGAATATTATTAGGAATAACATTACTCATGATGAATGTTATCAATTATTTCTTCGATCGTTTTCCCGTTTAAATAATAACACTTATCACAAAGTGTCTTTATTAAATGTTCATATTTTCACCTAAATTTAATGTCTAAAAAAAATTCGAATAAAACAAAAAAATTTACTTCCCCTCACTTTCCCCCAAAAAAGTGTTTCCCTCTTGATTATGACCTTATATATATATATATATATATATATATATATATATATATATATATATATATATATATATATATATATATATATATATATATATATATATATTCAAAAGTGCAAACGAGAATCACAAAAAAGCGAGAACTGCGGGAACTTTTAATTTACTAAGATTTTCATATGTGAGTAGATTGAATCACCCATAAATGTTGATGGAGAGTAAAAATGAACATAAAATAGTTTGAAAAAACGTATATTTTATCTTTATAATCAAATATATAGTTTTCCATTCACATGTGCGTATTTGTTTGTGTAACATGTGAACATTTCATATAATTAACAATTTAACACGTATTTTGTGGTAATGAACATATGTTTGTTAATGATATGAGAGTTAATTAACATTTACATTTAATTTGATGTATTTAAATGCATAGAAACTATGAAATTAAAAAGTTCTCGTAGTTCTCGTCCTTTCTGTGGTTCTCGTTTGAACATGTCCCTAGCTATGAAATTAAAAAGTTAAGAAGCTTATGGAAGTAAAATTACATTATTAGCCCCTAAGTCATTATTTATAATTTATTTTTTGTCCTTTTATGTCATTTTACATACATAAGCTCCAGCTACTTTACTAAACACTTATAAAACATAAGCTCCAGCTTCTAGCTTAAAAAATAAGCTCTAACTTCCAACTCCAGCTCCATCTACAAGCTAGTTTCACCCAAACACACCTTAGTATCCATACTCAAACTCAACCCATACGCGATTATCCGAACCTTAAACGGGTTCAAATAGTAAACTTATAGCTAACTTAAGGCTCTGTTTCAAAGCTGTTATTTGGAGAGAAAGGAATTGATTTGGGAGGATATCAAAATCACAAATGCGTTCCCAAGTTTTGACAGGAAAGAAAGGGAAGAGAATGGATGAGTTTTTTACTCTTCATCTCTTCCTTTCAAATTGAAAGGATTTGAAATCCCTCCCCTTCATTTTCCTTCCTTTTATTCCATTTCTTTTATAAAAAAAAACTAGGGAACAGACCCTAACTGCCGAATAATTTGGTATCACGGTTTTAAGTGAATAGACCCTAAGGTCACGCCGCATTGCGCGGGCCGATCCAGATCTTGTTAGTGACTAAACTCAAAGTCCTAGCTATGCACATCCTCACGTGAACTTTAACATGAATACCGTACCGATTAACCCAACAATAATTTGTAGGGTCTACCAACATGTACAACATATAAGCTCATGAGTTCCACACGACTCTAAAACCAATTGGCCACGTCCATAATCATCTCGGTTTGAACCTCCATTACCATTCTGCACCGTCCACATCTGGGATATAACAAGGCTCGGATACCATTTGTAGGGTCCACCAACATGTACAAAATATAAGTTCATGAGTTTCACATTACAGTAAAACCTCTATAATTTAATACTCGATAAATTAATAACCTCGATAAAATTAAGAATTTGTCCGATCCTAACTTGGGACCAGTATAAAAGTGGACCCCAATCGATAAAATAATAAGATAATAAATTTTTTGAAATCCCAATGTAAATACAGTGGTCCCAGCGAAACTATAAATTAATAATTACTAAAATATTTCAAAATTTTAGGATATCTAGTAATAAATTAATCTATACTGATCGATCTACATGTGATTTTAAAATTTATCATTAGACATTTTATGGTGATCAATCTAAATTTATGTACATTGAACTTGACAAGTTATTTTACGTGTGAATGTACGTACATGAGAATTTTGAAACGGACAAATAAATTTCAAATGTCGATGCATTATTTTGTGAGTTGCTCACAAATATAAGACCAATTTTTTACATTAATAATTTATATATATTATAATAATATCTCGCTAAATTAATATTATTAATATTATAATAATTTCTCGCTAAATTAATAAAATATCTTGGTCCCAACATTATTAATTTATAGAGGTTTTACTGTACTTTAAAACCAATTGGTGATAGAGAGATTTCCATAATTTGTTTCTTTGATTTTTCGATGTGGGACATTGATAATGCTAAAAACGAACATATATTTCATAGCATTATTCCTCAAGAAAGACAAGCTTTTAGTTACAATTGTTCTATTTACAAGTGATATTCGTTTAAATAATAAAAGGTGAAGACAAAAGACAGATTCGACGAATTGAAGACGCAAACGACCAAAAAGCTCAAGAGTACAAAAGACAATCAAAGAGGTTCCAATTATTGATAAGAAACGTCTCGAAATTACAAGAGTACAAGATTCAAAACGCAAAGTACAAGATATTAAATTGTACGCAAGGACGTTCGAAAATCCGGAACCGGGACTAGAGTCAACTCTCAACGCTCGACGCAACGGACTAAAAATTACAAGTCAACTATGCACATAAATATAATATAATATTTAAATAATTCTTATAATTATTTATATATTATAATAAATAATAAAAACCGTCGGCAAGAAAGACTCCAAAGGGACGGAGCTGTAATTTCATTCTCCGCGACTCGCGGAGTTTGAAGAGTATTTCACCGCGAGTCGCGGAGCCCCAAAAGTCGAATTTTCCTATAAAAGCAACCGAATTCTGATCGCAAATCATCATCTTTTTCTTCTTCTCCTCATACGTAAAATATATATATATATTTATAATTTATATTTTAATTTTAATTATAATTCTAATAATAAGGGTATGTTAGCGAATGTTGTAAGGGTGTAAGTTAAAATTCTGTCCGTGTAACGCTACGCTATTTTTAATCATTGTAAGTTATGTTCAACCTTTTTACATTAATGTCTCGTAGCTAAGTTATTATTATGCTTATTTAATCCGAAGTAATCATGATGTTGGGCTAATTACTAAAATTGGGTAATTGGGCTTTGTACCATAATTGAGGTTTGGACAAAAGAACGACACTTGTGGAAATTAGACTATGAGCTATTAATGGGCTTTATATTTGTTTAACTAAATGATAGTTTGTTAATGTTAATATAAAGATTTACAATTGGGCGTCCCTATAAATTACCATATACACTCGATCGGACACGATGGGCGGGGTATTTATATGTACGAATAATCGTTCATTTAACCAGACACGGGAATGGATTAATAGCCACTAGAATAATTAAAACAGGGGTGAAATTATGTACAAGGACACTTGGTATAATTGATAACAAAATATTAAAACCTTGGATTACACTCAGTCGACATCCTGGTGTAATTATTAAACAAAGTATTAAAATCTTGTTACAGTTTAAGTCCCCAATTAGTTAGAATATTTAACTTCGGGTATAAGGATAATTTGACGAGGACATTCGCATTTTATATTTATGACTGATGGACTGTTATGGACAAAAACCAGACGGACATATTAAATAATCCAGGACAAAGGACAATTAACCCATGGGCATAAAACTAAAATTAACACGTCAAACATCATGATTACGGAAGTTTAAATAAGCATAATTCTTTTATTTCATATTTAATTTCCTTTATTTTATATTTAATTGCACTTCTAAATATCGCATTTTTATTATTATTGTATTTAATTGCACTTTTAATTATCGTACTTTTTAATTATCGCAAGTTTATTTTATCGCACTTTTATTATTCGCAATTTCATTATCGTTATTTACTTTATGCTTTAATTTAAGTCTTGTATTCATTTTTAATATTTTACATTTGGTTTTAACTGCGACTAAAGTTTTAAAATCGACAAACCGGTCATTAAACGGTAAAAACCCCCCTTTATAATAATAATATTACTTATATATATATATATATTTGTATTTTTATAAAAGTAAACTAATATAGCGTTAAGCTTTGTTTAAAGATTTTCCCTGTGGAACGAACCGGACTTACTAAAAACTACACTACTGTACGATTAGGTACACTGCCTATAAGTGTTGTAGCAAGGTTTAAGTATATCCATTCTATAAATAAATAAATATCTTGTGTAAAATTGTATCGTATTTAATAGTATTTCCTGCAAAAAATAAACACTATTTCGTACCCCTCGCGACACACATCAGACATAATGAATCGATTAGCTCCAATATCATGTAAAGTGTAGAGAGATGGCAAAGCAAAAAATCTAGAGAGATACATCCACTTTATGTACCCGGCATATAGAAACATATACTTTCCGTCTTAGAATTTGGTAGTTGTTATAATTTAGTAGTGTATAATTACCATTAGTGGTCTATTAACTTATAGGATTAAAAGAAAGTAGAGAACAAAAGATAGAAAGAAGAATTGTATTAAGAAAGGTGTACCACTGCAAACTACATCTTTACATATTTATAGTACAATATTTCACTGTGCAGTTAGGTGGAACAGTAATATCTCCGTGAGTTGATCCACCAAATTTACTTTATCAAAAGTGTCGGCCACTAATTTACTTTATCAAAAGTCTATGATTTATAACACTCCCCCTTGGACGACAATTTTGTTTCATTAAAAATCAACTACATGTTACTGCCTCGTTAAAAACTTTGCTAAAGAAAAACCCAGTGGATAAAAACTTTAGCCAAGGGAAAAAGAGTGCAGCATAGAGTTGACTCCCCCTCAAGTAGACATCCTGAGTCATCACATCTTTTGAACATGCCTCATGCCAATATTGTGAACATGCGTTCTCAAAATAGCCGTTGGAAGTGATTTGGTGAAAAGATCAGCAGAGTTTTTGCTTGATTAAACATATCTCATTTCAATCTGGTTGTCCTTAATGAGATCTTGAGTGTATGAGAAGAATCTAGGAGGTATGTGTTTTGTTCGGTCACTTTTGATATACCATTCTTTCATCTGTGCTATGCAAGCTGCATTATCTTCATAGATAGTTGTTGGACTTTTTATCGCGTTCTAGTCCACAAGAATAAGTAATGAGTTGTCATTGATCTCATCCAAAAACATTCCCGAGTAGCTTCATGTAATGCAATCACTTCGGCATGATTTGATGATGTTGCAACAAGTGTTTGTTTTGAGAACGCCATGATATTGCGGTGCCTCCATTTAGGAATACATATCCAGTTTGAGATTTAGCTTTATGTGGATCAGATAAATAATCTGCATCTGTATAACCAAACAAATCTTGTTTCGAGTTGTTAGAATAATATAATTATAAATCAGTAGTTCCCCGAAAGTATCAAAATATGTGTTTGATCCCATTCCAATGTCTTTTGGTAGGGAGTGAGCTGAACCTTGTCAACAAATTAACTGCAAAAGAAATGTCAGGTCTTGTATAATTTGTAAGATACATAAGAGCCCCAATTGCACTAAAATATGGAACTTCTGAACCAAGAAGATCTTCATGATCTCTTAGAGGATGAAATGGATCAGTATCAATATTGAGATCTAACAACCATAGGAGTACTTAATGGTTTTTGTCTTGTCCATATTAAAATGTTTTAAAAACTTTTCGGTATAAGTTGTTTGATGTATAAGTAAGTCATTAGTCATATGATCAATATGTAAATCAACGTAATACTTGATTTTTTTCATTTCAAAATCTTTCTATAGAAGTTGAATGGTTTCATAGATTTCTTTATTTAAGATAATTGACATAAACAACTACGATCACATATCCGAACATTGTTTTTATAAAACACACGTGCAAATAAGTTTATATGTATACCCTTTTCTTATCAAGTAGTCATTTAATCGGTTATACCACATACGTCCCGATTGTATAAACCCATTTAGAAATCTTTGTGATTTAATGGAATATATTCCCTTGGATTTTGCATTAGATGCTTATGATACCTTAACCCTTCAGGTATATTCATATATATCACTATTAAGTGATCCATACAGATAAGTAGTAACAACATTCATGAGATGCATTTAAATAACTACCAGGTTGATTAAGTATCAAATAAGTAATTGTATCTATTTTAGGAAGATAAGTTTTCCTCATAATTCATTCCCGGTCTTTGAGAGAAATCTTGAGTTACAAGTCTAGCTTTACCTTGTAACTTCATATTTCGCATTTCTTAATTTTTTTTTCGGATAAAAGTTCATTTGTATCCCATACGTTTCACATCTTTAAAAGTGATAACGATTGATCCGAAAACTTTTCTTTTATTGAGCGATTCTAATTCTGCTCGTATTGCTCCTTTCAGTTGAGCTCAGTCATGTCTATTTTGACACTTAATGACAAATTTGGTTCTAGATCATCATCTTTATTCATGATGCCATTATATGAAAAATTCTCATCAATATTTTTCATTACGTTTCGGTTCCATAATATTGCATAATTTATTGCAATTTATGTATTTATTATCAATATCCTCTGCAGAAGGAGTATTGATATTTGGTTCTTATTGAACACTTTATTTTACCTCATTATCAGCTGATTTTCTTTTCGAGTATTTTTATCTTAGGAACCAATTGATCTTCCACGTTTCATGCGTGACAAAGACTCAAGAGTGACATTATTGCCAGCTTTTGAAATTTCAGTTCGAGCTGGAGCATTTACTGCTATTATATATGATTTAGTCACTTTTTTATATCTTTAAATGCATCACGTAATCGATTTGCAAGTTATTGCATATGCATTATTTTTGAACTTTCGTTTCGCATTCTTTTGTGCGAGTATCAAGATACCTTGATTGATGTTCACATCATGAAACATCATTTTATTTTTTATTTTTTCATTTCTCCCCCTAATCTAGGGAACAATTTTTCATTAAAATGACAATCAGTAAAACGTGCTGTAAAAACATCACCCGTCATGGGTTCAATATATCTTATGATTGAAAATGTTTCATATCCAACATATATTTCCATCCTTCTTTGAGGAACCATTTTAGTGCGTTGTGGTGGTGCAATTGGAAAATACACTGCACGATCAAATGTTCTAAGGTGAAAAATATTTAGCTCTCGACCAAAATTAAGTTGGTAGGGGAGAATATTTATGACTTGCATTTGGTTTAATGCGAATTAATATCGCATCATGTAAATTTACATGTCCCCATATAAATATTAAGAGTTTTGTACTCATTACCAATTTTCTAGTTATTAGTTGCAATCGTTTATCTATTGATTCAGCTAAATCAATTTTTGAATGCACATAAGCAACTGGATGTTCAACAACAATCCTTACAGAGATATAATAATCATTAAATGCTTGAGATGTTAACTCACCAGCATTATCAAGTCTCATCTTTTTAATGGTGTAATCAGAATAATGTGTTCTCAATTTAATAATTTGTGCAAGCAATTTTTGCAAATGCCATATTACGGCTTGATAATAGACAAATATGAGACCATCTACTAGATGCGTCTATTAGAACCATGAAATGTCTAAATGGTCAACATGGTGGATGAATTTATCCCCATATTTCACCTTGAATTCTTCAATAAATATTTGTGATTCCTTTTCACAATATACTTTTCATTAATCACCATATGTGCTTTTCATTAGTCACCATATGTGTTTTTCATTAATCACCATATGTGCTTTTCATCAGTCACCATATGTGTTTTTCATTAATCACCATATGTATTTTTTTTTATTAATCACCATATGTGCCTTTCATTAATAACCATATGCGCTTTTCATTAATATATCCTTTTTACCATATGCGTTTTTTATCATATGCGTTGCATTTTTCATCATATGCGCTTTTAATCATATGCGCTTTTCATCATATGCGCTTTTCATTATATGCGCTTTTCATCATATGCGCTTTTCATCATATGCGCTTTTCGGTGCTACATAGATATTTCTCATTTTCTGTTATCATTGACTGATAATCATATCCATTATGATATATATCAGAGAAACTTAACAAACTTCTTTTTAACTGTGGAGAAAATAAGACATTATTTATCAGAAATTTTGTACCAATTTGTAATACAAATTTTGCTTTTTCGTTCCTTTTATCAAGTTTGCAGAACCTAATATAGTATTTATAATTCTTTCATTTGATCTCAAATCAATGAAATATTCTGGCAAGGAATAGGTGAATACATTAAGCTAATATTTAGACGAATATAACCAAGACATTCTTGAATTTCAATTAGTGACATATAAACGTTGGCTATATATATTCACTATATCACCATTATACTATGTCATTTATAACTACAATGAGGTTTAGATTAATACTATTTTTAATTGTATTATAATTAAATATTTTACTCTAATGTGAAAATAATATTAACAAGTGCTGTGTAATATAAAATGGGAATATTAAGTACTTAGTGAGTCTAATGTCAGCAGAAATATAATGAGTGCCATTGACACTAACTAGTTTTACTTTATATAAACAAATATTCAAATGGGTCTTCATGTTTCTTGCTTTAAGGTAAAAATAAATTGAAGTCCATGGAAAAAGTGCCAGGCAAAACAAAGTGGACGGCTCACTTTGTATCCATAATGAAAGTATTTAAATTAAACTAATCGAAGTTTTTTTTTTTTAATTTGCTTGTTAAAAGTTAAAAAATCACATGGACCAAGAATGATGAGATATTCATGATATAAATACACATGTGGTCTCGAAGGAAAAACGGAAACTCAATTTCATTTCCACATTTTACTTCGTACTTATTTTCAGAAGAGTAGTGTAGTGACCCGAACTTTTCCATGTTTATATATATTAATTGAGATTGATATTTACATGATTAAATGTTTCCAACATGTTAAGCAATCAAACTTGTTAAGACTTGATTAATTGAAATATGTTTCATATAGACAATTGACCACCCAAGTTGACCGGCGATTCACGAACGTTAAAACTTGTAAAAACGATATGACGATATATATATGGATATACACATGGTTAACATGAGATTATGATAAGTAAGTATCTCCATAAGTATATTAATAATGAGTTATATACATATAAACAAGACTACTAACTTAAGGATTTCGAAACGAGACATATATTTAACGATTATCGTTGTAACGACATTTAAATGTATATGTATCATATTAAGATATATTAATATATCATAATATCATGATAATATAATAATTTAACATCTCATTAGATATAATAAACAATGGGTTAACAACATTAATTGAGATCGTTAACTTAAAGGTTTCAAAACAACACTTACATGTAACGACTAACGATGACTTAACGACTCAGTTAAAATGTATATACATGTAGTGTATTTAGATGTATTAAAATACTTTTGGAAGACTTCAAGACATATATCAAAACACTCATACTTAATGAAAATGGTTACAGTTACTTTTCCATTCTTTTCTTTCATCAAGAATTCTAGTCGTATTCTTACCCGTATTATACACAGCTTCAAAACGTACTTACTATGAGTATATACCAATAGGAACTAGCATGGGATTCCACTCTTGATTATGTCATGTATGACTAATCAATTTTAACTTCTACCATGAGCTAGTCAACTAACTAGAACTCCTTTTAACCCCACTCACCACTCACCAATTACCACTCATCATTCACTCCATTTCACTTCCAATTCTCTTTCTAATTCTCTCTCAACACACCCACACTATTATGAACGTATTTTTCCAGTAGTTAATCATCATCTTCATCAAAAATCACTTCAAGAATCAAGCTATAATCATCATAGGAAGAACACTTCAAGAACACTTCAAAAATCCCTTCAAGTTTACTAATTTACTTCCAAGCTTTCTAATCCATTCCAAGTAATCATCTAAGATCAAGAAACCTTTGTTATATACAGTAGGTTATCTTTCTTATTCAAGGTAATATTCATATTCAAACTTTGATTCAATTTCTATAACTATAAACTATCTTAATTCGAGTAAAAATCTTACTTGAACTTGTTTTTGTGTCATGATCCTACTTCAAGAACTTTCAAGCCATCCAAGATCCTTTGAAGCTAGATCATTTCTTGTCACTTCCAGTAGGTTTACCTACTAAACTTGAGGTAGTAATGATGTTCATAACATCATTCGATTCATATATATAAAACTATCTTATTCGAAGGTTTAAACTCGTAATCACTAGAACATAGTTTAGTTAATTCTAAACTTGTTCGCAAATAAAAGTTAATCCTTCTAACTTGACTTTTAAAATTAACTAAACACATGTTCTATATCTATATGATATGCTAACTTAATGATTTAAAACCTGGAAACACGAAAAACACCGTAAAACCGGATTTACGCCGTCGTAGTAACACCGCGGACTGTTTTGGGTTAGTTAATTAAAAACTATGATAAACTTTGATTTAAAAGTTGTTATTCTGAGAAAATGATTTTTATTATGAACATGAAACTATATCCAAAAATTATGGTTAAACTCAAAGTGGAAGTATGTTTTCTAAAATGGTCATCTAGACGTCGTTCTTTCGACTGAAATGACTACCTTTACAAAAACGACTTGTAACTTATTTTTCCGACTATAAACCTATACTTTTTCTGTTTAGATTCATAAAATATAGTTCAATATGAAACCATAGCAATTTGATTCACTCAAAACGGATTTAAAATGAAGAAGTTATGGGTAAAACAAGATTGGATAATTTTTCTCATTTTAGCTACGTGAAAATTGGTAACAAATCTATTCCAACCATAACTTAATAAACTTGTATTGTATATTATGTAATCTTGAGATACCATAGACACGTATACAATGTTTCGACCTATCATGTCGACACATCTATATATATTTCGGAACAACCATAGACACTCTATATGTGAATGTTGGAGTTAGCTATACAGGGTTGAGGTTGATTCCAAAATATATATAGTTTGAGTTGTGATCAATACTGAGATACGTATACACTGGGTCGTGGATTGATTCAAGATAATATTTATCGATTTATTTCTGTACATCTAACTGTGGACAACTAGTTGTAGGTTACTAACGAGGACAGCTGACTTAATAAACTTAAAACATCAAAATATATTAAAAGTGTTGTAAATATATTTTAAACATACTTTGATATATATGTATATATTGTTATAGGTTCGTGAATCAACCAGTGGCCAAGTCTTACTTCCCGACGAAGTAAAAATCTGTGAAAGTGAGTTATAGTCCCACTTTTAAAATCTAATATTTTTGGGATGAGAATACATGCAGGTTTTATAAATGATTTACAAAATAGACACAAGTACGTGAAACTACATTCTATGGTTGAATTATCCAAATCGAATATGCCCCTTTTTATTAAGTCTGGTAATCTAAGAATTAGGGAACAGACACCCTAATTGACGCGAATCCTAAAGATAGATCTATTGGGCCTCACAAACCCCATCCAAAGTACCGGATGCTTTAGTACTTCGAAATTTATATCATATCCGAAGGGTGTCCCGGAATGATGGGGATATTCTTATATATGCATCTTGTTAATGTCGGTTACCAGGTGTTCACCATATGAATGATTTTTATCTCTATGTATGGGATGTGTATTGAAATATGAAATCTTGTGGTCTATTATTATGATTTGATATATATAGGTTAAACCTATAACTCACCAACATTTTTGTTGACGTTTAAAGCATGTTTATTCTCAGGTGAATATTAAGAGCTTCCGCTGTTGCATACTAAAATAAGGACAAGATTTGGAGTCCATGTTTGTATGATGTTGTGTAAAAACTGCATTCAAGAAACTGATTTCGATGTAACATATTTGTATTGTAAACCATTATGTAATGGTCGTGTGTAAACAGGATATTTTAGATTATCATTATTTGATAATCTACGTAAAGCTTTTTAAACCTTTATTTATAAAATAAAGGTTATGGTTTGTTTTAAAAATGAATGCAGTCTTTGAAAAACGTCTCATATAGAGGTCAAAACCTCGCAACGAAATCAATTAATATGGAACGTTTTTAATCAATAAGAACGGGACATTTCAGTTGGTATCCGAGCGTTGGTCTTAGAGAACCAGAATTTTTCATTAGTGTGTCTTATCGAGTTTGTTAGGATGCATTAGTGAGTCTGGACTTCGACCGTGTTTACTTGAAAAATGATTGCTTAACAAATTTTGTTGGAAACTATATATTTTTAACATGTGAATATTATGTGATATATTAATCTCTTAACGCGTTTGATATTATGTGATAGATGTCTACCTCTAGAACAAGTCCCATTGACTCACCTAATAATAATGAAGAGTCAAATGTAAATTGGAATGATTCGTGGACTGATTCACAAGTTCCCGAAGAGGAACCGGAAGAAGAGTCGGAACCGGAAGAAGAATCGGATCCGGAAGAAGAATCGGAACCGGAAGAAGAAATAGAACCGGTGGGGGAAATAATAAAACGGTTAAGTAAAAGAAAATCCTCAACCAACCGACCAAGGTTAATTATGGTCAATGGTGTTTCCGCCAAGGAAGCAAAATATTGGGAGGATTACCAATTCTCCGATGAATCGGATTCCGACGAGAATTCCGATGATGTTATAGAAATTACCCCAACTGAATTTAAAAAGGCAAAAGAAAATAATAAGGGAAAGGGCATAAAAATAGAGAAATCTAATTCCAACCCCGATGAACTTTATATGTATCGTCAACCCCCGAAGTCCTTAAGTTGTAACAATGACCCGGGAACCTCTAAACCACCAGGTTTTTCTAAACCAATGTGGAAAATTACGGCTAGTATTAGGGGAACATCATATATCCCTAGAAACTTGGCAAAACGAACCAAAACCGAAGAAGAAGAAACAAGCGAGTCGGAATAAGATAGTTGTATTTGTGTGGTGTAATATATGTAATATAGTGTGCTTATGCTTTATGATATATGTAAAAATTGCTTGTACTAATAAGTATTTTTTTTTTATGAATCTAACTCTTGTCTATTTTACAGTATAAAAACACAAAATGGATAGACAACCCAATATTTTAAGAGACCTACCCGGAGACATGATTGATGAAATCTTGTCTAGAGTCGGCCAGAATTCCTCGGCACAACTATTTAAGGCGAGATCAGTTTGTAAGACATTCGAAGAACGTTCCAAGAATGCCTTGGTTTATAAAAGGCTTTCGTTCGAAAGATGGGGGATATCACATTGGGAAATCCATAAGTTACGATGTGTTTACTTTGACGCATATATTGCGGGGAACCCAAATGCTATTTTACGCAATGGGTTAAGAAATTATTTTGACTCAATATATCCGAATATTGGACTTCGTGATTTAGAAAAAGCGGCTAACATGCAACATAAAGAAGCATGTTATGCTTACGGATTAGTAATGTTCGCTTCTCACCAAAGTGAGAACAAGAACATCGGCCTACAACTATTAAACAAAACGTTCCCACAAGTGACGGAGTCGGTAATTGGGGTAAGAAATGAGGTTTTTAGGTTATTACGAGACTGTTGGACATTACGTAACCCTCGTCCCTTTGACGACGTTACAACACGCTGTCTTATCAACGGCCATAACGGTTATGTTGCACAAGACCAAGGATGGGAAGTAGTCCTAGTAAAACCAGAATGCATGACTTGTTTCTGGACGTATGAATTACGTGTCTTTATTGCCTTTGCTGAACGACTTGTGTACTAGCTAGAATTATCTTCACAACTATCTTGTATCAAAGTTATTGTGTGCTATATTTCATGCTTTATGTAAAATAAGCGGTATTGTAAGTTTGTAAAATATTGTATAAAAGTTTGAACGCGAAATATTATTATAATCAGTTTTTCATATAGAATTGTAGTAGTTGAATTGTATATTAGCTACTAAGTATGAACTTAACGGGTAGGTACTACCCGAATTTAAACTTATAAAACGCTAATATGAAGAAAAAGCTTTTATAAATGAGTTCATATTATGCTACGAAATACTATTAACTACTCTTAATATTCTGTATGATTAACTTGTTCCATTTAACTATTTTGAAGGAAATGGCACCGACTACTCGACACACCGTGAATATGAATGAAGAGGAATTCCGTACTTTTCTAGCTTCAAACATAGCCGCAGTACAGGCTGCGCTACATACCA
Organism: Rutidosis leptorrhynchoides; assembly: GCF_046630445.1. Taxonomy (NCBI): domain Eukaryota; kingdom Viridiplantae; phylum Streptophyta; class Magnoliopsida; order Asterales; family Asteraceae; genus Rutidosis; species Rutidosis leptorrhynchoides. The sequence goes on from NC_092339.1 coordinate 133,617,773, forward strand.
ACAATAACCTTGGATCTAGCAGTACAGGAAATCTTGTAGGATGCACCTACAAAGAATTCACTGCCTGCAAACCTTTGGAATTTGATGGAACCGAAGGACCGATCGGATTGAAACGGTGGACCGAGAAGGTCGAATCGGTGTTTGCCATAAGTAAGTGTACTGAAGAGGACAAAGTAAAGTACGCTACGCATACCTTCACAGGTTCTGCGTTAACATGGTGGAATACCTATCTAGAGCAAGTGGGACAAGACGATGCGTACGCACTACCGTGGTCAGCATTCAAGCACTTGATGAACGAGAAGTACCGTCCCAGAACCGAGGTCAATAAGCTCAAGACAGAACTTAGAGGGTTACGAACCCAAGGATTTGATATTACCACGTACGAAAGACGATTCACAGAATTGTGCCTATTGTGTCCGGGAGCATTCGAAGATGAGGAAGAGAAGATCGACGCGTTTGTGAAAGGATTACCGGAAAGAATCCAAGAAGATATAAGTTCACACGAGCCCGCCTCCATACAACAGGCATGTAGAATGGCTCACAAACTCGTGAACCAAATTGAAGAAAGAATTAAAGAACAGACTGCTGAAGAGGCCAATGTGAAGCAAGTCAAAAGAAAGTGGGAGGAAAACGGTGATAAGAATCACCAATACAACAACAACAGCAATTACAACAATAATCGCAACAATTATCCCAACAATCGCAACATCAATCGCAACTACAACAAACGGCCCAACAACAACAACAACAACAACAACAGCAACTACAACAATCATCCCAACAACAATAATAACCGCAACAACAACAACAATCAGAAGCAGCTATGCCAAAGGTGTGAAAAGAATCACTCGGGGTTCTGCACCAAATTTTGCAACAAGTGTAAAAGAAATGGTCATAGCGCGGCGAAGTGTGAGGTCTACGGACCAGGGGTTAATAGAACGAAAGGAACAAATGGTGTCGGAACGAGTAATGGCGGAGCAAGTAGTGTAGGAGCAAGTTATGCCAATGTAGTTTGTTATAAATGTGGAAAACCGGGCCACATTATTAGAAATTGCCTGAACCAGGAGAACACGAATGGACAAGGCCGCGGAAGAGTTTTCAATATTAATGCGGCAGAGGCACAGGAAGACCCGGAGCTTGTTACGGGTACGTTTCTTATTGACAATAAATCTGCTTACGTTTTATTTGATTCGGGTGCGGATAGAAGCTATATGAGTAGAGATTTTTGTGCTAAATTAAGTTGTCCATTGACGCCTTTGGATAGTAAATTTTTACTCGAATTAGCAAATGGTAAATTAATTTCAGCAGATAATATATGTCGGAATCGAGAAATTAAACTGGTTAGCGAAACATTTAAGATTGATTTGATACCAGTAGAGTTAGGGAGTTTTGATGTGATAATCGGTATGGACTGGTTGAAAGAAGTGAAAGCAGAGATCGTTTGTTACAAAAATGCAATTCGCATTATACGAGAAAAAGGAAAACCCTTAATGGTGTACGGAGAAAAGGGCAACACGAAGCTACATCTTATTAGTAATTTGAAGGCACAAAAACTAATAAGAAAAGGTTGCTATGCTGTTCTAGCACACGTCGAGAAAGTACAAACTGAAGAAAAGAGCATCAATGATGTTCCCATTGCAAAAGAATTTCCCGATGTATTTCCGAAAGAATTACCGGGATTACCCCCACGTCGATCCGTTGAATTTCAAATAGATCTTGTACCAGGAGCTGCACCAATAGCTCGTGCTCCTTACAGACTCGCACCCAGCGAGATGAAAGAACTGCAAAGCCAATTACAAGAACTTTTAGAGCGTGGTTTCATTCGACCAAGCACATCACCGTGGGGAGCTCCTGTTTTGTTTGTCAAGAAGAAAGATGGTACATTCAGGTTGTGTATCGACTACCGAGAGTTGAACAAACTTACCATCAAGAACCGCTACCCACTACCGAGAATCGATGACTTATTTGATCAACTACAAGGCTCGTCTGTTTATTCAAAGATTGACTTACGTTCCGGGTATCATCAAATGCGGGTGAAAGAAGATGATATTCCAAAGACTGCTTTCAGAACACGTTACGGTCATTACGAGTTTATGGTCATGCCGTTTGGTTTAACTAATGCACCAGCTGTGTTCATGGACCTTATGAACCGAGTGTGTGGACCATACCTTGACAAGTTTGTCATTGTTTTCATTGATGACATACTTATTTACTCAAAGAATGACCAAGAACACGGTGAACATTTGAGAAAGGTGTTAGAAGTATTGAGGAAGGAAGAATTGTATGCTAAGTTTTCAAAGTGTGCATTTTGGTTGGAAGAAGTTCAATTCCTCGGTCACATAGTGAACAAAGAAGGTATTAAGGTGGATCCGGCAAAGATAGAAACTGTTGAAAAGTGGGAAACCCCGAAAACTCCGAAACACATACGCCAGTTTTTAGGACTAGCTGGTTACTACAGAAGGTTCATCCAAGACTTTTCCAGAATAGCAAAACCCTTGACTGCATTAACGCATAAAGGGAAGAAATTTGAATGGAATGATGAACAAGAGAAAGCGTTTCAGTTATTGAAGAAAAAGCTAACTACGGCACCTATATTGTCATTGCCTGAAGGGAATGATGATTTTGTGATTTATTGTGATGCATCAAAGCAAGGTCTCGGTTGTGTATTAATGCAACGAACGAAGGTGATTGCTTATGCGTCTAGACAATTGAAGATTCACGAACAAAATTATACGACGCATGATTTGGAATTAGGCGCGGTTGTTTTTGCATTAAAGACTTGGAGGCACTACTTATATGGGGTCAAAAGTATTATATATACCGACCACAAAAGTCTTCAACACATATTTAATCAGAAACAACTGAATATGAGGCAGCGTAGGTGGATTGAATTATTGAATGATTACGACTTTGAGATTCGTTACCACCCGGGGAAGGCAAATGTGGTAGCCGATGCCTTGAGCAGGAAGGACAGAGAACCCATTCGAGTAAAATCTATGAATATAATGATTCATAATAACCTTACTACTCAAATAAAGGAGGCGCAACAAGGAGTTTTAAAAGAAGGAAATTTAAAGGATGAAATACCCAAAGGATCAGAACAGCATCTTAATATTCGGGAAGACGGAACCCGGTATAGGGCTGAAAGGATTTGGGTACCAAAATTTGGAGATATGAGAGAAATGGTACTTAGAGAAACTCATAAAACCAGATACTCAATACATCCTGGAACGGGGAAGATGTACAAGGATCTCAAGAAACATTTTTGGTGGCCGGGTATGAAAGCCGATGTTGCTAAATACGTAGGAGAATGTTTGACGTGTTCTAAGGTCAAAGCTGAGCATCAGAAACCATCAGGTCTACTTCAACAACCCGAAATCCCAGAATGGAAATGGGAAAACATTACCATGGATTTCATCACTAAATTGCCAAGGTCTGCAAGTGGTTTTGATACTATTTGGGTAATAGTTGATCGTCTCACCAAATCAGCACACTTCCTGCCAATAAGAGAAGATGACAAGATGGAGAAGTTAGCACGACTGTATCTGAAGGAAGTCGTCTCCAGACATGGAATACCAATCTCTATTATCTCTGATAGGGATGGCAGATTTATTTCAAGATTCTGGCAGACTTTACAGCAAGCATTAGGAACTCGTCTAGACATGAGTACTGCCTATCATCCACAAACAGATGGGCAGAGCGAAAGGACGATACAAACGCTTGAAGACATGCTACGAGCATGTGTTATTGATTTCGGAAACAGTTGGGATCGACATCTGCCGTTAGCAGAATTTTCCTACAACAACAGCTACCATTCAAGCATTGAGATGGCGCCGTTTGAAGCACTTTATGGTAGAAAGTGCAGGTCTCCAATTTGTTGGAGTGAAGTGGGGGATAGACAGATTACGGGTCCGGAGATTATACAAGAAACTACCGAGAAGATCATCCAAATTCAACAACGGTTGAAAACCGCCCAAAGTCGACAAAAGAGCTACGCTGATATTAAAAGAAAAGATATAGAATTTGAAATTGGAGAGATGGTCATGCTTAAAGTTGCACCTTGGAAAGGCGTTGTTCGATTTGGTAAACGAGGGAAATTAAATCCAAGGTATATTGGACCATTCAAGATTATTGATCGTGTCGGACCAGTAGCTTACCGACTTGAGTTACCTCAACAACTCGCGGCTGTACATAACACTTTCCATGTCTCGAATTTGAAGAAATGTTTTGCTAAAGAAGATCTCACTATTCCGTTAGATGAAATTCAAATCAACGAAAAACTTCAATTCATCGAAGAACCCGTCGAAATAATGGATCGTGAGGTTAAAAGACTTAAGCAAAACAAGATACCAATTGTTAAGGTTCGATGGAATGCTCGTAGAGGACCCGAGTTCACCTGGGAGCGTGAAGATCAGATGAAGAAGAAATACCCGCATCTATTTCCAGAAGATTCTTCAACACCTTCAACAGCTTAAAATTTCGGGACGAAATTTATTTAACGGGTAGGTACTGTAGTGACCCGAACTTTTCCATGTTTATATATATTAATTGAGATTGATATTTACATGATTAAATGTTTCCAACATGTTAAGCAATCAAACTTGTTAAGACTTGATTAATTGAAATATGTTTCATATAGACAATTGACCACCCAAGTTGACCGGCGATTCACGAACGTTAAAACTTGTAAAAACGATATGACGATATATATATGGATATACACATGGTTAACATGAGATTATGATAAGTAAGTATCTCCATAAGTATATTAATAATGAGTTATATACATATAAACAAGACTACTAACTTAAGGATTTCGAAACGAGACATATATTTAACGATTATCGTTGTAACGACATTTAAATGTATATGTATCATATTAAGATATATTAATATATCATAATATCATGATAATATAATAATTTAACATCTCATTAGATATAATAAACAATGGGTTAACAACATTAATTGAGATCGTTAACTTAAAGGTTTCAAAACAACACTTACATGTAACGACTAACGATGACTTAACGACTCAGTTAAAATGTATATACATGTAGTGTATTTAGATGTATTAAAATACTTTTGGAAGACTTCAAGACATATATCAAAACACTCATACTTAATGAAAATGGTTACAGTTACTTTTCCATTCTTTTCTTTCATCAAGAATTCTAGTCGTATTCTTACCCGTATTATACACAGCTTCAAAACGTACTTACTATGAGTATATACCAATAGGAACTAGCATGGGATTCCACTCTTGATTATGTCATGTATGACTAATCAATTTTAACTTCTACCATGAGCTAGTCAACTAACTAGAACTCCTTTTAACCCCACTCACCACTCACCAATTACCACTCATCATTCACTCCATTTCACTTCCAATTCTCTTTCTAATTCTCTCTCAACACACCCACACTATTATGAACGTATTTTTCCAGTAGTTAATCATCATCTTCATCAAAAATCACTTCAAGAATCAAGCTATAATCATCATAGGAAGAACACTTCAAGAACACTTCAAAAATCCCTTCAAGTTTACTAATTTACTTCCAAGCTTTCTAATCCATTCCAAGTAATCATCTAAGATCAAGAAACCTTTGTTATATACAGTAGGTTATCTTTCTTATTCAAGGTAATATTCATATTCAAACTTTGATTCAATTTCTATAACTATAAACTATCTTAATTCGAGTAAAAATCTTACTTGAACTTGTTTTTGTGTCATGATCCTACTTCAAGAACTTTCAAGCCATCCAAGATCCTTTGAAGCTAGATCATTTCTTGTCACTTCCAGTAGGTTTACCTACTAAACTTGAGGTAGTAATGATGTTCATAACATCATTCGATTCATATATATAAAACTATCTTATTCGAAGGTTTAAACTCGTAATCACTAGAACATAGTTTAGTTAATTCTAAACTTGTTCGCAAATAAAAGTTAATCCTTCTAACTTGACTTTTAAAATTAACTAAACACATGTTCTATATCTATATGATATGCTAACTTAATGATTTAAAACCTGGAAACACGAAAAACACCGTAAAACCGGATTTACGCCGTCGTAGTAACACCGCTGACTGTTTTGGGTTAGTTAATTAAAAACTATGATAAACTTTGATTTAAAAGTTGTTATTCTGAGAAAATGATTTTTATTATGAACATGAAACTATATCCAAAAATTATGGTTAAACTCAAAGTGGAAGTATGTTTTCTAAAATGGTCATCTAGACGTCGTTCTTTCGACTGAAATGACTACCTTTACAAAAACGACTTGTAACTTATTTTTCCGACTATAAACCTATACTTTTTCTGTTTAGATTCATAAAATATAGTTCAATATGAAACCATAGCAATTTGATTCACTCAAAACGGATTTAAAATGAAGAAGTTATGGGTAAAACAAGATTGGATAATTTTTCTCATTTTAGCTACGTGAAAATTGGTAACAAATCTATTCCAACCATAACTTAATAAACTTGTATTGTATATTATGTAATCTTGAGATACCATAGACACGTATACAATGTTTCGACCTATCATGTCGACACATCTATATATATTTCGGAACAACCATAGACACTCTATATGTGAATGTTGGAGTTAGCTATACAGGGTTGAGGTTGATTCCAAAATATATATAGTTTGAGTTGTGATCAATACTGAGATACGTATACACTGGGTCGTGGATTGATTCAAGATAATATTTATCGATTTATTTCTGTACATCTAACTGTGGACAACTAGTTGTAGGTTACTAACGAGGACAGCTGACTTAATAAACTTAAAACATCAAAATATATTAAAAGTGTTGTAAATATATTTTAAACATACTTTGATATATATGTATATATTGTTATAGGTTCGTGAATCAACCAGTGGCCAAGTCTTACTTCCCGACGAAGTAAAAATCTGTGAAAGTGAGTTATAGTCCCACTTTTAAAATCTAATATTTTTGGGATGAGAATACATGCAGGTTTTATAAATGATTTACAAAATAGACACAAGTACGTGAAACTACATTCTATGGTTGAATTATCCAAATCGAATATGCCCCTTTTTATTAAGTCTGGTAATCTAAGAATTAGGGAACAGACACCCTAATTGACGCGAATCCTAAAGATAGATCTATTGGGCCTCACAAACCCCATCCAAAGTACCGGATGCTTTAGTACTTCGAAATTTATATCATATCCGAAGGGTGTCCCGGAATGATGGGGATATTCTTATATATGCATCTTGTTAATGTCGGTTACCAGGTGTTCACCATATGAATGATTTTTATCTCTATGTATGGGATGTGTATTGAAATATGAAATCTTGTGGTCTATTATTATGATTTGATATATATAGGTTAAACCTATAACTCACCAACATTTTTGTTGACGTTTAAAGCATGTTTATTCTCAGGTGAATATTAAGAGCTTCCGCTGTTGCATACTAAAATAAGGACAAGATTTGGAGTCCATGTTTGTATGATGTTGTGTAAAAACTGCATTCAAGAAACTGATTTCGATGTAACATATTTGTATTGTAAACCATTATGTAATGGTCGTGTGTAAACAGGATATTTTAGATTATCATTATTTGATAATCTACGTAAAGCTTTTTAAACCTTTATTTATAAAATAAAGGTTATGGTTTGTTTTAAAAATGAATGCAGTCTTTGAAAAACGTCTCATATAGAGGTCAAAACCTCGCAACGAAATCAATTAATATGGAACGTTTTTAATCAATAAGAACGGGACATTTCAAGTAGTAGTTAGGAGTAGATAGATATCAACTCATACTCATCTAATACCTAATATACAAAATATAAGTTGTAACATAAGGACATTCAGAGTTTGATGCGCAAACGTGCACGAGAAGTTTTGTGTTTAGTTTCAATATGAATTCGGTTTCAATCAATAGGTAAACTTATTCCTAATATTAATATTACATATATATATATATATATATATATATATATATATATATATATATATATATATATATATATATATAGACTTTATTAATCATCTTGTTTTCATATCTTTAATTGAAATCAATTGAGACAAACCACTAAACCATCGTTACAGTGGTTATATCTTAAAAGTTGAGTCATAAAATATATAATTTGATAATCGGTACTTTCAAATTTTATAAAAAGAATACTCGATTATATAATACGATTACATAATTCTTGATGTCTCTCCATTATATTTCATATTATTATTCATTAACCAAACTCGTTTTCATAAACAAATTTCATTATTTTGTTCACAAACGATATGAACCACCACAACTATACGATTTCTTAATTTCATATTTATTGAGTACTCTGAATCATGATAAACATTTCACAATTTAAAAGACTACTCTATAAAAAAGGTACAAGCCATCGCAGCATGAAGTACAAGAAGCCAAAGCATGCAATTTCTGATTTTCAATAAGAATAATAATAATTGTGGCTGCTACTTTTCAATTTTTCATATATATGTTTATATATATTGATTGTATGTAAGTGGACAATGATAGAGCTGGGATATAATAATGATAATAATAATAAAGTTGGATTAGGTGGAAAGCAAAGTAGTGGAGATAAAAGGCAACAAAAAATGCTGTATTTGTTTTCTGTTCCCCACAAATCACGACACCAAGAATCCATAGAAATATATATATATATATTTTTTTCATCAGGTTACTTGTGGGCCACGATAGTTTTATTGAGCTGAAATTAGTAGGTTGTTTAAATAGAGAGCTAGTTCGATACACACACATATTTTACTCCGTATCATATTCACATATTCACTTGTAATTTACTTTCTAAGTTTTAAGTTTTAAGTTCGTTCTACTACTATATAATATTGTAAGGGTATTTTTAATTCAAGCTTCAACCGTGAAGATATTTAAAGCTACAAAGAAGACTCAGCGAGAGGTACAAGCAACAGAGCATGGAGTACAAGTCTACAAAGCATAAGAAAATTGTCGGTAGAAAACAACACCGGGACATACTCATTCAAACACCACTTATAGTTCACATTCAAAGTTTTTCTCCGTTTCGTTTCAAGCAAGTAGATAGATATCAATTTGATAAAGAAAACAAGAGGATTGTTTTGAGGTACAGATTCCTTGTTAATTAATTAAGTCAAAGTAATGTAAATTATAACGTCAACAACTTTTTGAAATACCTGATGAGTATAACTCACTGGTGGAAGAACCCAATCTGATAAATTCTTGATCAGAAGACACATCACAGGTTTCTAGATCTTCCAACGGTTTTAGCGGCAGAGGACGATGGCCGACGGGAGCTCTTCGTACTGATAACGTATTATAATTTAGTAGTGTATAATTACCTTTAGTGGTCTATTAACTTATAGGATTAAAAGAAAGTAGATAACAAAAGATAGAAAGAAGAATTGTATTAAGAAAGGTGTACCACTGCAAACTACATCTTTACATATTTATAGTACAATATTTCACTGTGCAGTTAGGTGTAACAGTAATATCTCCGTGAGTTGATCAACCAAATTTACTTTATCAAAAGTGTCGGCCACTAATTTACTTTATCAAAAGTCTATGATTTATAACCGTAGTTATTATCTCTTAATTATCTAGATGTAAACGTGCTCAGGGTACATTACTTTCTTCCATAGCTCAAGTCCAGTTATATAAAAGTAATCAAACTTTAAACTACTCAAAATTAAATATCTTTATAAGTTCTGAGTACATCAAGCATGATTATGATTTACATGAATACCGAGTAATGTTAGCGTAAAGAAAATAAAACTATAAAAGTCAAGATCTAAAAATATATTTTTTTTATCCAATACATGTTACAGTCTAAAGCATTAGGAGTCTAAGAGCAATAATCATTTTTGCTGCCCATTTACAAACGTGATTAGCAAGATCATAAGCCCCAAAGTTGTAACTTGCATATTCATAATCCTGTTTAAAAAGTTTAAAAGCAAATTCTTTTGAATATATTCCTCAAAAGACAAATAAGCATATCAAAATCACCACTCGAAAATTAGTAAAGCTAGCATAACGTGCATTTTGAGTGGTCCATGCATAAAAACAATATTTCAATAGTTTAGTCCGAAAAAGCTTTAAACTTGGTTGGTACTCATTCTTTCAAATATCTTATACTTGTTGAAAGAACAAATCAGAATGTAAATCATTGATTCACATAAGCTCATGACTTGCTTATTTTCGCTAGATATTTGAATTAGTATCTTATGTAACTGACGTCTTAAAACAAATCTCTCACATTAAAAAACCAAATATTAGTTTTTATGCAGTAACTTTAATTTTTTTTTTTATCAGGGGTGAGGATCTTGTAAGTCGACGAGTATGATCGCAACAAGTTTCTTCTAATTTGGAAAATTCAAAGAGTTATATTTCTTATTCACCATGAATTCACAATTACAACACCAATCATTATCTATGGTTTTCGCCGATCTAACGTAAGTAAAATAAACCATTGTATGAAATATCGTACATACTAGATGATTCAACATTTCGATAACCCAACTACATAAATAATTGTCGTTAAGATGTATAAAAAGTCTTGTACAATTTCATAATCATCATTGTTAATTAAATAAATAAATAATCGCAAAATACAAAACTCAACGATTCTTATGTGATTCCCAACCATGACATACTTCTTCTTCATGACAAAGTGTCACATCACTGCCAAGTCATCAGAATTTCTTCATCAGAACCAAACACCCATAGACATACTTTCTCAATAAATTAAATTGAGACCCAAAATATTTATTACTCTGTTTTATTGTATGTACAAATATAACAACCAAATATACAAGTTATGTATACTGATAATCCGTCCTCAAAAAAGCTATAAAACAGCATAATGTTGATCTAAACATCCAGGGCTAGATGAGTGCTAGCCATTCCCATTTCAAGTCTTCGATGACGTCTTCGATGACTAGAAGCAGGGCGACGAGAATGAGTTATGCACAAATATAACAACCAAATATACAAGTTATGTATACTGATAATCCGTCCTCAAAAAAGTTATAAAACAACATAATGTTGATCTAAACATCCAGGGCTAGATGAGTGCTAGCCATTCCCATTTCAAGTCTTCGATGACGTCTTCGATGACTAGAAGCAGGGCGACGAGAATGAGTTATGCACAAATATAACAACCAAATATACAAGTTATGTATACTGATAATCCGTCCTCAAAAAAGTTATAAAACAACATAATGTTGATCTAAACATCCAGGGCTAGATGAGTGCTAGCCATTCCCATTTCAAGTCTTCGATGACTAGAAGCAGGGCGACGAGAATGAGTTATGCACAAATATAACAACCAAATATACAAGTTATGTATACTGATAATCCGTCCACAAAAAATTTATAAAACAACATAATGTTGATCTAAACATCCAGGGCCAGATGAGTGCTAGCCATTCCCATTTCAAGTCTTCGATGACGTCTTCGATGACTAGAAGCAGGGCGATGAGAATGAGTTATGCACAAATATAACAACCAAATATACAAGTTATGTATACTGATAATCCGTCCTCAAAAAAGTTATAAAACAACATAATGTTGATCTAAACATCCAGGGCTAGATGAGTGCTAGCCATTCCCATTTCAAGTCTTCGATGACTAGAAGCAGGGCGACGAGAATGAGTTATGCATCGGGATTGGCCTTAAGGTTGGTTAAATTTTCAAATTCACCTCTTATTCGGGTTAAACGTACGTACTATCCATACTCAAACTCAACCCATACCCGATTATCCGAACCTTAAAAGGGTTCAAATAGTAAACTTTATAGCTAACTTAAGTGCCGAATAATTTGGTATCATGGTTTTATTTACTCCGTAATTCAATAGACACGAACGATTTGTCTTGAAATGAAACCATCATCAAAGTCATCAAATGTATGCTTCAACTTCACCTACAACTACACAATAATCACCTGCCAGAATCAAACTCAAAAACCCTAATCTGTGTCTGTAAAGAAACAATTTAACAATGACAACATTTTTAGTCTCATCATCATCATCAACAACAACAACAATTAGTTCTTCAAGATTCAATCAAACCCCCAATTCAATTCACTCATTTATTCATCCTATTAAACCCAATAACTTCACTTCAAATACAATTAGTACTAATCCTAATCTGGCTTTAAAATCAAGATTATTATTATGTAAAACAAAAGCAGTGCTGTCTGAAACCCCTTATCAAGAATACTCCAAAATTGGTGCCCAAACAATTGGTTCTATTTCATCAGCTGAGCTTCTTCAAAGTGTTGAAATTGCTGCAAAAACTGGTGCTGAGGTTTGCAAGATTTCATCTTTATATGTTTATCATTTATTAATACACATAATAATTTAGTATAGTACATGAAATCATTATGTGAATTGCTTTGTTCATATCTCTTTAGCTAATCCATTTCTGCCAAAAACTTAGAATGAAAATACTTTCATTAATGTTTTCTGAATTTTAAAATTAGTCCCTTTTGAAATGAATCAATATTATTGTATAATGTAAGACAAGATAATTGTGTATGTGTTAACAGACAATTGTGTAACATCTTGGCATTTTTTTATATATAATTTGTTTGGTTTAGTTTTTGTTTCTCAAGAGTATTGTTTTTTTTTTTTTATATATGTACTCAGGTTGTGATGGAAGCTGTAAATAAGCCTAGAAACATCAGCTATAAAGGACTCACTGATTTGGTTACTGAGTATGGCTGCAAACTTTCTTGTTTTGGATTTATAAATTTGATTTTTTACTACACCTAATATTTGGATGTTTAAGTCCGAGTCATACAAATTTTGATCTATTTTATGCATATATTTAATCAACCGTCTATTGGTATATCTGGTAGTAAGAAAGTTTGAATTCATGTATAGTTCACAGTTTTTTCTATGCCTTGTATTTTGAAATAATCTTTTTTTTTAATAACAAATATTGTTTACTTTCAGTACGGATAAAATGAGCGAGGCTGCCATATTGAGTGTAGTGAAAAAGAACTTTCCGGATCACCTTATTTTAGGGGAGGAGGGAGGTGTGATTGGAGATTCATCTTCTGATTATCTTTGGTGCATAGACCCCTTGGGTAAACTCGTCACTCGCCTTTTAGTTAGATCAATATCTAGTTTATTAGATCTTGACGATATTTAGTCTTTTATAGTCTAGTTAGAGTTTTTTATAATACATAAATGATGTAATCTTGTATATCGTTCATTCGATGTGTATTTAGATGGGACGACAAATTTTGCGCATGGATATCCGAGCTTTGCGGTCTCTGTTGGAGTGCTCTTCAGGGGAAAGCCAGCTGCAGCTGCTGTGGTAATATATCATGAATAATTTTGCTTATATTAATGGATTAATTAATATACACTAATTTATGATATTAAATATACACTAATTGTGGTAGGTGGAGTTTGTTGGGGGCGCCATGTGTTGGAACACACGTACATTCTCTGCAGTTGCTGGTATGGAAGTATTGGTTTAACTAGAGTTTCTTATAAACTTTGTTACATTTATGATTAAGCGATAATATAACGTTTGTCTTCTTATTATTATATGTACTTCAGGTGGAGGTGCATTTTGTAATGGACAAAAGATTCATGTTAGTCAAACAGACAATGTAAGGTTTCATTTCATCCTTTTAATTATAATTATACATAAGTGAATTATGTTTTTATTTACTAGTGACATTTAATATTAGTTTTAATTTAATACTGTTTAACTCTTATAACCGTATTGATATAACTTCACAGGTTGAGCGATCTCTACTCGTGACTGGGTTTGGGTATGAACATGATGATCCATGGGCTACCAACATGAACTTATTCAAAGAATTTACTGACATCAGTCGGGTAATAACCATACTATCGCATATATTTTTTATACTTTCAGGTTTTGGTCTATCATATTATGGCTTGAGTTTCTATATCTATCTTAGAGATTGTAAGATGGGCGGGTCAAGCGGTTGGGTCACAGATGGTGGCGGGTATTATGTAATTAGTCGAATTGTGTTAAATGAATTGATAAGGTGGCTCGATGCATTGTAATATAGTTGGGTGAGGGTTGACCTCTACAACCCAATTGGCCCGTTTCAATTTAAGTTTAGTGATCAATTATAGCCCGGATCAAATCCAATCATAATTACATCAGTCAAAAATGTTACTACAAATCTATCTGTGTGGTTTCGATAGGGTGTGAGGAGACTAGGTGCAGCTGCTGTAGATATGTGCCATGTTGCTTTGGGCATTGTTGAAGCATATTGGGAATATCGTCTAAAACCATGGGATATGGCTGCTGGTGTTTTGGTAAGTAATTCTGCTTATCCTAAGGATACTCATAACAAACTTAAGTTTGAATCTTCTAATTCAACAAGTTTAAGGCATCATTTGTTGCACTAATGATCAGTATTTAGCAAACTTGAATCAAGAATTTGACTAGGTCATATAAGTGAAAAATTAGAGTACAGTTACTGTGTCAGATATTTTAGCTTTCTTGTAGATTTACACACAATCTTAATCAAGCAGATAGTTGAAGAAGCTGGTGGGGCAGTTTCTCGCATGGACGGTGGAAAATTTACCGTTTTTGACAGATCACTATTGGTTTCAAATGGTGTACTGCATTCTAAGGTATAATTTTCAATTGCATGTACGATATTTTTATAATATTCCAAACACCATTTTTTCTATCTTGACTCTTTTCATTTTGTACTTTCGTTTCTTCACGATCGTCATTTCTACAGCTTTTGACTAATTAATTTTTTTTATAAAGTGCTAAACTTGTTGGTTTTGAAATGCAGCTACTAGAGAAAATAGGGCCAGCTACAGAGGAACTAAAAGGCAAGGGAATTGATTTCTCTTTATGGTACAAGCCAGATGATTATAACACAGAAATATAATTAACGTCGTTATTGTTGTCATTATTGGTTCGTTCTAAGTAAATCATATAGTCGTTGCTTATTTAACCATGACTATACTTTATAAGCAATTTTTGATGTGTACTTCTTTATGTTTCTCCTATGTAAAGTACTTAGTCTACACTTGAATAAGCATACATCGTTATACTCATCTTCTTCGCGAAACTTGACATACATTGATCTTATCATTATGGCAATGAAATATGTAACTAAAAATGATCTCATCAATCGGGCTGAACATGTCCAATGTTGATTGATTGATATCTGAGATTTTCTATAAATGGCCACGTTTTGTCATGGGCAGCAGTTGAGGGCGGGTTATGCAACTGTGGAAGATAAACACGTGGATGATTTAGTCCCCCTGGATAATCTCAAACTGCTCTTAAAAAAATTCAATCAATAACAAGAACAAGATAAGAATATCAAAAATCTAATCTCAAAGAACTTATACAAATCGTTCAACGAAAAATGAAGAAAACAAAACGATAACTCAAGCATTTCTGCAAAAGGAAAAATGAAAATAGCATCCGAGACTTTTTCACATTTAAAACATGACATAATTAATTTCCCTTCAGGATATCAATAGGAATGTTATGCTTGAAGGAACATCATGGAATGTCATTCTTTAAAGCTATCTTTAGTAAATGGTTGATGATTTTCCCTATTTAAGTTATTGGATGAGTATTTTAATGGGATGTACAAAGTCTAAAACGGTTCTTCTGTGACCATTATTTATTTCTTTAAAGCTAAATTTACCTAGTTTGTAAAAGTTAGGATTCAGAATTGTTCAGATTCTTACATACCATTCAAATGTTTGTTGGAACGGGACTGGTTACAACCTAGTACATTGGTCTCTCTTTTCAACCATAGACATGAGTATCACTATTTTTATTTGTATTGTTAAATTCTATTTGCGTTATCAGAAAATGCTTCATCAAATTCACATCATTTGTAAAAAGAAATCCACGTTTAGACACAGGTTTAATATAGAGTTGGTATTCTGATTACATGTCGAATGATCATTGACAAGAACAATATACAAAACCTGTAAACTAAAATGACAGTGACAGTAATATACAAAAGGCAACTTAAAATAAAATGTTAGAAAAAGTGAAATCGGATCTGATAGTTTCCAAAATTAAGAACAAAATAATTTCCCCATCACTTTCATGTTTATAACCAGGTTTAACCCTTCGGGATCATAACATGGGTCTACGGATACTTTTATAACACTAATGTTGAATGCTGTAGCAGTTTTTTGGTTCTATGGTATGGTTTCATATTAAATGGCGCCATTTCTATTAAGCAAACGACAGTAGGCTTAGCAGATTAAAACGGTGATTTAAATAGAAGCTTAGATTAGATTAAACAGTAAACTCAAGTAAAAAGGGTACATATAATGTTTGTGGCTGAAAGAAAGTAGACCCTCAATTGGTCAATCTGTCGCTGTAACTCCAGGATTAGATACGGATTCCATATCTTCAGCTGTCACTGGTTTATGTAACTGCAAATATAGGTTTTATAAGAGTACGCAAAATCTACAAATTTAATTCTCTAAATATCAAGTAAATAATTCTTTAAAATTTGGACAAAAGAACTACGTGTAATCTTTGTTACAGAAAGTATAGGTTGCTACTAGATGTGCCTGATTCTAGCCACATAATATAATAACTACATCCCCAGAGTAAAAAAATCACGTTTCGTGATATTTGTTATGTATCATAACAGGTTGCTACAAGACGTCTAGCCTTGGATGATTTAAACCACCATATAGAACTTAGAATGAAGCCAAGTTCTCTAGAAAAACATTGGGATGATCTCACAAATGTTAAGAGAGCAGTTTAGGTGAATGTCAAGCGAAAGAGCAAAAAGTCGACCAAATGATAGCAGGAAACACGTAACGCATGAACTAATTTTATAATAAGTGAGAAATAAAAAGAGAAACTTACTGCTTTTGCAACATCAAACCAATGAAACGCGCGCAAGAACGTATCTTCTTTTGATGGAAGATTATCATGATTCCATAACGTAATGTTTTGGAACTTTGCACTCGTCTCCCAAGAAGCTGCCATTTCTGCATTAGCATCAAGAGCTTTCCTCTTTGCAGAGGGTTTCTTTCCTATAACAAATCCTGCAATGGTTTATAAAATGCAACAGATAAAAAATAAGAATAAAACGTAAACGACTAGGGTTGCATAATATAAAATATACACAAACCTGCGAGATACAGCCGCATAAGTTGCATCCAAACCTTAACAAAAGTGATCAGTATGAAATTTATATAAAAGTATTTAATCACCTTCCTCGTTTAGTCTAACATTTATACATTTTCTCTACTTAAAGGCAGATATGGGTTCTTGCTTAACTTACTTCAAACATATCAATCTTTTTTTTTTGGAAATTATTTTGGGATCAACCAGGGGGACTAAACCACCAACGCATTCATCTCTCGTAGTTGTATAACCCGCCCCCAACTAATGCCTGGAAGAAACCCGGACCAATCCAAGGGCATGACCAATAAAACCCCCCTCCCCGCTGCCCCCGCACTAAGCGAAAGGCGATCTGAGTGGATACTTCAGGTCAGGGATAACATTCAGTGCAATGTTGCAGCCCAGCAGAGTCGAACTCCTGGCCTCTCGCTAAGAGAGGCAGACCACTACCAGTTATATTACATACAACTATCTTCATTACTATTACGTGGAACTCTAAGAAATGAAGATTTATCAATATTTATATTCTCATGAAAGAAAGTGCTCATGTTCACATATCAATAATAAAACTTATCTTTATATTGATAGATAATTGAACTTAAGCTTCTTGATCAAAATGTAATGTCAATAATTATATGGCATTTTGATCCCCAAATCAAGGCAAATTATCCCTAGTACATACTACAACAAAAATTAGTAAATTACATAAATAAATTGAATATAATTAATTTAGCTACGTACCAGAATAACCATCAGGAAGAGAAACAGTTGTGCCTTGTAATTTTCTACCTCTGAAATAAGCTTCCTTCACATTCAGACCATCCACCTCAATACCTAATCACAACAATGTAAAAAATTACCAAATCAAAACCCTAATTCTGCCAATTAGAATTTATATAACAGATATGTATTACTAAAATTAGGGCTTGTAGAGTGTTAAATGAATAAATTACCAGTGGATTTAGGTTTAAAGTAGTGAGAAACAGGAGATGGTCCGGTGTACTTGATGCAGCAAGGAACCTGATGGATCTCATCGGTGAGATCCACTGTAGATGAAGAAGAAGACGACGATGAATTAACACCGGTGAGATCGATGGTTCCGGTTACGGATGACGTAATTTCACCGTCCATTTGATTGGCGATAGAATTGGGGAGGGACGAAAATCGCACCCTATAGTTGGTTCGACGTCGAAATTTTTCCCGCGCTACTTCTTACTTGTGCCGCCAAAAGCACACTTAACAGTTAACAAGGGTTTGGTTTAGTGGTTGGGTTAATTTTGTGCGTGGTTAACGTTGAGGCTGTTGATTAAGGCTAATATATGTAGTTAAGAAGGGGCGTGTGCCAAACAGTTACAGTTGTATGGAAAATTCGGAAGAATGTGGCTAAAAGTGCTACTAATAATCATAAATTCATAATCATGTGTCGAAGGTTGTATCGGATGACAAGAGAAATTCGGAAGTTAGAACAAGTAATGGTTCACAAGTGAAGATTCAAAAGTCACTCGGAGCTTTGAATAAAGATGCATATAATCTAATTGATGAAGAGAACGATGTTGAATCTGATAAAGAGGAAATTGATTCATTTGATGCATATTTATAGTGCATAAGATATACTGTACAATACTCATATTTTCAATATGTTAATAGTAAAGAGATAAAGCAACACAAATTGGCAGCCACTTGCTTGACTTCTTAGTTTCATAACACTCCCCCTTGGATGACAATTTTATTTGTGAACAACTAATACTGCCTCGTTAAAAACCTTTCTAAAGAAAATCCAATGGAAAAAAAAAACTTTAGCTAATGGAAAAAGAGTGCTACATGAGTTGACTCCCCCTCAAGTAGACATCGATGAGCTGTTATATATCCTTTTAACATGCCTCATGCCAATATTGTGAACATGCGTTCTGAAAATAGCAGTTGTAAATGCTTTGGTAAAAAGATCGGCAGAGTATTTGCTGGATTGAACATATCTCATTTTAATCTGGTTGTCCTTAATGAGATCTTGAGTATATGAGAAGAATTTAGGAAGTATGTGTTTTGTTCGGTCACTTTTGATATACTCTTCTTTCATCTGTGCTATGCAAGCTGCATTATCTTCATAGATAGTTGTTGGGCTTTTATCGCGTTCTAGTCTACAAGAATCAGTAATGAGTTGTGTCACTGATCTCAACCAAAAACATTCACGAGAATGCAATCATTTCGGCATGATTTGATGATGTTGCAACAAGTGTTTGTTTTTAGAACGTCATGATATGGCGGTGCCTCCATTTAGGAATACATATCCAGTTTGAGATTTAGCTTTATGTGGATAAGATAAATAGCCTGCATCTGTATAACCAACTAAATCTTGTTTTGAATCGTTAGAATAAAATAATCCTAAATCAGTAGTTCCTCAAAGGTATTGAAATATGTGTTTCATCCCATTCCAGTGTTTTTGGTGGGAGCTGAGCTGAACCTTGCTAACAAATTAACTGCAAAAGAAATGTCAGGTCTTGTACAATTAATAAGATACATAAGAGCTCCAATTGCACTAAGATATGGCACTTCTGGTCGAAAAATATCTTCATGATCTTCACAAGGACGAAATGAATCAGTGTCAACATTAAGTGATCTAACAACCATAGGAGTACTTAATGGTTTTGCCTTGTCCATATTGAAACGTTTTAAAATATTTTCTGTATAAATTGTTTGATGTACAAATAAACCATTAGGCATATGCTCAATCTGCAAACCAAGGCAATACTTGATTTTTTCGAGATCTTTCATTTCAAATTCTTTCTTTAGAATTTGAAAGGCTTCATGGATCTCTTTATTTGTACCTATGATGTTAAGATCATCGACATAAACAACTATGATCACATATCCGGATGTTGTTTTCTTAATGAATACACATGGGCAAATAAGATTATTTGTATACCCTTTGCTTATCAAGTAATCACTTAATCGTTTATACCACATGCGACCCGATTGTTTCATTCAGCTCGTATTGCTCATTTCCAATGATCTCAATCATGTCTACATTGACATTCCGTGACAGATTTTGGTTCTGGATCATCATCATCATTCATGATGTCATATGCAACATTATATGAAAATATCTCATCAAGATTTTTCATTTCATTTCGGTTCCATGATATTTTTGAATGTGCATAATTGATTGAAAATTCCGTATTGACATCATCAATCTCCTCTGCAGAAGGAGTATTGATTTGTGATTCTTCTTCAACACTTTCTTTTACCTCATTATCAGCTGATTTTCTTTTTCGATGATTTTTATATTTGAAACCAATTTGTCTCCCACATTTCTGGCGTGGCAAAGACTCAAGAGTGACATTATTGCCAGCTTTTAGAATTTCAATTTGAACTGGAGCATTTAGTAATGGTATATATGATTTAGTCACTCTTTTTATATCTGTAAATGCCCAGGAAATTTATTCGCAAGTTCTTGCATATGCATTATTTTTTAAAATTCGGTCTCGCATTCTTTTGTATGAGGATCAAGATACATTAATTGAGGTTCACACCATGAAACATCATTTTCTTTATTTTTTATTTCTCCCCCTAATCTAGGGAACAATGTCTCATTAAAGTGACAGTCAGAAAAACATACTGTAAAAACATCACCCTTCATGGGTTCAATATATCTTATGATTGAAGATGTTTCATATCCAACATATATTCCCATCCTTCTTTGAGGATCCATTTTAGTGCGTTGTGGTGGTGCGATAGGAACATAAACCGCACAACCAAATGTTCAAAGGTGGGAAATATTTGGCTGATGGCCAAAAGCAAGTTGCAAGGGGGAATATGTATGACTTGCACTTGGTCTAACTCGAATTAACGATGTAGCATGCAAAATTGCATGACCCCATATAGATAATTCGAGTTTTGTCCTCATTATCAATGTTCTAGCTATTAACTGCAATCGTTTGATTAGTGATTCGGCTAAACCATTTTGTGTATGCACATGGACAACATGATGTTCAACAATAATCCCAATAGACATGCAAAAATCATTAAATGCTTGAGATGTAAACTCACCAGCATTATCCAGTCTCACCCTTTTAATAGTGTAATCAGGAAAATGTGCTCTCAATTTAATAATTTGAGCAAGAAATTCTGCAAATGCAACATTTCGACTTGATAATAGACAAACATGAGACCATCCACTAGATGCGTCTATTAGGACCATGAAATATCTAAATGGTCCACATGGTGAATGAATTGGTCCACATATATCACCTTGAATTCTTTCAAAAAACTTTGGTGATTCTTTTTCAACCTTAAGAGGTGATGGTCTTATTATCAGTTTTCCAATTGAGCATGATGTACATGGGATAAGTGCATCATGAGGGATCTTTTGATCTATCAATGGATGTCCATGTGTATTTTGAATTATTCTTTTCATCATTGTTGATCCTGGGTGGCCTAATCTTTCATGCCACAGATTGATCATTACAGGATCACATGCATTTTAATTAACTACCATGTGTGCTTCTGGTAGATTTATATATGTATAATGTAAACCATAACTAAGTCTTGGTAGTTTTTCAATCACATGATTCTTGTCATTGATACTTAAGTATTTATCATTTTCTGTAGTCACTGATAATCATATCCATTTTGGTATATGTCAGAGAATCTTAATAAATTTCTTTTTGACATGGGAGAAAATAAGACATTTTTTATCAGAAAATTTGTGCCATTTGGTAACATGAATTTTGTATTTCTCATTCCTTTTATTAAATCCGCAGGACCTGATATAATATGTACTGTTCCTTCTGTTGCTTTAAAATCAGTGAAATATACTTTAGATTTGAGTATAGTGTGTGTGGTACCACTGTCTGCAATACAAAGATCCCCACCATTTGACTGATTTTGCACTCCAGTAGTGTACATCATGAACTTCAAAATATGAGAAACAAATAATTAGTACATAATTCATCAATATATTATATTCAAAATATGTTATAAACGAAAGTACATAATAAGGAAACATATAATAAAGTATACATGGTATATATCGTAAATCTACACCCATTTATTTGGTAGGGACATATAATAGGAATTTTATTCATTAAAGTAGTCACTTGTTGGCTCAGTGATTTTTGTATCAAGGTCATCCACAAAGTTTGCCTCTTTTCCTTTTCTGTAACGACCCGTCAAAATCGCTATTGACGCGGCACATTAATCATTGATTCCACAGTGAGGTTTTGACCTCTATATGATACGTTTTGATAAAATATTGCATTCATTAAAATAAGTGACTTTCTAAACATAGAAAGTTATAAACATGTGGGCGAGTGCTTAGGTATAAGCAAAACCCCGAAATACATAAGTCTTTAATTTACAGGTTGACATCACAGTCCAATTATTTATTACACAACGCAGTTTTATTTTGAATGCAATAAACTTTGTACAAAGCATGAGAGACTCCATGCAGGCAACAAGCACATCACAGCGGAAGCATTCTAAGGACCTGAGAATAAAACATGCTAAAAAGTCAACACGAATGTTGGTGAGTTATAGGTTTAATTGCTCGAGTCATAAACATATATAAAGATAGACCACAAGATTTCATCAAAAGTTTATCAATAGATTCTACGTAACAGAGCACCCTGGTAACTAAACTTAACGCTATAGTGATAATTACCCCATTCGTTTTAATACATGCAAACCAACGTGTCTTAAACTCAAATAACATACGTCCGTTAAAAGGCTAGCGCTCTAGCTCCGACGGGGATGTCAAGCCCTATGGATCCATATACAATTATTCGCACCCACCAGTCCATATCCTATGTACTGACAGCTACTAGTTATCAAAGTTAAGGGATTTTCGGTTTAACTCAGTGTAGAATTTAGTATGTACTTGTGTCTTATCGCGTTTAAAATAAATTGCATGTATTCTCAGCCCAAAAATATTTAAAGTATTTAAAAAGGGAGACTATAACTCACTGTTCAATATTGAGACTCAATATTGTAGGCAAATTGCGTAGACGTAATGATGGTAGACGACTGTATGCTTGGCCTTGGATTCAAGAACAATACCCCGAACAATACCCAATATTTCCTTAGCTTAAAACGGTTTGAAACCCGAATTAAA
Organism: Rutidosis leptorrhynchoides; assembly: GCF_046630445.1. Taxonomy (NCBI): domain Eukaryota; kingdom Viridiplantae; phylum Streptophyta; class Magnoliopsida; order Asterales; family Asteraceae; genus Rutidosis; species Rutidosis leptorrhynchoides. The sequence goes on from NC_092339.1 coordinate 133,641,007, forward strand.
ACACCCTCGTATATACTTTATTATTATTAAACTTAAATTAAAATTATAATTATAATTATAAATATAAATTTAAATTTACAGAAGAAAGAAAAAGTGAATGTATTTCATCGAGTAAACTGGCCTTTTATAGGCATGTTTCCTGATTTTGGTCCCCATGCGATCGCATGAATTTTCAGTGCTTTTGCCATGCGATCGCATGGCCGCCTGAACCCCTTTTGTTTGCTAGTTTGTCGACATCAAATAGTGTTTACTGTAGCCCATGCGATCGCATGGGTTTTCAATATTTTTGCCATGCGATCGCATGGCCGCCTTATCCGTTTTTGTTTGCTAGTTCGTCGACATCAAATAGTGTACTGTAGCAAATAGTGTTACTGTAGCAAATAGTGTTTATTGTAGCAAATAGTGTTACTCAGTGTAGAATTTAGTATGTACTTGTGTCTTATCGCGTTTAAAATAAATTGCATGTATTCTCAGCCCAAAAATATTTAAAGTATTTAAAAAGGGAGACTATAACTCACTGTTCAATATTGAGACTCAATATTGTAGGCAAATTGCGTAGACGTAATGATGGTAGACGACTGTATGCTTGGCCTTGGATTCAAGAACAATACCCCGAACAATACCCAATATTTCCTTAGCTTAAAACGGTTTGAAACCCGAATTAAAACACCCTCGTATATACTTTATTATTATTAAACTTAAATTAAAATTATAATTATAATTATAAATATAAATTTAAATTTACAGAAGAAAGAAAAAGTGAATGTATTTCGTCGAGTAAACTGGCCTTTTATAGGCATGTTCCTGATTTTGGTCCCCATGCGATCGCATGAATTTTCAGTGCTTTTGCCATGCGATCGCATGGCCGCCTGAACCCCTTTTGTTTGCTAGTTTGTCGACAGCAAATAGTGTTTACTGTAGCCCATGCGATCGCATGGGTTTTCAATATTTTTGCCATGCGATCGCATGGCCGCCTTATCCGTTTTTGTTTGCTAGTTCGTCGACATCAAATAGTGTACTGTAGCAAATAGTGTTACTGTAGCAAATAGTGTTTACTGTAGCAAATAGTGTTACTCAGTGTAGAATTTAGTATGTACTTGTGTCTTATCGCGTTTAAAATAAATTGCATGTATTCTCAGCCCAAAAATATTTAAAGTATTTAAAAAGGGAGACTATAACTCACTGTTCAATATTGAGACTCAATATTGTAGGCAAATTGCGTAGACGTAATGATGGTAGACGACTGTATGCTTGGCCTTGGATTCAAGAAAAATACCCCGAACAATACCCAATATTTCCTTAGCTTAAAACGGTTTGAAACCCGAATTAAAACACCCTCGTATATACTTTATTATTATTAAACTTAAATTAAAATTATAATTATAATTATAAATATAAATTTAAATTTACAGAAGAAAGAAAAAGTGAATATATTTCGTCGAGTAAACTGGCCTTTTATAGGCATGTTTCCTAATTTTGGTCCCCATGCGATCGCATAAATTTTCAGTGCTTTTGCCATGCGATCGCATGGCCGCCTGAACCCCTTTTGTTTGCTAGTTTGTCGACATCAAATAGTATTTACTGTAGCCCATGCGATCGCATGGGTTTTCAATATTTTTGCCATGCGATCGCATGGCCGCCTTATCCGTTTTTGTTTGCTAGTTCGCCGACATCAAATAGTGCACTGTAGCAAATAGTGTTACTGTAGCAAATAGTGTTACTGTAGCAAATAGTGTTACTGTAGCAAATCACTGTAGCAAGTCGTTTTCACTACAGCACTGTAGCAAAATCACTGTAGCAAAGTCGTTTTCACTGTAGCACATAGTGTTTTACTGTAGCAAAGTCATTTTTACTGTAGCAAATAGTGTTTTACTGTAGGAAAGTCGTTTTTTACTTGTACATATATATATATATATATATATATATATATATATATATATATATATATACATACATACATATAATTGTTCATGAATCGTCGAGAGTAATCAAAGGTAATTGTATATATGAAACAGTTCTAAAATTTTGAGACTCAATCTAACAGACTTTGTTTAACGTGTCAAAATAATAAATCGTATAGAGAATTAGTTTAAATAAGTCAAAATTTTCCGGGTCATCACATTTTCCCTTTAGGGATTCTTGATATTGATTAACAGAATATTGATTTGTTCGACAGTTTTTAAACCAATGGCCAATTTTACCACATCGAGAACAAGAATCTTCAATATTCTTTGAAGAGAGTAAGGGTTTTATCATTTATATTTTGCTGGGGTTTCCTAGCTATAACTCACCTACTTGTCTTTCTTTTAACGAGTAAGTGGTAAATATAACTCATGTTCGTATTTTTGTATGTTTGCTCAGTAATGTGGGACAAAAGTGCCTATATAATTAACCCTAGTGACAAGAGGTGATGGATTAAGATTAACTAATAAAATAGTAATTTAACTTGTAAATATAAAGATAGATAGGTATGGAGAATAGAATTCTGATGGTGAATTATCACAAGAGTTCAACTCCCTAGAATAAACATTAAACCTCAATCAACTGGGCTATGAACCTAACTGATTTGTCACTAAGAGTTTAGGCTTTGAAGATTCTGGCTAAGACGGATATCCCTACTCCCAACGTTAACCTAAAAAGGTTTAAACGACCTTATGGATAGAATCCTAGGTACATGAACAAAGTGTTACACCCATAAAGGAAAGTCTCAGCTTTTCTTAATCCTAGTTGGTCTAACTAAAGCAATATTCCACCGCTTAACACTACGCTATGCCTTAACATTAACAGACTTGCAATCTTAGATATTCTAAGGTACTGATGCCAATCGGGGTGAAGTATCGAGGTGTTAAGATGCCACCCGGGGGTTAGTGATACACGGTGTTAAGTACACTAATAGATGTTGTGAACTCTGATGGTCTTTCGCGGGCACCATTCCCTTGTACAATTAGTTAACCATGGTTATGTGTTGTAGTGTAGCATTTTATATTGTTCGTGATATATGCTATTGTTGTGCTAGCTTGTGATAGCGGAGATTTTAGCGTTATACTTTGCGATGGTATGCTAATTATATTGCTAATGTGTATGCGGTAATTATTTAAGTGATTGCAAGTATCGTTGATGTGGTGTTACCTAGTTGCTAGACTATGGTTGTTAGACGTTGCTTAAGCTTGGAGGATTAGCTTTCGGATATTTGGATTCGGATTGGAGTTTTGGTAGTCCCCGGGATTATGCTCTTGTTATCGGGTTGAGTTATTGAGTCTTAACCCGGTTGTAATGTAAATGGGTCGTAACTACCCACTTGTTGTGTAACGGGTCAAAAGGCGTCGAATTGTACGTTTTGGATTTAGTCACATGTTAAACATGTATTTTGTTGTATATTGGGCATGTTAAAACTATCGTTAAACGGTACTTGCATTATGATGTATTTAACTTTAAAGGGGACCTAACTTATATATATAAAAAAAGTGCTTCGTTTTTGGTAAACGGATTTGGAGTCGTTACACATCAATAGGAGCGACCCGGTGAGGTGACATATTAACTATCCATAAGGTCAAAACTTTCTTAAGTATAATCAAAGATGGAAGGTGAAATATCCTGTTCATATTGATTATAAACGTTCCATATTAATTGATTTCGTTGCGAGGTTTTGACCTCTATATGAGACGTTTTTCAAAGACTGCATTCATTTTTAAAACAACCATAACCTTTATTTTATCAATAAAGGTTTCAAAAGCATTACGTAGATTATTAAATAATAATAATCTAAAATATACTGTTTACACACGACCATTACATAATGGTTTACAATAGAAATATATTACATCGACATATGTTTCTTGAATGCAGTTTTTACACAATATCATAAAAACATGGACTCCAAATCTTGTCCTTATTTTAGTATGCAACAGCGGAAGCTCTTAGTATTCACCTGAGAATAAACATGCTTTAAACGCCAACAAAAATGTTGGTGAGTTATAGGTTTAACCTATATATATCAAATCGTAACAATAGACCACAAGATTTCATATTTCAATACACATCCCATACATAGAGATAAAAAGCATTCATATGGTGAACACCTGGTAACCGACATTAACAAGATGCATATATAAGAATATCCCCATCATTCTGGGACACCCTTCGGATATGATATAAATTTTGAAGTACTAAAGCATCCGGTACTTTGGATGGGGTTTGTTAGGCCCAATAGATCTATCTTTAGGATTCGCGTCAATTAGGATGTCTGTTCCCTAATTCTTAGATTACCAGACTTAATAAAAAGGGGCATATTCGATTTCGATAATTCAACCATAGAATGTAGTTTCACGTACTTGTGTCTATTTTATAAATCATTTATAAAACCTGCATGTATTCTCATCGCAAAAATATTAGATTTTAAAAGTGGGACTATAACTCACTTTCACAGATATTTCCTTCCTCAGAAATAAGACTTGGCCACGGATTGATTCACGAACCTATACAAATATGTACATATATATATATATTAAAGTATGATCAAAATATAATTACAACCATTTTTATTATGTTTTAAAAATTTGAGTGTATTAAGTCAGTTGTCCTCGTTAATAACCTACAACTAGTTATCCATAGTTAGATATACAGAAATAAATCGATATATATTATCTTGAATCAATCCACGACCCAGTGTATACACGTCTCATGCTAGATCACAACTCGAAATATATATATTTTTGGAATCAACCTCAACCCTGTATAGCTAACTCCAACATTACTGCATATAGAGTGTCTATGGTTGTTCCAAATAATATATATACATGGGTCGATATGATATGTCAAAACATTTGCATACGTGTCTATGGTATCCCAAGATTACATAATATATTAGAATACATGTATAATACAATATAAGTTAGCTAGGATATGATTTGTATAGATTTGTTAAACATTTCCCGTAGCTAAAAAGATCAAAAATATCCAATCTTGTTTTACCCATAACTTCTTCATTTTAAATCCGTTTTGAGTGAATAAAATTGCTATGGTTTCATATTGAACTCTAATTTAAGAATCCAAACAGAAAAAGTATAGGTTTATAGTCGGAAATTTAAGTTACATGTCAATTACTAAAGAGGTAGTCATTTCCGTCGAAAGAACGACATCTTGATGACCATTTTGAAAAACATACTTTCACTTTGAGTTTAACCAAGATTTTTGGATATAGTTTCATGTTCATATGAAAAATCATTTTCCCAGAAGAACAACTTTTAAATCAAAGTTTATCATAGTTTTTAATTATCCAAACCAAAACAGCCCCCGGTTTCACTACGACGGCGTATATCTGATTTTATGGTGTTCATCGTGTTTCCAGGTTTTAAATCATTAAGTTAGCATATCATATAGATATAGAATATGTGTTTAGTTGATTTTAAAAGTCAAGTTAGAAGGATTAACTTTTGTTTGCGAACAAGTTTAGAATTAACTAAACTATGTTCTAGTGATTACAAGTTTAAACCTTCGAATAAGATAGCTTTATATGTATGAATCGAATGATGTTATGAACATCATTACTACCTCAAGTTTTCTGGATAAAACTACTGGAAATGAAAAAAATAGATCTAGCTTCAAAGGATCCTTGGATGGCTTGAAAGTTCTTGAAGCAGAATCATGACACGAAAATAGTTCAAGTAAGATTTTCACTCGAAATAAGATTGTTATAGTTGTAGAAATTTAATCAAAGTTTGAATATGAATATTACATTGAATTAGAAAGATAACCTACTATAAATAACAAAGGTTCCTTGATCTTAGATGATTACTTGGAATGAATTAGAAAGCTTGGAAGTAGACTTGCAAACTTGGAAGTATTCTTGATTTTTATTAAACTATACTTATGGAATTTATGAAGAACACTTAGAACTTGAAGATGGAACTTGAGAGAGATAAATTAGATGAAGAAAATTGAAGAATTAAAGTATTTTTAGGTGTTTTTGGTCGTTGGTATATGGATTAGATATAAAGGATATGTAATTTTGTTTTCATGTAAATAAGTCATGAATGATTACTAATATTTTTGTAATTTTATGAGATATTTCATGCTAGTTGCCAAATGATGGTTCCCACATGTGTTATGTGACTCACATGGGCTACTAAGAGCTGATCATTGGAGTGTATATACCAATAGTACATACATCTAAAAGCTGTATATTGTACGAGTACGAATACGGGTGCATACGAGTAGAATTGTTGATGAAACTGAACGAGGATGTAATTGTAAGAATTTTTGTTAAGTAGAAGTACTTTTATATGTGCCTTGAAGTCTTTCAAAAGTGTAAGAATACATATCAAAATACAACATGTATATACATTCTAATGGAGTCGTTAAGTCTTCGTTAGTCGTTACATGTAAGTGTTGTTTTGAAACCTTTAAGTTAACGATCTCAATTAATGTTGTTAACCCAATATTTATTATATCAAATGAGATGTTAAATTATTATGTTATCATGATATTATTATGTATGAATATCTCTTAATATGATATATACATTAAAATATGGTTACAACGATAATCGTTACATATAAGTCTCGTTTCGTAATTCTTGAGTTAGTAGTCTTGTTTTTATAAATGTAGTTCATTATTAACACACTTAATGATATATTTAAATATCATTTTATCATGTTAAATATAGTGTATCAATATCTTAATATGATACATATGTATTTAGTAGACGTTATCATAACGATAATCGTTATATATATCATTTCGAGTTTCTTAACTTAGTAATCTCATTTCTTATGTATATCACACATTGTTAATAGACTTAGTGAGATACTTACTCATCATAATCTCATTTCAACCATATATATATGTCTATATATACCACAACATGTAGTTTTTACAAATTTGTAACGTTCGTGAATCGCCGGTCAACTTGGGTCATCAATTGTCTATATGAAACTTATTTCATTTAATCAAGTCTTAACAAGTTTGATTGCTTAACACGTTGGAAACATTTAGTCATGTAAATATCAATCTCAATTAATATATATAAACATGGAAAAGTTCGGGTCACTACAGTACCTACCCGTTAAATAAATTTTGTCCCAAAATTTTAAGCTGTTGAAGGTGTTGACGAATCTTCTGGAAATAGATGCGGGTATTTCTTCTTCATCTGATCTTCACGCTCCCAGGTGAACTCGGGTCCTCTACGAGTATTCCATTGAACCTTAACTTTAGTGACCCGAACTTTTCCATGTTTATATATATATTAAATGAAAATTGTTATTTACATGATTAAGTGTTTCCAACATGTTAAGCAATCAAACTTGTTAAGACTTGATTAATTAAAATAGGTTTCATATAGACAATTGACCACCCAAGTTGACCGGTGATTCACGAACGTTAAAACTTGTAAAAACTATATGATGACATATATATGGATATATATATAGTTAACATGATATTATGATAAGTAAACATATCATTAAGTATATTAATAATGAACTACATATGTAAAAGCAAGACTACTATCTTAATGATTTTGAAACGAGACATATATGTAACGATTATCGTTGTAACGACAGTTAATGTATATATATATCATATTAAGAGATATTAATACATCATATTATCATGATAATATAATAATTTAAAATCTCATTTGATATTATAAACATTGGGTTAACAACATTTAACAAGATCGTTAACCTAAAGGTTTCAAAACAACACTTACATGTAACGACTAACGATGACTTAACGACTAAGTTAAAATGTATATACATGTAGTGTTTTAATATGTATTCATACACTTTTGAAAGACTTCAAGACACTTATCAAAATACTTCTACTTAACAAAAATGCATCCTCGTTCAGTTTCATCAACAATTCTACTCGTATACACCCGTATTCGTACTCGTACAATACACAGATTTTAGATGTATGTACTATTGGTATATACACTCCAATGATCAGCCCTTAGCAGCCCATGTGAGTCACCTAACACATGTGGGAACCATCATTTGGCAACTAGCATGAAATATCTCATAAAATTACAAAAATATGAGTAATCATTCATGACTTATTTACATGAAAACAAAATTACATATCCTTTATATCTAATCCATACACCAACGACCAAAAACACCTACAAACACTTTTATTCTTTAATTTTCTTCATCTAATTGATCTCTCTCAAGTTCTATCTTCAAGTTCTAAGTATTCTTCATAAATTCTACAAGTTCTAGTTTCATAAAATCAAGAATACTTCCAAGTTTACTAGCTTACTTCCAATCTTGTAGAGTGATCATCCAACCTCAAGAAATCTTTCTTATTTACAGTAAGATATCTTTCTAATATAAGGTAATACTCATATTCAAACTTTGATTCAATTTCTATAACTATAACAATCTTATTTCGAGTGGAAATCTTGAACTTGTTTTCGTGTCATGATTCTACTTCAAGAACTTTCAAGCCATCCAAGATCCTTTGAAGCTAGATCCATTTGTCTCTTTTCCAGTAGGTTTATCCACAAAACTTGAGGTAGTAATGATGTTCATAATATCATTTGATTCATACATATAAAGCTATCTTATTCGAAGGTTTAAACTTGAAATCACTAGAACATAGTTTAGTTAATTCTAAACTTGTTCGCAAACAAAAGTTAATCCTTCTAACTTGACTTTTAAAATCAACTAAACACATGTTCTATATCTATATGATATGCTAACTTTAAAAGTTGTTCTTCTGGGAAAATGATTTTTCTTATGAACATGAAACTATATCCAAAAATCATGGTTAAACTCAAAGTGGAAGTATGTTTTTCAAAATGGTCATCAAGACGTAGTTCTTTCGACTGAAATGACTACCTCTTACAAAAACGACTTGTAACTTATATTTCTGACTATAAACCTATAATTTTTCTGTTTAGATTCATAAAATAGAGTTCAATATGAAACCATAGCAATTTGATTCACTCAAAACGAATTTAAAATGAAGAAGTTATGGGTAAAACAAGATTGGATATTTTTTGATTGTTGTAGCTACGTGAAATATTAACAATTCTATACAAATCATATCCTAGCTAACTTATATTTTTTGAATACATGCAGGTTTTATAAATGATTTACAAAATAGACACAAGTACGTGAAACTACATTCTATGGTTGAATTATCGAAATCGAATATGCCCCTTTTTATTAAGTCTGGTAATCTAAGAATTAGGGAACAGACACCCTAATTGACGCGAATCCTAAAGATAGATCTATTGGGCCTAACAAACCCCATCCAAAGTACCAGATGCTTTAGTACTTCGAAATTTATATCATATCCGAAGGGTGTCCCGGAATGATGGGGATATTCTTATATATGCATCTTGTTAATGTCGGTTACCAGGTGTTCACCATATGAATGATTTTTATCTCTATGTATGGGATGTATATTGAAATATGAAATCTTGTGGTCTATTGTTACGATTTGATATATATAGGTTAAACCTATAACTCACCAACATTTTTGTTGACGTTTTAAGCATGTTTATTCTCAGGTGATTATTAAGAGCTTCCGCTATCGCATACTTAAATAAGGACAAGATTTAGAGTCCATGCTTGTATGATATTGTGTAAAAACTGCATTCAAGAAACTTATTTCGTTGTAACATATTTGTATTGTAAACCATTATGTAATAGTCGTGTGTAAACAGGATATTTTAGATTATCATTATTTGATAATCTACGTAAAGCTTTTTAAACCTTTATTGATGAAATAAAGGTTATGGTTTGTTTTAAAATGAATGCAGTCTTTGAAAAACGTCTCATATAGAGGTCAAAACCTCGCAACGAAATCAATTAATATGGAACGTTTTTAATCAATAAGAATGGGACATTTCATTAACAATCGGTATCTTGTTTTGCTTAAGTCTCTTAACCTCACGATCCATTATTTCGATGGGTTCTTCAATGAATTGAAGTTTTTCATTGATTTGGATTTCGTCCAAAGGAATAGTGAGATCTTCTTTAGCAAAATATTTCTTCAAATTCAAGACGTGGAAAGTGTTATGTACAGCCGCGAGTTGTTGAGGTAGCTCCAGTTGGTAAGCTACTAGTTCGACACGATCTATAATCTTGAATGGTCCAATGTACCTTGGATTTAGTTTCTCCCGTTTACCAAATCGAACAACGCCTTTCCAAGGTGAAACCTTATGCATGACCATTTCTCCAATTTCAAACTCTATATCTTTTCTTTTACTGTCCGCGTAGCTCTTTTGTCGACTCTGGGCGGTTTTCAATCGTTGTTGAATTTGGATGATTTTCTCGGTAGTTTCTTGTATTATCTCCGGACCCGTAATCTGTCTATCTCCCACTTCATTCCAACAAATAGGAGACCTGCACTTTCTACCATAAAGTGCCTCAAATGGCGCCATCTCAATACTAGAATGATAACTGTTGTTGTAGGAAAATTCTGCTAACGGTAGGTGTCGATCCCAACTGTTTTTGAAATCAATAACACATGCTCGTAGCATGTCTTCAAGCGTTTGTATCGTCCTTTCACTCTGCCCATCAGTTTGTGGATGATAGGTAGTACTCATGTCTAGACGAGTTCCTAATGCTTGTTGCAACGTCTGCCAGAACCTTGAAACAAATCTACCATCCCTATCAGAGATAATAGAGACGGGTATTCCATGTCTGGAGACAACCTCCTTCAAATACAATCGCGCCAACTTCTCCATTTTGTCATCTTCTCTCATTGGCAGGAAGTGTGCTGACTTGGTGAGACGATCAACTATTACCCAAATAGTATCATAACCACTTGCAGTCCTTGGCAATTTAGTAATGAAATCCATGGTAATGTTTTCCCATTTCCATTCCAGGATTTCAGGTTGTTGTAGTAGACCTGATGGTTTCTGATGTTCAGCTTTGACCTTAGAATACGTCAAACATTCTCCTACATATTTAGCAATATCGACTTTCATACCCGGCCACCAAAAGTGTTTCTTGAGATCTTTATACATCTTCCCCGCTCCGGGATGTATTGAATATCTGGTTTTATGTGCTTCCTTAAGTACCATTTCTCTCACATCTCCAAACCTTGGTACCCAAATTCTATCAGCCCTATATCGGGTTCCATCTTCCTGAATATTAAGATGTTTCTCTAATCCTTTGGGTATCTCATTCTTCAACTTTCCTTCTTTTACAACCCCATGTTGCGCCTCCTTTATTTGAGTAGTAAAGTTAGTACGAATAATTATATTCATAGCTTTTACCCGTATAGGTTCTCTGTCCTTTCTACTCAAAGCGTCAGCTACCACATTCGCCTTTCCCGGGTGGTATCGAATCTCAAAATCATAATCATTCAACAGTTCAATCCACCTGCGTTGTCTCATATTCAGTTGCTTCTGATTAAATATATGTTGGAGACTTTTGTGGTCGGTATATATAATACTTTTGACCCCATATAAATAATGCCTCCAAGTCTTTAATGAAAAAACAACAGCACCCAATTCTAAATCGTGAGTCGTATAATTTTGCTCGTGAATCTTCAATTGTCTAGACGCATAAGCAATCACCTTCGTTCATTGCATTAATACACAACCGAGACCTTGCTTTGATGCGTCACAATAAATCACAAAATCATCATTCCCTTCAAGCAATGACAATATAGGTTCCGTAGTTAGCTTTTTCTTCAATAACTGAAACGCCTTCTCTTGTTCATCCTTCCATTCAAATTTCTTCCCTTTGTGCGTTAATGCAGTCAAGGGTTTTGCTATTTTGGAGAAATCTTGGATGAATCTTCTGTAGTAACCAGCCAATACTAAAAATTGACGTATATGCTTCGGAGTTTTTGGGGTTTCCCACTTTTCAACGATTTCGATCTTTGCCGGGTCCACCTGGATACCTTCTTTGTTCACTATGTGACCGAGGAATTGAACTTCTTCCAACCAAAATGCACACTTTGAAAACTTAGCGTACAGTTTTTCTTTCCTCAATACTTCTAGCACTTTTCTTAAATGTTCTTCGTGCTCTTGATCATTCTTTGAGTAAATAAGTATGTCATTAATGAAAACAATGATAAACTTGTCAAGATATGGCTCACACACTCGGTTCATAAGGTCCATGAACACAGCTGGTGCGGTAGTCAATCCAAACGGCATAACCATAAACTCGTAATGACCATATAAAAGTAGTTTTTGGAATATCATCCTCCTTTACTCGCATTTGATGATATCCATAACGTAAATCGATTTTCGAATAAAACGACGAGCTTTGTAGTTGATCAAATAAGTCGTCAATTCTCGGCAGTGGATAACGGTTTTTGATGGTAAGTTTATTCAACTCTCTGTAGTCAATACACAACCTAAATGTACCATCCTTCTTCTTGACAAACAAAACAGGAGCTCCCCATGGTGATGTGCTTGGTCGAATGAAACCACGTTCTAATAGTTCTTGTAGTTGGCTTTGCAGTTCTTTCATCTAGCTGGGTGCGAGTCTGTAAGGAGCACGAGCTATTGGTGCAGCTCCTGGTACAAGATCTATCTGAAATTCAATAGATCGATGTGGAGGTAGTCTCGGTAATTCTTTCGGAAATACATCGGGAATTTTTTTTGCGACGAGAACATCATTGATGCTCTTTTCTTCAGTTTGTATTGTCTCGACGTGTGCTAGAATAGCATAGCAACCTTTTCTTATTAGTTTTTGTGCCTTCAAATTACTAATAAGATGTAGCTTCGTGTTGCCCTTTTCTCCGTACACCATTAAGGGTTCTCCTTCTTCTCGTACAATGCGAATTGTATTTTTGTAACATACGATCTCTGCTTTCATCTCCTTCAGCCAGTCCATGCCAACTATTACATCAAAACTCCCTAACTCTACTGGTATCAAATCAATCTTAAATATTTCGCTACCCAGTTTAATTTCTCGATTCCGGCATATATAATCTGCTGAAATTAATTTACCGTTTGCTAATTCGAGTAAAAATTTACTATCCAACGGCGTCAATGGACAACTTAATTTAGCACAAAAATCTCTACTCATATAACTTCTATCCACACCCGAATCAAATAAAACGTAAGCAGATTTATTGTCAATAAGAAACGTACCCGTAACAAGCTCCGGGTCTTCCTGTGCCTCTGCCGCATTAATATTGAAAACTCTTCCGTGGCCTTGTCCATTCGTGTTCTCCTGGTTCGGGCAATTTCTAATAATGTGGCCCGGTTTCCACATTTATAACAAACTACATTGGCATAACTTGCTCCGACACTACTTGCTCCGCCATTACTCGTTCCGACACCATTTGTTCCTCTCGTTCTGTTAACCCCTGGTCCGTAGACCTCACACTTCACCGCGCTATGACCATTTCTTTTACACTTGTTGCAAAATTTGGTGCAGAACCCCGAGTGATACTTTTCACACCTTTGGCATAGCTGCTTCTGATTGTTGTTGTTGTTGTGGTTGTTATTGTTGTTGGGATAATTGTTGTAGTTGTTGTTGTTGTTGTGCCATTTGTTGTAGTTGCGATTGATGTTGCGATTGTTGGGATAGTTGTTGTCGTATTGGTGACTCTTATCACTGTTTTCCTCCCACTTTCTTTTGACTAGCTTCACGTTGGCCTCTTCGGCCACCTGTTCTTTAATTCTTCCCTCAATCTGGTTCACTAGTTTGTGAGCCATTCTACATGCCTTTTGTATGGAGGTAGGCTCGTGTGAACTTATATCTTCTTGGATTCTCTCCGATAACCCTTTCACAAACACGTCGATCTTCTCTTCCTCATCTTCGAACGCTCTCGGACACAATAGGCACAATTCTGTGAATCGTCTTTCATACGAAGTAATATCGAATCCCTGTGTTCGTAACCCTCTAAGTTCTGACTTGAGCTTATTGACCTCGGTTCTGGGACGGTACTTCTCGTTCATCAAGTGCTTGAATGCTGACCACGGTAGCGCGTAAGCAGCATCTTGTCCCACTTGCTCTAGATAGGTATTCTACCATGTTAACACAATACCTGTGAAGGTATGCGTAGCGTACTTCATTTTGTCTCCTTCAGCACACTTACTTATAGCAAACATCGATTCAACTTTCTCGATCAACCGTTTCAATCCGATTGGTCCTTCGGTCCCATCAAATTCTGAAGGTTTACAGGCAGTGAATTCCTTGTAGGAGCATCCTACACGATTTCTTGCGCCGTTATCGGTATTGCTAGATTCTGAGTTATTATTGGTATGTAGCGCGGCCTGTACTGCGGCTATGTTTGAAGCAAGAAAGGCACGAAATTCCTCTTCGCTCATATTCAAGGTGTGTCGAGTAGTCGGTGCCATTTCCTTCAAAATAGTCAAATGAAGCAAGTTAATCATACATAATATTAAGAGTAGTCAATAGTATCTCGTAGCATAATATGAACTCATTTATAAAAGCTTTTTCTTCATATTAGCGTTTTATAAGTTTAAATTCGGGTACTACCTACCCGTTAAGTTCATACTTAGTAGCTAATATACAATTCAACTACTACAATTCCATATGAAAAACTGATTATAATAATATATCACATACAAATATTCTTCAAACTTACAACTTCGCTATAATATATATAACATGAAATATAGTACACTATGATACAGGACAGTTTTGAAGATAAATCTAGTTAATACGCAAGTTGTTCAGCAAAGGAAATAAAGACACGTAATTCATAAGTCCAGAAACAAGTCATGCATTTTGGTTTTACTAAGACGACTTCCCATCCTTGGTCTTGTGGAAAATAACCGTTATGACCATTGGCTAGGCAGCATGTTGTAATGTCGTCAAAAGGACGAGAGTTTCGTAATGTACAACAGCCCCGTAATAATCTAAAAACCTTGTTTATCACCCCAACTACTGAATCCGTCACTCATGGGAAAGTTTTATTTAAAAGCTGCAATCCGATGATCTTTTTCTCACTTTGGTAAGAAGCAAACATCACTAACCCGTAAGCATAACATGCTTCTTTATGTTGCATGTTAGAAGCTCTTTCTAATTCACGAAATCCTATGTTGGGATATGTTGAGTCAAAATAGGTTCTTAACCCGTAGCGTAAAATTGCATTTGGCTTTCCCGCATTTAACGCTTTAAAGAAAACACGGCTAACTTAAAGTCTCCCCAATGTGGTATACCCCACCTATCAAAGGAAAGCCTTTTATAAACTAAGGCATTTCTGGAAAGTCTTTCAAATGTTTGACAAGTTAATTTCACCATAACTAAATGTGCTGATGAATTCTGACCGACTCTAGACAAGATTTCCTTAATCATATCCTCTGGTAGGTCTTCTAAAATATTCAGTTGTCTACCCTTAACGTCCATTTTGTTTTTATACTGTAAAATAGACAAGGATTAGATTCGTAATAACAAACAATACAAACAATTTTTACATAGAACATAAAAGTACAAGCACACTACAATACATTTATTACACAACATGCTCACACCCCTCTAATCTAAATCACTAGTTTCTTCTTCTTCGGACTTGGTTCTTTTTCCTAATTTTCTAGGGATATATGATGTTCCTCTAATACGAGCCGTCATTTTCCACATTGGTTTAGAAAAACCTGGTGGTTTAGAGGTTCCCGGGTTATTGTCACGATATTGAAAATACGGGTGTTGACGGTACATATAAAGTTCATCGGGGTCAGAATCAGATTTCTCTATTTTGATACCTTTTCCCTTATTATTTTCTTTTGCCTCATTAAATTGGGTAGGGGTAATTTCTATAACATCATCGGAATCCTCATCAGGATCCGATTCATCGGAAAATTGGTAATTTTCCCAATATTTTGCTTCCTTAGCGGAAACACCATTGACCATTATTAACTTTGGTCCATTGGTTGAGGATTTTCTTTTATTTGACCGGTTTTCTGTGGTTCCTACTATTCCCCCCTCCGGAACCTCTTCTTCTTCTTCCGGTTCCTCTTCTTCTGGTTCCTCTTCTTCCGGTTCCTCTTCTTCCGATTCCGTTTCCTCTTCTTCCGGTTCTTCGAGAACTTGTGAATCTTGCCAATATATATTCGACTCTTCGTTATTATTAGGTGAGTCAGTTGGATTTGTGCTAGAGGTAGACATCTATCACACAATATCAAACATGTTAAGAGATCAATATATCACATAATATTTATATGTTAATAATATATAGTTTTCAACAAAAATGTTAAGCAATCATTTTTAAAGAAAACACGGTCGAAGTCTGTGATGACCCGGAAATTTCCGACTAAATTTAAACTTAATCTTTACATAAGTTCGACACAATAGGCGAAGTTTGTAATGTTAAAGTCTCAAAACCTTCGAACTGTGTTCATGTATATATTTGACCTTTGACCATTACCGACGATTCACGAACAACTATTTATAAATAGTTACATATATATATATATATATATATATATATATATATATATATATATATATATATATATATATATATATATATATATATATATATATATATATATATATATATATACATATACATATAGAAAATAATATATATATAAAAATATGTATATGAAAATTACTTGTAAATATATATGAACTTTAAACATAAGTAATATTATATATATTGTAACTTATAAATATGAAATATTATATTAAATATGATATGATTAATAAATTGTAATTTATTAAATCTAAATACAAGTTTGAATATAAGTGTTATGCTAATATTAATATTTTACTTGCATTACTATTATTAATGTTAATATTAATATTGACATTTATATTTTTAATATTATTATTATTGAAATTATCATTGTTGTTATTAATAATAAACATTATATAGCTATAATATTTATTATTATTATAAGTATTTCTATTATTATTATTATTAGTATTAGTATTTCTACTTTTATTTCTATAATCAATAATAAGTGTTATTAATATAAATTTTTATTAATTAGAATTATTATTATTGTATTTACATATATATATATACAATATAATTAATTTAATTATTGAGTATATTATATACTTTATAAATGCATATATAAATATATAACCAATAAAATAAATAAATACGGATATAAAAAGAAATATACAGATATATTTATGATATTGATACAACACGTAACACTTATCTATCACAATCAATCTAAATTAGTTGCTGCTCATGATTTGTACAATATCAAACTGTACATATTTTATCTTCTGACAGATTTGTTAGATATTTGAAATCTTATATGGTACAAACCTGTTTTCGATCACTATATGCCTTTTTAAACTTTTGTTTTCTTCTTTCTGATCGATTCCCCCTGTCGAGTATTGCACTACAAACCAAAGCCTTTTATCAAGGATATGGACACACTTAATTAATTTCACATCTTCACTGTCAGTTATCATTTATATCAGATGTAAATCCTTCAACTCACTACTACCTTTATCAATTACAACCACCCTCACCAAGAACCATCACTAACTCGGTTTAAAGATTTCCATAAAAATCACCACATTCATGATTCTGCAAATCATCACCTCCATAACGAGCCATCGCCACACCATTTTTATCATCAACCACCACCACTCGCGATATTTTTTTTTCTGTTTCCGGTCCAACAATGATAACTACAACCCGACTTCGATCACCCTAAATCACTATCTTCAACCTTGAACATACACCCTGAACGAATCACTGTTACATTAATATGTTTCTGTTTTTCTGTTTCATCACGAACAAGACCACCATACACTTCTGATACGATTAGCAATGAAAATTGAAACCATTCTTGATGAGTTGATTAAACGAAACCAGGTCACTTATTGCTGTTGTTTTCCTGTTACGAAACCATATAACCATATACCTGTTTCCATTATTTTTTTTTGTTGTTTCCCTTCCCATTATGTGATGCATTTAAACAACAAATAATGTGGGCCTGTTAATTAAATCATGAGCATATATAAAAAGAAAAGAAGAAGTGGAATCCACCTGGTGAGTAAAGGAGTCGACTAATATCTTGTGTTTCCATTTTCTTTTCAAATTCAGCCGACAAACATATAACCCCACCACCATTAGAGAATTTAATTTGAATCACGCTTCTTCACTTTTGAGTTCATACGTATAAATCCTTGGGCCATTGATTAACCATTGGGCTTGTGAAGAGTTAGACTTAAGAAGTTTGTTATTGGGCTAAGTAGATAACGAATCTTGTTGCCGTACGAACCAAATCCCCTGCAGAAATTCGCTTAGGTTATTACTCTTTAATACAATTACTAGTCTGTTACAGAAAGGTTAATTATGGAGATAGTGATACATTAGATGATAATGATAGGTTAGACGATGACGACTCAGATGATTGAAGATGATGGTATGTGATACATGAAATAACGATTAACGAGTGGTGATTATGATTAGGGTTATTGTTATGATTACGGGATGGATTTATGATGATCGTGACCTTCCTGTTACGCTTTATTTTTTTTCCTTCTCGAGAGTATGATGAAGATTACAAAGTATAATGATACTGTAATGGGAATTGATGAAGGTTAGGATGGAGATATGAAGCACGATTCTATGATAGTGGTTCTGCGATGTTAATGAAAAGATCATGATTATGATGAATGATAATATGTGATCAATGATAGAGATGATGAAGCTGAGATGATATTAATCGTAGGGTTTAGGTAATGGATTGGGCTACGGGATTTAATTGAGCCGAATACTTCTAAATATGTTTATTGGGCCGAGATATATTAACTAAGTAAGCACCTTGGGCTGAATCCAGTTGGGCCGAAATAATAACGGGTTAAGTACATATTAGGTGCATTATAAATCAGGAAAAACAAATTGGAAGTATGGTTTGGATGTTGTTGGGGTTTCAAGAGGTCACGGGTTCAAATCCCGTCTGGAGCATTCTTTTTAGACAAAGCTTTAAGGGTATACACAATTACTTTTATTAATATTATTATTAGTATTATTAATTATATTAGAATTATGTGTATTATTAATTATTGTTATGATTATTATAATTATGATTGTTAGAATTATAATTATTATTACTAATGTTATATTTATATTTATAAGTATTAAAAACGATATTATCATTAAAATAAGTATTATGAGTATAAAAAAAAAATATTATCTTTATTATCATTTTTATTATTATTATTAAAATTATTAATATTATTATCATTTCTATTAAAAGTATCACTTTTAACCCAATTATCATTATTATTATTTTTATCACTACTAATATTATTTATATCAATACTTACAAATAACAAACTATTGATTTTTAAATATAACATTAAACAGGCATGTATATAAATATGGATATACTAACTATATAAATATTAACCATTTTGAATATAGATATGAAAATTAAATATATAATATATAAATTAAGATATAATAAATAAATTTGTTCGATTACGATTATGTGTATTAATAAATATACAAATGATATAGGTTCGTGAATCCGAGGTTAACCCTACACTTGTTAAATGACGTCATATGTATTTTTACTACAAAATACAGTATGGTGAGTTTCATTTGATTCCCTTTTACTCTTTACGTTTTTGGGCTGAGAATACATGCAAATGTTTTATTAACTGTCTTACAATAATTATATGCGTGAGTTTCATTTGATTCCCTTTTACTCTTTACGTTTTTGGGCTGAGAATACATGCAAATGTTTTATTAACTGTTTTACAATAATTATATGCGTGAGTTTCATTTGATTCCCTTTTACTCTTTACGTTTTTGGGCTGAGAATACATGCAAATGTTTTATTAACTGTTTTACAATAATTATATGCGTGAGTTTCATTTGATTCCCTTTTACTCTTTACGTTTTTGGGCTGAGAATACATGCAAATGTTTTATTAACTGTTTTACAATAATTATATGCGTGAGTTTCATTTGCCCTTTTTACTCTTTACGTTTTTGGGCTGAGAATATATGCAAATGCTTTACTAATTGTTTTACAATATTTATATGCGTGAGTTTCATTTGCTCCCCTTTTACTCTTTACATTTTTGGGGCTGAGAATACATGCAAATGTTTTATTAACTGTTTTACAATAATTATATGCGTGAGTTTCATTAATCTCTTTTTAAATGCTTTTGCAATATATATTTTTGGGACTGAGAATACATGCGCTGCTTTTATAAATGTTTTACGAAATAGACACAAGTAATCGAAACTACATTCTATGGTTGGATTATCGAATCGAATATCACCCTTTTTAGTCTGGTAATCTAATAATTAGGGAACAGACACCCTAATTGACGCGAATCATAAAGATAGATCTATCGGGCCCAACAAGCCCCATCTAAAGTACTGGATGCTTTAGTACTTCGAAATTTATATCATGGCCGAAGGAGGATCCCGGAATGATGAGGATATTCTTATATATGCATCTTGTTAATGTCGGTTACCAGGTGTTCAATCCATATGAATGATATTTTTGTCTCTATGCATGGGACGTATGTTTATGAGAAATGGAAATATGAAATCTTGTGGTCTATTAAAATTATGAAATGATTATTTATGTTAAACTAATGAACTCATCAACATTTTAGTTGACACTTTAAAGCATGTTTATTCTCAGGTACGAAAGAAATCTTCCGCTGTGCATTTGCTCATCTTAGAGATATTATTTGGAGTCATTCATGACGTATTTCAAAAGACGTTGCATTCGAGTCATTGAGTTCATCAATATTATTGTTAAGTCAATTATAGTTAGATATATTATGAAATGGTATACACGTTGTCAATTTACAATGAAATAAAAGTTTGTCTTTTAAAAATGAATGCAATGCTTGTAAAATGTATCATATAGAGGTCAATTACCTCGCGATGTAATCAACTGTTGTGAATCGTTTATAATCGATGTGGACTTCGTCCGGATGGATTAGAACGGGTCTTCACAGTTGGTATCAGAGCGGTGGTCTTAGCGAACCGGGTCTTGCATTAGTGTGACTAACTGATAGTCGTTAGGATGCATTAGTGAGTCTGGACTTCGACCGTGTCTGCATGTCAAAAGTTTTGCTTATCATTTCGTGTCGAAAATTACCTGCTTATCATTCTTAGAGAATCACTTGCTTATCATCCTTAGTCTAGACACATCTTATTGCATTGATTGCATGATTAGTGTATAGACAAAATTCATATCTTAGCATATCTGCTAATTCATATCTTAGCGTATCTGTTATTGTTACCTTTGCCTGACAGCTTCCGTAGATTCTTCCGTAACTTATGGGATTTTAGTATTATATATGCATATGTAAATTATGTATTGCAGGGTACTAATATACATCCTATAATCTATTTCTTATCGAAAATCATTCATCTGATCGTACGAGATGAATCCATCAACCAGTTCCAGTTCCTCAGATTCCGATAGCTATTACGATAGTTATTCCGACAGCTATTCCGACATGGATATTCACCTAAGCTCCGAAAGCAGTATAAACGAAATGGATCAACCAACTAGTCATCTTTAATTCTGGATGAATTGGGAGTGGGTTCGTAGTCTACTTAACCGATGGAGACGAGAAGAAGGCGATCCTTTTCACCAACCAATTACCCTCTTGACGATGAACCTGAAGCACTTACCGGTGAACCTGTTCGAGACACCATTTTTTTCTCTCTTTTCCAGGGTATCTCATCACAATTATATTCTATCCACAATTCTAAACCATATTCATCCACTCGTTCCGACCGACAATCATCCCGAAGTAATACAAGAAGTCAGTGAACTTCGTGCTCTAGTAATAGCCTTGAAAAATATGGTGCAAAACGTACCAGCTTTAGCAACATCACCGACACCAACAGTACCACCAACAACCCAAATTTCAACATCACATGCCTCAACATCTCATTCTGTACCTCGAGTATAATCACCGTTCTACGTATCGATCTACATCAATTATCTTCGTTCTTCATGGCGATTATGTAATCTCTAAAGTCTTAGAGATTATTTATTCTAGCTCAAACCAAAAAGCAAATGAGA
The DNA here is from genome assembly GCF_046630445.1 of Rutidosis leptorrhynchoides. Taxonomy (NCBI): domain Eukaryota; kingdom Viridiplantae; phylum Streptophyta; class Magnoliopsida; order Asterales; family Asteraceae; genus Rutidosis; species Rutidosis leptorrhynchoides. The sequence continues at coordinate 133,662,937 of NC_092339.1, forward strand.
TTAATATCATATTAACTCATTAAATCCATGATTACATCTGAAGAAAATATATATGTAAGTATATTTTCACAAAGATTGTAATTAAAAATTCTTTCGTACAAACTGTTAATGGTAAAAATATTTTAACGGGTAGGTAATACCCGAGGAATATTTAGATTTCACATTAATAAGTTACACTGTACATTCTTCGAATCTGATTCAATAGTCAATTACTATCCTACTTACAACCACAGAAGTACGAATCCGTTCACCGTAGAATAACCATTTTCATTCAATTTCACATTTGGATTTTGACCTATCAGAATCCAACAAGTGGCATAATGAAGAAAACATTGGACAAAAATAAAAATTTGTTAGAAACAAACAGATTAACCATGAAATTTTTTTTATTAAGAATCCACGCTAACTGTTCCTAGCTAATTGTTCCTAGCTAACTGATCACATTTTATTTATCGTAATTTAATTATCGCAATTTACATTCTCGCAATTTTATTTAACGTCATTTAATTTCTGTTATTTATTTTTACGCACTTTAAATATCGGGACACGTATACAAGGTTTTGACATATCATATCGACGCATATATATATATATATATATATATATATATATATATATATATATATATATATATATATATATATATTATATATATATATTATTTGGAATAACCGTAGACACTTTATATGCAGTAATGATCGAGTTCTCTATACAGGGTTGAGGTTGATTATATAATAATATATATACTTTGAGTTGTGATCGAGTCTGAGACGAATACGGGTCACGATACGTATTAATTAATTCAAATATTATAAACTGTATATGAATTATTGAATTAGTAATTGTGGATTACTAACCGTGGACAACCCACTTTGGACAATTAAAATGAATTAAAATATTGATTATAACATATGAAACTAAACGATTCTTCAAGTTTGCCACTTGATTTCATTCTAAACTTCATTAGTATCTTGATGATTACAATCCGCGTTCAAACCTTTCATGATTCTTGAAAACACCTCAATCGAGAGGATGAACTAACCGCACTTCATCTACGGGAAGGAAAGATTGATGCATATAGTTATGCACCTGAAAACTCTTGGAAACTGAGTAAACGCTTAACGCGCAACTGTGCTAATTCCTTTAACGTTATTATTACCGAAAGTAACTTCTCAAATCTCTTTCCAAATTAGCCAACTTTGTCACAGCTCCAGCAAGTCAACTTCGACTTTTCAGTTGGATTAACCTTATTATAACCTCGATATATATGCATGCTCTTTTATTGTTACCGGAGAACCTATTATATCCCACCATATTATCAGTAGACGTATCAGCAACCTCGTTGCTCCTTGACTCAAATCTTTACGACAAATCACTATATTCATCTATTGAAGTCTCATCATGTACTCATCCGCATCTTGTAACAATAATTGTCATACCAATTACTGAGAATCAGCAATCAGTATTTCGAATCTCGTAGCATTTCTACATCAATAGTTATATGTGTACATATAACAATTAGCTCCTAGAATTACGACCTTCAATTCTGAAATTTTGAAAAGCACCCAACCTACGAATCAATACATTGAACTTTGAAAAAGCTGAATGAAGCAACAAAAACTGTGGGTAACCATAAACGACCTTAACCGTCGAAAGTTTGATGATAAAGAATGGAGTATTGGAAACATTCAATAGAAAATTTAGTACCGAAAAGCGAATTATGCGAAACCATGAAGGAAGCCATGGACAAATCACAAAGAATAAGTTTGACTTCAAAGAATCTAAATGATTCAATACCTGCTGAAGTCTTTAGCGAATATCTTGCTCCTTACTCTAAACCCTTGCGAACAATAGTTTCCATCATCCTCTGATCTTAGATATTCAAAAATATTATCGTATATTTCATTACCAATATCCTCCATATTTTTGAATATATTTTCAAAACTAATCTTATCTGAAATCATTAATCTTTTCATGCTATCAGTGTTACGTCATATAGAAACTGTTAATTTCTATATTCTGTAAACTTTCGAGTTTAAATTCTGAATGTTTTTGAAGTGTTGGGGAACTGATGCATGAGTTAGTATAATATAATGACACTTGATCAGCGTGATTATATTACAGTAAGTCATGCTGAGTTTCTAATGGAACGTGATGATTCACAGACTATAACGTCATCATGTGCCATGTTACACGACTCTTACATCCTATTTTAACCGCAAATGTATCGAGAACATATTTTCTTGATAGTTCTATCTTTCCCTTGAATTCTGGTAATTCGACAAGTCAGATTGTGCTATTACCAATTCTTTCTTAGAACATTAACTATGTTCATTCCGAAATTTATATCTACGAATTTTGGACCATTATTCGCTTGACTTGAAGTCGGGAAGAGAAGACAAAAGTATGGAACTCTTGAATATAAAAGAAAATATAAAGTTCGACAACAACACATAAATTACAAACCGTGTATATCAATACGTATTGCAACGTAAAGACACGGGAGGATTAAAAACATTATAATCCCAAGGAAACAATAGAAGTGAATAGATTCTTCTGGTGGCAGATGAAAGAGAAGAATGACAGATATGAAAGTTAGGAGTATATCAAGAATCAGTACTGGATGGAGCATATTAATGGATGCTTTAAAGTATGAGTTGAGGGAGAAAGAATAAAAGGTGTGAGTTGTAAGGAAATGACGGGGGTGAACTTATAGTAAAATGTCCGACAGAGCAATCAGAACAGATGATCGCATTTAAAGCGGATCCTAATTTCCCTTGATTACCGAGGAATCAAATCTTATTACGAAGATTTTCTTTAAATCCCATGAATTCCGGAAACCAATCATAACTGCGTCATCAGTTAAAACGATTCTACATTTACTCATTTCACTCTCTTGCGATAGTTTCACTTATACTCTTCGTATAATCAAAATTATTTTATCTATATTATTCAATGATGATAAAACTCTATTCTCACTTCATATTCGTCATGAAAACATTCTTATAGTTAGCCATGACGACTTCGATCAAATTTCGGGACGAAATTTCTTTTAGCGGGTAGGTACTGTGATGACCCGGAAATTTCCGACTAAATTTAAACTTAATCTTTACATAAGTTCGACACAATAGGCGAAGTTTGTAATGTTAAAGTCTCAAAACCTTCGAACTGTGTTCATGTATATATTTGACCTTTGACCATTACCGACGATTCACGAACAACTATTTATAAATAGTTATATATATATATATATATATACACACACACATATAGATAATAATATATATATATATAAATATGTATATGAAAATTACTTGTAAATATATATGAACTTTAAACATAAGTAATATTATATATATTGTAACTTATAAATATGAAATATTATATTAAATATGATATGATTAATAAATTGTAATTTATTAAATCTAAATACAAGTTTGAATATAAGTGTTATGCTAATATTAATATTTTACTTGCATTACTATTATTAATGTTAATATTAATATTGACATTTATATTTTTAATATTATTATTATTGAAATTATCATTGTTGTTATTAATAATAAACATTATATAGCTATAATATTTATTATTATTATAAGTATTTCTATTATTATTATTATTATTAGTATTAGTATTTCTACTTTTATTTCTATAATCAATAATAAGTGTTATTAATATAAATTTTTATTAATTAGAATTATTATTATTGTATTTACATATATATATATATTCAATATAATTAATTTAATTATTCAGTATATTATATACTTTATAAATGCATATATAAATATATAACCAATAAAATAAATAAATACGGATATAACAAGAAATATACAGATATATTTATGATATTGATACAACACGTAACACTTATCTATCACAATCAATCTAAATTAGTTGCTGCTCATGATTTGTACAATATCAAACTGTACATATTTTGTCTTCTGACAGATTTGTTAGATATTTGAAATCTTATATGGTACAAACCTGTTTTCGATCACTATCTGCCTTTTTAAACTTTTGTTTTCTTCTTTCTGATCGATTCCCCCTGTCGAGTATTGCACTACAAACCAAAGCCTTTTATCAAGGATATGGACACACTTAATTAATTTCACATCTTCACTGTCAGTTATCATTTATATCAGATGTAAATCCTTCAACTCACTACTACCTTTATCAATTACAACCACCCTCACCAAGAACCATCACTAACTCAGTTTAAAGATTTCCATAAAAATCACCACATTCATGATTATGCAAATCATCACCTCCATAATGAGCCATCGCCACACCATTTTTATCATCAACCACCACCACTCGCGATATTTTTTTTCTGTTTCCTGTCCAACAACGATAACTACAACCCGACTTCAATCACCCTAAATCACTATCTTCAACCTTAAACATACACCCTGAACGAATCACTGTTACATTAATATGTTTCTGTTTTTCTGTTTCATCACGAACAAGACCACCATACACTTCTGATACGATTAGCAATGAAAATTGAAACCATTCTTGATGAGTTGATTAAACGAAACCAGGTCACTTATTGCTGTTGTTTTCCTGTTACGAAACCATATACCTGTTTCCATTATTTTTTTTGTTGTTTCCCTTCCCATTATGTGATGCATTTAAACAACAAATAATGTGGGCCTGTTAATTAAATCATGAGCATATATAAAAAGAAAAGAAGAAGTGGAATCCACCTGGTGAGTAAAGGAGTCGACTAATATCTTGTGTTTCCATTTTCTTTTCAAATTCAGCCGACAAACATATAACCCCACCACCATTAGAGAATTTAATTTGAATCACGCTTCTTCACTTTTGAGTTCATACGTATAAATCCTTGGGCCATTGATTAACCATTGGGCTTGTGAAGAGTTAGACTTAAGAAGTTTGTTATTGGGCTAAGTAGATAACGAATCTTGTTGCTGTACGAACCAAATCCCCTGCAGAAATTCGCTTAGGTTATTACTCTTCAATACAATTACTAGTCTGTTACAGAAAGGTTAATTATGGAGATAGTGATACATTAGATGATAATGATAGGTTAGACGATGACGACTCAGATGATTGAAGATGATGGTATGTGATACATGAAATAACGAGTAACGAGTGGTGATTATGATTAGGGTTATTGTTATGATTACGGGATGGATTTATGATGATCGTGACCTTCCTGTTACGCTTTATTTTTTTTTCCTTCTCGAGAGTATGATGAAGATTACAAAGTATAATGATACTGTAATGGGAATTGATGAAGGTTAGGATGGAGATATGAAGCACGATTCTATGATGATTTTATGATAGTGGTTCTACGATGTTAATGATAAGATCATGATTATGATGAATGATAATATGTGATCAATGATAGAGATGATGAAGCTGAGATGATATTAATCGTAGGGTTTAGGTAATGGATTGGGCTATGGGATTTAATTGAGCCGAATACTTCTAAATATGTTTATTGGGCCGAGATATATTAACTAAGTAAGCACCTTGGGCTGAATCCAGTTGGGCCGAAATAATAACGGGTTAAGTACATATTAGGTGCATTATAAATCAGGAAAAACAAATTGGAAGTATGGTTTGGATGTTGTTGGGGTTTCGAGAGGTCACGGGTTCAAATCCCGTCTGGAGCATTCTTTTTAGACAAAGCTTTAAGGGTATACACAATTACTTTTATTAATATTATTATTAGTATTATTAATTATATTAGAATTATGTGTATTATTAATTATTGTTATGATTATTATAATTATGATTGTTAGAATTATAATTATTATTACTAATGTTATATTTATATTTATAAGTATTAAAAACGATATTATCATTAAAATAAGTATTATGAGTATAAAAAAAAATATTATCTTTATTATCATTTTTATTATTATTATTAAAATTATTAATATTATTATCATTTCTATTAAAAGTATCACTTTTAACCCTATTATCATTATTATTATTTTTATCACTACTAATATTATTTATATCAATACTTACAAATAACAAACTATTGATTTTTAAATATAACATTAAACAGGCATGTATATAAATATGGATATACTAACTATATAAATATTAACCATTTTGAATATAGATATGCAAATTAAATATATAATATATAAATTAAGATATAATAAATAAATTTGTTCGATTACGATTATGTGTATTAATAAATATACAAATGATATAGGTTCGTAAATCCGAGGTCAACCCTACACTTGTTAAATGACGTCATATGTATTTTTACTACAAAATACAGTATGGTGAGTTTCATTTGATTCCCTTTTACTCTTTACGTTTTTGGGCTGAGAATACATGCAAATGTTTTATTAACTGTTTTACAATAATTATATGCGTGAGTTTCATTTGATTCCCTTTTACTCTTTACGTTTTTGGGCTGAGAATACATGCAAATGTTTTATTAACTATTTTACAATAATTATATGCGTGAGTTTCATTTGATTCCCTTTTACTCTTTACGTTTTTGGGCTGAGAATACATGCAAATGTTTTATTAACTGTTTTACAATAATTATATGCGTGAGTTTCATTTGATTCCCTTTTACTCTTTACGTTTTTGGGCTAAGAATACATGCAAATATTTTATTAACTGTTTTACAATAATTATATGCGTGAGTTTCATTTGCCCTTTTTACTCTTTATGTTTTTGGGCTGAGAATATATGCAAATGCTTTACTAATTGTTTTACAATATTTATATGCGTGAGTTTCATTTGCTCCACTTTTACTCTTTACATTTTTGGGGCTGAGAATATATGCAAATGTTTTATTAACTGTTTTACAATAATTATATGCGTGAGTTTCATTAATCCCTTTTTAAATGCTTTTGCAATATATATTTTTGGGACTGAGTATACATGCGCTGCTTTTATAAATGTTTTACGAAATAGACACAAGTAATCGAAACTACATTCTATGGTTGGATTATCGAATCGAATATCACCCTTTTTAGTCTGGTAATCTAAGAATTAGGGAACAGACACCCTAATTGATGCGAATCATAAAGATAGATCTATCGGGCCCAACAAGCCCCATCTAAAATACCGGATGCTTTAGTACTTCGAAATTTATATCATGTCCGAAGGAGGATCCCGGAATGATGGGGATATTCTTATATATGCATCTTGTTAATGTCGGTTACCAGGTGTTCAATCCATATGAATGATATTTTTGTCTCTATGCATGGGACGTATGTTTATGAGAAATGGAAATATGAAATCTTGTGGTCTATTAAAATTATGAAATGATTATTTATGTTAAACTAATGAACTCATCAACCTTTTGGTTGACACTTTAAAGCATGTTTATTCTCAGGTACGAAAGAAATCTTCCGCTGTGCATTTGCTCATCTTAGAGATATTATTTGGAGTCATTCATGACATATTTCAAAAGACGTTGCATTCGAGTCGTTGAGTTCATCAATATTATTGTTAAGTCAATTATAGTTAGATATATTATGAAATGGTATACACGTTGTCAATTTACGATGAAATAAAAGTTTGTCTTTTAAAAACGAATGCAATGTTTGTAAAATGTATCATATAGAGGTCAATTACCTCGCGATGTAATCAACTGTTGTGAATCGTTTATAATCGATGTGGACTTCGTCCGGATGGATTAGGACGGGTCTTCACAAAGTCCATACTCACTAATGCTTCCTCACAAACTCGATAAGACACACTAATGCAAATTTTCTGGTTCTCTAAGACCAACGCTCTGATACCAACTGAAATGTCCCGTTCATATTGATTATAAACGTTCCATATTAATTGATTTCGTTGTGAGGTTTTGACCTCTATATGAGACATTTTTCAAAGACTGCATTCATTTTTAAAACAACCATAACCTTTATTTTATCAATAAAGGTTTCAAAAGCATTACGTAGATTATCAAATAATGATAATCTAAAATATACTGTTTACACACGACCATTACATAATGGTTTACAATAGAAATATATTACATCGACATATGTTTCTTGAATGCAGTTTTTACACAATATCATACAAACATGGACTCCAAATCTTGTCCTTATTTTAGTATGCAACAGCGGAAGCTCTTAGTATTCACCTGAGAATAAACATGTTTTAAATGTCAACAAAAATGTTGCTGAGTTATAGGTTTAACCTATATATATCAAATCGTAACAATAGACCACAAGATTTCATATTTCAATACACATCCCATACATAGAGATAAAAATCATTCATATGGTGAACACCTGGTAACCGACATTAACAAGATGCATATATAAGAATATCCCCATCATTCCGGGACACCCTTTGGATATGATATAAATTTCAAAGTACTAAAGCATCCAGTACTTTGGATGGGGTTTGTTAGGCCCAATAGATCTATCTTTAGGATTCGCATCAATTAGGGTGTCTGTTCCCTAATTCTTAGATTACCAGACTTAATAAAAAGGGGCATATTCGATTTCAATAATTCAACCATAGAATGTAGTTTCACGTACTTGTGTCTATTTTGTAAATCATTTATAAAACCTGCATGTATTCTCATCCCAAAAATACTAGATTTTAAAAGTGGGACTATAACTCACTTTCACAGATATTTCCTTCCTAAGAAATAAGACTTGGCCACGGATCGATTCACGAACCTATAAAAATATGTACATATATATCAAAGTATGATCAAAATATAATTACAATCATTTTTATTATGTTTTAAAAATTTGAGTGTATTAAGTCAGTTGTCCTCGTTAATAACCTACAACTAGTTGTCCACAGTTAGATGTACAGAAATAAATCGATATATATTATCTTGAATCAATCCACGGCCCAGTGTATACACGTCTCAGGCTAGATCACAACTCAAAGTATATATATTTTTGGAATCAACCTCAACCCTGTATATCTAACTCCAACATTACTGCATATAGAGTGTCTATGGTTGTTCCAAATAATATATATACAAGGGTCGATATGATATGTCAAAACATTTGCATACGTGTCTATGGTATCCCAAGATTACATAATATATTAGAATACATGTATAATACAATATAAGTTAGCTAGGATATGATTTGTAGAGATTTGTTAAACATTTCCCGTAGCTAAAAAGATCAAAAATATCCAATCTTGTTTTACCCATAACTTCTTCATTTTAAATCCGTTTTGAGTGAATCAAATTGGTATGGTTTCATATTGAACTCTAATTTAAGAATCCAAACAGAAAAAGTATAGGTTTATAGTCAGAAATTTAAGTTACATGTCAATTACTAAAGAGGTAGTCATTTCCGTCGAAAGAACGACATCTTGATGACCATTTTGAAAAACATACTTTCACTTTGAGTTTAACCAAGTTTTTTGGATATAGTTTCATGTTCCTATGAAAAATCATTTTCCCAGAAGAACAACTTTTAAATCAAAGTTTATCATAGTTTTTAATTATCCAAACCAAAACAGCCCCCGGTTTCACTACGACGGCGTATATCCGATTTTATGGTGTTCATCGTGTTTCCAGGTTTTAAATCATTAAGTTAGCATGGATTAGATATAAAGGATATGTAATTTTGTTTTCATGTAAATAAGTCATGAATGATTACTAATATTTTTGTAATTTTATGAGATATTTCATGCTAGTTGCCAAATGATGGTTCCCACATGTGTTAGGTGACTCACATGGGCTGCTAAGAGCTGATCATTGGAGTGTATATACCAATAGTACATACATCTAAAATCTGTGTATTGTACGAGTACGAATACGGGTGCATACGAGTAGAATTGTTGATGAAACTGAACGAGTATGTAATTGTAAGCATTTTTATTAAGTAGAAGTACTTTGATATGTGTCTTGAAGTCTTTCAAAAGTGTAAGAATACATATCAAAACACAACATGTATATACATTCTAATGGAGTCATTAAGTCTTCGTTAGTCGTTACATGTAAGTGTTATTTTGAAACCTTTAAGTTAACGATCTCAATTAATGTTGTTAACCCAATGTTTATTATATCAAATGAGATGTTAAATTATTATGTTATTATGTTATCATGATATTATGATGTATGAATATCTCTTAATATGATATATACATTAAAATATCGTTACAACGATAATCGTTACATATAAGTCTCGTTTCGTAATTCTTGAGTTAGTAGTCTTGTTTTTATATATGTAGTTCATTGTTAACACACTTAATGATATATTTAAATATCATTTTATCATGTTAAATATAGTGTATCAATATCTTAATATGATACATATGTATTTAGTAGACGTTATCATAACGATAATCGTTATATATATCATTTCGAGTTTCTTAACTTAGTAATCTCATTTCTTATGTATATCACATATTGTTAATATACTTAGTGAGATACTTACTCATCATAATCTCATGTCAACCATATATATATGTCTATATATACCACAATATGTAGTTTTTACAAATTTGTAACGTTCGTGAATCGTCGGTCAACTTGGGTGATCAATTGTCTATATGAAACTTATTTCATTTAATCAAGTCTTAACAAGTTTGATTGCTTAACACGTTGGAAATATTTAGTCATGTAAATATCAATCTCAATTTTAGGAGACATGATGTGTTTCGATGTTTTCGTTGATGATTTGACTTATAAAATCAGTTAGGACCTTAATTAAAAGAGAAGAACCATAAAAGAACATCATGGCTAGGTTACAGAGTAATCTCCATGAACACGTTCGGTTATCCTAATGGTCCAATCCTTTATAAGTTTAAACAAACAGTTCCTTAATTAACTAAGAATCCCTCAAGCATAGTGCAATGCTTGAGACCGCGTTATTATGTAATGTACTGTATCCGCACTGGAGATTAGCTTCCCTGGCCATACATGGTAGAGGTATAAAGTACTACAACTGGTCTGCCTCCTCATATACTTACAATGTTTAAATGCAAATGACTACAAAAGCATAGCTCAAGGTCGACCGTGTACTACGTATCTCAGTCAGAGTTTCCATTACGAAAGATCAACTATCGGAATCCATAGTGGAGGTTGCCTTACTACAACCGTTGTGCATCCGACAAACACACTATGTATCTAACAAAGGTTTCTTACCAAGTAGTGACATAGATAAAGTACTCTGAATCAGTGTATGTGACTTCCCAATAACAGAGCCAATAACTACTTTCTAATAGTTGGAACTGACTATATCATAACAAACACTTAAAGATAACTACTCGCTTATCATGGCAACAATATCAATCATCATAAAAACAATAGGAAGCGTTATCACATATAGGATAAAGTGATAAAGTACCAGTGGATTAATTGAGTTCCGAAAATATAAAAGTGATAACTTTAAACTCCAGACCGCTCCTAGTACAATCTTCGACGTTCGCTTCCAGATACTAAATTTTCCGCTCGGAGGTGAGAAGGACTTGAAAGTAGGACTTTATAGTGAGAGAGAGAATTGAGAAGTGAAGTGTGTGTTGAAATGGACAACAAATGGACCTATTTATACTAAACAAATCTGCCTGGCAGTCCATGTAACACGGCTTGGGCATCGACACGGGACGTGTAACTAAGCCGTGTGCTGTGCAGGACGTGTAAACGAGCCGTGTGGTAGGCCAAGTTGTCGAGCCGTGTGATCATTGGGCAGGCCGTGTGGTCAGGTCGTGTGGCCGATTGTTTCTGCTGATTTCTTAGATCGTAACTTGGTTTTTGAGGTCGTATCTTGTCATTGTTTTCGCTCAAGATTCTTCGTTTTAAGCCCAGTTTCTTTGACTCGTCTTGCATCGCCTTCGTAATTGCTTAGTCTACAAAATAAAGCATATAAACTCTTAATTTGGTGATCAAATTTGTAACTTTAACGTTTTAGACTTTATTATCGGGGTAAAAACATGATTTTTAGCCGATATCAATATTCAACAAGTCAAATGGGTTAAAATTTAACTAAAAATTAAAGGGTTCAAAGAGGTCAATTGTGTCAAAGAGGTCAAAAGCCATCGAAATGTTTTCAATTGTATAATACATCCTAAACTACATATTGAAAAGAGTTTACATTATCATTATTTGAACCATATTTCTCACATTGATTATTATATATGGATAAAACCAAAATACTTTTGTGGGTTACGAGGTTCATTCCAAAACAAACAGAATTGTAATAAGGAATTACCCGTTTTGACCCATAACAAACCCACCCATCATTTCAACATGTACTTAGAAAATAATTGCTGAATATTAATCTTTAAACATCTAGGAAAACATTATGAACAACAAACAATTGCTAAACCCTTGTATTTCTTACATGATTATGGTATCTGGTTGTAGATTCTATAAATTCCCAGTAAGCTAAAACTATTTCTTCGTGTAAGGAGCCACTACTTTCTGTGCTTCAATAAGACGAGACTTTGTTGCAGTGACAATATGATCAATGTTTGGGTTGCTGATAATGCTAAAAACGAACACATATTTAATAGCATTATCCTTCAAGAAAGACAAGCTTTTAGTTGCAATTGTTCTATTTACAAGTGATATTCGTTTAAATAATAAAAGGTGAAGACAAAAGACAGATTCGATGATTTGAAGACGCAAACGACCAAAAAGCTAAAAAGTACAAAGTACAATCCAAATGGTTCAAATTATTGCTGAGAAACGTCTAAAAGTTACAAGAGTACGAGTCGCAAAACGCAAAGTACAAGATATTAAATCATACGAAAGGACGTTCGAAAACTCGGAACCGACACATGAACCAACTATTAATGCGCGACTCAACGGAACTGAAAGTACAAGTCAACTATTCACAAAAATATAATATAATATATATATAATTATATAAAATTATATATATTATATTATATATTATAATAAAACTCAGCAGCCCACGTTTTAATCGACATGTGACCAGTGGAACGTGGCCATGTGATCGCATGTCCATGAAGGCTTAATCCTATGCGATCGCATGGGATACTGTTGCAGGCCAGGTTCTATACAAATGCAGTTTGCTCGACGAATTATACACACCATATTCATGTAATGACCCGAACTTTTCCATGTTTATATATATTAAATGAAATTGATATTTACATGATTAAGTGTTTCCAACATGTTAAGCAATCAAACTTGTTAAGACTTGATTAATTGAAATAGGTTTCATATAGACAATTGACCACCCAAGTTGACCGGTGATTCACGAACGTTAAAACTTGTAAAAACTATATGATGACATATATATGATTATATATATAGTTAACATGATATTATGATAAGTAAGTATCTCATTATGTATTTTAACAATGAGTTATATACATAAAAATGAGACTATTGAATTTAAGAAACTCGAAAACGTTATATATAACGATTATCGTTATATCAACGTCTTACTAAGTACATATGAATCATATTAAGATATTGATACAGTTGGTTAATTATGTTAAATGATAAGTAAATATATCATTAAGTGTATTAACAATGAACTACATATGTAAAAATAAGACTACTAACTTAATGATTTCGAAACGAGACATATATGTAACGATTATCGTTGTAACGACATTTAACTGTATATATATCATACTAAGATATATTATATATCATAATATCATGATAATGTAACAATTTAACATCTCTTTAGATATAATAAACATTGGGTTAACAATATTTAACATGATCGTTAACTTAAAGGTTTCAAATCAACATTTAAATGTAACGACTAACGATGACTTAACGACTCAGTTAAAATGTATATACATGTAGTGTTTTAATATGTATTCATACACTTTTAAAAGACTTTAAGACACTTATCAAAATACTTCTACTTAACAAAAATTCTTACAATTACATCCTCGTTCAGTTTCATCAACAATTCTACTCGTATGCACCCGTATTCGTACTCGTACAATACACAGCTTTTAGACGTATGTACTATTGGTATATGTAGTGACCCGAACTTTTCCATGTTTATATATATTAATTGAGATTGATATTTACATGATTAAATGTTTCCAACATGTTAAGCAATCAAACTTGTTAAGACTTGATTAATTGAAATATGTTTCATATAGACAATTGACCACCCAAGTTGACCGGTGATTCACGAACGTTAAAACTTGTAAAAACTATATGATGACATATATATGGATATATATATATATATATATAGTTAACATGATACTATGATAAGTAAACATATCATTAAGTATATTAACAATGAACTACATATGTAAAAACAAGACTACTAACTTAATGATTTTTAAACGAGACATATATGTAACGATTATCGTTGTAAAGACATTTAATGTATATATATCATATTAAGAGATATTCATACATGATAATATCATGATAATATAATAATTCAAAATCTCATTTGATATTATAAACATTGGGTTAACAACATTTAACAAGATCGTTAACCTAAAGGTTTCAAAACAACACTTACATGTAACGACTAACGATGACTTAACGACTCAGTTAAAATGTATATACATGTAGTGTTTTAATATGTATTTATACACTTTTAAAAGACTTCAATACACTTATCAAAATACTTCTACTTAACAAAAATGCTTACAATTACATCCTCGTTCAGTTTCATCAACAATTCTACTCGTATGCACCCGTATTCGTACTCGTACAATACACAGCTTTTAGATGTATGTACTATTGGTATATACACTCCAATGATCAGCTCTTAGCAGCCCATGTGAGTCACCTAACACATGTGGGAACCATCATTTTGTAGTGACCCGAACTTTTCCATGTTTATATATATTAATTGAGATTGATGTTTACATGATTAAATGTTTCCAACATGTTAAGCAATCAAACTTGTTAAGACTTGATTAATTGAAATAGGTTTCATATAGACAATTGACCACCCAAGTTGACCGGTGATTCACGAACGTTAAAACTTGTAAAAAAACTATATGATGACATATATATGGTTATATATATAGTTAACATGATATTATGATAAGTAAACATATCATTAATTATATTAACAATGAACTACATATGTAAAAACAAGACTACTAACTTAATGATTTTGAAACGAGACATATATGTAACGTTTATCGTTGTAACGACATTTAATGTATATATATCATATTAAGAGATATTCGTACATCATAATATCATGATAATATAATAATTTAAAATCTCTTTTGTTATTATAAACATTGGGTTAACAACATTTAACAAGATCGTTAACCTAAAGGTTTCAAAACAACACTTACATGTAACGACTAACGATGACTTAACGACTCAGTTAAAATGTATATACATGTAGTGTTTTAATATGTATTTATACACTTTTGAAAGACTTCAATACACTTATCAAAATACTTCTACTTAACAAAAATGCTTACAATTACATTCTCGTTCAGTTTCATCAACAATTCTACTCGTATGCACCCGTATTCGTACTCGTACAATACACAGCTTTTAGATGTATGTACTATTGGTATATACACTCCAATGATCAGCTCTTAGCAGCCCATGTGAGTCACCTAACACATGTGGGAACCATCATTTGGCAACTAGCATGAAATATCTCATAAGATTACAAAAATATGAGTAATCATTCATGACTTATTTACATGAAAACAAAATTACATATCCTTTATATCTAATCCATACACCAACGACCAAAAACACCTACAAACACTTTCATTCTTCAATTTTCTTCATCTAATTGAACTCTCTCAAGTTCTATCTTCAAGTTCTAAGTGCTCTTCATAAATTCCAAAAGTTCTAGTTTCATAAAATCAAGAATACTTTCAAGTTTGCTAGCTCACTTCCAATCTTGTAAGGTGATCATCCAACCTCAAGAAATCTTTGTTTCTTACAGTAGTTTATCATTCTAATACAAGGTAAAAATCATATTCAAACTTTGGTTCAATTTCTATAACTATAACAATCTTATTTCAAGTGATGATCTTACTTGAACTTGTTTTCGTGTCATGATTTTGCTTCAAGAACTTTGAGCCATCCAAGGATCCATTGAAGCTAGATCCATTTTTCTCTTTTCCAGTAGGTTCATCCAAGGAACTTAAGGTAGTAATGATGTTCATAACATCATTCGATTCATACATATAAAGCTATCTTATTCGAAGGTTTAAACTTGTAATCACTAGAACATAGTTTAGTTAATTCTAAACTTGTTCGCAAACAAAAGTTAATCCTTCTAACTTGACTTTTAAAATCAACTAAACACATGTTATATATCTATATGATATGCTAACTTAATGATTTAAAACCTGGAAACACGAAAAACACCGTAAAACCGGATTTACGCCGTCGTAGTAACACCGCGGGCTGTTTTGGGTTAGTTAATTAAAAACTATGATAAACTTTGATTTAAAAGTTGTTATTCTGAGAAAATGATTTTTATTATGAACATGAAACTATATCCAAAAATTATGGTTAAACTCAAAGTGGAAGTATGTTTTCTAAAATGGTCATCTAGACGTCGTTCTTTCGACTGAAATGACTACCTTTACAAAAACGACTTGTAACTTATTTTTCCGACTAGAAACCTATACTTTTTTTGTTTAGATTCATAAAATAGAGTTCAATATGAAACCATAGCAATTTGATTCACTCAAAACGGATTTAAAATGAAGAAGTTATGGGTAAAACAAGATTGGATAATTTTTCTCATTTTAGCTACGTGAAAATTGGTAACAAATCTATTCCAACCATAACTTAATCAACTTGTATTATATATTATGTAATCTTGAGATACCATAGACACGTATACAATGTTTCGACCTATCATGTCGACACATCTATATATATTTCGGAACAACCATAGACACTCTATATGTGAATGTTGGAGTTAGCTATACAGGGTTGAGGTTGATTCCAAAATATATATAGTTTGAGTTGTGATCAATACTGAGATACGTATACACTGGGTCGTGGATTGATTCAAGATAATATTTATCGATTTATTTCTGTACATCTAACTGTGGACAACTAGTTGTAGGTTACTAACGAGGACAGCTGACTTAATAAACTTAAAACATCAAAATATATTAAAAGTGTTGTAAATATATTTTGAACATACTTTGATATATATGTATATATTGTTATAGGTTCGTGAATCAACCAGTGGCCAAGTCTTACTTCCCGACGAAGTAAAAATCTGTGAAAGTGAGTTATAGTCCCACTTTTAAAATCTAATATTTTTGGGATGAGAATACATGCAGGTTTTATAAATGATTTACAAAATAGACACAAGTACGTGAAACTACATTCTATGGTTGAATTATCGAAATCGAATATGCCCCTTTTTATTAAGTCTGGTAATCTAAGAATTAGGGAACAGACACCTTAATTGACGCGAATCCTAAAGATAGATCTATTGGGCCTAACAAACCCCATCCAAAGTACCGGATGCTTTAGTACTTCGAAATTTATATCATATCCGAAGGGTGTCCCGGAATGATGGGGATATTCTTATATATGCATCTTGTTATTGTCGGTTACCAGGTGTTCACCATATGAATGATTTTTATCTCTATGTATGGGATGTGTATTGAAATATGAAATCTTGTGGTCTATTGTTACGATTTGATATATATAGGTTAAACCTATAACTCACCAACATTTTTGTTGACGTTTTAAGCATGTTTATTCTCAGGTGATTATTAAGAGCTTCCGCTGTCGCATACTTAAATAAGGACAAGATTTGGAGTCCATGCTTGTATGATATTGTGTAAAAACTGCATTCAAGAAACTTATTTTGTTGTAACATATTTGTATTGTAAACCATTATGTAATGGTCGTGTGTAAACAGGATATTTTAGATTATCATTATTTGATAATCTACGTAAAGCTTTTTAAACCTTTATTGATGAAATAAAGGTTATGGTTTGTTTAAAAATGAATGCAGTCTTTGAAAAACGTCTCATATAGAGGTCAAAACCTCGCAACGAAATCAATTAATATGGAACGTTTTTAATCAATAAGAACGGGACATTTCAGTTGGTATCAGAGCGTTGGTCTTAGAGAACCAGAAAATTTGCATTAGTGTGTCTTATCGAGTTTGTTAGGATGCATTAGTGAGTCTGGACTTCGACCGTGTTTTCTTTAAAAATGATTGCTTAACATTTTTGTTGGAAACTATATATTTTTAACATATGAATATTATGTGATATATTAATCTCTTAACGTGTTTGATATTATGTGATAGATGTCTACCTCTAGAACAAGTCCCATTGACTCACCTAATAATAATGAAGAGTCAAATGTAAATTGGAATGATTTGTGGACTGATTCACAAGTTCCCGAAGAGGAACTGGAAGAAGAGTCGGAACCGGAAGAAGAATCGGAACCGGATGAAGAAATAGAACCGGTGGAGGAAATAATAAAACGGTTAAGTAAAAGAAAATCCTCAACCAACCGACCAAAGTTAATTATGGTCAATGGTGTTTCCGCCAAGGAAGCAAAATATTGGGAGGATTACCAATTCTCCGATGAATCGGATTCCGACGAGAATTCCGATGATGTTATAGAAATTACCCCAACTGAATTTAAAAAGGCAAAAGAAAATAATAAGGGAAAGGGCATAAAAATAGAGAAATCTAATTCCAACCCCGATGAACTTTATATGTATCGTCAACCCCCGAAGTCCTTAAGTTGTAACAATGACCCGGGAACCTCTAAACCACCAGGTTTTTCTAAACCAATGTGGACAACGACGGCTCGTATTAGGGGAACATCATATATCCCTAGAAACTTGGCAAAACGAACCAAAACCGAAGAAGAAGAAACGAGCGAGTCGGAATAAGATAGTTGTATTCGTGTGGTGTAATATATGGAATATAGTGTTCTTATGCTTTATGATATATGTAAAAATTGCTTGTATTAATAAGTATTTTTTTTATGAATCTAACTCTTGTCTATTTTACAGTTTAAAAACACAAAATGGATAGACAACCCAATATTTTAAGAGACCTACCCGGAGACATGATTGATGAAATCTTGTCTAGAGTCGGCCAGAATTCTTCGGCACAACTATTTAAGGCGAGATCAGTTTGTAAGACATTCGAAGAACGTTCCAAGAATGTCTTGGTTTATAAGAGACTTTCGTTTGAAAGATGGGGGATATCACATTGGGAAACCCATAAGTTACGATGTGTTTACTTTGACGCATATATTGCGGGGAACCCAAATGCTATTTTACGCAACGGGTTAAGAAATTATTTTGACTCAATATATCCGAATATTGGACTTCGTGATTTAGAAAAAGCTGCTAACATGCAACATAAAGAAGCATGTTATGCTTACGGATTAGTAATGTTCGCTTCTCACCAAAGTGAGAACAAGAACACCGGGCTACAACTATTAAACAAAACGTTTCCACAAGTGACGGAGTCGGTAATTGGGGTAAGAAATGAGGTTTTTAGATTATTACGGGACTGTTGGACATTACGTAACCCTCGTCCCTTTGATGACGTTACAACACGCTGTCTTATCAACGGCCATAACGGTTATGTTGCACAAGACCAAGGATGGGAAGTAGTCCTAGTAAAACCAGAATGCATGACTTGTTTCTGGACGTATGAATTACGTGTCTTTATTGCCTTTGCTGAACGACTTGTGTACTAGCTAGAATTGTCTTCACAACTATCTTGTATCAAAGTTATTGTGTGCTATATTTCATGCTTTATGTAAAATAAGCGGTATTGTAAGTTTGTAAAATATTGTATAAAAGTTTGAACGCGAAATATTATTATAATCAGTTTTTCATATAGAATTGTAGTAGTTGAATTGTATATTAGCTACTAAGTATGAACTTAACGGGTAGGTACTACCCGAATTTAAACTTATAAAACACTAATATGAAGAAAAAGCTTTTATAAATGAGTTCATATTATGCTACGAAATACTATTAACTACTCTTAATATTCTGTATGATTAACTTGTTCCATTTAACTATTTTGAAGGAAATGGCACCGACTACTCGACACACCGTGAATATGAATGAAGAGGAATTCCGTACTTTTCTAGCTTCAAACATAGCCGCAGTACAGGCTGCGCTACATACCAACAATAACCTTGGATCTAGCAGTACAGGAAATCGTGTAGGATGCACCTACAAAGAATTCACTGCCTGCAAACCTTTGGAATTTGATGGAACCGAAGGACCGATCGGATTGAAACGGTGGACCGAGAAGGTTGAATCGGTGTTTGCCATAAGTAAGTGTACTGAAGAGGACAAAGTGAAGTACGCTACGCATACCTTCACAGGTTCTGCGTTAACATGGTGGAATACCTATCTAGAGCAAGTGGGACAAGATGATGCGTACGCACTACCGTGGTCAGCATTCAAGCACTTGATGAACGAGAAGTACCGTCCCAGAACCGAGGTCAATAAGCTCAAGACAGAACTTAGAGGGTTACGAACCCAAGGATTTGATATTACCACGTACGAAAGACGATTCACAGAATTGTGCCTATTGTGTCCGGGAGCATTCGAAGATGAGGAAGAGAAGATCGACGCGTTTGTGAAAGGATTACCGGAAAGAATCCAAGAAGATATAAGTTCACACGAGCCCGCCTCCATACAACAGGCATGTAGAATGGCTCACAAACTAGTGAACCAGATTGAAGAAAGAATTAAAGAACAGACTGCTGAAGAGGCCAATGTGAAGCAAGTCAAAAGAAAGTGGGAGGAAAACGGTGATAAGAATCACCAATACAACAACAACAGCAATTACAACAATAATCGCAACAATTATCCCAACAATCGCAACATCAATCGCAACTACAACAAACGGCCCAACAACAACAACAACAACAACAACAACAACAGCAACTACAACAATCATCCCAACAACAATAATAACCGCAACAACAACAACAATCAGAAGCAACTATGCCAAAGGTGTGAAAAGAATCACTCGGGGTTCTGCACCAAATTTTGCAACAAGTGTAAAAGAAATGGTCATAGCGCGGCGAAGTGTGAGGTCTACGGACCAGGGGTTAATAGAACGAAAGGAACAAATGGTGTCGGAACGAGTAATGGCGGAGCAAGTAGTGTCGGAGCAAGTTATGCCAATGTAGTTTGTTATAAATGTGGAAAACCAGGCCACATTATTAGAAATTGCCCGAACCAGGAGAACACGAATGGACAAGGCCGTGGAAGAGTTTTCAATATTAATGCGGTAGAGGCACAGGAAGACCCGGAGCTTGTTACGGGTACGTTTCTTATTGACAATAAATCTGCTTACGTTTTATTTGATTCGGGTGCGGATAGAAGCTATATGAGTAGAGATTTTTGTGCTAAATTAAGTTGTCCATTGACGCCTTTGGATAGTAAATTTTTACTCGAATTAGCAAATGGTAAATTAATTTCAGCAGATAATATATGTCGGAATCGAGAAATTAAACTGGTTAGCGAAACATTTAAGATTGATTTGATACCAGTAGAGTTAGGGAGTTTTGATGTGATAATCGGTATGGACTGGTTGAAAGAAGTGAAAGCGGAGATCGTTTGTTACAAAAATGCAATTCGCATTATACGAGAAAAAGGAAAACCCTTAATGGTGTACGGAGAAAAGGGCAACACGAAGCTACATCTTATTAGTAATTTGAAGGCACAAAAACTAATAAGAAAAGGTTGCTATGCTGTTCTAGCACACGTCGAGAAAGTACAAACTGAAGAAAAGAGCATCAATGATGTTCTCATTGCAAAAGAATTTCCCGATGTATTTCCGAAAGAATTACCGGGATTACCCCCACATCGATCCGTTGAATTTCAAATAGATCTTGTACCAGGAGCTGCACCAATAGCTCGTGCTCCTTACAGACTCGCACCCAGCGAGATGAAAGAACTGCAAAGCCAATTACAAGAACTTTTAGAGCGTGGTTTCATTCGACCAAGCACATCACCGTGGGGAGCTCCTGTTTTGTTTGTCAAGAAGAAAGATGGTACATTCAGGTTGTGTATCGACTACCGAGAGTTGAACAAACTTACCATCAAGAACCGCTACCCACTACCGAGAATCGACGACTTATTTGATTAACTACAAGGCTCGTCTGTTTATTCAAAGATTGACTTACGTTCCGGGTATCATCAAATGCGGGTGAAAGAAGATGATATTCCAAAGACTGCTTTCAGAACACGTTACGGTCATTACGAGTTTATGGTCATGCCGTTTGGTTTAACTAATGCACCAGCTGTGTTCATGGACCTTATGAACCGAGTGTGTGGACCATACCTTGACAAGTTTGTCATTGTTTTCATTGATGACATACTTATTTACTCAAAGAATGACCAAGAACACGGTGAACATTTGAGAAAGGTGTTAGAAGTATTGAGGAAGGAAGAATTGTACGCTAAGTTTTCAAAGTGTGCATTTTGGTTGGAAGAAGTTCAATTCCTCGGTCACATAGTGAACAAAGAAGGTATTAAGGTGGATCCGGCAAAGATAGAAACTGTTGAAAAGTGGGAAACCCCGAAAACTCCGAAACACATACGCCAGTTTTTAGGACTAGCTGGTTACTACAGAAGGTTCATCCAAGACTTTTCCAGAATAGCAAAACCCTTGACTGCATTAACGCATAAAGGGAAGAAATTTGAATGGAATGATGAACAAGAGAAAGCGTTTCAGTTATTGAAGAAAAAGCTAACTACGGCACCTATATTGTCATTGCCTGAAGGGAATGATGATTTTGTGATTTATTGTGACGCATCAAAGAAAGGTCTCGGTTGTGTATTAATGCAACGAACGAAGGTGATTGCTTATGCGTCTAGACAATTGAAGATTCACGAACAAAATTATACGACGCATGATTTGGAATTAGGCGCGGTTGTTTTTGCATTAAAGACTTGGAGGCACTACTTATATGGGGTCAAAAGTATTATATATACCGACCACAAAAGTCTTCAACACATATTTAATCAGAAACAACTGAATATGAGGCAGCGTAGGTGGATTGAATTATTGAATGATTACGATTTTGAGATTCGTTACCACCCGGGGAAGGCAAATGTGGTAGCCGATGCCTTGAGCAGGAAGGATAGAGAACCCATTCGAGTAAAATCTATGAATATAATGATTCATAATAACATTACTACTCAAATAAAGGAGGCGCAACAAGGAGTTTTAAAAGAGGGAAATTTAAAGGATGAAATACCCAAAGGATCGGAGAAGCATCTTAATATTCGGGAAGACGGAACCCGGTATAGGGCTGAAAGGATTTGGGTACCAAAATTTGGAGATATGAGAGAAATGGTACTTAGAGAAGCTCATAAAACCAGATACTCAATACATCCTGGAACGGGGAAGATGTACAAGGATCTCAAGAAACATTTTTGGTGGCCGGGTATGAAAGCCGATGTTGCTAAATACGTAGGAGAATGTTTGACGTGTTCTAAGGTCAAAGCTGAGCATCAGAAACCATCAGGTCTACTTCAACAACCCGAAATCCCGGAATGGAAATGGGAAAACATTACCATGGATTTCATCACTAAATTGCCAAGGACTGCAAGTGGTTTTGATACTATTTGGGTAATAGTTGATCGTCTCACCAAATCAGCACACTTCCTACCAATAAGAGAAGATGACAAGATGGAGAAGTTAGCACGACTGTATTTGAAGGAAGTCGTCTCCAGACATGGAATACCAATCTCTATTATCTCTGATAGGGATGGCAGATTTATTTCAAGATTCTGGCAGACATTACAGCAAGCATTAGGAACTCGTCTAGACATGAGTACTGCCTATCATCCACAAACTGATGGGCAGAGCGAAAGGACGATACAAACGCTTGAAGACATGCTACGAGCATGTGTTATTGATTTCGGAAACAGTTGGGATCGACATCTACCGTTAGCAGCATTTTCCTACAACAACAGCTACCATTCAAGCATTGAGATGGCTCCGTTTGAAGCACTTTATGGTAGAAAGTGCAGGTCTCCGATTTGTTGGAGTGAGGTGGGGGATAGACAGATTACGGGTCCGGAGATTATACAAGAAACTACCGAGAAGATCATCCAAATTCAACAACGGTTGAAAACCGCCCAAAGTCGACAAAAGAGCTACGCTGACATTAAAAGAAAAGATATAGAATTTGAAATTGGAGAGATGGTCATGCTTAAAGTTTCACCTTGGAAAGGCGTTGTTCGATTTGGTAAACGAGGGAAATTAAATCCAAGGTATATTGGACCATTCAAGATTATTGATCGTGTCGGACCAGTAGCTTACCGACTTGAGTTACCTCAACAACTCGCGGCTGTACATAACACTTTCCACGTCTCGAATTTGAAGAAATGTTTTGCTAAAGAAGATCTCACTATTCCGTTAGATGAAATCCAAATCAACGAAAAACTCCAATTCATCGAAGAACCCGTCGAAATAATGGATCGTGAGGTTAAAAGACTTAAGCAAAACAAGATACCAATTGTTAAGGTTCGATGGAATGCTCGTAGAGGACCCGAGTTCACCTGGGAGCGTGAAGATCAGATGAAGAAGAAATACCCGCATCTATTTCCAGAAGATTCGTCAACACCTTCAACAGCTTAAAATTTCGGGACGAAATTTATTTAACGGGTAGGTACTGTAGTGACCCGAACTTTTCCATGTTTATATATATTAATTGAGATTGATGTTTACATGATTAAATGTTTCCAACATGTTAAGCAATCAAACTTGTTAAGACTTGATTAATTGAAATATGTTTCATATAGACAATTGACCACCCAAGTTGACCGGTGATTCACGAACGTTAAAACTTGTAAAAAAACTATATGATGACATATATATGGTTATATATATAGTTAACATGATATTATGATAAGTAAACATATCATTAATTATATTAACAATGAACTACATATGTAAAAACAAGACTACTAACTTAATGATTTTGAAACGAGACATATATGTAACGTTTATCGTTGTAACGACATTTAATGTATATATATCATATTAAGAGATATTCGTACATCATAATATCATGATAATATAATAATTTAAAATCTCTTTTGTTATTATAAACATTGGGTTAACAACATTTAACAAGATCGTTAACCTAAAGGTTTCAAAACAACACTTACATGTAACGACTAACGATGACTTAACGACTCAGTTAAAATGTATATACATGTAGTGTTTTAATATGTATTTATACACTTTTGAAAGACTTCAATACACTTATCAAAATACTTCTACTTAACAAAAATGCTTACAATTACATTCTCGTTCAGTTTCATCAACAATTCTACTCGTATGCACCCGTATTCGTACTCGTACAATACACAGCTTTTAGATGTATGTACTATTGGTATATACACTCCAATGATCAGCTCTTAGCAGCCCATGTGAGTCACCTAACACATGTAGGAACCATCATTTGGCAACTAGCATGAAATATCTCATAAGATTACAAAAATATGAGTAATCATTCATGACTTATTTACATGAAAACAAAATTACATATCCTTTATATCTAATCCATACACCAACGACCAAAAACACCTACAAACACTTTCATTCTTCAATTTTCTTCATCTAATTGAACTCTCTCAAGTTCTATCTTCAAGTTCTAAGTGTTCTTCATAAATTCCAAAAGTTCTAGTTTCATAAAATCAAGAATACTTTCAAGTTTGCTAGCTCACTTCCAATCTTGTAAGGTGATCATCCAACCTCAAGAAATCTTTGTTTCTTACAGTAGTTTATCATTCTAATACAAGGTAAAAATCATATTCAAACTTTGGTTCAATTTCTATAACTATAACAATCTTATTTCAAGTGATGATCTTACTTGAACTTGTTTTCGTGTCATGATTTTGCTTCAAGAACTTTGAGCCATCCAAGGATCCATTGAAGCTAGATCCATTTTTCTCTTTTCCAGTAGGTTCATCCAAGGAACTTAAGGTAGTAATGATGTTCATAACATCATTCGATTCATACATATAAAGCTATCTTATTCGAAGGTTTAAACTTGTAATCACTAGAACATAGTTTAGTTAATTCTAAACTTGTTCGCAAACAAAAGTTAATCCTTCTAACTTGACTTTTAAAATCAACTAAACACATGTTCTATATCTATATGATATGCTAACTTAATGATTTAAAACCTGGAAACACGAAAAACACCGTAAAACCGGATTTACGCCGTCGTAGTAACACCGCGGGCTGTTTTGGGTTAGTTAATTAAAAACTATGATAAACTTTGATTTAAAAGTTGTTATTCTGAGAAAATGATTTTTATTATGAACATGAAACTATATCCAAAAATTATGGTTAAACTCAAAGTGGAAGTATGTTTTCTAAAATGGTCATCTAGACGTCGTTCTTTCGACTGAAATGACTACCTTTACAAAAACGACTTGTAACTTATTTTTCCGACTAGAAACCTATACTTTTCTGTTTAGATTCATAAAATAGAGTTCAATATGAAACCATAGCAATTTGATTCACTCAAAACGGATTTAAAATGAAGAAGTTATGGGTAAAACAAGATTGGATAATTTTTCTCATTTTAGCTACGTGAAAATTGGTAACAAATCTATTCCAACCATAACTTAATCAACTTGTATTGTATATTATGTAATCTTGAGATACCATAGACACGTATACAATGTTTCGACCTATCATGTCGACACATCTATATATATTTCGGAACAACCATAGACACTCTATATGTGAATGTTGGAGTTAGCTATACAGGGTTGAGGTTGATTCCAAAATATATATAGTTTGAGTTGTGATCAATACTGAGATACGTATACACTGGGTCGTGGATTGATTCAAGATAATATTTATCGATTTATTTCTGTACATCTAATTGTGGACAACTAGTTGTAGGTTACTAACGAGGACAGCTGACTTAATAAACTTAAAACATCAAAATATATTAAAAGTGTTGTAAATATATTTTGAACATACTTTGATATATATGTATATATTGTTATAGGTTCGTGAATCAACCAGTGGCCAAGTCTTACTTCCCGACGAAGTAAAAATCTGTGAAAGTGAGTTATAGTCCCACTTTTAAAATCTAATATTTTTGGGATGAGAATACATGCAGGTTTTATAAATGATTTACAAAATAGACACAAGTACGTGAAACTACATTCTATGGTTGAATTATCGAAATCGAATATGCCCCTTTTTATTAAGTCTGGTAATCTAAGAATTAGGGAACAGACACCCTAATTGACGCGAATCCTAAAGATAGATCTATTGGGCCTAACAAACCCCATCCAAAGTACCGGATGCTTTAGTACTTCGAAATTTATATCATATCCGAAGGGTGTCCCGGAATGATGGGGATATTCTTATATATGCATCTTGTTATTGTCGGTTACCAGGTGTTCACCATATGAATGATTTTTATCTCTATGTATGGGATGTGTATTGAAATATGAAATCTTGTGGTCTATTGTTACGATTTGATATATATAGGTTAAACCTATAACTCACCAACATTTTTGTTGACGTTTTAAGCATGTTTATTCTCAGGTGATTATTAAGAGCTTCCGCTGTCGCATACTTAAATAAGGACAAGATTTGGAGTCCATGCTTGTATGATATTGTGTAAAAACTGCATTCAAGAAACTTATTTTGTTGTAACATATTTGTATTGTAAACCATTATGTAATGGTCGTGTGTAAACAGGATATTTTAGATTATCATTATTTGATAATCTACGTAAAGCTTTTTAAAACCTTTATCTATGAAATAAAGGTTATGGTTTGTTTTAAAAATGAATGCAGTCTTTGAAAAACGTCTCATTTAGAGGTCAAAACCTCTCAACGAAATCAATTAATATGGAACGTTTTTAATCAATAAGAACGGGACATTTCAGTTGGTATCCGAGCATTGGTCTTAGAGAACCAAAATTTTGCATTAGTGTGTCTTATCTAGTTTGTTAGGATGCATTAGTGAGTCTGGACTTCGACCGTGTTTACTTGAAAAATGATTGCTTAACAAATTTTGTTGGAAACTATATATTTTTAACATGTGAATATTATGTGATATATTAATCTCTTAACGCGTTTGATATTATGTGATAGATGTCTACCTCTAGAACAAGTCCCATTGACTCACCTAATAATAATGAAGAGTCAAATGTAAATTGGAATGATTCATGGACTGATTCACAAGTTCCCGAAGAGGAACCGGAAGAAGAGTCGGAACCGGAAGAAGAATCGAAACCGGACGAAGAATCGGAACCGGAAGAAGAATCAGAACCGGTGGGGGAAATAATAAAACGGTTAAGTAAAAGAGAATCCTCAACCAACCGACCAAGGTTAATTATGGTCAATGGTGTTTCCGCCAAGGAAGCAAAATATTGGGAGGATTACCAATTCTCCGATGAATCGGATTCCGACGAGAATTCCGATGATGTTATAGAAATTACCCCAACTGAATTTAAAAAGGCAAAAGAAAATAATAAGGGAAAGGGCATAAAAATAGAGAAATCTAATTCCAACCCCGATGAACTTTATATTTATCGTCAACCCCCGAAGTCCTTAAGTTGTAACAATGACCCGAGAACCTCTAAACCACCAGGTTTTTCTAAACCAATGTGGAAAACGACGGCTCGTATTAGGGGAACATTATATATCCCTAGAAACTTGGCAAAACGTACCAAAACCGAAGAAGAAGAAACAAGCGAGTCAGAATAAGATAGTTGTATTCGTGTGGTGTAATATATGTAATATAGTGTGCTTATGCTTTATGATATATGTAAAAATTGCTTGTATTAATAAGTATTTTTTTTATGAATCTAACTCTTGTCTATTTTACAGTATAAAAACACAAAATGGATAGACAACCCAATATTTTAAGAGACCTACCCGGAGACATGATTGATGAAATCTTGTCTAGAGTCGGTCAGAATTCTTCGGCACAACTATTTAAGGCGAGATCAGTTTGTAAGACATTCGAAGAACGTTCCAAGAATGCCTTGGTTTATAAAAGACTTTCGTTCGAAAGATGGGGGATATCACATTGGGAAATCCATAAGTTACGATGTGTTTACTTTGACGCATATATTGCGGGGAACCCAAATGCTATTTTACGCAATGGGTTAAGAAATTATTTTGACTCAATATATCCGAATATTGGACTTCGTGATTTAGAAAAAGTGGCTAACATGCAACATAAAGAAGCATGTTATGCTTACGGATTAGTAATGTTCGCTTCTCACCAAAGTGAGAACAAGAACATCGGGCTACAACTATTAAACAAAACGTTCCCACAAGTGACGGAGTCGGTAATTGGGGTAAGAAATGAGGTTTTTAGATTGTTACGGGACTGTTGGACATTACGTAACCCTCGTCCCTTTGACGACGTTACAACACGCTGTCTTATCAACGGCCATAACGGTTATGTTCCACAAGACTAAGGATGGGAAGTAATCCTAGTAAAACCAGAATGCATGACTTGTTTCTGGACGTATGAATTACGTGTCTTTATTGCCTTTGCTGAACGACTTGTGTACTAGCTAGAATTATCTTCACAACCATCTTGTATCAAATTTATTGTGTGCTATATTTCATGCTATTTGTAAAATAAGCGGTATTGTAAGTTTGTAAAATATTGTGTAAAAGTTTGAACGCGAAATATTATTATAATCAGTTTTTCATATAGAATTGTAGTAGTTGAATTGTATATTAGCTACTAAGTATGAACTTAACGGGTAGGTACTACCCGAATTTAAACTTATAAAACGCTAATATGAAGAAAAAGCTTTTATAAATGAGTTCATATTATGCTACGAAATACTATTAACTACTCTTAATATTCTGTATGATTAACTTGTTCCATTTGACTATTTTGAAGGAAATGGCACCGACTACTCGACACACCGTGAATATGAATGAAGAAGAATTCCGTACTTTTCTAGCTTCAAACATAGCCGCAGTACAGGCTGCGCTACATACCAACAATAACCTTGGATCTAGCAGTACAGGAAATCGTGTAGGATGCACCTACAAAGAATTCACTGCCTGCAAACCTTTGAAATTTGATGGAACCGAAGGACCGATCGGATTGAAACGGTGGACCGAGAAGGTCGAATCGGTGTTTGCCATAAGTAAGTGTACTGAAGAGGACAAAGTGAAGTACGCTACGCATACCTTCACAGGTTCTGCGTTAACATGGTGGAATACCTATCTAGAGCAAGTGGGATAAGACGATGCGTACGCACTACCGTGGTCAGCATTCAAGCACTTGATGAACGAGAAATACCGTCCCAGAACCGAGGTCAATAAGCTCAAGACAGAACTTAGAGGGTTACGAACCCAAGGATTTGATATTACCATGTACGAAAGACGATTCACAGAATTGTGCCTATTGTGTCCGGGAGCATTCGAAGATGAGGAAGAGAAGATCGACGCATTTGTGAAAGGATTACCGGAAAGAATCCAAGAAGATATAAGTTCACACGAGCCCGCCTCCATACAACAGGCATGTAGAATGGCTCACAAACTAGTGAACCAGATTGAAGAAAGAATTAAAGAACAGACTGCTGAAGAGGCCAATGTGAAGCAAGTCAAAAGAAAGTGGGAGGAAAACGGTGATAAGAATCACCAATACAACAACAACAGCAATTACAACAATAATCGCAACAATTATCCCAACAATCGCAACATCAATCGCAACTACAACAAACGGCCCAACAACAACAACAACAACAACAGTAACTACAACAATCATCCCAACAACAATAATAACCGCAACAACAACAACAATCAGAAGCAGCTATGCCAAAGGTGTGAAAAGCATCACTCGGGGTTCTGCACCAAATTTTGCAACAAGTGTAAAAGAAATGGTCATAGCGCGGTGAAGTGTGAGGTCTACGGACCAGGGGTTAATAGAACGAAAGGAACAAATGGTGTCGGAACGAGTAATGGTGGAGCAAGTAGTGTCGGAGCAAGTTATGCCAATGTAGTTTGTTATAAATGTGGAAAACCGGGCCACATTATTAGAAATTGCCCGAACCAGGAGAACACGAATGGACAAGGCCGCGAAAGAGTTTTCAATATTAATGCGGCAGAGGCACAGGAAGACCCGGAGCTTGTTACGGGTACGTTTCTTATTGACAATAAATCTGCTTACGTTTTATTTGATTCGGGTGCGGATAGAAGCTATATGAGTAGAGATTTTTATGCTAAATTAAGTTGTCCATTGACTCCTTTGGATAGTAAATTTTTACTCGAATTAGCAAATGGTAAATTAATTTCAGCAGATAATATATGTCGGAATCGAGAAATTAAACTGGTTAGCGAAACATTTAAGATTGATTTGATACCAGTAGAGTTAGGGAGTTTTGATGTGATAATCGGTATGGACTGGTTGAAAGAAGTGAAAGCAGAGATCGTTTGTTACAAAAATGCAATTCGCATTATACGAGAAAAAGGAAAACCCTTAATGGTGTACGGAGAAAAGGGCAACACGAAGCTACATCTTATTAGTAATTTGAAGGCACAAAAACTAATAAGAAAAGGTTACTATGCTGTTCTAGCACACGTCGAGAAAGTACAAACTGAAGAAAAGAGCATCAATGATGTTCCCATTGCAAAAGAATTTCCCGATGTATTTTCGAAAGAATTACCGGGATTACCCCCACATCGATCCGTTGAATTTCAAATAGATCTTGTACCAGGAGCTGCACCAATAGCTCGTGCTCCTTACAGACTCGCACCCAGCGAGATGAAAGAACTGCAAAGCCAATTACAAGAACTTTTAGAGCGTGGTTTCATTCGACCAAGCACATCACCATGGGGAGCTCCTGTTTTGTTTGTCAAGAAGAAAGATGGTACATTCAGGTTGTGTATCGACTACCGAGAGTTGAACAAACTTACCATCAAGAACCGCTACCCACTACCGAGAATCGATGACTTATTTGATCAACTACAAGGCTCGTCTGTTTATTCAAAGATTGACTTACGTTCCGGGTATCATCAAATGCGGGTGAAAGAAGATGATATTCCAAAGACTGCTTTCAGAACACGTTACGGTCATTACGAGTTTATGGTCATGCCGTTTGGTTTAACTAATGCACCAGCTGTGTTCATGGACCTTATGAACCGAGTGTGTGGACCATACCTTGACAAGTTTGTCATTGTTTTCATTGATGACATACTTATTTACTCAAAGAATGACCAAGAACACGGTGAACATTTGAGAAAGGTGTTAGAAGTATTGAGGAAGGAAGAATTGTACGCTAAGTTTTCAAAGTGTGCATTTTGGTTGGAAGAAGTTCAATTCCTCGGTCACATAGTGAACAAAGAAGGTATTAAGGTGGATCCGGCAAAGATAGAAACTGTTGAAAAGTGGGAAACCCCGAAAACTCCAAAACACATACGCCAGTTTTTAGGACTAGCTGGTTACTACAGAAGGTTCATCCAAGACTTTTCCAGAATAGCAAAACCCTTGACTGCATTAATGCATAAAGGGAAGAAATTTGAATGGAATGATGAACAAGAGAAAGCGTTTCAGTTATTGAAGAAAAAGCTAACTACGGCACCTATATTGTCATTGCCTGAAGGGAATGATGATTTTGTGATTTATTGTGATGCATCAAAGCAAGGTCTCGGTTGTGTATTAATGCAACGAACGAAGGTGATTGCTTATGCGTCTAGACAATTGAAGATTCACGAACAAAATTATACGACGCATGATTTGGAATTAGGCGCGGTTGTTTTTGCATTAAAGACTTGGAGGCACTACTTATATGGGGTCAAAAGTATTATATATACCGACCACAAAAGTCTTCAACACATATTTAACCAGAAACAACTGAATATGAGGCAGCGTAGGTGGATTGAATTATTGAATGATTACGACTTTGAGATTCGTTACCACTCGGGGAAGGCAAATGTGGTAGCCGATGCCTTTAGCAGGAAGGACAGAGAACCCATTCGAGTAAAATCTATGAATATAATGATTCATAATAACCTTACTACTCAAATAAAGGAGGCGCAACAAGGAGTTTTAAAAGAGGGAAATTTAAAGGATGAAATACCCAAAGGATCGGAGAAGCATCTTAATATTCGGGAAGACGGAACCCGGTATAGGGCTGAAAGGATTTGGGTACCAAAATTTGGAGATATGAGAGAAATGGTACTTAGAGAAGCTCATAAAATCAGATACTCAATACATCCTGGAACGGGGAAGATGTACAAGGATCTCAAGAAACATTTTTGGTGGCCGGGTATGAAAGCCGATGTTGCTAAATACATAGGAGAATGTTTGACGTGTTCTAAGGTCAAAGCTGAGCATCAGAAACCATCAGGTCTACTTCAACAACCCGAAATCCCAGAATGGAAATGGGAAAACATTACCATGGATTTCATCACTAAATTGCCAAGGACTGCAAGTGGTTTTGATACTATTTGGGTAATAGTTGATCGTCTCACCAAATCAGCACACTTCCTGCCAATAAGAGAAGATAACAAGATGGAGAAGTTAG
Source organism: Rutidosis leptorrhynchoides (assembly GCF_046630445.1). Taxonomy (NCBI): domain Eukaryota; kingdom Viridiplantae; phylum Streptophyta; class Magnoliopsida; order Asterales; family Asteraceae; genus Rutidosis; species Rutidosis leptorrhynchoides. The sequence continues at coordinate 133,696,355 of NC_092339.1, forward strand.
CACGACTGTATTTGAAGGAAGTCGTCTCCAGACATGGAATACCAATCTCTATTATCTCTGATAGGGATGGCAGATTTATTTCAAGATTCTGGCAGACATTACAGCAAGCATTAGGAACTCGTCTAGACATGAGTACTGCCTATCATCCACAAACTGATGGGCAGAGCGAAAGGACGATACAAACGCTTGAAGACATGCTACGAGCATGTGTTATTGATTTCAGAAACAGTTGGGATCGACATCTACCGTTAGCAGAATTTTCCTACAACAACAGCTACCATTCAAGCATTGAGATGGCGCCGTTTGAAGCACTTTATGGTAGAAAGTGCAGGTCTCCGATTTGTTGGAGTGAAGTGGGGGATAGACAGATTACGGGTCCGGAGATTATACAAGAAACTACCGAGAAGATCATCCAAATTCAACAACGGTTGAAAACCGCCCAAAGTCGACAAAAGAGCTACGCTGACATTAAAAGAAAAGATATAGAATTTGAAATTGGAGAGATGGTCATGCTTAAAGTTGCACCTTGGAAAGGCGTTGTTCGATTTGGTAAACGAGGGAAATTAAATCCAAGGTATATTGGACCATTCAAGATTATTGATCGTGTCGGACCAGTAGCTTACCGACTTGAGTTACCTCAACAACTCGCGGCTGTACATAACACTTTCCACGTCTCGAATTTGAAGAAATGTTTTGCTAAAGAAGATCTCACTATTCCGTTAGATGAAATCCAAATCAACGAAAAACTCCAATTCATCGAAGAACCCGTCGAAATAATGGATCGTGAGGTTAAAAGACTTAAGCAAAACAAGATACCAATTGTTAAGGTTCGATGGAATGCTTGTAGAGGACCCGAGTTCACCTGGGAGCGTGAAGATCAGATGAAGAAGAAATACCCGCATCTATTTCCAGAAGATTCATCAACACCTTCAACAGCTTAAAATTTCGGGACGAAATTTATTTAACGGGTAGGTACTGTAGTGACCCGAACTTTTCCATGTTTATATATATTAATTGAGATTGATATTTACATGATTAAATGTTTCCAACATGTTAAGCAATCAAACTTGTTAAGACTTGATTAATTGAAATATGTTTCATATAGACAATTGACCACCCAAGTTGACCGGTGATTCACGAACGTTAAAACTTGTAAAAACTATATGATGACATATATATGGATATATATGTAGTGACCCGAACTTTTCCATGTTTATATATATTAATTGAGATTGATGTTTACATGATTAAATGTTTCCAACATGTTAAGCAATCAAACTTGTTAAGACTTGATTAATTGAAATAGGTTTCATATAGACAATTGACCACCCAAGTTGACCGGTGATTCACGAACGTTAAAACTTGTAAAAAAACTATATGATGACATATATATGGTTATATATATAGTTAACATGATATTATGATAAGTAAACATATCATTAATTATATTAACAATGAACTACATATGTAAAAACAAGACTACTAACTTAATGATTTTGAAACGAGACATATATGTAACGTTTATCGTTGTAACGACATTTAATGTATATATATCATATTAAGAGATATTCGTACATCATAATATCATGATAATATAATAATTTAAAATCTCTTTTGTTATTATAAACATTGGGTTAACAACATTTAACAAGATCGTTAACCTAAAGGTTTCAAAACAACACTTACATGTAACGACTAACGATGACTTAACGACTCAGTTAAAATGTATATACATGTAGTGTTTTAATATGTATTTATACACTTTTGAAAGACTTCAATACACTTATCAAAATACTTCTACTTAACAAAAATGCTTACAATTACATTCTCGTTCAGTTTCATCAACAATTCTACTCGTATGCACCCGTATTCGTACTCGTACAATACACAGCTTTTAGATGTATGTACTATTGGTATATACACTCCAATGATCAGCTCTTAGCAGCCCATGTGAGTCACCTAACACATGTGGGAACCATCATTTGGCAACTAGCATGAAATATCTCATAAGATTACAAAAATATGAGTAATCATTCATGACTTATTTACATGAAAACAAAATTACATATCCTTTATATCTAATCCATACACCAACGACCAAAAACACCTACAAACACTTTCATTCTTCAATTTTCTTCATCTAATTGAACTCTCTCAAGTTCTATCTTCAAGTTCTAAGTGTTCTTCATAAATTCCAAAAGTTCTAGTTTCATAAAATCAAGAATACTTTCAAGTTTGCTAGCTCACTTCCAATCTTGTAAGGTGATCATCCAACCTCAAGAAATCTTTGTTTCTTACAGTATTTTATCATTCTAATACAAGGTAAAAATCATATTCAAACTTTGGTTCAATTTCTATAACTATAACAATCTTATTTCAAGTGATGATCTTACTTGAACTTGTTTTCGTGTCATGATTTTGCTTCAAGAACTTTGAGCCATCCAAGGATCCATTGAAGCTAGATCCATTTTTCTCTTTTCCAGTAGGTTCATCCAAGGAACTTAAGGTAGTAATGATGTTCATAACATCATTCGATTCATACATATAAAGCTATCTTATTCGAAGGTTTAAACTTGTAATCACTAGAACATAGTTTAGTTAATTCTAAACTTGTTCGCAAACAAAAGTTAATCCTTCTAACTTGACTTTTAAAATCAACTAAACACATGTTCTATATCTATATGATATGCTAACTTAATGATTTAAAACCTGGAAACACGAAAAACACCGTAAAACCGGATTTACGCCGTCGTAGTAACACCGCGGGCTGTTTTGGGTTAGTTAATTAAAAACTATGATAAACTTTGATTTAAAAGTTGTTATTCTGAGAAAATGATTTTTATTATGAACATGAAACTATATCCAAAAATTATGGTTAAACTCAAAGTGGAAGTATGTTTTCTAAAATGGTCATCTAGACGTCGTTCTTTCGACTGAAATGACTACCTTTACAAAAACGACTTGTAACTTATTTTTCCGACTAGAAACCTATACTTTTTTTGTTTAGATTCATAAAATAGAGTTCAATATGAAACCATAGCAATTTGATTCACTCAAAACGGATTTAAAATGAAGAAGTTATGGGTAAAACAAGATTGGATAATTTTTCTCATTTTAGCTACGTGAAAATTGGTAACAAATCTATTCCAACCATAACTTAATCAACTTGTATTATATATTATGTAATCTTGAGATACCATAGACACGTATACAATGTTTCGACCTATCATGTCGACACATCTATATATATTTCGGAACAACCATAGACACTCTATATGTGAATGTTGGAGTTAGCTATACAGGGTTGAGGTTGATTCCAAAATATATATAGTTTGAGTTGTGATCAATACTGAGATACGTATACACTGGGTCGTGGATTGATTCAAGATAATATTTAACGATTTATTTCTGTACATCTAACTGTGGACAACTAGTTGTAGGTTACTAACGAGGACAGCTGACTTAATAAACTTAAAACATCAAAATATATTAAAAGTGTTGTAAATATATTTTGAACATACTTTGATATATATGTATATATTGTTATAGGTTCGTGAATCAACCAGTGGCCAAGTCTTACTTCCCGACGAAGTAAAAATCTGTGAAAGTGAGTTATAGTCCCACTTTTAAAATCTAATATTTTTGGGATGAGAATACATGCAGGTTTTATAAATGATTTACAAAATAGACACAAGTACGTGAAACTACATTCTATGGTTGAATTATCGAAATCGAATATGCCCCTTTTTATTAAGTCTGGTAATCTAAGAATTAGGGAACAGACACCCTAATTGACGCGAATCCTAAAGATAGATCTATTGGGCCTAACAAACCCCATCCAAAGTACCGGATGCTTTAGTACTTCGAAATTTATATCATATCCGAAGGGTGTCCCGGAATGATGGGGATATTCTTATATATGCATCTTGTTATTGTCGGTTACCAGGTGTTCACCATATGAATGATTTTTATCTCTATGTATGGGATGTGTATTGAAATATGAAATCTTGTGGTCTATTGTTACGATTTGATATATATAGGTTAAACCTATAACTCACCAACATTTTTGTTGACGTTTTAAGCATGTTTATTCTCAGGTGATTATTAAGAGCTTCCGCTGTCGCATACTTAAATAAGGACAAGATTTGGAGTCCATGCTTGTATGATATTGTGTAAAAACTGCATTCAAGAAACTTATTTTGTTGTAACATATTTGTATTGTAAACCATTATGTAATGGTCGTGTGTAAACAGGATATTTTAGATTATCATTATTTGATAATCTACGTAAAGCTTTTTAAACCTTTATTGATGAAATAAAGATTATGGTTTGTTTAAAAATGAATGCAGTCTTTGAAAAACGTCTCATATAGAGGTCAAAACCTCGCAACGAAATCAATTAATATGGAACGTTTTTAATCAATAAGAACGGGACATTTCAGTTGGTATCAGAGCGTTGGTCTTAGAGAACCAGAAAATTTGCATTAGTGTGTCTTATCGAGTTTGTTAGGATGCATTAGTGAGTCTGGACTTCGACCGTGTTTTCTTTAAAAATGATTGCTTAACATTTTTGTTGGAAACTATATATTTTTAACATATGAATATTATGTGATATATTAATCTCTTAACGTGTTTGATATTATGTGATAGATGTCTACCTCTAGAACAAGTCCCATTGACTCACCTAATAATAATGAAGAGTCAAATGTAAATTGGAATGATTTGTGGACTGATTCACAAGTTCCCGAAGAGGAACCGGAAGAAGAGTCGGAACCGGAAGAAGAATCGGAACCGGATGAAGAAATAGAACCGGTGGGGGAAATAATAAAACGGTTAAGTAAAAGAAAATCCTCAACCAACCGACCAAAGTTAATTATGGTCAATGGTGTTTCCGCCAAGGAAGCAAAATATTGGGAGGATTACCAATTCTCCGATGAATCGGATTCCGACGAGAATTCCGATGATGTTATAGAAATTACCCCAACTGAATTTAAAAAGGCAAAAGAAAATAATAAGGGAAAGGGCATAAAAATAGAGAAATCTAATTCCAACCCCGATGAACTTTATATGTATCGTCAACCCCCGAAGTCCTTAAGTTGTAACAATGACCCGGGAACCTCTAAACCACCAGGTTTTTCTAAACCAATGTGGACAACGACGGCTCGTATTAGGGGAACATCATATATCCCTAGAAACTTGGCAAAACGAACCAAAACCGAAGAAGAAGAAACGAGCGAGTCGGAATAAGATAGTTGTATTCGTGTGGTGTAATATATGGAATATAGTGTTCTTATGCTTTATGATATATGTAAAAATTGCTTGTATTAATAAGTATTTTTTTTATGAATCTAACTCTTGTCTATTTTACAGTTTAAAAACACAAAATGGATAGACAACCCAATATTTTAAGAGACCTACCCGGAGACATGATTGATGAAATCTTGTCTAGAGTCGGCCAGAATTCTTCGGCACAACTATTTAAGGCGAGATCAGTTTGTAAGACATTCGAAGAACGTTCCAAGAATGTCTTGGTTTATAAGAGACTTTCGTTTGAAAGATGGGGGATATCACATTGGGAAACCCATAAGTTACGATGTGTTTACTTTGACGCATATATTGCGGGGAACCCAAATGCTATTTTACGCAACGGGTTAAGAAATTATTTTGACTCAATATATCCGAATATTGGACTTCGTGATTTAGAAAAAGCTGCTAACATGCAACATAAAGAAGCATGTTATGCTTACGGATTAGTAATGTTCGCTTCTCACCAAAGTGAGAACAAGAACATCGGGCTACAACTATTAAACAAAACGTTTCCACAAGTGACGGAGTCGGTAATTGGGGTAAGAAATGAGGTTTTTAGATTATTACGGGACTGTTGGACATTACGTAACCCTCGTCCCTTTGATGACGTTACAACACGCTGTCTTATCAACGGCCATAACGGTTATGTTGCACTAGACCAAGGGTGGGAAGTAGTCCTAGTAAAACCAGAATGCATGACTTGTTTCTGGACGTATGAATTACGTGTCTTTATTGCCTTTGCTGAACGACTTGTGTACTAGCTAGAATTGTCTTCACAACTATCTTGTATCAAAGTTATTGTGTGCTATATTTCATGCTTTATGTAAAATAAGCGGTATTGTAAGTTTGTAAAATATTGTATAAAAGTTTGAACGCGAAATATTATTATAATCAGTTTTTCATATAGAATTGTAGTAGTTGAATTGTATATTAGCTACTAAGTATGAACTTAACGGGTAGGTACTACCCGAATTTAAACTTATAAAACGCTAATATGAAGAAAAAGCTTTTATAAATGAGTTCATATTATGCTACGAAATACTATTAACTACTCTTAATATTCTGTATGATTAACTTGTTCCATTTAACTATTTTGAAGGAAATGGCACCGACTACTCGACACACCGTGAATATGAATGAAGAGGAATTCCGTACTTTTCTAGCTTCAAACATAGCCGCAGTACAGGCTGCGCTACATACCAACAATAACCTTGGATCTAGCAGTACAGGAAATCGTGTAGGATGCACCTACAAAGAATTCACTGCCTGCAAACCTTTGGAATTTGATGGAACCGAAGGACCGATCGGATTGAAACGGTGGACCGAGAAGGTTGAATCGGTGTTTGCCATAAGTAAGTGTACTGAAGAGGACAAAGTGAAGTACGCTACGCATACCTTCACAGGTTCTGCGTTAACATGGTGGAATACCTATCTAGAGCAAGTGGGACAAGATGATGCGTACGCACTACCGTGGTCAGCATTCAAGCACTTGATGAACGAGAAGTACCGTCCCAGAACCGAGGTCAATAAGCTCAAGACAGAACTTAGAGGGTTACGAACCCAAGGATTTGATATTACCACGTACGAAAGACGATTCACAGAATTGTGCCTATTGTGTCCGGGAGCATTCGAAGATGAGGAAGAGAAGATCGACGCGTTTGTGAAAGGATTACCGGAAAGAATCCAAGAAGATATAAGTTCACACGAGCCCGCCTCCATACAACAGGCATGTAGAATGGCTCACAAACTAGTGAACCAGATTGAAGAAAGAATTAAAGAACAGACTGCTGAAGAGGCCAATGTGAAGCAAGTCAAAAGAAAGTGGGAGGAAAACGGTGATAAGAATCACCAATACAACAACAACAGCAATTACAACAATAATCGCAACAATTATCCCAACAATCGCAACATCAATCGCAACTACAACAAACGGCCCAACAACAACAACAACAACAACAACAACAGCAACTACAACAATCATCCCAACAACAATAATAACCGCAACAACAACAACAATCAGAAGCAACTATGCCAAAGGTGTGAAAAGAATCACTCGGGGTTCTGCACCAAATTTTGCAACAAGTGTAAAAGAAATGGTCATAGCGCGGCGAAGTGTGAGGTCTACGGACCAGGGGTTAATAGAACGAAAGGAACAAATGGTGTCGGAACGAGTAATGGCGGAGCAAGTAGTGTCGGAGCAAGTTATGCCAATGTAGTTTGTTATAAATGTGGAAAACCAGGCCACATTATTAGAAATTGCCCGAACCAGGAGAACACGAATGGACAAGGCCGTGGAAGAGTTTTCAATATTAATGCGGTAGAGGCACAGGAAGACCCGGAGCTTGTTACGGGTACGTTTCTTATTGACAATAAATCTGCTTACGTTTTATTTGATTCGGGTGCGGATAGAAGCTATATGAGTAGAGATTTTTGTGCTAAATTAAGTTGTCCATTGACGCCTTTGGATAGTAAATTTTTACTCAAATTAGCAAATGGTAAATTAATTTCAGCAGATAATATATGTCGGAATCGAGAAATTAAACTGGTTAGCGAAACATTTAAGATTGATTTGATACCAGTAGAGTTAGGGAGTTTTGATGTGATAATCGGTATGGACTGGTTGAAAGAAGTGAAAGCGGAGATCGTTTGTTACAAAAATGCAATTCGCATTATACGAGAAAAAGGAAAACCCTTAATGGTGTACGGAGAAAAGGGCAACACGAAGCTACATCTTATTAGTAATTTGAAGGCACAAAAACTAATAAGAAAAGGTTGCTATGCTGTTCTAGCACACGTCGAGAAAGTACAAACTGAAGAAAAGAGCATCAATGATGTTCTCATTGCAAAAGAATTTCCCGATGTATTTCCGAAAGAATTACCGGGATTACCCCCACATCGATCCGTTGAATTTCAAATAGATCTTGTACCAGGAGCTGCACCAATAGCTCGTGCTCCTTACAGACTCGCACCCAGCGAGATGAAAGAACTGCAAAGCCAATTACAAGAACTTTTAGAGCGTGGTTTCATTCGACCAAGCACATCACCGTGGGGAGCTCCTGTTTTGTTTGTCAAGAAGAAAGATGGTACATTCAGGTTGTGTATCGACTACCGAGAGTTGAACAAACTTACCATCAAGAACCGCTACCCACTACCGAGAATCGACGACTTATTTGATCAACTACAAGGCTCGTCTGTTTATTCAAAGATTGACTTACGTTCCGGGTATCATCAAATGCGGGTGAAAGAAGATGATATTCCAAAGACTGCTTTCAGAACACGTTACGGTCATTACGAGTTTATGGTCATGCCGTTTGGTTTAACTAATGCACCAGCTGTGTTCATGGACCTTATGAACCGAGTGTGTGGACCATACCTTGACAAGTTTGTCATTGTTTTCATTGATGACATACTTATTTACTCAAAGAATGACCAAGAACACGGTGAACATTTGAGAAAGGTGTTAGAAGTATTGAGGAAGGAAGAATTGTACGCTAAGTTTTCAAAGTGTGCATTTTGGTTGGAAGAAGTTCAATTCCTCGGTCACATAGTGAACAAAGAAGGTATTAAGGTGGATCCGGCAAAGATAGAAACTGTTGAAAAGTGGGAAACCCCGAAAACTCCGAAACACATACGCCAGTTTTTAGGACTAGCTGGTTACTACAGAAGGTTCATCCAAGACTTTTCCAGAATAGCAAAACCCTTGACTGCATTAACGCATAAAGGGAAGAAATTTGAATGGAATGATGAACAAGAGAAAGCGTTTCAGTTATTGAAGAAAAAGCTAACTACGGCACCTATATTGTCATTGCCTGAAGGGAATGATGATTTTGTGATTTATTGTGACGCATCAAAGCAAGGTCTCGGTTGTGTATTAATGCAACGAACGAAGGTGATTGCTTATGCGTCTAGACAATTGAAGATTCACGAACAAAATTATACGACGCATGATTTGGAATTAGGCGCGGTTGTTTTTGCATTAAAGACTTGGAGGCACTACTTATATGGGGTCAAAAGTATTATATATACCGACCACAAAAGTCTTCAACACATATTTAATCAGAAACAACTGAATATGAGGCAGCGTAGGTGGATTGAATTATTGAATGATTACGATTTTGAGATTCGTTACCACCCGGGGAAGGCAAATGTGGTAGCCGATGACTTGAGCAGGAAGGATAGAGAACCCATTCGAGTAAAATCTATGAATATAATGATTCATAATAACATTACTACTCAAATAAAGGAGGCGCAACAAGGAGTTTTAAAAGAGGGAAATTTAAAGGATGAAATACCCAAAGGATCGGAGAAGCATCTTAATATTCGGGAAGACGGAACCCGGTATAGGGCTGAAAGGATTTGGGTACCAAAATTTGGAGATATGAGAGAAATGGTACTTAGAGAAGCTCATAAAACCAGATACTCAATACATCCTGGAACGGGGAAGATGTACAAGGATCTCAAGAAACATTTTTGGTGGCCGGGTATGAAAGCCGATGTTGCTAAATACGTAGGAGAATGTTTGACGTGTTCTAAGGTCAAAGCTGAGCATCAGAAACCATCAGGTCTACTTCAACAACCCGAAATCCCGGAATGGAAATGGGAAAACATTACCATGGATTTCATCACTAAATTGCCAAGGACTGCAAGTGGTTTTGATACTATTTGGGTAATAGTTGATCGTCTCACCAAATCAGCACACTTCCTACCAATAAGAGAAGATGACAAGATGGAGAAGTTAGCACGACTGTATTTGAAGGAAGTCGTCTCCAGACATGGAATACCAATCTCTATTATCTCTGATAGGGATGGCAGATTTATTTCAAGATTCTGGCAGACATTACAGCAAGCATTAGGAACTCGTCTAGACATGAGTACTGCCTATCATCCACAAACTGATGGGCAGAGCGAAAGGACGATACAAACGCTTGAAGACATGCTACGAGCATGTGTTATTGATTTCGGAAACAGTTGGGATCGACATCTACCGTTAGCAGAATTTTCCTACAACAACAGCTACCATTCAAGCATTGAGATGGCTCCGTTTGAAGCACTTTATGGTAGAAAGTGCAGGTCACCGATTTGTTGGAGTGAGGTGGGGGATAGACAGATTACGGGTCCGGAGATTATACAAGAAACTACCGAGAAGATCATCCAAATTCAACAACGGTTGAAAACCGCCCAAAGTCGACAAAAGAGCTACGCTGACATTAAAAGAAAAGATATAGAATTTGAAATTGGAGAGATGGTCATGCTTAAAGTTTCACCTTGGAAAGGCGTTGTTCGATTTGGTAAACGAGGGAAATTAAATCCAAGGTATATTGGACCATTCAAGATTATTGATCGTGTCGGACCAGTAGCTTACCGACTTGAGTTACCTCAACAACTCGCGGCTGTACATAACACTTTCCACGTCTCGAATTTGAAGAAATGTTTTGCTAAAGAAGATCTCACTATTCCGTTAGATGAAATCCAAATCAACGAAAAACTCCAATTCATCGAAGAACCCGTCGAAATAATGGATCGTGAGGTTAAAAGACTTAAGCAAAACAAGATACCAATTGTTAAGGTTCGATGGAATGCTCGTAGAGGACCCGAGTTCACCTGGGAGCGTGAAGATCAGATGAAGAAGAAATACCCGCATCTATTTCCAGAAGATTCGTCAACACCTTCAACAGCTTAAAATTTCGGGACGAAATTTATTTAACGGGTAGGTACTGTAGTGACCCGAACTTTTCCATGTTTATATATATTAATTGAGATTGATGTTTACATGATTAAATGTTTCCAACATGTTAAGCAATCAAACTTGTTAAGACTTGATTAATTGAAATAGGTTTCATATAGACAATTGACCACCCAAGTTGACCGGTGATTCACGAACGTTAAAACTTGTAAAAAAACTATATGATGACATATATATGGTTATATATATAGTTAACATGATATTATGATAAGTAAACATATCATTAATTATATTAACAATGAACTACATATGTAAAAACAAGACTACTAACTTAATGATTTTGAAACGAGACATATATGTAACGTTTATCGTTGTAACGACATTTAATGTATATATATCATATTAAGAGATATTCGTACATCATAATATCATGATAATATAATAATTTAAAATCTCTTTTGTTATTATAAACATTGGGTTAACAACATTTAACAAGATCGTTAACCTAAAGGTTTCAAAACAACACTTACATGTAACGACTAACGATGACTTAACGACTCAGTTAAAATGTATATACATGTAGTGTTTTAATATGTATTTATACACTTTTGAAAGACTTCAATACACTTATCAAAATACTTCTACTTAACAAAAATGCTTACAATTACATTCTCGTTCAGTTTCATCAACAATTCTACTCGTATGCACCCGTATTCGTACTCGTACAATACACAGCTTTTAGATGTATGTACTATTGGTATATACACTCCAATGATCAGCTCTTAGCAGCCCATGTGAGTCACCTAACACATGTGGGAACCATCATTTGGCAACTAGCATGAAATATCTCATAAGATTACAAAAATATGAGTAATCATTCATGACTTATTTACATGAAAACAAAATTACATATCCTTTATATCTAATCCATACACCAACGACCAAAAACACCTACAAACACTTTCATTCTTCAATTTTCTTCATCTAATTGAACTCTCTCAAGTTCTATCTTCAAGTTCTAAGTGTTCTTCATAAATTCCAAAAGTTCTAGTTTCATAAAATCAAGAATACTTTCAAGTTTGCTAGCTCACTTCCAATCTTGTAAGGTGATCATCCAACCTCAAGAAATCTTTGTTTCTTACAGTAGTTTATCATTCTAATACAAGGTAAAAATCATATTCAAACTTTGGTTCAATTTCTATAACTATAACAATCTTATTTCAAGTGATGATCTTACTTGAACTTGTTTTCGTGTCATGATTTTGCTTCAAGAACTTTGAGCCATCCAAGGATCCATTGAAGCTAGATCCATTTTTCTCTTTTCCAGTAGGTTCATCCAAGGAACTTAAGGTAGTAATGATGTTCATAACATCATTCGATTCATACATATAAAGCTATCTTATTCGAAGGTTTAAACTTGTAATCACTAGAACATAGTTTAGTTAATTCTAAACTTGTTCGCAAACAAAAGTTAATCCTTCTAACTTGACTTTTAAAATCAACTAAACACATGTTCTATATCTATATGATATGCTAACTTAATGATTTAAAACCTGGAAACACGAAAAACACCGTAAAACCGGATTTACGCCGTCGTAGTAACACCGCGGGCTGTTTTGGGTTAGTTAATTAAAAACTATGATAAACTTTGATTTAAAAGTTGTTATTCTGAGAAAATGATTTTTATTATGAACATGAAACTATATCCAAAAATTATGGTTAAACTCAAAGTGGAAGTATGTTTTCTAAAATGGTCATCTAGACGTCGTTCTTTCGACTGAAATGACTACCTTTACAAAAACGACTTGTAACTTATTTTTCCGACTAGAAACCTATAATTTTTTTGTTTAGATTCATAAAATAGAGTTCAATATGAAACCATAGCAATTTGATTCACTCAAAACGGATTTAAAATGAAGAAGTTATGGGTAAAACAAGATTGGATAATTTTTCTCATTTTAGCTACGTGAAAATTGGTAACAAATCTATTCCAACCATAACTTAATCAACTTGTATTATATATTATGTAATCTTGAGATACCATAGACACGTATACAATGTTTCGACCTATCATGTCGACACATCTATATATATTTCGGAACAACCATAGACACTCTATATGTGAATGTTGGAGTTAGCTATACAGGGTTGAGGTTGATTCCAAAATATATATAGTTTGAGTTGTGATCAATACTGAGATACGTATACACTGGGTCGTGGATTGATTCAAGATAATATTTATCGATTTATTTCTGTACATCTAACTGTGGACAACTAGTTGTAGGTTACTAACGAGGACAGCTGACTTAATAAACTTAAAACATCAAAATATATTAAAAGTGTTGTAAATATATTTTGAACATACTTTGATATATATGTATATATTGTTATAGGTTCGTGAATCAACCAGTGGCCAAGTCTTACTTCCCGACGAAGTAAAAATCTGTGAAAGTGAGTTATAGTCCCACTTTTAAAATCTAATATTTTTGGGATGAGAATACATGCAGGTTTTATAAATGATTTACAAAATAGACACAAGTACGTGAAACTACATTCTATGGTTGAATTATCGAAATCGAATATGCCCCTTTTTATTAAGTCTGGTAATCTAAGAATTAGGGAACAGACACCCTAATTGACGCGAATCCTAAAGATAGATCTATTGGGCCTAACAAACCCCATCCAAAGTACCGGATGCTTTAGTACTTCGAAATTTATATCATATCCGAAGGGTGTCCCGGAATGATGGGGATATTCTTATATATGCATCTTGTTATTGTCGGTTACCAGGTGTTCACCATATGAATGATTTTTATCTCTATGTATGGGATGTGTATTGAAATATGAAATCTTGTGGTCTATTGTTACGATTTGATATATATAGGTTAAACCTATAACTCACCAACATTTTTGTTGACGTTTTAAGCATGTTTATTCTCAGGTGATTATTAAGAGCTTCCGCTGTCGCATACTTAAATAAGGACAAGATTTGGAGTCCATGCTTGTATGATATTGTGTAAAAACTGCATTCAAGAAACTTATTTTGTTGTAACATATTTGTATTGTAAACCATTATGTAATGGTCGTGTGTAAACAGGATATTTTAGATTATCATTATTTGATAATCTACGTAAAGCTTTTTAAACCTTTATTGATGAAATAAAGGTTATGGTTTGTTTAAAAATGAATGCAGTCTTTGAAAAACGTCTCATATAGAGGTCAAAACCTCGCAACGAAATCAATTAATATGGAACGTTTTTAATCAATAAGAACGGGACATTTCAATATATATATATAGTTAACATGATACTATGATAAGTAAACATATCATTAAGTATATTAACAATGAACTACATATGTAAAAACAAGACTACTAACTTAATGATTTTTAAACGAGACATATATGTAACGATTATCGTTGTAAAGACATTTAATGTATATATATCATATTAAGAGATATTCATACATGATAATATCATGATAATATAATAATTCAAAATCTCATTTGATATTATAAACATTGGGTTAACAACATTTAACAAGATCGTTAACCTAAAGGTTTCAAAACAACACTTACATGTAACGACTAACGATGACTTAACGACTCAGTTAAAATGTATATACATGTAGTGTTTTAATATGTATTTATACACTTTTAAAAGACTTCAATACACTTATCAAAATACTTCTACTTAACAAAAATGCTTACAATTACATCCTCGTTCAGTTTCATCAACAATTCTACTCGTATGCACCCGTATTCGTACTCGTACAATACACAGCTTTTAGATGTATGTACTATTGGTATATACACTCCAATGATCAGCTCTTAGCAGCCCATGTGAGTCACCTAACACATGTGGGAACCATCATTTGGCAACTAGCATGAAATATCTCATAAAATTACAAAAATATGAGTAATCATTCATGACTTATTTACATGAAAACAAAATTACATATCCTTTATATCTAATCCATACACCAACGACCAAAAACACCTACAAACACTTTCATTCTTCAATTTTCTTCATCTAATTGATCTCTCTCAAGTTCTATCTTCAAGTTCTAATTGTTCTTCATAAATTCCAAAAGTTCTAGTTTCATAAAATCAAGAATACTTTCAAGTTTGCTAGCTCACTTCCAATCTTGTAAGGTGATCATCCAACCTCAAGAAATCTTTGTTTCTTACAGTAGGTTATCATTCTAATACAAGGTAATAATCATATTCAAACTTTGGTTCAATTTCTATAACTATAACAATCTTATTTCAAGTGATGATCTTACTTGAACTTGTTTTCGTGTCATGATTCTGCTTCAAGAACTTCGAGCCATCCAAGGATCCATTGAAGCTAGATCCATTTTTCTCTTTTCCAGTAGGTTTATCCAAGGAACTTAAGGTAGTAATGATGTTCATAACATCATTCGATTCATACATATAAAGCTATCTTATTCGAAGGTTTAAACTTGTAATCACTAGAACATAGTTTAGTTAATTCTAAACTTGTTTGCAAACAAAAGTTAATCCTTCTAACTTGACTTTTAAAATCAACTAAACACATGTTCTATATCTATATGATATGCTAACTTAATGATTTAAAACCTGGAAACACGAAAAATACCGTAAAACCGGATTTACGCCGTCGTAGTAACACCGCGGGCTGTTTTGGGTTAGTTAATTAAAAACTATGATAAACTTTGATTTAAAAGTTGTTATTCAGAGAAAATGATTTTTATTATGAACATGAAACTATATCCAAAAATTATGGTTAAACTCAAAGTGGAAGTATGTTTTCTAAAATGGTCATCTAGACGTCGTTCTTTCGACTGAAATGACTACCTTTACAAAAACGACTTGTAACTTATTTTTCCGACTATAAACCTATACTTTTCTGTTTAGATTCATAAAATAGAGTTCAATATGAAACCATAGCAATTTGATTCACTCAAAACGGATTTAAAATGAAGAAGTTATGGGTAAAACAAGATTGAATAATTTTTCTCATTTTAGCTACGTGAAAATTGGTAACAAATCTATTCCAACCATAACTTAATCAACTTGTATTGTATATTATGTAATCTTGAGATACCATAGACACGTATACAATGTTTCGACCTATCATGTCGACACATCTATATATATTTCGGAACAACCATAGACACTCTATATGTGAATGTTGGAGTTAGCTATACAGGGTTGAGGTTGATTCCAAAATATATATAGTTTGAGTTGTGATCAATACTGAGATACGTATACACTGGGTCGTGGATTGATTCAAGATAATATTTATCGATTTATTTCTGTACATCTAACTGTGGACAACTAGTTGTAGGTTACTAACGAGGACAGCTGACTTAATAAACTTAAAACATCAAAATATATTAAAAGTGTTGTAAATATATTTTGAACATACTTTGATATATATGTATATATTGTTATAGGTTCGTGAATCAACCAGTGGCCAAGTCTTACTTCCCGACGAAGTAAAAATCTGTGAAAGTGAGTTATAGTCCCACTTTTAAAATCTAATATTTTTGGGATGAGAATACATGCAGGTTTTATAAATGATTTACAAAATAGACACAAGTACGTGAAACTACATTCTATGGTTGAATTATCGAAATCGAATATGCCCCTTTTTATTAAGTCTGGTAATCTAAGAATTAGGGAACAGACACCCTAATTGACGCGAATCCTAAAGATAGATCTATTGGGCCTAACAAACCCCATCCAAAGTACCGGATGCTTTAGTACTTCGAAATTTATATCATATCCGAAGGGTGTCCCGGAATGATGGGGATATTCTTATATATGCATCTTGTTAATGTCGGTTACCAGGTGTTCACCATATGAATGATTTTTATCTCTATGTATGGGATGTGTATTGAAATATGAAATCTTGTGGTCTATTATTATGATTTGATATATATAGGTTAAACCTATAACTCACCAACATTTTTGTTGACGTTTTAAGCATGTTTATTCTCAGGTGATTATTAAGAGCTTTCGCTGTCGCATAGTTAAATAAGGATGAGATTTGGAGTCCATGCTTGTATGATATTGTGTAAAAACTGCATTCAAGAAACTTATTTTGTTGTAACATATTTGTATTGTAAACCATTATGTAATGGTCGTGTGTAAACAGGATATTTTAGATTATCATTATTTGATAATCTACGTAAAGCTTTTTAAAACCTTTATCTATGAAATAAAGGTTATGGTTTGTTTTAAAAATGAATGCAGTCTTTGAAAAACGTCTCATATAGAGGTCAAAACCTCGCAACGAAATCAATTAATATGGAACGTTTTTAATCAATAAGAACGGGACATTTCAGTATATACACTCTAATGATTAGCTCTTAGCAGCTCATGTGAGTCACCTAACACATGTGGGAACCATCATTTGGCAACTAGCATGAAATATCTCATAAAATTACAAAAATATGAGTAATCATTCATGACTTATTTACATGAAAACAAAATTACACATCCTTTATATCTAATCTATATACCAACGACCAAAAACACCTACAAACACTTTCATTCTTCAATTTTATTCATCTAAGTGATCTCTCTCAAGTTCTATCTTCAAGTTCTAAGTGTTCTTCATAAATTCCATAAGTATAGTTTCATAAAAATCAAGAATACTTCCAAGTTTGCAAGTCTACTTCCAAGCTTTCTAATCCATTCCAAGTAATCATCTAAGATCAAGGAACCTTTGTTATTTACAGTAGATTATCTTTCTAATTCAAGGTAATATTCATATTCAAACTTTGATTCAATTTCTACAACTATAACAA
Organism: Rutidosis leptorrhynchoides; assembly: GCF_046630445.1. Taxonomy (NCBI): domain Eukaryota; kingdom Viridiplantae; phylum Streptophyta; class Magnoliopsida; order Asterales; family Asteraceae; genus Rutidosis; species Rutidosis leptorrhynchoides. The sequence goes on from NC_092339.1 coordinate 133,714,142, forward strand.
TCTTATTTCGAGTAAAAATCTTACTTGAACTGTTTTCGTGTCATGATTCTGTTTCAAGAACTTTCAAGCCATCCAAGGATCCTTTGAAGCTAGATCCATTTTTCTTATTTCCAGTGGTTTTATCCAGAAAACTTTATGTAGTAATGATGTTCATAACATCATTCGATTCATACATATAAAGCTATCTTATTCGAAGGTTTAAACTTGTAATCACTAGAACATAGTTTAGTTAATTCTAAACTTGTTCCCAAACAAAAGTTAATCCTTCTAACTTGACTTTTAAAATCAACTAAACACATGTTCTATATCTATATGATATGCTAACTTAATGATTTAAAACCTTAAAACACGAAAAACACCGTAAAACCGGATATACGCCGTTGTAGTAACACCGCGAGCTGTTTTGGGTTAGTTAATTAAAAACTATGATAAACTTTGATTTAAAAGTTGTTCTTCTGGGAAAATGATTTTTCTTATAAACATGAAACTATATCCAAAAATTATGGTTAAACTCAAAGTGAAAGTATGTTTTCCAAAATGGTCATCAAGATGTAGTTTTTTCAACGGAAATGACTACCTCTTTAATAATTGACATGTAACTTAAATTTACGACTATAAACCTATACTTTTTCTGTTTAGATTCTTAAATTAGAGTTCAAAATGAAACCATAGCAATTTAATTCACTCAAAGCGGATTTAAAATAAAGAAGTTATGGGTAAAACAAGATTGGATATTTTTGATCTTTTTAACTACGGGAAATGTTTAACAAATCTATACAAATCATATCCTAGCTAACTTATATTGTATTATACATGTATTCTAATATATTATGTAATCTTGGGATACCATAGACACGTATGCAAATGTTTTGACATATCATATCGACCCATGTATATATATTATTTGGAACAACCATAGACACTCTATATGCAGTAATGTTGGAGTTAGCTATACAGGGTAGAGGTTGATTCCAAAAATATATATACTTTGAGTTGTGATCTAGCCTGAGACGTGTATACACTGGGTCGTGGATTGATTCAAGATAATATATCGATTTATTTCTGTACATCTAACTGTGGACAACTAGTTGTAGGTTACTAACGAGGACAGCTGACTTAATACACTCAAATCTTTAAAATATAATAAAAATGGTTGTAATTATATTTTGATCATACTTTGATATATATGTACATATGTACATATTTGTATAGGTCCGTGAATCGATCCGTGGCCAAGTCTTATTTTCGAGGAAGGAAATATGTGTGAAAGTGAGTTATAGTCCCACTTTTAAAATCTAATATTTTTGGGATGAGAATACATGCAGGTTTTATAAATGATTTACAAAATAGACACAAGTACGTGAAACTACATTCTATGGTTGAATTATCGAAATCGAATATGCCCATTTTTATTAAGTCTGGCAATCTAAGAATTAGGGAACAGACACCCTAATTGACGCGAATCCTAAAGATAGATCTATTGGGCCTAACAAACTCCATCCAAAGTACCGGATGCTTTAGTACTTCGAAATTTATATCATATCCGAAGGGTGTCCCGGAATGATGGGGATATTCTTATATATGCATCTTGTTAATGTCGGTTACCAGGTGTTCACCATATGAATGATTTTTATCTCTATGTATGGGATGTGTATTGAAATATGAAATCTTGTAGTCTATTGTTACGATTTGATATATATAGGTTAAACCTATAACTCACCAACATTTTGTTGATGTTTAAAGCATGTTTATTCTCAGGTGAATATTAAGAGCTTCCACTGTTGCATACTAAAATAAGGACAAGATTTGGAGTCCATGTTTGTATGATATTGTGTAAAAACTGCATTCAAGAAACATATGTCGATGTAATATATTTCTATTGTAAACCATTATGTAATGGTCGTGTGTAAACAGTATAGTTTAGATTATCATTATTTGATAATCTACGTAATGTTTTTAAAACCTTTATTGTTAAAATAAAGGTTATGGTTGTTTTAAAAATGAATGCAGTCTTTGAAAAATGTCTCATATAGAGGTCAAAACCTCGCAACGAAATCAATTAATATGGAACGTTTATAATCAATATGAACGGGACATTTCAATTCAATCTTATCTCTTACTCTCTCAATATATATTTATATTTTAATTATAATTATAATTTTAATATTAAGTTAATAATAATAAGGTTATAGTGGTGAATGTTTTAAGTTTGTAAGTCAAAATTCTGTCCATGTAACACTACGCGATTAATACTCATTGTAAGTTATGTTCAACCTTTTTAAATTAATGTCTCGTAGCTAAATTATTATTATGTTTATTTAAGCCGAAGTAATCGTGATGTTGGACTAAATATTAAGACGGGGTTATTGGGCTTTGGACCATAATTGGGGTTTGGACAAAAGACCGACACTTGTGGAAATTGGACTATGGGCTATTAATGGGCTTTATATTAATTAAATGATATCTCGTTGATTTAATATAGAGATTTATAATTTGATGTGTTTATATATAACCACATACGCTTGACTGGGTACGGTGGGCGGGATATCTATAAATACTAATAATTATTCATTTGACCGGACACGGGGATGGATTAATAGTCACTGGACTCATTAAAACAGGGGTGGATTACATTCAAGGGTAATTGGTGTAATTGTTAACAAAGTATTAAAATCTTGAATTACACGCAGTCGATAACCTGGTGTATTCATTAAACAAAGTATTAAGACCTTGTTACAGTTCGAATCCCCAATTAGTTGGAATATTTGACTTCGGGTACAAGGTTAATTTGGCGAAGACTCTCACACTTTATAATAATGACCGATGGACTATTATGGACAAAAACGGATGGACATATCGAATAATCTAGGACAAAGGACAATTAACCCATGGTAATAAATTAAAATCAACACGTCAAACATCATAATTACGGAAGTTTAAATAAGCATAATTCCTTTATTTTATATCTCATAGCACTTTTATTTATCGTACTTTTATTTTATTGCACTTTTAATTATCGTACTTTTATTTATCGCACTTTTATTTATCGTCATTTACTCTACGCTTTAAATTAAGTTATATTTATTTTTAATATTTTACATTAGGTTTTAATTGTGATTTAAGACGTAAAATCGACAAATCGGTCATTAAACGGTAAAACCCCCTTTTTATAATAATAATAATACTACTATATTACTTATATATATATATATATATATATATATATATATATATATATATATATATATATATATATATATATACAAATATAGTTTAAAATATATATAGCGTTAAACTCAGCTAGCTCCCTGTGGAACGAGCCGGACTTACTAAAAACTACACTACTCTGCGATTAGGTACACTGCCTATAAGTGTTGTAGCATGGTTTAGGTATATCCATTCTATAAATAAATAAATAACTTGTGTAAATTGTATCTTATTTAATAGTAATTGTATCTTGAAAAAGGGTTGTCGTACCAAAAACGAAAGAAATTCTTTAGTGATATAAAACACTAATTTTGGGAAGATCCACATTTATTCAAAAGTTGTCCCGATGGAATAATACGCCGATGTGTATTCGGGGATGAAGCTAGTCAAATCTTAAACCATTGTCACACAGGACCAACAGGAGGGCATTATGGGCCTCAGCTCACAGCAAGGAAAGTCTACGATGCTGGATTCTATTGGCCCACAATTTTCAAAGACGCACACCTTCTTTGTAAATCCTGTGATGCTTGTCAAAGGGCCGGAAAAATAAATCAACGTGATGAAATGCCACAAAATGTCATTCAAGTATGTGAAGTATTTGACGTTTGGGGTATTGACTTTATGGGTCCATTTCCAAAATCTCATAATAATCTCTACATTCTCGTTGCCATTGATTATGTATCTAAATGGGCGGAAGCACAAGCTCTCTCAACTAACGATGCACGAGTTGTAGTCAACTTCTTAAAACGACTTTTTGCAAGGTTTGGAACACCGAAAGCTTTAATAAGTGATCGGGGTACTCATTTTTGTAATAATCAACTTGAGAAAGTTCTCAAAAGATATGGAGTAACTCATAAAATCTCAACCGCTTATCATCTACAAACAAGTGGACAAGTTGAAAATACCAACCGAGCATTAAAACGTATTCTAGAGAAAACTGTAGGATCAAATCCGAAGGAATGGTCCATGAAATTGGAGGATACACTCTGGGCTTTTAGAAGAGCCTACAAAACTCCAATTGGAACCACACCTTTTAAACTTGTTTACGGAAAAGCATGTCACCTTCCAGTAGAAATTGAGCACAAAGCATTTTAGGCTTTGAAGACATGTAATCTTGATTTACATAAAGCCGAACGTCTACGGTTAAGTCAACTAAACGAATTAGAAGAATTAAGACATGATGCATATGAAAATTCGTTAATGTATAAGGAAAGAACAAATAAATGGCATGATAAAAGAATCAGAAGTTCAAAAGAATTTAAGAAAGGAGACCGAGTTCTTCTTTTCAATTCACGATTCAAGCTATTTCCTGGAAATTTGAAATCAAGATGGTCTGGACCATTCATAGTCAAAAGAGTTTTCTCATACGGAACGATAGAGTTAATAAATTCAAATGGGATTGAATTTAAAGTTAATGGTCACAGAGTTAAACATTACATACATGGTCCGATAGAAGTTGACAATGAAGTTAATCATAATTTCACCACCCAAGAAAACCCTCAGAATGAAAACATAAATATGTTGTCAACGACATATGAAAAACCAAAATTGGAAGACGGGGAGGCTTCAAATTGGAGTGATGAAGAAGAATTTCTATATAAACCTCCCATTCCAAGAAACGAAGAAAAAAGTGAACAAGAAGTTCATGTAGAAGTGAAAGAACCAAGAAAAGATCACCCGAAAATGTTAACAAACCAACTTTACTTACTAAAGTAGGAGACCCAGGTGAATTTATCATTTCTTGCTTGCTTAATGACGGTGCTATGTATAATGGGCTCGTAGATTTAGGAGCAAGTGCAAACGTTATGCCTCTTTCCTTATACAAAAGAGTAGGTGTGGGTAAATTAAGACCAACCAGAATAGGTGTTCAATTATTTGATCAAACCATTAAACACCCGGTTGGAATAGCCAACAATTTACTTGTTAAAGTGGGAAGTTTGACCTTTGCTGCAAATTTCATAGTTATTAATATGGAGGAAGACCTTGATATTCCTCTAATTTTAGGTCGCCCATTTTTAGCAACCACCGAGGCATTCTTTGATGTAAGAGAAGGTAGAATGACACTTAGGGATGATGATAAATCGGTCACCTTTGTGAATCGAAAGTTTCAATCTTCACCAACCAAAACTGTTGAACCAATAAAAACGCCTAAGTGTGGGGAAGATGAAGAAACACCCAATGATGACCTGATAACAAAGAACCCCGTTGTTGATACAAAATTAGATGGACCCGTTTTTAACAGTTCAACGAAGAAACTTTATAAACGGATTCAAGATGCTAGGATTAAGGGGAACTTTAAGTTATGTAACCGATTAGTATCCAATTTGTCGCCTAAATAAAAGGCGATATTAATTGAATTTGTGAATGTTACAGAGGAAATCAACAAATGGCTTGAAGCAAAAGTCAGAGATATGCAAGTTATTGATGTTCCAATTGAAATTAATAATGAATTTAATCACAAGTTCGACACCACAGCTAGCTAAGTGTGGAGAGATTCAATGTTTTAAAGGATAATATAATGCTGTCTAGAGTTAGATTTTCTATTTTTGTGTAGTTCTCGAAAATGGAATCCGAATGGTCTTTCCCTAGCAGACCCTAAAGAACTAGTCTTCTCCCTCCATTCTGAATTTTTATTTCTTTTAGGTTTTACGAGATGAAGAATTCCTTTGATCTGAACCATGGTTTACTACTACATGCTATGATTACTAATTGTAATAATAACATTTTCCTGAGTGAACTGGTATCATTCATAAGAGGCAAAATGGACGAAGTGAGGAAAGAACTCAGGAAGAATCATAATAAGACACATTTTGGTAAAGGAAAATCGAAATCCGCGACAAAAATAAGAGCACGACACCTTGAAAGATGTCATAAATGCGGAAAATGGTCACACGAAGGTAAAGTTCGAACAATCAAACACATTCCAATTCTGAATTCATTACTCTATGCAGAGAAGGACCATTCATATGTTTAGAAGAAAAGTTATTAAAAATTTGAGGTTACGCCTCTGTAGCTATGGAAAACCAAATCGAAAGACCCTCCTTCGAGTCAACTAAAGCAGGTGTCTGAGAATTCTTTCTCACATGTAAGTATGTACAGTTTTTATTTGTTTTTATTTATTGCTTTTAACCTTTTGATAATAAACGCTGAATCGTTCGCTATAAAGTATTAAATTGATATTCAATAAAATTAGGTATGCGAAACCGAAATTATTGATATCATACAAAAATTTAATGCATCACTGCGAAATTTACCGTTTATTCATAAGGTATAAATATCTTTAATCAATCAATCCAAAATATTTCAGAAATTCGTCAGGAGTAAAATTAGGTAATATAGCCGAAATTACTTTACCCAAAAGAGGGATGTATATTTTTGTTAATATTTGATTGATTAAAGTGGGATAAAAGACCAAAAAGATTTTTATTTTTACCATGTTTTTAAAATTAATTTTAAATTTTAATTTATTAATATCGTAAATTTTTAAAAAATAAAAATAATATATAACTATATTATTTTTAAATATAAGTTTGTAAAATTAATGTATATAAATATTATTAATATTTATATGAAATTTTATGCATTTTAAATTTAAGTTTGGTGTGAATTTAAAAACAAAAATGTACTTTATTTCATTAAGTTAAAAAAATTGATTTCTAAAATTCATCGTGAGTTGAAGACTAGGTCGTTGAACCGAAATTGCTTTACCCAAGGGCGGGACGAGAAATTTTATTGTCATTATTTTTAATTTTATTGATCTAAAGTATGCCAAAAACATTAAAAAAAATCCAAAAATCTTTGCTTTTAAAACAATCGCTTTAAAATGACAAATTTTAAAATTTTGTCGAGAGACGAACTAGGTAAACGTACCGAAACGCCCTCAATCTAAAAAGAAACAAATTTTTAAAATTTAATCAGTTTTTGTTTTATAAGTAAAAGGTTTTTATTAAAAAAAAAAAAAGAAATTACACCCCATGCGATCGCATGGGGTTTGCACTGGAACCCATGCGATCGCATGGGAACCCTGGACTGGTCAGATTCATAAAATCCATTGACTGGTTCTGTCTCTCACACAAAGACACACACACATACACGAAAACTCTCCCAAACACTCTCAAAAATTCGTGATTTTTCATCAAAATTCACCAAATTTCTTGCTATAATCTGCTCTAATCATGCGTTTGTTCAGAAGTTTTTCAAAGAAGGCAACAATTCCACCCTTAAAACTCTTTAAATTCGAATTATAGTGTTCTTGAGCAATTTTTTACCTAATTTAATTTTGATGATTTCTAGTGTAATTAGAGTTAAATTATTCATATATTATGCTTGTATAACCTAGATTGATGCTATTTAACATGATTTGAAGCCTTAAACTTCAAATTTTTTAGAAATCTAGGGTTTGTGTTCTTGAGCAATTTGTGGCTTTTTGATATAAACAGGTTATGGCCGATTTTTGTTATGGGATATTGCTAAATTAAGTAGTGTAACATGTTTAGGTTGCTAAATGATCCAAACATTGATCCTAAACATGATTTTTGAGCATCAAAGTGGACTTTTTAAGTGTAAAATTCATGAACTTGATTATTTTGATATAAATGTCATTTGAAACTTGTTTAATTGCTAGTAATGGTTATTTTAACATGTTATTTGAGTTGAATGCTTATGAACTTTGTATACCTTTTCATATATGCTTATTTGAAAAATTGTAAAATTGTAGAAAATATGAAAATGAGTATAAATTTAATATGGATTAAACATGTTATTGTAATATTTTAATTTGTTATTTTGATAACACTAATGCATATTTGGATGCACAAATTTTGTGTTTAATGTGTTTTGCAGAGAAATACAGATACGGACGGTGCATCATCGTTTAGACGACCTGAACAAGAACCTGATCAAGAACCACAACCGGAACCACAACCTGAACCACAACCTGAACAACAACAACATTATGATCAACACGTGCCATACTATGAACCAGAACCACAATTTTTTATTGTCTACATAATATTTCCCGTTCACCATGTAATAGAACACTCAAGAATTCATGAATAGGAGTTACATCCCAATCTAAGGTTTGATAGAAGCTGGAGAGATTACCCAACGTACCAACGTAACAAATTTAAGCTTTGTACCAAAAATGTGGAAGTACAAAGGGTAATAGATTGAGAGCCTTTGGAAAGGGTCAACTTAGCTAACTCAGTTAGGCTATTACTAATCCAAAGGTATGGCAACTCTTCTTTTCCTAATTGGGAACGTTTATTTACCACTCGTAGGCATGTATATAAGGAGTGGTGTGTTGAGCTAATGAGTACTATAGCCTTAAATAAGGATGTAGATAGGTTAGACGATAAGACTTTTCTTAGATTTTTACTTGGAGGTAGGATGTACAGGATGTCCATGATAGACATGGCTAGGGCTTTACAGATTTACACCCCCGCTGAATTATTATCACCTGATTGTACAACTTTAATTTATCAAGGTGAGAGGGTAGATAGAGATTTTGATGCTAACGCCATATGGAGGCGTATGTCAAATTTTAATGTGTTTTCACGAGGAGGAAGACACTCCTATTTAGATATTAATAAGGCAGAGCTTCACATAATTCATAGATTTTTAGCAAACTCGATTACACAAAGAGGTAGAAACAAGGAGAAAGTGACCCTAAACGATTTATTCTACCTTAAGTGCATTCGAGACACTAGAGGCTTTGTTAATATCCCCTACTGTGTTGGGTATTATTTATCCATAGTTGTGGAAGGTATACAGGAAGGGGAAATAATAGGAGGAGGAATTTTTGTTACTCTCATTGGAGAGTATTTAGGTGTAGATAGGGAACACGGGGGTCCAATGATGGTGGTTGAGGAACAAACCGATACTATAGGTTTGCAGGTTTATCAAGGTGCAAAGGTACTAAAACGGAGGCACAATATGCCAATACCATATCAGGGTACCCAACCACAGGTAGAGAGGGGTTAGGATGAGGAGATAGAGGAAGCAGATGACATTAGGGATTTCATTAGGGATAGTTATACTGATGTCTTCCAGCATGTAGATGAGGTGAAAATGAATAACCAGGCTAGGCATCATCAGTATGAGCAGCGGAGAGCCGCGGATGAGTATGAGCAATCTAGGAGACGCCAACACGATAGCTGGCAAGTTCATCAGCACCAAATCATGAGCCAACTATCATATCAGGTACCACATAACTACATCCCGACTCGGCCTGCTTTTTATCCACCACATCAGCCCGACATGCGACCACCCTTTAACCTGTACGACCCCAATCAAGCCTATCAGGACACCTATCACCAACCATGGAACCCGAGCGATGATATGAACTGGAATCCCTATCCAAATCAATAGTGTTCCATTGGTAATTTCTTATATTTTATTATTTTTATCTATTTATGTTAAACATTTAACATTTTGATACTTTTATGTAATGTTTAACATTTTTTATTATTTTGTACTAATATTTTATTTTTGTAATTTAAAAGTGAGATATTAAGTCCCATTTCAAAATACCATGCATGTTTATATTTGTATTGTATGTATTTTATCTCATGTACACAACAGGGTAAAACAACGCATTTTCAAAGACTGACATTAAGTTCAGCAAAAACAACTAATTTTGACGACAAGATGTAAAATAAATGTGATATAACAACTACAGGAATGAACAAATGAAGTGCACCATTTATCATTCAAACAAACAACAATATGTTTGGAAACTTTGGTAAAATTTAAACATTTTTCTACGCTAATCACCCTCAATAATTTAAATTGTTACTGATTTCTTGCAAATGAGGGCATTGCAAGATCTTAAGTGTGAGAAGGGATTAAATTCTTTCGATTTTAAAATTTTGACTTATACACTTGGTTTAATAGCCACCGTTAAACTTTACTAGTAACGCAGTAGTTGTATTAGAATCTAGTGCTCTTTGATAATAAAGAACAGTCCTAGTCTTATATACTGACTACCCACTTCTAGTAAAAATTTTAAAAAAATTTCAACTAAATGAACTCAAAATCATGTTTATACATATTTATGAACGATAAAACTAGGTGTTAACACTGAAATTATTGTTACCTCAGAAAGGACATAAATTGAGAAACAACCCAAAACTCTTGAATTCATTTAAAATGGAATAGAAGAGAATAAAAAGGCAAAGAAAGAAAAATAAAAGCCAAGTGTGAGAAATATTTACCAAGTTATTTAGAACATATATCACATATTTTTGTACAAATAATTAAAGATACTTTTGTTTTGGACAATATTAATTAGTTTTACCCAGTTTATTGTAATATAAATGGAATTTAAAAGGAAGTAAAGTCTTTCGAGAAAAAGACACGCGCTTCTTGAGTTAGGTCAGGAAGTTGTCGTCCAGACCAGTTGTAGAGTCTATGAAAAACCTTGAAAAGTTTTCTCAAAAATTAGCTGGAAATCCACGAACCTCAGCATCAAACAGGGTCGCCAAGTGGTCAGACTTATCCTAACCATGAGAGGATCTGTCTCTTACAATGGGGGCACCGTGCAAATTAGCTTATAAGACTAATGAATCAGATCCCCAGAAAGGATAATCTCCTTAAAGATCAAAAATTAGCTTTTAAGCCTGATATTACTCAATCCTTGAGATTGATTTTAAAGATTGAGAATTTAAACTCATGGAATTCGATGATATCTAAACTCGAGCTTGAACGAGAAAATATTGATCAAATTCAAACCGATTTGTTTTCTGAAAACCCATTATCAATGCGTTCATTACCATTGAACGTAAAATTCTAAGAATTCACCGGAATTCATTAGGTCACCTGAACCAAATCGGGTGTCAACCGTAAGAACGGTGGTTGCATAGCATGGTTGAAGACAGGACCTTGTGCCAGATCGAAAAACTATAGGGTGATCTTTACTATTGCTCCTACAAAGGATAGTAATTGCATCCGACACGATATAGACCATAATCAAAAGCATGTCATTAGACATTGCCTTAACAGTTGCTTGTTCAACGCTTTCCTTTACAACCGGATGGTATTTTACCGAAAGGTAATATACAGAACAAGTAAACTGGACGTGTTGCTTTCCTAATACAAGGTTAGCAAGTGGGTGACACAAAACCATAAGTTTTGAGGTAAAATTTTTAAATCTGAAACCCACAAAACCCACAAAAATATTTTGCAAACACCGGTAAAGGGTTATTTCGGAAAACTTATCTAGGGTAAAAGCTAGATTGAATTTTCAAAAGATCAAATGTTTTCATAAAGATCCAATTTCCTAAAGGATCTAAATTTTTATAGTCATGTGAGACTGTAAACCACAATGTTACTATCATTGTTCATACCGCCGTATCAAAATCACTGATGTACAAAGTGTGAAGAATAAAGAAGTGATTCTAGTATGTTTTTATTTCAAGTTCTATATTGCTTGAGGACAAGCAACGCTCAAGTGTGGGAATATTTGATAATGCTAAAAACGAACACATATTTAATAGCATTATCCTTCAAGAAAGACAAGCTTTTAGTTGCAATTGTTCTATTTACAAGTGATATTCGTTTAAATAATAAAAGGTGAAGATAAAAGACAGATTCGATGATTTGAAGATGTAAACGACCAAAAAGCTAAAAAGTACAAAGTACAATCCAAGTGATTCAAATTATTGCTGAGAAACGTCTAAAAGTTACAAGAGTACGAGCCGAAAAACGCAAAGTACAAGATATTAAATCATACGAAAGGACGTTCAAAAATCCAGAACCGACACATGAACCAACTATAAATGCGCGACTCAACGAAACTAAAAGTACAAGTCAACTATTCACAAGAATATAATATAATATATATAAAATTATATTTATTATATTATATATTATAATAAAACTCAGCAGCCCACGTTTTAATCGACATGTGACCAGTGGAAGGTGGCCATGCGATTGCATGGCCATGAAGGCTTAATCCCATGCGATCACATGGGATACTGTTGCAGGCCAGGTTCTATAAAAAGGCAGTTTGCTCGACGAATTATACACACCATATTCAATCTTATCTCTTACTCTCTCAGTATATATTTATATTTTAATTATAATTATAATTTTAATATTAAGCTAATAATAATAAGGTTATAGTGGTGAATGTTTTAAGTTTGTAAGTCAAAATTCTGTCCGTGTAACACTACGCGATTAATACTCATTGTAAGTTATGTTTAACCTTTTTAAATTAATGTCTTGTAGCTAAATTATTATTATGTTTATTTAAGCTGAAGTAATCGTGATGTTGTACTAAATATTAAGACGGAGTTATTGGGCTTTGGACCATAATTGGGGTTTGGACAAAAGACCGACACTTGTGGAAATTGGACTATGGGCTATTAATGGGCTTTATATTAATTAAATGATATCTCGTTGATTTAATATATAGATTTATAATTTGATGTGTTTATATATAACCACATACGTTTTACTGGGTACAGTGGACGGGATATCTATAAATACTAATAATTATTCATTTGACCAGACACGGGGATGGATTAATAGTCACTGGACTCATTAAAACAGGGGTGGATTACATTCAAGGGTAATTAGTGTAATTGTTAACAAAGTATTAAAATCTTGGATTACACGCAGTCGATAACCTGGTGTATTCATTAAACAAAGTATTAAGACCTTGTTACAGTTCGAATCCCCAATTAGTTGGAATATTTGACTTCGGGTATAAGGTTAATTTGGCGAAGACTCTCGCACTTTATAATTATGACCGATGGACTATTATGGACAAAACCGGATGGACATATCGAATAATCCAGGACAAAGGACAATTAACCCATGGTAATAAATTAAAATCAACACATCAAACATCATGATTACGGAAGTTTAAATAAGCATAATTCCTTTATTTTATATCTCATCGCACTTTTATTTATCGTACTTTTATTTTATTGCACTTTTAATTATCGTACTTTTATTTATCGCACTTTTATTTATCGTCATTTACTCTACGCTTTAAATTAAGTTATATTTATTTTTAATATTTTACATTAGGTTTTAATGATGATTTAAGACGTAAAATCGACAAAACGGTCATTAAACGGTAAAACCCCCTTTTTATAATAATAATACTATATATATATATATATATATATATATATATATATATATATATATATATATATATATATATATATATATAGTGTTAAACTCAGCTAGCTCCCTGTGGAACGAACCGGACTTACTAAAAACTACACTACTCTACGATTAAGTACACTGCCTATAAGTGTTGTAGCAAGGTTTAGGTATATCCATTCTATAAATAAATAAATAACTTGTGTAAAGTGTATCTTATTTAATAGTATTTCGTAGTAAAATATAATCTATTTCGTACTACACCTCGAACACATCAGTTGCAGACATTCTTGATACTCTGGTCCCATATAATTATCTAATGGGGATACAATTTCATCAAAGAGAAACCTAGGTTGAATAAAAGGTACTTGAAAATTAGGTTCTACAGCTTCCTTAAGTTTAATCACATGTGGAGTTAAAGCGTTATTATGTTAGTTTTTTTACTAGTATAGAACTAACCATGAAATGATACATGTAAGAAACAAATTAAAAGTTTTATAAAACTTGGGGGTAACAATCCTGCATAAAGACCGAGTGACCATCTACGTTATATTAATGAATCAAAACATAATTTGATCATATACCGTTACAATTTCATGACAACCGAAACTTAGAAAGTCAGCTGGCCACTTAAGTTTTGATTGTCTGTACATGTAGTGATTCTGCCTTTCGGCAACGCTGCTCGAAGTTTGTTGATCTCACAACCTCATACCGGGTAGTGCCAATCCCTAATGGATATGCTGAATACGAGCGCGACACGCAGCATTGTCAGGCATCTTTTTTAACTACTCCGCCAAAACAGGAGGGCAAATTCGCTGGAGGTACTCAAATTGGGAGTACGCATCGCCATGAGACACGTCCCAAATAACATCAAGGTGAGAAAAAGTTGGCTACTTTCCAAAGCCAGGAGAATGAGGGATCTCCTGTGAAATGCTTCAGTTGCTGGAGTGTTGTTGACCGGAACCGGTGCCAGAACTGGACAATGTCACGACTTTTTTCTTTTTGTTGTACATGGGAGATGTCCTCAATGTTGATGATTAGTGGGTTGGTATGTTGCCCTGAAACAATAACTTTTATTAGTTTCCACCATTGTGATCCTGGTGACGTATTAGCATTATTATCGGGATTGTAATAGTACCCACCCTGGTTGAGGTCGTGTTGAAAGCTTGCCAAGTTGCTCTCAGCAATTTCCTTGGAGCTTTTCGGCCTTTTGTTGCCGTCGGGAGTCACCAAAAATGTGGCCGGGCTGTAATGCTTTTTCCCGACTGATGGTTCCGGAGCCGCAACAGAGAGTGGTTCCGGATTGGTGACCGGTGTGGATGTCCGTGTCTGCAAAACGCCACCAGTTTTGGTGGCGGCGTTTGTTGATGATTCAACAGTTGGCTCCTGATATCGGCTAAAAAATCATGTTTTTACCCCCGATATTGAGTCCCAAAAGTATAAAGTTCAAAAATTTGTCGGCAAAATAATCGGTTTTTCAGTTAAATTTGTAGATAAAGTAATTACGAAGACGATGCAAAAAAATCAAGAGAAAGGGAGCTAAAACGAAGATTCTAGAGCGAAAACGGTGAAAGACAAGAAATCAAGTTACGATCCAGGGAATCAGCAAGCCAAACGGCTTGCCAAATGGGCTGCTAAATGGCCTGCCAGTATGGCAAACGGCCTGCCAAATTCCCAGATCAAACGGCCTCGTTAAACAGCTTGCCTTAGCAAACGGGCTCTGCAAACGGCTTGCCAAACGGCCTGCCAGCTGTTTGAAGGAAAATTTTGTGCTTATTTAAAGGCTTTTTTGAAATGTCCCGTTCTTATTGATTAAAAACGTTCCATATTAATTGATTTCGTCGCGAGGTTTTGACCTCTATATGAGACGTTTTTCAAAGACTGCATTCATTTTTAAACAAACCATAACCTTTATTTCATCAATAAAGGTTTAAAAAGCTTTACGTAGATTATCAAATAATGATAATCTAAAATATCCTGTTTACACACGACCATTACATAATGGTTTACAATACAAATATGTTACAACAAAATAAGTTTCTTGAATGCAGTTTTTACACAATATCATACAAGCATGGACTCCAAATCTCGTCCTTATTTAAGTATGTGACAGCGGAAGCTCTTAATAATCACCTGAGAATAAACATGCTTAAAACGTCAACAAAAATGTTGGTGAGTTATAGGTTTAACCTATATATATCAAATCATAATAATAGACCACAAGATTTCATATTTCAATACACATCCCATACATAGAGATAAAAATCATTCATATGGTGAACACCTGGTAACCGACATTAACAAGATGCATATATAATAATATCCCCATCATTCCGGGACACCCTTCGGATATGATATAAATTTCGAAGTACTAAAGCATCCGGTACTTTGGATGGGGCTTGTTGGGCCCGATAGATCTATCTTTATGATTCGCGTCAATTAGGGTGTCTGTTCCCTAATTCTTAGATTACCAGACTTAATAAAAAGGGGCATATTCGATTTCGATAATTCAACCATAGAATGTAGTTTCACGTACTTGTGTCTATTTTGTAAATCATTTATAAAACCTGCATGTATTCTCATCCCAAAAATATTAGATTTTAAAAGTGGGACTATAACTCACTTTCACAGATTTTTACTTCGTCGGGAAGTAAGACTTGGCCACTGGTTGATTCACGAACCTATAACAATATATACATATATATCAAAGTATGTTCAAAATATATTTACAACACTTTTAATATATTTTGATGTTTTAAGTTTATTAAGTCAGCTGTCCTCGTTAGTAACCTACAACTAGTTGTCCACAGTTAGATATACAGAAATAAATCGATAAATATTATCTTGAATCAATCCACGACCCAGTGTATACGTATCTCAGTATTGATCACAACTCAAACTATACATATTTTGGAATCAACCTCAACCCTGTATAGCTAACTCCAACATTCACATATAGAGTGTCTATGGTTGTTCCGAAATATATATAGATGTGTCGAAATGATAGGTCGAAACATTGTATACGTGTCTATGGTATCTCAAGATTACATAATATACAATACAAGTTGATTAAGTTATGGTTGGAATAGATTTGTTACCAATTTTCACGTAGCTAAAATGAGAAAAATTATCCAATCTTGTTTTACCCATAACTTCTTCATTTTAAATCCGTTTTGAGTGAATCAAATTGCTATGGTTTCATATTGAACTCTATTTTATGAACCTAAACAGAAAAAGTATAGGTTTATAGTCGGAAAAATAAGTTACAAGTCGTTTTTGTAAAGGTAGTCATTTCAGTCGAAAGAACGACGTCTAGATGACCATTTTAGAAAACATACTTCCACTTTGAGTTTAACCATAATTTTTGGATATAGTTTCATGTTCATAATAAAAATCATTTTCTCAGAATAACAACTTTTAAATCAAAGTTTATCATATTTTTTAATTAACTAACCCAAAACAGCCCGCGGTGTTACTACGACGGCATAAATCCGGTTTTACGGTGTTTTTCGTGTTTCCAGGTTTTAAATCATTAAGTTAGCATATCATATAGATATAGAACATGTGTGTAGTTAATTTTAAAAGTCAAGTTAGAAGGATTAACTTTTGTTTGCGAACAAGTTTAGAATTAACTAAACTATGTTCTAGTGATTACGAGTTTAAACCTTCGAATAAGATAGTTTTATATATATGAATCGAATGATGTTATGAACATCATTACTACCTCAAGTTTAGGAGGTAAACCTACTGGAAGTGACAAGAAATGATCTAGCTTCAAAGGATCTTGGATGGCTTGAAAGTTCTTGAAGTAGGATCATGACACAAAAACAAGTTCAAGTAAGATTTTTACTCGAATTAAGATAGTTTATAGTTATAGAAATTGAATCAAAGTTTGAATATGAATATTACCTTGAATAAGAAAGATAACCTACTGTATATAACAAAGGTTTCTTGATCTTGGATGATTACTTGGAATGGATTAGAAAGCTTGGAAGTAAATTAGTAAACTTGAAGGGATTTTTGAAGTGTTCTTGAAGTGTTCTTCCTATGATGATTATAGCTTGATTCTTGAAGTGATTTTTGATGAAGATGATGATTAACTACTGGAAAAATACGTTCATAATAGTGTGTGTGTGTTGAGAGAGAATTAGAAAGAGAATTGGAAGTGAAATGGAGTGAATGATGAGTGGTAATTGGTAATTGGTGAGTGGGGTTAAAAGGAGTTCTAGTTAGTTGACTAGCTCATGGTAGAAGTTAAAATTGATTAGTCATACATGACATAATCAAGAGTGGAATCCCATGCTAGTTCCTATTGGTATATACCCATAGTAAGTACGTTTTGAAGCTGTGTATAATACGGGTAAGAATACGACTAGAATTCTTGATGAAAGAAAAGAATGGAAAAGTAACTGTAACCATTTTCATTAAGTATGAGTGTTTTGATATATGTCTTGAAGTCTTCCAAAAGTATTTTAATACGTCTAAATACACTACATGTATATACATTTTAACTGAGTCGTTAAGTCATCGTTAGTCGTTACATGTAAGTGTTGTTTTGAAACCTTTAAGTTAACGATCTCAATTAATGTTGTTAACCCATTGTTTATTATATCTAATGAGATGTTAAATTATTATATTATCATGATATTATGATATATTAATATATCTTAATATGATATATATACATTTAAATGTCGTTACAACGATAATCGTTACATATATGTCTCGTTTCGAAATCCTTAAGTTAGTAGTCTTGTTTATATGTATATAACTCATTGTTAATATACTTATGGAGATACTTACTTATCATAATCTCATGTTAACCATATGTATATCCATATATATATCGTCATGTCATTTTTACAAGTTTTAACGTTCGTGAATCGCCGGTCAACTTGGGTGGTCAATTGTCTATATGAAACATATTTCAATTAATCAAGTCTTAACAAGTTTGATTGCTTAACATGTTGGAAACATTTAATCATGTAAATATCAATCTCAATTAATATATATAAACATGGAAAAGTTCGGGTCACTACAGTACCTACCCGTTAAATAAATTTCGTCTCGAAATTTTAAGCTGTTGAAGGTGTTGACGAATCTTCTGGAAATAGATGCGGGTATTTCTTCTTCATCTGATCTTCACGCTCCCAGGTGAACTCGGGTCCTCTACGAGCATTCCATCGAACCTTAACAATTGGTATCTTGTTTTGCTTAAGTCTTTTAACGTCACGATCCATTATTTCGACGGGTTCTTCGATGAATTGGAGTTTTTCGTTGATTTGGATTTCATCTAACGGAATAGTGAGATCTTCTTTAGCAAAACATTTCTTCAAATTCGAGACGTGGAAAGTGTTATGTACAGCCGCGAGTTGTTGAGGTAACTCAAGTCAGTAATCTACTAGTCCGACACGATCAATAATCTTGAATGGTCCAATATACCTTGGATTTAATTTCCCTCGTTTACCAAATCGAACAACGCCTTTCCAAGGTGCAACTTTAAGCATGACCATCTCTCCAATTTCAAATTCTATATCTTTTCTTTTAATGTCAGCGTAGCTCTTTTGTCGACTTTGGGCGGTTTTTAACCGTTGTTGAATTTGGATGATCTTCTCGGTAGTTTCTTGTATAATCTCCGGACCCGTAATCTGTCTATCCCCCACTTCACTCCAACAAATCGGAGATATGCACTTTCTACCATAAAGTGCTTCAAACGGCGCCATCTCAATGCTTGAATGGTAGCTGTTGTTGTAGGAAAATTCTGCTAACGGTAGATGTCGATCCCAACTGTTTCCGAAATCAATAACACATGCTCGTAGCATGTCTTCAAGCATTTGTATCGTCCTTTCGCTCTGCCCATCAGTTTGTGGATGATAGGCAGTACTCATGTCAAGACGAGTTCCTAATGCTTGCTGTAATGTCTGCCAGAATCTTGAAATAAATCTGCCATCCCTATCAGAGATAATAGAGATTGGTATTCCATGTCTGGAGACGACTTCCTTCAAATACAGTCGTGCTAACTTCTCCATCTTGTCATCTTCTCTTATTGGCAGGAAGTGTGCTGATTTGGTGAGACGATCAACTATTACCCAAATAGTATCAAAACCACTTGCAGTCCTTGGCAATTTAGTGATGAAATCCATGGTAATGTTTTC
This sequence comes from Rutidosis leptorrhynchoides, assembly GCF_046630445.1. Taxonomy (NCBI): domain Eukaryota; kingdom Viridiplantae; phylum Streptophyta; class Magnoliopsida; order Asterales; family Asteraceae; genus Rutidosis; species Rutidosis leptorrhynchoides. The sequence goes on from NC_092339.1 coordinate 133,733,620, forward strand.
CCATTTCCATTCTGGGATTTCGGGTTGTTGAAGTAGACCTGATGGTTTCTGATGCTCAGCTTTGACCTTAGAACACGTCAAACATTCTCCTACGTATTTAGCAACATCGGCTTTCATACCCGGCCACCAAAAATGTTTCTTGAGATCCTTGTACATCTTCCCCGTTCCAGGATGTATTGAGTATCTAGTTTTATGAGCTTCTCTAAGTACCATTTCTCTCATATCTCCAAATTTTGGTACCCAAATCCTTTCAGCCCTATACCGGGTTCCGTCTTCCCGAATATTAAGATGCTTCTCCGATCCTTTGGGTATTTCATCCTTTAAATTTCCCTCTTTTAAAACTCCTTGTTGCGCCTCCTTTATTTGAGTAGTAATGTTATTATGAATCATTATATTCATAGATTTTACTCGAATGGGTTCTCTGTCCTTCTTGCTCAAGGCATCGGCTACCACATTTACCTTCCCCGGGTGGTAACGAATCTCAAAGTCGTAATCATTCAATAATTCAATCCACCTACGCTGCCTCATATTCAGTTGTTTCTGATTAAATATGTGTTGAAGACTTTTGTGGTCGGTATATATAATACTTTTGACCCCATATAAGTAGTGCCTCCAAGTATTTAATGCAAAAACAACCGCGCCTAATTCCAAATCATGCGTCGTATAATTTTGTTCGTGAATCTTCAATTGTCTAGACGCATAAGCAATCACCTTCGTTCGTTGCATTAATACACAACCGAGACCTTGCTTTGATGCATCACAATAAATCACAAAATCATCATTCCCTTCAGGCAATGACAATATAGGTGCCGTAGTTAGCTTTTTCTTCAATAACTGAAACGCTTTCTCTTGTTCATCATTCCATTCAAATTTCTTCCCTTTATGCGTTAATGCAGTCAAGGGTTTTGCTATTCTGGAAAAGTCTTGGATGAACCTTCTGTAGTAACCAGCTAGTCCTAAAAACTGGCGTATGTGTTTCGGAGTTTTCGGGGTTTCCCACTTTTCAACAGTTTCTATCTTTGCCGGATCCACCTTAATACCTTCTTTGTTCACTATGTGACCGAGGAATTGAACTTCTTCCAACCAAAATGCACACTTTGAAAACTTAGCGTACAATTCTTCCTTCCTCAATACTTCTAACACCTTTCTCAAATGTTCACCGTGTTCTTGGTCATTCTTTGAGTAAATAAGTATGTCATCAATGAAAACAATGACAAACTTGTCAAGGTATGGTCCACACACTCGGTTCATAAGGTCTATGAACACAACTGGTGCATTAGTTAAACCAAACGGCATAACCATAAACTCGTAATGACCGTAACGTGTTCTGAAAGCAGTCTTTGGAATATCATCTTCTTTCACCCGCATTTGATGATACCCGGAACGTAAGTCAATCTTTGAATAAACAGACGAGCCTTGTAGTTGATCAAATAAGTCGCCGATTCTCGGTAGTGGGTAGCGGTTCTTGATGGTAAGTTTGTTCAACTCTCGGTAGTCGATACACAACCTGAATGTACCATCTTTCTTCTTGACAAACAAAACAGGAGCTCCCCACGGTGATGTGCTTGGTCGAATGAAACCACGCTCTAAAAGTTCTTGTAATTGGCTTTGCAGTTCTTTCATCTCGTTGGGTGCGAGTCTGTAAGGAGCACGAGCTATTGGTGCAGCTCCTGGTACAAGATCTATTTGAAATTCAACGGATCGATGTGGGGGTAATCCCGGTAATTCTTTCGGAAATACATCGGGAAATTCTTTTGCGATGGGAACATCATTGATGCTCTTTTCTTCAGTTTGTACTTTCTCGACGTGTGCTAGAACAGCATAGCAACCTTTTCTTATTAGTTTTTGTGCCTCAAATTACTAATAAGATGTAGCTTCGTGTTGCCCTTTTCTCCGTACACCATTAAGGGTTTTCCTTTTTCTCGTATAATGCGAATTGCATTTTTGTAACAGACGATCTCTGCTTTCACTTCTTTCAACCAGTCCATACCGATTATCACATCAAAACTCCCTAACTCTACTGGTATCAAATCAATCTTAAATGTTTCGCTAACCAGTTTAATTTCTCGATTCTGACATATATTATCTGCTGAAATTAATTTACCATTTGCTAATTCGAGTAAAAATTTACTATCCAAAGGCGTCAATGGACAACTTAATTTAGCACAAAAATCTCTACTCATATAGCTTCTATCCGCACCCGAATCAAATAAAACGTAAGCAGATTTATTGTCAATAAGAAACGTACCCGTAACAAGCTCCGGGTCTTCCTGTACCTCTGCCGCATTAATATTGAAAACTCTTCCGCGGCCTTGTCCATTCATGTTCTCCTGGTTCGGGCAATTTCTAATAATGTGGCCCGGTTTTCCACATTTATAACAAACTACATTGGCATAACTTGCTCCGACACTACTTGCTCCGCCATTACTCGTTCCGACACCATTTGTTCCTTTCGTTCTATTAACCCCTGGTCCGTAGACCTCACACTTCGCCGCGCTATGACCATTTCTTTTACACTTGTTGCAAAATTTGGTGCAGAACCCCGAGTGATACTTTTCACACCTTTGGCATAGCTGCTTCTGATTGTTGTTGTTGTTGCGGTTATTATTGTTGTTGGGATGATTGTTGTAGTTGTTGTTATTGTTGTTGTTGTTGTTGTTGTTGTTGTTGTTGTTGTTGTTGTTGTTGTTGGGCCGTTTGTTGTAGTTGCGATTGATGTTGCGATTGTTGGGATAATTGTTGCGATTATTGTTGTAATTGCTGTTGTTGTTGTATTGATGATTCTTATCACCGTTTTCCTCCCACTTTCCTTTGAATTGCTTCACATTGGCCTCTTCAGCAGTCTGTTCTTTAATTCTTTCTTCAATCTGGTTCACTAGTTTATGAGCCATTCTACATGCCTGTTATATGGAGGCGGGCTCGTGTGAACTTATATCTTCTTGGATTCTTTCCGGTAATCCTTTCACAAATGCGTCGATCTTCTCTTCCTCATCTTCGAATGCCCCCGGACAGAATAGGCACAATTCTGTGAATCGTCTTTCGTACGAGGTAATATCAAATCCTTGAGTTCGTAACCCTCTAAGTTCTGTCTTGAGCTTATTGACCTCGGTTCTGGGACGGTACTTCTCGTTCATTAAGTGCTTGAATGCTGACCACGGTAGTGCGTACGCATCGTCTTGTCCCACTTGCTCTAGATAGGTATTCCACCATGTTAACGCAGAACCTGTGAAGGTATGCGTAGCGTACTTCACTTTGTCCTCTTCAGTACACTTACTTATGGCAAACACCGATTCGACCTTCTCGGTCCACCGTTTCAATCCGATCGGTCCTTCGGTTCCATCAAATTCCAAAGGTTTGCAGGCAGTGAATTCTTTGTAGGTGCATCCTACACGATTTCCTGTACTGCTAGATCCAAGGTTATTGTTGGTATGTAGCGCAGCCTGTACTGCGGCTATGTTTGAAGCTAGAAAAGTACGGAATTCCTCTTCATTCATATTCACGGTGTGTCGAGTAGTCGGTGCCATTTCCTTCAAAATAGTCAAATGGAACAAGTTAATCATACAGAATATTAAGAGTAGTTAATAGTATTTCGTAGCATAATATGAACTCATTTATAAAAGCTTTTTCTTCATATTAGCGTTTTATAAGTTTAAATTCGGGTAGTACCTACCCGTTAAGTTCATACTTAGTAGCTAACATACAATTCAACTACTACAATTCTATATGAAAAACTGATTATAATAATATTTCGTGTTCAAACTTTTACACAATATTTTACAAACTTACAATACCGCTTATTTTACATATAGCATGAAATATAGCACACAATAAATTTGATACAAGATGGTTGTGAAGATAATTCTAGCTAGTACACAAGTCGTTCAGCAAAGGCAATAAAGACACGTAATTCATACGTCCAGAAACAAGTCATGCATTCTGGTTTTACTATGATTACTTCCCATCCTTGGTCTTGTGGAACATAACCGTTATGGCCGTTGATAAGACATCGTGTTGTAACGTCGTCAAAGGGACGAGGGTTACGTAATGTCCAACAGTCCCGTAACAATCTAAAAACCTCATTTCTTACCCCAATTACCGACTCCGTCACTTGTGGGAACGTTTTGTTTAATAGTTGTAGCCCGATGTTCTTGTTCTCACTTTGGTGAGAAGCGAACATTACTAATCCGTAAGCATAACATGCTTCTTTATGTTGCATGTTAGCCGCTTTTTCTAAATCACGAAGTCCAATATTCGGATATATTGAGTCAAAATAATTTCTTAACCCATTGCGTAAAATAGCATTTGGGTTCCCCGCAATATATGCGTCAAAGTAAACACATCATAACTTATGGATTTCCCAATGTGATATCCCCCATCTTTCGAACGAAAGCCTTTTATAAACCAAGGCATTCTTGGAACGTTCTTCGAATGTCTTACAAACTGATCTCGCCTTAAATAGTTGTGCCGAAGAATTCTGACCGACTCTAGACAAGATTTCATCAATCATGTCTCCGGGTAGGTCTCTTAAAATATTGGGTTGTCTATCCATTTTGTGTTTTTATACTGTAAAATAGACAAGAGTTAGATTCATAAAAAAAAATACTTATTAATACAAGCAATTTTTACATATATCATAAAGCATAAGCACACTATATTACATATATTACACCACACGAATACAACTATCTTATTCTGACTCGCTCGTTTCTTCTTGTTCGGTTTTGGTTCGTTTTGCCAAGTTTCTAGGGATATATGATGTTCCCCTAATACGAGCCGTCGTTGTCCACATTGGTTTAGAAAAACCTGGTGGTTTAGAGGTTCCCGGGTCATTGTTACATCTTAAGGACTTCGGGGGTTGACGATACATATAAAGTTCATCGGGGTTGGAATTAGATTTCTCTATTTTTATGCCCTTTCCCTTATTATTTTCTTTTACCTTTTTAAATTCAGTTGGGGTAATTTTTATAACATCATCGGAATTCTCGTCGGAATCCGATTCATCAGAGAATTGGTAATCCTCCCAATATTTTGCTTCCTTGGCGGAAACACCATTGACCATAATTAACCTTGGTCGTTTGGTTGAGGATTTTCTTTTACTTAACCGTTTTATTATTTCCCCCACCGGTTCTATTTCTTCATCTCGTTCCGATTCTTCTTCCGGTTCCGATTCTTCTTCCGGTTCCGACTCTTCTTCCGGTTCCTCTTCGGGAACTTGTGAATCAGTCCACGAATCATTCCAATTTACATTTGACTCTTCATTATTATTAGGTGAGTCAATGGGACTTGTTCTAGAGGTAGACATCTATCACATAATATTAAACACGTTAAGAGATTAATATATCACATAATATTCATATGTTAAAAATAACTAGTTTTCAACAAAAATGTTAAGCAATCATTTTTAAAGAAAACACGGTCGAAGTCCAGACTCACTAATGCATCCTAACAAACTCGATAAGACACACTAATGCAAATTTTCTGGTTCTCTAAGACCAACGCACGGATACCAACTGAAATGTCCCGTTCTTATTGATTAAAAACGTTCCATATTAATTGATTTCGTCGCGAGGTTTTGACCTCTATATGAGACGTTTTTCAAAGACTGCATTCATTTTTAAACAAACCATAACCTTTATTTCATCAATAAAGGTTTAAAAAGCTTTACATAGATTATCAAATAATGATAATCTAAAATATCCTGTTTACACACGACCATTACATAATGGTTTACAATACAAATATGTTACAACAAAATAAGTTTCTTGAATGCAGTTTTTACACAATATCATACAAGCATGGACTCCAAATCTCGTCCTTATTTAAGTATGCGACAGCGGAAGCTCTTAATAATCACCTGAGAATAAACATGCTTAAAACGTCAACAAAAATGTTGGTGAGTTATAGGTTTAACCTATATATATCAAATCATAATAATAGACCACAAGATTTCATATTTCAATACACATCCCATACATAGAGATAAAAATCATTCATATGGTGAACACCTGGTAACCGACATTAACAAGATGCATATATAATAATATCCCCATTATTCCGGGACACCCTTCGGATATGATATAAATTTCGAAGTACTAAAGCATCCGGTACTTTGGATGGGGCTTGTTGGGCCCGATAGATCTATCTTTAGGATTCGCGTCAATTAGGGTGTCTGTTCCCTAATTCTTAGATTACCAGACTTAATAAAAAGGGGCATATTCGATTTTGATAATTCAACCATAGAATGTAGTTTCACGTACTTGTGTCTATTTTGTAAATCATTTATAAAACCTGCATGTATTCTCATCCCAAAAATATTAGATTTTAAAAGTGGGACTATAACTCACTTTCACAGATTTTTACTTCGTCGGGAAGTAAGACTTGGCCACTGGTTGATTCACGAACCTATAACAATATATACATATATATCAAAGTATGTTCAAAATATATTTACAACACTTTTAATATATTTTGATGTTTTAAGTTTATTAAGTCAGCTGTCCTCGTTAGTAACCTACAACTAGTTGTCCACAGTTAGATATACAGAAATAAATCGATAAATATTATCTTGAATCAATCCACGACCCAGTGTATACATATCTCAGTATTGATCACAACTCAAACTATACATATTTTGGAATCAACCTCAACCCTGTATAGCTAACTCCAACATTCACATATAGAGTGTCTATGGTTGTTCCGAAATATATATAGATGTGTCGAAATGATAGGTCGAAACATTGTATACGTGTCTATGGTATCTCAAGTTTACATAATATACAATACAAGTTGATTAAGTTATGGTTGGAATAGATTTGTTACCAATTTTCACGTAGCTAAAATGAGAAAAATTATCAAATCTTGTTTTACCCATAACTTCTTCATTTTAAATCCGTTTTGAGTGAATCAAATTGCTATGGTTTCATATTGAACTCTATTTTATGAATCTAAACAGAAAAAGTATAGGTTTATAGTCGGAAAAATAAGTTACAAGTCGTTTTTGTAAAGGTAGTCATTTCAGTCGAAAGAACGACGTCTAGATGACCATTTTAGAAAACATACTTCCACTTTGAGTTTAACCATAATTTTTGGATATAGTTTCATGTTCATAATAAAAATCATTTTCTCAGAATAACAACTTTTAAATCAAAGTTTATCATATTTTTTAATTAACTAACCCAAAACAGCCCGCGGTGTTACTACGACGGCGTAAATCCGGTTTTACGGTGTTTTTCGTGTTTCCAGGTTTTAAATCATTAAGTTAGCATATCATATAGATATAGAACATGTGTGTAGTTAATTTTAAAAGTCAAGTTAGAAGGATTAACTTTTGTTTGCGAACAAGTTTAGAATTAACTAAACTATGTTCTAGTGATTACGAGTTTAAACCTTCGAATAAGATAGTTTTATATATATGAATCGAATGATGTTATGAACATCATTACAACCTCAAGTTTAGTAGGTAAACCTACTGTAAGTGACAAGAAATGATCTAGCTTCAAAGGATCTTGGATGGCTTGAAAGTTCTTGAAATAGGATCATGACACAAAAACAAGTTCAAGTAAGATTTTTACTCGAATTAAGATAGTTTATAGTTATAGAAATTGAATCAAAGTTTGAATATGAATATTACCTTGAATAAGAAAGATAACCTACTGTATATAACAAAGGTTTCTTGATCTTAGATGATTACTTGGAATGGATTAGAAAGCTTGGAAGTAAATTAGTAAACTTGAAGGGATTTTTGAAGTGTTCTTGAAGTGTTCTTCCTATGATGATTATAGCTTGATTCTTGAAGTGATTTTTGATGAAGATGATGATTAAATACTGGAAAAATACGTTCATAATAGTGTGTGTATGTGTTGAGAGAGAATTAGAAAGAGAATTGGAAGTGAAATGGAGTGAATGATGAGTGGTAATTGGTAATTGGTGAGTGGTGAGTGGGGTTAAAAGGAGTTCTAGTTAGTTGACTAGCTCATGGTAGAAGTTAAAATTGATTAGTCATACATGACATAATCAAGAGTGGAATCCCATGCTAGTTCCTATTGGTATATACCCATAGTAAGTACGTTTTGAAGCTGTGTATAATACGGGTAAGAATACGACTAGAATTCTTGATGAAAGAAAAGAATGGAAAAGTAACTGTAACCATTTTCATTAAGTATGAGTGTTTTGATATATGTCTTGAAGTCTTCCAAAAGTATTTTAATACATCTAAATACACTACATGTATATACATTTTAACTGAGTCGTTAAGTCATCATTAGTCGTTACATGTAAGTGTTGTTTTGAAACCTTTAAGTTAACGATCTCAATTAATGTTGTTAACCCATTGTTTATTATATCTAATGAGATGTTAAATTATTATATTATCATGATATTATGATATATTAATATATCTTAATATGATATATATACATTTAAATGTCGTTACAACGATAATCGTTACATATATGTCTCGTTTCGAAATCCTTAAGTTAGTAGTCTTGTTTATATGTATATAACTCATTGTTAATATACTTATGGAGATACTTACTTATCATAATCTCATGTTAACCATATGTATATCCATATATATATCGTCATGTCATTTTTACAAGTTTTAACGTTCGTGAATCGCCGGTCAACTTGGGTGGTCAATTGTCTATATGAAACATATTTCAATTAATCAAGTCTTAACAAGTTTGATTGCTTAACATGTTGGAAACATTTAATCATGTAAATATCAATCTCAATTAATATATATAAACATGGAAAAGTTCGGGTCACTACATTTTTGTCATCCAATTTCAACACACCTCTCTTAACTCTCTCACTACAATACACTTTCTCTCACTAGAGCTTTCAAGGCCTTCTCACCTCCGAGCGGGAAATTAAGTACCCGGAGGCGAATGCCGAAGATTGTAATAGGAGCAGTCTAGATGATGTCAGCACTTGTAATGGTCCAGATCTCGTCTGTAAACGGTGAACGCTTTTCTTAATTTAATTAAGTTATCTTGTTATCTTAAGTTGCTTCCATTTTGCATGCTTATCTGTCTGTTATGAATGTTTATTATATGTTGAATACTTTATCTGAAACTTATCATATTGTTATGCTGAAACCCTGACGGTTTAGAAGTTTAATTTACGGATCACCCTTTCTGCTTATTCACGTGGCTATAACCTAGTATTAAGACCTGATCAACCCTAGGATACAAGGTAAGTAGTTATGTGTGCTTAACATCACAATAGGGACATAGTACCTACTTACGAATAACCATTTATTTGTCATAGAAAAGCTGCCCATCTAGGTTGTGATTAGAGTTGGCAACATAGAGTTCAGTGAACACTAGCTTGCTCAAAAGCATGATTCGCGTATGAAGCAACGTTCTTGAGATGTTGTAAGATGATTCGGGGTTGAATAAGTGATCGCAAAGGAGAGACCTCTAACCTAATTAGCAGTTCCTTACAATATCTAAGATTGCACATCTATTAATGCTAAGGCATAGCATAGTGTTAAGTGGTGGAATATTGCTTTAGTTAGACCAACTAGGATTAAGAAAAGCTGAGACTTTCCTTTATGGGTATACCACTTTGTTCATGTACCTAGGATTCTATCCATAAGGTCGTTAAAACCTTTTAGGTTAACGTTGGGAGTAGGGATATCCGTCTTAGCCAGAATCTTCAAGGCCTAAACTCTTAGTGACAAATCAGTTCGGTTCATAGCCCAATTGATTGAGGTTTAGTGTTTATCCTAGGAAGTTAAACTCTTGTGATAATTCCCCTTCAGATGTCTATTCTCCATACCTATCTATCTCTATCTTTATAAGTTCAATTACTATTTTATTTAGTTAATCTTAATCTATCACCTCTTGTCACTAGGGTTAACTGTATAGGCACTTTTGTCCCACGTTACTGAGCAAACATACAAAAATACGAACAAGAGTTATATTTACCACTTACTCGTTAAAAGGAAGACAAGTAAGTGAGTTATAGCTAGGAAACCCCAGCTAAATATAAATGATAAAACCATTACTCTCTTGTGGTAGCTAATTCTGACGTGTTACGACCTAACGTCACCGCACAAATAAAACCGTCTGTTTTGGCCATATCAGCTCCCCTTCTTTATGGGGATTGCCCTCTGGTAACTTGGATTTGTTCACTTTCTTGAACTTAAGTCCCTCGAGTGTGGGGCGGTGGATTGCTTGTTCGAAATCCATCTCTGCACACAATTAAAAAATATTAAAATATTGACGAAGGGAAAAACACTTACAAAGAACGGTACGGCACGAAGAGCATACCCTTTCCATTATGAAGAATCATCGACATTCTGTTTTCCCAAGGCCAGTAACATTGAATGTTACCTAGCTTAAGCATCACCTCGCTGTAAGAACGCATGTCAAGTTCGGTGTCCTTACAGAAGTTGAACAGATCACGCTCCTCCGGAGTTAAATCCAGTATCTTGGATAGATCGGGGGAACGACTGAAATTCCACTGAACTAAATGGGCATACCCTTCGCCGAGCACATCCTGATAAACGTATATAAACATGTCCCTCCAATCATGGAGGGACAGAGACTTTTTCGAAGTGAAGTTACATTTCTTCTCAAACGTGTACCAACCCTTCCCGGATGCAGACAACTTGAACGTTGCTCAAAAAACCTTCAAGAGCGCGGAACGGTTCTGTCCCCTGAAAAACATCTCAAAAATAATCACGCGTTGTCATGTGTGAGGGTGAAGCTGTGAGACACTAATATGGTAGTGCTCCAAAACGGACGCAACGAAAGGCGTTATCGGCAAGCGTAGGTTGCCAACCGATATCGCCTTCATATACAACGTGAAATAGTCAGTAGGAGGGGTATGGGCACGTTGATCATCCGTCACCACCATCGTATGCCACCCGGCAAGCGGCGGATATTCACCAATGAAGTCCTCAAGTAAATCAGACATAACGTTACTCTGTTCCATTGAAACATCTGCTTTAGACATGGTGTACTAACCTTTGACACAAGTAAAACGGTACGCGAAGAGGAAGTGAAAAGCACGTGAATAATTAAAAAGCAATAAACTTGGATGAAAAGTTGTAAACGCAAGGGGTAAGTAAAAATGAGAGGTTAAACCCTCTATTTATAGAAAATGTTTTGGATGGGCCTCACTGGTGGGCTTTCATCCTAGACGTCCACGTGTTTTTCCACCATAGCTTCCAGGCCGTTAGATTCACACCGTTTCATTTCTTACAGATGTAATAATGATGGCGTTTACTTAGGGAACAACACGTTTGGTGGCTGATGGGATGGTTTGTGTGTCAGAATTACTCACGATGTTCTTTTTATATTACAAAATGCAGCAAACCAACATTTTAATAACATGCAAACACCATCATTTCGTGAGGCGTATTATCTGTTGTGTCAGGTTATTATTTTCGCATAAAGGTAATCATTAGTTTGGTCACGTATAAGTACATTTTGTACCCAACCAAACTGGGGGAACTTAATGACGTACGTCACGCCACACTGCGTCACGTGTAACGTATGACGTCCAGCCCACTTAAGACCCTTGGTCAGGAGCTTAAGTATATTCAAGTCAACACCACGTGACCGTTGGCGTTCCGTCCTCACTTAGCTGACTTAGTGATGATGAGCTGGACTGTATTCCTACATTTCAGGAATGTGGAGGACGTGGAATAGGTTGTAGGTATGATTAGAAGGTTCTGATGACAGTTATGGAGAGTGGGAACTATTATAGCGGTTATTATACATAACCGCCCATTATTTATCTATAAATAGTGCCCCTAAGCCTCATTTTAAGACTAATCGACACATACACTCTAATCCTCTTTTCATCCCTATCTTGGAGGCTCGGCAAAAGACAAACAACACCACAACTCTCATATCCCATTTAACCGGAGGAACCCTTCCGAAGGTTAGATTTTCCTTTTTATTCACCTGCACTCGAACCAGACAATTTTGATTTGATCAATAGATTTTGTGATCAACTTAACCCGATATGTTGAATTAGACTTGATCACTTTGAGACATACAAGAACCAACCAACTTCGCATGAGCCAATTGTGATGCTTCCTCTAAAGAAGCTCAATTTCGCATCAACAATCGCACAACGGATTGAAGATATTGAATATTGTATTGTAATTATTTTCCAACACTAACTAATTTGATACTAGCATTTTTCTTGTAATTGTATTTTGTATTCTTCATTAAATCAATATCGGTAATTGTTTTCAACACTAATTTTTTCGAAAACTAAATTCTAAAACTTTCGTGCAACGCACAAGTTCTTACGTCATTATGCGAGTTGTTATTCAAGACAAGTAGTCTTTTTTTTTGTCTCCATTACGTAACAACATATCAGTTATGTGACGCCCCGTACAAAACCATCGTGTACGATTCGTAAACAACAGGATCTTTACACGGTTGAATACTACATGCTGTTTGAAAACCAGTTTGCATTCATAAAAACATAGTGTTTACAAAAGATAACGTGCATCCTACGAATAAGAGCATAAACATAATTATTTGACCCTAAGGTCATTACAAAGCCATTGTTTGAAATTAACATAAACTACGAATGCAACAGAAAAGTTCCATGAATGAGACATCTCTAGTAATGCAGCGGATAACTAATACAGCAGGTCCTTAATAGCAAGACAGCAAATCTAACAGCATGACATCAAGTCTAACAGCATGACATCAAGTCTAACAGCGGAAGCAATAAACCTCTAGGCACCTGAGAAATACACGCTAAAAAGTCAACACGAATGTTGGTGAGCTATAGTTTAAGTTGTAACAGTAACATAAGATAGGCCACGAGATTTCAGTGTAACAAACAGTATGAAAAGTATATGTATAACCGTGGGCACCCGGTAACTAGACTTAACATTTATAACCCCCTGAAAGTACACCTGGCGAGTGCGTATATTCACGAAGTATTAAACACCCGTTAAATGCTAGCGCGACTAGCCCGAGTGGGGATGTCAAACCCTATGGATCCATATCCAATATTCGCGTTCACCGGTTCAAAAACCAATGATTAAATGTTATCGTTCTAAGTGGAATCTTTGTGCCGTTATATCACCCACACATATATAAAGTTTAAGTACTCGTGTCTAGTAAGTAAAACATAAAAAGCGCATGTATTCTCAGTCCCAAAAATAGTTAAAGTAAAAAGGGAGCTATAACTCACAGTGATAAAAGCGGTAAAGTCGGTAATGAAAGTACGCAAGTAGTAAGTCGGTCCGAAAGGTCGTCAACCTAAATCAAAGGTTACTAGGTCCGTAAGTTGTCTTTATAAATTCTAATAGTGCATAAAATAAGTTTAAGTGTCATCATCATCATCGTTCATCATCATAAAAGCTAAGTAAGTTTGACAAGAATAGAGATCGAAAAAATAGGCTGACTTCGGTCAGCTGCTACGACCTCTACGTAAATCGAAAAGATGCATAGTCAGTGGCTATGGCTCCGTATATGAGTCCCCTATCCATTGACCAATTTATAGAACCTAAATTGTCTTTGTTTGACCATGGCGACGGTTTAAGTCCGAGTAGGTCGGAAATTTCAGCACAACGTTAATAGGGTGTAGTGACTATCGGAGGGTCATAAATCCTAAACCGTAACTCGAATTAAGACGAGGCCAAAATGGAAAATCATCTAATCGAACCGAACTAACTGGAAATAAACTTTCCAGTAGCCCAGGTGGTCAGATCAGATACTAAAATCAGTGGATAAGTGCTCCGGTGGGGTTCTTGGTGCTTGATGCTCATCACGGTTCTCATCCTTGATGCTTGTAGCTTCAAGTTTACAACTCGTTGATAGTTTAGCATCACTTTTGACCAAGATTCACCATCACTACACAATATGTTAAGACCAAGTAAGAACACAACTCATTCATGAGTCTTAGATGGATGATGAACCAATGTTACATCATATCCTTAGTCTTAACACAATTTCAATTCACAATAACAACTAAAGCTACAAATTTTACATCATTTCAACAAGTATAAGCACAATCCAAGTCAAAAGAGGTGATGGAACCCTAAGCTAGGGAGCTTGGATCCATCTCACACAAGTTACAAGGTTGCAAAGCTAGAAAGCTTGAACCTTTAAGTGTTCTTGAAGATCTTGAAGCATAAAGCTTGGATCTTTAAGATATATGAAGATAACAAACACAAGTTTGAATATTTTTCACAAAACAACATGATCAAAGCAAAAAGAACTTAGATCTAACAAAAAGATATGAAGATTAAAGCTAGAAAGCTTGCATCTTAATTGTTCTTGAAGATCTTGAAGCATAAAGCTTGGATCTTGAAGATGCATGAAGATTACAAACAAAAGTTTGAATCTTTATCACAAAATAATAAGATTAAAGTAAAAGAAAGATGAATATACAAAGTTGGTGAAGATTCAAAGCTAGAAAGCTTGAATCTTCAATGTTCTTGAAGGATTCATGCTTGAATCAACAAGATGTAACCAAGATCAAAGCTAAATGGAACTTTGATCTCCATAAAATGATGATGATGATCACGAATTTGAAAAGAAAAAGGAAGAAGAAAGAAAACTTACAAGTATTACTAGAAAGAAAAGAAAGAAAGAACAATTGTGTGTGAAAATCAAATGAACAAGTGAGAGGTGAATGGCTAGTATTTATAAGCAAATGAGATTGACATGGATTGGTGACATGGCACCAAGGGTGCCGTAATTTTGAGGGAGGGGGAGGGGGAGACAAAACTTGCTTTATGGATAATGGTTGTCTAAAGTGTGTACTAATGCTAGAATCCCATGTGACAAATAGATAATCCTTATCCATTATGCTAGTATGACTCATTAATTAATTAATTAATTTATTTATTTATTATTATGGGTCACTAGTAATAATACTTGGGCTAATTAATTGGGTCACTAGCTAGAGTAGGGTGGGCTTGAGCCCAACAAGGTAGAAAGTCCAACAAGACTAACTATTGGGCTTTAGCAATTAAATAAATAAAATTAAGCATCCAAGGGCCCAAGTAATTATTATTATAAAATAATAATTAATATTTCGCTGCCCAAATATTCCGGTTCCGACAAAAGTCAAACGTGCGCTGATGTGTGCGAGGTGTACTAGGAAATAGTATTATTTTTACAACGAAATACTTTTAAATATGATACAATTTTACACAAGATATTTATTTATTTATAGAGTGGATATACCTAAACCTTGCTACAACACTATAGGCAGTGTACCTAATCGTAGAGTAGTATAGTTTTTAGTAAGTCCGGTTCGTTCCACAGGGAGACGACTTATTTTACACTATATTTTTAAACAATTATATCTGTACAAAATATATTATATTAATAATATATAAAAGGGGGTTTACCGTTTAATGACCGGTTTGTCGATTTTAAAACTTAAGCGTAAATATAAATGACAATAATTAAAGTGCGTAAAATAAATAACAATATAATAATTATGCTTATTTAAACTTCCATAACCATGATGTTTGACGTGTTGATTTTAAGTTTATTCCCATGGGTTAATTGTTCTTTGTCCTGGATTATTTAATATTGATAATGCTAAAAACAAACATATATTTCATAGCATTATTCCTCAAGAAAGACAAGCTTTTAGTTGCAATTATTCTATTTACAAGTGATATTCGTTTAAATAATAAAAGGTGAAGACAAAAGACAGATTCGACGAATTGAAGACGCAAACGACCAAAAAGCTCAAAAGTACAAAAGACAATCAAAGAGGTTCCAATTATTGATAAGAAACGTCTCGAAATTACAAGAGTACAAGATTCAAAACGCAAAGTACAAGATATTAAATTGTACGCAAGGACGTTCGAAAATCCGGAACCGGGACCAAAGTCAACTCTCAACGCTCGACGCAACGGACTAAAAATTACAAGTCAACTATGCACATAAATTTAATATAATATTTAAATAATTCTTATAATTATTTATATATTATATAAATAAATAAAAACCGTCGGCAAGAAAGACTCCAAATTGTGTGAGCTGTATTTTCAAACTCCGCGACTCGCGGAGTTTGAAGGCAAAAAATGCCGCGAGTCGCGGAGCCCCTAATTCTGCAATTCCCTATAAAGCCAACCGAATTTTGATCATTTTTCATCATCTAATATCCATCTCTCTATCTATATCGTATATATTTATATTTATATTTTAATTTTAATTTTAATTTTAATCATAATAATAAGGGTATGTTAGCGAATGTTGTAAGGGTGTAAGTCGAAATTCTGTCCGTGTAACGCTACGCTATTTTTAATCATTGTAAGTTATGTTCAACCTTTTTAATTTAATGTCTCGTAGCTAAGTTATTATTATGCTTATTTAATCCGAAGTAATCATGATGTTGGGCTAATTACTAAAATTGGGTAATTGGGCTTTGTACCATAATTGGGGTTTGGACAAAAGAACGACACTTGTGGAAATTAGACTATGGTCTATTAATGGGCTTTATATTTGTTTAACTAAATGATAGTTTGTTAATGTTAATATAAAGATTTACAATTGGGCGTCCCTATAAATTACCATATACACTCGATCGGACATGATGGGCGGGGTATTTATATGTACGAATAATCGTTCATTTAACCGGACACGGGAATGGATTAATAGCCACTAGAATAATTAAAACAGGGGTGAAATTATGTACAAGGACACTTGGTATAATTGATAACAAAATATTAAAACCTTGGGTTACACTCAGTCGACATCCTGGTGTAATTATTAAACAAAGTATTAAAATCTTGTTACAGTTTAAGTCCCCAATTAGTTGGAATATTTAACTTCGGGTATAAGGATAATTTGACGAGGATACTCGCACTTTATATTTATGACTGATGGACTGTTATGGACAAAAACCAGACGGACATATTAAATAATCCAGGACAAAGGACAATTAACCCATGGGCATAAAACTAAAATCAACACGTCAACCATCATGATTACGGAAGTTTAAATAAGCATAATTCTTTTATTTCATATTTAATTTCCTTTATTTTATATTTAATTGCACTTCTAATTATCGCATTTTTATTGTTATTTTATTTAATTGCACTTTTAATTATCGTACTTTTTAATTATCGCAAGTTTATTTTATCGCACTTTTATTATTCACAATTTCATTATCGTTATTTACTTTACGCTTTAATTTAAGTCTTGTATTTATTTTTAATATTTTACATTTGGTTTTAACTGTGACTAAAGTTTTAAAATCGACAAACCGGTCATTAAACGGTAAAAACCCCCCTTTATAATAATAATATTACTTATATATATATTTGTATTTTTATAAAAGTAAACTAATATAGCGTTAAGCTTTGTTTAAAAAGATTCCCTGTGGAACGAACCGGACTTACTAAAAACTACACTATTATACGATTAGGTACACTGTCTATAAGTGTTGTAGCAAGGTTTAAGTATATCCATTCTCTAAATAAATAAATATCTTGTGTAAAATTGTATCGTATTTAATAGTATTTTCTGCTAAAATTAATAGCTATTTTATATACACCTCGCGAAACATCAAGTATATTTTTGGCGCCGCTGCCGGGGAAACTCTTAAACGCCGGAAGCGCAACGCTAATATAAAAAAAAAAAATTTAGTTTACTTTTATTAAAATTCGTTTTTATAAAGATACGTTTTTAATTATTCAAAAATATAAAAAGAAAAACAAAAATATAAAGTATTTTTAAGATTTTGTTAAATATTTAAGTTTTATAAAGTTTATTTATTTTTATATAAGTTTTATTTAAGTATTTTGTTTTTATTTAAAACATAAAAAAAAAATTTATAAATCTATTTTTAAGATATTTTTAAAATTATAAAGTAGTTCTATTTTTATTTAAGTTTTTAAAATATAAGTTTTTTTATTATATAAATATTTTGATATAAACACAAAATATAAAAACAGAAAATATAAAAAGAAAAAAAAACGCGTCAAATAAAAAACTGTACCTGAGTTGAATTCTGGATCCCCGCGACTCGCGGAGTTTTCTTCTTGGAATACCGCAACTCGCGGAGCTAACCTGACACGCCGACAGAACCCTAATCAGGCATTAATTACGAGTAATTATTATAATTATTATTTTAAAACCCTAATTAGGTTTTAATTAAATATTTATTTTAGTTTTTATTAATATTTTGTTTAATTAGTTTAATTAAATTGTAAAATTAATAGTTTTAATAAATAAATAATATAAAAATAATATTTTTATAAAAATTGTATTTTTTTACCACTTTTTGTATATTTTTATATTTTGTCCCTTTTTAATCGTTTTAGCATAATATTTGTATTTTTCGCTCATATTTAGTTTTAAACTTAGTTTTTGCAATAGTTATTTTTACTTCTAGATTTTTAGGCTTTGCCGTAAAATTCCTTAAGTGCTTTTTCTTTAGACTAAGATTTAGGTGCTTTAGAATTTTACGACGCCTTTTTAAGTTTTAGTTTCTTTTTAAGTTATTTCCATTTGGGATTTAGTTTTTCCTGTAAGCTTTAATATTTTTAGACGACTTTTACCTATGTATCAATTATCATTCCAATTAGTAATCTCAATTTGCGATTATAATTTTAAGTTAGTTGTAGTAATAAGGTTAGGTTAGTCAAGTGTTTTTAAGTTTTATAAGTTTCTTTTATTTTTCCGTCACCTTTTATTTTTCAACCATTTTTTCTTTTTCGACCTTTTTCGACGAACTCTTTTTCTTTCTTATTTCTCGCTATTCTTGTTTTAGGACATAGGTTTTTATTCTACTTCTTATCTAAATTTCTTAAAATTACGAAAATTTATTTTAAGTGGTCAAATTAATAGACATCAAAATTTTCTGGTTCGTAGTAATAGTTGGATTTGTACGTGGACCGGGTTATTCGAGCCAAACAGTCCTCAATTATATTGAGACCAAACGAATCCTGCCCCTCTGCTGCATCTTTTGGCTATTCGAAACGTGGGCAAAATCAGAAAAGTCTATTGATTGGATAACTTATTATAAGTTTTCTTTCCTTTTAAAAACTAATAGGATATTCAGTGAATGCACCGAGCAAGACGTTTACCACCTTTTGTATGTTCACCACCTGTAACTAGATCAAGACATTTAGCAAATATTACCGCCGTTGATTTTTCTTTAGGATCGTCATCCAGTCGACCAAATACTTCAGTTCAAATTTCCGATAATCCATTTTTTGAACCCGACCTCACAATTGAGAATCCGGAGAATATTCAGGAACGATTCGTAGATCCTGAACCACTAAACTTTCCTCCGGAACCACCAATCATTCAAACAGAGATTGTTGAGGAACGAACCATTAAATCAGAATCCTCTAGTGATTCCGATTCAACAAATTCAATTATGGAGAATCTGGAACCTTTAAGTATGGAAGACCGAATGAGAGCTAAACGCACTGGCCAAGGTCACGCAATTACTCATCCAGACATTAATGCTCTAGATTATGAAATCAAAGGACAAATTCTACACATGGTGACTAATCAATGCCAATTTAGTGGTGCGCCGAAGGAAGATCCAAATGAACATCTACGTACCTTTAATAGGATCTGCACACTATTCAAAATCCGAGAAGTGGAGGATGAACAGATATATCTCATGTTATTTCCCTGGACTTTAAAGGGAGAAGCCAAAGATTAGTTGGAATCGTTACCTGAAGGGGCGATCGATACATGGGACGTTTTAGTTGAAAAATTTCTTAAACAATTCTTTCCGGCATCTAAAGCCGTAAGACTTCAAGCAGAAATTGTTACGTTCACACAGAAGCCGAATGAAACTCTATATGAGGCATGGACAAGATATGGAAAGTTATTAAAAGGATGTCCGCAACATGGTTTAGACACCTGTCAAATAGTACAAATATTCTACCAAGGATGCGACATCACTACAAGGAAAGACATAGATATAGCAGCTGGTGGTTCTATTATGAAGAAAACCGAAACTGATGCTTACAAAATTATTGATAACACTGCTTCCCACTCACACGAGTGGCACCAAGAAAAAGATATCGTTAGATCATCTAAAGCAGCTAGAGCCGATTCTAGCCATGACTTAGATTCCATTTCTGCAAAAATAGATGCTGTTGAGAGACGAATGGAAAAGATGACTAAGGATATTCACTCAATACGAATTAGTTGTGAGCAGTGTGGAGGACCACATTTGACAAAAGATTGTCTCAGTATTGAATTAACAATGGAACAAAGAGAGAATATTTCATACATAAACCAAAGGCCTGGAAATAATTATCAACCGCCAAGACCGATTTACAATCAAAACCAGAATTATAACAGAAACATTCCATACAACAACCAACAAGGTCCTAGCAATCAACAAGTATCCAATAATACTTACAATCAGCAAAGACCTAATTTTCAAAACAAACCACCACAACAAACCGAAGATAAAAAGCCGAATTTAGAAGACATGATGACGAAGCTAGTTGAAACTCAAACGCAGTTTTTCACATCTCAGAAACAAACTAATGAACAAAATGCTCAAGCATTTAGAAATCAACAAGCTTCTATTCAAAATCTGGAACAAGAAGTAAGTAACCTAGCAAGGTTAATAGGTGAAAGAAAACCGGGAAGTCTACCTAGTGATACAAATGCTAACCCCCGGAATGAAACAGCTAAAGCCATTACCACAAGAAGTGGTACAACACTTAAACCACCTGAAATACCTGTAACTTCTGATGAAGCTATTCCTACTCCACAAGAACCACAACCTGATCAAGATAAGGAAAAAGAACCGGTAGTTGAAAAGGTTAATGAAGATAACACAGTTAAGGCTAAACCTTATGTTAAACCATACCAACCACCACTTCCTTACCCGAGTAAAATGAAGAAAGAGAAACTTGAAGCTGAGCAATCCAAATTCTTGGATATGTTTAAACAGATAAATGTAAATCTTCCTTTCATTGATGTGATTTCAGGAATGCCTAGATATGCTAAATTCTTGAAAGATCTAATCTCAAATAGAAAGAAAATGGAAGAACTCTCGGCTGTTACCATGAATGCTAATTGTTCAGCAGTGCTATTGAATAAGATACCAGAAAAACTATCTGATCCAGGAAGTTTCACAATTCCATGTTTTCTGGGTAGTCTTAGTTCAATAGAAGCATTGGCAGACTTAGGTGCTAGTATAAATCTAATGCCGTATTCACTATACGCTAAACTAGACCTTGGAGAATTGAAACCAACCAGAATAAGCATACAACTAGCCGATAGATCAATAAAATATCCTAGAGGGATAATGGAGAACATGCTAGTTAAAGTTGGTACTTTAGTATTTCCAGTAGATTTTGTTGTTCTGGACATGGAAGAAGATTCTCAAGTTCCTCTCATATTAGAAAGACCATTCTTAAATACGGCTAAAGCAATGATAGACGTGTTCGGTAAGAAATTGACCCTAAGTATAGAGGATGAGAGTGTTTCCTATTCAGTTGATAAAGCAATGCAACAACCACAATCTGCAGATGATACATGTTATTATATTCAAACTATAGATGCACATGCAGAATTATTAGAAGAATTTACAGAATTACAAGGAACAGGAGAATGTTCTTTAGGAGAAGGTAATGAACCAATTGATGAAGCTGAAATGTTAGCTACACTTATAGCTAATGGATATGAACCAACAACAGAAGAAATTCAAATGCTAAAAGAAGAAGACAGATATCGATACAAATCATCGATAGAAGAACCTCCGAAATTAGAGTTAACGCCACTTCCAAACCATTTGGAATACGCTTATTTACATGGTGAATCTGAATTACCTGTAATAATATCGTCTTCTCTTACTGAAAATGAGAAATCACAACTCATTTCTGTGTTGAAAGCTCATAAACCAGCCATTGCATGGAAGATTCATGATATTAAAGGAATAAGTCCTTCGTATTGCACACATAAAATCCTTATGGAAGAAGGTCATAAAATGTATGTGCAACGCCAACGAAGACTAAATCCTAATATGCAAGATGTAGTTAAGAAAGAGATTATTAAACTGCTAGATGCAGGTCTAATTTATCCAATCTCTGATAGTCCATGGGTAAGCCCAGTTCAATGCGTGCCTAAGAAGGGTGGCATGACTGTCATTACAAATGAGAAAAGTGAGCTTATTCCTACTAGGACTGTAACAGGATGGCGTGTATGTATTGATTATAGAAAATTAAATGACGCCACCAGAAAAGATCACTTTCCCTTACCTTTCATAGATCAAATGTTGGAAAGATTAGCCCGAAATAGTTACTATTGTTTTCTAGATGGATTTTCCGGATATTTTCAAATTCCAATAGCACCCGAAGATCAAGAGAAAACCACATTCACGTGCCCTTATGGTACTTTTGCTTACAAACGCAGGCCATTTGGACTTTGCAACGCCCCAGCAACCTTTCAAAGGTGTATGATGGTGATTTTTCACGACATGATAGAAGAATGCATGGAAGTTTTCATGGATGACTTTTCAGTCTTCGGTGATACATTTGAATCATGTCTAGTTAATCTGGAACGAATGCTTATTAGATGCGAACAATCAAATCTAGTACTTAATTGGGAGAAATGCCATTTCATGGTTAAAGAAGGTATCGTTCTTGGACATAAAATTTCAAAAGAAGAAATTGAAGTGGATAGAGCTAAAGTAGATGTAATTGCTAAACTTCCACATCCCACCAATGTTAGAGGAGTTAGGAGTTTTCTAGGGCATGCCGGTTTTTACCGACGTTTCATAAAAGATTTTTCTAAAATTGCCACTCCTATGAATAAACTCCTAGAAAAGGATGCTCCATTCATCTTTTCAGATGAGTGTATCAAATCTTTTAATATTCTTAAAGTAAAACTCACTAATGCACCGATCATGATAACACCAAATTGGAATCTACCATTTGAACTAATGTGCGATGCAAGTGATTTTGCAATGGGAGCCGTTTTAGGACAAAGGATTGAAAAACGATTTCAACCTATATATTATGCTAGTAAGACGTTACAAGGAGCACAAACGAACTATACAACTACTGAAAAAGAACTCCTTGCTATTGTCTTTGTTTTTGACAAATTTCGATCATATCTCGTTCTAGCAAAAACGGTGGTCTATATCGACCATTCTGCTCTTAGATACCTATTTTCAAAACAAGATGCTAAACCAAGATTAATCCGTTGGATCTTACTCTTACAAGAGTTTGATATTGAAATCCGAGATAAAAGAGGAGCAGAAAATCTCGCCGCTGATCATCTTTCTCATCTTGAAAATCCCGAATTAGAAGTTCTAAATGAATCGGCCATACAAGACAACTTTCCTAATGAATATCTATTGAAGATAGATTATAAAGAAATCTCATGGTTTGCAGACTATGCAAACTACTTAGTTTGTAGATTCCTTGAAAAAGGATTATCGTACCAAAAACGAAAGAAATTCTTCAGTGATATAAAACACTATTTTTGGGAAGATCCACATCTGTTTAAAAGTTGTCCCGATGGAATAATACGCTGATGTGTATTTGGAGATGAAGCTAGTAAAATTTTAAACCATTGTCACACAGGACCAACAGGAGGGCATTATGGGCCTCAACTAACAGCAAGAAAAGTTTATGATGCTGGATTCTATTGGCCTACAATTTACAAAGACGCACACCTTCTTTGCAAATCCTGTGATGCTTGTCAAAGGGCCGGAAAAATAAGTCAACGTGATGAAATGCCACAAAATGTCATCCAAGTATGTGAAATATTTGACATTTGGGGTATTGACTTTATGGGTCCATTTCCAAAATCTCATAATAATCTATATATACTCGTAGCCATTGATTATGTATCTAAATGGGCGGAAGCACAAGCTCTCCCAACTAACGATGCACGAGTTGTAGTCAACTTTTTAAAACGTCTTTTTGCAAGGTTTGGAACACCGAAAGCTTTAATAAGTGATCGGGGTACTCATTTCTGTAATAATCAACTTGAGAAAGTTCTTAAAAGATATGGAGTAACTCATAAAATCTCCACCGCATATCATCCACAAACAAGTGGACAAGTCGAAAATACCAACCGAGCTTTAAAACGTATTCTAGAGAAAACCGTAGGATCAAATCCGAAGGAATGGTCTATTAAATTGGAGGATGCACTCTGGGCTTTTAGAACAGCCTACAAAACTCCAATTGGAACCACACCTTTTAGACTTGTTTATGGAAAAGCATGTCATCTTCCAGTAGAAATTGAACACAAAGCATTTTGGGCTTTGAAGACATGTAATCTTGATTTACATGAAGCCGGATGTCTACGATTAAGTCAACTAAACGAATTAGAAGAACTAAGATATGAAGCATACGAAAATTCGTTAATCTATAAAGAAAGAACGAAGAAATGGCATGATAAAAGAATCAGAAGTTCAAAAGAATTTAAAGGAGACAGAGTTCTTCTTTTTAATTCACGATTCAAGCTATTTCCTGGAAAATTGAAATCAAGATGGTCTGGACCATTCATAGTTAAAAGAGTTTTCCCATACGGAACGATAGAATTAATAAATTCAAATGGGATTGAATTTAAAGTTAATGGTCACAGAGTTAAACACTACATAGATAGTCCGATGGAAGTCGACAACGAAGTTAATCACAATTTCGACACCACAGCTAACTAAGTGTGGGGAGAATCAAGTCTTTAAAGGATAATATGTATTTCTGTTAGAGTTAGATTGTCTGTTTTCGTGTAGTTCTCGAAAATGGAACCCGAATGGTCTTTCCCTAGCAGACCCTAAAGAACTAGTCTTCTCCCCCCATTCTGAATTTTTATTTTTCTAGGTTTTTACAAAATGAAGACTGCCTGTGAACTAAACCATGGTCTAATGCTACACGCTTTGATCACTAAACGTAATAATGACACACTACCGAGTGAAATAGTATCAGTAATCAGAGAAAGAATGGACGGAGTTAGAAAAGAATCCAGATGCGAAGATAATAAGTTACAATTTGGTAAAGGGAAATCAAAATCCGCAGCAAAAAGAAGAGCACGACACCTAGAAAGATGTCACAAATGCGGAAAATGGTCACATGGAGGTAAATGTTCAAATAATCAAACCTATTCAAACACCGAATTTGTTACTTTATGCAGAGACGGACCGTTCATATGTTTAGAAGAAAAGACACTGAATGCTCGAGGTTACGCCTATGTAGCCATGGAAAACCAATTAAACCGACTATCTTATGAATGTGATAGATCATATAACTAAGAAATCTATTTCACAGGTATGTCTGTACAGTTTTTATTTTTTTTATTTTTTATTTTTTTAACCTTTTGATAATAAACGCTAATTTGTTCCCTATAAAGTATTAAATTGGTATTGAATAAAATTAGGTTTGGCGACCGAAATTATTGATATCATTCAAAAATTTATTACATCACTGCGAAATTCAACGTTTATTCTTAAGGTATAAATATCTTTAATCAATCAACCCAAAATATTTCAAAAATTCGTCATGAGTTAAATTAGGTCTTGGAACCGAAATTACTTTACCGAAAAGAGGGGCGCATATTTTTGATAATATTTGATTGATTAAAGTGGGATAAAAAGCAAAAAAGATTTTTAATTTTATTTTTACCATGTTTTTTAAAATTAATATATAAATCTTAAATTAATATTGTAAACTTTGTAAAATCAATATATTTAAAGTTGTAAATATTTGAAAAATATAATATAAGTTTGGTGTGAATTTATAATATGAATTTTTAAATTAAGTTTGGTGTGAATTTTTTATTTTTAAAATATGAATTCTTAATTTTATGCATTTTAAATTGTAAGTTTGGTGTGAATTTTCAATATTAATTTTGAATTTTATATTTAAATTGTGTGAATTTAAAAACAAAAATTTACTTTATCTCATTAAGTTAAAAATATGATTTTTAAAATTCGTCGTGAATTGAAGACTAGGTCTTTAAACCGAAATTGCTTTACCCAAGGGAGGGACGAGAATTTTTATTATCATTATTTTTAATCTTATTGAATTAAAGTATGCCAAAAACATTAAAAAAAAAAAACCCAAAAATCTTAGCTTTTAAAACAATCGCTACAAAAAGACAAATTTTAAAATTTTATCGAAGGACGGACTAGGACATCGATCCGAAACGACCTCGTCCTAAATAACAAGGGAAACAAAATTTTAAAATTAATTACTTAATTGTTTTAATCAGTATAAGTTATATAAAAATAAAAAAAATATACCAAACTCCGCGACTCGCGGAGTTTGAGGGTTTAAACCCCATGACTCGCGGGAGGACAAAAAATCAGAAAAAAAAATAAAACGCAGAACTGATCAGTCCACACCACAAAAACAGAAAACACTGCGAAAAAACTGCCGAAAAAACCCACAAAAACACCCCCAAAATCACAATTTTTAACCGTTAATCATCAAATCTTTTACTAAAATCATGTTGAGAAGGATGCTATCAAGGAATTACTCAAGAAAAACGGTAAATTTTTACACCTAAACACCATTTAATCCGAAAATTAGTGTTCTTGAGCAATTTTTTTCCCCAATTTGATTTTGATGCTTTTTAGTGTAATTATGCTTAAATTGTTTATGTATTATGCTTGTATAACCTAGATTGATGCTATTTAACATGATTAGAAGCCTTAAACTTCAAATTTTGAGTAATCTAGGGTTTGTGTTCTTGAGCAAATTTGGGGCTTTTTGATATAAACAGGTTATGGCCGATTTTTATCATGAATTGTTGCTAAATTAAGTAGTGTAACATGTTTAGGTAGTTAAATGATCCAAACTTTGAGCCTAAACATGATTTTGAGAATTAAAGTGGACTTTTTCAAGTCTAAAATTCATGAACTTGATTTTTGAGAGATAATGCCATTTGAAACTTGTTTAATTGCTAGTAATGATTATTTTGACATGTTATTTGAGTTGAATGCTTATGAACTTGGCGAACATTTTCGTATATGCTTATTTGAAAAAGTGTAGATTTGATAAAAATGTGAAAATGAGCTTAGGTTTGATATAAATTGATCATGTCATTGTAATTATTTTGATTGATGATTTTGCTGACACTAATGCATATTTGGATGCACAAAAATTGTGTTTGATGTGTTTTGCAGACTGAAAGGGGTGAATCTTCATCCCAAGCTCGCAATGCTCCTGCTGAGAATGCGGAACAACAGGAGGTGGATAACTACTACAAGCAAGATATACCTCATCCAGTCATGACATTTTCTGATATGCACTTGGAAGATTTGCACCCGAACCTGAGATTTGACAGACTTTGGATAGATTATCCAAAATACCAAAGGGGTTTGCATACTCTTCATTCTAAGGTTGTTGAGATACCTAGGGTCATAGAATGGGGACCATTAGAAGCTGTAGAATTGGCCGAGTCAATTAGGGAATTACTTGTACAGAGGTATGGTAATTCTACTTTTAATGACTGGGTACGTTTATTCACCATGCGTAGACCTGTATATAAAGTATGGTGTGAAGAATTGTTATGTAGTATAGAATTAAATGATCGGGTAGCTAGTTTAACCGATCGATCTTTTATTAGATTTTTGTTAGGAGGTTCGATGCGCCACATGTCTTTACTAGACATGGCTCAGGCTTTACGTATATATACGCCTAAGGAGTTAGCATCTGCCGATTGTAGAGGGTTGATACTAAATGGTAGAAAGATAGATGAAAATTTTGATACACACGGTGTATGGAGTCAAATGACAAGCCATCACCTATTCAAAGGGGGAAATTACTCTTATTTGGATATAGATAGAGCTGAATTAAGAGTGATTCATAGGTTTTTAGCTAATTCGATTACACAAAGAGGTAAGAACAAGGAAAAGGTAAATGAACAGGATTTGTTTTACCATATGTGTATTCGAGACCCACAAAGCGCTGTAAGTATACCTTATTGTGTGGGTTATTATTTATCAGCTATGGTTAGGGGGATGAGACCGCATAGCATAATAGGAGGTGGTATTTTTGTTACTTTGATTGCTGAATATCTCGGTGTGGATATAAGTCGGGGGGGATTATTAGTCGAAGAACCAGAACCCCGCGATACTATAGGTTTAAATGTATACCATGGTGCGAAAGTTTTGAAGAGGCGAAATAATGCCGCAGTACAATACCATGGTAGACATCCACAGGTTGAGAGAAACCAACAGCAAGGTAATGTAGGAGGGGGAAATGAAATGCAAGAAATGCAAAGGTTTATAGCTTCACAGGAGTACGAAAATGCTAGACAGAGAGCATTTGAAGATTGGCAAGTTCATCAAAACCAAATCATAGCTCATTGCCAAAATATAGGTAGAAACTATATTCCTACGCCAAAACCCATATTCCCTCCCTGGTCTATAGAGATGCAACCACCGTATCCTACGTATAACCCTGCCGAAGCATTTTATAGCACCTATGGTTATGCATGGAACCCCTATTGGAACCAGTATCATCCCTAGTCTACTTAGTTTTATTTATTTTGTAATTTGTAATATTGATACGTTTAATACTTATGTTAATATTGTAATAGTTTTTATAAATTTCTAACTTTTATTCTTAGATTTTAATAATTTTTGAATGTGGGGTAATATACCAAACTTCAAAAATATGTATATATGTTTGCAGTTTATCTTATGTACACAATAGGGTAAAACAACGCATTTTCAAAGACTGGCATTAAGTTCAGCAAAAGCAACTAATTTTGACGACAAGATGCAAAATATATGTGAAATAACAACAAGACGGAATGAACAAATGATGTGCACCATTTATCATTCAGCAAACAAACGCCAATATATTTAGAAACTTTGGTAAAAATTTAATCATTTTCACACAAATCACCCTCAATAATTTAAATTCTTACTGATTTCTTGCAAATGAGGGCATTGCAAGATCTTAAGTGTGGGAAGGGGTTAAATTCTTTCGGATTTTATATTTTTTTTTCTTAAACACTTGGTTACCATTAAAAATACTAGTAAAGCAGTAGTTGTATTAGAATCTAGTGCTCTCTGATAATAAAGAACAGCCCTGGTCTTATATACTGACTACCCAATTCTAGTAAAATTTTTCAAAATTTTCAATTAAATGAACTCAAAATCATGTTTATACATATTTATGAACGATAAAACTAGGTTTTAACACCGAAATTATTGTTACCTCGGAAAGGACATAAATTGAGAAACAAACCAAAATGTTAAAATTCATTTAAAATGGAATAGAGGACGATAAAAAGGAAAATAAAAGCCAAGTGTGGGAAAATTCTCCAAGTTATTCAAAACATATATCACATATTTTTGTACAAATAACTGAAAATACTTTTGCTTTGGACTAAACTAAAAAGTTTTACCTGATTTACTGTAAGAAAGATGGATCTACACGATGAATCAATTCCATCATTAAAAGGAAGTAAAGTCTTCCGAAAAAGACACGCGCTTCTTGATTTAGGTCATGAAGTTGTCGTCCAGACCAGCTATAGGTTGACGAAAAATCTAGAAAAGTCATCACTAAAATCAGCAGGAAATCCACGGACCTCAGCATCAAACAGGGTCGCCAAGTGGTCAGATTTATCATAACCATGAGAAGGATTTATCTCGTACAATGGGGGGGACACCGTGCAAATTAGCTTGATAAGACTAATGAATCAGATCCCCAGAAAGGATAATCTCCTTAAAGATTAAAAATCAGCTTTTAAGACTGATATTACTCAATCCTTGAGATTGACCTTAAAGATTGAGAATTCAAACTCATGGAATTCAATGATATCTAAACTCGAGCTTGAACGAGAAAATATTTTGATCAAAATTATAAACCGATTTGTTTTCTGAAAACCCTATTCTCAATGCGTTCATTACCATTGAACGTAAAATCCTAGGAATTCACCTGGAATTCATTAAGTCACCTGAACTAAATCGGGTGTCAACCGTAAGAACGGTGGTTGTATAGCATGGTCAAAGACAGGACCTTGTGCCAGACCGAAAAATTATAAGGGTGAGCTTTACTATTGCTCCTACCAAGGATAGTAATTGCGTCCGACATGTTATAGACCATAATCAAATGCATGTCATTAGACATTGCCTTAACAGTTGCTTGTTCAACGCTTTCCTTTACAACCGGACGGTAGTTTACCGAAAGGTAATATACGGGACAAGTAAACTGGATGTGTTGCTTTCCAAATACAAGGTTAGCAAGTGGGTGACACAAAACCATAAGTTTTGAGCTAAAATTTTCAAATCTGAAACCCACCAAACCCACAAAAATATTTTGCAAACACCGGTAAAGGGTTATTCCGAAAAACTTATCTAGGGTAAAAAAACTAGATTTAATTTTCAAAAGATCAAATGTTTTCATAAAGATCCAATTTCCTTAATGGATCTAAATTTTTATAGTCATGTGGGACTGTAAACCATATCGTTACTACCATTGTTTATACCACCGTATAGAAATCACTGATGTACAAAGTGTGAAGAATAAAGAAGTGATTCTAGTATTTCAAGACGATATTGCTTGAGGACAAGCAACGCTCAAGTGTGGGAATATTTGATAATGCTAAAAACGAACATATATTTCATAGCATTATTCCTCAAGAAAGACAAGCTTTTAGTTGCAATTGTTCTATTTACAAGTGATATTCGTTTAAATAATAAAAGGTGAAGACAAAAAACAGATTCGACGAATTGAAGACGCAAACGACCAAAAAGCTCAAAAGTACAAAAGACAATCAAAGAGGTTCCAATTATTGATAAGAAACGTCTCGAAATTACAAGAGTACAAGATTCAAAACGCAAAGTACAAGATATTAAATTGTACGCAAGGACGTTCGAAAATCCGGAACCGGGACCAAAGTCAACTCTCAACGCTCGACGCAACGGACTAAAAATTACAAGTCAACTATGCACATAAATTTAATATAATATTTAAATAATTCTTATAATTATTTATATATTATATAAATAAATAAAAACTGTCGGCAAGAAAGACTCCAAATTGTGTGAGCTGTATTTACAAACTCCGCGACTCGCTGAGTTTGAAGGCAAAAAATGTCGCGAGTCGCGGAGCCCCTAATTCTGCAATTCCCTATAAAGCCAACCGAATTTTGATCATCATCTAATATCCATCTCTCTATCTATATCGTATATATTTATATTTATATTTTAATTTTAATTTTAATTTTAATCATAATAATAAGGGTATGTTAGCGAATGTTGTAAGGGTGTAAGTCGAAATTCTGTCCGTGTAACGCTACGCTATTTTTAATCATTGTAAGTTATGTTCAACCTTTTTAATTTAATGTCTCGTAGCTAAGTTATTATTATGCTTATTTAATCCGAAGTAATCATGATGTTGGGCTAATTACTAAAATTGGGTAATTGGGCTTTGTACCATAATTGGGGTTTGGACAAAAGAACGACACTTGTGGAAATTAGACTATGGTCTATTAATGGGATTTATATTTGTTTAACTAAATGATAGTTTGTTAATGTTAATATAAAGATTTACAATTGGGCGTCCCTATAAATTACCATATACACTAGATCGGACACGATGGGCGGGGTATTTATATGTACGAATAATCGTTCATTTAACCGGACACGGGAATGGATTAATAGCCACTAGAATAATTAAAACAGGGGTGAAATTATGTACAAGGACACTTGGTATAATTGATAACAAAATATTAAAACCTTGGGTTACACTCAGTCGACATCCTGGTGTAATTATTAAACAAAGTATTAAAATCTTGTTACAGTTTAAGTCCCCAATTAGTTGGAATATTTAACTTCGGGTATAAGGATAATTTGACGAGGATACTCGCACTTTATATTTATGACTGATGGACTGTTATGGACAAAAACCAGACGGACATATTAAATAATCCAGGACAAAGGACAATTAACCCATGGGCATAAAACTAAAATCAACACGTCAACCATCATGATTACGGAAGTTTAAATAAGCATAATTCTTTTATTTCATATTTAATTTCATTTATTTTATATTTAATTGCACTTCTAATTATCGCATTTTTATTGTTATTTTATTTAATTGCACTTTTAATTATCGTACTTTTTAATTATCGCAAGTTTATTTTATCGCACTTTTATTATTCGCAATTTCATTATCGTTATTTACTTTACGCTTTAATTTAAGTCTTGTATTTATTTTTAATATTTTACATTTGGTTTTAACTGTGACTAAAGTTTTAAAATCGACAAACCGGTCATTAAACGGTAAAAACCCCCCTTTATAATAATAATATTACTTATATATATTTGTATTTTTATAAAAGTAAACTAATATAGCGTTAAGCTTTGTTTAAAAAGATTCTCTGTAGAACGAACCGGACTTACTAAAAACTACACTACTGTACGATTAGGTACACTGCCTATAAGTGTTGTAGCAAGGTTTAAGTATATCCATTCTCTAAATAAATAAATATCTTGTGTAAAATTGTATCGTATTTAATAGTATTTTCTGCTAAAATTAATAGCTATTTTATATACACCTCGCGAAACATCAAATATGTCCGTCTGGTTTTTGTCCATAACAGTCCATCAGTCATAAATATAAAGTGCGAGTGTCCTCGTCAAATTATCCTTATACCCGAAGTCAAATATTTCAACTAATTGGGGATTCGAACTGTAACAAGGTCTTAATACTTTGTTTAATAATTACACCAGGATATCGACTGTGTGTAACCCAAGGTTTTAATACTTTGTTAACAATTATGCCAAGTATCCTTGTACATAATTTCACCCTTGTTTTAATAATTCCATAGACTATTAATCCATTCACGTGTCCGATCGAGTGTATATGGTTATTTATGGGTACGTTCAATTGTAAATCTTTATATTAAAATTAACAAACTATCATTTAGTTAAACAAATATAAAGCCCATTAATAGCCCATAGTCTAATTTCCACAAGTGTCGTTCTTTTGTCCAAACCCCAATTATGGTACAAAACACAATTACCCAATTTTAAATATTTTTAGCCCAACATCATGATTACTTCGGCATTAAATAAGCATAATAATAAATTAAGTACGAGGCATTAATTTAAAAAGGAGAACATAACTTACATTGAGTATTTATCGCGTAGTGTTACACAGACAGAATTTCGACTTCAAAACCCATAAAATAACCGTTACATAACCCAAACTAACTAATATAAAACTACCCTATACTATATATATTATATATATATATATATATATATATTTATTATTTATTACAGAGTATTATTATTATTGTGTAAAAATATCGACAGAATGCTCGAGCTTTTATAGGCCATTTCTGAATTTTGCAGCTCCGCGAGTCGCGGCATTTTAAGCCTTCAAACTCCGCGAGTCGCGGCATTTTAAGCCTTCAAACTCCGCGAGTCGTGGAGTTTGATTTTCCAGCTCACATCATTTTGGATCTTTGCTTGTCGATGTTATTAAATAATAATATAATATATATATAATTTTTAAGAATTATTTATATATTATATTTTATTTATGTGCATAGTTGACTTGTAATTTTCGCTCCGTTGCGTCGCGCGTTGAGAGTTGACTCATGTCCCAGTTCCGGATTTTCGAACGTCATTGCGTACTATTTTATATCGTGTACTTTGCATTTTGTAACTTGTACTCTTGTCATTTTTAGACGTTTCTCATCAATAAATTGAACCTTTTGAATTGTATCTTGTACATTTGAGCTTTTTGGACGTTTGTGTCTTCAAATCTTCGTTTTCGCCTTTTGTCTTCGCACTTATTTATTTAAACAATTACAATGAAAATATAATACAATTACATATGAAAACCTATTATTTAGGAGGGATATTGCTATGAAATATATGTTCCTTTTTAGCCTTATCATGCGCGCAGTCCGCGGTTTATCCGTAACGGCAAGTAACACTAACGGTTATAAAGCATCCAATGGACAAGTTAAGCATTCCACATACACCAAGGCATGTTTTAGGGTAAATATGAATATAAAACACGTGTGCCAAGGTTCCGGAGTAATAAAGTAACACAGTACGCACAAATACGCAGTTTCGCTAAAATACAAGGCATAAAAGCAAGTCGAAAAAGTCGGATCGTTACATTACCCACCTGTTATTGGAAATTTCGTCCCGAAATTTAAGCTGAGGCAGGTGTTGGAGTCGGGAAAAGGTGAGGATACTTCTGCATCATTTGATCCTCTCGTTCCCAGGTAAACTCAGGTCCACGCTTGGCATTCCATCGAACTCGGACAATTGAAATCTTATTGCGTTTCAAGGTTTTGACCTCACGGTCCATAATTTTGACAGGTTCTTCCACGAAGTGGAGTTGGTCATCAATGATAAGTTCTTCCAATGGTATGATAAGTTCCGGTGGAGCAAGACACTTTTTCAAATTTGATTCATGGAAGGTAGGATGAACAGCACTCAACTGAGTCGGAAGATCCAACCGATAAGCAACGGGTCCAACACGTTCCAAAATTTCAAAAGGACCAACATATCGTGGGTTCAACTTTCTGCGCTTTCCAAACCGAATTACACCTTTCCAAGGTGCGACCTTCAACATTACCCAGTCACCCACGTTGAATTCGAAGTCTTTACGTTTAAGATCAGCATAACTCTTTTGGCGATCGCGGGCCGTCTTAAGTCTCGCCTGAATCTGAGAAATCTTCTCCGTCGTTTCATGGACTATCTCGGGTCCGGTGATTTGCACTTCGCCTAACTCGGCCCAACAAATAGGAGAACGGCACTTGCGGCCATACAACGCTTCAAAAGGCGCGGCTTTAATACTCGAATGATAACTGTTGTTGTAAGAGAATTCGGCTAGCGGCAGATGCCTTTCCCAAGACTTTCCGAAGTCAATAACACAGGCACGTAACATGTCCTCTAAAGTCTGAATCGTTTGTTCGCTCTGACCGTCGGTCTGGGGGTGATACGCGGTGCTCATGTCGAGACGGGTTCCCAAGGCTTCTTGCAAGGAACGCCAGAATCTGGAAGCAAAACGGGGATCGCGATCTGAGATGATTGATAAGGGCCCACCATGTCGAGATACAACCTCTTTGATGTACAGTTGAGCAAGTCTCTCCATTGTATCTGTTTCTTTCATCGCTAGAAAATGAGCAGATTTGGTAAGACGGTCAACGATAACCCAGATTGTATCGTATCCACCCACCGTCTTTGGTAGCTTCGTGATGAAATCCATTGTAATTGCTTCCCATTTCCATTGTGGGATTTCTGGTTGTTGAAGTAATCCAGATGGCCTCTGATGTTCAGCCTTAACCTTCGAACAAGTCAAACACCTTCCAACATAAGTTGCAACATCCTTCTTAAGATTTGGCCACCAATACTGTTCTTTAAGATCGTGGTACATTTTTCCGGCTCCTGGATGAATCGAATATCTCGACTTGTGGGCTTCATCAAGTATAAGGTTCCGTAGATCTCCATAACGAGGTACCCAAATTCTTCAGGCATAGCATCGGAGTCCAGATTCCCTAACCTCGAATTTAGAGACGAGAATGTTCAAGTATTCATAACGTAAGTTCTTCTCGATGAGAGCCTCTTCTTGGGCCGCTCGGATCTGGCTGTGAAGATTCGAATGGATGGTGATGTTCAGAGCCCGAACGCGAAGAGGTATCATTCTCTCCTTTTGACTCAGAGCGTCGGCTACAACATTAGCCTTACCAGGATGGTAGCGAAGTTCACAATTATAGTCGTTCAGCGTCTCAATCCATCGTCTCTGTCTCATGTTCAGCTGCTTCTGATCAAAGATGTGCTGGAGGCTTTTGTGATCGGTGAATATGGTACTCTTTGTTCCATAGAGATAGTGTCTCCACAGCTTCAATGCGAAGACAACGGCTCCAAGTTCGAGATCGTGAGTAGTGTAGTTTCGCTCATGAATCTTCAGCTGACGAGATGCATAAGCAATGACCTTCATTCTTTGCATCAATACACAACCAAAACCATTCTTCGAAGCATCGCAGTACACAACAAAGTCGTCACTGCCTTCGGGAAGAGATAAGATGGGTGCGGTGGTTAACTTCTGCTTCAGGGTTTGAAATGCTGCTTCTTGTTCGGTTTCCCAAACGAACTTCTTTCCTTTGTGAGTCAGTGCGGTCAAAGGACGCG
Organism: Rutidosis leptorrhynchoides; assembly: GCF_046630445.1. NCBI lineage: Eukaryota > Viridiplantae > Streptophyta > Magnoliopsida > Asterales > Asteraceae > Rutidosis > Rutidosis leptorrhynchoides. The sequence continues at coordinate 133,769,683 of NC_092339.1, forward strand.
AAATCAACGAAAAACCTTCAATAAACCTTCTGTAGTAACCGGCAAGACCTAGAAATTGGCGGATGTGATGTAACATCCCGCCTTTTTCCGTTTTCTTTTCCGTTATACTAATTTAAACTCCGTTATATGTTTATAACATCTCCCGTTAATACGCGTTTTGAAATATTCCGTTTAGGTATTTTCCGCACCCGACTACAAACTCGAGGGACTAAAATTGACACGGGGCAAACTAGTTGACTAGGTCACCTAGTCCACCCCAATCACCACCATTCAACCATCTCTCTCTCTCTCTCTTTCTCTCTAGCAAGAACACACCCAATTTCCAAATTCATTCAATCATCATCTAAATTCGATCCAGGAGGCTTACAACAAAATAAATTACATATTCGTGATCCTCTCTTCATCCTCTTCATTTTGGTACCAACTTCATCTTATTTGGGTAACATTTCTAAAACACTAGTTTTCTTTAAATTTGTGTTCTTGACTTAAAAGTATGTTAATTAGTGTCTATGGCTCATTGTGATGTCGTGTATGTAATTTGTATGCTCGATTTGTTGTTTTTGGTGTAACTAGATCATTATGAAAATTACTTGCTAAATCCTTGATTTTGGATGATCAAATGTTATTAGATTGTTAATGTGCATGTTTTAAAAGTGTTACTAGTATCATTAGTTTCATTTGGATGTAAAGATTGATCTAAGAAACTTCTTAAACTTGATTATGAAATTTGGTGATTTTTGGTTAGGGTTTCATGAACTAGGAATGGATTTTTGATGCATTAAATGACATGAAATGTTAATTGTAAGTGTTAGGTTGTGTTGTATGCTTAATTACCTTCGAAACGGCATATTGTTCATGTAATTTGGCTATCGAATCATTAAATGGCGTTTATGACTTGTATGCATTGAATGAGGAGCATTGATTGCGGTTTTTGGTTGTTGTAAATGAAAGTTTGAATGATAAAAAGTGCATAGTTGCGTTCCTTGTCAAAATACCTTTCCGGTGATATAAAATGCATGCCTTGAATGTTTGCGGTTTGTAAATTGTGTTGGGTTGAGTTTTGATTCGTGCACTTAGGAGTTTCAGCAACCAGGGCCTGGAAACACCTCAGGACGCCGTCCAGATACCCAGGACGACGTCCCACTTTTCTAACCTAGACGCCGTCTAGGAATTGGGGACGCCGTCCCACTCTTTTAATCGAGACGCCGTCTAGCCATTTGGGACGCCGTCCCATTGTACTAAAACTGGCTGTTGCGTTGGTCATTTGACATAAAAATGTTTGCTATGCTACGGACCTCCGATTAACATGAAACTTGGCCAACATGCTCATATATGATTATATAACTTAGAAAAATTGTCGGATACCCAACCCGACCCCGTTGACTTTTCCATTGACTTTGACCCGACCAAGTTGACTTTTAATCAAACTTAACCAAATACTTATACAACCTTTCTAACATGATTATTTACTTGTATCTTGCATGAAACTTGACTAGTTGATTCACATGCTAATATAATCGAGTCGTAACGAGCCATAGGACTAATTGAACATCTTTACCCTTCGTGACTATCGTTATTGATACAACCTATTTGTTTAGGTCAAGACTAGCATTGTTCTTTGCACACGTTACTTGTCGAAGTACTTTTTGGTTCGTGCATACAAGGTGAGATCATAGTCCCACTTTTACTCTTTTAAACTTACTTTTGGGATGAGAAAACATAAACGATTCTTTTGAACTAAGTGAACACAAGAACGGGAAAACAAACATTCCACATACGAGTTTAGAACGAAAATCCTCAATCCGATTATCATTAGTTACATCAGATGGTGTAAGCGAGAACTTATGTTATATGGCCATATGGGTTGACAACCCTCATCTTTGACGGTTCGCTACCGTCTACGGATGAAATATATTTTCGGGAAACAGTGTTGTTCTAGCACTAATTTATGGGGTATTTAACGGACGGAATGTTAAGCTTTGATAATTGGGTGCTCGTGAATATTAACTTTTAGAATGTACTATGGCTTTATCGATGTTGCAAATCTTGTGGTTCAACTTACTATTACTCATTTACTTATTTAAACCTATGATTTCACCAACGTTTTCGTTGACAGTTTCTCTATGTTTTTCTCAGGTCCTTGAACTTAGGTGATACATGCTTCCGCTCATACTATTTGATACTTGCATTGGATGTCGAGTATACTTGCATACGTGGAGCGTCTTTTTGACTACTTTTAATCGTGTCGCACGTGTTTCATACAAACTTTAAACATTGTTATGTACTTGTTATGGAAACTACTTTTGTAAACTTTGAAACACCCTTATTTATGAAATGAATGCGACATACTTTTCGGTCAAATTTTGTTATAAAGACTTACGACCATGTAATGGGACCATACGTAGATGACGCCGTCATTTGACGATTTGTCGGGGTCGCTACAAGTGGTATCAGAGCCTTGGTTGTAGGGATTTAGAGTTCATTGGTGTCAACCCCGAGTCTTAGGGTACATTGGTGAGTCTAGACTACAACCGGCATATAGACTTGACGTAGGAATTACTTGACTATTTGTGCATTTATACTCGAACTCTCTTACTCATATCTACTCTTATCCTATCTAAATCTTGCGTGGTATAATTTAATTGACACGCCACCTTGACTATATGATGTAATGTCGAATGCACACATGAATTAGGGTAATATAATTCCCGGAAATTATATTACGGTGACTCATATGAACATACCGACATTATGACATAAAGAATTTAAGGCGGGTCAAGGATAATTTTCTCTCTATCTTTATCCCATATCACGGTTAGTATTATTTAGAATACTAACCAACGGTATTCTTTTGTTTTGAAGGAACAATGGCTCCTCGTCGTGTACGCCGCAATGAAACTCCCGAACAAGCTCTCGAACGGATGATAGCTACCGCCATAGATGCGGCCATGGCCGGTCACTCTTCCAACAACAATAACAATAACAACAACCACAACAACAACAACAACAATGGGGCCGGTAACTCAAACGAGGGATGCTCCTACAAAGCTTTCATGGGGTGCAAACCTCACACTTATGATGGAACCGGTGGACCGGTTGTGTTTACTCGTTGGTTTGAACAAACCGAGGCCGTCTTTAGCATAAGCGGTTGTCGGGATCAAGACAAGGTCAAATACGCCACCCACACGTTCTCCGGTGTTGCTCTCACTTGGTGGAACACCTATGTTCAATCGGTGGGTACCGATGAAGCTCATGCCCTCTCTTGGGCCGATTTGAAGGAAAAGATGATTGTCGAGTACTTTCCGCGCGAAGAAACCCGAAAGCTCGAGGAAGAACTAAGAGCTTTGAAAGCGGTCGGAAACGATCTTAAGGCTTATAATCAACGCTTCGCCGAACTATCCTTGATGTGTCCTAATCTTGTTAACCCCGAATCTCAAAGGATTGAGCTCTACATGCTCGGTCTTCCAAAAAGCATCAAACAAGGGGTGATGTCATCCAAACCCACTACTCATCAAGCCGCTATGAACATGGCTCGCCAATTAATTGAAACGGTTGACGAAATCGTAGTTCCGGCACCTAAGGCCGAGGATAAATCGGGCGGCAACAAAAGAAAATGGGAAGCTCCCCAATCAAGCAACAACAACTTTGCCAAGAAATCTTTCACTTCCGACGGCAAGAAGGGTTATGCCGGGAATCTACCTCTTTGCAACAAATGCAACAAACATCACTTTGGTGAATGTGGCAAGTTAATTTGCCACCGGTGCCAAGGAGTTGGTCATAAGGCCAACGATTGTAAAAGTGCCACTCCCGTTGCTCGAAAGGGGCCCAATCCTCCAAAAACGGTCACTTGTTACGAATGTGGCCAAACGGGCCATTATAAGAACGAATGCCCGAAAAAGAAAACCAACCCCAACAACCGAGGCCGAGCCTTTAACATCAACACCGAGGAAGCCCGAGATGACAATGAACTAGTCACGGGTACGTTTCTTCTCAACAACTCTTATGTTACTTGCTTATTCGATTCGGGTGCCGATAAATGCTTTGTATCCAAGACTTTGACTCATTCTTTTAGCACTCCACCTCTTCCATTAGATACCACTTATACCATTGAAGTGGCTAATGGGAAACTATTAAGTGCCAACACATATTACCGGGGGTGTACGATAAACATTTTGGGTAAGGAATTTGAAATTGATTTGATACCCATGGAACTAGGAAGCTTTGATGTAATAATCGGTATGAATTGGTTAGTCAAAACGAAATCTCACATTCTTTGTGATCTTAACGCAATCCGAATTCCTATCGAGAATGGTGAACCTTTGATTGTTTATGGCGATAAGAGTTGCACCAGACTCAACCTCGTTTCGTGCCTTAAAGTTAGAAAACTGCTCCGTAAGGGTTGTTTTGCGATCCTTGCCCACGTTAAGAAAGTCGAGTCCGATGATAAGCATATCGATGATGTGCCAATTGTTAGTGACTATTCCGATGTATTTCCCGATGAATTGCCGGGTCTTCCACCTCATCGACCGGTTGAATTCCAAATCGATCTTATTCCGGGAGCCGCACCCGTAGCACGTGCACCATATAGACTCGCCCCATCCGAAATGCAAGAATTGCAAAGTCAAATCCAAGAACTACTTGATCGAGGTTTTATCCAACCTAGCCATTCACCTTGGGGCGCTCCGATTTTGTTTGTTAAAAAGAAAGACGGATCCCTACGAATGTGCATTGATTATCGTGAACTAAATAAATTGACGGTTAAGAACCGATATCCTCTTCCTCGCATCGATGACCTCTTTGATCAACTACAAGGGTCTTGTGTATATTCGAAAATCGATCTCCGTTCGGGTTATCATCAACTAAGGGTTAAGGGGGAAGATGTCTCCAAAACCGCTTTCCGGACTCGTTATGGTAGTTATGAGTTCCTTGTCATGCCTTTCGGTCTCACTAACACACCGGCGGTGTTCATGGATCTCATGAACCGCGTGTGCAAACCTTACCTCGACAAATTCGTTATCGTGTTCATCGATGATATTTTGATCTATTCTAAAAACGAAGAGGAACACAAAGAACATCTCCGACTCGTGCTCGAGCTCTTGAGAAAAGAGCAACTATATGCCAAGTTCTCCAAGTGTGAATTTTGGTTAAAGGAAGTTCAATTTCTTGGTCATGTTGTAAGTGATCAAGGCATTAAAGTCGATCCCGCAAAAATCGAAGCCATTAGTAAATGGGAGACTCCTACTACTCCTACTCAAATTCGACAATTCTTGGGTCTCGCCGGATACTATCGTAAATTCATCAAGGATTTCTCCCTAATCGCTCGTCCTTTAACCGCGTTAACTCACAAGGAACGAAAATTCGTTTGGACATCCGAACAAGAAACCGCTTTTCAAATCTTGAAAACTAAGCTAACCACCGCTCCTATCTTGTCACTTCCCGAAGGCAATGATGATTTTGTTGTATATTGTGATGCCTCGAAAAACGGTTATGGATGCGTATTAATGCAACGAAAGAAAGTCATTGCTTATGCCTCTCGACAACTCAAAGTTCACGAACGAAACTACACGACACATGATCTTGAACTCGGTGCCGTCATCTTTGCACTTAAGCTATGGAGACATCATCTTCTTGGTACCAAGAGTACTATCTTTACCGATCACAAAAGTCTCCAACATATCTTCGATCAAAAGCAACTAAACATGAGACAACGAAGGTGGATTGAGACCTTGAACGATTATAATTGCGAGCTTCGTTACCATCCCGGGAAGGCAAACGTAGTAGCCGATGCCTTAAGTCGAAAAGAAAGAGCGGTGCCTCTTCGTGTCCGAGCTTTAAACATCACCATTCACACCAACCTTAATAGCCAAATTCGGGTAGCCCAAGATGAGGCTCTCAAGGATGAAAACCTTTCACACGAGCTCTTAAACATTCACGTCTCTCGATTCGAAATTAGGGAGACCGGACTCCGATATTACGCCAGAAGGATTTGGGTGCCTAGTTATGGGGACCTACGAAGCCTTATTTTAGATGAAGCCCATAAGTCACGATACTCGATTCACCCCGGTGCCAATAAGATGTACCACGACCTTAAACAACTATATTGGTGGCCGAACATCAAAAGGGACGTAGCTACTTATGTTTCCAAGTGTTTGACATGTTCCAAAGTCAAAGCCGAACACCAAAGACCGTCCGGACTACTTCAACAACCCGAGATCCCGCAATGGAAGTGGGAAAGGATAACGATGGATTTTATCACCAAGCTACCAAAAACGACGGGCGGTTATGATACCATTTGGGTTATTGTTGACCGTCTCACCAAATCCGCACACTTCCTTGCCATGAAAGAAACGGACAAAATGGAGAAACTTGCACAACTTTACATTAAGGAGATCGTAGCCCGACACGGTGTACCTTTATCGATTATCTCCGACCGAGATGGCCGTTTCGTTTCTAGATTTTGGCGTACATTGCAAGAAGCGTTGGGAACGCGTTTAGACATGAGCACCGCATATCATCCTCAAACCGATGGACAAAGCGAACGTACAATTCAAACCTTAGAGGACATGTTACGAGCTTGCGTGGTTGATTTCGGAAAAGCTTGGGACAAGCACTTACCTCTCGCCGAGTTCTCTTATAACAATAGTTATCACGCGAGTATTAAAGCCGCACCTTTTGAAGCGCTATATGGCCGCAAATGTCGTTCACCTCTTTGTTGGGCCGAGGTAGGCGACGTGCAAATCACCGGACCCGAACTCATTCACGAAACCACCGAGAAAATCATTCAAATCCGAGATAGGCTTAGGATGGCCCGAAGTCGTCAAAAGAGCTATACCGACAAACGACGCAACGATCTTGAATTTCAAGTCGGTGACCGAGTAATGTTAAAAGTCGCACCTTGGAAGGGTGTAATCCGTTTTGGGAAACGCGGGAAGCTAAATCCGCGGTATATTGGTCCTTTCGAAATCTTGGAGCGTATTGGAACCGTTGCTTATCGTTTAGATCTTCCGCCTCAATTGAGCTCCGTTCATCCTACTTTCCATGTGTCCAACTTGAAAAAGTGTCTTGCCGAACCCGATATCGTCATTCCTCTCGAGGAGCTTACCATTGATGACAAACTTCATTTCGTGGAGGAACCGGTTGAAATTGTGGACTACGTCGAGAAGGAATTAAAACAAAGCCGGATCCCGATTGTTAAAGTCCGATGGAATGCCAAAAGAGGACCCGAGTTTACTTGGGAAAGAGAAGATCAAATGCGGAAGAAACACCCTCATCTATTCCCAGTTCCGGAAAAGTCAGATTCCGAGGAAGAAACAACGACTACTACGCCTACCTAAATTTCGGGACGAAATTTCTTTTAAGGAGTAGGTAATGTAACATCCCGCCTTTTTCCGTTTTCTTTTCCGTTATACTAATTTAAACTCCGTTATATGTTTATAACATCTCCCGTTAATACGCGTTTTGAAATATTCCGTTTAGGTATTTTCCGCACCCGACTACAAACTCGAGGGACTAAAATTGACACGGGGCAAACTAGTTGACTAGGTCACCTAGTCCACCCCAATCACCACCATTCAACCATCTCTCTCTCTCTCTCTCTTTCTCTCTAGCAAGAACACACCCAATTTCCAAATTCATTCAATCATCATCTAAATTCGATCCAGGAGGCTTACAACAAAATAAATTACATATTCGTGATCCTCTCTTCATCCTCTTCATTTTGGTACCAACTTCATCTTATTTGGGTAACATTTCTAAAACACTAGTTTTCTTTAAATTTGTGTTCTTGACTTAAAAGTATGTTAATTAGTGTCTATGGCTCATTGTGATGTCGTGTATGTAATTTGTATGCTCGATTTGTTGTTTTTGGTGTAACTAGATCATTATGAAAATTACTTGCTAAATCCTTGATTTTGGATGATCAAATGTTATTAGATTGTTAATGTGCATGTTTTAAAAGTGTTACTAGTATCATTAGTTTCATTTGGATGTAAAGATTGATCTAAGAAACTTCTTAAACTTGATTATGAAATTTGGTGATTTTTGGTTAGGGTTTCATGAACTAGGAATGGATTTTTGATGCATTAAATGACATGAAATGTTAATTGTAAGTGTTAGGTTGTGTTGTATGCTTAATTACCTTCGAAACGGCATATTGTTCATGTAATTTGGCCATCGAATCATTAAATGGCGTTTATGACTTGTATGCATTGAATGAGGAGCATTGATTGCGGTTTTTGGTTGTTGTAAATGAAAGTTTGAATGATAAAAAGTGCATAGTTGCGTTCCTTGTCAAAATACCTTTCCGGTGATATAAAATGCATGCCTTGAATGTTTGCGGTTTGTAAATTGTGTTGGGTTGAGTTTTGATTCGTGCACTTAGGAGTTTCAGCAACCAGGGCCTGGAAACACCTCAGGACGCCGTCCAGATACCCAGGACGACGTCCCACTTTTCTAACCTAGACGCCGTCTAGGAATTGGGGACGCCGTCCCACTCTTTTAATCGAGACGCCGTCTAGCCATTTGGGACGCCGTCCCATTGTACTAAAACTGGCTGTTGCGTTGGTCATTTGACATAAAAATGTTTGCTATGCTACGGACCTCCGATTAACATGAAACTTGGCCAACATGCTCATATATGATTATATAACTTAGAAAAATTGTCGGATACCCAACCCGACCCCGTTGACTTTTCCGTTGACTTTGACCCGACCAAGTTGACTTTTAATCAAACTTAACCAAATACTTATACAACCTTTCTAACATGATTATTTACTTGTATCTTGCATGAAACTTGACTAGTTGATTCACATGCTAATATAATCGAGTCGTAACGAGCCATAGGACTAATTGAACATCTTTACCCTTCGTGACTATCGTTATTGATACAACCTATTTGTTTAGGTCAAGACTAGCATTGTTCTTTGCACACGTTACTTGTCGAAGTACTTTTTGGTTCGTGCATACAAGGTGAGATCATAGTCCCACTTTTACTCTTTTAAACTTACTTTTGGGATGAGAAAACATAAACGATTCTTTTGAACTAAGTGAACACAAGAACGGGAAAACAAACATTCTACATACGAGTTTAGAACGAAAATCCTCAATCCGATTATCATTAGTTACATCAGATGGTGTAAGCGAGAACTTATGTTATATGGCCATATGGGTTGACAACCCTCATCTTTGACGGTTCGCTACCGTCTACGGATGAAATATATTTTCGGGAAACAGTGTTGTTCTAGCACTAATTTATGGGGTATTCAACGGACGGAATGTTAAGCTTTGATAATTGGGTGCTCGTGAATATTAACTTTTAGAATGTACTATGGCTTTATCGATGTTGCAAATCTTGTGGTTCAACTTACTATTACTCATTTACTTATTTAAACCTATGATTTCACCAACGTTTTCGTTGACAGTTTCTCTATGTTTTTCTCTGGTCCTTGAACTTAGGTGATACATGCTTCCGCTCATACTATTTGATACTTGCATTGGATGTCGAGTATACTTGCATACGTGGAGCGTCTTTTTGACTACTTTTAATCGTGTCGCACGTGTTTCATACAAACTTTATACATTGTTATGTACTTGTTATGGAAACTACTTTTGTAAACTTTGAAACACCCTTATTTATGAAATGAATGCGACATACTTTTCGGTCAAATTTTGTTATAAAGACTTACGACCATGTAATGGGACCATACGTAGATGACGCCGTCATTTGACGATTTGTCGGGGTCAACTTTGATACCTTGATCACTCACAATATGACCCAGAAATTGAACTTTCTTCAGCCAAAATTCACACTTGGAGAATTTGGCATAAATCTGCTCTCGTCTCAAGAGTTCAAGCATCAACCGAAGATGTTGCTCATGTTCTTCTTCGCTCTTGGAGTAGATGAGGATATCATCTATGATTCGTTCTCCTCTCCAACCGATGTGGGACGGATGTAACACGGATGTTACAAGTTATATTATATTTTTGGTAGTAAATAAATGCTAACGAAAGTCTATCAAAAAGTTATTATCAGTTATATTATTTTTTGCATATCTGTGAGTCCGTGACACATGTTATTTGTGAGTGCAAATGGAGAATGAATTTGATGTATATTTGCTTTTCATTTTCTGGTAACCAAGCGCGAGAGCAACTTGGAGATCATATAATTGACATTGAACTATCAAAAACTACATTGTAATTGTATTCATTGTTAACTTTTACAATACTAATTGTTTCAATATATTTACTTTCATTACAAATGTCATCAATACTCAGGAGTTTCTGAATTATAATTGTATATTACAGCTACACAGTTTCGAAATAAACGTCTCTAAATCCTATTTTTTTAAAGCTGCCATGCAACGCATGGGCTCTTAAATCTAGTAGATTTCCCTAGCCCATTGGTATTTGGTACTCCGTATATATTATATAAAATATATGTTGTTTATAATTTGCATTTCTTTTATAAAATTTCAACAAAAACATCGACTCATTGCTAAATCTATATATTTAGTGGACCATTATTTTAAATATAGTAATTGTTTGTAAAGATCACATCGCACATGAGTTCACAATGTTTTAGATGTTCATGTTTTCATTTTTAAGTTATAAAATGCAATCAATAATTTTAACTGTATCTTGTATGTATATCTTGTGTGATAATTTGGAGTCCATCTATATAAATTTCAATCATCCAATAAAATTGTCTTATGAATAGGTTATGTAATTCACCTTTATAAATCATCTGTTTAAAAAAATAAAATAACATAGAGGGGGCATAATTTAATTGATTCGTCTGGGGCATCAAAAGGTTCAGGATCGACCCTATCTACGTAGTGTTTTCACTTGCATGTCTAATGTTTGTTTAGTTTCTTTGTAATGTAGTTGTTACAAGTTTATTCAATGTATTGTTTTTTTTATTTATAGAATGGTCAACTTATATAAAAATGAATCAAGTGAGCATGTAGATTGGAGTCGCATGCCACTATTGTAACTTGACCAACATTCTATTATGTTGGGTTTGTTTATCACACTTGAAGAACGAACCCGCAGAATGTTGGTCAAGTTATAATGCTGACATGTGACTCCAACCTACATACTCACTTGATTTGTTTTTGTATAAGTTGGCCGTTCTATAAAAAATGTAATAAACAATACATCTTGTGACAAGTGATGTCATGTAAAAAAGGAAACAATATTGTTACACGATACATACACCTATACAACACAACGACATGGCTTAGCATCATTGAAACAGAACATAAAAGGGACTGGTACCCAAAAGGCGCATAAAACAATTAAAACAAGGTCAAAGTTCATAAGTTGTAGTTGCAGGAGGAATTAAGTAGCTAGAAATACATACATACATACATACATACATACATACATACATACATACATACATACATACATACATACAATCATCATTAAGAAATAAGAACAAGTATACAAGTGAATTACATAATTAAATACCCATTCCCATTCCCATAAAATAAGAAAAGGAAACAAGATTTATTTAAACATACTAGATCATCATCATCATCATCATCATCATCATCATCATCATCATCATCACCACCACCACCACCACCACCACCACCATCACCACCATCATCATCATCAATTTGGCATAAATTCTCCAAATCTGGAATCCTCAAACAGAAACTATGCAGTTGTGACTCGATTTTTTCATGAATTTCAGTTAATTGCCTTTTTAAATAACTGGTGGTGATCTTCCTGGTGCGATTGGAGCTCCTACAACGTAGCCATAATCATTTCATATACCCCACCCAATGCTCCTGCTTCTGCTCATATTCATGACCTTGCCTGACTGATATGATCGGTGAGCCACCATCCATACAATTTTTCTTTGTTTAGTGGTTCTTTTTCTGCTAGACCAGGTTGAAAACGGATCAACCCGCGGGCCGACAAAGAAATAACATTTGCATCGAGATACTCTTAATCAGAAATTATGGGATTTTCCCTAAGAATGGGTAGCACTCCGATGGGCTGCCCACTTTTATCATCTATGACACCCAAGTGTTGGGCTATTAAAGTTACAAAATGCCCCCCACAAATTGGGCTTTGACCACCCCTACTCACAGCCGCAAAATGTTTCAAATAGTAGGCCACACAATAAGGAATGTTAACATGAGTTTTGGACCGTATTTGTTCCAGGTACCACAGGTTCTGTATCCTCAATCCGATGGAAAATATTAAGGCTCAAAAAGAGGTGGATCAAACGGTAGTCAACAACATCCATATCTATACGCGAGACCGAACCCTCGCCCTCACCCCAAGAGGTCGCAGAGCTAAACTTTTTCCAGACTGTTTTTGCGTCAAAGTCCTTCTTCTTAATATCAGAAACCCGAGCACCCGACCAGATGTAACCTCTAAACCCGTCCTTGTCATCATCCATCTCTGTCTCTGAGTAGATCTTTAAGCACCTCGTAAACTCATCTAAAGACATACTACGGGGCTTCCCACCCAATCTAAATCTCATAAACTCCTTATCCTCCATGTCTTTAGGGTTTTCATTTAATTTATAGGTGGAATGGAACTCGGAGCAAAGGTCCTTGAAAACACGCCATCAAATATTCCCAATCATCATAAGAACACACGAAACCTTTTGGTGACGAGTAGTGTTGTCTCAACTTGCACTCTAAATTCTTGTATAACCCAACCTCTTCCAGAAACACCGTGTTCACAAGCCAGTGTTTCTTAATAATCAGCTCCTCCTCAGCAGCAGCGGTCTTAGATGTGTTGTGCTTCTCGGATTTCTGCAAAACACACCAACAAAAACCAAGATTAGTGCTATACATATAGCCAACTATTAAACATTTTAGATACACAATATAAATGATGAAATTGTTGGGAACCAAAAAAGGAACAACTTCTGTTGTTTTTTTATTCACATATTCACCACAGGTTATTAACTAATGCTATACATATAGCCAACGATTAACAAGAAAACAGACAGCACTAACCCTACTGCCTTTTTCATCTTTCCTGAAGAGTAATTGGGGGTTCAACATAGATAACCAATTCCAACTAACATAAACTATAGTAATTAACTACGTACTAAAACCTAAAAACATATAACATATGAATACTTGCTATATTAGAAGTCTACAATTTAAAAGGCTATCTAGCACAAGTAAACAAGGGAAGTATTGGATTAACAACAAGATGATGAACCATTATTCAGCATATAGTCGGTTATACAAACATAAACAAATACCCCTGCACCTTAGGACTTGCGATAACCGAATTAATTCATGTATCACGCAACATGGAAATTGTGGAACAAACAAGATTAATAACAATTATTAAGCATATAAATCGGGAAATTATGTACCTTAAAACTCCTAGACATGTTTAATTCGGAGAATATAAGCAGATTTGATTGGAATACGTGACTTTTTTTATGATGTGGTTGTGTTTCAGACCGTAGGTTAATCGAAAAAAATATAATCGGCGTGCTTTTCAATTTACGGAAACTGCCGTATTTATAGCCTCTTTTTGCAAGCCTTTCACATAAAACACACCCCTCTTTTTATTAATTATTATGGAATGGAATTTAATTTAAATGCGATTCCGTTACTTCAGCCTTAAGTTCCGTTACTTAAGCATTAAGAAATTCAATCAAAAATTACGTCTTTGGTACTTATGGTTTGTTCAATTTTTCATCACAACACCCAAACTTTATTTTTTCATAGTTAGTACCTTGGTTTTGATTAAGTTTCTTGGATGGTACCCACAACTAACTGCCGTCAAAGATTTTGGTTAACTCCTCACATGTGCCAAGCATGTGAGGGCAATATCGTCCCGTTCTTCAATTAATCCATTCCCCTTAAAAGCATGCCAGTTTCACCAATCGACCCAAATTCGTTATAGAAGTAAAAACCCTAATCCCTAAATCAATATAAACCCTAATCGCTTCCCAATTAATACTTTAGTTTCCATTTCAATTTCAATTTCGAAGATCATAATGGTTGATTGCAAGTGTGGAGAAGCTGATAAAATTCGATGTTCATGGACCGATCGAAATCCTGAGAGACGCTTAGTGTCATGTTGAAGGTCAACGTATGCTCATTCTCTTTTTATCGAAGACAAAACTGTGTAAATATTTTCTTACCGGTGCATATGTCCTTTTTTAGCTGATAAAACTATCTGATTCGATTTATTCGACATGAATCCTCCTGCCAGTTTGTGTTACATCTTCTATAAGACAATCGGGAAAACGTCTTTGAGACAACGAAACAATTGATAATCACTTTTAATAATTATGTTATATAATTATTATATTTTTAAAATATTTTTTATTTACTAGAATTTATTTAAATTAAAAGTGCGTAGGATTCATTTAAACGATCGGTTAACATTCCGGGTCTTCGAATTCGGTTAACGGCACCTAAACGGACTACATAAGAAATGATCTAACAATTAAATTAGTCCATGGACACCCCTATAGGACCAAATCGGCTGACCACCCCGACCATGCCCATCTATTTTATTTAACTTGAGGCCCGATTTGCTTATGGTCCACTTAATAATTAATTAAACAGTCCATACTATCTAATTGTCATTAAACAAAATATTTTGGCAAACCCTTTCCCTCCTTCTCTCACGGCCGCAACACAACACCACCACCATCATCTTAGTCGACATCTTCAAACCCCAAGAACACCTTCATTTGTTGCTTGCTCACTTGATTGCTTACGTATTCGTGACCCTCTCTTCAAGCTCTACGCAACCATACCACTTATTAAGTGATTAGGGTAAGATAAAAAAATCTCTAATTTTTATTATCATCTTTTTGATGTCTAATGGGGTTAAAATAGTGTCCAGTGCTCAAATCATGTTATGTGTACGTCCAATTTGATTGTTAAACATCCGTACATGCTACTTTGATGGACCTACAAATTTAATCTGACCCAATCTGACTTTTTCAAAAAATTATTAATTTTGCGTTTAGACGTTACATGTTTTCGACGTATCGGTCGAAAGTTAAGATTGAAATGGTTTCGGTAAGGTTATGTGTGAAATTAATTTTCTGAGATTGCAAGCTAGTGAATTAAATCATGGAATGTTAATAAATGGATTCCTTACGAAAAACTAATAAGTTTTCATCTAGATATTGCATGATTGTGATTTGTAAAACTTAAGTTATGATCAAAATGACCAATACAATAAAAATGCACCTATAGGACCTTTTTTTTTCTTACATTCAATTCAAATTCAAATAATTTATATTTATATTTATATTTATATTTCTATTGTACTAGCTGAAGACCCACGAATTCACAGAGCTTTATGAGGGTTTAATCAAGAGTAATGTTTATAATGAATGTATTAAATTAAAGTAGTAGTGTTAGTTGTCTTAAATTAAATCTAGAAAACCAAAATAAATAAATAAAAATAAATAAACAAAAACAAAAGATATATACAGACATAATAATACTATTAAAAGTTTAACATTGTATAAAAAATTAAACATTGGAATCACACATTTGGTATACTTTCCCACAAATTATTCCAAAATTGTAATCGTTTGACATGTTTATGAATTGCATACATAGCGAAAACAGTTTGTCTTAATTTTAAGCTCCTTATATGCAACAACGCGTAATTTATCTGCCTGCATGAATTTTTTTTTTTTTAATAAACTCCATTAGAGAAATTTAATGATAAAATTATATCATACAGAAAATGATAGATGAAGTAAATAATAAAGTCACCTTAGCTAAATAATTTTCCGTAGCTGTTATTCTGTCAAGTTGTTCAAACATATTGTTTTTATAATTCGACATAGCAGCATGATCGCCTTTATCAACGAAAGTTTTTCCGGATAATGTGTCTGGTATATCATTTTTCAAGCTATTGATTTCATGTGTAATTTTTTTCTCTTGTTGAATAGTTGTTACTTTCGAATTTTTTATTTTGTCAAACTGTTGTTTTGACAATTCAAAATGGTTGAGTATTAGTTGCAAGGTTTATTAAATAACAAAGTATTTATAAGCAAATATTAAGTAACAAATATAATAGGATTTGTATTATGTGCTGTAAGAAATTTTGTAAATTATTATTATAAAGAATAATGAATATAAATATTTAGTTATACCTTAATTATATCAGATGCGTGAATACCACCAATTCACATAACACATGATACGGTATGTGGCATTCATGTGACATTAAAAACCGGACAAAAAAACTGAAACCTAATTTTTAAAGAAACTTTAAACGTATCCCTTTACCCGAATTTTATTATATATCTGAAAAATCATTTACAACATTCAGGCATGCATACCATGCTTTGAAGTATAAGCTATAAACATAGCCTAAATTAACTATACAAAGGGCTCTAAAGGCCCACAAGTATATGAGAAAATTTGTATAATATACAGCAGCATGGAAATAACTACACCAAAAATTTGCACATGAATTTAACTGTGTCAAATATAAGAAGGAGCCAAGATCAATTGGAAATCCACTCAAAACTCTTTATTAGGATTTCATTTAGGATTTCTGAACCACACAACTAGTTGTTCATGAAGATTTCTTTATTGCGATTTTTCCAAAGTGTACCCGGTGATGCACTTTATTGCTTGCCAAAGTAATGATCCCCACCTCGATTTTATTGAACCATTCTTTTCAAAAAATAAGTCAACGATGCAAAGCTTAGAAACGGGTCCTAATTGCCACGATTTATAGACCCTTTCTTAAATATCCATCCCATGTTCTTCCAGTAGGAGCTCTATTCCAATCATAATGGTAGTTTCATTATGATCCATCTCAAGAAATTCTGCTTTGCACCTACATTTCTTTCGTAAATTCTAGCATATATAGGCTTCTATACATGTTTTTTAATTGAGTTTGTCCATTAAGAAGGTTCCATTAGGAAGGATCAAATCTTAATGGCAGTTCCACTAAGAAGGTTCCAAACTTTTCCTAAAAAAATTATTGAGGTACCATATAATTAATCAAAAACATACTTCCTTCTTCAACTTCAATATAGTAGGAACCATAAAATAATTCAAAACTTAGACACATATGGTCATAAGAACCAAAAATTTTTGCACTTAGATACCTGTAAGATTCTTAACAGCTTCTTTTCATTCCAGAGATGGCTTAATCCATGTGAGTGCCGCCCTTCCCATCACACGAAGAATATCATGAGGTGTTCATTATAATTTATATAACTCTTGAGAATATCATGAGGTGTCGATTTTCTATCCAGTTGAAATATTACACCCTTTGTAAAAAAATGGTAACGATTTGAAAAGTAGTTAACCCATGTTGCGGACACCCTCTTAATAATTGCCAAAATCGAACCCAAACAGCATATAGTGTGTCGTTATTCTTTTGTCTAAAATTAGAAAATTTAGTTTGAAGAGTAATGGTTTTATAAGCAGGAAAGAACCTAGTCAAGAATATTTCAACCATAGCATCCCAAGTAGTGATTTCTCCCTCGGGTAACGAATTCAACCAATCTTTTGCGTCGCCCGGAAGATTCCACGAAAATAACCACAGGTAAATAACTGTATCATTGACCCCTTGAAGCTTGAACAGACTACAAATATCTTTAAACTCGCGTATATGATCATTAGTATCTTCTTTCTCAGTACCCTTGAATTGGTTATCTTTGATTAAATGAATTATAGGGCCATTAATTTCGAAGTGTTCTTTGATTTCAGGTTGAGTGATTGAGTGACGAAGACCTTGACGACCCGCTTTCATAAGAGCTTCCATCGAATTATTAGCCATTTCAAATTTTGAGTCAAAAAGAGTTCCAATAAGCGTAGAATTTAGAACAATATTTAATTCTTAGTTTAATCTTGGGACTTTAAGAGCTTAATAAGCGTAGAATTTAGATGGAGGACGAGATTTAATGTTAATATTTTAATTAATTAATTTTATGAGTTTAGATGAGAGTATGGATGAAGATTCTAGAAATGGAAGAAGTATGGAATCATAAATTTGAGATTGGGAATTTTAAATGGATAAATTGTATTACTTAATTATTTGAATTTATAATAATATATACTAGTTAAAGACCCGTAAGTTTTGTGGGTTTTATAAATTATAAAAGAAAATGAACATCATCAATATTTTCCGCTCATTTATCATGATGAGAGAGAGTGATAGGAGAGAGAAAGAGAGGAAAAGTATTCCGGTTCATGGCGGCACGACAAGAATGCGAGATCGGTACAACGGTGGACTTCAAGATCGGTTAACAAGGCTATTCGGAATCCAACTGACTTCCTTCATGTTTTTGAACTTTCCGGACAATTGGTCGGTGACAGATTTGTGGCGTTCGTTTAAACCATACGGTGACATAAGAGATATCTACTTGGCTGAGAAAAGATTAAAAAATGGCAGAAGGTTTGCGTTTGCAAGATTTGGGAACGTTGGCAATGTGGATCATCTGCTATTATCACTTGAAAAGATCACGTTCAGTGGGCTTCCAATCAGAATATTCAAGGCTACAGAAAGAGATGAAAGACATAAAGTCAGAGACCAAGAAGTTAATAGACTGGGCACGGGTCAAGGCATTCATCACCAACAACTCAACTCATTCAGGGACGATCGTAAGTTTAGTGAAGTAACTAGAGGCCAGCATGAAGACTTAAGGAACAAACTCAATGAATTGAGAGGCCACCAAGAAGACCTAAGGGACAAACTTAATGAACTGAAAGAAGGAAAAAAGGATAACCCTAAGGTAACCCACAACCCCATGAAGTACAATGATGGAAGATGCATTGATATAAGAAACCAAAAGCATAACTGCAACCTAGTTGGACGGTCTATTTTGTGTAAATTAAATGGATTGGAGTATTTGTATCAGTTCGAGGACTTATGCAGAGCAGAAGGAATTTGTAACGCCTCATTCAAATACTTGGGAGGCATGACGGTGATGGTGGTTTGTGAATCTACAAACGCTGCTAATAATGTTATAAACAATGAAGGTCACGCTATACACAAGTGGTGTAGCAATGTTCGTGCTCTTGGCAACAATTTTCGGTCACCTGGAAAATTAGTCTGGATTAATATTTATGGAGTTCCGATAACTCAATGGCATGAGGAAACTTTCAGGAAAATGGTACAATGGTGGGGTAGAATCATAGAGATGGAAAATTGCAACGTCGAAGAAAAAAATCAAGATCTAAGCTGTGGGAAAGTTCTTGTTCTTGTTAGGAGTAACACTTTGAATATTGACGGATGGGTGCAATTAAAAGACAATAATGAAATCACTTATGTAAGTATCAAAGAAGATGTGAACAGGGTTCTTCAATTCTCCTTCGAAAGGTCTGAAGAAGAAAGCGTTTACAAGAGCGAAGACGACGATGAAGAAGAATACATAAAGATAATTCCTGATGAAGACGTAGATGACGATGACGAATTTGTAAATGACACTTTTGATTACTCTGAGGAAGAGAACAATGAAGTTAATGAATCCATCATAAACCAAGATGCTGTGAAAAATTGTGAAAAAGACGTTGAATCAAAAGATGACAATGATTATAACATTGAGGTTGAAGAAAACATTGTCGATCCTGGAATTGTTCATAGTTCCGGCAACGGTCACCTGAAATATTCTGGCAATAACAACCAAAAGGCGAAAAATGAAAGGTCTGGGTATTGGAATGGGGTCCACTGTATGCATGCCAACCATGATGATGTCGTGGGTGAAAAGGTAACTTGTGCAACTCCCAAGGCGAATAATACGGCTTTTACCCATAATTCGGTGGAAGGTAACAGTGCAAATTCCCAAGAGAACGTTTCAAAGAAATTTGTGACTGGTTACAAGGGTAGAGATCAAGACTTTGGTGTTGGGCCTACACCCAGGAGCCCGATACCATATGCTAGCCCTATAGTCAAGACAGGCCCAATTAATTTTCCTAGCAGCCCAATTGTTAGTAGCCCAACTAAAAGCAATAGTTCAGTAAAGGCAGATGGCTCACAAAGTGAGAGTTCTATTTGGCCAAATAACAACACTAGGCCTAGCAAGGTGGATCCCAATAGCAACCTGGGAAAGAATGGAGCTCATCTAAACAATACTAAAAATCAACGCAGCTTGGGGAAAGAAGAGGGCAAAACATCAAAACGTGTAGACTCGCACAGGAGGGACTGTTGTTGGGCAAACCTTTGCAGATGGAAAACCTCATCACGTATGATGAATGTTAAAAGCACAGCTAGAAAAGTCGGATCTAGGGGTCAACCTATTCGATCCAGATGTACGAGATGTGCTATTAAAAATCAAAAATTGAAAGCAATTGCAACAGGAGAACGAAGTAGAGTATCAAGCTCTAGTCTGAGAAGTGATGGTGCCTTTAAAGAGACATCGTGTTCGTTCAATTCTATCAACACTGAAGGAGTTTACGAATATGGACGTCGTTTGGGGTTAAAATGGAAAAAGAAAGCCTCTGTTGTGTAAGTTTTTGCTGCTCTGTTGTCGTTGTTTCAGTTTTTTAATGAAGTTTGTTTCGTATAATTTAAGAGGTTTTGGGTCGGGTAAATTTAGCAAATTCAGGTCTGTGAAATCATTAATTGCACGTGAGAAACCGTCCTTTGTTGCTTTTCAAGAAACAAAATTAAACATTGTTAATCTTCAATGGATTCAAGCGTTATGGGGTTCAAGGGATTGTGACTTTATACAACGTGAAAAGTTAGGCAAATCAGGAGGACAATTGCTAATCTGGGACACCAATGTTTTCGAAGCTGTTGATGTTGTTTCAATCGATCGGGTTATTGGAATTCGAGGTGTTTGGAAAAGTAATGGGTCAAATCTCAATATTCTAAATATCTACGGGCCACATGACGACGCTAGGAAGCAGAAATTGTGGGACGATCTCACAAAACTAATAGGGAATGGGGATGATGCTTGGGTGATTTGCGGGGATTTCAACGAAGTCAGAGACCAAGTGGAACGATTTAATTGTGAATTCGTGGAGAGCAGGGCAAAAAAGTTTAATCAATTTATCCAATCGTGTAATCTGATGGATATACCATTAGGTGGAAGACTGTTCACGCACGTAAGCGACGACGGGATTAAATTTAGTAAATTAGATCGTTTTCTCGTTTCAGAATCTATATTTAATATTTGGAAGGACTTGGCAGCTATAGCTTTGGAAAGAAAGGATTCGGATCACTGTTCAATTGTTCTTAAAGACGATGATAAAGACTTTGGCCCAAAACCTATCAAAATTTTTGATGCGTGGTTGGACGATGATGAAAGTGTGCATATTATTAAAGACGCGTGGGAAGCTGCTGTACCTGCAGGGTCTCGAAAGGATAAGAGGTTTTTATTCAAAATGAAGAATGTCAAAATAGCTCTTAAGGACTGGAGTAAATCGAAGTACAGTAAACTAGATGGGGAAATAGAAGCCCACAAAAATATTGCACAAAATCTCGAGCTTAAAGCTGAATTGGGTACACTTAGCAATGATGAACAGGAGAGGTGGACGAATGCAAGGAAGTGCTGGCTTGAAAAGGAAAAAATCAAAACTAGCATGCTGAAACAAAAGGCTCGAGTCAAGTGGGTACTAGAGGGGGAAGAAAACACAAAGTATTTCCACTCGGTCATAAGGAATAATTATAATAGAAGCAACATCAGAGGCCTTATCATCAATGGGGGGTGGAACGAAAACCCGAACGACATAAAAAATGAAGCTGTTATTCATTTTAAAAAAGTTTTTGAGGAACCTGACTTCGTAAGACCCTCATTGGAAGATTTGTGTTACCCTTCAATCTCAAGTGAAGAAGCTGATGCGTTAGAGGGTAAGTTTCTGGATTCTGAAATTTTAGAGGCTATTAATGATTGTGGTAGCACGAAAGCCCCCGGTCCTGACGGTTTTAATCTACGATTCTACAAGAAATATTGGGATGTGTTAAAGGATGACCTTGTAGATGCTATTTCGTGGTTTTGGGAAAAAGGGGAGATTTCTAGAGGTTGTAATGCCTCGTTTGTTACCCTAATTCCAAAAAAGAAAGACCCACTAGGATTGGGAGATTATCGTCCCATTAGCCTCATCGGTAGCTACTACAAGATTGTGGCGAAACTTCTCTCAAATAGGCTACGAAGAGTCCTCCCGACTTTAATTGGCATGGAACAAAGTGCCTTCTTGAAAGGTCGTTACATACTAGACGGGGCACTAATAGCAAATGAAACGGTGGACTTTTTGAAGTCTAGTAGGAAAAAAGGGTTTCTTTTTAAGGCGGATTTTGAAAAGGCTTTCGATAGCCTTAATTGGAAGTTTCTTCTTGATGTTATGAAAAGTATGGGGTTCGGATGTAAATGGCGCAAGTGGGTTTTGACTTGTCTTAATTCGTCTTCCATCTCGGTCCTCGTCAATGGTGCACCTACTAACGAATTTGCACTCGAGAGAGGTGTTAGACAAGGCGACCCGTTGTCTCCTTTTCTTTTTATCATTGCGGCGGAAGGGTTAAACATCCTTACGAAGGCAGCCCTAGATAGAAGACTTTTCAAAGGGATTGAGGTTGGAAAAGATAGAGTTCTAATCTCCCATTTGCAATACGCGGACGATACATTATTTTTCGGGGATTGGAGTCGTTTAAATGCCATTAACTTGATGAACTTATTAAAGTGCTTCGAACTTGCATCGGGGTTGAAAGTCAATGCTCACAAGAGTAGCATTTTTGGCATCGGGGTTGATGAAGCGGAACTTAATGTATTAGCTAATCATATGGGTTTTCAAGTTGGAAAGTTCCCGTTCATCTATCTTGGTTTACCCATTGGTTCGAGGATGAGGAAGCTAAATGATTGGATTGCGGTAGTAGAGAAATTTAATAATAGGCTTTCGAGTTGGAAAGCGAGATCGACGTCATTTGGAGGGCGGGTAGTCCTTATTAAATCGGTTCTAACAAGTCTACCATTGTACTACTTCTCGCTCTTTCGTGCTCCGCCTACCGTGATTAAATACCTTGAGAGCGTAAGACGTAATTTCTTTTGGGGCGGGTTGGGGTCGGGTTCAAAATTTTCATGGGTTAAATGGGAAAATGTCATAAATTCTTTCGGGAATGGGGGGTTAAACATCTGGTCTTTAAAAAGTAAAAATCTTGCGCTTTTGGGAAAGTGGTGGTGGAGGTTTAAAACCGAAGCCGATTCACTTTGGGTCAAAGTCATTCGTAGTATTTATGGTTCCTTTGGTGGCTTGTTGTCGGGTAATGTTAATTCACATTCCCCGACAATAGGCGTGTGGCATAGCATTATTCAAGCAGGTACACTAATGGAAGACTTACAAGTTCGCTTCAAAGATTCGTTCTCAAAAAAAATAGGTGATGGTGGGTCCACATCCTTTTGGCACGAGCATTGGATTGGCGAAGATAAGTTGAGCAAGTCGTTTCCAAGACTTTTCAAACTAGATCAAGCTACTAATGTAATGGTAAAAGACAAACTGGTGTTCGATGAAGGCGGGTCAAATTTCAGATGGGGTTGGAATTGGAGACATCCTCCAAATGGGCGAGCTGCTGGTGAATTTGAAAATCTACAAAACCTGCTGACCGCATTCTATCCATTACGCGATTCGGTTGACAGGTGGGTATGGTCCATGGCACCAGATGGACTATTTAAAGTCAAGATTCTAACATCCAAAATCGATGAGAAAATATTGGCGGCAAATACTTCTCAGCATAAAACTCTTCGAAACAATTTAGTACCAAAGAAAATTGAGATTTTCGTGTGGCGAGCTTTGCGGAAAAGATTGCCAGTACGAATTGAACTATTTAAGAGAGGAATTGACCTACATAGTGTAAGATGTCCTTTGTGTGATGAAGATGTGGAGTCCGTTGACCATTCGCTCATCTCTTGTAAGCTCGCAATTGAAGTGTGGGATCGTGTCTTTAGATGGTGGAATATGGGTAACTTTGGTAGCTATACTCTAGTCGATGTACTCAATGATAAAGGTTCTCAATCAATGACTAGTTTGGGAAAAAAAATATGGCAAGCGATAGAGTGGGTGTGTGCGTACCTCATTTGGAGTAACCGAAACAACAAGGTGTTTAAAGACAAATGTTGGAACGCACCGGTGGCTTTAAACGAGATACAAGCTAAATCTTTTGAGTGGATCTCTAATAGGGTGAAAGGGAAGAAAGTCGAATGGCATGTGTGGCTAAGTAATCCAAGCGTGTATCTTAATATGTAGGTGTTCATCTTCGTCATTGCTGAGCTGCTGTCTCTGCATCTCTGCTGTTCCATATCTTCGTAACTGTATTTCTTTTGTAATTTTAGTCTAGTATAGTCTGCTTGTTTCGTGTTTCTTAGGTGACCAAGTTTGTTGTAAGGTCCCTATGCTCCTGTATGTTTTGTGTGTTTCTGGTAATATATTCATGGCTTTTCAAAAAAAAAAAAAAAAAATATTAACGTTTATATGAACAAAAAAACTGAAAAAGATCAACTCGGATCTAACAATTTGATTTTGACAATGAATAAAGTAGAATTAAAGTACTAAATTGTTTGTCACACTTTTTATAGATAAGTAAAAGACATTAATCTCTTGAGGTAGTTGCGAATTGGCACTGTAGCCATTGACTAAACGAAATTAAATAAGTTGTATTACTTATCTGCAGTTCTTCAGATAGTCCATAAAGTAGATAACTTGTATCAAATAACATGTACTCAATATTTGTACTCAACAAGTATGGATGGTTACTGATTTACTTCTTTCTCTAAGATCTACCCCTGCAAAACATGAAAGTATAATGATCATCAAATGCAAACAATGTTCAACTTGAAAATAACTCCACTAAGGACACACTTGATGCAGTACGACAAAAAACATTTCAAGTCATTACTTTTCCAACGATCCTCGTGCTAATTATCATTAACCAAACCTCAAAAAAATATGAATTTAGTACCTAGACATTAATTCTAAAAGACCAATTCACACATTTTTATTAAGCCCGACAAAAATACTTGCAAACTGCAACTGGTTTGTAAAACATGTTTAGGTTTTTTTATTAAACAACATAAATATTTTACCAACTCCGACAATAATTTCAAAACATCTTTGTATGTTCTTTGACTAAACATCCTAAACTAAGACCCTGGATTCACTTTGAAAAGAAACTCACACCTGTACTTCAATGTTACCTAAACTTAGTCACCTATACTTGTTAAACTGTTGGCATATGGATAATCATACCAAAATATGCATGGCCTGTTAATAGAAGACATCGGACAAAAGAATTGTTCCATAATAGCTATTATAAATAGGTTTCCTTAAGGCAAGTATAAATACGTCACTAACTTCAATAAAAAAAAAAACAATATCAAGTACATAATATAATCGTTTTTAAAATGAAATATAGAAGTACAAACCTGTAAAGGTTATCAATGTTAAGTGAATGTGCATTGGTCATAACACGCACGACGTGGATCCTGCAAATGCACCTACAGAGATAGAAATCCATAAATACAATAGGTAATTACATTTATTAATCTCATTAATGAATATTTTCTCATCTTAAAACACATAGAAGGGCAAGTAACAAATCTTTGTTGTAACACCATAATTTTTTTTACAAAATCAATAGGCATAGAAGATATTTCACTCACTTTCTTGTTCAAAATAGTGACAAAAGCTATACTTTTAGGAACCAACTTCACATTTTTTTTTTCATTGTTAACCCATTAAAGTTGATGTTAAAAATATAATCATAAAACAATCTTAACTTGTAGTTTGTGTAATGTGGCTAACTTGAAGTATTTAGTGCAGGACTTGTGATTTAGATTCAAGTGATGGTTGATATGTTGTTATCCAGTATGGTTTGAATGTGAAGATTACAAAGAGTGATTGCTTGATGCTGTATAAGAGAAAAGCTTATGGGCTAAAGTCTTCATGGATTAATTTATTATGTTTGGGCTATTATTTATTCTTGGGCTTAAAGTTTCGTCCATTTAGCCATCTGTTAGAAGTGTGTATAAGTACACCTCTATGTGCTAGGGTTAGGTTCATCATCATTCAGTTATCATTCTCTGTATTTTTCAATCGATCTAAACACTCTCTGTAACACCGGCCATTTTTTTTTAACACAGCGGAAGACTTATTAACAAACACACTATAAGTCACGACATTACATTAATCTGAGTAATTAAGTTTAAGTTTACACAACGGTGTTACGTTATTACAAAACATGATTTAAACAAAAGTCCACATCAGAGTAGGGTTGTCAAACATGTCTTCTGTCACAGCACCCATCCCGACTAGCAGTACCTAAGCCTGCAAGGGGAGAATATGTGGGGGATTAGCGCACCGCTAAGTGAATGAAATCTATCTAACAGATATAGCTTAAGCCACACACAAGCTATATACTAACAACAACACTTGCTAACTACCAACTAGCATACAATAAGACAATACGAGGATCGGCGGCTTGTACGAGCACACGAATCTCAGCTGATCGGGCGTGAGTCTACCGATAGTCCCTGCTACTCAATTCACAGTATACTTATCCAGATGCAGGGGGTGCATCGTTCACACTATACTCAACAATCAGTAGCCTATGGACCCAACCTCCCCTAGGCACGGTTGACCTCATACGGACTCTAACCTCTCCTAGGCACGGTCTCGAGTCCCCAGTCTCCCTAGGCCCGACTGGTGCCAATCACACAGTGTACACATAATTCACATACAACATCAGGCATACTATATTAATCTAACATGGCAATTTCTACACTATGCATGGTAAAAGAGTCAACCACAGTAGCATGATATGCTACTTAAACTCTATTCGGAGATAGACCCACTCACCAATTACCAGCAACTGCTCAGTTATTATTTCTGAGCTTCCTCCTTGTCCTTATCTCCTGAGAACAGCAAAAACCAAGTTAGAATAGTGTTCCCATCAAGATTAGACACACTGACAGCGAATTATAGCAAATTAGTAAAAAAAAATGCGTCCACTAAAAATTTCAAGCTTAACGCTTATGCATTTTCAAAATTTACATCCTGAAAATCTTAAAAATACACGGACAGCATAACGGCTATAAATCAACACTTAGTAAAATTTTCACTGTCTAAGACCATCGGTCGATGGTCCCATCCATCGGCCGATCGTCAACACACCATCAGTCGATGGTCCCCCCCAATCGGCCGATCGTCAAAATTACATCAGATGGTTAGAAATCATACACCATCGGTCGATGGTCTTGTCCACTGGCCGATCGTCCCTCACCATCGGTCAATGGTCAAAGACCATCGGCCGAAGGTAGTTCATCAGCTGCAACAGCAGCAAAGTGACGGGTTTCAACCCAAAATCACCAAATCTCGACCTATGACTCGTTTAAGACCCCAAAACCGAACACATCTTTTACACTAAACATTTAGAAACATAAACCCACAACTTTTATGCTCAAACAACATCAATTTAAGTACTTTTGACCCAAAAATCACTTTTAACAAAACTCACCTTCAAACTCAATTTACACACTGATTTGGACATGAAATTTGACAAATCTTACCTTGATAGACTCACAACAACACAAGGAATCAGTTTCTTGACTCAATTTAAGAACCAAATCGAGATTGAGTGATTAGGGTTTTTGAAGAGGTGAAAGTTAGGTACAGGAGTGATGAAGTGAATTTTCTGGAAACATCAAAAATGAGCTGGTCAAGGCTTTTATATTTGTGTTAAAACACAATACCCCATCACACATGGGTATTTACCAGTTATCTGAAATCTTTCGCACATGATTAGGTAACCCCAACGAGGTCCAATTAAAATAAACAAACCTGTTCTGGGACCCTTGTCACAAACTGGTCACAATAAAATTATAATAAAACACTAATAAAATAATTAAAATAAAAGCACTTAAGACTAAGCACAAACCCTAAGGGCAAAATAGGCCACTTACAACTAGCCCAGGTTTCAGTCTGTTACAAATTCACCCCCCTTAAGAAGATTTCGTCCTCGGAATCTGGTCTTGATCAAATAAATGAGGATAACGAGTCCTCATCAACTCTTCTGTCTCCCACGTAAGATTAGAACCCAAACTGTGTTTCCACTCAATCAACACCATTGGAATTTCTTTCCTTCTCAGCTTAGTCACCTTTCGATCAACTACACGGACCGGCTCTTCCACCAATTTCTTATTCAAGTCGACCCTTAAATCTTCTAAAGGAAGAAGTTGCGTTTCATCATCGACTTTACACTTACGAAGATAACATACGTTGAATGTATTATGAATACCGGCTAACTCTGGCAGAAGATCTAACACCACAGTCTGATCATTCAATACTTCACTGATCGGAAACGGACCAATAAATCTCGGTGCTAACTTTCCACGTTTACCGAATCTGATAACCCCTTTCCACGGCGAAACTTTCAGATACACTCGTTCACCCACATTAAAGGTTACCGGACGTCTACGCAGATCAGCATACATTTTCTGCCTGTCTCTAGCGGCTTTCAACTTTTCTCGAGCAATTGCAACTTTTTCGGCTGTCATTTGAACAATTTCGGGACCTGCAAACTGTTTCTCCCCAGCTTCTAATCAACAAGTCGGAGTTCTACAATGATGACCATATAACATTTCATAGGGCAGCATCCATATACTCGAATGATATGAATTATTATACGCGAATTCGATCAACGGTAAATGTGTATCCCACGAACCACCGTATTCTAACACACAAGCCCTTAACATATCCTCCAAAGTCTGTATCATTCTTTCACTCTGACCGTCTGTCTGAGGATGATAAGCTGTACTTAAATTCACACGTGTACCCAGATTCTGTTGAAGACTATTCCAAAAATTTGACACAAATCTGGAATCTCTGTCTGAAACGATCGATAACGGTACACCATGTCGACTAACTATTTCTTTCACGTACAAATTGACTAACTCACTTAACGAAGCTGTCTCACGAGTAGCAAGAAAATGAGCACTTTTAGTTAGACGATCTACTATTACCCAAATCATATCATGTCTTTTCTGAGTTCGAGGTAATTTGGTCACAAAATTCATCGTTATATGTTCCCATTTCCACTCTGGAATCTGTAACTGACGTAACGAACCATAAGGTTTTTGATGTTCTGCCTTCACTTGAGCACAAATATGACACCTTTCGACATAACGGGCAATATCTGTTTTCATTGTTGGCCACCAATACACTATTTTCAAATCATGATACATCTTATTACTACCTGGATGTACTGTCAATCTGGATTTGTGAGCTTCTGTCATGATTAAATCCCTCAAATCTCCAAGCTTAGTCACCCAAACACGATTGTTTAAGGTCTTTAGTCCACGTGAGTCATCAATTAAGTCCACTTTTCGTTTGATCATTTGTTCAGATTTAATATGTTCGTCCTCCAAAGCACAGGCCTGAACGGTTCTTAAACTGTTAATCAAATCCGAAGTTATATTTAAACGAAGGAATTTTACATTTTCACTTGACTTTTTACGACTTAGCGCATCTGCAACCATATTTGCCTTACCCGGATGGTATTTAATTTCACAATCATAATCTTTGATCAACTCTTGCCACCGTCTCTGTCTCATATTCATTTCTTTCTGTGAGAAGATATACTGCAAACTCTTGTGATCTATACAAATAACACAATGGGTTCCATACAAATAGTGTCTCCACAGTTTCAAAGCAAACACTACTGCAGCCATTTCAAGATCATGCACTGCATAATTCTTCTCATGAACTTTCAACTGTCGAGAGATTACTTTATCTCTTTGAATTAATACACAACCCAACCCAGCATATGACGCATCACAGTATACCACGAAGTCGTCTGAACCTTCTGGTAAAGCTAACACTGGTGCCTGACACAGTAGCTGTTTCAAAATCTGAAAAGCCTTTTCCTGTTCATCAGTCCATCGAAAGACTACATCTTTACGAGTCAACTTAGTCAACGGACCTGCTATTTTAGAAAAATCTTTGATAAACCTGCGATAATAACCAGCCAAACCCAGAAAACTCTTAATCTCAGTTGGAGTCTTCAGAGAATTCCAATTCATTACCGCTTCTATCTTTATCGGATCAACCTTTATACCTTCAGCACAAATCACATGACCCAAAAACTGCACTTCACGTAACCAAAATTCACACTTTGAAAATTTTGCAAATAGTTGTTCACGTTTCAACAAGTTCAAAATCTGTCTCAGATGTTCAGCATGTTCACTCTCTGTCTTTGAATACACTAGTATATCGTCAATGAACACAATCACACACTTATCTAAGAACGGACAACACACTCTATTCATTAAATTCATGAAGACTGCTGGCGCATTCGTTAACCCAAATGGCATGACAAGAAATTCATAATGACCATACCTTGTTCTGAACGCTGTTTTCGGTATATCTGATTCAGCAACACGAACTTGATGATACCCGGATCGTAAGTCTATCTTAGAAAAGAATGAAGCACCCTGTAACTGATCGAACAAATAGTCTATTCGAGGTAACGGATACTTATTCTTCACTGTTCTTTTGTTCAATTTACGATAATCAATACACATACGCATTGACCCATCTTTCTTTTTAACAAACAATACCGGAGCACCCCACGGTGAAGAACTTGGTCGGATAAACCCACGATCTAATAACTCTTGAATATGTGACATCATTTCACGGATTTCAGACGGCGCTAATCGGTATGGAGCTTTTGCAACTGGAGTTGTTCCAGGAACCAACTCAATCTTATATTCGACTTCCCTTACCGGCGGCAGACCTGGTAACTCATCTGGGAACACTTCGGGAAATTCTGATACTATAGGAATATCAGCCACTGTTCTCTTTTCTTTCTTCGCATCAATCACATACGCAAGAAATGAATCACAACCCTTTGCCATCGAATTTTTCGCTTTCATCATGGTTATCAACGGAAAATTATACCCGCCCCGCTCCCCTCGGGCCACAACACGGGTTCCATCGGTCGAACGAAAGGTAATCATTTTCCTATCACACTTAATATTAGCCCTAAGCGAGCTCAGCTAATCCATTCCTAATACTACATCAAAGCTAGGAATAGGTAACACTAAACAAGTCACCGGGAAAGACTTCCCTTCAATCTCTATACAAACCCCAGACACATATGTTGTGATGGGTGTGATCTTACCATTGGCTACTTCTACACTAATCGGCTTGGGTAACACAGTAACTGGTAATTTCAAATTAGCACAGAAATCTAGGGACATAAAACACCTATTGGCACCATAATCAAACAATACGCGAGCAGGTATTGAGTTGATTAGAAACATACCGGTGATCACTTCGTCGGTTGCCACATCATTCTCAACCGACATCTGAAAAGCTCTAGCCTCTAATGTTGGAGGGTTCTTCCTCTTCTGACCACTTGAGGCAGTTGACCCTACGACAGATGCCGAACACGCCCCTGACCCTGCCCCGGAACTACCACTCTTCGACGGACAACTAACCGCACGATGCCCTGGTTTGTGACAACTCCAACACATACTATTCGGATATGGACATGCTGAAGACTCATGCCCAACAACACCACACTTTAAACATCTTCTTGTAGCCTCAGAACATTGCCCACTGTGAGAAGATAGACACGTGTGACACCAATTCCCTTTACCTGATCTAGACCCAGAACTACTCTGGCCACTTTTACCCTTTTATTTAAACCCACTAGACTTCTTGGATTTAGATCCTGATTGACCAGATACTTGCCCACCTTGTTGTAGCACATTGCCAAACATTCTGTTCCTGGCGGCCTGAACATCACTTTCTACCATCTTAGCCATCACAACAGCTTGAGACAATGATGTAGCTGTTCTAACAAAAGTGCGGTACTCTGGCAAAATGATATTAACAAAATGTTGGATACGAGACGCTTCGTCCGGAACCCATTGTTGTACAAACCTCAGTTTATCCATATACTTCTCTACAACCTCATCGATCGTCATTTGAGGGGTCATCTTCATTTCAAGAAACTCAGTCTTGATTTGGTTCATATAAAATGGATTACAATACTGTTCACACACCTTCCCATAAAACTGCTCCCACGTGATCACACTCACTTGCTCTTTTGGTATACTGGAAATCAAAGAATCCCGCCAAATCATAGCCCTTCCTTTCAACATTCGACTAGCATACGTTACTTTCAGCTCAGGTTCACACTGACACGCTTCAAATACCCTTTCAATTTCTCGCAACCAATTGAGAGTTACAGTCAGATCAGTACTTTCAGAAAACTCGGAGGGTTTGCAATCACGGAAGTTCTTATAAGTACATCTTTTGGGTGGTTGCATGTAAGGTTGATGAAACATTTGCATTTGGTATGGGTTCATCATCATGGGATTTTGGTAAGTAAAAGTGTTTTGCGGTGGCATATAGTATTGGTTAGGTATTTGATTCTGAAACTGGTTCTGGTGCACATTAGGTATCGTTTGGGATTGCGCGGTTGGGAAACCAGGTGGTGTATCATCATTCCCAGAATGCCTCGCTAATTCAAGCTCATTAATTTTGTCTTCAACCTCTTTTAGCTTGCTTTCTAACTGAAGGATGTAACTATTCTGATCCTCATCTGACTCAACACCCTCTTCTGGTGCTCTGAATGTTCCGGGGTTGGATGGGCCAGTTGCGTTTCTATCAGCCATACCTGTGCTACAAAACAGCTCACACAAAAGCTTAGTGGATAACAGTTAGTTCAATCACAACTAACACACGTATATCCTATTTTCACTTAGCCCCCACTCCCACAGACATGTTTGACTTGCCTCAGGGTTCGGGAACAAAATACGCGCACGTACTTGCTGCCAAACCATGCTCTGATACCAACTTGTAACACCGGCCATTTTTTTTTAAAACACAGCGGAAGACTTATTAACAAACACACTATAAGTCACGACATTACATTAATCTGAGTAATTAAGTTTAAGTTTACACAACGGTGTTACGTTATTACAAAACATGATTTAAACAAAAGTCCATATCAGAGTAGGGTTGTCAAACATGTCTTCTGTCACAGCACCCATCCCGACTAGCAGTACCTAAACCTGCAAGGGGAGAATATGTGGGGGATTAGCGCACCGCTAAGTGAATGGAATCTATCTAACAGATATAGCTTAAGCCACACACAAGCTATATACTAATAAAAACACTTGCTAACTACCAACTAGCATACAATAAGACAATACGAGGATCGGCGGCTTGTACGAGCACACGACTCTCAGCTGATCGGGCATGAGTCTACCGATAGTCCCTGCTACTTAATTCACAGTATAGTTATCCAGATGCAGGGGGTGCATCGTTCACACTATACTCAACAATCAGTAGCCTATGGACCCAACCTCCCCTAGGCACGGTTGACCTCATACCAACTCTAACCTCTCCTAGGCACGGTCTCGAGTCCCCAGTTTCCCTAGGCCTGACTGGTGCCAATCACACAGTGTACACATAATTCACATACAACATCAGGCATACTATATTAATCTAACATGGCAATTTCTACACTATGTATGGTAAAAGAGTCAACCACAGTAGCATGATATGCTACTTAAACTCTATCCGGAGATAGACCCACTCACCAATTACCAGCAACTGCTCAGTTATTATTTCTGAGCTTCCTCCTTGTCCTTATCTCCTGAGAACAGCAAAAACCAAGTTAGAATAGTGTTCCCATCAAGATTAGACACACTGACAGCGAATTATAGCAAATTAGTAAATAAAATGCGTCCGCTAAAAATTTCATGCTTAACGCTTATGCATTTTCAAAATTTGCATCCTGAAAATCTTAAAAATACACGAACAGCATAACGGCTATAAATCAACACTTAGTAAAATTTTCACTGTCTAAGACCATCGTTCGATGGTCCCATCCATCGGCCGATCGTCAACACACCATCGGTCGATGGTCCCCCCCAATCGGCTGATCGTCCCTCACCATCGGTCGATGGTCAAAGACCATCGGCCGAAGGTAGTTCATCAGCTGCAACAGCAGCAAAGTGACGGGTTTCAACCCAAAATCACCAAATCTCGACCTATGACTCGTTTAAGACCCCAAAACCGAACACATCTTTTACACTAAACATTTAGAAACATAAACCCACAACTTTTATGCTCAAACAACATCAATTTAAGTACTTTTGACCCAAAAATCACTTTTAACAAAACTCACCTTCAAACTCAATTTACACACTGATTTGGACATGAAATTTGACAAATCTTACCTTGATAGACTCACAACAACACAAGGAATCAGTTTCTTGACTCAATTTAAGAACCAAATCGAGATTGAGTGATTAGAGTTTTTGAAGAGGTGAAAGTTAGGTACGGGAGTGATGAAGTGAATTTTCTGGAAACATCAAAAATGAGCTGGTCAAGGCTTTTATATTTGTGTTAAAACACAATACCCCATCACACACGGGTATTTACCAGTTATTTGAAATCTTTCGCACACGATTAGGTAACCCCAATGAGGTCCAATTAAAATAAACAAACCTGTTCTGGGACCCTTGTTACAAACTGGTCACAACAAAATTATAATAAAACACTAATAAAATAATTAAAATAAAAGCACTTAAGACTAAGCACAAACCCTAAGGGCAAAATAGGCCACTTACAACTAGCTCAGGTTTCAGTCTGTTACACTCTCAATCTTGTTAGGTTTTGATTCTTCCCAAGATTAATTCTCTTAATTCTTGGTTGATTATTCTTTATGTATTTTGAAGATTGTATACATCCTGATATCTTGAGTTGTATATTGTGTTTGATTCAAAGTTGTTTCACTTTATTCGATCAATAAAGTTTCTGTGATTTCTTATTCTGATAATCGATTCATAAGTTTTTACATGGTATCAGAGCGGGTACGCTCTTAATTGTTGATCGATCGAAGTTATTTAAAGGCTTATGTGAATCTGGTGTTCATAGCAGTTGGTTTTTTGGGGCTTCTTCAAGATTAAAAGCGTTTGTATAAGTTCGGTTTACGATCTGTGGGTTGTGTTTGGTGATAGTTCTTGAAACCCTAATTTCTTCAAAATTAGGGTTAGGGTTTCTACCTAACAATTGAAGTCTTCCGCTGAATATTCTTCAAATTCTTTTGATCTTTGAAGGGGAGTCTCGCATTTATTCATACTATCTGGCTTTCTTATCAGTTTAATTGATTATTTTTTATGTGTTTAATTGATTATCTGACATACAATTATCTGATTGATTAATCACTGTGCCCAACTCTTGATCCAAGTCCCTTGAGACTTGTGAAAACTTGATCAAGCACAGGTTGGATTAATTAGTTATTTGATTGTATTTGTTGATTTCGTTTGATCTGTTTATCTTTGTTTGATTAACTGCTATTTGTGAATTTTTTGTTTCTTGATTGTTTCTTGTGTGTTTTATTTTCTGTTTCCATATCTGTTTATGTATATATGTTTTAAATATGTCTGGGGGTGATGATGATAGTGGTAGTTCAAATCTTGATACTTTGATTAGTAAATTAGACTTTGGAAACCCTTTGTATCTGCACCCTAGTGATATAAGTAGTACTCCTCTGGTGAGTATTAAACTTGTGGAAACTAAAAATTATAAGGTTTGGTCTTATGCTATGACCCTTGCCCTTGAGACCAAAAATAAACTTGGATTTATTGATAAAACTTGTGTGAAATCTACTAATGATGATGTATTGTCTAATCAATGGGATAGGTGTAATGCTGTTGTGTTATCTTGGATCTTAGGATCATTATCTGAAGAAGTCTATTTGGGTCAAGTGTTTTCAAAAATTGCTTCTGAAGTTTGGGCTGAATTGAAAGAAATTTTTGATAAAGTAGATGGTTCTGATGTGTTTAATTTGCATAAAAAAATTAATTCTCTTACTCAAAGTGGTATGCCTTTATTTGAATACTATCACAAGATGAATTCTTATTGGAAACAGTATGAGGCTATGGTACAATTACCTATTTGCACTTGCATATCTGCTACTGAACACTATGATCACAAAGAAATGACCAAATTATGGCAATTTTTAATGGGATTAGATGAGTCATATCAACAAATCAGAAGTAATTTGTTAACAATGGATCCTATACCTACTGTGAAAAGTGCTTATGCTACTCTGTCTAGAGAAGAATCACATAGGAATTCTACTGTCTCTGTTGCTAAAGTTCAAACATCTGCTTTTATGTCTAAAAACAATTCACCTGCAAATTCTAATAATTCTTCTAATTTCACAAGAAACAATAGAGGACCTAATCAGAATTTAAAATGCACTAAGTGTAACAAATTAGGTCATACTATTGATAGGTGTTTTGAAGTTATAGGATATCCACCTAGTTTTAACAGGAGAATACCTAAAAATTCTACAAACTCATCTCAAAATTGGTCTACTGCTAATTCTGGAAATAAATCTTTTGCTAGTAATGTTTCTGCTACTGATGCTTCTTCTCAGAATCCTTTTCCTTTTAGTGAGGAACATGTTTCAAAGCTTTTGTCTATGTTGAACAGTGATAATGGTATTGGAAACATAAAGTCTAATATGCAGGTATGAATAATGGGTTTGTTAAAACTTCTTGGATTGTTGACTCAGGGGCTAATCAGCATTACATAACCAGTAATAAACATCTTATTAATACTATAGATATTTCTGATTTAAATTTGGTTGTTGATCATCCCAATGGTACTAAAGCTAGTATAAAACAAATTGGTGATTTTGTTGTCAGTCCACACATAACTTTGTTTGATGTGCTTGTTGTCCCTGAGTATGTTGTGAATCTTATGTCTGTCTGAGCAATATTTTTATATTCAGGACCTACCCAAGCAAGGTTACATGGGAAAGACCTTGGGGATTGGTAATATGGAAAGTGGTCTATATGTACTTAATGAGTTATCTGATATAGGTAATATGTCTTCTTGTGCTACTGCTCATACTTGTTGTTTATCTAAACATACTTGGCATAATAGGCTTGGACACCCTGCAGATCCTGTTTTACAAGTGTTAAAGGGTACATTGGGTTTTAATAATGAGTTCATTGTACCTTGTGACATTTGTCACAAAGCAAAACAAACCAGAGAACCCTTTCCTCTTAGTGACCATAAAACTTTGAATATTGGTGAACTTATTCACTTAGATTTGTGGGGTCCTTATAAAGTGGTCAGTAGGGAAGGTTTCAAGTATTTTCACACTATTGTGGATGACTACTCTAGGGCTGTTTGGGTTTATCTTTTAAAAAACAAATATGAAGTGTGTGAAAATATAATTGATTTTATTACAATGTTTAAAAATCAGTTCAATAAAAGTGTGAAAGTTTTAAGAAGTGACAATGGGACTGAGTTTGTAAACAATACTTTATCTATGTTTTTAAAATAGAATGGGATACTTCATCAAACATCCATTGCATATACCCCTCAACAAAATGGGGTTGTTGAGAGAAAGCATAGACATTTGTTGAATGTAGCAAGGGCACTTTTGTTTCAAGGGGGTACCTCTAAATATGCGGTCTTACTGTATATTAACTGTTGTGAAATTTAATAAATAGAACACCTTCTTCTGTGTTGTTGGGTAAGTGTCCTTATGAGAAACTGTATGTTGTCAGTCTTAAACTTGATCATTTAAGAGTTTTTGGGTGTTTATATTTTGCCACCAAATTAAATAATCATGATAAGTTTAGTTCAAGATATGAGAAGTGTGTGTTTATTGGTTATTCAAATAGTCAAAAGGGTTACAGACTTTATAGTCTTGATAATAAACTAATTTTTTATTCAAGAGATGTCAAGTTTTATGAAAACATCTTTCCTTTTCAGATGTCTTCTCAAAGGAATAGTGATGATAATGATGTTACTCACTTAAACTTTTTTGATACAGATTTCATCAATGGAGAAGGATTGTCTCATATACCCAATGATGACAATAATGTCCCTTCTGATATTGGTGATGGTACTGTTAATCCCACACTTGGTAGTATTAGCAGAGATTCATCGAAAATGGATTCTACTTCAAATGATACTACAAAAATGAATCCTGCTGAATCTGCTAGTATGGGTGTTGACAGTGCAACACCTGATGATACCTTGATCCATTTGGATACAAGTGATAATAGTGATAATTCTGAGGGTGACCCTCATTCTGTAGAACCTGATTATCCTCTCAGGAGGTCTACAAGACAATCCTTTCTTCCAACTAAATTCAATGATTATGTCTTAAATAAGAGTGTTTTGAGTAATAATATTAAGTATGGCATAGACAAGTATATTAATTACTCTAATCTGTCTTCAGAAAATTTGTGTTTTACTTCATCTATATCTATGTCTGTTGAACCTAAAACATATAGTCAAGCATGCTGATGTTATGCGAGGCGTATATGAAATAGCTTATATTTTACTAGGAAATACTATTAAATATGATACAATTTTACACAAGATATTTATTTATTTATAGAATGGATATACCTAAACCTTGCTACAACACTTATAGGCAGTGTACCTAATCGTACAGTAGTGTAGTTTTTAGTAAGTCCGGTTCGTTCCACAGGGAAATCTTTCAAACAAAGCTTAACGCTATATTAGTTTTATCTTATAAAAATAAAAATATATATAAGTAATATTATTATTATAAAAAGGGGGTTTTTACCGTTTAATGATCGGTTTGTCGATTTTAAAACTTTAGTCGCAGTTAAAACCTAATGTAAAATATTAAATAAATAAAAGACTTAATTTAAAGCGTAAAATAAATAACGATAATGAAATTGCAATAAATAAAAGTGCGATGAAATAAAATTGCGATAATTAAAAAGTGCGATAATTAAAAGTGCAATTAAATACAATGACAATAAATAAAAATGTGATAATTAGAAGTGCAATTAAATATGAAAATAAAGGAATTATGCTTATTTAAACTTCCGTAATCATGATGTTTGACGTGTTAATTTTAGTTTAGTCCAATGGGTTAATTGTTCTCTGTCCTGGATTATTTAATATGTCCGTCTGGTTTTTGTTCATAACAGTCCATCAGTCATAAATATAAAGTGCGAGTGTCCTCGTCAAATTATCCTTATATCCGAAGTCAAATATTCCAACTAATTGGGGACTTAAACTGTAACAAGGTCTTAATACGTTGTTTAATAATTACACCAGGATGTCGACTGCGTGTAACCCAAGGTTTTAATACTTTGTTAACAATTATGCCAAGTGTCCTTGTACATAATTTCACCCCTGTTTTAATAATTCCATAGACTATTAATCCATTCCCGTGTCCGGTTAAATGAACGATTATTCGTACATATAAATATCCCGCCCATCGTGTCCGATTGAGTGTATATGGTTATTTATAGGTATATCCAATTGTAAATCTTTATATTAAAATTAACAAACTATCATTTAGTTAAACAAATATAAAGCCCATTAATAGCCCATAGTCTAATTTCCACAAGTGTCGTTCTTTTGTCCAAACCCCAATTATGGTACAAAGCCCAATTACCCAATTTAGTATTTAGCCCAACATCATGATTACTTCGGCATTAAAAAGCATAATAATAAATTAGCTACGAGATATTAATGAAAATAACATAAACATAATTTACAGTGGGTGTTATTAGCGTAGTGGTACACGGACAGAGTTTCGACTTACAAAACCTTAAAACATTCGACTAATCGATCCTTATTATTATCACTAACTTAAAATTAAAATTACAAATTGAGATTACGATTTAGAGTGATACTTGATACATTAAAATGGGGAAAGAAAAATATATATAAAAAATAAAAGGTATATATAAATCGTCGAAATGCATGTTCTTTTATAGGCAGAGAGTGCTCCGCGAGTGCGGTGCATTTTGGTCTTCAAAGCTCCACGAGTGCGGAGCTGTGGATTCCAGCTCACACTTTTGGAATCCAAGGCTGCCGACGGTTTTTATTATAAATATAATATAAATATATAATTTATATAATTAATTATATATTATATTATATTTATATACATAATTAATTTATAATTTCCGATCCGTTGCGTCGTATGTTGAAAGTTGGTTCATTTCTAGGTTCCGGATTTTCGAACGTCCTTTCGTATAATTTAATATCTTGTACTTTGCATTTTGCTGCTTGTACTCTTGTAATTTTGAGACGTTTCTCATCAATAATTGGAACCACTTTGATTGTACTTTGTACTTTTGAGCTTTTTGGTCGTTTGCGTCTTCAATTCATCGCATCTGTCTTTTGTCTTCGCCTTTTATTATTTAAACGAATATCACTAGTAAATAGAACAATTGCAACTAAAAGCTTGTCTTTCTTGAGGGATAATGCTATGAAATATATGTTCATTTTTAGCATTATCAAATATTCCCACACTTGAGCGTTGATTGTCCTCAAGCAAAATAGTCTTGAATAAAAACATACTAGAATCACTTCTTTATTCTTCACACTTTGTACATCAGTGATTTCATTACGGCGGTATGAACAATGATAGTAACGTTAGGAAATTGGATCTTTATGAAAACATTTGATCTTTTGAAAATTAAATCTAGCTTTTACCCTAGATAAATTTTCCGAAATAACCCTTCATCGGTGTTTGCAAATTGTTTTTGTGGGTTTGGTGGGTTTCAGATTTGAAAATTTTAGCTCAACACTTGCGGTTTTGTGTTACCCACTTGCTAACCTTGTATTAGGAAAGCAACACGTCCAGTATACTTGCTCCGTATATTACCTTTCGATAAACTACCGTCCAGTTGTAAAGGAAAGCGTTGAACAAGCAACTGTTAAGGCAATGTCCCGTGACATGCTTTTAATTATGGTCTATAACGTGTCGGATGCAATTACTATCCTTAGTAGGAGCAATAGTAAAGCTCACCCTTATAATTTCCTGGTTTGGCACAAGGTCCTGTCTTTGACCATACTATGCAACCACCATTCTTACGGTTGACACCCGATTTGGTTCAGGTGACCTAATGAATCTTCCATGCAATGGCTGGTTTATGAGCTTTCAACACAGAAATGAGTTGTGATTTCTCATTTTCAGTAAGAGAAGACGATATTATTACAGGTAATTCAGATTCACCATGTAAATAAGTGTATTCCAAATGGTTTGGAAGTGGCTTTAACTCTAATTTCGGAGGTTCTTCTATCGATGATTTGTATCGATATCTGTGTTCTTCTTTTAGCATTTGAATTTCTTCTGTTGTTGGTTCATATCCATTAGCTATAAGTGTAGCTAACATTTCAGCTTCATCAATTTGTTCTGTTCCTTCTCCTAAAGAACATTCTCCTATTCCTTGTAATTCTGGAAATTCTTCTAACAATTCTGCATGTGCATCTATAGTTTGAATATAATAACATGTATCATCTGCAGATTGCGGTTGTTGCATTGCTCTATCAACTGAAAAGGTAACACTCTCGTCCTCTATACTTAGGGTCAGTTTCTTACCGAATACATCTATCATTGCTTTAGCCGTGTTTAAGAATGGTCTTCCTAATATGAGAGGAACTTGAGAATCTTCTTCCATGTCCAGAACAACAAAATCTACTGGAAATACTAAAGTACCAACTTTAACTAGCATGTGAATATGGCATTAGATTTATACTAGCACCTAAGTCTGCCAATGCTTCTATTGAACTAAGACTA
Organism: Rutidosis leptorrhynchoides; assembly: GCF_046630445.1. Lineage (NCBI taxonomy): Eukaryota > Viridiplantae > Streptophyta > Magnoliopsida > Asterales > Asteraceae > Rutidosis > Rutidosis leptorrhynchoides. The sequence continues at coordinate 133,811,221 of NC_092339.1, forward strand.
CCCAGAAAACATGGAATTGTGAAACTTCCTGGATCAGATAGTTTTTCTGGTATCTTATTCAACAGTACTGCTGAACAATTAGCATTCATGGTAACAGCCGAGAGTTCTTCCATTTTCTTTCTATTTGAGATTAAATCTTTCAAGAATTTAGCATATCTAGGCATTCCTGAAATCACATCAATGAAAGGAAGATTTACATTTATCTGTTTAAACATATCCAAGAATTTGGATTGCTCGGCTTCAAGTTTCTCTTTCTTCATTTTACTCGGGTAAGGAAGAGGTGGTTGGTATGGTTTAACATAAGGTTTAGCCTTAACTGTTTTATCTTCATTAACCTTTTCAACTACCGGTTCTTTTTCCTTATCTTTATTAGGTTGTGGTTCTTGTGGAGTAGGAATAGCTTCATCCGAAGTTACAAGTATTTCAGGTGGTTTAAGTGTGGTACCACTTCTTGTGGTAATGGCTTTAGCTGTTTCATTCCGGAGGTTAGCATTTGTATCACTAGGTAGACTTCCCGGTTTTCTCTCACCTATTAACCTTGCTAGGTTACTTACTTCTTGTTCCAGATTTTGAATAGAAGCTTGTTGATTTCTAAATGCTTGAGCATTTTGTTCATTAGTTTGTTTCTGAGATGTGAAAAACTGCTTTTGAGTTTCAACTAGCTTCGTCATCATATCTTCTAAATTCGGCTTTTTATCATCAGTTTGTTGTGGTGGTTTGTTTTGAAAATTAGGTCTTTGCTGGTTGTAAGTATTATTGGATACTTGTTGATTGCTAGAACCTTGTTGGTTGTTGTATGGAATATTTCGGTTATAATTCTGGTTTTGATTGTAAATCGGTCTTGGCGGTTGATAATTATTCTGATAATTATTTCCAGGCCTTTGGTTTATGTATGAAATATTCTCTCTTTGTTCCATTGTTAATTCAATACTGAGACAATCTTTTGTCAAATGTGGTCCTCCACACTGCTCACAACTAATTCGTATTGAGTGAATATCTTTAGTCATCTTTTCCATTCGTCTCTCAACAGCATCTATCTTTGCGGAAATGGAATCTAAGTCATGGCTAGAATCGGCTCTAGCTGCTTTAGATGATCTAACGATATCTTTTTCTTGGTGCCACTCATGTGAGTGGGAAGCAGTGTTATCAATAATTTTGTAAGCATCAGTTTAGGTTTTCTTCATAATAGAACCACCAGCTGCTATATCTATGTTTTTCCTTGTAGTGATGTCGCATCCTTGGTAGAATATTTGTACTATTTGACAGGTGTCTAAACCATGTTGCGGACATCCTCTTAATAACTTTCCAAATCTTGTCCACGCCTCATTTAGAGTTTCATTTGGCTTCTGTGTAAACGTAACAATTTCTGCTTGAAGTCTTACGGCTTTAGATGCCGGAAAGAATTGTTTAAGAAATTTTTCAACTAATACGTCCCATGTATCAATCGCCCCTTCAGGTAATGATTCCAACCAATCTTTGGCTTCTCCCTTTAAAGTCCAGGGAAATAACATGAGATATATCTGTTCATCCTCCACTTCTCGGATTTTAAATAGTGTGCAGATCCTATTAAAGGTACGTAGATGTTCATTTGGATCTTCCTTCAGCGCACCACTAAATTGGCATTGATTAGTCACCATGTGTAGAATTTGTTCTTTGATTTCATAATCTGGCGCATTAATGTCTGGATGAGTAATTGCGTGACCTTGGCCAATGCGTTTAGCTCTCATTCGATCTTCCATACTTAATGGTTCTGTTACTTCCATAATTGAATTTATTGAATCGGAATCACTAGAGGATTCTGATTTAATGGTTCGTTCCTCAACAATCTCTGTTTGAATGATTGGTGGTTCCGGAGGAAAGTTTAGTGGTTCAGGATCTACGAATCGTCCCTGAATATTCTCTGGATTCTCAATTGTGAGGTCGGGTTCAAAAAATGGATTATCGGAAATTTGAACTGGAGTACTTGGTCGACTGGATGACGATTCTAAAGAAAAATCAACGGCAGTAATATTTGCTAAATGTCTTGATCTAGTTACAGGTGGTGAACGTACAAAAGGTGGTGAACGTCTTGCTCGGTGCATTCACTGAATATCCTATTAGTTTTTAAAAGGAAAGAAAAATTATAATAAGTTATCCAATCAATAGACTTTTCTGATTTTGCCCACGTTTCGAATAGCCAAAAGATGCAGCAGAGGGGCAGGATTCGTTTGGTCTCAATATAATTGAGGACTGTTTGGCTCCAATAACCCGGTCCACGTACAAATCTAACTATTACTACGAACCAGAAAATTTTGATGTCTATCAATTTAACCACTTAAAATAAATTTTCGTAATTTTAAGAAATTTAGATAAGAAGTAGAAAAAATTCTAAGTCCTAAAAACTAGAATGACGAGAAATAAGAAAGAAAAAGAGCGCGTCGGAAAAAGGTCGAAAAAGAAAAATGGTTGAAAAATAAAAGGTGACGGAAAAATAAAAGAAACTTATAAAACTTAAAAACACTTGACTAACCTAACCTTATTACTACAACTAACTTAAAATTATAATCGCAAATTGAGATTACTAATTGGAATGATAATTGATACATAGGTAAAAGTCGTCTAAAAATATTAAAGCTTACAAGAAAAACTATATCCCAAATGGAAATAACTTAAAAAGAAACTAAAACTTAAAAAGGCGTCAAAAAATTCTAAAGTATCTAAATCTTAGTCTAAAGAAAAAGCACTTAAGGAATTCTACGGCAAAGCCTAAAAATCTAGAAGTAAAAATAACTATGGCAAAAACTAAGTTTAAAACTAAATATGAGCTAAAAATACAAATATTACGCTAAAACGATTAAAAAGGACAAAATATAAAAATAAACTAAAAGTTGTAAAAAGTACAATTTTTATAAAAATATTATTTTTATATTAATTATTTTATAAAACTATTAATTTATATATATAGTAAAACTAATTATCATTAATTAAAACTAAATTATATTAATAATAAACTAATTAGGGTTTAAATAATAATAATAATTATAAAATCCGTAATTAATGTGAAATTAGGGTTCTGTCACGTGTGTCAGAGTGTCTCCGCGAGTCGCGGTATTCCAAGCAGCAAACTCCGCGAGTCGCGGGGTTCCAAAATTCAAATGACAGGTTGTTTAAAATTCGACACGTTTTATTTTATTTTATCTTATATTTTTTTCTGTTTAAATCAAAATATTTATATAATAAAAACTTATATTTAAAAAATAAAATAAAAATAGAACTACTTTATAAATTTAAAAATATCTTAAAAATAGATTTATATATATATTAAATTTTTTTTCGGTTTTTTTTATATGTTCTAAATAAACACAAAATATTTAAATAAAACTTATATTTTTATAAAATAAAAATAAAGAAACTTTATAAAACTTAAATATTTAACAAACTCTTAAAAATATTTTTGTTTTCTTTTTATATTTTCGAATAATTAAAAACGTATTTTTTTACAAAAACGTCTTTTTATAAAAGTAAACTAAAAATAAAATTTTTTTTTCTTTTTTTTTTTATTAGCGTTGCGCTTCCGCCTTTTAAGAGTTCCCCGACAGCGGCGCCAAAAATACTTGATAGTTAAAGCTAAGGGGTATAAAATACTATTAAATTTTACAAGGAAATACTATTAAATACGATACAATTTTACACAAGATATTTATTTATTTATAGAATGGATATACTTAAACCTTGCTACAACACTTATAGGCAGTGTACCTAATCGTACAGTAGTGTAGTTTTTAGTAAGTCCGGTTCGTTCCACAGGGAAAATCTTTAAACAAAGCTTAACACTATATTAGTTTACTTTTATAAAAATACAAATATATATATAAGTAATATTATTATTATAAAGGGGAGTTTTTACCGTTTAATGACTGGTTTGTCGATTTTAAAACTTTAGTCGCAGTTAAAACCAAATGTAAAATAATAAATAAATACAAGACTTAATTTAAAGCGTAAAGTAATTAACGATAATGAAATTGCGAATAATAAAAGTGCGATAAAATAAACTTGCGATAATTAAAAAGTACGATAATTAAAAGTGCAATTAAATACAATAACAATAAAAATGCGATAATTAGAAGTGCAATTAAATATAAAATAAAGGAAATTAAATATGAAATAAAAGAATTATGCTTATTTAAACTTCCGTAACCATGATGTTTGACGTGTTGATTTTAGTTTTATGCCCATGGGTTAATTGTCCTTTGTCCTGGATTATTTAATATGTCCGTCTGGTTTTTGTCCATAACAGTCCATCAGTCATAAATATAAAGTGCGAGTGTCCTCGTCAAATTATCCTTATACCCGAAGTTAAATATTCCAACTAATTGGGGACTTAAACTGTAACAAGATTTTAATACTTTGTTTAATAATTACACCAGGATGTCGACTGAGTGTAACCCAAGGTTTTAATATTTTGTTATCAATTATACCAAGTGTCCTTGTACATAATTTCACCCCTGTTTTAATTATTCTAGTGGCTATTAATCCATTCTCGTGTCCGGTTAAATGAACGATTATTCGTACATATAAATACCCCGCCCATCGTGTCCGATCGAGTGTATATGGTAATTTATAGGGACGCCCAATTGTAAATCTTTATATTAACATTAACAAACTATCATTTAGTTAAACAAATATAAAGCCCATTAATAGCCCATAGTCTAATTTCCACAAGTGTCGTTCTTTTGTCCAAACCCCAATTATGGTACAAAGCCCAATTACCCAATTTTAGTAATTAGCCCAACATCATGATTACTTCGGTTTAAATAAGCATAATAATAACTTAGCTACGAGACATTAAAATAAAAAGGTTGAACATAACTTACAATGATTAAAAATAGCGTAGCGTTACACGGACAGAATTTCAACTTACAACCTTACAACTTTCGCTAACATACCCTTATTATTAGGATTAAAATTAAAATTAAAATTAAAATTAAAATATAAATATAAATATATACGTTTAGATAGATGGATGGATATATATTATGTGTTTTTTGCGATCAGAATTCGTTTGCTTTTATAGGGAGTTTCAGTTTTTGGGGCTCCGCGACTTGCGGCAACTTTTGCCTTCAAACTCCGCGAGTCGCGGAGTTTGTAATTACAGCTCACTCCATTTTGGCTCTTTGTTTACCGACGGTTTATTTTATAAATATAATATATATATATATATATATAATTAATATAATTAATTATATATTATATTATATTTATATACATAGTTAACTTGTAATTTTTAGTCTGTTGCGTCGAGCGTTAAGAGTTGACTCTGGTCCCGGTTCCGGATTTTCGAACGTCCTTGCGTACAATTTTATATTTTGTACTTTGCGTTTTGAATCTTGTACTCTTGTAATTTCGAGACGTTTCTTATCAATAATTGGAACCTCTTTGATTGTATTTTGTACTTTTGAGCTTTTTGGTCGTTTGCGTCTTCAATTCGTCGAATCTGTCTTTTGTCTTCACCTTTTATTATTTAAACGAATATCACTTGTAAATAGAACAATTGCAACTAAAAGCTTGTCTTTCTTGAGGAATAATGCTATGAAATATATGTTCGTTTTTAGCATTATCAAACACCTAGTTTTATCGTTCATAAATATGTATAAACATGATTTTGAGTTCATTTAATTGAAAATTTTGAAAATTTTTACTAGAAATGGGTAGTCAGTATATAAGACTAGGGCTGTTCTTTGTTATCAGAGAGCACTAGATTCTAATACAACTACTACGTTACTAGTATTTTTAATGGTAACCAAGTGTTTAAGTTAAAAATTTTAAAAATACGAAGGAATTTAACCCCTTCCCACAATTAAGATCTTGCAATGCCCTCATTTGCAAGAAATCAGTAACAATTTAAATTATTGAGGGTGATTAGCGTAGAAAAATGATTAAATTTTACCAAAGTTTCCAAACATATTGGCGTTTGTTTGCTGAATGATAAATGGTGCACATCATTTGTTCATTCCGTCTGTTGGTACATCACATTTGTTTTTCGTTTTGTCGTCAAAATTAATAGCTTTTGCTGAACTTAATGCCAGTATTTGAAAATGCGCTGTTTTACCCTGTTTTGTACATGAGATAAACTACAAACACATATATACATATTTTTGAAGTTGGGTTTTCACACCACATTCAAAAATTATTAAAATCTAATAAAGTTAGAAAATTATTAAAGCTATTATAATAATAAAATAAGAAATAAGAAATAAGAAAATTAAGAATTAGTAACATTACAATAAAATAAACAAAAATAAAAAATTACGGATGAGGAGGATGGTTCCAGTATGGGTCCCAAGCGTATCCATAGATGCTGTAAAATGCTTGGGCCGGGTCATATGTAGGATATGGTGGTCGGCTCTCTAAAGTCCAAGGAGCAAATTCGGGCATAACGGTAGGAATGTAGTTTCTACCTACGTGTGTACAATGACTTATGATTTGGCTTTGATGATACTGCCAATCTTGAAATGCTTTTTGTCTAACCATTTCATACTCGTGTCGAGACATAAAAATTTGCATTTCCGTCATTGGATTACCCCCTCCCGGTTGACCTTGCTGTTGATCTCTCTCAACCTGTGGATGCCTGCCATCATAACGTGTTGCCGCGTTGTTTCGTTTCTTTAAGACCTTAGCACCATGATAAACACGCAAATCTATTCTATCACGGGGTTCTGGTTCTTCCATTAATAATCCTCCCCGACTTCTATCCACACCGAGATATTCAGTAATTAAAGTAATAAATATACCACCTCCTATTATGCTACCACGCCTCATACCCCTAACCATAGTCAATAAATAATAACCCACACAAAAAGGTATACTTACAGCGCTCTGTGGGTCTCGAATACACATGTGGTAAAACAAATCCTTTTCATTTACCTTTTCCTTATTCTTACCTTATTGTGTAATCGAATTGGCTAAAAACCTATGGATTACTCTTAATTCAGCTCTATCAATATCAAGATAAGAGTATAATCCCCCCTGGAATCGGAGATGGCTAGTCATCCTACTCCATACGTCATTCGTATCAAAATTCTCATCCACCCTCCTACCATAAACTATTAATCTCTGACAATCATAAGATGCTAGCTCCTCGGGCGTATATATACGTAAAGCCCGAGCCATATCTAGTAAAGACATATGGCGCATCTCCCCTCCTAATAAAAATCTAAGAAAACTACGATCGGTTAAAGTATCTACCCGATCATTTATTTCAATAGTACATAATAACTCTATACACCATTCTCTATACACAGGTCTACGCATGTTGAATAAACGTACCTAATCACTAAAAGTAGAATTACCATACCTTTGAGTAAGTAATTCCCTGATTGGCTCGGCCAATTCCACTACCTCTAATGGTTCCCAATCTATAACTCTGGGTACCTCAACATTATTAGACACAAGGTTGTGCAGGTTCTTTTGATATTTTGGATAGTCTATCCAATATCTATCAAATCTCAAATTCGGATGTAAATCTGCCTCATGAATGTTTGAATATGAAACAATTGGGTGAGGCATATCTTGTCGGTATTGGTTATTAATTTCCTGTTGATCTGCATCTTCCGGAGGAGCATTGCGAGCCTGGGATGAAGATTCACCCCTTTCAGTCTACAAAATAAACACAATTTTTGTGCATCCAAATATGCATTAGTTTTAGCAAAATCATAAATCTAAACAATTACAATGACATGTTTAATCCATATTAAACTCTATACACATTTTCAAAATATTAACAATTCTACACTTTTACAAATATACTTTTACAAAAATGTATACACAGTTCCTTCGCATTTATCTTTTAAAACATGTCAAAAACAATCATTATAACAATTAAATAAGTTCCTCATGGCATTCATATCAATTAAATCAAGTTCATGCAATTTTGGTTCAAAAAGTCCACTTTAATCTTCATAAATCATGTTTAGGATCAAAGTTTTGATCATTTAGCAACCTAAACATGTTACACTACTCAATTTAGCATAAACTAACAACAGAATTCGGCCATAACCTATTTATATCAAAAAGCCCTAATTTTGCTCAAGAACACAAACCCTAGATTATTCAAAAATTGAAGTTCAAAGCTTCTAGTCATGTTAAATAGCATCAATCTAGGTTATACAAGCATAATACACAAACAATTGAAGCATTATTACACTAGAAAGCATCAAAATCGAACTAGGCATGAAATTGTTCAAGAACACTAAAAATTCGGATTAAATGGTATTTAGGTGTAGAAATTTACCGATTTCCTTGAGTAATTCCTTGATAATAGTCTCCTCATTGTAATTTTATGAAAGATTTGATGAAAAATGGTGAAAAATACGAATTTGGGCGATTTTTTGTGTGTGTTTTTCGCAGAAAATGGGTGTGGGTGGTGTACAAACTGGTCTGTTCGACCAGTTATATTTTTTTCTGAATTTTATAAGCTCCGCGAGTGCGGTGGTGGTCCCACTAAAACCTCCGCGAGTCGCGGCTATTTTTATTTATTTATAAAACCTTATACTAACAAAACATAAATTAAATTTAAAATTTTGTTTTTCCTTTTATTTAGGACGAGGTTGTTTCGGAACGATGTCCTAGTCCGTCCCTCGACAAAATTTTAAAATTTCGTCATTTCAAAACATTGTTTTAAAAGCAAAGTTTTTTGGATTTTTTTTGGCATACTTTAGTTCAATAAGATTAAAAATAATGAAAATAAAAGTTCTCGTCCCTCCCTCGGGTAAAGCATTTTCGGTTCAACGACCCAGTCTTCAACTCACGACGAATTTTAAAAATCATATTTTTAACTTAGCAAAATAAAGTAAATTTTTGTTCTTAAATTTACACCAAACTTAAATTTAAAATGCATAAAATTAAAAATTCATATTAAAAATTCACACCAAACTTAAATTATATTTTTGTTTTCATACAAATTTATATTAAAAATATTAATTTTTCAAATATTTACAATTTTAAATATATATTAATTTTAACAAGTTTACAATATTATTTTAATATTAATTTTAAAAACAAAGTAAAAATAAAATTAAAAATCTTTTTGGTCTTTTATCCCACTTTAATCAATCAGATATTATCAAAAATATACGCCTCTCTTTTCGATAAAGTAATTTCGGTTCAACGACCTAATTTAACTCATGACGAATTTTTGAAATATTTTGGGTTGATTGATTAAAGATATTTATACCTTAAGAATAAACGGTAAATTTCGCAGTGATGTAATAAATTTTTGTATGATATCAATAATTTCGGTCGCAAGACCTAATTTTATCGAATACCAATTTAATACTTTATAGCGAACAAATTAGCGTTTATTATCAAAAGGTTAAAAATAAAATTAAAAATAAAAACTGTACAAACTTACCTGTGAGATAGTATTCTTAGTGATATGCTCTAGCCCACTCATAAGATAGTCGGGCTAATTGATTTTCCATAGCTAAATAGGCGTAACCTCGAGCATTCAGTGTTTTTTCTTCTAAACATATTAACGGTCCATCTCTGCATAAAGTAACAAATTCGGTGTTTGAATAGGTTTGATTATTTGAACATTTACCTTCGTGTGACCATTTTCCGCATTTGTGACATCTTTCAAGGTGTCGTGCTCTTCTTTTCACTGCGGATTTTGATTTTCCTTTACCAAACTGTAACTTATTATTTTTGTTTCTGAATTCTTTTCTTACTCCGTCCAATTTACCTCTGATTAATGATACTATTTCACTTGGAAGTGTGTCATTATTACGTTTAGTGATCAAAGCGTGTAGCATTAGACCATGGTTTAATTCACAGGAAGTCTTCATCTCGTAAAACCTAAAAAAAAATAAAAATTCAGAATGGGGGGAGAAGACTAGTTCTTTAGGGTCTGCTAGGGAAAGACCATTCGGGTTCCATTTCTGAGAACTACATGAAAACAGAAAATCTAACTCTAACAGAAATACATATTATCCTTTAAAGACTTGATTCTCCCCACACTTAGTTAGCTGTGGTGTCAAAATTGTGATTAACTTCGTTGTCAACTTCCATTGGACTATCTATGTAATGTTTAACTCTGTGACCATTAACCTTAAATTCAATCCCATTTGAATTTATTAATTCTACTGTTCCGTATGGGAAAACTCTTTTGACTATGAATGGTCCAGACCATCTTGATTTCAATTTTCCAGGAAATAGCTTGAATCGTGAATTGACAAGAAGAACTCTGTCTCCTTCTTTAAATTTTTTTGAACTTCTGATTCTTTTATCATGCCATTTCTTCGTTCTTTCCTTATAAATTAACGAATTTTCGTATGCTTCATGTCTTAATTCTTCTAATTTGTTTAGTTGACTTAATCGTAGACGTCCAGCTTCATGTAAATCAAGATTACATGTCTTCAAAGCCCAAAATGCTTTATGTTAAATTTCTACTGGAAGATGACATGCTTTTCCATAAACGAGTTTAAAAGGTGTGGTTCCAATTGGAGTTTTGTAGGCTGTTCTAAAAGCCCAGAGTGCATCCTCCAATTTTATGGACCATTCCTTCGGATTTGATCCTACGATTTTCTCTAGAATACGTTTTAAAGCTCGGTTGGTATTTTCAACTTGTCCACTTGTCTGTGGATGATATGCGGTGGAGATTTTATGAGTTACTCCATATCTTTTGAGAACTTTCTCAAGTTGGTTATTACAGAAATGAGTTCCCCGATCACTTATTAAAGCTTTCGGTGTTCCAAACCTTGCAAAAAGACGTTTTAAAAAGTTGACTACAACTCGTACATCGTTAGTTGGGAGAGCTTGTGCTTCCGCCCATTTAGATACATAATCAATGGCTACGAGAATGTAGAGATTATTATGAGATTTTGGAAATGGACCCATAAAGTCAATACCCCAAATGTCAAATACTTCACATACTTGAATGACATTTTGTGGAATTTCATCACGTTGACTTATTTTTCCGGCCCTTTGACATGCATCACAGGATTTGCAAAGAAGTTGTGCGTCTTTGTAAATTGTAGGCCAATAGAATCCAGCATCATAAACTTTTCTTGCTGTGAGCTGAGGCCCATAATGCCCTCCTGTTGGTCCTGTGTGACAATGGTTTAAAATTTTACTAGCTTCATCTCCGAATACACATCGGCGTATTATTCCATCGGGACAACTTTTAAACAAATGTGGATCTTCCCAGAAATAGTGTTTTATATCACTAAAGAATTTCTTTCGTTTTTGGTAATATAATCCTTTTTCAAGGAATCCACATACTAAGTAGTTTGCATAGTCTGCAAACCATGGAATTTCATTATAATCTATCTTCAATAGATATTCATCAGGAAAGTTGTCTTGTATGGCCGATTCATTTAGAACTTCTAATTCAGGATTTTCAAGACGAGAAAGATGATCAGCTGCGAGATTTTCTGCTCCCTTTTTATCTCGGATTTCAATATCGAACTCTTGTAAGAGTAAGATCCAACGGATTAATCTTGGTTTAGCATCTTGTTTCGAAAATAGGTATCTAAGAGCAGAATGGTCGGTATAGACCACCGTTTTAGCTAGAACGAGATATGAACGAAATTTGTCAAAAGCAAAGACAATAGCAAGGAGTTCTTTTTCAGTAGTTGTGTAATTTTTTTGTGCTCCTTGTAACGTTTTACTAGCATAATATATAGGTTGAAATCGTTTTTCAATCCTTTGTCCTAAAACGGCTCCCATTGCAAAATCACTTGCATCGCACATTAGTTCAAACGGTAGATTCCAATTTGGAGTTATCATGATCGGCGCATTAGTGAGTTTTTCTTTAAGAATATTAAAAGATTTGATGCATTCATCTGAAAAGATGAATGGAGCATCCTTTTCTAGGAGTTTATTCATAGGAGTGGCAATTTTAGAAAAATATTTTATGAAACGTCGGTAAAAACCGGCATGCCCTAAAAAACTCCTAACTCCTCTAACATTGGTGGGATGTGGAAGTTTAGCAATTACATCTACTTTAGCTCTATCCACTTCAATTCCTTCTTTTGAAATTTTATGACCAAGAACGATGCCTTCTTTAACCATGAAATGGCATTTCTCCCAATTAAGAACTAGATTTGATTGTTCACATCTAATAAGCATTCGTTCAAGATTAACTAGACATGTTTCAAAAGTATCACCGAAGACTGAAAAGTCATCCATGAAAGGTTGCAGGGGCGTTGCAAAGTCCAAATGGCATGCGTTTGTAAGCAAAAGTACCATAATGGCACGTGAATGTGGTTTTCTCTTGATCCTCGGGTGCTATTAGAATTTGAAAATATCCGAAAAAACCATCAAGAAAACAATAGTAACTATTTCCGGCTAATCTTTTCAACATTTGATCAATAAAAGGTAAGGGAAAGTGATCTTTTCTGGTGGCGTCATTTAATTTTCTATAATCAATACAAACACGCCATCCTGTTACAGTCCTAGTAGGAATAAGCTCATTTTTCTCATTTGTGATGACAGTCATGCCACCTTTCTTAGGCACGCATTGAACTGGGCTTACCCATGGACCATCAGAAATTGGATAAATTAAACCTGCATCAAGCAGTTTAATAATTTCTTTCTTAACAACATCTTGCATATTAGGATTTAGTCTTCGTTGGTGTTGCACATACGTTTTATGACCTTCTTCCATAAGGATTTTATGTGTGCAATACGAAGGACTTATTCCTTTAATGTCATGAATCTTCCATGCAATAGCTGGTTTATGAGCTTTTAACACAGAAATAAGTTGAGATTTTTCATTTTCAGTAAGAGAAGACGATATTATTACAGGTAATTCAGATTCACCATGTAAATAAGCATATTCCAAATGGTTTGAAAGTGGCTTTAACTCTAATGTCGGTGGTTCTTCTATCGATGATTTATATCGATATCTGTCTTCTTCTTTTAGCATTTGAATTTCTTCTGTTGTTGGTTCATATCCATTAGCTATAAGTGTAGCTAACATATCAGTTTCATCAATTGGTTCAGTTCCTTCTCCTAAAGAACATTCTCCAGTTCCTTGTAATTCTGGAAATTCTTCTAACAATTCTACATGTGAATCTATAGTTTGAATATAATAACATGTATCATCTGCAGATTGCGGTTGTTGCATTGCTCTATCAACTGAAAAGGTAACACTCTCGTCCTCTATACTTAGGGTCAGTTTCTTACCGAACACGTCTATCATTGCTTTAGCCGTGTTTAAGAATGGTCTTCCTAATATGAGAGGAACTTGAGAATCTTCTTCCATGTCCAGAACAACAAAATCTACTGGAAATACTAAAGTACCAACTTTAACTAGCATGTTTTCCATTATTCCTCTAGGATATTTTATTGATCGATCGGCTAGTTGTATGCTTATTCTTGTTGGTTTAAATTCTCCAAGGTCTAGTTTAGTGTATAATGAATACGGCATCAGATTTATACTAGCACCTAAGTCTGCCAATGCTTCTATTGAACTAAGACTACCCAGAAAACATGGAATTGTGAAACTTCCTGGATCTGATAATTTTTCTGGTATCTTATTCGACAGCACTGCAGAACAATTAGCATTCATAGTAACAGCCGAGAGTTCTTCCATTTTCTTTCTATTCGTGATTAGATCTTTCAGAAATTTAGCATATCTAGGCATTCCTGAAATCACATTAATGAAAGGAAGATTGACATTTATTTGTTTAAACATATCCAAGAATTTGGATTGCTCGGCTTCAAGTCTCTCTTTTCTCATTTTACTCGGGTAAGGAAGTGGTGGTTGGTATGGTTTAACATAAGGTTTAGCTTTAACTGTGTTATCTTCATTAACCTTTTCAACTACCGGTTCTTTTTCCTTATCTTGATCAGGTTGTGGTTCTTGTAGAGTAGGAATAGCTTCCTCAGAAATTACAGGCATTTCAGGTGGTTTAAGTGTAATACCACTTCTTGTGGTAATGGCTTTAGCTGTTTCATTCCGGAGGTTAGCATTTGTATCACTAGGTAGACTTCCCGGTTTTCTTTCACCTATTAACCTTGCTAGGTTACTTACTTCTTGTTCTAAATTTTGAATAGAAGCTTGTTGATTTCTAAATGCTTGAGCATTTTGTTCATTGGTTTGTTTCGGAGAAGTGAAAAACTGTGTTTGAGATTCAACTAGCTTTGTCATCATATCTTCTAAATTTGGCTTTTTATTATCGGTTTGTGGTGGTTTGTTTTGAAAATTAGGTCTTTGCTGATTGTAAGTATTATTGGATACTTGTTGATTGCTAGGACCTTGTTGGTTGTTGTATGGAACATTTCGGTTATAATTCTGGTTTTGGTTGTAAATCGGTCTTGGCGGTTGATAATTATTCTGATAATTATTTCCAGGCCTTTGGTTTATGTATGAAACATTCTCTCTTTGTTCCATTGTTAGTTCAATACTGAGACAATCTTTTGTCAAATGTGGTCCTCCACACTGCTCACAACTAATTCGTATTGAGTGAATATCTTTAGTCATCTTTTCCATTCATCTCTCGACAGCATCTATCTTTGCTGAAATGGAATCTAAGTAATGGCTAGAATCAGCTCTAGCTGCTTTAGATGATCTAACGATATCTTTTTCTTGGTGCCACTCATGTGAGTGGGAAGCAGTGTTATCAATAATTTTGTAAGCATCAGTTTCTGTTTTCTTCATAATAGAACCACCCGCTGCTATATCGATGTCTTTCCTTGTAGTGATGTCACATCCTTGGTAGAATATTTGTACTATTTGACAGGAGTCTAAACCACGTTGCGGACATCCTCTCAATAACTTTCCAAATCTGGTCCATGCCTCATATAGAGTTTCATTTGGTTTCTGTGTGAACGTAACAATTTCTCCTTGAAGTCTTACGGCTTTAGATGTCGGAAAGAATTGTTTGAGAAATTTTTCAACTAAAACATCCCATGTATCAATCGCCCCTTCAGGTAACGATTCTAACCAATCTTTGGCTTCTCCTTTTAAAGTTCAGGGAAATAACATGAGATATATCTATTCATCCTCAACTTCTCTTATTTTAAATAGAGTGCAGATCCTATTAAAGGTACGAAGATGTTCATTTAGATCTTCCTTCGGCGCACCACTAAATTGGCATTGATTAGTCACCATATGTAGAATTTGTCCTTTGATTTCATAATCTGGCGCATTAATGTCAAGTTGAGTAATTGCGTGACCTTGGCCAGTGCGTTTAGCTCTCATTCGGTCTTCCATACTTAGAGGTTTCAGATTTTCCATAATTGAATTTGTTGAATCTGAATCACTAGAGGATTCTGATTTAATGGTTGGTTCCTTAACAATCTCTGTTTGAATGATTGGTGGTTCCGGAGGAAAGATTAGTGGTTCAGGATCTCGAAATCGGTCCTGAATATTCTTCGGATTCTCAATTGTGATGTCGGATTCAAAAAATGGATTATCGGAAATTTGAACTGGAGTACTTGGTCGACTAGATGACGATTCTAAAGAAAAATCAACGGTGACAATATTTGCTAGATATCTTGATCTGGTTACAGGTGGTGAACGTACAAAAGGTGGTGAACGTTTTGCTCGGTGCATTCACTGAATATCCTATTAGTTTTTAAAAAGAAAGAAAAATTATATAAGTTATCCAATTAATAGACTTTTCTGATTTTGCCCACATTTCGAATAGCCAAAAGATGCAGCAGAGGGGCAGGATTCGTTTGGTCTCAATATAATTGAGTACTGTGTGGCTCCAATAACCCGGTCCACGTAAAATCCTACTATTACTACGAACCAGAAAATTTTAATGTCTATCAATTTAACCACTTAAAATAAATTTTTGTAATTTAAAGAAATTTTAGAGAAGAAGATAGAAAATTCTATGTCCTAAAACTAGAATGGCGAGAAATAAGAGAGAAAAAGAGCGCGTCGAAAAACGTCAAAAAATAAAAGGTCGAAAAATAATAGGCGTCGAAAAATAAAAATAAGAAAGTAGCGCGTCGAAACTTAAAAAGGAACTAAAAACTAAAAATTAAAAGTTGAGTCTAAAAATATTAAAGCTTAATAGAAAAACTATATCCCAAATGCCAATATCTTAAAAAGGTACTAAAACTTAAAAAAGCGTCGCAAAATTCTAAAGCACCTAAATCTTAGTCTAAAGAAAAAGTACTTAAGGGATTTTACGGCAAAGCCTAAAAATCTAGAAATAAAAATAACTATGGCAAATACTATATTTAAAACTAAGTACGAATGAAAAAAAATACAAATTATGCTAAAACAAATAAAAAGATACAAAATATAAAAATAATCTTAAAGTTTATAAAATTATACTTTTTATAAAAATATTATTTTTATATTATTTATTTTATAAAAGTATTAATTTTATAAATTAATAAAACTAATTAAACTAAATAAACAAATTAATTAAAACTAAAACAAATTAATTAAATATTTAAAACCTAATTAAGGTTAATAATTATTATTATTATTAATAAAACCCTAAACTGTAATTAATGCGTACTATGTTGACCTGTCAGAGGACCTCCGCGAGTGCGGTTAGTCCCAGTTCAAAAGCTCCGCGAGTCGCGGAGGGTTCAGTTTCAGCTGAGAAAGGTTCGATTTTTATGCAGGTTCAGATTTTTTTTTTCTTTTTCTGTTTTTCTGTTTTATAAAATATAAAAAATATAAATATAACTTAAATAAAAATTTAATTTTAAAACTAAAATAAAAATACTTATTTACTTTATAAATATTATAAACTCTTAAAAATATAAATATATTATTTTTTTTCTTTTTGTATTTTTATATTTTTATTATTTTTAAAACTTATATTTTTATAAAAAGAACTTAACAAAAACTTTTATAAAAACTTTTTTTTCTTATTTTTAGCGTTGCGCTTTCGGCGTTTAACTTCCCCGGCAGCGGCGCCAAAAATACTTGATGTTATGCGAGGCGTATATGAAATAGCTTATATTTTACTAGGAAATACTATTAAATATGATACAATTTTACACAAGATATTTATTTATTTATAGAATGGATATACCTAAACCTTGCTACAACACTTATAGGCAGTGTACCTAATCGTACAGTAGTGTAGTTTTTAGTAAGTCCGGTTCGTTCCACAGGAAAATCTTTTAAACAAAGCTTAACGCTATATTAGTTTTATCTTATAAAAATACAAATATATATAAGTAATATTATTATTATAAAAAGGGGGTTTTTACCGTTTAATGACCGGTTTGTCGATTTTAAAACTTTAGTCGCAGTTAAAACCTAATGTAAAATATTAAAAAATAAAAGACTTAATTTAAAGCGTAAAATAAATAACGATAATGAAATTGCAATAAATAAAAGTGCGATAAAATAAAATTGCGATAATTAAAAAGTGCGATAATTAAAAGTGCAATTAAATACAATGACAATAAATAAAAATGTGATAATTAGAAGTGCGATTAAATATGAAAATAAAGGAATTATGCTTATTTAAACTTCCGTAATCATGATGTTTGACGTGTTAATTTTAGTTTAGTCCAATGGGTTAATTGTTCTCTGTCCTGGATTATTTAATATGTCCGTCTGGTTTTTGTTCATAACAGTCCATCAGTCATAAATATAAAGTACGAGTGTCCTCGTCAAATTATCCTTATATCCGAAGTCAAATATTCCAACTAATTGGGGACTTAAACTGTAACAAGGTCTTAATACTTTGTTTAATAATTACACCGGGATGTCGACTGCGTGTAACCCAAGGTTTTAATACTTTGTTAACAATTATGCCAAGTGTCCTTGTACATAATTTCACCCCTGTTTTAATAATTTCATAGACTATTAATCCATTCTCGTGTCCGGTTAAATGAACGATTATTTGTACATATAAATATCCCGCCCATCGTGTCCGATTGAGTGTATATGGTTATTTATAGGTATATCCAATTGTAAATCTTTATATTAAAATTAACAAACTATCATTTAGTTAAACAAATATAAAGCCCATTAATAGCCCATAGTCTAATTTTCACAAGTGCCATTCTTTTGTTCAAACCCCAATTATGGTACAAAGCCCAATTACCCAATTTTAGTATTTAGCCCAACATCATGATTACTTCGGCATTAAATAAGCATAATAATAACTTAGCTACGAGACATTAATGAAAATAACATAAACATAACTTACAGTGGGTGTTATTAGCGTAGTGGTACACGGACAGAGTTTCGACATACAAAACCTTAAAACATTCGACTAATCGATCCTTATTATTATCACTAACTTAAAATTAAAATTACAAATTGAGATTACGATTTGGAGTGATACTTGATACATAAAAATGGGGAAAGAAAAATATATATAAAAAATAAAAGGTATATATAAATCGTCGAAATGCATGTTCTTTTATAGGCAGAGAGTGCTCCGCGAGTGCGGTGCATTTTGGTCTTCAAAGCTCCGCGAGTACGGAGCTGTGGATTCCAGCTCACACTTTTGGAATCCAAGGCTGCCGACGGTTTTTATTATAAATATAATATAAATATATAATTTATATAATTAATTATATATTATATTATATTTATATACATAATTAATTTATAATTTCTGATCCGTTGCATCGTACGTTGAAAGTTGGTTCATGTCTCGGTTCCGGATTTTTGAACGTCCTTTCGTATAATTTAATATCTTGTACTTTGCGTTTTGCTGCTTGTACTCTTGTAATTTTGAGACGTTTCTCATCAATAATTGGAACCACTTTGATTGTACTTTGTACTTTTGAGCTTTTTGGTCGTTTGCGTCTTCAATTCATCGCATCTGTCTTTTGTCTTCACCTTTTATTATTTAAACGAATATCACTAGTAAATAGAACAATTGCAACTAAAAGCTTGTCTTTCTTGAGGGATAATGCTATGAAATATATGTTCGTTTTTAGCATTATCACATGCATTGATCCTTGTTGGGTAGATGCAATGGATACTGAAATGGAGGCTTTAAATAGGAATCAGACTTGGATTGTGGTTGATTTACCTCCTGATAGAAAACCAATAGGATGCAAGTGGGTTTATAAAATAAAATATAAAGCTAGTGGTAAAATAGAAAGGTATAAGGCTAGGCTTGTAGCTAAAGGCTATAGTCAAATTGAAGGGGTAGATTATGATGAAATTTTCTCACCTGTTGTTAAGATGGTCACTATTAGGAGTGTGATTGATATTGCTGTTAATAATAACTGGTCTTTGTTTCAAATGAACATTAATAATGCTTTTTTACATGGTGAATTAAAAGAAGAGGTTTACACGACTTTACCTCAAGGGTATTATGATCAAGGTGAAACAAAAGTGTGCAAACTTATCAAATCTTTGTATGGTCTTAAACAGGCACCAAGAAAGTGGAATGAAAAAATTTGTGAATGTTTGTTTAATATTGGATTTATTCAGTCTAAATGTGATCATTCTCTGTTTACTTTAACTAAAAGTGATGTATTTCTTGTGTTACTTGTTTATGTTGATGATATTGTTTTAACATGTAATTCTATTTCTAAGATTGAATCTGTAAAACTTTTGCTGAGTACAAAATTTTTGATAATAGACTTAGAAAAACTTAGATTTTTTCTTGGAATAGAAGTTGTTGATACAAAAGAAGGTTTATGTTTGTCACAAAGAAAGTATTGTGTTGAATTACTTGAAGAGTTTGGTCTTTTAGGGGCAAAACCTATGAATACTCCAATTGAACAAAATGTTTCTATTTATAAAGTTGATGATTCAGAAAATGCATTGAAAAATATTACTATATATCAAAGACTGGTAGGTAAACTTATCTATATCACTGTTACAAGGCCAGATATTAGTTTTGTTGTCAATATTCTTAGTTAGTTTATGCATTCACCTTCTACATCACATTTAAAGCTAGCTTTCAGAGTTCTTAAATATCTCAAGAAAAGCCCAGGTAAAGGTATTCACTTTACAAGAGGTATGGATCTTAAACTTACTGCTTATGTTGATTCTGATTGGGGTAAAAGTTTGCTGGCCAGAAAATCAATTACAGGATTCTGTGTTTATTTAGGATCTTGTATGGTTAGCTGAAAAGTAAAAAGCAGCCTACAGTCTCTAAATTATCTGCTGAAGCAGAGTATAGAGCAATGGCTGCTCTGACCTGTGAGTTAGTTTGGATGGTAAACATGTTGACTGAATTAAAATTAACCAGTTTAATACATGTGGAAATGTTTTGAGATAATATGCCAGCAATTCAAATTGCTGCAAATCCTGTTCATCATGAAAGATGCAAGCACTTTGATATTGATTGGCACATTGTTAGAGAAAAAGTTGGTAGTGGTTTTATTGTTACAGAAAAAATTGACTCAGATTTTAATGTAGCTGATATTTTTACAAAAGGTCTTTCTTCTAGTCAACATGATTTACTAAGTGACAGGTTATAATTGTTTGATCCTTTTACAAGTTAAGATTGTGGGGGTGTTTTAAAAAGCTAACTTGAAGTATTTAGTGCAGGACTTGTGATTTAGATTCAAGTGATGGTTGATATGTTGTTATCTAGTATGGTTTGAATGTGAAGATTACAAAGAGTGATTGCTTGATGCTGTATAAGAGAAAAGCTTATGGGCTAAAGTCTTCATGGATTAATTTATTATGTTTGGGCTATTATTTGTTCTTGGGCTTAAAGTTTAGTCATACTTGTTGTTTATCTAAACATACTTGGCATAATAGGCTTGGAAACCCTGCAGATCCTGTTTTACAAGTGTTAAAGGGTATATTGGGTTTTAATAATGAGTTCATTGTACCTTGTGACATTTGTCACAAAGCAAAACAAACCAGAGAACCCTTTCCTCTTAGTGACCATAAAACTTTGAATATTGGTGAACTTATTCACTTAGATTTGTGGGGTCCTTATAAAGTGGTCAGTAGGGAAGGTTTCAAGTATTTTCTCACTATTGTGGATGACTATTCTAGGGCTGTTTGGGTTTATCTTTTAAAAAACAAATATGAAGTGTGTGAAAATATAATTGATTTTATTACAATGTTTAAAACTTAGTTCAATAAAAGTGTGAAAGTTTTAAGAAGTGACAATGGGACTGAGTTTGTAAACAATACTTTATCTATGTTTTTAAAATAGAATGGGATACTTCATCAAACATCCATTGCATATACCCCTCAACAAAATGGGGTTGTTGAGAGGAAGCATAGACATTTGTTGAATGTAGCAAGGGCACTTTTGTTTCAAGGGGGTACCTCTAAATATGTGGTCTTACTGTATATTAACTGCTGTGCATTTAATAAATAGAACACCTTCTTCTGTGTTGTTGGGTAAGTGTCCTTATGAGAAAATGTATGGTGTCAGTCCTAAACTTGATCATTTAAGAGTTTTTGGGTGTTTATGTTTTGCCACCAAATTAAATAATCATGATAAGTTTAGTTCAAGATCTGAGAAGTGTGTGTTTATTGGTTATTCAAATAGTCAAAAGGGTTACAGACTTTATAGTCTTGATAATAAACTAATTTTTTATTCAAGAGATGTCAAGTTTTATGAAAACATCTTTCCTTTTCAGATGTCTTCTCAAAGGAATAGTGATGATAATGATGTTACTCACTTAAACTTTTTTGATACAGATTTCATCAATGGAGAAGGATTGTCTCATATACCCAATGATGACAATAATGTCCCTTCTGATATTGGTGATGGTACTGTTAATCCCACACTTGGTAGTATTAGCAGAGCTTCATCACAAATGGATTCTACTTCAAATGATACTACAAATATGAATCCTGCTGAATCTGCTAGTATGGGTGTTGACAGTGCAACACCTGATGATACCTTGATCCATTTGGATACAAGTGATAATAGTAATAATTCTGAGGGTGACCCTCATTCTGTAGAACCTGATTATCCTCTCAGGAGGTCTACAAGACAATCCTTTCTTCCAACTAAATTCAATGATTATGTCTTAAATAAGAGTGTTTTAAGTAATAATATTAAGTATGGCATAGACAAGTATATTAATTACTCTAATCTGTCTTCAGAAAATTTGTGTTTTACTTCATCTATATCTAAGTCTGTTGAACCTAAAACATATAGTCAAGCATGCATTGATCCTTGTTGGGTAGATGCAATGAATACTGAAATGGAGGCTTTAAATAGGAATCAGACTTGGATTGTGGTTGATTTACCTCCTGATAGAAAACCAATAGGATGCAAGTGGGTTTATAAAATAAAATATAAAGCTAGTGGTGAAATAGAAAGGTATAAGGCTAGGCTTGTAGCTAAAGGCTATAGTCAAATTGAAGGGGTAGATTATGATGAAATTTTCTCACCTGTTGTTAAGATGGTCACTATTAGGAGTGTGATTGATATTGCTGTTAATAATAACTGGTCTTTGTTTCAAATGAACATTAATAATGCTTTTTTATATGGTGAATTAAAAGAAGAGGTTTACATGACTTTACCTCAAGGGTATTATGATCAAGGTGAAACAAAAGTGTGCAAACTTATCAAATCTTTGTATGGTCTAAAACAGGCACCAAGAAAGTGGAATGAAAAACTTTGTGAATGTTTGTTTAATATTGGATTTATTCAGTCTAAATGTGATCATTCTCTATTTACTTTAACTTAAAGTGATGTATTTCTTGTGTTACTTGTTTATGTTGATGATATTGTTTTAACTGGTAATTCTATTTCTAAGATTGAATATGTAAAACTTTTGCTGAGTTTAAAATTTTTGATAAAAGACTTAGGAAAACTTAGATTTTTTCTTGGAATAGAAGTTGTTGATACAAAAGAAGGTTTATGTTTGTCACAAAGAAAGTATTGTGTTGAATTACTTGAAGAGTTTAGTATTTTAGGGGCAAAACCTGTGAATACTCCAATTGAACAAAATGTTTCTATTTATAAAGTTGATGATTCAGAAAATGCATTGAAAAATATTACTATATATCAAAGATTGGTAGGTAAACTTATCTATATCACTGTTACAAGGCCAGATATTAGTTTTGCTGTCAATATTCTTAGTCAGTTTATGCATTCACCTTCTACATCACATTTAAAGCTAGCTTTCAGAGTTCTTAAATATCTCAAGAAAAGCCCAGGTAAAGGTATTCACTTTACAAGAGGTATGGATCTTAAACTTACTGCTTATGTTGATTCTGATTGGGGTAAAAGTTTGCTGGCCAGAAAATCAATTACAGGATTCTGTGTTTATTTGGGATCTTGTATGGTTAGCTGAAAAGTAAAAAGCAGCCTACAGTCTCTAAATTATCTGCTGAAGCAGAGTATAGAGCAATGGCTGCTCTGACCTGTGAGTTAGTTTGGATGGTAAACATGTTGACTGAATTAAAATTAACCAGTTTAATACATGTGGAAATGTTTTGAGATAATATGCCAGCAATTCAAATTGCTGCAAATCCTGTTCATCATGAAAGATGCAAGCACTTTGATATTGATTGGCACATTGTTAGAGAAAAAGTTGGTAGTGGTTTTATTGTTACAGAAAAAATTGACTCAGATTTTAATGTAGCTGATATTTTTACAAAAGGTCTTTCTTCTAGTCAACATGATTTACTAAGTGACAGGCTACAATTGTTTGATCCTTTTACAAGTTAAGATTGGGGGGGGGGGGGGTGTTTTAAAAATATAATCATAAAACAATCTTAACTTGTAATTTGTGTATTGTGGCTAACTTGAAGTATTTAGTGCAGGACTTGTGATTTAGATTCAAGTGATGGTTGATATGTTGTTATCTAGTATGGTTTGAATGTGAAGATTACAAAGAGTGATTGCTTGATGTTGTATAAGAGAAAAGCTTATGGGCTAAAGTCTTCATGGATTAATTTATTATGTTTGGGCTATTATTTATTCTTGGGCTTAAAGTTTAGTCATACTTGTTGTTTATCTAAACATACTTGGCATAATAGGCTTGGACACCCTGCAGATCCTGTTTTACAAGTGTTAAATGGTACATTGGGTTTTAATAATGAGTTCATTGTACCTTGTGACATTTGTCATAAAGCAAAACAAACCAGAGAACCCTTTCCTCTTAGTGACCATAAAACTTTGAATATTGGTGAACTTATTCACTTGGATTTGTGGGGTCCTTATAAAGTGGTCAGTGGGGAAGGTTTCAAGTATTTTCTCACTATTGTGGATGACTACTCTAGGGCTATTTAGGTTTATCTTTTAAAAAACAAATATGAAGTGTGTGAAAATATAATTGATTTTATTACAATGTTTAAAACTCAGTTCAATAAAAGTGTGAAAGTTTTAAGAAGTGACAATGGGACTGAGTTTGTAAACAATACTTTATCTATGTTTTTAAAATAGAATGGGATACTTCATCAAACATCCATTGCATATACCCCTCAACAAAATGGGGTTGTTAAGAGGAAGCATAGACATTTGTTGAATGTAGCAAGGGCACTTTTGTTCCAAGGGGGGTACCTCTAAATATGTGGTCTTACTGTATATTAACTGCTGTGCATTTAATAAATAGAACACCTTCTTCTGTGTTGTTGGGTAAGTGTCCTTATGATAAAATGTATGGTGTCAGTCCTAAACTTGATCATTTAAGAGTTTTTGGGTGTTTATGTTTTGCCACCAAATTAAATAATCATGATAAGTTTAGTTCAAGATCTGAGAAGTGTGTGTTTATTGGTTATTCAAATAGTCAAAAGGGTTACAGACTTTATAGTCTTGATAATAAACTAATTTTTTATTCAAGAGATGTCAAGTTTTATGAAAACATCTATCCTTTTTAGATGTCTTCTCAAAGGAATAGTGATGATAATGATGTTACTCACTTAAACTTTTTTGATACAGATTTCATCAATGGAGAAGAATTGTCTCATATACCCAATGATGACAATAATGTCCCTTCTGATATTGGTGATGGTACTGTTAATCCCACACTTGGTAGTATTAGCAGAGATTCATCACAAATGGATTCTACTTCAAATGATACTACAAAAATGAATCATGCTGAATCTGCTAGTATGGGTGTTGACAGTGCAACGCCTGATGATACCTTGATCCATTTGGATACAAGTGATAATAGTGATAATTCTGAGGGTGACCCTCATTCTGTAGAACCTGATTATCCTCTCAGGAGGTCTACAAGGCAATCCTTTCTTCCAACTAAATTCAATGATTATGTCTTAAATAAGAGTGTTTTGAGTAATAATATTAAGTATGGCATAGACAAGTATATTAATTACTCTAATCTATCTTCAGAAATTTTGTGTTTTACTTCATCTATATCTAAGTCTGTTGAACCTAAAACATATAGTCAAGCATGTATTGATCCTTGTTGGGTAGATGCAATGAATACTGAAATGGAGGCTTTAAATAGGAATCAGACTTGGATTGTGGTTGATTTACCTCCTGATAGAAAACCAATAGGATGCAACTGGGTTTATAAAATAAAATATAAAGCTAGTGGTGAAATAGAAAGGTATAAGGCTAGGCTTGTAGCTAAAGGCTATAGTCAAATTGAAGGGGTAGATTATGATGAAATTTTCTCACCTGTTGTTAAGATGGTCACTGTTAGGAGTGTGATTGATATTGCTGTTAATAATAACTGGTCTTTGTTTCAAATGAACATTAATAATGCTTTTTTATATGGTGAATTAAAAGAAGAGGTTTACATGACTTTACCTCAAGGGTATTATGATCAAGGTGAAAAAAAAGTGTGCAAACTTATCAAATCTTTGTATGGTCTTAAACAGGCACCAAGAAAGTGGAATGAAAAACTTTGTGAATGTTTGTTTAATATTGGATTTATTCAGTCTAAATGTGATCATTCTCTGTTTACTTTAACTAAAAGTGATGTATTTCTTGTGTTACTTGTTTATGTTGATGATATTGTTTTAACTGGTAATTCTATTTCTAAGATTGAATCTGTAAAACTTTTGCTGAGTACAAAATTTTTGATAAAAGACTTAGGAAAACTTAGATTTTTTCTTGGAATAGAAGTTGTTGATACAAAAGAAGGTTTATGTTTGTCACAAAGAAAGTATTGTGTTGAATTACTTGAAGAGTTTGGTCTTTTAGGGGCAAAACCTGTGAATATTCCAATTGAACAAAATGTTTCTATTTATAAAGTTGATGATTCAGAAAATGCATTGAAAAATATTACTATATATCAAAGATTGGTAGGTAAACTTATCTATATCACTGTTACAAGGCCAGATATTAGTTTTGCTGTCAATATTCTTAGTCAGTTTATGCATTCACCTTCTACATCACATTTAAAGCTAGCTTTCAGAGTTCTTAAATATCTCAAGAAAAGCCCAGGTAAAGGTATTCACTTTACAAGAGGTATGGATCTTAAACTTACTGCTTATGTTGATTCTGATTGGGGTAAAAGTTTGCTGGCCAGAAAATCAATTACAGGATTCTGTGTTTATTTGGGATCTTGTATGGTTAGCTGGAAAAGTAAAAAGCAGCCTACAGTCTCTAAATTATCTGCTGAAGCAGAGTATAGAGCAATGGCTGCTCTGACCTGTGAGTTAGTTTGGATGGTAAACATGTTGACTGAATTAAAATTAACCAGTTTAATACATGTGGAAATGTTTTGAGATAATATGCCAGCAATTCAAATTGCTGCAAATCATGTTCATCATGAAAGATGCAAGCACTTTGATATTGATTGGCACATTGTTAGAGAAAAAGTTGGTAGTGGTTTTCTTGTTACAGAAAAAATTGACTCAGATGTTAATGTAGCTGATATTTTTACAAAAGGTCTTTCTTCTAGTCAACATGATTTACTAAGTGACAGGTTACAATTGTTTGATCCTTTTACAAGTTAAGATTGTGGGGGTGTTTTAAAAATATAATCATAAAATAATCTTAACTTGTAATTTGTGTATTATGGCTAACTTGAAGTATTTAGTGCAGGACTTGTGATTTAGATTCAAGTGATGGTTGATATGTTGTTATCTAGTATGGTTTGAATGTGAAGATTACAAAGAGTGATTGCTTGATGCTGTATAAGAGAAAAGCTTATGGGCTAAAGTCTTCATGGATTAATTTATTATGTTTGGGCTATTATTTATTCTTGGGCTTAAAGTTTAGTCCATTTAGCCATCTGTTAGAAGTGTGTATAAGTACACCTCTATGTGCTAGGGTTAGGTTCATCATCATTCAGTTATCATTCTCTGTATTTTTCAATCGATCTAAACACTCTCAATCTTGTTAGGTTTTAATTCTTCCCAAGATTAATTCTCTTAATTCTTGGTTGATTATTCTTTCTGTATTTTGAAGATTGTATACATCTTGATATCTTTGGTTGTATATTGTGTTTGATTCAAAGTTGTTTCACTTTATTCGATCAATAAAGTTTCTGTGATTTCTTATTCTAATAATCGATTCATAAGTTTTTACAGTTGATTACAACTTTTTTAAACTAATTCGGATGAATGTTATTTGTGTTACACATTGTTAAACCATTAACATTAAATACAACCTTTTTAAGAGAAGTCAGATGAATCTCATAATATGCGTTATAGACCTATTGTCAGTCACATAAACATTCCAAAACATTACTGATGTTCAATCAATATATTATATGTGTTCAAAGTATCAATCTAATTGATCATTTGTGTTTATTTTTCTCATTGCATGATTAGTTTTGTGCTTGTTTGCAGATTGAATGTTGATAGCTTTGTTAAAGAAGTTGCTGTTTGCTTTTTAATGAAGAAAAGATTGAAGGTTTTAGACTCTTTGCGAATCATGTGTTGTTAGTTGTTAAATCGACATACCTGGTATGGAGGTTTCTCTAATAACACAACGATGGGATGTAGTTGAGTCTAATTCTAACATCAAAGGGTCATTCTTGACAACTTCTGAAAGTTAATATAGTTGAAGGGCTTTAGATGTATTGGTGTAAAGTTTAAGGGTTATAGAAGAGTCGGTGTATTATTTTGATATAACCTGATGAGTTTCTAGGGTTTGGCATTCATTCGATTCATTCATTCAATCTATAAAAAGCTCTCAATTATTCTCTCTCAAATATTAAGTATTGTAATTCCTGGTTAAGGTTTATAATTCATCTAGTTGATGATTTGAATTTTGTTTCTGAGATTACAGTGTTTGTTTCTCTTGTTTACTAAGTTTGATTCGATTCATAGTTGTTGATTTTGTGTGATAGATCTAAAAGTATACGATCTTGTATACTTCTGGTGTTTGATTCATAATTTTCTACAATATGCCAAAATGAAATAAGAAACATAATCCAAAGTGAAATAGTAAACATACAGTGTGTTGTTATGAAAGTAAGTTAGAAAATGACAGACGCAGTCCGACAAAAAGAGGCATATTAAAATAAAACCATCGACGCACAGATCCAGAGCAATCTAATATGTTATCCATCAATTTGTAACCTAAGATGTTTATATAATTAAATATATATGGCCTAAAATAACTAATAACAAACTTCTTAGTCAAGTAATTACCTGGGTTAATACAGCTAATCGGCGCTACAGTTGTTAAAATATACGCAGTCGAAAGCTTTTGAGCACTACAAATCTTCATTTACAGATACAACGAATAGTTTGCACACCATTCTCAATCAAGTTGTAATGAACAGATACACAAAACACATACTTATACTCGTGTGAAAGCAACTCTTGTATGTGCAAAATCACTTAATAAGCATTATATTAGTAAACAATGAAATTACTAAACAGTTTCCCATTCTAATAACCTGACAAACCTCATAAAACTACTAGAAAAAACACATATCCGGACGATTTAACCAGCTCTTTCCAGACGACTAATCGTCCGCATTGGTCATTCCGGACTACTAGTCATCCACATTAGGTCGTCCGGAAAGCTTCGTGCAGGGTTTTCCGGACGACTTGACCATCCTTTCTAGATGACTTGTGGAGCCCACTTTGAGTTTTTCAAATGGGTTTATGGACGGTCTTTTCGGACGACCATTTGCAACGAAAAGTCGTCCGGAAAGAAATAATAATAAAATAATGATTCTCAATTGACCGAAATTGAATCCATTTGGCTTATAAAATTATATAATAATTCATTATTTACGTAGTTGTCACGTGCTTCTTCATCACACCACCCTTTGGGGTCCTTATGTTTGTGCGTATGCTTGTAATTTTTGATTGGACCTTTATTTGGATTTTTTCGTCGTTCTGCAAACACACAATCAAATAATTTAAATGTGTATAAATCAAATTACTTGTTTTCTAACAGTTTATCAATTATATAAAATATTAGTAACAAGGAGGTTTAAATAATTTATCAAACGGGTAGTTATAGATTTGCTACCATGCAAACTGTGGTATTGGACTTTAGACCTGTTGTTTGCATTGATCGCACAACGGTCCTGTTACTTTTGGTCGAGCTGCAAGTCACAAAATGCATTTCAGAGATTCGGTTGGACGTCGGGTGGTGGTCGGTTGTAAACGTTTTGAGGATCATCTTTAAAGATTTTTTGAAAATACGCTTTCTGCTCAGTTTTTTGCGTTTTTCCATCTTTCACCGGCAACCTTCGCCACCCCGGCCCACACTAGATTTTCGATCTCCCCACCGTCTAGCCATTTTCCGATGTCCAAAACAATTCTATAACAAAAATTATTAGACATATTAATATATTATATAAGTATATATATATATATATATATATATATATATATATATATATATATATATATATATATATATATATATAAGTATATTATAAGTATATAATTAATTAAACTTACTCGAATTTCAAGCCAAATCAAATCTTTATCTGGCGAAGGTACATCCGACCATGTCTCGTAATGTTTCGGAAACTTCGGGGACCTAACAACACTCGCTATCAACCGATTAAATTTTGCACTATTAGGGCCTATCGCACTAGCCCTATTATATTTAGTATCAAAATCAATATCTAAATTCTTCCCCAGCGAATCGCGCATTTTCCTTAACCCCACGTTTTTCGACGGTCCCCGTTTCCCACTGCCTCCACACCGCCTCCCGCACCGATCATAAGAACAAGTAGACAAAACAAATACATCTGCATAAACACAAGTAAATAAACACAAGTAAAGTGAACATATATATACATATATATACATATATATATACACACACACATATATATATATATATATATATATATATATATATATATATAACAAAAACAATTTTTTTCTTATTTTTAGCAACTATATATATATATATATATATATATATATATATATATATATATATATATATATATATATATAAAAGAGTTTAAATTAGGTGACTTGTCATTAGCAGCTTAATTTCAGCATATTACGACATCTGTAAATTCCACGTCTTGATTCCTCATAAAATTTGAGTATTATCAAAATCAAAATCAATATTAAAATTAAAATATAGGTACTGCGGAGTATTACCTAAATAAAGCTTGAAAATAAAGATACTACGGTGTACTAAATAATCAGTAGTCAAACATTATCTTCATTCCCTTTCTCTTAAAGGGTTGAAACCCAAGTTATTTCTAAATTCATGGCTACCAAAAACACCATAATCTTATCTCCAACCCTTTATTCTCTACAAAATTCAAAACTATGATTTATCTTCATTATCAAGCAACGGATGAGTAGTAAAAGAATTACAAGCCCTGAACGAATTCCAGGTTATTTACCATCTTATATCTTCTTATACCCAATGTTCAATTGATTTTTAAAAATATTTTACATATTATGCTTATTAAATTTACTAATTATAATATAATATTTTTATATAATTCGTTTGCAATTATTCGATAGAGATTAACACACACACACACACACACACACACACACACAAAAAATCAAGTTCTGTTACCATAAATTAAGGATTCTGGACTATCACCAGTTTAATGAGAACACTATGAGAGTTGGATACAGTGGGTGGATAAATACATGAAAGTGGCCAACTTGTGCTTTAATATCAACTGTATATTTATGTAGTATGAATACTACTTTTGTTATTCCAGTGTGTTATTAATATTCAGTACAAATTCACAAATGAAATTAATATTACACGTCTCAATAAAACAGAATGACACTTATTAAAGTGTTTATAAAAATTGGTTAAGTTTGTCTATTGATTTGTCATTTGTGTATGTGATTGCCAATGAATTATTTTTTTAATGATGTTAATAGAATATTACTTGGCGTGCTGGACAATTTTTTTGTTTTATGTATTGTCATGCTAACCCGTTTTTATGTGGTAATCTTGACCCATTCTGTCAAACCTTGATTGATCATTGTTATAATTATTGTTTTATTGTGGGTCATTAACACTTGAATTTGATCTTCAATTCTCTTGTGGCAATCTCTCCCCATTAAGTCAAACCTTGATTGATCATTCTTCTAATCATCGTCCTTTGAAAATGGCTTTATATTATTATTGATAAATTAGGTTTGCATCAGACTTTGTCACTATCAAGTAATATTGGGATTTTTCATGTGTTACAGGTAATGCAAAAAGACATTCATGTGTTTTGTTGGAGCTAATAATGGGTTGCGATCATAATTAATCAACATATTAGTTGTTGGTTTGCACTTTTATTTTAGCGTCATGTATGATTGCATTAATGCTGTTTTTAATCTGAACTTTTTGGTATGGTTCAGTGTTTGATTAACCTAATTATGTCTTTAAGCTACTCGTGAAGTCTTTTTGGTTGGACCTGCATAAAGCATATGATATGACCTCTTGACCTAATCATGCCGTTTTAAATCTGATGTTCTCCGTAGTGTGATTGTCAATGGTGTTTTTGGGGACTTAAGGTACATTGTCGTCAATCCGTAATGTTCTTTCTATGTTTATGATCAGGACAGTGCAAACCATTTTTATTTGCAATTTTTTTACAAGTAAATTAACGTGGGTCTTTCAGGTGCACACGAGATTTATGTTGTATGAGGTTATGATCTATATCTATGTAAGGCAAATCATATATTTGATATTATTTATTTTCATGGTTACTTGCAAATCATATTCAAATAGTACTAATAATTTGATATAATCACAACTTATGGTCTTTATATGTTGAAATTCTTCCCTCATTTGAATATTGATCGTAGACTAAAAATAGCTATATGTAACTAATGATTTTGACGATTTTTGAGCAGCCGTGCAACGCACGGGCTCTAATATATATATATATATATATATATATATATATATATATATATATATATATATATATATATATATATATATATATATATATATATATATATATATATATATATATATATATATATATATATATATATATATATATATATATATATATATGATGCGTGTGGAACAATACATCAACTACCCTCAAATTTATACAAGATTCAAACACTACAAATAAGCACACACAACTAACGAACACTTAAAATCCGGTTATTATAGAACTTTTTATGTAAGTATTCGTTTCAAGTTCGTCCTAAGAGAGCGGTGTAAGTCAAATAATTGAAAATATTAATTGTCCTAGGATTTGTTTGATTAGGGGGGGGGGGGTTGATAAAGTGTTGATTAAGCTAAACTTAAACTAAAAGAGAGATTAACAAATTAGATAAAAACGTGTCCACTTTATTATTCCACCTTTTGTCATGGTTTACCCAATTCATAAATTATACAACAATGTTTAAACATATAGTTTCATTTTCATTCGTCAACTTCCATAAAACCTCAATCAAATGAAATTCGTTAACTCACGTAGACTCATTTCAAAGATCAAACTATGTTTTGAGTGAAATCATTGAGACTCGGTTTTGGATTAAAATCACTTAAAATCCTTTAATTATCAAAATCACTTAAGATAATCAAACACCACTATGTTGACTAAAGGCCAATTGAAAACCAACATAAGCTAAGAACATAATCACTTGAAATTCTCAATTTAGTTGTCTAGATCACTTAGAGTGTTGAAACACAAATTGTTTTGATAATCAAATCACTTAGAGAGGTACACAATCTATGTAATCAAAGTAAAGCCTAAAACAAATGCATACCTATGGATCACTAATCGTCATGCAATGCTCTTTTGAAAAATTTGGTTTGGTTTTTCGCAAAAAGTTTTTTGACCTTGTTTTACTCTTTTGTCTATTTTGTAACTAAAACTTTTTGATCATTTATAGAATTTTATAATCCCTAGTGTTTTATAGCTAAAAAGTTTTAATTTTTGTGAAAAATTTAGTTTATAAACACTTGAGGATTTTACGAGAATCATTATGTGCAATATTTGCTATCCCACACTATAAAATAACAATGTCCTCAATGTTAAGGATACGGCGTATCCCACACTTAGGTTTTGAAAAAGGCGTTTTGTTATTAAAAGTTTATGTTGATGGGGTTTCTAATCTCACACTTAGTGTTTAAAGTGGTATAGTATTTTTCGTATATTCTATTGAAAAAGTGGTGAAGACGTAGTACTCCCCTATGGTTGCAAGGCGTGTAATGGATCGTTTGTGGGTTTATGGTTTCTTCTATTCTCGTGCTAGCGTCATCCTCATTTAGTGCATCCTTGCTCCAAGTCGTGCTCCCATCTTGTTTGGTCTCGATCATCATTTGTTTGTGACACTTTATTCATGCAATTTATTCTAATTATCATACAAACTTAAGAACACAAAAGTAGTTATGCCCAAGATTGGGCGTACAGACATAGCATAGTAATGTAATAATGTGTCATAAGATCACAAGTAATCATAAAATGTAGCAGAGAAATAGTGAAAGTCATGGTTGATCTGGATGGTAGGGGAGAGAGTAAGATACACTCGTGCGTGGCCTCGTTGGGTTCCTTAAAATAGACTGCCCCTAATCGGCCATCTCTTCGTCGGTAGTGAATTGATGTGCCAATTCTGCAGTGTTCATCCCCGAGGATATCCTGAACTGAACCTCGTCTGATTGTGCGATTAGTCCTGTGAGTGATGAGGTGCTCGTGTGAATCATAGGCCCTGTATGCCATCCCTGTCCTTCCCGTAGATCTTTACCCCAATCTGTGTTCATACCCATTCCTCTCATACCCTGTGTGACATCCTCAGTCATATACCGGCTTGCAGCCTGATCCCATACACTGGTCTGAGCTGCAGTGGATGTGTCTCTGTGGGTGCTGACGCTGGTTGTTCCAAAAAGGTTGGTAACAAAATTCGCGGCCCCTGTGCTCGATTCCCTTGGAGGAGATGGAATGACCATATGCTGTGTATAGTGATACTGAGGTGGTGGAGGAGGTGGTGGATACTGATGGCTAGGCCCTGCATCTCAGGGGTCTCTGTGGGCGAACATCAACGGATACTCGTGAGGATATGGGGGAACGTTAAGCTGCCTGCCTGCGTAGTGCGTGAAATAATCTAGGTTCTGAAAGATAGCAGCTTCAGCGAATCCCGGATCATCTTACAACATCTCAAGAGCGTTGCTTCTGACGCGAATCATGCTTTTGAGCAAGCTAGTGTTCACTGAACTCTATGTTGCCTACTCTAATCACAACCTAAATGGGCAGCTCTTCTTTGATGAATAAATGGTTATTCGTACGTAAGTACTATATCCCTATTATGACGTTTAGCACACATAATTACTTACCTTGTATCCTAGGGTTGATCAGGTCCTAATACTAGGTTATAGCTACGTGAATAAGCGAAAAGGGTGATCCGTAAATTAAACTTCTAAACCGGCAGGGTTTCAGCATAACAATAGGATAAGTTTCAGATAAAGTATTCAACATATAATAAACATTTGTAAAAGATAGATATGCATGCAAGATGAAAGCAACTTAAGATAACAGGATAACTTTATTATATTAAAAAAAGCGTTCACTGTTTACAGACGAGATCTGGACCATTACAAATGCTGACATCCTCTAGACCGCTCCTATTACAATCTTCGGCGTTCGTCTTCGGGTACTTAAGTTTCCGCTCGGAGGTGAGAAGGCCTTGAAAGCTCTAGAGAAAGTGTATTTTAGTGAGAGAGTGAGGAGAGGTGTGTTGAAATTAGATGACAAAAATCCTTTAAATAGACTTGTATTTTCCCTGCAAACGGTTGGCAGGCCGTTTGGTAGACCGTTTGCAGGGGCCGTTTGCCAGACCCGCCCGTTT
This sequence comes from Rutidosis leptorrhynchoides, assembly GCF_046630445.1. Taxonomy (NCBI): domain Eukaryota; kingdom Viridiplantae; phylum Streptophyta; class Magnoliopsida; order Asterales; family Asteraceae; genus Rutidosis; species Rutidosis leptorrhynchoides. Next base: position 133,846,208 of record NC_092339.1, read on the forward strand.
GCCCTGGCCGTTTGGCAGGCCGTTTGAGCCAGTTAAGTCGTTTTGCAGGCCGTTTGCCTTGCCTGGTCAGCTGATTTTCCTGGATCGTAACTTGATTTCTTGTCTTTCACCGTTTTCGCTCTAGAATCTTCGTTTTAGCTCTGTTTCTCTTGATTCTTCTTGCATTGTCTTCGTAATTACTTTATCTACAAATTTAACCAAAAAAGTGATTATTTTGCCGAAAAAGTTTTGAACTTTAATCTTTTTGGGACTCAATATCGGGGTAAAAATATGACTTTTTAGCCGATATCAGGGTGATTTCGAACATAGTTATAATTTTTATTATTGTTATGGTAATTTCCATGATGATGGTTTTGTCCCATATGACCACGACCTCGTGCACGTCCTCGTCCATGTGCATTTCTTCTTTTATTATTATTATTGTTAATAGCATTTGTTTCAGGGAATGCTAGCGCACTCGTAGGACGAGATTCTTGATTCTTCATCCGTAATTCTTTATTCACTTCTGCAACTAAGAGATAAGTTTAAAGTTTGGAAAAAGTTTTGTAATTCTGCAATCTCAAATTTTCTTGTATAGTTATGTTTGCAGAATGCATTGTGGAGAAAGTTTTCTCCATCATATCAGCATCACTTATTTCTTGACCACAGAATTGAAGCTTTGAACGGATCTTGAACATGACCGAGCTGTATTCACTTATCTTTTTAAAGTCTTGGAATCTTAGATTTCTCCATTCTTCCCTCGCAGCTGAGAGTAATATTTCTTTTTGATTATCGAATCTACTCTTGATATTTCCCTATAAAACATGTGGATCTTTGATATTGAGATACATATGTTTTAAGGGGATATCAATATGTTTGCGAATAAAAGAAATTTATTTTAATTTATGTTGATCACAACAAGTATTGTTTTCTTTTAAAGTTTCTAAAATACCCAATGATCCAAGATTTATTTCTACGTTCATGACCCATGATGTGTAGTTTGTTCCTGATACGTCTAGGGCATCAAACTCAAGCTTTGATAAGTTTGACATTTTCTATTTTCAGAAAGATGAACAACATAAATCATAATCATAATCAATTTCTATTCATAGACAAATAACAACATGAAATTAGAATCATTTTAAATTCATAAGTAGCAAACAACAGAATAATGGTATGATTGCAAATAATAAAACCACAAGGGCATGATAGAATATAGGTTCACCGGTGGTATATTAGCAACAATGATGATACTTAGTATGACCAACACAATAGTGAAAATCATCATCGGGTGCATCATCTTTACAAAAAATTTTGAGAGTAGTAATATGAGAAAATGAAGATTGATTTGTGAAAATATGAAAACGGAGACGTTTAATTTATATTTGAAAAATATAGTCGTTGTAACGTCGTCATTTGACGTTAACAACCGTTATGTATATATGACCATTGTAAACTCGTTAGTTGACGTTAACGACTGTTATGTACTCATTAATAATAATTTTAATAAAAGAATTTAATTAGTATAAATACGATTACTATAAATACAAAGATTAAAAGAATAAACATATTAATAATAAATTTAAGAATAAACTTTAGTATGTATGAAATAAATAATGATTAATTGCATAAGTAATCATAAATGTTAGATAACATAAATATAAATGTTAGTGAAGTTAATAACAGTTAGATAACAAAAATATAATGTTAGTAAACATAAATTATACTTAGGCGACAGTGTCGACCTTATATTATCCAGGTGGTATAACCGACCATATATCACTTAGGTGGCAGAGCCAACCATATAATAAGAACAATACAAATGCACTAAGAACTTAATAAAAGTTAGTAGTTCAAAATGTTAGTAGTCCAAAATGTTAGTAGTACAATATCCGATATATTTGACTATAACATTTTAATGGCCTAAGTCATATATTAATAGTAGTTAAGTTTATTATTATTAATAGTTTCATTAGTCGCTAATTTCTTTTAAGTGTATAACAATACATTTTAATGTTGTCTATGATCATAATAATATATAGTTTATTAAAAAATAAATAAAAAATATCGTTAAAGAATTTATTACCTTGATTAATGACTCGTGAATTTCTTGAATTAACTTTGATTACGCTATCGTGCTGATAACGTGTTATAATTTAGGAGTTTATAACTACCTTTAGTGGTCTAATAATTGACAATATATTACTAATAAAGAGAAGAGGGAGTATATATATATATATATATATATATATATATATATATATATATATATATATATATATATATATATATATATATATATATATATTAAATTTATATATTAAATAAATTTATATATTAAATTGGTGCACCTCTTACACTTCCATTTGATGCATATTTATAGTGCATAAGATATACTGTACAACACTCATATTTTTAATACGTAAATAGTAAAGAGATAAAGCAACACAAATTTTTAGTCACTTGCTTGACTTCTTAGTTTCATAACAAAACGCTCTTTTTTCTTATCAATTTCCTCCCCCATTTCTTATGCAGTATATTTCATCACCTAAGAAAATATCAGGGCGAATTTGTGGAGGGCGAGCCAGGGCAAGGGAACATCGCCGCCCTTAAGGGCAATGTCCAGGGCAATTCGAGGACAGGCTACGTTGCGAATGATCTTACTCACTTTATTTGACTTTGTTATCTTTTTAAACAAAAAACGTTACCAATATTTATTACAACAAATTTATTATAAATAACTTATTAAAGAAGTGCATAAGTGACCTTGAAGATTCATAATAGTGGGCAAAGCCCGTGCGTTGCACGATATATCCCACATTTCAATAATCTGATAGTGCATTGAAGATTTGGATATTTTGTTGCATGTTATCAAAAGAGCCTTGTGAAATCATGTTGTTGATTCTTCTATTAGATCATGATGTTGGTAGCATTGCTATACTCCTATAAGCGAACATTGAACCAAAACCTTGCTATAAATACATATAGCATAATTTAAGACAACAAATGAAGTTATACTCTAATCGGAATGATTAAAGAGTGCGGTTACCACCATATACTTAGCACTTGAAGTCATGAAAAAATAAAATTATTACAAAATAGAAAGTATCATGAACTTTTTAAAATAAAATAACATATATCAAAGATGCACCCGTGGTTATGATGGCATCATGGCTGACATAGTTAACTCAGATGTTAATCAATTATAATATATGGATCAGGAAAGAAAACACCTAAAATTTAACATATAAACCCTCATGTGTCATGTGATACCTTTGACTCCAAAACTCGAACCAAAATGCATTTCTTAACACTGATTAAATCTTGTGACCCATGTGGCATAGTACCCATTTAAAAAACTATGTTTGTATTTGATGATCTACTGAAGGTGAAAAACCAAACAGTAATGGTGAAACCATCTACAAATGATATGATGTTCATCTCTTCAAGCGGATAATAAAAAGGTAACTAGTTACATAGTTAATCAGATCATGATTAAAATTTTTTTATCTACTTAAAGAGCAGGTAGTAAAATATCATGTAAAGAATGATAAAATAGTCAACTCACATTTTTCAATGGTAAAAGTTAACATCGACATCCAGTAACGATGAAAAAATTAAAATTTAAAATTGAAAACGGGCCAATTTTATAATTGAACGTAACATGATATAATATAAATAAAATGAAATGATCGAATCTAAGATGAAGAAAATAATTGGCAATCAAAAATGTTCGGTAGTAGAAAATTACAAATTAAATGAAATGTACAAAGACATGTACTTCGTATCTCACAACCTGAACTATTATGTGAGACAATGTAACCCCTACTTTTACATTCTTTTGCCTCTTTTGTTGATCAACAACAATTTTAAAACAATCACTTTCCTTGGTAAGAGAAGACACTTGCAAATGTATCATTAGTAAACAAAAACAAAAATAATTTTGTGATGGTTGAAGATCATAGGTTCATGAATTATCGTTGCAAATAACGTGACTGACTGTACAATCTAACCAAAATAATATAAATTTTAAACGGAATAGAAAAAACATGTAAGCAACGAAAATCACAACACGATACATATTACCAAACTTACCAGCAAGTTCATGTAGAACAGTAAACTATCATATCCCTTAATGATTTCTTATCAAGATAAGTAAAACAAATATGATCTTATTTTTAAACTAACAAATTACACAAATATAATAAAAGCAAACAAAAAGATCAATAAAAAGTTTATGTACATAAACCGAGAAGAAATCGACATGTTTTGCTTTCAAATATCTTTAACTCCTTTTATATACTACAATTTTAGGTTTAATATTTAAATCAGGATGATTTGATTATCACTTATAGATTATATGTATAATGAAAGGTAAGAAATGAAAGAGTACCGTCATTTAACGGTGTTTAAGACAATTAGTTAATGTAGGGATATGAAGAGATGGTATATTAATCATTATTTAATATATGAAAAGTTGATATTAAACTCAGAAGACATTCACCCGTAATCGTCATAGCAATTTCATTACCATTTTTTATTTTTTACTATTATTAAAACTCATAGTAACCCACTTTTTTAATTATATTAACCATAGTAACCCATATTTATTATACCTCATTTACTAACTTAGGACTCAACTTTTAAGTATAGTTAGATTAGATTAGATTAGATTAGATTTAAATCAGGATGATTTGATTATCACTTATAGATTATATGTATAATGAAACGTAAGAAATGAAAGAGTATCGTCATTTAACGGTGTTTAAGACAATTAGTTAATGTAGGGATATGAAGAGATGGTATATTAATCATTATTTAGAGATGGTATATTGTCTACTGAGGCAATCATACGGGCACGAATAAAGATCGAGGGTTCTATAGCGGTAACTATAGGACATACAACTCGCGGTTTAACGGACACCATTTGACTTCGTTTATGTTCTTCAACTTTTCGGAAGAGTGGAAGGTGGTGGACCTTTGGAAAAAGTTCAAACAATATGGACATGTTAGGATGTGTTCTTGGTGAAGAAACGGTTGAGAAATGGAAAGTGTTTTGCCTTTGTACGTTTCGAAGATGTTAACAACGACACACTGATGCTAAATAAGCTAAGTGAAATTAGATTCGAGGGTTTGGAGATTCGAATATTTAAAGCAAGAGAAAGGAGTCCGATTAATGAAGAAAGGTTAGGCAAAAATGATTCTGCCAATACTAACTACAGCAGCTGTCATGGTGAGAAGCAAACAAATGGAAATAAGGATAAGGGCTCCCCAAATTACAACAGAGATGGAAGGATTTTTAGTGATGTGGTCAATAATTTCAGATCTACTAGAATGGATGGCAAACAAGATGTGCATGTGTATGATCTTAGAAGTATGCTTCAAAAGAAAAAGTATGCCAACAATTCCCAGGATAATGAAAGATTGGTTACAATCTCCACTGAAGATGATAACCAAAAGATACTGAAAAGAGCATTAATTGGGGAGGCCAAGAAAAAAAAAATTGGAACAGATTCGAGCCATTTGCAGCTCTGAAGGATTGGATTCGTTCGAAATCAAATACCTGGGAGGATTGGATATTATGCTTGTCTTTGATGATGAAGAAACTGTTTTCTAACATCTTAGAGCATAAAGATCACTTTCTTAACCGATGGCTAGATAATATTAGGAAGGGTGACTCCCCATACGCAACCTCCAGCAGACTCACCTGGATTAATATATTGGGAGTTCCGGTCAAATTTTGGTCGAACATTCTGTAAAATTACAGAGTGGTGGGGAAAAGTCTATGAGACCTCCAACTGCAATCTAACGGGTAACCAGAATCTATTAATGGGTAGGGTGCTAGTCAAAGTCTGTGGTATCAATCTCATCAATGAAACTATCAAGCTCAGAGCAGGTAATAGTATTTACTATGTCAAAGCTATGGAAGAGATTAGTGATATAATCGAACTGGATATGGAAGAAGCAGACATTAGCGATTGGGAGGATGATGATAAGAGTATGTCTGAGGAAGAGGTCAGGACCGTCGATTTTGATGGTCAAAAAAATCAATGCCGGAATCCCACCGGTGAAGATGAAGTCACCGGAAAAAGTGTCGGTATTACCTCTGCAGAAGATGAAGGGTCTAGATGCGTGGGGAACAACAACAATTATTGTGACGACTCTTCTACTCCCAAGAAAGACATGCATAACGGACAACCCAATAATGTGTCTGGGAATATACAAAAAGACGGCTATCATTATGAGGGTGAAAAGCAAAAGGACACGTCTGTGGTACCTGGGTATGTGGTAGAAAATACTGATTCCAACGTACCAATAGTGGAGCCTGAGGTTGAGACAGTTGGGCCTAGTAATTTAGATAAGTTGAAGGAGCCCAATAATGCAAATGATGCTAATAATAGGGTTGATGATGGGCCCAATACTCTCACCCACTACAACAAAGCACATTCTGATCCTACTGGGCCTAATGTATTACATGAAGAGTGTGAGCCCAATACAACCAACGGTGTATGCAGTGATTGTGACGACCCGGAAATTTCCGACCAAATTTAAACTTAAATCTTTTTTATGATCTCGACATAATAAGCAAAGTCTATAATGTTGAGTCTCAAAAATTTTGAACTATGTTATGAATTCATTTGACTTCGATCATTCCCGAGGATTCACGAATGTTTATTTGTAAATATAAATGTATGTATTTAAATATTATATATATATGTATATATATATAATGGTAATTTGTAATATTACAAAAATTTAGTTATTTGGATTAAGGATGTAAAATAAAGTAACATATGAAATTATAATTTAAAATGCATCTAGATATATAAATAAGCTATATCTATATATATATATATATATATATATATATATATATATATATATATATATATATATATATATATATATATATATATATATATATATATATATTTGATTTCGAATTCACTTAGTAATTGATAGTAGCACACATTTGTCATTTAATTGATAGTAAACAAATTAAAAACGAACTTATGTGATTTTAAAATAAACGGTGATCCGAAAAGGAGTTATATAAATTCTAGGCTTACTAAAAATGTATTTAGGATCTAGTTAATAAATTTTATCACTTTTTATATTTTACTTGGGGTTAATAGTGAATAATTAATGTAATTTTTAATTAATAGTTAATGACCAAATTTTATACCATAATGACCGAAATAAATAAAGATACTTAATTTAAAATTTTGAAATTTTTCTGAAAACTTTTATCCGCCACTGATTAACAACGGAGCACGAAATAATACCTTAATTCTTATGTCGACTAAATAGTAACCGATGGCTTTACTATTGTTTTCATTTCAATTCATGATTACAAAATGTATTATTATATTGTATGCATGATGAGCTGTAAAACACGTTTTAAATTTTTGGGATTCATAAATCTACATTATGTAATATCATATGTAGATACAATCTACTTGCATATTCAAGACACAGACATAAAACAAAACCCATATATCATCACCTTCTTTTTCATAGTACCACCACCATCTATTTTCCATTGTCGTACCAAAAAAAAAAAAAAACCCACCACACGAAACTACCTCTCCATTTGAACATCATCTTTAAATTGCTAAACACCACCATGGACAAATTATATTTCTTGTTTCCTATGAACACCATTGAACACCACTACTAGACCAAACACCCACCACAAACCCTCATTATATACGGAGTACTTATAATCCTATAAACCACCAAGCTAGATCAACATCATCAAATCATAGAGCGTTGCCTCGTTTTCTATTAAATCTCAGGTTTGTTTCCTGTCTTGTAATCGAACAAAGATCAACAAACCAACACCACCCCTTTTAAATTCCTACTGCTACTATACTACCATGCTACTTGTTCATGTCTAAATTGAAAACAAACAACACCCACTTGAACTGTTACTACGATCTTCTTTTTTTTCTGTTTAAACATCCACAACCACCACCGATCAACAACCATCAATAACCTGTTATAATTGTTGGTTCATCAAAACCCGGAACATAAAACATTTGTGGGTTCGATTATGATTAACAACAAACACTTTTGATTAACTCTTGCAAATCGTTTTCTATTATATTCTTGCTAACCAACAACACCATCGTAAATTACTCCTACTACGAGTCTAACTACTACTACTATTTATCCCTCTCGTTAATACTTCAATAGAAATCATATTATCGATCACTAAACCCTATAACACTACTAGGTAATCTGCTATTACCATTTGAAACAAATCGTTATTACTTCTCTTCGATTAACTATTAACATTAAGCACCTTCATCTTTTTTCTTCCCCTTAGTTATCGACCAAAACACATACCAACAAAAATTAAATCATCATCAATTTGCTGCACGAGTTCCTTCTCTATTGCTGCAACTACAACCGAACAATACTCTTATCATCTTCAACAATTTAATCATCTTCATCACCATCCTTCAACTCTCTCTCTCTTTTTCTACTTCATCGTGAAGCCACTCAAGTCGCCACCCTAGAGCAACCAACCACCACTTTCAACTCGCCAAATTCATCTCTCTTCCCTCTCTCCTATTATCTCTCGTAAATTCAAAAATCACAACCACTGCTACTACCGCTACTGTTATCTGTTTCCATCACCACCATCATAATCTGCTACTTCACTTGATAAATTTACTGCTATTGTTATAGTGTTGTGCTACTACTACTTGATACTAGTCCCTGTTTCTGATCAATTGTAGACCTCAAACAAACCCACCTTTCACCTGCAACATTAAATAAAGAAGATGGTGACAAAGATAGCACTAAGATGATAAAAACGATACTTAATTATTAAAGGGAGTTGGTGATATATTGTATGGTTGTGTTAGGTTGCAGTAGGGCCAACAATTACAATATACCTAAACCTTACATCACTCATAATATGTCAGTTCCTAATTGCATTAACCTCACAAACCCCACGAAAGCTATGTTGGATAAGGGACGGAATAAATAATTGAAACCACATGGAACGAGATTAAATTTTTATGTTGGCAGTATGGATTGGGTATGTGTGATGACCCGTCCTGGACGAATACATCAACATCTGGTCCCATTGCGAGGTTTTGACCTCTATGGGATACGTTTTGTAACATTGCATTCGTTTGAGAAGGTATTTCATAAATGAATATATAAATTCCATGTTTTTAACATCTGATGATTCCTACGTATAGCCAATCACCATTTAAATGGTTTACAATAATACATCTGTTGAAAATACAGTCAAAATAAGGTACATGGTAATGGTTAGGTGAATGCAAGTTTCTTGTATATAGCATGTATGACTCCAAGCACATATCTTGTATCACGTATAAGCAAACAGCGGAAGACTTCTAGAAACCTGAGAATAAACATGCTTCAAGTGTCAACACAAAGGTTGGTGAGTTCATAGTTTTAATATTACACATAATCCGTATATCAATGTGGATTACAAAGTTCAATTGTTTCATTCAAAACGTTTATCAATATGTTTTAACATTTCAAATCATCTGTATGTAAAGGTTGATCACAAGATCTCAGTTGTTTTATTCAAAACGTTTATCAATAGGTTTTACATAAAAGGTGGACCACAAGATTTTAGTTGTTTCATCTGAAACATTTATCAATCGATTCTACAAAATTGAGCACCCTGGTAACCAAACTTAACGTATATATAATTTATACCCTTTGTATAATCATCTTAATAATACACGCAAACCAACGTGTACGCTTCTCAAATAGCATACGTCCGTTAAAAGGCTAGTGCTCTAGCTCGGACGGGGATATCAAGCCCTATGGATCCATATACAACTACTCGCGCCCACCAGTTCTTATAACTGGCAGTTACTAGTTACCAAAGCTAAGGGATTTTCAGTTCAAACTCGGTGTAGAATTTAGTATGTACTTGTGTCCATTGCGTTTAAATTAAAGTGCATGTATTCTCAGCCCAAAAATATATATTGCAAAAGCAATTAAAAAGGGAGCAAATGAAACTCACTGTTTAATATTGATATACAATATTGCAGGAAAGCATGTAGACGCATCGGAGATGATAAACACGAGGTTTGATTCACAAAAATACCCCCGAACATTACCCATAATTTCCTTGGTAATAACCCATATTTCCTTAGCTCTAGCTCGCTCGGAAATTCGTTTTGAAAATTACTTGGACAGCACTCCGTCGTAATATTTTATGTACATTATTATTTTTGTATCGCAAAAATAATAACACTAATAATAAAAATAATAAGATTAATAATAATCTTATTAATAATAATAATAATAATAATAATAATAATAATAATAATAATAATAATAATAATAATAATAATAATAATAATAATAATAATAATAATAATAATTTAAATAATACGGAGTAAAATTAAATTAAATTAGAAATAGAAATGCTCGAGCTTTTATAGTGTTGCCTGATTTCTCCTTCCATGTGATCGCATGGTTTCATGGGCATATGGCCATGCGATCGCATGGCCAACTGTCACCAGCCTGGTTCGTTTTTTTTTTATCTTTGTCGACATAATATAAATATTAATATATAATATATATAATTTATATAAATAATTATATATTATATTAAATTCACGTGCATAGTTGACTTGTAATTTTTGTTCCGATATGTCGTACGTCCTCACTCGACTTATGTCCCGGTTCCGATTTCTCGAACGCATTTTCGTACGCTTAGAAAACTTGCATTTTACATTTCGTGATTCGTACCTTTGTCAAAATATAGCCTTAAATTATCCCTAAACTATACCACTGTAGCAAAGTTACTGTGGCAAAGCCAATTTTTACTGTAGCAATTCACTGTAGCAAAGTCAATTTTTACTGTAGCAATTTACTGTAGTAAAGTCAATTTCACTGTAGCAAATAGTGATTTTCGAAAACACTGTAGCATTTTGGGTACTGTAGCAATTTAAAAATGTTACTATCGTTTACTAAATAACTTGAAATTATATATATGTATATATCTTTTTAATATACTAAATCAGTTTTTAAATACACATTGGAAGTTATTTATAAATAAATTTTAATAATAAATATTTCAACTTATCATATATATTCAAATAGATATTTAAACCAATAAGTTTAATGTACAGTATCAAATAATTAATACATTGTTACCTTTTCAAGTTATAGTATATATGTATCTATTTACATATAATTGTTCACGAATCGTCGAAAACAAACGAAGGGTATTTAAATATATAAAAGTAGTTCAAGATTTTGAGATTCAACTTCATAGGCTTTGCTTATCGTGTCAGAAATGTTAAAGATTAAGTTTAAATTTGGTCAGAAATTTCCGGATCATCACAGTACCTACCCGTTAAAGAAATTTCGTCCCGAAATTTGAGTGAGGTCGTCATGGCTAACAATAAAAATGTTTTCATGACGAATATGAGTTGATAAATAGAATATTTTTTTTCACCGTTGAATAATATGGATAAAACAATCCAATTACTCGAAGCGTATAAGAGAAGTTATCGTAATAGAGTGAAATGAAGAATAGAGATGCGTCTTATCTTTTGACGTAGTAACGATTGATTTCCGGAATTTAAGGAATAGAAAATCTTCATAATCTAAATAAGATTTGATTCTTCAGAATTTAAGGAAATTAGGATTTCCTTTGATTAAATGCGTAATCTGCCTCTATTGCTATGTCTGATAGTTCGCTATAAATTGACCTCTTCCATTTCATTTATTTTCACCACTCCTATAATCTTCTTTCTTCCCCAATTAATACATTCAAAAAATTGTGAAAATGCTCAATCCAGTTCTGGTTCTTGACCTAATATTGACGTTTACCACAATCATCCTTCTTTTCCAGCTCCCACCAGAAGAATCTGTTTATTTCTATTATGCTCTAGGGATTGTTCTATTTATCATTCTCCCGTGTCTTTATATTGCTATACGCATTGATATACATGGTTTATAATATATGTGTTATTGTCAGGCTTTATATTTTCCCTTATATTTAGGAGCTCCATGCTTTCGTTTTTCCTTCCCGACTTCAAGTCAAGCGAATAATGGTCCAGAATTCGTAGCTATGGAGTTTTGGATGAACATAGTTAGTGTTCCGAGAAGGTAATTGTAATGGCACGATCTTGATTTGTCAAATTACCAGAATATCTGGAAAAGACCGAATCATCAAGAAAAGTATTTTCTTGATATATTTAGAGATTAAATAGAATGAAAGAGTTATGTAACATGGTTCATGATGAGGGTGTTATATGTGAACCTTTATCAAGTTCCATTAGAAACTCAGCATGACTTACTGTAATATAATCACGTTGATCAAGTGTCATTATATTATATTAACTCATGCTTCAGTTCCCAACACTACTTCAAAAACATCCATTTTTCAAAATTTTCAGAAATTAGAAACTAAAATAGTTTCTTTTATGATGTAACACAGATAGTGCGAAGAGATGAATGATTTCCGATAAGAATAGGTATGAAGATATCTCCAGAAATATCGAGGATATTTATAATAAAAGATACGATGATATCTTAGAATTTCTAATATCAGAGGATGATGAAGAATATTGTCCGCAAGGGTTTAGATTCGGAAGCAAGGTATTCGTTAATGGCTTCGGTAAATACTTAATCATTTAGATTCTTTGAAGGCAGGTTCAGTCTTTGTGATTTGTCCACAGCCTCCTTCATACTTTGCTCAATCCGTTTTCCAGTTCTAAACCTTCTATTTTTCTCAGCTTTACCACCATTCTATTCTTTATCTTCAAACTTTTGACTGTTAACATTGTCTTCAGTTTTCGCTGATTCATCAGCTTTCTCAAACTCGAAAAACTGATTGGTAGGTTAGGGTGCTTTTCATAAGTTCAGAATTAAGCTCATAAGTCCAGAAGATAGATGTTCAAGGTATATATAGTGATTTTCGGAGAGATTCAAATTGCAGAGTGACGGAGTCGCTGGTACATTTACTGCTAATATGGTGGGATATAAAAGGTTCCCCGGTAACAACAATAGAAAGGGTAATCGTATATGTCAAGGTTTAATTAAGGCTTATCCAGATGAAGTTGATTTGCTGAAGTTGTGACAAAACTGGATACTTGAAAAGGAATTGTAAGGTTATTTTCAGTAATAATAATGCCGAAGGATTTATCACAGATACGTGTTAAAGTTTTACTTAGGTTTCGAGAGTTTTCCAGATGTATGATTATAAGTACAAATCTTTCTTCTTGTAGATATCGTGTAGTTGGTTTGTCTTCTCGTTTGTTCATTAGTTGAAGTGTTTTCAAGAATTTCGATGGGTTTGAACGCAAAATGTAATCATATGATGTTCTAGTACAGTCCTAAATTCAAAGCATGGTTTTCGAAGCATGGTTTTGAAAGATGTAGGAATCTAAGAGTGATGTTTTCCGTTTAATCTTGACTTGGATTCTGATTTATCGAAATCAGAATATGAAATTGAATGAAAATGGTTATTCTGTGATGAACAGATACGTATATCTGTAGGTTTGAGCAGTATAGTTAATGATTGTTGAATCAGAATTGAAGAATGTATAGTGTAACATATTAATGTGGAATTTATATATTTCTAGGGTATTACCTACCCGTTAAAATATTCTCATCATTAACAGTTTGTACCAAAGGATTTTCAATTACAATCTTTATGAAAATATATGTATGTATATTTCCTTCAGATGTAATATAGATTTAATAAGTTATTAAACTCATTTAGTTTTCGGTTGGAACTAGAAACGAATAATCTCTTCTATATTAAAGATTACATAATCGTCGCAGGATATTTCTCCAATGAAGTTATGAATCAATACTTCATCGTTTATGGTTATTAGTATTCTTCGGTGCCTACGGTGCGTATGAGGTTGATACTCGTAGGACAGATTGTGAGGTTAAGGTTTGCGGTACGGATGTTGTTATTGGTGGTCTTGGTACTGTTGTTGGTTGTGCTGCTAGTACTGGTGGTGCCGGTGATGCCTGTGATGCCTGCAAATTGTGCATCATATTCTCCAAAGCCACAACTCGAGCGCGAAGCTCGTTAACTTCTTCTATTATTCCGGGATGATCGGTGGTTCGGACGATCGGATAAATAAGTTTTAGAATATGGGATAGTATATAATCGTGATGAGATACTCTGGAGATGAGAGAGAAAATGGTATTACGAACAGGTTCGCCGGTAAGTGCTTCAGGTTCTTCGCCAAGAGGTGAATTTGGTTGGTGGAAAGGATCGCCTTCCTCTTGTCTCCATTGATTAAGTTGATTACGAACCCATCCCCAATTCATCCAGAATTGGTGATGACTGATTGGTTGATTTATTCCGGTTACACTGCTTTCGGAACTCAGGTGGAAATCCATATCGGAATCCGAAGAACTCGAATTACTTGCAGAATTCATCTTACACGGTTAGATAAAGAATTTTCAATGTGAAATGATTTTCGGATATCGGATGATATTCTAATTACATAGAATACCTATATATAGTACAAAGGTTCCGCAAATTACGGAGAAACTTTCGGAAACTGTCAAGTAAAGGTAACAGTAACAGATACGCTAAGATATTCATTTTGTCTATACACTAGTCATGCAATCCATGCTATAAGGTGTGTCTAGACTACAATTGATAAGCAGGTAGTTTTCTACACAAGGAATGATAAGCAGGTAATTTTCCACACAAGGAATGATAAGCAGGTAATTTCTAACAAGAAATTATAAGCAACAACTTTTATCATGCAAACATGGTCGAAGTCTAGACTCACTAATATATCCTAACAATAACCGGTTAGACACACTAATGCAAATTCTGGTTCGCTAAGACCAACGCTCTGATACCAACTGTGATGACCCGTCCTAATCTACCTGGACGAATACATCAACATCTGGTCCCATTGCGAGGTTTTGACCTCTATGTGATACGTTTTGTAACATTGCATTCGTTTGAGAAGGTATTTCATAAATGAATATATAAATTCCATGTTTTTAACATCTGATGATTCCTACGTATAGCCAATCACCATTTAAATGGTTTACAATAATACATCTGTTGACAATACAGTCAAAATAAGGTACATGGTAATGGTTTGGTGAATGCAAGTTTCTTGTATATAGCATGTATGACTCCAAGCACATATCTTGTATCACGTATAAGCAAACAGCGGAAGACTTCTAGAAACCTGAGAATAAACATGCTTCAAGTATCAACACAAAGGTTGGTGAGTTCATAGTTTTAATATTACACTTAATCCGTATATCAATGTGGATTACAAAAGTTCAATTGTTTCATTCAAAACGTTTATCAATATGTTTTAACATTTCAAATCATCTGTATGTAAAGGTTGATCACAAGATCTCAGTTGTTTTATTCAAAACGTTTATCAATAGGTTTTACATAAAAGGTGGACCACAAGATTTCAGTTGTTTCATCTGAAACGTTTATCAATCGGTTCTACAAAATTGAGCACCCTGGTAACCAAACTTAACGTATATATAATTTATACCCTTTGTATAATCATCTTAATAATACACGCAAACCAACGTGTACGCTTCTCAAATAGCATACGTCCGTTAAAAGGCTAGTGCTCTAGCTCGGACGGGGATATCAAGCCCTATGGATCCATATACAACTACTCGCGCCCACCAGTTCTTATAACTGGCAGTTACTAGTTACCAAAGCTAAGGGATTTTCAGTTCAAACTCGGTGTAGAATTTAGTATGTACTTGTGTCCATTGCGTTTAAATTAAAGTGCATGTATTCTCAGCCCAAAAATATATATTGCAAAAGCAATTAAAAAGGGAGCAAATGAAACTCACTGTTTAATATTGATATACAATATTGCAGGAAAGCACGTAGACGCATCGGAGATGATAAACACGAGGTTTGATTCACAAAAATACCCCCGAACATTACCCATAATTTCCTTGGTAATAACCCATATTTCCTTAGCTCTAGCTCGCTCGGAAATTCGTTTTGAAAATTACTTGGACAGCACTCCGTCGTAATATTTTATGTACATTATTATTTTTGTATCGCAAAAATAATAACACTAATAATAAAAATAATAATATTAATAATAATCTTATTAATAATAATAATAATAATAATAATAATAATAATAATAATAATAATAATAATAATAATAATAATAATAATAATTTAAATAATTTAAATAATACGGAGTAAAATTAAATTAAATCAGAAGTAGAAATGGTCGAGCTTTTATAGTGTGGCCTGATTTCTCCTTCCATGCGATCGCATGGTTTCATGGGCATATGGCCATGCGATCGCATGGCCAACTGTCACCAGCCTGGTTCGTTTGTTTTTATCTTTGTCGACATAATATAAATATTAATATATAATATATATAATTTATATAATTAATTATATATTATATTAAATTCACGTGCATAGTTGACTTGTAATTTTTGTTCCGATATGTCGTACGTCGTCACTCGACTTATGTCCCGGTTCCGGTTTCTCGAACGCATTTTCGTACGCTTAGAAAACTTGCATTTTACATTTCGTGACTCGTACCTTTGTCAAAATATAGCCTTAAATTATCCCTAAACTATACCACTGTAGCAAAGTTACTGTGGCAAAGCCAATTTTTACTGTAGCAATTCACTGTAGCAAAGTCAATTTCACTGTAGCAAATAGTGATTTTCGAAAACACTGTAGCATTTTGGGTACTGTAGCAATTTGAAAATGTTACTATCGTTTACTAAATAACTTGAAATTATATATATGTATATATCTTTTTAATATACTAAATGAGTTTTTAAATACACATTGGAAGTTATTTATAAATAAATTTTAATAATAAATATTTCAACTTATCATATATATTCAAATAGATATTTAAACCAATAAGTTTAATGTACGGTATCAAATAATTAATATATGGTTACCTTTTCAAGTTTTAGTATATATGTATCTATTTACATATAATTGTTCACGAATCGTCGAAAACAAACGAAGGGTATTTAAATATATAAAAGTAGTTCAAGATTTTGAGATTCAACTTCATAGGCTTTGCTTATCGTGTCGGAAATGTTAAAGATTAAGTTTAAATTTGGTCAGAAATTTCCGGGTCATCACAGTATGAGTATTGGGCCGAGTGCCTTCTTTCTCTTGTAGGCCATTGTGAGCTAGTTTAATAAGTGGGCCAAGCACTTGTGTTTTTTTTTTATGATTGGGTCGATTCCTGACTAATTAGGCTGCTACTGTCCATTAAGATTTAGTGGACTTTGGTTTATACTAGTGATAATGTTAAATTATGATTAGCAACTGAGATGAGGTTAATGATGAGTTATAACAATGATGATGTTACGATTAAGATAATGACGATGATCGTATGATATGATAATGATAGTGATTGTATGATGATGTTCGATGACGATAACGATGACCATATACAATGACGAAACTGTAATAACAGAGACGATGATGAACGAGTATGGTGATGATGCATAATGCATGATCATGATAATAATCCAATATTGATGAGTAGAAATTGGTGATGATATTATGAGCATTGATGATATTAAATGATAATGATGAAGAAAAAGGAAATAAGAAATAGGATATACGGGTTATATAAAATTGATCAGTGATTAAAATCAGAAGAACTGAATAGCTCAGGCGGTTAAAGATGTTATCGGGTTAGCGGGACGTCGCGGGTTCAAACCCGGACTTGAGCATTTTTTTAGGACTACTTCTTTGAGGTAGTTTGCTTATTACTCATTATTATTATTATTATTATTATTATTATTATTATTATTATTATTATTATTATTATTATTATTATTATTATTATTATTATTATTATTATTATTGCTAGATTATTTATTATTATTAACAAAATTATATCATAATTATTAGTATTATCATTAAACGTTATTAGTATTATTATTACAAACATTATTATTATTAGTACTATCTTTATCATTAATAGTAAAATTATCATTATTATTATTATTATTATTATTATTATTATTATTATTATTATTATTATTATTATTATTATTATTATTATTATTATTAGAATTACCATAATTTTTATCATAATTAGTATTATTTTTATCATTATTATTATTAGTACTATTAATATATCAAATGAAGATTTTCTATATAAAAATATATTTATGACATAAAACTTAACCATATTAATACTTTTGTAATAAATGTTAATTATCTATATAAAGATAAATATATCTAATTAAGTTATTAATAAAACACATGATATAAAATAACAAATAAAATCACTAATAATATATATATTTGTTCGATTACCAATACATGTATTAATACACATGATTGAATAATAGGTTCGTGAATTCGAGGCTAACCCTGCACTGTTCAATACCGTCATATGTATTTTTACTACAAAATACATTATTGTGAGTTTCATTACTCCCTTTTTAAATGCTTTTGCAATATATATTTTTGGGACTGAGAATACATGCGCTTTTATAAATGTTTTACGAAATAGACACAAGTAATCGAAACTACATTATACGGTTGAATGATCGAAGCCGAATATACCCCTTTTTGCTTGGTAGCCTAAGAATTAGTAAACCGATCTACTAATTGACGCGAATCCTAAAGATAGATCTATTGGGTCTAACAAACCCCATCCAAAGTACCGGATGCTTTAGTACTTCGAATTCATTTTTATCATGTCCGATGGATGTCCCGGAATGATAGGGATATTCTTATATGCATCTTGTTAATGTCGGTTACCAGGTGTTCAATCCATATGAATGATTTTTGTCTCTATGCATGGGACGTATATTTATGAGAAATGGAAATGAAAATCTTGTGGTCTATTAAAATAATGATAATGATCGATTATGATAAACTAATGAACTCACCAACCTTTTGGTTGACACTTTAAAGCATGTTTATTCTCAGGGTTGAAAGAAATCTTCCGCTGTGCATTTGCTCATTTTAAAGATATTACTTAGAATCATTCATGGCATATTTCAAAAGACGTTGCATTCAAGTCATTGAGTTCAGTAAAGATTATGATTAAGTAAATGACAGATTAGATCATTTATAGATGGATATTATGAAATGGTATGCATGCCTGTCAACTTTCGATGAAATTAAAGTTTGTCTTTTAAAACAAATGCAATGTTTGTAAAATGTATCATATAGAGGTCAAATACCTCGCGATGTAATGATATGTTATTGTATTCGTTCTTATGGATTAGGACGGGTACTGTGACGACCCGGAAATTTTCGAACAAATTTAAACTTTATCTTTATATCATTAGATAAATATTTCAAATATATATATTACGTACAAATTTACGATTCTAAATAAAAATATATATATATTTTAACTTAGTCATAAAACGTCCTGATTTAAAATAATATATTTTGACAAACAACGAGTCACTGATTTATAGAAGCAAATGACCACAACGCTCAATTTTATAAGTTACACTTATTATAAGGTAATTTTTTTTGATAAGTAAGTCAAATTATTGATAAGGGTACACGTCGCATAACATAAAAGGCTAGTTATCTAAACGTACGAACGAGCGCTCGAAAAACCGAAAGTGGTACATGAGTCGAGTGACAACGTACGAGTCATTTGAACAAAAATTACAAATCAACTATGCACGAGAATATAATATAATATTTAATTAATTCTAAAGATTAAATATATATATATAATTATTTATATTAAATAAATGGATGTCGGTAGCCTAAAATGGTTGAATGTAAGTTGAATGTGTGTCTCATGCACTCGCATGAGCTCTCCACACAATTCTCATGCAAGTGCATGAGGTGGTTTGATGGGTTAGGTGCTATAAAACGAGTTCGAGCTGTGTTTTGTGTTTCATTCATTCTCAATCTCTCATTCTCCATATTTACTCCGTATTATATATCTAATTTATATTATTATTATTATTAATATTATTATTATTAAGATTAATATTAGTATTAATCTTATTATTAATGGTATTATTATTAATTATTATACATAAAATACTACGACGGAGTGCTGCTCGAGTGATCTAAAATGAGTTTTCAAAACTGGTTTTCGAGTAGGATAGAGCTAAGGAAATTAAGGGTTATGGCTATGGAGGCTATGGGTATGGACCAGGGGTATGCTCGTGAGGTCAAACTAGTGTTTATCATCTCCGTTGCGTCTACGTACTTTCCTACAATATTGAATCACAATATTGATACGTGAGCATTCATATCTTATCTTTTATATATTAATTGTGTATCCATGTCTAGTGCTCGAGTATATATATTTATACAGGCTTGTATGCTAAATTTCATCGTTAAACAGTTTATAATGAATCATGAATTAAATACATATATTATTGGTAAAAGGTATATGATATACATGTTTTTGGAAAGCTGACGAAAAATCAATAACTTTTCATTTAGAAATCGTGTAATTTCGATGAACGAATCAAAAGATATGGTCAACTGAATTATAATTGACGTTAATTGAAATTGCTTTTGAATCTGCAATTAATATTTAAATAACTTGTTGGTAAGATTGATAAATTGAATTTTTAAATATTACCAACCGAGTAAATGAATCCTTATATAAGATACGTCTCGTTTTATTGAACTATTGCCAAAATTGACTTTTTAAAACGACTTTGGATAACTTTTGTATGTCGATCTCGAGCATTAAGATTGTGATACACTATGACTTGACCTAGCTTGATAGACATTTATTGACCAACATATGTTCTCTAGGTTGAGATCTACGGTTATTTGGTAATCCAAGTTTCGGTCACATTTTGGTGAACGACTTTATATGCTGCTAAAGTGAGTTTCATATGCTCCCTTTTTAATTGCTTTTGCAATCTATATTTTTGGGCTAAGAATACATGCGCTTTATTTTAAACGCAATGGATACAAGTACATACTAAATTCTACACCGAGTTTGAACCGAAAATCCCTTAGCTTTGGTAACTAGTAACTGCCAGTTATAAGAACTAGTGGGCGCGAGTAGTTATATACGGTTCCATAGGGCTTGACATCCCCGTCTGTTCCAGGTATAGAAACCCTAGCCTGAACTATAAAACAGACGTATGCTATTTGAGTTTAGTACACGTTGGTTTGCGTGTATTGTACATGTTGGTTGCATGTATGTTAAAACAGGGGTACTTATTATATATACGTTAAAGTTTAGTTACCAGGGTGCTCAATCTTTTAGAATATTTTGATAAACGTTTCTGGATGAAACAACTGAAATCTTGTGATCCACCTTTATATACAGATGTAATGACCCAGAATTTTCTGACCAAATTATACTTATGAGATTAATATTTACATAAATTAAACCATACCAACATGATAAGCAATCCAAATTGTTGAGACTTGTGTTTTTGAAAAGAGTTTTACACAACGTTTGACTGTCCAATATGACCGATGATATCACGAACTATATAACATACGATAATTATAAGTTTGTGTATATATATGTATTTATATATATTTAACATGATCTAAGGATGGTTTAACATCTCATTGTGTACTAATGACAATGAGTTATAAGTATATTTTGAAACTACTAACTTAAGTTTTCAAAACGATAACTATACGTAACATTTTTTGATATATATACTTATAATATATAATGCTTATACACGTATCGTATATATAAAGTATTTAATCACTTTTTAAGGACTTAAATACATAAAACAATATAAGTATATTCACAAAATATAGCTATATTTGAATTCTCGTTCCGTTTCCTCAAGATTTCTATACGTATATCTAGGGTATATGTACCCATATCATACCCAGCTTCTATATGTATTTACTATTAGTATATACACATCAAATCAACATCCTAATCAACATTATTACTGCCCTAGATATGAGGTAACTAGGATTTGACAAGTAGTATGAATTATTAGTAAGAAAACAAATTTAGGTATCCTTTTCTTTCTTTATAAACTAAAAACATTTTTATAAATGAACACCATTTTTTCACTCCATTTTCTCATACCTACACCCTCATTTCTCTCTCAAAATACTCCTAACTTCATACTTGATCATCTCCAAGTATTTTTCCCATCATTTAGCTTCAATTACAAGCCTTAAACACCATAAGAAAACTCTTTCAAGAACATATCAAAATAACTACCCATTTGAAGAAGTTTACTTCCAACCTTTTGATCTAACTCCACCACTCTTTGATTCCAAGATTATTTCTTATCTTTTGCAGTAACTTTGTCCAAGTAACTTGAGGTAGTAACCTTGTTCATAATCTTATTCAATTCATATTCATATAGCTATCTTATTTTGTGGTATAAAATTTTAACAACAAGAACATAGTTTGAATGATTTCAAACTTGTTCGCAAACTAAATAGATCCTTCTAACTTGACTTTTAAAACACTTCAAGACCTGTAATATATCATAATGATATGCTAACCTAACAAGATATAACTTGGTTTTACAAAGAACATCTTAAAATCTGAATCTACGTCGTCGGAGTGCAACCGGGGGCTGTTTTGGGTTGGATAATTAAAAACCATCTTAAACTTTGAATTGGAAGTTCATGTTCTGGAAAAATAATATTTCTTATGAATATGTTAACACATAAAAATTTCATGGTTTAACTGAAAGTGTAAGTATTTTTAGAAAAATGATCATTAAATGTTGTTTTTATGATGGAAAATGATCACTTTCATAAGTTTCACCAAAGTTTGACCTATAACCTATGATTTTGAATACAAACTAAGGTATTTTCAGCTCATATTCTTAAAATTTGGCTCGATCCAAGGAAGTGGCAAGTTTAACCAATAAAAACGGAGTTGTAATGAAGAAACTACGACTAAAACAAGATTGGGTATCCGAAGCTAGTTTAGCTACGAAAATATTTGGAGAAAAAGTAAATTAATCATATCTTTTCTAATTAATATGATATTTTATATATAATTACTTATAATTTGATTTTATATATTTCAGGACCACCCGTAAACAACACGAGAAGATTAATCATAAGACCTCATGATTGTACGCAACACGTCATTTGACAACACGGTACTTTATGTACGCAACACGTCATTTGACAACATGGTACCATGGGTCGAGATTAATTCTGATTAATACGAATACGATGGGGTCTTTATTTATTTTATTTAAGCAACTAATTATGGACCACTAACATCGGACTGCTAACTACGGACTAAGAAAATATTAAAAGTATTAATAGTATATATATATGTAACGATTACTTAAAAAAGAAAATATGTTGATATATTATATATATGGTTAGGTTCGTGATATCTATCGGAGACCAAGTCGAATTAAATACCTTCAAGGCAAAAGTGAGTTTCATTTGCTCCCTTTTATATATATTTTTGGGACTGAGAATACATGCGCTGTTTTTATAAATGTTTTACGAAATAGGCACAAGTACTAAAACTAATTCTACGTGGGTTTAAACTAGAAATATACCCTTAGCTTGGTAACATTAAACTACTTGTCTATGTACGGTAGGCGCGAATCCTAAAGATTGATCTATTGGGCCTGACAAACCCCATCCTGACTATGGGATGCTTTAGTACTTCGAGGTTATTTTAAACACACCTGATCTGGTGTACTTCAGAGGGTAAAACATGAACGTTAAGGCTTGTTACCGGGTGCCTACAACTTATAGAATACTTTTATACACTTGCGAGTGTACATATATTTATAAACGGAAATCTTGTGGTCTATTAATATATTGAAATGATTGTTATGATAAACCTATGAACTCACCAACCTTTTGGTTGACACTTTAAAGCATGTTTATTCTCAGGTATTAAAGAAATCTTCCGCTGTGCATTAGCTCACTTTAAGGATATTACTTGGAGTCATTCATGGCATATTTTGAAAGACGTTGCATTCGAGTCATTGAGTTCATCAAGATTATTATTAAGTCAATTATAGTTGGATATATTATGAAATGGAGTGCATACCGTCAATTTTCGTTGTAAAGAAAGTTTGTCTTTTAAAAACGAATGCAATGTTTGTAAAATGTATCATATAGAGGTCAAATACCTCGCGATTTAATCAACTATTGTGAATCGTTTATAATGTATATGAACGGGTCCTTTCAGTTGGTATCAGAGCGGTGGTCGTAGCGAACCATGTCTTGTATTAGTGTGTCTAACTAGTAGTTGTTAGGATGCATTAATGAGTCTGGACTTCGACCGTGTATACATGTCAAAAGTTTTGCTTATCATTTCTAGTCGGAAATCATCTGCTTATCATCCTTAGGAAATTACCTGCTTATCATTCATAAGTCTAGACACGTTTTACTGCATTTACTGCATTGATAGTGTATAGACGAATTCTTATCTTAGCATATCTGTTATTGCGAACTTTGACTGATATCTTTTCAAAGATTCTCCGTAATTTACGGGATTTTGGTATTATATATACATATATAAATTATGTATTGAAGAGTACCAAATCTAACTCCTATAATCTATTCCATACCAAAAATTCATTTTCCCCATTATACAAGATGGATTCCGCATCTAGTTCGAATTCTTCAGATTCCGACAGTTATGCCGATATGGATTTCCATTCTGGCTCCGAAAGCAGCGTCACCGGAATGGATCAACCAATTTCCCATCATCTATTCTGGATGAATTGGGGATGGGTTCGTAATATACTAAATCACTGGAGACAAGAAGAAGGTGATCCATTCCATCCACCAAATTGCCCTCTTGGTAATGAACCTGAAGCACTTACCAGCGAACCTATTCGAAACACCATTTTCTCTCTCATTTCTAGAGTATCTCGTCACGATTATATACTATCCCATATTACAAATCTTGTCCATTCGCTCGCTCCAACCGCCAATCATCCCGGTGTACTAGCAGAAGTTAACGAACTTCGCGCTCGCGTGACGGCTTTGGAGAACAAGGTGCGAAGGTTGCAAACACCAGCAGCAGCACCAGCAGCATAATCAGCACCACCATTAATAACATCAACAATACCATCATCACCACTAACAAACAACATCCGCATCACACGTCTCGACATCATAATCTGTCCCACAAACATCAACATCATACGCACCATAGATACCAAGGAGTACCAACAATAATGAACGATGAAGTATTGATCCATAACTTCATTGATGTTCTGCGAAGAATATGTGGTTTCAAAAAGTTTTAGAGATTTCTTATTCTAGCTCAAACCAAAAAGCAAATGAGATTAATATCATATTAACTCATTAAATTCATGATTTCATCTGAAGAAAATATATATGTATATATGTTTTCATAAAGATTGTAATTAAAAGTTCCTTTGTACAAAATATTAATGGTGAAATTTTTTTTTAACGGATAGGTAATACCCGAGGAATAATTAGATTTTATCTTAATAAGTTACATTGTACATTCGTCGAAGCTGATTCAACAGTCATTTACTATCCTACTTACAACCACCGATATACGTATCCGTTCACCGCAGAATAACTATTTTCATTCAATTTCATATTTGGATTTTGACTTCCCAGAATCCAACAAGTGGCATATGAAGAAAATATATGACAAAATAAAATCTGTTAGAAACAAACAAATTAACTATGAAAAAATTTTGTTAAGAATCCACGCTAACTGTTCCAGCTAACTGCTCCTAGCTAACTGATTACATTTTATTTATCGCAGTTTATTTATCGCAATTTAATTATCGTACTTTTATTTATCGTCATTTAATTTCTGTAATTATTTTACGCACTTTAAATATCGGGACACGTATACAATGTTTTGACATATCATATCGACGCATCTATATATATATTATTTGGAATCACCATAGACACTCTATATGCAGTAATGATCGAGTTCTCTATACAGGGTTGAGGTTGATTCTACAATAATATATATAGTTTGAGTTGTGATCGAGTCTGAGACGTATACGGGTCACGACACGTATTAATTAATTCGTATATTATATATTAAACTATATATGAATTATTGAACTGTTACTGTGGACTATCGACTGTGGACTAATGACATTGGACAATTAAAATGAATTAAAATATTGATTATAACATATGAAACTAAACATTTCTTCAAGATTGCCACTTGATTTCATCTTAAACCTCATTGTATCTCGACGATTACAATCAGCGTTCAAATCTATCATGATTCTTAAAAACACCTCAATCGAGAGGATAAACCAACCGCACTTCATCTACGGAAGAAAAGATTGATGCATATAGTTATGCACCTGAAAAATCCTCGAAAACTGAGTAAACGTTTGACACGTATCTGTTCTAGTTCCTTTGACATTGTTATTACCGAAGATTGTTTTGCAATCCCTTTCCAAAGTAGCTAATTTTGTCACAGCTCCAGCAAGTCAACTCCGACTTTTCATCTGAAACAACTTTATTATAACCACGATATATATGCGTACTATTTATTGTTACTGGGGAACCTTTTATATTCCACAATATTACCATCAGCGATTAATCATTCTAAAAACACAATTCTCCTGAAACTACCTCGGTTTGATAACCGATGACCCAGATCAGTTAACTTTGAAAATGCTGACGAAGCAGCATGTTGTAGATGATCTTAATGGCCAAAAGTTTGATGATAAAGAAAGGAGTGTTAGGAACGCTCGATAGAAAATTCAGTACCGAAAAGCGAATTATGCGAAACTATGAAGAAAGCCGTGGACAAATCACAAAGAATAAGTTTGCCTTCAAAGAATCCAAATGATTCTGTGCCTGCTGAAATCATTAGCAAACATCTTATTTCTCATTCTAAACCTTCACAGACAAATCTTCTTCATCATTCATTGATATTAGAAATTCTAAGATATTCTTGTATGTTCTATTATAAATATCTTCCATATTTCTGGCGATATTTTCACAACTATTCTTATCTGAGATCATTTATCTCTCTGTAATATCTGCAACATAAAAGAAACTGTGTTAATTTCTAAATTCTAAAAACTTCGAGTTTAAAATACGAATGTTTTGAAGTAGTGTTGGGAACTGAAGCATGGATTAGTATAATATAATGACACTTGATCAACGTCATTATATTACAGTAAGTCATGCTGAGTTTCTAATGAAGCATGATGATTCACAGTACCGTCATCATGTGCCATTTACACGACTCTTACATTCTATCTAATCTCTAAACATATCAAGAGAATATTTTTCTGGATGACTCGGTCTTCTCCAGGGTATTCTGGTAATTTAACAAATCAAAATCGTTCTATTACCATTTTCTTCTTAGAGCATTAGCTATGTTCATTCTGAATTTCATATCTACGAATTCCGGACCATTACTCGCTTGACTCGAAGTCGGGAAGAGAAAACGAAAGCATGAAGCTCCGAAAAATAATGAAGAATATAAACTCCGATAATAACCCCGAAATTACAAACCGTGTATATCGATGCAGATAGCAATATAGAGACACGGGAGAATTAGAAACACTATAAACACAAGAGTATAGTAGAAGTAAATAGATTCTTCTGGTGGTAGATGAAAAAGAAGAATGACAGATATAAAAGTTAGGAGTATATCAAAAATCAGGACTGGATGGAGCATATTGATGAATGCTTTAAAGTAAGAATCAAGAGAGAAAGAATAGAAGGTGTGAGTCGTGGAAAATAAGGAAACGAAGGGGTGAATTTATAGTGAAATATCCGACATAGCAATCGAAACAGATTATTGCATATAATCAAAGAAGATCCTGATTTCCTTAATCACCAAAGAACCAAATCTTGTTACGTAAGATTCTCTTTAAATCCCTTAAATCCCGGAAATCAATCATAACTACGTCATCGGTTAAGACGAATATATTTTACTCATCTCACTCTTTTACGATAGTCTCATTTATATTCTTCGCATAATCGAATCGTTTTATCTACATTACTCAATGATGATAAAACTCCATTATCACCTTATATTTGTCAAGAAAACCTTCTTATTGTTATCCATCACAACCTCTATCAAATTTCGGGGACGAAATTTCTTTAACGGGTAGGTACTGTAATGACCCGGAATTTTCCGACCAAATTATACTTATGAGATTAATATTTACATAAATTAAACCATACCAACATGATAAGCAATCCAAATTGTTGAGACTTGTGTTTTTGAAAAGAGTTTTACACAACGTTTGACTGTCCAATATGACCGATGATATCACGAACTATATAACATACGATAATTATAAGTTTGTGTATATATATGTATTTATATATATTTAACATGATCTAAGGATGGTTTAACATCTCATTGTGTACTAATGACAATGAGTTATAAGTATATTTTGAAACTACTAACTTAAGTTTTCAAAACGATAACTATACGTAACATTTTTTGATATATATACTTATAATATATAATGCTTATACACGTATCGTATATATAAAGTATTTAATCACTTTTTAAGGACTTAAATACATAAAACAATATAAGTATATTCACAAAATATAGCTATATTTGAATTCTCATTCCGTTTCCTCAAGATTTCTATACGTATATCTAGGGTATATGTACCCATATCATACCCAGCTTCTATATGTATTTACTATTAGTATATACACATCAAATCAACATCCTAATCAACATTATTACTGCCCTAGATATGAGGTAACTAGGATTTGTCAAGTAGTATGAATTATTAGTAAGAAAACAAATTTAGGTATCCTTTTCTTTCTTTATAAACTAAAAACGTTTTTATAAATGAACACCATTTCTTCACTCCATTTTCTCATACCTACACCCTCATTTCTCTCTCAAAATACTCCTAACTTCATACTTGATCATCTCCAAGCATTTTCCCCATTATTTAGCTTCAATTACAAGCCTTAAACACCATAAGAAAAATCTTTCAAGAACATATCAAAATAACTACCCATTTGAAGAAGTTTACTTCCAACCTTTTGATCTAACTCCACCACTCTTTGATTCCAAGATTATTTCTTATCTTTTGCAGTAACTTTGTCCAAGTAACTTGAGGTAGTAACCTTGTTCATAATCTTATTCAATTCATATTCATATAGCTATCTTATTTTGTGGTATAAAATTTTAACAACAAGAACATAGTTTGAATGATTTCAAACTTGTTCGCAAACTAAATAGATCCTTCTAACTTGACTTTTAAAACACTTCAAGACCTGTAATATATCATAATGATATGCTAACCTAATAAGATATAACTTGGTTTTACAAAGAACATCTTAAAATCTGAATCTACGTCGTCGGAGTGCAACCGGGGGCTGTTTTGGGTTGGATAATTAAAAACCATCTTAAACTTTGAATTGGAAGTTCATGTTCTGGAAAAATGATATTTCTTATGAATATGTTAACACATAAAAATTTCATGGTTTAACTCAAAGTGTAAGTATTTTTAGAAAAATGATCATTAAATGTTGTTTTTATGATGGAAAATGATCACTTTCATAAGTTTCACCAAAGTTTGACCTATAACCTATGATTTTGAATACAAACTAAGGTATTTTCAGCTCATATTCTTAAAATTTGAATCGATCCAAGGAAGTGGCAAGTTTAACCAATAAAAACGGAGTTGTAATGAAGAAACTACGACTAAAACAAGATTGGGTATCCGAAGCTAGTTTAGCTACGAAAATATTTGGAGAAAAAGTAAATTAATCATATCTTTTCTAATTAATATGATATTTTATATATAATTACTTATAATTTGATTTTATATATTTCAGGACCACCCGTAAACAACACGAGAAGATTAATCATAAGACCTCATGATTGTACGCAACACGTCATTTGACAACACGGTACTTTATGTACGCAACACGTCATTTGACAACATGGTACCATGGGTCGAGATTAATTCTGATTAATACGAATACGATGGGGTCTTTATTTATTTTATTTAAGCAACTAATTGTGGACCACTAACATCGGACTGCTAACTACGGACTAAGAAAATATTAAAAGTATTAATAGTATATATATATATATATGTAACGATTACTTAAAAAAGAAAATATGTTGATATATTATATATATGGTTAGGTTCGTGATATCTATCGGAGACCAAGTCGAATTAAATACCTTCAAGGCAAAAGTGAGTTTCATTTGCTCCCTTTTATATATATTTTTGGGACTGAGAATACATGCGCTGTTTTTATAAATGTTTTACGAAATAGGCACAAGTACTAAAACTAATTCTACGTGGGTTTAAACCAGAAATATACCCTTAGCTTGGTAACATTAAACTACTTGTCTATGTACGGTAGGCGCAAATCCTAAAGATTGATCTATTGGGCCTGACAAACCCCATCCTGACTATGGGATGCTTTAGTACTTCGAGGTTATTTTAAACACACCTGATCTGGTGTACTTCAGAGGGTAAAACATGAACGTTAAGGCTTGTTACCGGGTGCCTACAACTTATAGAATACTTTTATACACTTGCGAGTGTACATATATTTATAAACGGAAATCTTGTGGTCTATTAATATATTGAAATGATTGTTATGATAAACCTATGAACTCACCAACCTTTTGGTTGACACTTTAAAGCATGTTTATTCTCAGGTATTAAAGAAATCTTCCGCTGTGCATTAGCTCACTTTAAGGATATTACTTGGAGTCATTCATGGCATATTTTGAAAGACGTTGCATTCGAGTCATTGAGTTCATCAAGATTATTATTAAGTCAATTATAGTTGGATATATTATGAAATGGAGTGCATACCGTCAATTTTCGTTGTAAAGAAAGTTTGTCTTTTAAAAACGAATGCAATGTTTGTAAAATGTATCATATAGAGGTCAAATACCTCGCGATGTAATCAACTATTGTGAATCGTTTATAATGTATATGAACGGGTCCTTTCAACAGATTATACGAAACATTAAAACTATGAACTCACCAACCTTTGTATTAACACTTGTTAGCATGTTTATTCTCAGGTTCCTTAGAAGTCTTCCGCTGTTTGCGTATATGTTATACAAGATATGTGTATGGAGTCATACATGCTTTATTCAAGAAAACGTTGCATCCACAAAACCATCATCATGTATTTATTTTGACTGCATTGTCAACGGAAGTACTATTGTAAACTATTATATTACGGTGATTGTCTATATGTAGAAATCATCAGATGTCGAAAACCTTTGACTTAAATATTCATTTATGGTGTGCCTTTTCAAAAGAATGCAATGTTTACAAAACGTATCATATAGAGGTCAAATACCTCGCAATGAAATCAATGAATGACTTGTTCGTCCATATGGATTTGGAGCGATCGTCACAGTTGGTATCAGAGCGTTGGTCCTAGCGAACCAGGTCTTGCATGAGTGTGTCTAACTGATAGTGGTTAGGATGCATTAGTAAGTCTGGACTTCGACCGTGTCTGCATGTTAAAAGTTTTGCTTATCATTTCTTATCGGAAATTACCTGTCTATCATCTTAAGTCTAAACGCGTCATATTGCATTGATTGCATAGATAGTGTATAGACAAAATTCATATCTTAGCGGAACTGTTACTGTAAACTTTGCCTGACAGCTTTCGAAAGATCCTCCGTAATTTGCGGATCCCTTATACTATATATAGGTATTCTATGTAATTAGAATATCATCCGATATCCAAAAATTATTTCATATCAAAAACCCTTTATTCAAACCGTGTAAGATGAATTCCGCATCTAGTTCAAATTCCTCAGATTCCGACAGCTATTCGAATATGGATTTCCACTTGAGCTCCGAAAGCAGTGTGACCGGAATGGATCAACCAATTAGCCATCATCTATTCTGGATGAATTGGGGATGGGTTCGTAATCTAATTAATTATTGGAGACATGAAGAAGGTAATCCCTTCCATACACCACATTCACCTCTTAGCGAAGAACCCGAAGCACTTACCGGCAAACCAGTCCGAAAAACTATTTTGACCCTCATTTCCAGAACAACTCGCAACGACTAAGTAATATCCAATATTCTAAATCTTATTCATCCGCTTGTCCGAACCACCAATCATCCGGGGGTAATAGAAGAAGTCAACGAGCTTCGCGCTCGAGTAGTGACTTTGGAGAACATGATGCGCAACTTGCAGGCATCACAGGCACCACCAGCATCGGCGACAACAGTACCACCGACAACAACACCAACAGTACCATTACCACCACCAATAACAGCATCCCTATCACACGCCTCAACATCACAATCTGTACCTCAGATATTAACATCATACGCACCATAGGTACCAAGTAGTACCAACAACAATAAACGATGAAGTATCGATTCATAACTTCATCGGAGAAATATTCTACGGCGATTATGTAATCTCTAAAATTTTAGAGATTATTTATCCCAGTTCTAATCATAAATCAGATGAGTAGAGAGGAGAATAGAAACTCCGACAGGAATGGTGTGTAAGGTATAAGCTAGACTTGTTTTACCAACAACATCAATAGTACCCTTAGCCTCACCAGCACAGTCAGTGCTGTCAACATCACCTCTAACATCACAAGCTCCGCCAGTTCAAGAAAGCACTGTGGACATCATTACGAGTCAACAACAAGTCTATTGTATCAATGAGTTATGAAGTAATAACTCAATTCCTCTAAAGAAATTATATGTATATCTAATATATATAAATTTTAAAACTATCATAAATCTTTTCGTACTAAGCTATTATGTATGAATTGAAAAAGGGTAAATACTACTCGTTTAATTCATATTAATAATATGCTATGATGTACATCCTTCGTTAACGACTTAACCATCGTTAACTGCAATCTCTGTTTCAACCCAATGAATTCCATTTCATAATAAACCAAGTGTATTAATCAATTACATAATTGATTTTACATTTTCAATTTCGATATACTCGAAACTTTCCAGAAAACATCATCTGTGCCTTGTAAGGTTCACAAAAATTCCACGAGCAACAACATCCTTCACCGAGGAATATCAATAAGAATAAATAATGAAGTATTGATTTCATTAGTGAAAAACTCCGCAAAGATTATGTAATCTTTAATGTTTTAGAGATTAATCATTTCTAAGTCAAGCCGAAAATCAAATGAGCTTAATATGATATTAACTCATTAAATTCGTATTACATCTGAAGAAATATAAATACATAAAGACTGTAATGAAAATTCTTTTATACAAAATATTACTTGTGAAATCTTTAACGGGTAGGTAATTCCCGGGAAATATATATGTTCACAATTAATATGTTATACTGTACATTCTTCAACTTTGATTCAAAAATTATTAACTATGCTCACAGTAATATACAATCGTTTCCATACAAATTCAATTACATATTCTGATATTGACGGATCAGAATCCAAGTCAAGATTTAACTGGTGACATCATTCTTAGATCTCTACATCTTTCAAAGCTATACTTTGACTTCAAAAATGTGAAAGATCCTTTAGCATTGTTATTACCGAAAATAATCTTGCAATCCCTTTTCAAAGTATACAGTTTTACCACACTTTCAACCAGTCAACTTTGACTTTTCAGATTAGCCTTATTATAACCTTGACATATACGTTCTTGTTACTGGGGAACCTTTCATGTTCCACCAAATTAGCAGTAAATTTACCAACAACTTCATTGATCTGTGACCTTCCGAAAAATCATTATACTCATTGAAACCCCATCATGTACTCACCTACATCATGTAACAATAATTGCCATACCAACTACCGAGAATTAGCAATCAGTATTTCGAATTTCACAGCAATTCTACGCCAACAGTTATATATATACATATAATGTCTATCTTTTAGACTTACATACTTCGAATGTGAAGTTTCTGAAAAACACCCCAAACAACGAAACTAGTTCTCCGAATTTCGGAAAAATGCCGAAGAAGCAGCAAAAACTGTAAACGACCTTAACAGTCAAAAGTTTGATGATAAAGAATAGTATGGTGGTAAAGCTGAGAAAAGAGAAGGTTTGGAACTGGAAAACGGATTAAGCAGACCATGAAGGAGGCTGTGGACAAATCACAAAGACGAAATCTACCTTCAAAGAATACAAATGATTCAGTGTCTGCTGAAATCCTTAGTAAATACCTTGTTCCTTACTCTAAAACCCTTGCGGACAATATTCTTCATCATCATCTTATCTTAAATATTCTAAGATATCATCGTATCTTCCATTTTAAATATCCTCCATATTTTTGAAGATATTTTCATAATTATTCTTATTTGAAACCATTCATCTCTTCGCGCTATCTGTGTTACATCATAAAAGAAACTATTTTAGTTTTAAAAATCTGAAAAATTCGAAAAATGGATGTTTTGAAGTAATGTTGGGAATTGAAGCATGAGTTAGTATAATATAATGACACTTGATCAACGTGATTATATTACAGTAAGTCATGCTGAGTTTCCAAATGAAACATGATGATTCACAGATCATAACATTATCATGTGCCATGTTATACGACTTTTGTATTCTATTTAATCTCTAAAATATCAAGAAAATATTTCTTGATGATTCGGTCTTTTCCAGGGTATTCTGGTAATTTAACAAATCAAAATCGTGCCATTACCATTTCCTTCCTAGAACATTAACAATGTTCATTCCGAAATTTGTATATGTGAATTCTGGACCATTACAAGAGATGCTTAATCGCAAGAAGAAGAAACGAAGGGACAAAGCTCCAAAATAGAAATTTGAGTATAAATCGCAGCAAATAGGGGGAGTATTAACTATGGATGACAATGATTATAGAAGACAGAAGTAGGGACATTGAAATATAAGGGGAGATATAAAACCCGATAACAACGTATAAATTACAAACCGTGAATATCAATGTTTATCGCAACATAAAGACACGGGAGAATTAAAAGCACTATAATCCCAAGAGCAAAGTAGAAGTAAACAGATTCCTCTGGTGGAAGTTGAAAAAGGAGAATGATTGTTGCGATAGTAAGGATAAGGACAAGGATCATAACAGAATTAAGCATTTTCACAATCTTTTGAATTTGAGAATTAAGTATAGGAATGGTAAAAGTGACAAACTGGAAGAACTTAATTTATAGTGAAATATTTGATAGAGAAATCAAGGAAGATCTCCGCATTTAATTAGAGAGATCCTAATTTCCTTATTCGCCGAAGAATCAAATCTTTTAGATTTAGAAGATTTTTTTTAAATCCCTTGAATTCCGGAATCCAACCAAGACAACGTCAAAAGTTAAGACAAAACTTTAGTTCTCATTTCATTCCTTTTAGGATAGCTTCACTCGTACTCTTCAAGTAATCGAATCGTTTTATCTATATTACTCAATAGTGATAAAACTCTATATACCAACTCATATTCGTCATAAAAACATTTTTATGATTAGCCATGACGACCACGATCAAATTTCGGGACGAAATTTCTTTAACGGGTAGGTACTGTGACAACCCGAAAATTTCCGAACAAATTTAAACTTTATCTTTATATCATTAGATAAATATTTCAAAAATATATATTACGTACAAATTTACGATTCTAAATAAAAATATATATATATATTTTAACTTAGTCATAAAACGTCCTGATTTAAAATAATATATTTTGACAAACAACGAGTCACTGATTTATAGAAGCAAATGACCACAACGCTCAATTTTATAAGTTACATTAATTATAAGGTAATTTTTTTGATAAGTAAGTCAAATTATTGATAAGGGTACACGTCGCATAACGTAAAAGGCTAGTTATCTAAACGTACGAACGAGCGCTCGAAAAACCGAAAGTGGTACATGAGTCGAGTGACAACGTACGAGTCATTTGAACAAAAATTACAAATCAACTATGCACGAGAATATAATATAATATTTAATTAATTCTAAAGATTAAATATATATATAATTATTTATATTAAATAAATGGATGTCGGTAGCCTAAAATGGTTGAATGTAAGTTGAATGTGTGTCTCATGCACTCGCATGAACTCTCCACACAATTCTCATGCAAGTGCATGAGGTGGTTTGATGGGTTAGGTGCTATAAAACGAGTTCGAGCTGTGTTTTGTGTTTCATTCATTCTCAATCTCTCATTCTCCATATTTACTCCGTATTATATATCTAATTTATATTATTATTATTATTATTATTATTATTATTATTATTATTATTATTATTATTAATAATATTATTATTATTATTAAGATTAATATTAGTATTAATCTTATTATTAATGGTATTATTATTAATTATTATACATAAAATACTACGACGGAGTGCTGCTCGAGTGATCTAAAATGAGTTTTCAAAACTGGTTTTCGAGTAGGATAGAGCTAAGGAAATTATGGGTTATGGCTATGGAGGCTATGGGTATGGACCAGGGGTATGCTCTTGAGGTCAAACTAGTGTTTATCATCTCCGTTGCGTCTACGTACTTTCCTACAATATTGAATCACAATATTGATACGTGAGCATTCATATCTTATCTTTTATATATTAATTGTGTATCCATGTCTAGTGCTCGAGTATATATATTTATACAGGCTTGTATGCTAAATTTCATCGTTAAACAGTTTATAATGAATCACGAATTAAATACATATATTATTGGTAAAAGGTATATGATATACATGTTTTTGGAAAGCTGGCGAAAAATCAATAACTTTTTATTTAGAAATCGCGTAATTTCGATGAACGAATCAAAAGATATGGTCAACTGAATTATAATTGACGTTAATTGGAATTGCTTTTGAATCTGCAATTAATATTTAAACAACTTGTTGGTAAGATTGATAAATTGAATTTTTGAATATTACCAACCGAGTAAATGAATTCTTATATAAGATACGTCTCGTTTTGTTGAACTATTGCCAAAATTGACTTTTTGAAACGACTTTGGATAACTTTTGTATGTCGATATCAAGCATTAAGATTGTGATACACTATGACTTGACCTAGCTTGATAGACATTTATTGACCAACATATGTTCTCTAGGTTGAGATCTACGGTTATTTGGTAATCCGAGTTTCAGTCACATTTTGGTGAATGACTTTATATGCTGCTAAAGTGAGTTTCATATGCTCCATTTTTAATTGCTTTTGCAATCTATATTTTTGGGCTAAGAATACATGCACTTTATTTTAAACGCAATGGATACAAGTACATACTAAATTCTACACCGAGTTTGAACCGAAAATCCCTTAGCTTTGGTAACTAGTAACTACCAGTTATAAGAACTGGTGGGCGCGAGTAGTTATATATGGATCCATAGGGCTTGACATCCCCGTCTGTTCCAGGTATAGAAACCCTAGCCTGAACTATAAAACAGACGTATGCTATTTGAGTTTAGTACATGTTGGTTTGCTTGTATTGTACATGTTGGTTGCATGTATGTTAAAACAGGGCTACTTATTATATATACGTTAAAGTTTAGTTACCAGGGTGCTCAATCTTGTAGAATATTTTGATAAACGTTTCTGGATGAAACAACTGAAATCTTGTGATCCACCTTTATATACAGATTATACGAAACATTAAAACTATGAACTCACCAACTTTTGTGTTGACACTTGTTAGCATGTTTATTCTCAGGTTCCCTAGAAGTCTTCCGCAGTTTGCTTATATGTTATACAAGATATGTGCATAGAGTCATACATGCTTTATTCAAGAAAACGTTGCATCCACAAAACCATCATCATGTATTTATTTTGACTGCATTGTCAACAGAAGTACTATTGTAAACTATTATATTACGGTGATTTTCTATATGTAGAAATCATCAGATGTCGAAAACCTTTGACTTAAATATTCATTTATGGTGTGCCTTTTCAAAAGAATGCAATGTTTACAAAACGTATCATATAGAGGTCAAATACCTCGCAATGAAATCAATGAATGACGTGTTCGTCCATATGGATTTGGAGCGATCGTTACAGGTCTTTACAGTGATGGGCCTTTCAACCGTACACCTTACCCTTTAAATGAGGAATATGCTGATCAATGTCAGAACGACTTGAATGATGCAACTGATTTCGACGATGTGGAAGAAGGCGAATGTAATTCTTACCCAGATACAAATTTTCAGTCTGATTAAGAGCATAGTATTGGTGACCTCTGCGATGACGGGGTCAACATAGAAGTTACTGAGATCCACAAACTTGTAAACAAGGAAATAGGGGTGAATTGTGCTTTAAACGGTTTTGGGAACCTGAGAGCGTCGTCGGTAATCAAACGTGCAAAGTGTTTAGCTAGATCGAAACGCAAGGTCGATAAGATGAAAAACCCAAAGAGGGGTAATTCTTCAAAAGATTCCGAAAAGGTTGGTCCTAGAAGATCCGATAAATCCAATTCGAACAATTCCATTCGGTCCAGGTTACATAAATCGGCATGAGATGCTCTTTATAGCAACAATTCATAAGGCAGTGTGGAATTGAAGGAATTTGCCACGAAAATTGGACTGGTGCCTGACCAGGAGCAGGTCTAATTTTTCACTTTCCTTCTCTTTCTTGTATGTTCTTTATGAAAATCCTTTCTTTTAATATACGCGGATTTAGGTCGGGAAAATATAGTAAAGTCGGAGACTATAGAAAAATTTTGATTCGTGAAAAGCCTGATATTGTCGCTTTACAAGAAACTAAAACAAAAAATGTCAGCGATAAATGGGTAAACTCTCTGTGGGGGTCGGGCAATTGTAGGTTTATACAAAAGGATATGATTGGGAAATCGGGAGGGATGCTTTTGATTTGGGATAAAAATGTTTTTTCGGTAGAACAAGCTATTGTAGAGGGATTTTTCATAGCAATAAAGGGGAGATGGGCTGTGAACAATAGTGAATGTTATATTGTCAATGTCTATGGACATCAAGATGATACTAATAAAATTAAAATGTGGGCGAGTTTGGAGAATCTTATAGGTTCGATCGAGATGGCTTGGGTTCTATGTGGGGACTTTAACGAGGTTAGAGATCAATCCGAAAGGCTAAATTGTGAATTTGTTGAGAGAAGAGCTGTATGGTTTAACAACTTCATTGAGAAGATGCAATTGATAGACGTACCAATGGGGGGGGGGAATTCACGAGATTTTGTGACAATGGCATCAAATTTAGCAAGTTAGATAGATTTCTGGTCACTGAGAAATTTTGCCAAACCTGGGGGGATGTATCTGTTTTGGCCCTTGAGCGTAAAATCTCGGACCATTGTCTCATAAGCCTTCGGGATAAAGCAATTGACTTTGGTCCTAAACCAACTAGAGTCTTCGATGAGTGGCTTGAAGTTGATGGTGTTGAGAAGGTCATTATAGACGCGTGGAACAAAGAGGTTGAGGGTTGAAGGTTGGATTGCACTTTTCGGCTCAAACTAAAAAATGTCAAATCAGCTCTACAACAATGGAGTAAGGATAAATTCGGGAAGCTAGATGAGGACATCAGTGAACTGCAGACTGCTGCCTCTAACTGGGAACTATTGGCGGAAACCCGGGACCTAACTGATGATGAACGACTTAATTGGTTGGAAACTCGAAAAAAATGGTTAGAAAAAGATAGCATCAGAACCAATATGGCAAGGCAAAAGTCGAGAGTAAAATGGATCGTAGACGGGGATGAGAACTCCAAGTATTTTCATTCTCTTCTTAGAAGGAGATTCCACAAACATAACATAAGGGGTTTGAATATCAAGGGTGTTTGGAATGAGGATCCCACGGCTATTAAGGAGGAAGTTTTCAATCACTTTTCAAATCACTTTAAGAAAAGCAGAATCTCAGGTGGCTTATCCTTTTCAAGGACTGTCCGCGACATATGTCCCAATCAGATTACAGTAGCCCAAGCCGATCAGTTAGAAGGAAAATTCACCGAAAAGGAAGTGTTCGAGGCACTACATGAATGTGATAGCTCGAAAGCCCCGGGGCCTGATGGTTTTAATTTTAAGTTCTTCAAAAAATACTGGGACTTGATTAAAGGCGACCTTATTAATGCCTTAAACTGGTTCTGGTGTAAATGTGAAATCTCAAAGGGTTGCAATGCTTCATTTGTTACACTTGTCCCAAAGAAAAGTGACCCTTCGTGTCTTAATGATTTTTGCCCCATCAGTCTGATAAATTGCTACTATAAGATACTCGCAAAGATCCTTTCAATTAGAATTAGAAGTGTTGTACCTGAGTTAATTGGTTGGGAGCAAAGTGCCTTTCTTAAGGGACGATATATTTTAGACGGTGCTCTAGTTGTAAACGAATCCATTGACTTTTTTTGCAAAAATAGAAAAAAGAGTTCCATCTTCAAGGTTGACTTCGAGAAAGCATTCGACAGTTTAAATTGGGGTTTCTTATTAGATATGATGGAAAGGATGGGATTTGGCTCGAGATGGAGGAATTGGATTTCGGCATGTTTAAAGTCGACTTCTGTCTCTATACTTGTCAACGGATCACCCACAGGTGAATTCTCTCTTGAAAGAGGGGTGCGTCAAGGAGATCCACTTTCTCCTTTTTTATTTATCATTGCGGCGAGGGTCTTAACTTATTAACTAAATCTGCGATAGCCAATGGTCTCTATAAGGGGGTGGAAATCGGGAGAAATAAAATCTTGCTATCACACCTTCAATACGCGGATGATACCATTTTCTTCGGTGAGTGGAGTAGACAAAATGTTGGTAACCTAATGAAGTTACTTCAATGTTTTGAAAAGGTCTAGGGTCTTAAAGTTAATTTCCATAAAAGTCAAATCTATGGATTGGGGATTGCTAAGGGTGAGGTTGAAAGCATGGCCACGAGGATTAGATGCAAGATTGGTGATATGCCGTTTACATATTTAGGGTTACCCATGGGGTGCAATATGAATAAAGTGGTTAATCGGAACCCGGTGGTTGAAAAATTTAATGCGCGACTTTCGGAGTGGAAGGCTAGAACGATATCAATCGGTGGACATTTGACCCTTGTTAAATCGGTTCTTCATAGTTTACCGCTATATTACTTTTCACTCTTTCGTTCCCCTACGAGTGTAATCAACCATCTTGAGTGCATTAGACGTACTTTCTTTTGGGGCGGGGCGGGTGAGTGTAAAAAAATGTCATGGGTTAAATGGGGTGAGGTTTTATCTACGTACGGGGATGGGGGGTTAAACATCGGGTCTCTAAAAGTGAAAAATTTATCCTTAAGTGCAAAGTGGTGGTGGCGCTTCAAATCGGAGCCCAACACCTTGTGGGCAAACATTATTTCATCTATTCATGGGCCTAATGGGCTGGTGGCTTCTTCGGAGGTTACTAGACCAAAAGGCAAAGGTGTTTGGATTAATATTGTCCGTACAGGTTGGGATATCAAGAAGCTAGTTCCTAATTTTCGCAGATCATTTACTAAAGACATAGGAGATGGCACAACCACTTCCTTCTGGCATGACCCATGGCTGACTGAAGTTCCTTTAAAGACTCTTTTCTCGCGGTTGTTCCACCTTGAGGAAGCTGAAGCTGCTGCTGTTGGGGATCGAGTCAACTGGTCAAATTAACAAACATCCGTGTCGTGGAACTGGAGACGTGAGCCTAGTGGGAGAGCTGCTGCTGACCTTGCTGATCTATCTAACTCATTATCTGTTTTTGTTAAATCCAACAGATCCTTCGATACTTGGTCGTGGAAGCTGTCAAGTGATGGTATTTATTATCCAAAAATCTTATCTAGATTAATTGATGATCACGTTCTACGCACCAGTAGCAAACCTTTTCAAGAAACGTTGAGAAACAACTTTGTTCCATTAAAAGTGGAGGTGCTCGTGTGGAGGTTACTTAAAAGACGTTTACCGGTTCGAGTTGAGTTGGACAAAAGGGGTATCGACCTCCATTCCATGCGTTGTCCCCTTTGTGATGACGATTTAGAATCCCTGGATCACACATTTATATTCGGTAAATTTGCTATGGATGTATGGGAAAGGGTCTACAAATGGTGGGGCCTCGGTAGTGTTACGAATTTAAGCATCAACGAAGCCTTTAAAGGAAATAGCGGTTCTCAGTTATGCGGTATTAGTGCTAAATTGTGGCAAGCGGTTGAATGGACTAGTGCTTATCTTATATGGTGGAATCGCAACCAAAAGGTGTTCGAGAATAAATCATGGGTTGGTGCGAACGCCCTTCTTGAGATTCAACTTAAATCCTTCGAATGGGTCTCCAAGCGGTTCAAGAGAAAAATTATTGAATGGCTTGATTGGTTGGCAAATCCTAGGTCATGTGTGTAAATCTCTGAACTGTTTTTTCTAGTCTTGTTGATTGTGTATTTGTAATTTCTAGTCTGCGTTTGTTGGTTTGTAATTGATGGAGCCTGGGGTTATGTTGTTACCTCTACTACATGATCACTTGCTTTCGATCGCGCTGTCTGCGATGTTGTAAGTGGGTTTCCCACTGTTTGTTCTCGTGTGTTTCTAATAATATTTTTGCTTTACGAAAAAATTAAATATATGAAAAGTTGATATTAATCTCACAAGACATTCACCCGTAATCGTCATAGCAATTTCATTACCATTTTTTTATTTTTTATAATTATTAAAATTCATAGTAACCCACTTTTTTACTTATATTAACCATAGTAACCCATATTTATTATACCTCATTTACTAACTTAGGAGTCAACCTTTAAGTATAGTTAGATTAGATATTGAGTATCTAAGAAGGCCATCAGTCGTATTTTAAGTTAAACTTCATGTAAATGGAAGAATTAATGATATGTCCCAAGTTAAAATCCATTAGACGAAAAAGGGTAGGGTTTTGTTATCATTTTGAGAAAAGAATAACTATTATAGAACGAATAAAAATAGCAAAGAAGACATTTTTTTAGATGAAGAGTGTGCTGCTTTTTTAAAGGAATTTGCTATATGTAGCCCTAAGGGTTACATATAAGCCTTCTATATTTAACTTGATTCCCTCATTAATTATGTGTTTCCAATTTAATTAAGAATATATCCTACAAATATTTTAGGAAGGTTAGACCAGTGTGATACGTTACAAATAACATATATTCATTAAATAAATAAAATCTTTTTTATTATGTTGAATATCGTAATTTTGCATATATAATCACTAAAATGGTCACATAATTAATCGTTAGAATCATATTTTATTTTGAGAATTTTCTTTTCTGTTCCAATGTTCATATTTTTAATACTAAATCATTACTATTAAATATAAGAATCAAACACAATAATTTTTGTTAGCCTACTGCAGTTGAGTTATATATACATGTTCGACATTTATCGATGTCACACGAAATGAGAAATGTTATTATTATGTAAGTGTATACAAAAGGTTAAGAAGTGAAGCAACGTTGATTCCTGTATCAAGTACGTAAGTTATTGTTCCTCTTCTTATTATTTACTAATTTTGTATAATTGATTATAGGATAGGATATAGACTCTGGTACACCGACGTTTAATTTTCTCTGTTATTCATACATATGTACTTCTTAATACTAGTAATTGTTTTTTTTTTTTGTTATAGCCTATGGTGAACTCACGTTTAGATTTAGCTACTTGAGACTTTAACCCCTTTTTAACAATATTGAAAGATGGTTGTTTTTTTAACGATATTATGATTTATTATTTCATTCTTCACATTCATTTATGTAATGTTCAAAGACGACTATGCTAGTAATTATTTATTGTTTTTTTGTAATGTTGTAGATTTTTATATCATGCTTAATTTGGATTTGAACAATTTTCCAAATGAAGAAGACGATCAAACATTACATGATGAACCTTTTGTTGGTCAAGCATTCTCGAACTTTGAAGAAGCATATTTGTTCTATAAGAACTATGCCATGGATCATGGTTTTGCAATTCGCAAGGATCGATCCGACAAGAAAAAAGATAGAGTTGTAAGACGTGACATTTATTGTCATCGTGGAGGTAAAAGGTCATTAAAAGCATTTGATCCTTCAAAAGATCAAAGAAACAAGGGGTCAATAAAGTGTGAGTGTAATGCACATATACGCCTTACATTGAAAAAGAGTTGTGATATATTTCCAGAAGAATGGAATGTTACAAAATTCATTAAAGATCACAATCATGACATATTATCCAAAGAGGACATGCGCTTCCTTCCGGTTAACCGCATCATCACTTAAGAGGACGAGCAACAAATACTTTTGTATAAAGAAGCTGGACTTGATGTACGTCAAATTATTCGAGTCATGGAGCTCCAGAAGCAGGTCAAACACGGAGATCTTTCATTCTTTGAAAAAGATGTTCGTAATTTATTTACGAAAGTTAAAAAAAAGCTTGGAGACAGCGATGCTATGAGCCTTATC
This sequence comes from Rutidosis leptorrhynchoides, assembly GCF_046630445.1. Classification (NCBI taxonomy): domain Eukaryota; kingdom Viridiplantae; phylum Streptophyta; class Magnoliopsida; order Asterales; family Asteraceae; genus Rutidosis; species Rutidosis leptorrhynchoides. The sequence goes on from NC_092339.1 coordinate 133,890,390, forward strand.
AATCATATGAAATCTTTAAAAGAAGAAAATGATAAGTTTCAGTATGTTTATACTATTGACGACGAGAGAAGATTAGAAAACATATTTTGGTGTCATCCCGAAAGTTTTGATTGGTATGTTAACTATGGGGACGTAGTTACCTTTGATACTACTTACAAGGTAAATGCGTATGATATGCCATGTGCTCTTTTTGTGGGCATCAACAATCATGGGAAGACAATTTTATTTGGAAGTGCACTTCTCCGAAACGAGACAAAGCATACTTTTAGTTGGTTGATAAAGGTACAACTTTCAATATATTTTTAATTTAATATAGTTTGAACATATCTTGCATTTTGATCAATCATAACAACTTTTACACTTACGCTGAGTTACAGACCTTTGTAACAATAATGAAAAAACCACCAAAAACTATAATTACCGATCAAGATCGTTGGATGTCCGAAGCAATTGCTATCGAAATGCCAAATACAAAACATAGTTATTGTATATGGCATATCACTGAAAAGTTTAGTTCTTGGTTTACGGCTCTTCTTCGAACAGAGTATCAAAGTTGGTGTGGTGATTTTTACAATCTTTATAGGATGAACTCAATTGAAGAGTTTGAGTATCATTGGCCTTCAATTGTTGGAAAGTAAAAATTGGTAAATAATAAACATGTTGTGGCTTTGTATGAAATAAGAAAGTCTTGGGCTCCGGCATATCTACGTAACTATTTTTTTGGAGGCATGGTATCGACTAGCAGATCAGAGAGCATAAATGGAGTCATAAAGAAGTTTGTTTCATCCAATACAAGTTTGAAAGATTTTGTCAAACAGGTTGGCAACTATACACCTTGTTGACTTTGATTTTTTTTATATGTCAATTTTGATGTGGTAACAAATGGATTGATCAAGCTTATGCTGATGATACTCAATTGTTACATTATAGGTATATCTTGCTGTTGAAGAAATAAAAAATGGAGAATCACAAATAAAGATGTTGACTACTCTAAAAAATACTTCTGTAAAAGTCAAATCGCCATTAGAAGAACAAGCTTGTAAGATACGCCATTTGCGTTTAAGAAGCTTCAAGAAGAATTCGAGAGATCAAGTCAATATTTGGTTGTCAATGATGACGGTAACTATTTCATAATAAGATACTTTAATGGAGACAATCATAAAAATCACAACGTATATTGGGATGGGAGTCTAGCCACTTGCACTTGCAAGAATTTTGAGTTTTGGGGAATACTTTGTCGACACATATTTCGGACCATGACCTACAAGGACTGCTTTAAAATACCATCGATGTACTTGCCTCTACGTTGGTCTTGCAATTCATTAAACGGTGGCGACGTGTCTAAAAATTTTCCACTAGACAACCAACGAATCATTGTAGAAGATATACAAGACGGAGAAGACGTGTTGTGCCCTCCTAAATCAAAAACGAAAGGACGCCCAAAAAAAAGACGATACAAAGGTGGAAAAGAATTAGCGAATAAAACAACTAAGAGATGTTCTATATGCAGGGAAAGTGGACATACAAAGCCTACATGTAAGACTTATCAAAATGTCGTAGTTGATGAGGAACGTTCAAATGATCGACAATCAAAATGTGCAATAACTTGCGACGACATATGCTTTAATCCAATCTTAACAATGAAGCAGTAGATGAAAATCTTTAGTTTTTCTATAAATTATTTTTGTTACTCATGTTTGAAGTATAAATAATGAAAAAGAAATGAATATGAATATTCATGTTGGAACAAAAGAAGAAAAGTCTCAATCTCATATTTTGTATATTTTTTGCGTATGCAAGTATATGACTGACCAATTGCTAGTGATACATAATAAAAAAGATTTTATTTATTTAATGAATATATGTTATTTGTAACGTATCACAGTGGTCCAACCTTCCTAAAATATTTGTAGGATATATTCTTAATTAAATTGGAAACACATAATTAATGAGGGAATCAAGTTAAATAGCGGTTCTCAGTTATGCGGTATTAGTGCTAAATTGTGGCAAGCGGTTGAATGGACTAGTGCTTATCTTATATGGTGGAATCGCAACCAAAAGGTGTTCGAGAATAAATCATGGGTTGGTGCGAACGCCCTTCTTGAGATTCAACTTAAATCCTTCGAATGGGTCTCCAAGCGGTTCAAGAGAAAAAATATTGAATGGCTTGATTGGTTGGCAAATCCTAGGTCATGTGTGTAAATCTCTGAACTGTTTTTCCTAGTCTTGTTGATTGTGTATTTGTAATTTCTAGTCTGCGTTTGTTGGTTTGTAATTGATGGAGCCTGGGGTTATGTTGTTACCTCTACTACATGATCACTTGCTTTCGATCGCGCTGTCTGTGATGTTGTAAGTGGGTTTCCCACTGTTTGTTCTCGTGTGTTTCTAATAATATTTTTGCTTTTCGAAAAAATTAAATATATGAAAAGTTGATATTAATCTCACAAGACATTCACCCGTAATCGTCATAGCAATTTCATTACCATTTTTTATTTTTTATAATTATTAAAATTCATAGTAACCCACTTTTTTACTTATATTAACCATAGTAACCCATATTTATTATACCTCATTTACTAACTTAGGAGTCAACCTAACCTTTAAGTATAGTTAGATTAGATTAGATATTGAGTATCTAAGAAGGCCATCAGTCGTATTTTAAGTTAAACTTCATGTAAATGGAAGAATTAATGATATGTCCCAAGTTAAAATCCATTAGACGAAAAAGGGTAGGGTTTTGTTATCATTTTGAGAAAAGAATAACTATTATAGGACGAATAAAAATAGCAAAGAAGACATTTTTTTAGATGAAGAGTGTGCTGTTTTTTTAAAAGACTATTTAACATCCAACTTACCATAACACACATATATACACCTCTTTATATTACGGCGATACTGACATCGAATGCTCTCATTTTTTACCCACAAACGCGTTATGAAGAAACCCAATTCGCGACGATATTGGCAGTACCATCAAAGGATGGAATAGCCCCCAGAGACCTTCCCAAATTGCATTGATGTTGGCAGTACCATCAAAAGTTGAAAACTCCCTACTTGGAGTGAGAATCGAACATGGGTCGACAGTACCCCAAGTAGGATCTCACCCCCATAACACTCAAGCCAAGCTTTGGCGTTATATATAAACCTCTTGCGAAGCTTGAACACAATTTTTTTGAGATGAAGAAATTGCTGTTTTTTTTTTTTTTTTTTTTGGAAGACTGACTATTTAACATCTAACATACCATAACACATATATATAAAAAATTTGAAAAAAATATTTTTTTTGAGCTCTTACGAAGCTTGAACACATTAACCTTTTTATTAATGGGTTCTACACGACTACACATACCGCATTCGAAATAATAAATAACTAAGTAATTTTTATTTATGGGTTCTACACGACTACACATACCGCATTCGAAATAATAAATAAATAAATAAGTAATTATAGAATACAAATATTTATACAATGACCATAGCAAAATAATAATGTGTATAAACTCTGACATTGCATTATCACCAAATCATTACTCTTCACAACTTCTTAATTATATTATATGTACTTAAATCGTCTATATATGAATTTTTTTTTTTTTAAGGCAAACTCACACATATAAATAACACAAATATTTACAATCACGAATATGTCCCAAGTAGGACTTGAACCCTCAACCTCTTGGTTGGAGGTACTTAATAACGTAAACCAGTTATAATTCAAATTTTATCCTCTCTCTACTCTCTCTCTCTCTCTCTCTCTCTCTCTCTCTCTCTTTACACCGTTGGAATTTCAATTGAGTGAAAGTTTTTGAGTAAAAAATAATGGATATGAAGGCTGAAAAAAATGACATGCTCACTCAATTTTCACACAAAAGAGTTCACTCAATGAGGTACTTAATAACGTAAACCAATTACAATTCAAATTTTATCCCCTCTCTTTACACCGTTGGTTAATTTCAATTGAGTGAAAGTTTTTGAGTAAAAAATAATGGATGAATCATTTATTCGGAAAGAAATATCACAAAAGATAGAAAAGCTAACGTTCAGAACATGCATATTTGATTTATAAGGTGACCCACTACGGAGCGTATTAAAAATAGTAATTTATAGATGTCCCACTACGGGGCGTAGTAAAATTTTATGAGTTGGCTTGATTTGATGAAAGGGACGCTCATTAGCAACGTTAATTTTGACGGATGAGGGACAATCTTTTTTTTACTTTAAGGTGCCGTCGAAAAAACTTTAACTCGCGGCGAGCAGGAAGATACGGGCTGTCATTGTGTTTAGCGTTTGTTAAAAAGTGTCAGTTTCGAACGTAGTTAGTTTCGGTTTGTTCATACAAATATTTCGAGTTTAACGGTGTGGTCGGTGAAATTTAACTCGCGGCGAGCAGGAAGATACGGGCTGTCGAAGTGGTTAGGTGGAGTTTTTATTTTAATTAAGAGAATATATGTTTTACCTCCCTGTAGTTTGGTGTTTTCTTGCAAGTTGGTTATAGTTGCGGTGTTAAAGTGATAAAATGGGGGATGGGGCAACGACAACAAATGGCACCTCATTTAGACCATGGATAACGCGGCGGCATAGAGCCATATGCCGCCACAAACGCCACCACAAACGTCGGAAATGGGCGATTGTGGGCGTTTGTGCGGCGGTGTTTGTCACGGAATCACGCAGAAGAAAGAGGGGCGGCAAGGCGATGTGGCGAAGGTTGATTGGTCCAGTTCAAATGAGCATCTTGTTTCTATTTTCTACTCCGTGTATATATATATATATATATATATATATATATATATATATATATATATATATATATATATATATATATATATATATATATATATATGTGTTGGACAGAGTCCAAATTGATGACAAACATTTAGTTGAAAAATTGCAATTGGCTTAAGTATGAAAGACAAATTGGTAATTAGTCTTGGCAAAAATGAATTTTGCTTCTTACAAAGACACGCAGTTGAAGTCAATTTAGTTGGCTTACATTTATTAAGTTGACAACTTGAAGTTTGCATGTGGGATTATATTTTAAATGTTTGATTGCCTAAATTTGGTGGTTCTACACGTACATTAGAGTCAAAGAAAGAGGAAAGGCTTTTCACATGAGACAAGTGGTTCATATGTCCAAGTACCATGTATGCATGAATATGCTCATGTATATATATATATATATATATATGAGATATTGAAGAGAAATAAATCGATCCACAAAAATAAGATCACAAAGAGAAAGAAAAACATAGTTGATAGGTTTATCAACGGAGTGTGTTTATTTGTGAGGCCGAGAATTTTTTCTTGTATCGGGTTCTTTTATATTATAAGAATAAAAGGAACTCTTGGGGTGGACGTAGGCAGGGTTTTGCCGAACCACGTTAATCGCAGTGTTATCAGTTACTTTATTTTGCTTTCTTTTATTTCTCGCAAGTTTGTCTCAAACAAATTATATCCTCGCTTCAGCTAGTGTGGGTGTGCTAGGCAAATTGTCATAACAAGTGGTATCAGAGCGTATCCAGGTTTATCGGATATCTTTTGGTTTGAGATGGCGGGAAATAGCGGTATGCAGTTTAAGGTGGAGCCATTTGATGGAACCGGGAATTTCACCTTGTGGCAAGCAAGGGTGAAGGATGTCCTGGTTCAACAGGGCTTGGCAAAGCCGTTGAAGGGTAAAAAGGACGAAAAGCCAGAAAAGATGACGGATGACGATTGGAATGACATCGAGGAAAGATATGTCAGTACCATTCGCCTATCCATCAGTGATAAGATCATTAATAATGTTAGTGGCGAGACAACCGCAACGGGGTTGTGGGTGGCCCTCGAGAAGTTATATCTCGGGAAGAATATGACCACAAAGCTGAACTTGAAGCGTGATCTTTATCAGTTGAAGATGGAGGAAGGCGGAAATATCATTGAACACATGAACGTGTTTAATGGTCTGGTGGATCAACTTGCAAAAGTTGAGGTTAATATTGAGGAAGAAGATAAGGCCCTTATTCTTCTTACCTCTCTTCCCAGTTCGTATGATACTTTGGTTACTACTGTTCTTTATGGAAAAGCTACTGTAAAGATGGAGGAGGTAGTACCGGCACTCTTATCTCAGGATAAGAGACGAAGATCCGATGACCATTTTGAGCATGAATTTGCTATGGTTGGTCATGGAAAGGGAAAGTTTTCCGGAAAAAGATCTGGTGATAAAAGTAGGTCCAGATCAAGAGACGGAATGAAGGGTATCCAGTGCTTCAAATGTCAGGAGTGGGGTCACTTCAAGAAGGACTGTCCACTTTAGAAGAATGGTGAAGATAAATCTGGGGGTTCGTCGGTTGCAGTTGCAGTTAATGAATCGATTAATTTGGGAGATGTTCTCACAATCTCCAAAAGTTCTACTTCTGCTCAAGATGAATGGATTTTAGATTCGGGTTGTATAATGCATGTGTGTGTTCCAAGAAAGCTTATTTTGATAAGCTAATATTAAAGAAGGCGGGGGTGCTGACTTTAGGTGATGGTTCAACATGTGATGTTGAGGGTGTTGGCATGGTGAAAATAAAATTGTTTCACGGAGCTGCTTACACACTTAGTGGCGTGGTGTACGCACCAAAGATATGCAAAAATCTAATTTCCTTAAGCCAATTAGATTCTCAAGGATACGACTATTCGGCCGTAGGTGAAATTATGAAAATCACACGTGGCGTGAAGGTCCTGATGATTGGAGAGAAGTATGTGGGTTTGTATCGTCTGGTGGGGAGTACTAGATGTACTCGTATCTCGAAGGTTTGGAAAGTGTGCACACGGGAAATTGATCGGGAACATGTGACGACATGTTTGATCAAGTTAGGCGATGGTGAGAAGGAAAATCCTACTGTGGGAGAGGTGATTCGAGACTCCTCTCCGTAGGTCAACTATGTAAGTTGACAGGATTAGCTGCACATGATTATTGGCCATTTTATTTGAATTAGGGTTCAGGACCGAGGTGATTCAAGGTGTGTGCAGCGGGGATAAGGAGGCCAATGGTGAAAGTACTAGGTGATAGTATTTTCGGTGACGAAGAAGATAAATGTTTGTCAAGGTGGAGATTGTTGGACAGAGTCCAAATTGATGACAAACATTTAGTTGGCTTAAGTATGAAAGACAAATTGATAATTAGTCTTGGCAAAAATGAATTTTGCTTCTTACAAAGACACGCAGTTGAAGTCAATTTAGTTGGCTCACATTTATTAAGTTGACAACTTGAAGTTTGCATGTGGGTTTATATTTTAAATGTTTGGTTGCCTAAATTTGGTGGTTCTACACGTACATTAGAGTCAAAGAAAGAGGAAAGGCTTTTCACATGAGACAAGTGGTTCATATGTCCAAGTACCATGTATGCATGAATATGCTCATGTATATATATATATATATATATATATATATATATATATATATATATATATATATATATATATATATATATATATATATATATATATATATATATATGAGATATTGAAGAGAAATAAATCGATCCACAAAAATAAGATCACAAAGAGAAAGAAAAACATAGTTGATAGGTTTATCAACGGAGTGTGTTTATTTGTGAGGCCGAGAATTTTTTCTTGTATCGGGTTCTTTTATATTATAAGAATAAAAGGAACTCTTTGGGTGGACGTAGGCAGGGTTTTGCCGAACCACGTTAATCACAGTGTTATCAGTTACTTTATTTTGCTTTCTTTTATTTCTCGCAAGTTTGTCTCAAACAAATTATATCCTCGCTTCCGCTAGTGTGGGTGTGCTAGGCAAATTGTCATAACAAGTGGTATCAGAGCGTATCCAGGTTTATCGGATATCTTTTGGTTTGAGATGGCGGGAAATAGCGGTATGCAGTTTAAGGTGGAGCCATTTGATGGAACCGGGAATTTCACCTTGTGGCAAGCAAGGGTGAAGGATGTCTTGGTTCAACAGGGCTTGGCAAAGCCGTTGAAGGGTAAAAAGGACGAAAAGCCAGAAAAGATGACGGATGACAATTGGAATGACATCGAGGAAAGATGTGTCAGTACCATTCGCCTATCCATCAGTGATAAGATCATTAATAATGTTAGTGGCGAGACAACCGCAACGGGGTTGTGGGTGGCCCTCGAGAAGTTATATCTCGGGAAGAATATGACCGCAAAGCTGAACTTGAAGCGTGATCTTTATCGGTTGAAGATGGAGGAAGGCGGAAATATCATTGAACACATGAACGTGTTTAATGGTCTGGTGGATCAACTTGCAAAAGTTGAGGTTAATATTGAGGAAGAAGATAAGGCCCTTATTCTTCTTACCTCTCTTCCCAGTTCGTATGATACTTTGGTTACTACTGTTCTTTACGGAAAAGCTACTGTAAAGATGGAGGAGGTAGTACAGGCACTCTTATCTCAGGATAAGAGACGAAGATCCGATGACCATTTTGAGCATGAATTTGCTATGGTTGGTCATGGAAAGGGAAAGTTTTCCGGAAAAAGATCTGGTGATAAAAGTAGGTCCAGATCAAGAGAAGGAATGAAGGGTATCCAGTGCTTCAAATTTCAGGAGTGGGGTCACTTCAAGAAGGACTGTCCACTTTAGAGGCATGGTGAAGATAAATCCGGGGGTTCGTCGGTTGCGGTTGCAGTTAATGAATCGATTAATTTGGGAGATGTTCTCACAATCTCCAAAAGTTCTACTTCTGCTCAAGATGAATGGATTTTAGATTCGGGTTGTATAATGCATGTGTGTGTTCCAAGAAAGCTTATTTTGATAAGCTAATATTAAAGAAGGCGGGGGTGCTGACTTTAGGTGATGGTTCAACATGTGATGTTGAGGGTGTTGGCATGGTGAAAATAAAATTGTTTCACGGAGCTGCTTACACACTTAGTGGCGTGGCGTACGCACCAAAGATATGCAAAAATCTAATTTCCTTAAGCCAATTAGATTCTCAAGGATACGGCTATTCGGCCGTAGGTGAAATTATGAAAATCACACGTGGCGTGAAGGTCCTGATGATTGGAGAGAAGTATGAGGGTTTGTATCGTCTGATTGGGAACATGTGACGACATGTTTGATCAAGTTAGGCGATGGTGAGAAGGAAAATCCTACTGTGGGAGAGGTGATTCGAGACTCCTCTCCGAAAGTCAACTATGTAAGTTGACAGGATTAGCTGCACATGATTATTGGCCGTTTTATTTGAATCAGGGTTCAGGACCGAGGTGATTCAAGGTGTGTGCAGCGGGGATAAGGAGGCCAATGGTGAAAGTACTAGGTGATAGTATTTTCGGTGACGAAGAAGATAAATGTTCGTCAAGGTGGAGATTGTTGGACAGAGTCCAAATTGATGACAAACATTTAGTTGAAAAATTGCAATTGGCTTAAGTATGAAAGACAAATTGATAATTAGTCTTGGCAAAAATGAATTTTGCTTCTTACAAAGACACGCAATTGAAGTCAATTTAGTTGGCTCACATTTATTAAGTTGACAACTTGAAGTTTGCATGTGGGTTTATATTTTAAATGTTTGGTTGCCTAAATTTGGTGGTTCTACACGTACATTAGAGTCAAAGAAAGAGGAAAGGCTTTTCACATGAGACAAGTGGTTCATATGTCCAAGTACCATGTATGCATGAATATGCTCATGTATATATATATATATGAGATATTGAAGAGAAATAAATCGATCCACAAAAATAAGATCACAAAGAGAAAGAAAAACATAGTTGATAGGTTTATCAACGGAGTGTGTTTATTTGTGAGGCCGAGAATTTTTTCTTGTATCGGGTTCTTTTATATTATAAGAATAAAGGGAACTCTTGGGGTGGACGTAGGCAGAGTTTTGTCGAACCACGTTAATCGTCGTGTTATCAGTTACTTTATTTTGCTTTCTTTTATTTCTCGCAAGTTTGTCTCAAATAAATTATATCCTTGCTTCCGCTAGTGTAGGTGTGCTAGGCAAATTGTCATAACAATATATATATATATATATATATATATATATATATATATATATATATATAGTCATAACAATATATATATATATATATATATATATATATATATATATATTGCTGGAGACCTGGAGATAATTTGTGAAAATAAAAAAAACAATGGTAGACCTGCAACCTAACCTCTGTGATGTTAAATGGAGAAGATGATGGGTTTTTTAATTAAACATTTGGCTCCCTTAAAGTTTGTTAAATTCTACAAAATATACTACAAAGTTTCTATTATTATAGTTTAGCCCCTTAACTTATGATTTTATTTTATTAAATACATTTTATTTTATATATTTATATTTATATTTATTTATGTAACGTTTTTTTTAGCGTTTTGTTTTATCTTAACTAATAAATAAAAACAAATTAAAATAACCAAACAAAAAATCAAAAATAAAATCCCACATCACTGTCATCTGATAGCAACATGGATAATCAGAGTGGGCCAAGCAATGCTATTGTATTCAGGGCCCAACGCAAGAAGACAATACCCCGTTACAAAGATTAAACCAAGTTATCAATCCAAGAGAAATGGCCCATTGATGAAGTCAAAAATAACCATTGCAAGTGGATCAATTCTGTTGAGCAAGATTCTGTCTACAATCAATATATATATATATATATATATATATATATATATATATATATATATATATATATATATATATTGATTTACTTGTTAGTTTGCATCTACACATTTCTTTCAGTAACTATCATTTTCCTTTGAAAGTATTAGTATAAATTGTAATGTTGCTTCAATTGTGTCTCTTCCTCTCTTAAATTCTTTGGAGTTTCGCCGACTCGAATAGGCTATATCATTGGTGCTTTCATTATCGATCAACATGCCTCGCCAAGCCCCTACCTCCTTCGAGGAATCCATTAACAACAATAGCCAGCTTGTGATGACCCAGAAATTTCGACTAAATTTAAACTTAATCTTTGTATGATTAACATTTCCGACACGATAAGCAAAGTCTGTAAAACTGAATCTCAAAATTTTTGAATTACTTTTATATATTTAAATACCCTTTGGTTGTTTTCGACGATTTGCGAACAATTATATGTAAATAGATACATATATACTATAACATGAAAAGGTAACAATGTATTAATTGTTTGATACCGTACATTAAACTTATTGGTTTAAATACCTATTTGAATGTATATGATAAGTTGAAATATTTATTATTAAAATTTATTTATAAATAACGTCCAATGTATATTTAAAAACTGATTTATGTATATTAAAAAGATATATACATATATATAATAAACGATAGTAACATTCGTTTATTGATTCAATTGATATTTAGATAAGTTAACTAAAGCGTTTAAGATGAACCAGTTAAACACTAATTTGCTACAGTGTTTTCAAATTGCCACATTACTCAAAATGCTACAGTGTTTTCGAAAATCACTATTTGCTACAGTGAAATTGACTTTGCTACAGTGAATTGCTACAGTGACTTTGCTACAATAAAACACTATTTCAAAATGAAAATGTATATATTATATATATATTAACAAATAGCGAGGCGATGATTTATAGAAGTAAATGACCAAAACATTTGAAAGTTTAAGTTATACTATGAGTGGTATAGTTTATGAATAATTTAAGGCTATATTTTGATAAAGGTACGTGACACGAAACGTAAAATGCAAGTGTTCTAAAGGTACGAAAGGACATTCGAAAAACCGGAACCGGGACATAAGTCGAGTGATGACGTACGACTTATCGGAACAAAAATTACAAGTCAACTATGCACGTGAATTTAATATAATATATAATTAATTATATAAATTATATATTATAAATATAATATAAATAAATATGTCGACAAGAGTCATGACAAAATCATATGTGAGCTGGAAAAGCTTCCCATGCGATCGCATGGGAATTACACTGTCCAGCCATGCGATCGCATGGCAACCCTGGATAGGCCACATCTATAAAAGCCGATGTTTTGTTCTTATGATTTCATTCCTACTCCGTATTATATTTATTATTATTATTATTATTATTATTATTATTATTATTATTATTATTATTATTATTATTATTATTATTATTATTATTATTATTATTATTAAGATTAATATTATTATTAATCTTATTATTATTAGTAGTATTTGTATTATTATTAGTATTATACATAAAATACTACGACGAGGTCATGAGCGTGTCACTTTCAAAATATGTTTTCAAGCGGGATAGAGTTAAGGAAATTATGGGTTATTGCCATGGAGGTTATGGATAATGTTCGGGGGTATATTTATGAATCAAATCTAGTGTTTATTATCTCCGTTACGACTTTATATGCTGCTAAGGTGAGTTTCATTTGCTCCCTTTTATATATATTTTTGAGACTGAGAATACATGCGCTGTTTTATAAAATGAATACAAAAACTAAAACTGATTTGAGTGAGTTTCATTTGCTCCCTTTTATATATATTTTTGGGACTGAGAATACATGCGCTGTTTTATAAAATGAATACAAAAACTAAAACTGATTTGAGTGAGTTTCATATGATCCCTTTTACCCTTTACATTTTTGGGCTGAGAATACATGCAAATGCTTTATTAACCGATATACAATATTTATATGTGTGAGTTTCATTTGCTCCCTTTTTAATTGCTTTTGCAATATATATTTTTGGGCTGAGAATACATGCACTTTATTTTAAACACAATGGATACAAGTACATACTAAATTCTACACTGAGTTTGAACCGAAAATCCCTTAGCTTTGGTAACTAGTAACTGCCAGTTATAAGAACTGGTGGGCGCGAGTAGTAGTATATGGATCCATAGGGCTTGATATCCCCGTTCGAGCTAGAGCACTAGCCTTTTAACGGACGTATGCTATTTGAGAAGCGTACACGTTGGTTTGCGTGTATTATTAAGATGATTATACAAAGGGTACAAATTATATAAACGTTAAAGTTTAGTTACCAGGGTGCTCAATTTTGTAGAACCGATTGATAAACATTTCGGATGAAACAACTGAAATCTTGTGATCCACCTTTTATGTAAAACCTATTGATAAACGTTTTGAATAAAATAACTGAACTTTTGTAATCCACATTGATATACGGATTATGTGTAATATTAAAACTATGAACTCACCAACCTTTGTGTTGACACTTGAAGCATGTTTATTCTCAGGATTCTAGAAGTCTTCCGCTGTTTGCTTATACGTGATACAAGATATGTTCTTGGAGTCATACATGCTATATACAAGAAACTTGCATTCACCAAACCATTATCATGTATCTTATTTTGACTGTATTGTCAACAGATGTATTATTGTAAACCATTTAAATGGTGATTGTCTATACGTAGGAATCATCAGATGTTAAAAACCTGGAATTTATATATTCATTTATGAAATACCTTTTCAAACGAATACAATGTTACAAAATGTATCACATAGAGGTCAAATACCTCGTAATGAAATCAATGAATGACGTGTTCGTCCATATGGATTTGGAGCGATCGTCACACAGCTGCTATCCGACCTCCTTGAAAAAATGAACCAACTCCTTGCCACCCAAAACCAATTCATTAATTCCTCCACCACTACCAACACACAACTCGAATCCATGAACCAAAAGCTTGACCATCAGTCCACCCAATTCGATAACCTCTCAAAACAACTTATCCCTTAGCCGCATCCGACGTCCTACACCACTGTTCCACCATCATCCTCCACCGTACCACCACACTACAACCCACCGATCCCATCTCACAAATCGCTCAAGGTTTTACTGTCATCATTTGATGGTTCCAACCCCTTAGATTGGCTTTCTCAGGCTGATCAATACTTTGCTTTCTATCACATACCACTCGAGCAACGAGTTGCACTCGCTTCCTTCCATTTTCATGGTGAGGCGCTTAGTTGGTTCAAATACCTCCACAACAACAATATGTTAGGCGATTGGCCTTAATTAGCTCGCGCACTAGAGCTGCGTTTTGGTCAGTCATCCTTTGAAAACCACCAAGCTACCCTATTTAAACTTAAACAGACCGGGTCCGCTGTTTCTTATCAAGCGAAGTTTGAACGGATATATAATTGTGTGACTGGAGTACCCCCACTAGTCCTCCTCAACTTTTTTATCTCTGGTCTCAAACCTAAGATTCAACGTGAACTAGCCACTCTTCGACCCACCACACTTCACGAAACTTGTGGTTTAGCCAAGCTTATCGAGGATAAACTTTCTGTTGGACGTACCACCTCTAACTCCTCTTATAAAACACCATCATACACTCCCAAAGCCATCTCTTCACCTTCGACAACCACCACTACAACCCCCTTATTACCTACGCCTACTACCAGTACCACTTCCCTTCCAGTTCGTCGATTAACACGTGCTGAGGTTCAATCTCGTCGTAGCCAAGGTTTATGTTTTCGATGCCCGAGAAATATCAATCAGGCCACAAGTGCAACCCACCTCAGTTTTTTCTTCTCGAAACTGATGAAACGATCCCCGACACAATTGAACTCATTAACCCACCTGCATCTGATGTTCCGGTCAACCTCATAACTGAACCAACAACCAATTCGGTTACCCACTTTCTAGCCCTTCCCCCCGCTGCTCTTCATGGTACAATCTCCCCACGCTCACTTCGTGTTACATGCCACATTGAAGGTCACCCAGTTACTGTCCTTATTGACTCGGGTTCCACTCATAACATTATTCAACCTCGTATCGCCTCCTTCCTACAACTCACAACTGACACTACTCCCTCCTTTCCGGTAATGGTCTGCAATGGGACCTTTCTTCAGTGCACGGGTTAGGTACCTAACTTACCTCTTCAACTGGAAAATACCACCTTCACCATCTCACCTTTCTTATTACCAATTGTGGGGTTGATCTCGTACTTGGAATGGCATGGCTTAGCACTTTGGGACATGTCACTACCGATTTCGCTATTCCCCAACTCTGTTTTACTCATCATGATCACACTGTTACCTTAAAGGGGGAACCAGTAGCCAGATCCACCACTCTCTCCGGCGTCTGCCATCTGCTGCAAAAACATTCAGTAGCAGAATTTTTTGCCGTCGTCTTTGATCCCCTACCAACTGAATCTACTGAGTAACAAATTCATCTTGATCCTGATGTCACACAACTACTTGCGCGCTACCAGCCTATATTCGACAAACCAACCACTCTTCCACCCAACCGACCACATAACCACCACATAAACTTACTACCACAATCCGCACCAATCAACGTTCGCCCGTACCATTATCCACATTTTCAGAAAGAAGTCATGACCACACTCATCACTGAAATGCTTCAAGATGGGGTTATCAAACCTAGTATTAGCCCATAATCCTCACATGTCCTCCTGGTTCGAAAGAAA
Organism: Rutidosis leptorrhynchoides; assembly: GCF_046630445.1. NCBI lineage: Eukaryota > Viridiplantae > Streptophyta > Magnoliopsida > Asterales > Asteraceae > Rutidosis > Rutidosis leptorrhynchoides. Next base: position 133,905,738 of record NC_092339.1, read on the forward strand.
TATGGCACTTGGAGGTTTTGTGTCAATTACCGCGCATTAAATGCCATTACTGTCTGTGATTGCTTTTCGATTCCTACTGTTGATGAATTACTTGATGAGTTGCATGGCTCCCGATTCTTCAGCAAGATCGACCTACGATCCGATTATCATCAGATCCGGGTAGCTCCTGAGGATACACACTAGAATGCTTTCCGCACTATTGATGGTCATTACGAATTTCTCGTAATGCCTTTCGTTTTGTCTAACGCCCCTTCTACTTTTCAATCAGCGATGAATGATTTATTTCGCGATTGTTTACGCCGTTTTGTGTTAGTTTTCTTTGATGATACTCATCTACAGCTCCACCAGGGATCAACATCTACAGCATCTTCAGTCTGTATTTGAAACGTTATATCGTCACAATTTTTTTGCAAAACGCAGCAAATGTGTATTTATGGAAACGCAGGTACAGTATCTAGGTCAAGTAATTTCTGGTGATGGGGTATCTGTGGACTCTGACAAAATTCAGACTATCCTTATGATGTGGTAGCGGTGGTATACGAATATATTATAGTTTATTACGGAATATGGTACAATTTACACAAGTTTTTATTTAATTTATTTACAAATGGGATATACCTAAACTCTGCTACAACACTATAGGCAGTGTACCTAATCGTAGAGTAGTATAATTTTTAGTAAGTCATGTTCGTTCCACGGGGAGCTGGCTTATTTTACACTATATTTTTATATAACTATATTTGTACAAAATATATATAATTATATATAGTAATATATAAAAGGGGGATTTACCGTTTAATGACCGGTTTTTCGATTTTAAGTCAAGCGTAAATATAAATGACGAAAATTAAAGTGCGTAAATTAAATAACGATATTTAAATGACGATATATAAAATTGCGTTAAGAATTGAAATAAAATAATTATGCTTATCTAAACTTCCGTGATCATGATGTTTGACGTTTTGATTTTAATTTATTACCCTGGGTTAATTGTCCTTTGTCCTGGATTTATTTGAAACCTATCTGGTTTTTGCCCATAATAGTCCATCGATCATAATTATAAAATGCTCGTCAAATTAACCTTATACCCGAAGTCAAATATTCCAACTAATTAGGGATTCAAACTGTAACAAGGTTTTAATACTTTGTTAATAATTACACCAGATTATCGACTGCGTGTAATCCAAGGTTTTAATACTTTGTTAATAATTACACCAATTACCCTTGAATGTAATCCACTCCTATTTTAATCAGTCAATTGACTAATAATCCATCCCCGTCTCCGGTCAAATGAACAATTATTAGTATTTATAAATATCCCGCTCATCGTACCTGATCGAGCGTATGTGGATATTTATAGATACATCAAATTGTAAATCTCTATATTAATCAAATTTAGAGTCCATTAATAACCCATAGTCCAATTTCCACAAGTGTCGGTCTTTTGTCCAAACCCCAATTATGGTCCAAAGCCTAATAACCCCGTCTTAATATTTAGTCCAACATCACGATTACTTCGGCTCAAATAAGCATAATAATAACTTAGTTACGAGACATTAATTTAAAAAGGAGAATTTAAGTTACAATGATTATTAATCGCGTAGTGTTACACGGACAGAACTTCGACTTCATAACCCATAAAATAACCTTTACATGTGACGACCCAGAAATTTCCGACCAAATTTAAACTTAAACTTTATATGATTTCGACACGATAAGCAAAATCTGTAATGTTGAGTCTCAAAATTTTGAACTGTTTTCATACAATCATTAACTTCGACCATTTCCGACGATTCACGAACTATTACATATAAATAAATAAATACATATATATATATTATATATATATATATATATATATATATATATATATATATATATATATATAATACTTTGAAATATAGTTTGATATAATATATGATTTAAATTATAAAATGATATAAGAGATAATAAAATTTATTTTTAAAAATAAATCTATATATACATAAACAGTATATTAAATGTATATTTTTTTAATTCATATTGATTGACAATAAACGAGTTAATAAGAAACTTATGTAATTTTAAAATAAACGGTGATTCGAAAATGAGTTTTATAAATTTTAGGCTTATTAATAATATACGTAGAAGTTGTATGTCAAATTTTAAAACTTTTATATTTACTTGGGGTTGGGAGTGAATAATTAATGTAAATTTTATTTGATAGTTAATGACCGAATTTTATACCTTAATGACTGAAATAAATAAATATAATTACAAATTAAAATGTAATTGTTGTAGTAACACCAATATTATTATTTTTTTTACTTTCATTATTGTTATTAATTGAAATATCAATATGATTATTAATATATATATATATATATATATAATCTGATACATATGAATTATTATACTATTATTTTTATTTTATTTTTGTATATATATTAGTATTTTTTTAATTTATTATTCTTAGTATTTTTATCAACAATATTATTGTTAATATAATTATTAATTAGTGGTATTATTATTGAGTGCAAAAACAAAGACAACTAACAGATTTTGTTTTTCTTGCTTAACTCTTTCTCTTCTTTTACTGATTGTACTGGATTCTTGGTTAAAGAGCTAAACATGTCGATTTCTTTTACACTACAAAGTCAAAAACGGTTTCATGTCACCATCTCTTTTTATTTTTTTTTATTTTCTATCCTTTGTCTTCTTACTCCTGCGAATATACCTGTTGCTCAATTTAATTACATATATCACTCTAATCAGGCTCTAAGATGAATCATCTAACTTCTTCCCTTATCAATTATCTCTTACATCCTCAATTACTTAAATAAATTGGCAGCAGAATAGAGAAAGAACATGAAGTCCTCTGTACGTGCATTTTATTGTCTCAAAGCTTGAATTCAAATCTAATTTTAAAAACTATAAATGTAGTTTTGTTGGGAGTCTTTTATACAAACTTTCTGTAAAATCTCAGAATCCAATTCCTCAAATCAAGCCTGAAATTTCGAAGTCAGAGTTTTAACTCAAAAAGTCAAAGTTTGTGTTTATAGCGAAATTCGTAAACGTTTCGATGTTTTTAGTTAAATTGATGATTCAAATAGATTATAGGAGTGATTTGAAACTACTTTTGTGTTGTAACAATTATCCAAATCTTTATAAAAATTGAAATCATATTTTTTTTAAAGGCTGCGTCGAACAGAAGGATCTTTTTTTTTTACTATTGAGTCTAGTAACTTAAAATCACAAATTTCTGGTCGTTTAAGTTTCAAAAGGAGGAACCTAGTTTGTTAGTGATTGATTTGATAATGGTTAGTCTCGGTCGATTTAAAGAGGAAGAAGAAGGTAGACGCAGAAAAATAGATTAAGTATATATAGAAACTAAATAATCCCAGATAAACAAGCATAGCCAGATGGTTTAAGAGTGTTTGGTATGAACGGGAGGTTGGGGGTTCGAGCCAGGGCGTGGGCAGCTAAATTTTTTTTAAAAGCTTATTGAGGTAGTTTTCAATATTAAAAATTACTATTAATATTATTATTCTCATTATTAGTATTTTTATTATTATTATTATTATTGTTATAATTATGGTTATTCTAATTGTTATTACTAGTATTATTACTTAATGTTATTATTATCATTATTATTAACTTAGTTATGATTAACAAAATAAGTATTATTATTATTATAATTATGATTAAAATTATTATTATTATATATTCAATAATATTGTTATGATTAATATTATTATTTATATTAAAAATCAATAAAAGTCTTTTTACTAATATTTTAGAATTATTAGTATTATTAATATAGAATTACTATTATTACTATGATTAAGATTAATATTATTATTATGAAAATAATACAAATTATTTTCATTAATATTAGTACTTGTATCATTTTAAAATTTATTAGTATTATTATTATCATTAACATAAGTATTATTGTTAGTATTATCATTATTATTATTAATATTACAAAATATCATTAATAGACTTATCAGTTAAACATTAATATTAGTAATACTGTATGATTATTGATTTTTCTATTAAAACTATTAAAAATTACCATTATTATTAAAAGTATTATTTTTTATTAAACTATTATTATTATCGTTATCAGTATTATCTATATCATTATTTTTAAAATAAGTACGATTATGAAAATAAAAGTATTGATGACGTTATTAAAGTTATACGCATAAAAATAAAGATTATATATATAAATATATATTTAATACACATAACTTAACTATATTAATATATCGATATATAAAAATGAAAATATATATAAAGAAACTTATTAATCTACTATATATATGAATTACATCACGAATAATTATATATTTGTTCGTTTACAATTATGTGTATTAATATATATACAAATGATATAGGTTCGTGAATCCAAGGCCAACCCTGCATTGTTCAGTATCGTCGTATGAATATTTTTACTACAAAATATTGTATCGTGAGTTTCATTTGCTCTCTTTTTAAATGCTTTTGTAATATATATTTTTGGGACTGAGAATACATACGCTGCTTTTATAACTGTTTTACGAAATAGACACAAGTAAATAAAACTACATTCTATGGCTGGATTATTAAACCGAATATGCCCCTTTTTAGTCTGGTAATCTAAGAATTAGGGAACAGACACCCTAATTGACGCGAATCCTAAAGATAGATCTATTGGGCCCAACAAGCCCCATTCAAAGTACCGGATGCTTTAGTACTTCGAATTTATCATGTTCGAAGGGAGTCCCGGAATGATGGGGATATTCTATATGAATCTTGTTAAGGTCGGTTACCAGGTGTTCACCATATGAATGAATTTTTATCTCTATGCAGTTTGCGAAATGCCTGATATGAGAATGATGTTTATGAAAATATGAAATCTTGTGGTCTATTAAAATGATGGAAATGAATGTTTACGATAAACTAATGAACTCACCAACCAACTAATGAACTCACCAACCTTTTGGTTGACACTTGAAAGCATGTTTATTCTCAGGTATGAAAGAAATCTTTCGCTGTGCATTTGCTCATTTTAGAGATATTACTTAGAGTCATTCATGACATATTTCAAAAGACGTTGCATTCGAGTCGTTGAGTTCATCAAGATTATTATTAAGTAAATTATAGTTGGATGTATTATGAAATGGTATGAATATTTTCAACTTTCGATGTAAGGAAAGTTTGTCTTTTTAAAAACGAATGCAATATTTGTAAAATGTATCATATAGAGGTCAAGTACCTCGCGATGTAACCAAATGTAATGTATTCGTCCAAATGGATTAGGACGAGTCGTTATAGGTGGTATCAGAGCGGTGGTCTTAGCGAACCAGGTCTTGCATTAGTATGTCTAACAGATAGTTGTTTAGATGCATTAGTGAGTCTGGACTTCGATCGTGTCTGCATGTCAAAAGTTTTTCTTATCATTTCGTGTCGAAAATTATTTGCTTATCATCCTTAAAGTCTAGACACGTCTTGCTGCCTCTATTGCATAGACAGTGTATAGATAAATTCATATCTTAGCATATATGTTATTGTTACCTTTGCCTGACAGCTTCCGTAGATTCCTCCGTAACTTATGGGATTTTAGTATTGTATATGCATATGTAAATTATGTATTGCATGGTACTAATCTACATCCTATAATCTATTTCTTATCGAAAATCCTTCATCTGATCGTACGAGATGAATCCCTCAACCAGTTCAAAATCCTCGAATTCCGACAATTATTCCGATATGGATATCCACCTGAGCTCCGAAAGCATGCATCACTAGAATGAATCAACCAATCATTCATCCCCAATTTATATGATGAGTTCGTAGTCGACTTAATCAATGGAGACGAGAAGAAGGCGATACTTTCCATCAACCAAATTTCCCTCTTGGCGATGAACCTGAAGCACTCACCGGCGAACCAAATCGAAACACCATTTTCACCCTCATTTCCAGAGTATCTCGTCACGATTATATACTATCTCAGATTTTAGATCTTATTCATCTGATCGTTCCGACCGACTTGTAGTCTTGGAAAATATGGTGCAAAACGTACCAGCTTCAGCAGCATCACCGGCACCAACAGTACGATCAATATCAGTACCGGCAGCACCAGTACCACTAACAACAACATCCGCATCATGTGATGACCCGGGAATTTCCGACTAAATTTAAACTTAATCTTTATATGATTTCGACACGATAAGCAAAGTCTGTAATGTTAAGTCTCGAAAATTTTAAACTATTTATTATATCCATTTACCCTTTGGCTAAATCTCGACGATTCACGAACAATTAATTGTAAATAGATATGTGTGTATGTATATATAATTAATCATTCAAAATATAATTAGAAGTATTATAATAATAATTATTTAAAATATATCTCTATATATAAAAAATAATAATAATAATAATATTAAATGCCTGTAATACTCGTTTGATGTTCCGATTAACATTAAGCAAGTTGAATTCGAACTTATGTAATTTTAAAATAAAAAGATGATCCGAAAATGAGTTATATAAGTTATAGGCTTATTAAAAGTATATTTAGGATCTAATTATTTAATTTCAACACTTTTTATATTTCACTCCTAAATGAGAGGGACAATTGATGTAATTTTTACTTAATAAATTAATGATCGAATTTTATACCATAGTGATCAAAATAAATAAATATAGTTATTTTAAAAATATAAAATTTTTCTAAGAACTTTTATCCGTCATTAATTAACAACGGACTACAATATAACACTGCTTGAATCAATAATATGACAAGAAGCCCACTGCTAACTATTCCATAAATATGTTATATGTTACTTGCACGTCCCTTTTCACCTTAATAGATTTATAATATATTATTATTATTATATTATTATTAATATTTACACCCGTGAAGCTACAACTCCAATCATACAACTTCAATCATACAGCAACATGATCATCTTGATTTCACTGTTTCCTTTTTGTTTAATTCAACACATAGGCGAAACTTTTATTATTATATTGTAATTATTATATTATATTATATTATATTATATTATATATATATTACATAAAGTTATTTATATATATATAGATATATGTATGGAATGTAGAGAGGAAGATCACCATCATCATGCCTTTCCTTCTCTTCTTGTTCGGCAGACTTCAACCAACTCATCGCCACCAGCCACCATCGACTGTCACCACCGGAACCACCTCAACATCATCATCCTCCACCTTTCTTCTTCGTGGACCTCATAAACAACACCTCCATCATCGAAACCACATCAAACACCACTCCTTTGCCACCCAACCTTCACCCCATTTTCGTCTCTTCCTCATCTATATCCCTCCTTCTTCGGTAATGTTAGAGAACCGTTGCCACCAACCATAACCACCATCATCGCGAGCCACCCACACTACCTCCTTCCACCATTCACCACCCCACGACCACATCCATCACCACCAAAACACGTCACCCATTTGCAGCTACTAATGTTGCTTCTTTTCGCTACTCAAACCAACCATCACCATCTAATTTAAATAAACCCACCATAGTGATCTACAACCACCATGTCCGCCACCAATCACCATATTTTTTTTGTTTTCTCCATCGTAAACCCAACTCGAACAAACAACCTGCAACTCGATATTGATTCTAATCATAACCCACTTGTTGATGAAATGATTCGTTGGTAATGGAAGACGAGAAAGATAATGATAATGATGATCGAGGTTGAAGACGATGAATAGTGATTAAGTAAATATTATTACGGTACTGTTATGATGTATTAAGATGATGAGGATTAAAAGACGATGATGATCATGATTAGATTAGATGGTGATACTCAAACAATGATGGCGATGAAGATAAATATAACAATGAAGAAAATGATGCATAAAATGATGATGGAGATCGATTGCTGTGACGATAATTAGGATGTTGATTATGATGAAGACAGTGTTAATGAAGTAGGTTAAGATAACGATGATGATGTTGATGATCCTATATAATTTAGTATGATGTTGTTAATTGAGTTTGAATATGACAGTTATATGAATTAAAAGAAAATGCGTACCAAATAATTCAAGAAGAAACAGATAGAGCCATGGATTAGGAGCGTTTCTGTAACCTGACAGGTCCTGGGTTCGAACCCAGGCTACGACAATATTTTTTTTATTTATCAAGAGAAGCTGTGTGTTGAAAGCATGGGTCGAAAACTTGTTTGTTGGGCCATGATTCAATTCGAATTTGGGCCGGAATAATTCAATTTCCTGGTTGGGCCGAGGAGTTGATAAAGGTTGATGAAGGTAACTGATATTAACGATGGTGGAAAAAGAAGATGAAAAAGAAAACTGATATATAATCGGGGTAAATATAAATAGATTAGGAGCTATCTTAGAATAATGCAATAGAGCAGCTGGTTAATGAATGTTTCGGGTTATCGTGAAGTTGTGGGTTCGAGCCCTGGCAGCGACGTTTTTTTTTGTATATTAAGGTAGCCTTTCTTATTATTAGTATTATTGAATTATTGATTTTATAATTATTATTATTACTACTATTATTATTATTATTATCATTTTTATAAAAATTTATAGAATTATCATTTAGATTATGATTATTATTATTATTATTATTATTATTATTATTATTATTATTATTATTATTATTATTATTATTATTATTATTATTATTACTACTATGAATATAAAAGAGGTTAATTACGACTAATTTTGAATATACGAAAATGTTAGTAAAAGATGATACGGAAAAAGATTATAATTACATTAACAGATGTACGATAAAAATTATGATTATGAATTAGAATTAATGAATTCATATTTATAAGTTAGGAATTAGGCACGAAGATTTTTATGACTATTGATATTATTATTATTATTAAAAATATCGTCAGTTTTAAATTTATCATTTTTTTTAAAACTGTCATTTTTATTAAGACTATCATGATTAGTAAAATTATCCTTTCTACTAAATTTTCATTATTAGTAAAACTACCATTTTTACTATCATTATTATTAATATAATTATTATTATTATTATTATTATTATTATTATTATTATTATTATTGATATAATTTTATTAAATAAATATTAATTATATAAAAATATTTAATACATATAATCTAACTATATTAATAATTCTATAATGAATATTAATTAGCTATCTAAAATATATGATATATTTAGTTTACTATTTTAATATAACAGATATACAGATATATATAACAATTGAAATAACAAATATATTACTATTTTTTAAAATAAGTAATATATTGTATAAATAATACATATATACTAAGTTGATTATTATTATATGATAAATTATATGTTTTAATATATATACAAATGATATTGGTTCGTGAATCCGAGGCCAACCCTGCATTGTTCAGATGTTCAATTTAGTCATATGTATTTTTACTACAAAATACATTAGGTGAGTTTCATTTGCTCCCGTTTTAAATGCTTTGCAATATATTTTTGGGACTGAGAATACATGCGCTACTTTTATAAATGCTTTACGAAATAGACACAAGTAATCGAAACTACATTCTATGGTTGGATTATCTAATCGAATATGCCCTTTTTATAAAGTCTGGTAATCTAAGAATTAGGGAACAGACACCCTAATTGACGCGAACTCTAAAGATAGATCTATCGGGCCCAACAAGCCCCATCCAAAGTACCGGATGCTTTAGTACTTCGAAATATATATCATGTCCGAAGGAGGATCCCGGAATGATGGGGATATTCTTATATGCATATTGTGAATGTCGGTTACCAGGTGTTCAATCTATAGGAATGATATTTTTGTCTCTATGCATGGGACGTATGTTTATGAGAAATGGAAATATGAAATCTTGTGGTCTATTAAAATAATGAAAATGATTATTTATGTTAAACTAATGAACTCACCAACCTTTTGGTTGACACTTTAAAGCATGTTTATTCTCAGGTATGAAAGAAACCTTCCGCTGTGCATTAGCTCATTTTAAGGACATTACTTGGAGTCGATCATCGCTCTGGGATCAAATGTTGATGACTTCGTCCGAATGGATTAGGATGGGGTATTTCAGTTGGTATCAGAGCGGTGGTCTTAGCGAACCAGGTCTTGCATTAGTGTGTCTAACTGATAGTTATTTAGATGCATTAGTGAGTCTGGACTTCGACCGTGTCTGCATGTCAAAAGATTTGCTTATCATTTCTTGTCGAAAATTACCTGCGTATCATTCTTAGTTTAGACATGTCTTACTGCCTCTATTGCATAGACAGTGTATAGATAAATTCATATCTTAGCGTATCTGTTATTGTTACCTTTGCCTGACAGCTTCCGTAGATTCCTCCGTAACTTATGGGATTTTAGTATTATATATGCATATGTAAATTATGTGTTGCAGGGTACTAATCTACATCCTATAATCTATTTCTTATCAAAAAGTCGTTCATCTGATCGTACGAGATGAAGCCCTCAACCGGTTCGAAATCCTCGGATTCCAACAGCTATTCCGATATGGAGTTTCACCTATCAGCGTCACCGAAATGAATCAACCAATCAGTCATCCCCAATTCATCTGATGGGTTCGTAGTCGACTTAATCAATGGAGACGCGAAGAAGGCGATCCCTTCCACCAACCGAATTTACCTCTTGGCAAAGAACCTGAAGCACTTACTGGCGAACTAGTCTGAAACACCATTTTCACCCTCATTTCCCGAATACCTCGCCACGATTATATTCTATCTAAAATTCTAAACCTTATTCATCCGCTCGTTCCGACCGACAATCATCCCGGAATAATAGAAGAAGTCAACGAGCTTCGCGCTTGGGTAATCAATCTAGAAAATATGGTGCAAAACGTACCAGCTTCAGCAACATCACCGGCACCAACAGTACCACCAACATCAATACCAGTACTATCAACAATCCATGCCTTAAAAATCTCATTCTGTACCTCGAGTATAATCATCGTTCTACGTATCGTTCTACATCAATTATTTTCATTCTTCATGGTGATTAAGTAATCTCTAAATGTTTTAGAGATTATGTATTCTAGTTCTAATGGTAAACCAAATGAGTTTAATATCGTATTAACTCAATGAATCCATGATTACATCTGAAGAAAATATAGATGTATATATGTTTTCATAAAGATCGTAACTAAAAATTCTTTCGTAAAAAGTGTTAATTGTAAAAATATTTTAACGGGTAGGTAATACCGGAGGAATATTCAGATTTCACATTAATAAGTTACATTGTACATTCTTTGAAGCTGATTCAACAGTCATTTACGATCCTACTTACATCCACTGATATACGTATCCGTTCACCAAAGAATAACTATTTTCATTCAAATTCAATTTCATATTTGGATTTTGACCTATCAGAATCCAACAAGTGGCATAATGAAGAAATAATGGACACAATAAAAATTGATTAGAGACAGACTAATTAACAATATGAAATTTTGTTAAGAAACCACGCTAACAAGATCCTAGCTAACTGTTAATTCCGTATTACATTTTAATTATCGCAATTTTAATTCTCGCAACCTTATTTATCGTTATTTAATTTATGTTATTTATTTTACGCACTTTAAATATCGGGACACGTATACAAGGTTTTGACATATCATATCGACGCAACTATATATATTATTTGGAATAACCATAGACACTCTATATCCAGTAATGATCGAGTTCTCTATACAGGGTTGAGGTTGATTCTCAAATAATATATATAGTTTGAGTTGTGATCGAGTCTAAGACATGTACACGGGTCACGATACGTATTGATTAATTTGAATATTATATATTTAACTATATATGAATTGTTGAATTGCTAAATGTGGACTATCAACTGAGGACTACCAACATTGGACAATTAAAATGAATTAAAATATTGATTATAACATATGAAACTAAACAATTCTTTAAGTTTGCCACTTGATTTCATCTTAAATCTCATTTGTATCTTGACGATTACAATCCGTGTTCAAACCTTTCATGATTCGTGAAAACACCTCAATCTAGATGATAAACCAACCGCACTTCATCTACAGAAAGAAAGATTGATACGTATAGTTATGCACCTGAAAACTCTCGAAAACTTAGTAAATATTTAACGCGTAGCTGTGCTAATTCCTTTAGCGTTATTATTACCGAAAATAACTTTGCAATCTCTTTCCAAATTAGTCAATTTTGTCACAGCTCCAGCAAGTCAACTTCATCCTTTCAACCGTACTAGTCTTATTATAACTCTGATATACATGCATGCTCATTTATTGTTACTGGAGAACCTTTCATATTCTACCATGTTATCAGCAGACGTACCAGCAACCTCGTTACTTCTTGGTTTAAATCTCTCCGACAAATCACTATATTTATCTATTGAAGTCTCATCATGTACTCATCCGTATCTTGTAACAAGAATTGCCATACCAATTACCGGGAATCAGCAAATCTGTATTGTGAATCTCGCAACGTTTCCACATCAACAGTTATATGTATCTATATAACATTTATCTCTTAGAACTATGATCTTCCATTCTAAAATTCTAAAAAAGCACCCAGTCTGCAAATTAATGCTTTGAATTTTGAAAAGTTGAATGAAGCAACAAAAACTGTAAATGACCTCAACAGCCAAAAGTTGATGATAAAGAATGGAGTATTGGAAACACTCAATAGAAAAATTTAGTACTAAAAAGAGGATTATGCGAAACTATGAAGGAAGCCGTGGACAAATCATAAAGAATAAGTTTGACTTCAAAGAATCCAAATGATTCTGTTTCTGATGAAATCTTTAGCGAATACCTTGCTTCCGAATCTAAACCCTTACGGATAAAACTTCTTCATCATCCATTGATATTAGAAATTCCAAGATATCATCGTATCTTTCATTATAAATATCCTCCATATTTCTGAAGATATTTTCATAACTATTCTTATCTGAAATCAATAATCTCTTCGTGCTATCAGTGTTACATCATATAGAAACTGTTAGTTTCTATAAACTGTTAGTTTCTATATTCTGTAAACTTTCGAGCTTAAAATATGAATGTTTTTGAAGTAGTGTTGGGAACTGATGCATGAGTTAGTATAATATAATGACACTTGATCAACGTGATTATATTACAGTAAGTCATGCTGAGTTTCTAATGGGACGTGATGATTCACAGATCCTAACGTCATCACGTGCCATGTTACATAACTCTTTCATTCTACTTAACTTCTGAACATATCAAGAAAATATATTCTTGATAGTTCTATTCTCAGTAATTCTGGAAATTTGACAAATCAAATCGTGCTAATACGTTCTTTCTTGTTCAGAACATGATGTTCATTCGAAACTCCATACTTATGAATTCTGGATCGTTACTCGCTTTACTAGAGGTCGAGAAGATAATAAAAAGGCAAAGAGATCCAAAATATAAGAGAAAATATAAAGCCCAATGACAACACCGAAATTACAAACCGTGGATATTAATACGAATAGCAATATAAAAATACGGTAGAATTAAGAATAGTATCATCCCAAGGTAATGGCAGAAGTAAACAAATTTTTTTTTTTTTTTTGGGTGGAAGATTGAAAAGAAGAATGACAGAAATGATAATTAGGACAATATCAAGGATTAGAACTGGATTAAGCATTTTCACAATCTTTTGGATGTATGAACTAAGAAAGAAAGTATAGGAATGGTGAGAATAATGGAACGAAAGAGCTTAATTTATAATGAAAATATCAGACAGAGTAATCGAGGCAGATCACCGTATTTAATTTTAGAGATCTTAATTTCCTTACTCACCGAAGAATCAAATCTTTGTGATTTTGAAGATTTTCTATAAATCCCATGAATTTCGGAATTCAACCCTGTTTACGTCAAAAGCTAAGGAAAGATCTTATTTTCTTCAATTCACTATTTTGCGATAGCTTCATTCGTATTCTTAGAATAATCGAATTGTTTTATCATTATTATTCAGTGATGATAAACCTCTAATTATCAACTCATATTGGTCATGAAAACATTTTTATTGTAAGCCATGACCACCTCACTCAAATTTTGGGACGAAATTTCTTTAACGGGTAGGTACTGTGATGACCCGGGAATTTCTGACTAAATTTAAACTTAATCTTTATATGATTTCGACACGATAAGCAAAGTCTGTAATGTTAAGTCTCGAAAATTTTAAACTATTTATTATATCCATTTACCCTTTGGCTAAATCTCGACGATTCACGAACAATTAATTGTAAATAGATATGTGTGTATGTATATATAATTAATCATTCAAAATATAATTTAAAGTATTATAATAATAATTATTTAAAATATATCTCTATATATAAATAAAGTATATAAAAATAATAATAATAATATTAAATGCCTGTAATACTCGTTTGATGTTCCGATTAACATTAAGCAAGTTGAATTCGAACTTATGTAATTTTAAAATAAAAAGATGATCCGAAAATGAGTTATATAAGTTATAGGCTTATTAAAAGTATATTTAGGATCTAATTATTTAATTTCAACACTTTTTATATTTCACCCCTAAATGAGAGGGACAATTGATGTAATTTTTACTTAATAAATTAATGATCAAATTTTATACCATAGTGATCAAAATAAATAAATATAGTTATTTTAAAAATATGGAATTTTTCTAAGAACTTTTATCCGTCATTAATTAACAACGGACTACAATATAACACTGCTTGAATCAATAATATGACAAGAAGCCCACTGCTAACTATTCCACAAATATGTTATATGTTACTTGCACGTCCCTTTTCACCTTAATAGACTTATAATATATTATTATTATTATTATATTATTATTAATATTTACACCCGTGAAGCTACAACTCCAATCATACAACTTCAATCATACAGCAACATGATCATCTTGATTTCACTGTTTCCTTTTTGTTTAATTCAACACATAAGCGAAACTTTTATTATTATATTGTAATTATTATTATATTATATTATATATATATTACATAAAGTAATTTATATATATAGATATATGTATGGAATGTAGAGAGGAAGATCACCATCATCATGCCTTTCCTTCTCTTCTTGTTCGGCAGACTTCAACCAACTCATCGCCACCAGCCACCATCGACTGTCACCACCGGAACCACCTCAACATCATCATCCTCCACCTTTCTTCTTCGTGGACCTCATAAACAACACCTCCATCATCGAAACCACATCAAACACCACTCCTTTGCCACCCAACCTTCACCCCATTTTCGTCTCTTCCTCATCTATATCCCTCCTTCTTCGGTAATGTTAGAGAACCGTTGCCACCAACCATAACCACCATCATCGCGAGCCACCCACACAACCTCCTTCCACCATTCACCACCCCACGACCACATCCATCACCACCAAAACACATCACCCATTTGCAGCTACTAATGTTGCTTCTTTTCGCTACTCAAACCAACCACCACCATCTAATTTAAATAAACCCACCATAGTGATCTACAACCACCATGTCCGCCACCAATCACCATATTTTTTTTGTTTTCTCCATCGTAAACCCAACTCGAACAAACAACCTGCAACTCGATATTGATTCTAATCATAACCCACTTGTTGATGAAATGATTCGTTGGTAATGGAAGACGAGAAAGATAATGATAATGATGATCGAGGTTGAAGATGATGAATAGTGATTAAGTAAATATTATTACGGTACTGTTATGATGTATTAAGATGATGATGATTAAAAGACGATGATGATCGTGATTAGATTAGATGGTGATACTCAAACAGTGATGGCGATGAAGATAAATATAACAATGAAGAAAATGATGCATAAAATGATGATGGAGATCGATTACTGTGACGATAATTAGGATGTTGATTATGATGAAGAGAGTGTTAATGAAGTAGGTTAAGATAACGATGATGATGTTGATGATCCTATATAATTTAGTATGATGTTGTTAATTGAGTTTGAATACGACAGTTATATGAATTAAAAGAAAATACGTACCAAATAATTCAAGAAGAAACAGATAGAGCCATGGATTAGGAGCGTTTCTGTAACCTGACAGGTCCTGGGTTCGAACCCAGGCTACGATAATATTTTTTTTATTTATCAAGAGAAGCTGTGTGTTGAAAGCATGGGTCGAAAACTTGTTTGTTGGGCCATGATTCAATTCGAATTTGGGCCGGAATAATTCAATTTCCTGGTTGGGCCGAGGAGTTGATAAAGGTTGATGAAGGTAACTGATATTAACGATGGTGGAAAAAGAAAACTGATATATAATCGGGGTAAATATAAATAGATTAGGAGCTATCTTAGAATAATGCAATAGAGCAGCTGGTTAATGAATGTTTTGGGTTATCGCGAGGTTGTGGGTTCGAGCCCTGGCAGCGACGTTTTTTTTTTGTATATTAAGGTAGCCTTTCTTATTATTAGTATTATTGAATTATTGATATTATAATTATTATTATTACTACAATTATTATTATTATTATCATTTTTATAAAAATTTATAAAATTATCATTTAGATTATGATTATTATTATTATTATTATTATTATTATTATTATTATTATTATTATTATTATTATTATTACTACTATGAATATAAAAGAGGTTAATTACGACTAATTTTGAATATACGAAAATGTTAGTAAAAGATGATACGGAAAAAGATTATAATTACATTAACAGATGTATGATAAAAATTATGATTATGAATTAGAATTAATGAATTCATATTTATAAGTTAGGAATTAGGCACGAAGATTTTTATGACTATTGATATTATTATTATTATTATTAAAAAATATCGTCAGTTTTAAATTTATCATTTTTTTTAAAACCGTCATTTTTATTAAGACTACGATGATTAGTAAAATTATCCTTTCTACTAAAATTTTTATTATTAGTAAAACTACCATTTTTACTATCATTATTATTAATATAATTATTATTATTATTATTATTGATATAATTTTATTAAATAAATATTAATTATATAAAAATATTTAATACATATAATCTAACTATATTAATAATTCAATAATGAATATTAATTAGCTATCTAAAATATATGATATATTTAGTTTACTATTTTAATATAACAGATATACAGATATATATAACAATTGAAATAACAAATATATTACTATTTTTTAAAATAAGTAATATATTGTATAAATAATACATATATACTAAGTTGATTATTATTATATGATAAATTATATGTTTTAATATATATACAAATGATATAGGTTCGTGAATTCGAGGCCAACCCTGCATTGTTCAGATGTTCAATTTAGTCATATGTATTTTTACTACAAAATACATTAGGTGAGTTTCATTTGCTCCCGTTTTAAATGCTTTGCAATATATTTTTGGGACTGAGAATACATGCGCTGCTTTTATAAATGCTTTACGAAATAGACACAAGTAATCGAAACTACATTCTATGGTTGGATTATCTAATCGAATATGCCCTTTTTATAAAGTCTGGTAATCTAAGAATTAGGGAACAGACACCCTAATTGACGCGAACTCTAAAGATAGATCTATCGGGCCCAACAAGCCCCATCCAAAGTACCGGATGCTTTAGTACTTCGAAATATATATCATGTCCGAAGGAGGATCTGTAACAACCCGACTTCATAAACCCAAAAACGCGTACCAAAAAAAAAATTTATGGCAGTGCATCTGGACGGCGTCCAGAATCCTGGACGGCGTCCAGCTCAGAAATATGGGACGGCGTCCAGCTCAACACAACTGGGACGGCGTCCAATCAATTGGGACGACGTCCCAATGGCCTTCCAACTACTGATCACGGGTCCAACTCACACGAGCGGAAAACCCGCTTCCCGACATTTTCAAACGAAACCCTTTTTACCACAAGTCAATATAAGTGGAACTAAGAGATTTTCATCATCAAATCAAGTTTTACATCGACGGGCCCACATCGCCCATTTTACGAGTTTCGTTCAAAAATAAAAGTTTCGACCAAATATAAGTTTAAGTTCCAAACGACACTAGAGCATGGTGTTTGGGGTTAAACTACCCAATCTCGGTCGAACTCCAAAAGCTAACACCCAAAAGCATCCCCTAACAAGACAAGCGGGAGATCACTAATCCAATTGAACGCTCTTACCCTTGTCAACGCCCGTGCCTATATAAAAAAAGGTAAACAACGAGAGGGTAAGCAAAGCTTAGTGAATGCAATAATTATACGAATACATATATAATTATACCTACTTGCATACACTTACACAACCGCAAACATGCTAGCATACATCATTAGCTTATCGTCGCCACAACAAGCTATAATTCACCAATACCCCCAAGCTAGCATAACAACCGCATATAAATATAACTCGAATAATATAATATGCTTACAACACAAATAACCATGGTTAACCAATAGTACAAGGGAACGGCGCTCGCGAAAATGCCATCGGTGTTCATAACATCCGTTAGGGCACTTAACACCTCGCACCACTAACCCCTAGGGTGGCACCTTAACACCTCGGCACATCACCCTGAGTGGCATCTTAACACCTCGATGCATCACTCATTATTTTTATGGAGTGGTGTCTTAACACCTCGACACTACACTCCTAGGTGGCATCTTAACACCTCGATGCTACACCCGAGTGGCATCTTAACACCTCGATGCTACACTCTTTACGTGAAACGTGGTGTCTTAACACCTCGACACTACACATTTCACGCTACAACAAATAGATACATTATATACCTACACATATAATTATTCCACTCACCTCAAAGTCTTCGTGTAAGATAACCGAACTTGCAATGTCAATGTAACGTACCTATTACATTTTAGCACATAATCAATTCACAACTCAAGTCGGTCAAGCAACTCACTTAACAATCTAGAGTCTTTTGACCCTAAGTGCAATCCCGACCCATTTTGCACCTTTAACCCTAATAATGGGTTAACTTCACCAAAAACCCTAATTCTAGCCATTTAAGGTCTTAACACGCATTTAAACACCAAGTTGACTCATTTTCACGCATGCAAGACAACCTAGGTCATCAAAGACCCATTTGACCCATTTCAAGGTCAACATACCCATTTAGGTCACCCACAACCCAAATGACTCCCACTAACACTAACTATAGGTGTACTAGTGATCTATTAGGCCTTTAAGACCCATTTACACATTTCAACATTTCAAAACCCTAAGTTAGTCACCATTTGGGTCTTCATGACCCAAACTTACCCAAAACCCCCAAATCACTCATACATGGGTTTTATGTACAACATTAACCCAAACCCTAACCCTTAAACATATTTACTAGAGAAATCAATTTTAGGGCTTACCACCACAATCAAAACGAAGCTAACGAGGAGATGAACAACTTCAATGCTCGAGCTAGAACCCGAAACAAGCTTCTTCCTCTCCTATTTGAGCTTTCTCACACTTAAGAGCACTCTATCTCTAGAATTAAAGTAGATGATGTTTGGTGGTTGTGAATGGAGTAATGAGACTCCCAAAACTGATCTAGGGCTTTAAAATTCGTCCAAGAAGTGAAATTACCAAAATACCCATCTAAAATAATTAATAGCAAAAAGACATGCCTGCCAGCCATTCTGGACGGCGTCCAAAATGTTGGATGGCGTCCAGGTATTCAAACTGGGACGGCGTCCCAAATGTTTGGACGGCGTCCAAACCCAAAAAAGAAAACAGGATCTTACAACTCTCCCCCACTTAAACTCGATCACGTCCTCGTGATCTTCTCCACTTAACCAATTCGGAACTACTCAACGGTCCTCAATTATAAGTCCCAATCCGACTTTTCTAAGCAATTCTTCCCAATGAATCGCCTTTAACAACTAAAATCGTCACCCGCGATTTTATCGAAACTAAAATCCGAGCACTAAAACCTGCTCAATCCCCCATACATCAGTAAAACTCAACCGATCTCGTACCGAGATATCAACCCTATAGTGTACCCTTTCCAAGTACAATGCTAAAAACAACCAAATATCGACCTAAGGTCAACAACCCAAACGATGAAGACCAAGTAAAGACGAATCCTTACGGATAACACTTACCATCTAACACCCTTAGTAGTGCGCAAACATAGCTAATACGCAACTACACAATTACGTGAGCAAAATACGGCTATTACATCACTAATCACACAACATGGTCCTTACGACCGAACCATCAGAGCTTAAAACAACCAGTGGTTCTCAAGTCCAACAACGCGAGTTAGTTCACACGAAACCCATGGTGTACAAAAACGGCTATCGTAATATATCCGTAGTGTGCAAAAACGGCTATTGCAACACTACCAACCATATGTGAGCGAAACACGGCTATCGCATCACTATTTATCAACGTGTGAGTAAAAATCGGCTATCACTCACAACCACGAGTGGTTAACGAAGAGCTAATCCTTCCGGATATCCCTCGTCACCTATCTTAAGTCAAATGCGGTCAACATAGAGATAACCCCAAATAAACACCACATAATCACCTTGTAGTTCACAAAATGGCTATTGTGTAACTACCACCCAAAGTATATGATAATGAGGCATCGTAACCTTTCTCAAAGTCCCATTACTCTATTCCCAAAGGTAACCACTCGGCTATCACAATCGAGCCAAGAACCACCCACATTACTCATAGACACAACAATAATTCCCTAGAAGAGAATCCGGCATACACATCCCTTCACCGAGGGATCTTACCTTGCTAGTCGAACACGTAAATTATCTCCCAATGAGATTTACCACCTTACCACCTTACCACCGCGGTGATAATTTAAATCCAAAAACCGTAAGTATAATTTATTCCAAATCGTACTTTTACCACAATCGACCAATGTAGGTCTCAACACTAGCTTCGAATCCCTACGAGCATCGTCCAAATATCAATGCAATAGAACACCTTCGTGCAAGAGTACAAACTACCCCACTTAGGACTCCGCTTCGTAACCACATCATCGAATAATAGCATCTCGTGGAATGACCACTAACCTAACAACTAATGCGCCAAATCGCATTACCGTAACTCCTATGAGAGAGACGAGGTTCACCCGTCTTGCATCTCTTAATATGCACGTTACCATAATCTTGCTCCAACCTTGAGCATACGAAGGAATTTAACCTATCCTTAAACTCTTTGAACGAAGAGTCTACCACAATTTACACAAACCTTACACTTGCAATAATCCAATTGCTATAGTTTGTCAAATTTCCACCTAGTCACTCATGTACCTAAGGGTTTCTATCCGGTACCCTAAGTACAATGTAGCCGAAACACCATCGGAGTTGAATACCACGCTAGTAGGTATGAAAGAGGCACCTAACGTTGCGTCCCGTAGACTCCATTTCCAACATACATCGAGACCCAAAACACTCGATCTCAAGGGTTCTATCCACCCGTCGAACCTCATGGTTCAACAACTTCAATACGAAAGCAAAACGCTCTAATAATCGAACACCAATGCATATACCTATGGCTTGGTAGAAACATTTCCTAACACTAAAGAATGCTTGGTTGTACCAAGTCTTACGCCCTTCGCCCGACAACCAAACGTCATCATAGGGTGTTTCCATTAGGAATGCCACCCATACTAATACTACGTATTACCGCCATGCATTCATCCCCAGGGCGCATTTCCACGAGTCAACGACTCAAAAGCTACCCCGGTGCACTATCATCAAAATCGCTAACAAACCGAATCTTCACCGAGTTCACTAATCCCGCACCCTTATGGGTACCTTTGAAACATACACTCACTTGAGACTAATTAGACCACGAAACAAAGTTTAAGTCTCTAATACATACATGAATCCATCGGCACACAATAAACAATAATAAGGCATATTTGTACCAAAGACGAAAATACCTGAAACATCATCGTTGGACTTATGTGCTTCACTATCCATCGAATACTCGCGCTCTAACCTCTTAAATCGATCGGCGAATGATTCGGAACACTCCGACATTTTGTGTCCCTCCTTCCGGCAATTAAAGCACATGATCGTACTTGAAGGCATATTTGCACAATCGCGTGTCATATAACCTCGTTGTAGATGATCATAACCCGTAGGCGCGAAATCCCCCAACTTACAATCTCTTTTAGCAATCAATTTAGGACACTTTGGCTTTTGGTGCCCTTCCTTCCAACAGTAAAAACATAACTTCTTGCCCGACGGGCACTCGCGAGCCTTATGTCCCCTTTGCCCACATTTGTAACACTTCAACCCACAGGGGCCCGACGCTCCCTTCTTCATGCTACTAGCCGCCTCAATTACACCTCTACTTTGATTATTAAACAACTCGGGACACTCCGACTTCCGGTGTCCCTTTCTTCGACACTTGAAGCATATGTCGTCTTTAGGAGGCGCAAGCGTGCAATCACGCGACAGGTGACCCTTTTCAGCACAATTATAACACGTAGGTACATGACCTCCCTTACTCCTCTTCTTCACGTTTCTGACGCCTTCAGGCGCACTTCTTGTCCTCTTACCAGTAGCACTTGGCTCCAATCTTGCAAGTACATCCTCATTACTACTACCTCGAGGTTTAGAAAACCTCTTCTCAAACTCTTCCCTTACAACCTTAGTCACTTGGTCTCGGACCATTTCGGTTACTCGTCCTTCGATTGACTCTTTGACTACTTGAGCAACTCCGTTGGCGAAACCCAAGACGCATTGCTCAATCGCGGCGTCAACCATTACCGCTAACTCGCCCTTCCTTTCATGAGTAGGCCCTTCCGTTCCGTATTCATCTTCCGTCTTCATTCTTAAGAAATGAAATAGATTAACCAATGGAACGAAAAGATATAACACGTATGTATATATATATATATATATATATATATATATATATATATATATATATATATATATATATATATATATATATATATACATATACCACACTACCCCATCTTGCTCAACAATCGTTGTACATTGCTTGTTTGACATGATTTGCACCCGTAACAACGGTAGCTAGTCGTTGTTACGTGAGCACGTCGCGTTAACTCGCTAGTACAACGTCTATCTCGCTTGATGATTGCTAAACACAACACAAACAATTAGTACATGATTAGTTCACATAAACCTATGCACTAACCAATCCCGTTCCGACTCAAAGTCCTACAAGTCCCGCATAACGCGCACACAAAAAGTCTAAGTCTAGGCGCCTATCTCAAGTCACCTAAATCCCTTAGACCATGTTTTGATACCACTTGTAACAACCCGACTTCATAAACCCAAAAACGCGTACCAAAAAAAAAATTTATGGCAGTGCATCTGGACGGCGTCCAGAATCCTGGACGGCGTCCAGCTCAGAAATATGGGACGGCGTCCAAAGTTTGGGACGGCATCCAGCTCAACACAACTGGGACGGCGTCTAATCAATTGGGACGGCGTCCCAATGGCCTTCCAACTACTGATCACGGGTCCAACTCACACGAGCGGCAAACCCGCTTCCCGACATTTTCAAACGAAACCCTTTTTACCACAAGTCAATATAAGTGGAACTAAGAGATTTTCATCATCAAATCAAGTTTTACATCGACGGGCCCACATCGCCCATTTTACGAGTTTCGTTCAAAAATAAAAGTTTCGACCAAATATAAGTTTAAGTTCCAAATGACACTAGAGCATGGTGTTTAGGGTTAAACTACCCAATCTCGGTCGAACTCCAAAAGCTAACACCCAAAAGCATCCCCTAACAAGACAAGCGGGAGATCACTAATCCAATTGAACGCTCTTACCCTTGTCAACGCCCGTGCCTATAAAAAAAAAGGTAAACAACGAGAGGGTAAGCAAAGCTTAGTGAATGCAATAATTATACGAATACATATATAATTATACCTACTTGCATACACTTACACAACCGCAAACATGCTAGCATACATCATTAGCTTATCGTCGCCACAACAAGCTATAATTCACCAATACCCCCAAGCTAGCATAACAACCGCATATAAATATAACTCGAATAATATAATATGCTTACAACACAAATAACCATGGTTAACCAATAGTACAAGGGAACGGCGCTCGCGAAAACGCCATCAGTGTTCATAACATCCGTTAGGGCACTTAACACCTCGCACCACTAACCCCTAGGGTGGCACCTTAACACCTCGGCACATCACCCTGAGTGGCATCTTAACACCTCGATGCATCACTCATTATTTTTATGGAGTGGTGTCTTAACACCTCGACACTACACTCCTAGGTGGCATCTTAACACCTCGATGCTACACCCGAGTGGCATCTTAACACCTCGATGCTACACTCTTCACGTGAAACGTGGTGTCTTAACACCTCGACACTACACATTTCACGCTACAACAAATAGATACATTATATACCTACACATATAATTATTCCACTCACCTCAAAGTCTTCGTGTAAGATAACTGAACTTGCAACGTCAATGTAACGTACCTATTATATTTTAGCACATAATCAATTCACAACTCAAGTCGGTCAAGCAACTCACTTAACAATCTAGAGTCTTTTGACCCTAAGTGCAATCCCAACCCATTTTGCACCTTTAACCCTAATAATGGGTTAACTTCACCAAAAACCCTAATTCTAGCCATTTAAGGTCTTAACACGCATTTAAACACCAAGTTGACTCATTTTCACGCATGCAAGACAACCTAGGTCATCAAAGACCCATTTGACCCATTTCAAGGTCAACATACCCATTTAGGTCACCCACAACCCAAATGACTCCCACTAACACTAACTATAGGTGTACTAGTGATATATTAGGCCTTTAAGACCCATTTACACATTTCAACATTTCAAAACCCTAAGTTAGTCACCATTTGGGTCTTCATGACCCAAACTTACCCAAAACCCCCAAATCACTCATACATGGGTTTTATGTACAACATTAACCCAACCCCTAACCCTTAAACATATTTACTAGAGAAATCAATTTTAGGGCTTACCACCACAATCAAAACGAAGCTAACGAGGAGATGAACAACTTCAATGCTCGAGCTAGAACCCGAAACAAGCTTCTTCCTCACCTATTTGAGCTTTCTCACACTTAAGAGCACTCTCTCTCTAGAATTAAAGTAGATGATGTTTGGTGGTTGTGAATGGAGTAATGAGACTCCTAAAAATGATCTAGGGCTTTAAAATTCGTCCAAGAAGTGAAATTACCAAAATACCCATCTAAAATAATTAATAGCAAAAAGACATGCCTGCCAGCCATTCTGGACGGCGTCCAAAATGTTGGACGGCGTCCAGGTATTCAAACTGGGACGGCGTCCCAAATGTTTGGACGGCGTCCAAACCCAAAAAAGAAAACAGGATCTTACAGGATCCCGGAATGATGGGGATATTCTTATATGCATATTGTGAATGTCGGTTACCAGGTGTTCAATCCATATGAATGATATTTTTGTCTCTATGCATGGGACGTATGTTTATGAGAAATGGAAATATGAAATCTTGTGGTCTATTAAAATAATGAAAATGATTATTTATGTTAAACTAATGAACTCACCAACCTTTTGGTTGATACTTTAAAGCATGTTTATTCTCAGGTATGAAAGAAACCTTCCGCTGTGCATTAGCTCATTTTAAGGACATTACTTGGAGTCGATCATCGCTCTGGGATCAAATGTTGATGACTTCGTCTGGATGGATTAGGACGGGGTATTTCACATCACACATCTCAACATCACAATTTATACCTCGAACATCAACATCATACGCACCATAGATACCAAGGAGTACCAACAACAATGAACGATGAAGTATTGATCCATAACTTCATTAATATTCTGCGAAGAATATGTGGTTTCTAATAGTTTTAGAGATTACTTATTCTAGCTCAAACCGAAAAGCAAATGAGATTAATATCATATTAACTCATTAAATCTATGATTACATCTGAAGAAAATATATATATATATATATATATATATATATATATATATATATATATATATATATATATATATATATATATATATATATATATATATATATATATATATATATATATATATATATATATATATATATATATATATATATATATATTTTCATAAAGATTGTAATTAAAAATTCTTTTGTACAAACTGTTAATGGTGAAAATATTTTAACGGGTAGGTAATACCCGAGGAATATTTAGATTTCACATTAATAAGTGACACTGTACATTCTTGGAATCTGATTCAATGATCATTTACTATCCTACTTACATCCACAGATATACAAATCCGTTCACCACAGAATAACCATTTTTTCATTCAATTTCATATTTGGATTTTGACCTATTAGAATCCAACAAGTGGCATAATGAATAAAACATTGGACAAAAAAATAAAATTTGTTAGAAATAAACAAATTAATTATGAGAAATTATGTTAAGAATCTACGCTAACTGTTCCTAGCTAACTGTTCCTAGCTAACTGATTACATTTTATTATCGCAGTTTAATTATCGCAATTTATATTCTCGCAATTTTATTTATCATTATTTAATTTCTGTTATTTATTTTACGCACTTTAAATATCGGGACACGTATACAAGGTTTTGACATATCATATCGACGCATCTATATATATTATTTGGAATAACCATAGACACTCTATATGCAGTAATGCTTGAGTTAGCTATACAGGGTTGAGGTTGATTCTACAATAATATATATACTTTAAGTTGTGATCGAGTCTGAGACATGTATACAATGAGTCACGATACGTATTAATTAATTCGAATATTATATATTAAACTATATGTGAATTATTGAACTACAAACTGTGGACAATTAACTGTGGACTATCAACATTGGACAATTAAAATGAACTAAAATATTGATTATAACATAAGAAACTAAATAATTCTTCAAATTTGCCACTTGATTTCATTATTAAAACCTCATTTGTATCTTGACGATTACAATCTGTGTTCAAACCTTTCATAATTCTTGAAAACACCTCAATCGAAGAATGAACCAACTGTATCTCATCTACAGAAGGAAAGATTTATTCACATAGTTATGCACCTGAAAAACTCTCGGAAACTGAGTAAACGTTTAACACGTAGCTGTGCTAATTCCTTTAGCGTTATTATTACCCAAAATAACTTTGCAATTCCTTTTCGAATTAGCCAATTTTGTCACAGCTCCAGCAAGTCAACTTCGACCTTTCGTTCGAAACAACCTTATTATAACCTTGATATATATGTGTGCTCTTTTATTGTTATCGGGGAACCTTTTATATTTCACCATATTACCATCAGCGTTTAATCATCTAAAAACACAATTCTCCTGAAACCAACTCGGATTGATAACCGATGATTCAGATATCGTAGCATTAAATGCAGAGGAAATAGAAAAATTGTAGATGGTCTAAACGGCCAAAAGTTTGATGATAAAGAAAGGAGTGTTAGGAACACTTGATAGAAAATTTGGTACTGAAAAACATATTGAGCAAAAAATGAAGGAGACCAAGGCCAAATACAAGGACCATACCATATATTCAAAGAAACCAGGTAATTCTGGATCTGATGAAACCTTCAACAAATATCTTGCTCCGTACTCATGTTAAAATCTTGCGGAAAATCTTTCTTCATCAACCATCGAACTTAGAAATTCCAAAATATCATCATAAATATCTTCGATATTTCTGAAGATATTTTCATAAATATTCTCGTTCGAAATTATTTATCTCTTCGTGCTATCTATATTACATCATAAAGGAAACTACTTTAGTTTCTAAATTTCTTTAAAAATTTGAGTTTGAATTATGAATGATTTTGAAGTGGTGTTGGGAACTGATGCATGAGTTAGTATAATATAATGGCACTTGATTAACGTGATTATATTACAGTAAGTCTTGCTGAGTTTCTAATGAAACGTGATGATTCACAGATCATAATGTTATCATGTGTCATGTTACACGACTCTTACATTCTAACTAATCCCTAAACATATCAAGAACATAATTACATGATAGTTCTACCTTTCCCGGATATTCTGGTAATTTGACAAATCAAGATCGTGCCATTACAATTTTCTTCTTAAAACATTAACTATGTTCATTCCGAATTTCATACCTACAAATTCTGGGCCATTATTCGCTTGACTTGAAGCCGGGAAGTGAAAACAAGAGCATGGAGCTCCGAAATATAAGGAAAAATATAAAACCCAACAACAACACCGACATCACAAACCGTGTATATCAATATGGATAACAACGTAAATACATGGGAGAATTAAAAACACTATAACCCCAAGGGTGAAGTAGAAGAAAACAGATTTCTCCGGTGGAAGTTGGAAAAGGAGAATGATTGTTGCGATAGTAAGAATAAGGACAAGGATTAGAACTGGATTAAGCATTTTCACAACCTTCTGGATGTATGAACTAAGAAAGAAAGTATAGGAATGGTGAGAATAATGGAAAGGAAGAGTTTAATTTATAAAGGAAACATCAGACGTAACAATCGAGACAGATGACCGCATTTAGTTATAGAGATCTTAATTTCCTTACTCGCCGAAGAATAAAATCTTTTAGACTTCGAAGATTTTCTTTAAATCCCTTGAATTCCAGAATTCAACAGTGACTACAACAAAAGTCAAGATGAATCTTTATTTCTCATTTCACTGTTTCGTGATAGTTTCACTCGTATCCCTCACACAAATGAACTGTTTTATCCAAAACTACTCAATGATGATAAAACTCTAATTTTCAACTCATATTCGTCATAAAAACAATTTTATTGTTAGCCATGACGACCACATTCAAATTTCTGGACGAAATTTCTTTAACGGGTAGGTACTGTGACGACTCGGAAATTTCCGACCAAATTTAAACTTAAACTTTATATGATTTCGACACGATAATCAAAATCTGTAATGTTGAGTCTTAAAATTTTGAACTGTTTTCATACAATCATTAACTTCGACCATTTTCGACGATTCACGAACTATTATATATATATATATATATATATATATATATATATATATATATATATATATATATATATATATATATATATATATATATATATATATATATATATATATATATATATATATAATACTTTAAAATATAGTTTGATATAATATATGATTTAAATTATAAAATGATATAAGAGATAGTAAAATTTATTATTAAAAATAAATCTATATATACATAAATAGTATATTAAATATATATTTTGTAATTTCGAAGTTATTTAGTAAACAACGATAACGCTCAATTGTCATATTGATTGACAATAAACAAGTTAAAAAGAAACTTATGTAATTTTAAAATAAATGGTGATTCGAAAATGAGTTTTATAAATTTTAGGCTTATTAATAATATATGTAGATGTAGTATGTCAAATTTTAAAACTTTTATATTTTACTTGGGGTTAGGAGTGAATAATTAATGTAAATTTTATTTGATAGTTAATGACCGAATTTTATACCTTAATGACTGAAATAAATAAATATAATTACAAATTAAAATGTAATTTTTGTAGTAACACCAATATTATTATTTTTTTTACTTTCATTATTGTTATTAATTGAAATATCAATATGATTATTATTAATATATATATATATATATATATATATATATATATATATATATATATATATATATATAAATTCTGATACATATGAATTGTTATACTATTATTTTTATTTTATTTTTGTATATATATCAGTATTTTTTTTAATTTATTATTCTTAGTATTTTTATCAACAATATTATTGTTAATATAATTATTAATTAGTGGTATTATTATTGAGTGCAAAAACAAAGACAACTAACAGATTTTGTTTTTCTTGCTTAACTCTTTCTCTTCTTTTACTGATTGTACTGGATTCTTGGTTAAAGAACTAAACATGTCTATTTCTTTTACACTACAAAGTCAAAAACGGTTTCATGTCAGCATCTCTTTTTTTTTCCCTATCCTTTGTCTTCTTACTCCTGCGAATATACCTGTTGCTCAATTTAATTACATATATCACTCTAATCAGGCTCTAAGATGAATCATCTAACTTCTTCCCTTATCAATTATCTCTTACATCCTCAATTACTTAAATAAATTGGCAGCAGAATAGAGAAAGAACATGAAGTCCTCTGTACGTGCATTTTATTGTCTCAAAGCTTGAATTCAAATCTAATTTTAAAAACTATAAATGTAGTTTTGTTGGGAGTCTTTTATACAAACTTTCTATAAAATCTCAGAATCCAATTCCTCAAATCAAGACTGAAATTTCGAAGTCAAAGTTTGTGTTCATAGCGAAATTCGTAAACGTTTCGATGTTTTTAGTTAAATTGACGATTCAAATAGATTATAGGAGTGATTTGAAACTACTTTTGTGTTGTAACAATTATCCAAATCTTTATAAAAATTGAAATCAAATTTTTTTTTAAAGGCTGCGTCGAACAGCAGGATCTTTTTTTTTTATTTTTTTTATTTTGTTTATTGTTGAGTCTAGTAACTTAAACTCACAAATTTCAGGTCGTTTAAGTTTCAAAAGGAGGAACCTAATTTGTTAGTGATTGATTTGATAATGGTTAGTCTCGGTCGATTTAAAGAGGAAGATGAAGGTAGACGTAGAAAAATAGATTAAGTATATATAGAAACTAAATAATCCCAGATAAACAAGCATAGCCGGATGGTTTAAGAGTGTTTGGTATGAGCGGGAGGTCGGGGGTTCGAGCCCGAGCGTGGGCAGCTAAATTTTTTTTAAAAGCTTATTGAGGTAGTTTTCAATATTAAAAATTACTATTAATATTATTATTCTCATTATTAATATTTTTATTATTATGATTGTTATAATTATTGTTATTCTAATTGTTATTACTAGTATTATTACTCAATGTTATTATTATCATTATTATTAACTTAGTTATTATTAACAAAATAAGTATTATTATTATTATAATTAGGATTAAAATTATTATTATTATATATTCAATAATATTGTTATGATTAATATTATTATTTATATTAAAAATCAATAAAAGTCTTTTTACTAAAATTTTAGAATTATTAGTATTATTAATATAGAATAACTATTATTACTATGATTAAGATTAATATTATTATTATGAAAATAATACAAATTATTTTTATTAATATTAGTACTTGTATCATTTTAAAATTTATTAGTATTATTATTATCATTAACATAAGTATTATTATTAGTATTATCATTATTATTATTAATATTACAAAATATCATTAATAGACTTATCAGTTAAACATTAATATTAGTAATACTGTATGATTATTGAAATTTCTATTAAAACTATTAAAAATTACCATTATTATTAAAAGTATTATTTTTACTAAAACTATCATTATTATCGTTATCAGTATTATCTATATCATTATTTTTAAAATAAGTACGATTATGAAAATAAAAGTATTGATGATGTTATTAAAGTTATAAGCATAAAAATAAAGATTATACATATAAATATATATTTAATACACATAACTTAACTATATTAATATATCTATATATAAAAATGAAAATATATATAATGAAACTTATTAATCTACTATATATATGAATTACATCACTAATAATAATATATTTGTTCGATTACAATTATGTGTATTAATATATATACAAATGATATAGGTTCGTGAATCCAAGGCCAACCCTGCATTGTTCAGTATCGTCGTATGAATATTTTTACTACAAAATATTGTATCGTGAGTTTCATTTGCTCCCTTTTTAAATGCTTTTGTAATATATATTTTTGGAACTGAGAATACATGCGCTGCTTTTATAACTGTTTTACGAAATAGACAGAAGTAAATGAAACTACATTCTATGGCTGGATTATTAAACCGAAAATGCCCCTTTTTAGTCTGGTAATCTAAGAATTAGGGAACAGACACCCTAATTGACGCGAATCCTAAAGATAGATCTATTGGGCCCAACAAGCCCCATTCAAAGTACCGGTTGCTTTAGTACTTCGAATTTATCATGTCCGAAGGGAGTCCCAGAATGATGGGGATATTCTATATTGTTCTTAAGGTCGGTTACCAGGTGTTCACCATATGAATGAATTTTTATCTCTATACAGTTTGTGAAATGCCTGATATGAGAATGATGTTTATGAAAATATGAAATCTTGTGGTCTATTAAAATGATGGAAATGAATGTTTACGATAAACTAATGAACTCACCAACCTTTTGGTTGACACTTCAAAGCATGTTTATTCTCAGGTATGAAAGAAATCTTTCGCTGTGCATTTGCTCATTTTAGAGATATTACTTAGAGTCATTCATGACATATTTCAAAAGACGTTGCATTCGAGTCATTGAGTTCATCAAGATTATTATTAAGTCAATTATAGTTGGATGTATTATGAAATGGTATGCATATTGTCAACTTTCGATGTAAGCAAAGTTTGTCTTTTTAAAAACGAATGCAATGTTTGTAAAATGTATCATATAGAGGTCAAGTACCTTGCGATGTAACCAAATGTAATGTATTCGTCCAGATGGATTAGGACGGGTCGTTATATTACATTACCCAAACTAACCTAATATAAAACTAAACTATTATATATATATATATATATATATATATATATATATATATATATATATATATATATATATATATATATATATATATATATATATATATATATATATATATATATATATATATATATATATTAATATTATAGAGGGAGTAGAGAGATATTGATATGGTGTGTGTTTACTCAAGCAGAAACTGGCCAATTTATAGAAGAATTTGTGATCCTGAAGCACATGCACTCGCATGAGATTGTAGTGTATTTCCCATGCACTAGCATGGGCTCATGCAAGTGCATGGGGGTTTTAGTGCATTTCTCATGCACTCGCATGGACAGCCTGGCCAGCTCATTTCTTGATTAAAACGTGGACTGCTGATGTATTTTAATATATAATATAATATATATAATTTTATATAATCATATATATATATATATATATATATATATTATATTCTTGTGCATAGTTGACTTGTAATTTTAGGCCCGTTGACTTGCGCGTTGATGCTCGGTTTATGTCTCGGTTCCGAATTTTTGAACGTCTTTTCGTATGCTTAGATATCTTGTACTTTGCATTCCGCAACTTGTACTCTTATCAATATTTAGACGATAATCATCAATAAATTGAACCACTTGGAGTTTAACTTGTACGTTTGAGCATTTTGGACGTTTGCGTCTTCAAATCTTCGTTTTCTCCTTTTGTCTTTGCAATTATTTATTTAAATGATTACAACTTAAAAATACAACAATTACAACTAAAAATATTACATATTGGAATGATATTGCTACTAAATATATGTTCGTTTGGAGCAATATCAAATATCCCCACACTTGAACGTTGCTTGTCCTCAAGCAATACAGAACTTGAAATAAAATCACATTTCACTCGAATCACTTTTTTATTCTCACACTTTATACATCAGTGATTTTGATACAGCAGTATAAACAATGATAGTAACAATGTGGTTTACAGTCCCACATGACTTATAAAAATTTAGATCCTTTAAGGAAATTGGATCTTTATGAAAACATTTGATCTTTTGAAAATTCATTCTAGCTTTTACCCTAGATAAGTTTTTCGGAATAACCCTTCACCGGTGTTTGCAAAATGTTTTTGTGGGTTGCGTGAGTTTCATATTTTCAAATTTTAGCTCAAAACTTACGGTTTTGTGTCACCCACTTGCTAACCTTGTATTAGGAAAGTACACGTCCATTTTACTTGTCCCATATATTACCTTTCGATAAACTACCGTCCGGTTGTAAAGGAAAGCGATGAACAAGCAACTGTTAAGGCAATGTCTAATGACATGCTTTTGATTATGGTTCACATCGTGTCGGATGCAATTATTATCCTTTGTAGGAGAAATAGTAAAGATCACCCTATAATTTTTCAGTCTGGCACAAGGTCCTGTCTTCGAACATGCTATGCAACCACCACTCTTACGGTTGACACCCAAATTAGTTCCGGTGACCTAATGAATTCTGATGAATTCTTAGGATTTTACGTTCAACAGTAATGAACGCATTGAAAATAGGTTTTCAGAAAACAAATCGGTTTTAATTTTGATCAAAATATTTTCTCGTTCAAGCTCGAGTTTAGATATCATCGAATTCCATGAGTTGTAATTCTCAATCTTTAAGGTTATTCTCAAGGATTGAGTAATATCAGGCTTAAAAGCTGATTTTTAATCTTTAAGGAGATTATCCTTTCTGGGGGACTGTATCATTAGTCTTATTAAGCTAATTTGCACGGCGCCCTCCTCATTTTACGAGACAGATCCTCTCATGGTTAGGATAAGTCTGACCACATGGCGACCCTGTTTGATGCTGAGGTCCGTGGATTTTCTGCTGATTTTAGAGATGAATTTTCAAGATTTTTCGTCAACCTACAGCTGGTCTGGAAGACAACTTCCTGACCGAAATCAAGAAGCGCATTTCTTTTTCGGAAGACTTTACTTCCTTTTAATGATGGAATTGATTCATCGTGTAGATCCATCTTTTTTCGAATATATTACAGTAAATCGGGTAAAACTGTTAATTTTGTCCAAAACAAAAGCACCTGCAATAACTTTACAGAAACATGTGATAGATAGTTTTTAATTGAATAACTTGGTACATTCTCCCCACACTTGGCTTTTATTTATTTCTTTCTTTGCCTTTTTATTCTCCTTTTTTCCATTTTAAATGAATTCAAGCATTTTAGGTTGTTTCTCAATTTATGTCCTTTCCGAGGTAACGATAATTTCGGTATTAACACTAGTTTTTATCATTCATAAATATGTATAAACATGATTTTGAATTCATTTAGTTGAAATTTTTTCAAATTTTCAAAAAATTTGGCAAATAAACCAAGAATAAACTCGAGAGAATTTATAACCCTTCCCCACACTTGAGATCATGCAATACCCTCATTTGCATGAAATCAGGCTATAATTATAAATTCATGAGGGTGATTAGTGTAGAAAGATAGTTAAAGATGCCTAGTTTGTAATTACCAAACTCGTCGAATGATAGATGGTGCACCTCATCGTTCATTCATTTTGTTGTTTTATCACACATGTTTTTCTTCAAAAACGGTTGCTTTTCTGATCTGTTTGCTAATCTTTGAAAATACATCATTACCATAACTCATCGTGTATTTTTATTAATGAGTTATGTATTAACCCGAACCCCGAATTTAACGTTAAGTGGGGTTAGACTTCCCCACACTTAGCTGACGACATGTGAAGTTGGTGGAATAAGTTCCACGAATTAAAATAGTGAGCCAGTTATTTACATCTCGGGTGGTGTATAATATATCAATGGGTTTAAAGTTTAGACCCACCCGATCGCCACTACTTAATTCTTTTTTAATTTTAGCTTTTAGTAAATGGATATGTCTCTTTTCTGGTTCTTGGTCAAATGGATCGATATACACCGACATACATATTTCTATAGGGTGGACAATTCCTAACATTTCCTTCCGTTCATTCTCGGGATCAAAGTTTTCGCCTCTATTACCCAATTGGGTGAAATCCGAGGTGTCATTATCTATTACATTTCGTAGTTCATCTTCGGTAGATGACTCGTCTATTGAGAATATTGGGTTGGAAGGTTATGGAATGGTGAATTTTAGGATCGAAGCAAATTCTTTTTCATTAACGTTCCTTATCCGTCCCACCACTTTGGTCTCGGGGGTAAAATTTTCAACGTTATCGTTTTCCCAAGAGTACCAATTTGTCACCCTTACTTCTTCTTCATTCATTGATGGATCGGTGATTTTGTCGGTTGAGGCTAATGTGTCGGTATGTTGTGGAATTGGTAAAACTGAATAAAAAGTATCATCGGGATAATTGGTGATTTCGGAGCTCTCGAATTCATCAAAATTCGATGATATGAGATTTTCTTGCACAATACTCCTCGGATCAACAGGTGTGTAGTCTGATAGAGTTTCAGCCTGCCAATTTGCAAACTCTCTTATCTGTTCATATTGAGCGTCAAATTCTTCGAGTTTGATTTTTATATAATAAAAAAAAACCAGACACATAATTTTCCTCGTCCTCTGGTTGTTGAGTTCGGATATATTTTTGGGAATAATCCCAATTTGAATTGTATTCTTCATAATCATTCCATTCAGGTTCCATGGGTGCATAATTTTCTATAGGAACGTAATAATAACATCCTCATGTTGAATGATAATCTCCACAGATTTCACAACCAGTTATTGCCTCGTCATTCGTGATCCAAGTTTAACCGAACGAATTTTCATCAACACTCGTTTGAGAGTATTGATTTAATTGATTTTGGATATCAGAAAGAGTTTCCAAAATATTCTCAAAATTTTCCATAATACAATTATTACCAAATTTTAGCTACAATGTGGTGCATTTACTAATTATCCTATTAGTTATAAAACTATAAATTATATAAGTTATCAAATTAATAGACTTTTCTGATTTTGCTCACGTTTCGAATAGCCAATAGATGCAGCAGGTAGCCAGGACCCTTTAAATCGGAAGTCCACAACTCGCTACTAACAAATCCAACTATTACTACGAACCAGAAAATTGACGTCTATTAATTTAATCGTTTGTACAAAAATATACTAACTTGACGAAAAGCTAAAGTCGAAAAACAAAAACAAAAAAATGTAGCGTCTAAAATTTTAAAGAAAATTATACAAGAAAATGATAAAAATAAAATATATAAAAAAAATATTATTTTTATATATTATTATATAAAAATATTAATCTATATGATTAATAATAATAATAAAACTTAATATTACAAATTAATATTAAAACTAGATACTAATATATATAATATTAAAATCAAGCCCTAATAATAAATAATTAATAACTTTAACCCTAAATTCGTAAATAATGCATGGGTTGACTGTCAGACCTTAGTCTCGCGATCGCTGGGGTTATGCACTTAGAGTCTCCGCAATCGCGAAGTTGTATACAGACACAGGTCCGGTTGGGCTTAAAACAGGCTCGGCCCAATTAACAATTAATTATAATTCGAATTGGGCTTGTATTGGACTCGGTTTGATTTTTTTTCTTTCAAAATAATAGATATAAAAAATAAACTTATATTTTAAAAACTAAAATAAAAATAAAAACACTTTTTAATTTTATAAATAAAATCTTAAAAATATATTATTTTTTCTTTTTTTATTTATTTTTTCTATATTTTTATATTTTTTTTCAAACTTATATTTTTACAAATATAGATTAATAATATAGCGTTTCGCCGAGTCCCCGGCAGCGGTGCCAAAAACTTGATGTGGTAGCGGTGGTATACGAATATATTATAGTTTATTACGGAATATGGTACAATTTACACAAGTTTTTATTTAATTTATTTATAAATGAGATATACCTAAACTCTGGTACAACACTATAGGCAGTGTACCTAATCGTAGAGTAGTATAGTTTTTAGTAAGTCCGGTTCGTTCCACAGGGAGCTGGCTTATTTTACACTATATTTTTATATAACTATATTTGTACAAAATATATATAATTATATATAGTAATATATAAAAAGGGGATTTACCGTTTAATAACCGGTTTGTCGATTTTAAGTCAAGCGTAAATATAAATGACGAAAATTAAAGTGCATAAAATAAATAACAATATTTAAATGACGATATATAAAATTGCATTAAGAAATGAAATAAAATAATTATGCTTATTTAAACTTCCGTAATCATGATGTTTGACGTTTTGATTTTAATTTATTACCCTGGGTTAATTGTCCTTTGTCCTGGATTTATTTGAAACCTATCTAGTTTTTGCCCATAATAGTCCATCGGGCATAATTATAAAATGCTCGTCAAATTAACCTTATACCCTAAGTCAAATATTCCAACTAATTAGGGATTTAAACTATAACAAGGTTTTAATACTTTGTTAATAATTACACCAGGTTATCGACTGCGTGTAATTCAAGATTTTAATAATTTGTTAACAATTACACCAATTACCCTTGAATGTAATCCACCCCTATTTTAATGAGTCCATTGACTATTAATCCATCCCCATCTCCGGTCAAATGAACAATTATTAGTATTTATAAATATCCCGCTCATCGTACCCGATCGAGCGTATGTAGATATTTATAGATACATAAAATTGTAAATCTCTATATTAATCAAATTTAGAGTCCATTAATAACCCATAGTCCAATTTCCACAAGTGTTGGTCTTTTGTCCAAACCCCAATTATGGTCCAAAGCCCAATAACCCCGTCTTAATATTTAGTCCAACATCACGATTACTTCGGCTCAAATAAGCATAATAATAACTTAGTTACGAGACATTAATTTAAAAAGGAGAATTTAACTTACAATGTTTATTAATCGCGTAGTGTTACACGGACAGAACTTCGACTTCAAAACCCGTAAAATAACCTTTACATTACCCAAACTAACCTAACATAAAACTAAACTATTATATATATATATATATATATATATATATATATATATATATATATATATATATATATATATATATACATACATATATATATATTACAGAGGGAGTAGAGAGATATTGATATGGTGTGTGTTTACTCGAGCAGAAACTGGCCAATTTATAGAAGAATTTGTGATCCTGAAGCCCATGCACTCGCATGAGATTGTAGTGTATTTCCCATGCACTCGCATGGGCTCATGCAAGTGCATGGGGTTTTAGTGCATTTCTCATGCACTCGCATGGACAGCCTGGCCAGCTCATTTCTTGATTAAAACGTGGGCTGCTGATGTATTTTAATATATAATATAATATATATATAATTTTATATAATTATATATATATATATATATATATATATATATATATAATTATATATATATATATATATATATATATATATATATATATATATATATATATATATATATATATATATATATATATATATATATATATATATTATTCTTGTGCATAGTTGACTTGTAATTTTAGGCTCGTTGACTCGCGCGTTGATGCTCGGTTTATGTCTCGGTTCCGAATTTTCGAACGTCTTTTCGTATGCTTAGATATCTTGTACTTTGAGTTCAGCGACTTGTACTCTTATCAATATTTAGACGATAATCATCAATAAATTGAACCACTTGGAGTTTAACTTGTACGTTTGAGCATTTTGGACGTTTGCGTCTTCAAATCTTCATTTTCTCCTTTTGTCTTCGCACTTATTTATTTAAACGATTACAACTTAAAAATAGAACAATTACAACTAAAAATATTACATATTGGAATGATATTGCTACTAAATATATGTTCGTTTGGAGCAATATCACCTTTCTTGGCCCAGCCCATCTTCGGTTTCAAAGTTGAGAGGCTTCTTAGGCCTTACGGGCTACTACAGGCGATTTGTTAAGAGTTATGCCTCCATTGCCAGCCTACTTACAGACCTCCTACAAGCAAAAGGGTTTCATTGGACTGAGTAGGCCCAATCTGCATTTGAAGCCCTAAAATGTGCCATGACCTCCTTGCCCACATTGGCGTTGCCAGATTTTTCTCTCCCTTTCTACGTTACAACAGATGCGTCCGGTACAGGTATAGGCGTTGTTCTCTCTCAAAACGATCATCCAATAGCTTTCTTTAGCAAGAAGATGTCTCCACGAATGCAAGTCTCCTCTGCTTACATTCGAGAATTGTATGCAATCACTGAGGCCGTTCGGAAATGGCGGCAATACTTATTGGGCCGTCGTTTTCGGATTTTTACGGATCAACATAACCTTCGCCATTTATTTTCACAAGTTATTCAGACCCCCGACCAACATAAATGGGTCAGTAAGTTGCTTGGTTATGATTTTGAAATTTTGTACAAGCCTGGACGAGAAAATAAGGTTGCTGATGCCTTGAGTCGAATTCATGACTGAGTTTTTGGCTATCTCATCTCCTACTTTCCCATGGTTAGAGGAACTTCGTGATTATTATTCTACTCATGTCGATGGTCTTCAGTTTATTACTGATATTGCTGCTAATAAACAGCTTCCTCAACAGTACGTTGTTCGGGATGGCTTAGTTTATCACTCGGGTCGTATTTTTGTTCCTGACATCTCAGACCTTCGTGTTCGCATTTTAGCAGAGCACCATGCTACTCCTGCTGGAGGGCACTCGAGTATTAATCCAACACTTCGCAGAGTTGCTGCTTCTTTTTATGGGCATGGTATTCGTTCGTCAGTACGCGATTTTGTTCGTCATTGTAGTGTGTGTCAACAAGTCAAGTTTCCCACACATAACCCGTATGGGCTCTTGCAACCCCTACCAACACCTAATGATGTTTGGGAGGACCTGACTATGGATTTTATCACCCAACTTCCACCATCATCAGGTAAAACTACTATTTGGGTTATCGTTGATCGCCTCTCCAAAAGTGCACATTTTGTAGCACTTGGACCTCATTATACGGCAGTAACTTTGGCTTCCTCCTTCCTACAGTCTATTTATCGACTCCATGGGTTACCCAAGTCGATTATCTCCGACCGTGATCCTTTGTTTTTGAGCCGCTTTTGGCAGGAACTTTTCAAGCAACTCGGTACTACTCTTAGTCATTCCAGCGCCTATCAGCCTCAAACTGATGGCCAAAGTGAAGTTGTTAATCGCTGCTTAGAATCTTACCTTCGTTGTTTTGCTAGTGATGAGCCAAATACTTGGTACCGGTACTTATATTTGGCCGAATATTGGTATAACACCTCCTATCATAGTGCCATTGGCATGTCTCCTTTTCAGGCACTTTATGGCAGGCCACCTCCTACTTTGCTCTCTTATTTGGCATGCTCTTCATCCATGGCATCCATCGATTTAACTCTTCATACCCACCAGCAGGAGTTAGCGCAACTCAAGCAGACATTGCAAATTACTCGCCAACGCATGCTTTCACAAGCTAATCGTCATCGTCTTGATAAGGAATTCCAAGTGGGTGATTGGGTGTATGTACGACTTCGTATCTACAGATAGATTACAGTTGCTTACCGCGCTTCACATAAGCTTCTAAACGTTTCTTTGGCCCGTTCCAAATAACGGCCCGGATTGGTCAGGTGGCCTATCGTCTAGCTCTACCCGAAGGAAGTCGCATTCATCCCGTCTTTCATGTTTCGTTGCTACACCCATGTCTAGGCGATCCACACCTCCATAAGGTACCACTCCCTCCACTTATTCATGAAGATTTGCCTATATTGCAACCAGAGGGTGTTTTGTCATCTCGAGTTCATAATGGTTCGGCTCAAGTCCTAGTTTCTTGGAAGGGCTGCGATTCTAGTGAAGCTACATTGGAAAACATTCGTGAGTTAACTGTTTCCAGAGTTCCAGGGTACCGCTGATCTCAACCTTGAGGACAAGGTCGATGTTCCACCGACGGGTATTGATAGCAACATGGATAATCAGAGTGGGGGCAATGATATTGTATCCATGGCCCAACGCAAGAAGACAATACCGGCCCGTTACAAAGATTAAACCAAGTTATCAGTCCAAGAGAAATGGCCCATTGATGAAGTCAAAAATAACCGTTGCAAGTGGATCAATTCTGTTGAGCAAGATTCGGTCTACAAGCAAGATTACTCCACTATCTCATGCATGCATTATTTCCTATTATTTAGAGTAGTGATTTACTTGTTAGTTTGCATCTGCACGTTTCTTTCAGTAACTGTCATTTTCCTTCGAAAACATTAGTATAAATTGTAATATTGCTTAGTTGAATGGGAATATCCAGAAAATTGCTTCAACTGTGTCTCTTCCTCTCTTAAATTCGTTAGAGTTTCGCCGACTCGAAAGGCTATATCATCATCCATTAACAAACCCCCCCCCCCACCCCCCCCCCCCCAATAACAACTCCCCCCCTTCCTTGGCATGGTCCAATCACCAACTTGTCCCAAAAAGTGCACCTCTTTCACTCCACGTAGGCGTCACCATTATCCGTGGTCTTAGTATATTACAAATTTGGTTTGTTTGACGTAAACGACACTCATTAGTGGTTAATTTTGACGTGATGGGTGTTATTCAACTACATGACATGTAAACTCAAATTTGGGTGCGTTTGATAAAACTGAATGATTTAGTTCTGAATGGTTCAGAATCTGAATGGTTCAGAGCCTCTGAATAAAGTTTGCTATGAATGAAAATAAGCTGTTTGATAATCATTTAGAATGAACTGAGTAAAACTACCTTATTAACGTGTCGCATTAATAAAAATTTTAATATACTTGTTAGTTAAGTGATCATGATATGATTTCAAGACAATATTACAGAAAATTTAAGCTCTTAAAGGTTAAGAGAGTATTTCTGCTTTGAATGGTTCAGAGCTTAATTCAGAGGTCAAAAAACAAACGCACTGAATGCTTAATAGTTCAGCATTCAGTGATGAACCATTCCATTAAGTGCTGAACCATTCCATTAAGAGGTAAACAAACGCACCCATACACAATCACATTTTGACACCTTACTTCTATATTATTATTTTATAATTTTATTTTCGCCAACTCCCCCTTGTATTCACTCAACATAACAATCCATCAAAAATTAACATCGCTTACCTCAAAAGAAAAAAAAACACCCAAACCCCTCCTAGGAACCTCAACTTCGTCTTCGTGTCACACTAAATTCTAAGTATCCACAAGGATATACGTACACTTATGAAACTTGCAATAGTTTTTATTTTATAGTCTCTTGTAAGTTGGAACTATATAGTGAAAACTTTTACAGGGCACAGGGGTCAAGAACAGTACAGCAATACAACAGGTAAGCATTCAAGACATGCATACACCCTAGTATAACACTAGGAAATTAACATATATATTTAATAAAAATCAAGTTGACAACATATATAACACAAGTCAAACGAAGTTTCAAAGATCAAAAACAAAGCAATTAACCAGCCTGTTGCATCCTTTTATAAAGCATCAGTTGAAGCATACGCAGCATCAGCAGACGAGGTGTCCATATCATTCAAACCCAATTCTTCATTTTGTTCCCACGATCGCTCGTATTCATCAACTGAAATATTCATGCAAATTACCACAACCAAACCAGTTAATTAAGAGAGATCACCTCTTTTCGCTGTGTTAGTTGTAAACATATGCAATAACTACGTGTCATAAAACTGCACACCATGTACGATACGTTCAGGATAACGATCCACCAATATTGTCTATCATGAGTAATAGCTACAGTGGTCAAAAACTCGACACTAATTGTGTTCACACAAATTGTATTTATGATAATACGAAACAGATTGATGAGTGAAATGAACTTACAAGTTAACTGAGAGTCATCTTTAATATCATCGGTCGCTGGTGCAATGAATGAGTTTGCCAGAGCATCGTCTAAAATCAGTGTCCAAGGTTCTTCTATATTTAGAAGCTGTAGAAACATCACTTATCTCGTTAGTTAAATTAAAAATAAATGAAAAATGAAGTTCTGTACACTTGGTTCTACACCACATCTTTTTCACCTAAAGATCCACATAAACACCACCTAAAACCTACACAGTACTAGAACTTGAGAAAAGATATTTCTCAATTAGACCGTCATTTTTAACTAATACAAATATACAATATAAATACAAATTACAATTATTTAAAGGCAGTAATTATCCCAAATAAAGAATACGATGACAAGTAATTTACGAGATTCATACCTTTACGAGTCTCGCTCTGAAGTCCAGCCATTTGCTTTTCCTATCCTCATCTAGACTATCTCC
Organism: Rutidosis leptorrhynchoides; assembly: GCF_046630445.1. Lineage (NCBI taxonomy): Eukaryota > Viridiplantae > Streptophyta > Magnoliopsida > Asterales > Asteraceae > Rutidosis > Rutidosis leptorrhynchoides. The sequence goes on from NC_092339.1 coordinate 133,949,455, forward strand.
GAAAGTGAACCCATGCACTCTCTCAAGACCTATAATTTTTACACTGAAAATTATAAAATGAAGAATACAATATTTCAACACCTATAAAGTCGCACAGTAAAAAAATTAAATCCCGTAAAAGATGACCAAATGTTGACTCCGCCATTTTTATCCTTATTTCCACTCGATAGAACTCCTACCAAATATAATCAATACAGGTACATTGTGCATACACTAACACTCATATTTTAAAAGCAGTCTATATTGTTTTCAAACTATTTCAACTCATAGCATGGAAAATGTCACAAGTATAAAATGTCATTAAGTATTTAAGTCATTAACTGGTTACAACATTTAGCTAGATGAAAATATAGTAAACAGAAGGAAAAAAAAAAAAAAAAGGCAAAAAAATGAACTCACTTTCGCTGATTTTTGTGATCAAACCTTCTACAGTTGTCACAAGACCTCCCAATGTTCCACCTGCGAGCTCCAAATTGATCTCTGGGATTTTTACACTTGCAGTGTCCGACTAGTGCATACCAACCCATTTTGTTAGTAAGACCTCCAAATATACAAAATAAACGTTGAATTATTCAAAATATAATAGCTAAAAGTTCTTATTGTTGGAATTAGCATGCAAAAAGAACTGATCAGAATGTCTTTTCAATTATACCGCAATTAAGCAACACTGCACAATGGCTTAATTGTGTATCAAAATAAATTTGAATATAATAAAATAGGTATAGCCGTATAGGTACTAGTTATCACGGAAACTTAAGTACATTTCCGATCTTTATATGCTTACTAACTTGGTTCTTTCAGGTTCGAATCCCGTCTAGGACGAATATTTAGTGGTGGCCAGGGAGCAATCCTGCTGGGCTGCGTACATCAAAGTATGGGGTCGGATTACTCGCCCTCCCGGATAGCCCGAACAGGAAAAACCTTCTACCTTTTAATGGGGCCAGATTAACAGACCCAAATAAAGAAGATAAACATATTCTATCAATCAACAGCAAGAATATATACAGAAACATACCTTTATTACATCACGGCTCAAATCTTCGACGTTTTTCACTAATAGTGTCACCTTCTTTCCTTTTGCAGGTATAGCACCACCTGCCTTTAACTGCAAGCAACTAACCAATTTTTAACTATAAAGAATACGGAAGAGGTGGCCAATGATTAACAACAAATAAGATGCTCACAAACCTCTGAATTTTTATAACCACAAGCATCGCAAGTAGATGCCATCACAATAACTTCTTGAAAATAAGGAATCTCTATCAATCAATAGTTAAGCTAAACAAATTTTAGAATAAGACTAAAAGATAAACTTGACCAAAGTTTAGTATTTTTTGCCCTGTTTTTAAGAACCACAACATGAAGAAAATTTGGGATACTAGTAACAAACATCCGAGTTTCACATCTAACAGCACAAGCACCACAAGTGGACGGAAAAGTCATCACCTGATCAAATAAGTACAGTAAAAAAATGTTACATATTGTATACTTTAAACTAAGCCTAGCAAACGGGTCGAGTTGGGTCGAGACCCAAATGGGTTTGGTTCAAAACGGGTCATGGGTCGAATGGGTCTCAATTCAAACGGGTCGGACGGGTCGGGTCCGAACGGGTTGGGTCGGGTCAAGACCAATTTTTTCTTAGAAAAATTTTTCTTGAAAAGAAAATTAATTTTTTTAGAAAGATTTATACTTTAAACAAAATCTAGACTTATACAATCGAGAGCAATAGTACCTCCTCTGGTGCAGTATAACGAAACAGGGTTTCTGTAAATTCTGCACTATTACCCTGAGCAATAGCTCGTCTACCAGCAACTGCTCCAACTGATCCATGGGGTAGTTCAGATGTTTGATTAATAGATGAAACATCGTTTCCATGTTGACTTGTTTGTGATTGGTCAACAAGATAACCAAGTGAGGCTTGTTGTTCAGGCGTTCGCTCATAGAAATCGATAGTTAACGATGGATCGGGGGACGGAGCATACCTATTACAGGTTATTAATTAATGGTCATTCTTAATGTTGCACATTTGGTCAAATTGATGGACTTAAAAACAGGATTTTACAGCAGGATGTAAAACTTACGGGTTTTCGACAAAGCTGTTGCCTGCAGGATCGTCTAGTATGAAGGTAAACGATGAAGTACCTGTTGCGCATGCACGTAGCTTCGGTATAAACTCGTCTATAGCTTCAGCAGTTTGCGGGTCAACTTTCTGAAAAGGTCAAAATCCATGTTAAATTAAGAAATAGGAAACAAAAGAAATTTTGTGGCAGCCATAAGCAATTGAATGCCTAACCTTTCTTTCTTCTTGAAGTGCTTGTAATTCATCAACAGCTCGGGCCAGAATCCCTTCAACCTGAACCGCATAAATGATACATCGGTCTAAGTCAACATAATTGAGTTCTTGCAACAGAACACCTCACAAAAAGTCAACTATATAGTTGACTACCTTATATCTGGGTTTAGCTTATACATATGCTAACACCAAACAAGTTATATTGGTTCGAGAACAACGACAACAACAACAAATAAGGTTGGCTTATCATAAGAAATTTACTACAAATAAGTTTGTTGAATAAAGTCAGCAAAACAAGAATGTAAACAATTACCGTAGATAGAGATCCACGTTGTGACTCTGGAGGTATCTCAAAATCCAATTGAGGTATCTGCAAATACAGCAAACAAAAGTTGACCAACAAATTTAACATCCTACTAATAAACTGCAGTAGCAACCTAATACATTGAATAAAGCATAATACATTTAATCATACATTAACATAACTTATAAGTATAAACGAACGAAACCAATTCGCTTATGTGATAAAGATTGTTCATTTTACTAGAGGAAAAATGATTAGAAAATTTAATTTGTTTATCAATTCGATTCGTATTACAACACACATGAAGTAGATGCATATGCAGGAGTACTAAAAACAATGCTATCAAGTACCATGTTTTAAAGTTGGAATCTCATCACTTAATAACGAGAATCAGATAATGAATTTGACAACTCCTAAACATATATAGAGATATAGGTACATACCTTAATTGTTGCAGTTTCAGATTTCACTACTTGTCGATTAAGCATCTGCAATGAAAAAATTAGTCATTCATGGAAATTAAAATGTTACATGAGGTTTTATAGTATCAGTTAAGCAAAAACAACCTTTTGATCACCTGACGAGAATTCCAACCGATAACGAGAACCTCGTGGCTGTATTTCACCCGCAAATTGAACCTCATTGTTTCTTCATTAACAAAAATAATAAATAAAAAGAAAAAATGAACAAAATAAACAAATATATAACTAAAAAATAAACAAAAATATTACTAAAAAAAATCAATTATTAGATACCTCTCACCACAATGAGGACACTCAAAAGCTGATAACAAAATCTGAAACAAAATAAATTTTGTGAACAACAAAAAAAACAAAATAAACAGACATATAACATCTACGCCATTCATTAATCATTATTATTCTGGTATACATATACATACATATAATCTATAAATTAATTCATAATTACGCAGAGAAATTAACATAACAATGTGGAATCAGACACTAATCTATAAATTTATTGATAATTATGGAGAGAGATTTACAAAACGTTTAAGTTTTAATAGAAACTATAATTATATAATTATAATTATACCTTTCTAAAGTGCGGAATCAAAGTCAGCAGAAACCTGGTTATCCCCTGTCACACAATGACACATAATTCCGTATTAAATCATCAATAGAAATAAATAAATTTAATAATTAGCTTGAAAACTAGGTGTGTATTTGAATTTACAAGCGCACTTACATTTTCACCACACCTCATGCAGAGGCTTTCAACCTGGTAAACAGGGGTGTCCACGTCATCATCATCGGTAGAAACAGCTTCAACAACTGATCTCACATCCATTACTGTTATAGTATCGTATATAGATCTATTCGGGATCTTGTTATCGTTAACTGGAAATTTATGGTGTTAAGATTCTGTTAAAATTATGGGATTCTGTTAAAATTATGGGTTTTGAAAAGTGTGTGAAGGAAGTCGGGTGTATAGTCTAGAATACACAAGAAGATTGAAGAATTCTCGATATTGAAAAACTGCCCCCGCATTTTATGTAGTTTTACGAACAAACCCTACTGTTTTGAGTTTTTTTTTTTTTTTTTTTACGAGGAACCCCACTATGGGCCAGAGCACATTGGCCCCCCACCGCAGGTAAACCCCAGGTAAACGGCAAGCCAACCCTCCACCGCTACCGGGTAAAGCATCCTCCAGCTTTGGTCATTAAATGCGGGCACCCCTTGGAGTTGAACCCGAGACCTCCACCTTCATGGAAAGTGTTGGTGGGCCACCCAGGCTAAGCCTGGATGGTTTACTGTTTTGAGTTTTTTACATCAACTTATATGTAGTATAATTATATATTACTCCGAACATACCCTTTGAGTTTTTAACATTAACATTATATACATGGTCCCACAATTAGGGATGACAATGACCACCTGATCCAACGAATATCCATCTGATTCACTCGATTCATAATGAATACGGATAATTTAAATGGATATGGATACATAAAACTAAATGAATATAAATATAGATAAGGATGAAAAGTTTTATATATGGATATATCCATTATCACCCGAAATACTATATAAATACATAGATATAAATATTTGCAAACACATTTATTATTACAAATGCATATATCATTACACATACATTTACATTTCAACCATATAATGAATTAACTATGATATATTACAATAAACATGTATATTTCATAAAATAAACATACAAAATACACATATAATTTTTCATAATTTACGTTTAATAGTAGTATATTTAACAATTTATGTTATATTTTCAATAAAGATTACACTATTTTGTAGATATATTTTAATTAAGTCACATTATATATATTTTAGCTGTATTATGTTTTATTTTTATCACATATCAGAAAATATTATAATATTTTTTGAGCATTCAATTGATATCCATTAACCCGCTTAATCCATTGGATATGAATATGGATATATGAACCGAAATTAAATAGATATGGATGAACGAAAAGTAAATTTATGTAGATATGGATACGGCGTCACTCGATCCATATCTGATCCATTACTATGCCTAATCACAACCACGGGTTTTGCTATAAAAAAAATTTGTTGGTTTAGTCAAGTTTGTAAAGCGTATTTATATACTAACTAGGATTGGAGGTGATGGGGTAATGTGGTTGTTGTAACACATATCCTTACAATGTATTTTTCGAATGCCAGGTAGCTTCAAAATTGTGGAATAAGGTGAGGGTATGGATCGATATGTTGCTGTCGCGGTTTTTTGAATGGACACATTGGATAGCTTGGTTCGAAGATTGGCGTGAATCTGAAGACCTAAAGTCCATATTGTATGTTATTGTAGCTTCTACCAATTGGCATATCTGGAGGTTTAGAAACAGTCATCTATATCAATAACGCCCATTATAACGTTGTATTTTATTTGATTCCATTTGTCTTTTTTCGTTTAATTGGTATAGAAGCAGAGGCAAAAAAAATGTAAATTGAAATGATTGGCGCGTGAAGCTTTTGTAATGTGGTTCACAGGTTTATCCTAGCTCCTTGCTAGGTTAACACGTTATTTTATAAATAAAAGTTTGGCCGTTAAAAAAAAGCACATATCCTCCCCTATAACTTTGCGAAGCTTTTCAGATCTTTGTTGAAAAGTGTTTGCTTTTTTATTTATATCATCGAACATTTTGCCAACCAAGCCTCTTCAACCGCTATCCAATTTTTTTTGTTGCACGATTCGCGTGCCCTTTCTTTTCCTTTTCGTTAGTGACTTCTTTTTCTCCTCGCGCCACCGGCTTGTTGTGACAACCCGGAAATTTCGGACCAAATTTAAACTTTAATCTTTATATACTCCCGAAACGATAAACAAAGTTTGTAAGTTGAATCTCAAGAATTTTAAACTGTGTTCATACACTCATTTAACCTCGACCAAATTCCAATGATTCACGAACCATTATATGAACGAACATGATTATATATGTATATGTGTAAATATTATAACTTGAAAACATTAACAAAGTATTAGACGTATAATACTTTATATAAACGTATTTGTTTCAAAATATATTCTAATAGTTATCAACGGAATTAAAAGATAATATCAAATGATTGAATTATTAGATACATTGAATTATGGCTACGAGTCCCTATTAGGAGGTCCACTTTGATTTAGGAAACCTTTCCCTTTTAACCATATTCAGAAAATGGTAAAGTGATTTTTCAAATAAGAACAAAGTGTCAACTAACGAGAACTAGATAAGTGTTAGTAAAGATTTCTATTTGATTTTCAATTCATACCTTACAACATTTTCCTCGTGATGTTAATAAGATAACTATTATGACTATCATTTTAAAGTTGGAATGTGGAATGTAAATAACTTAGACTTTGGGTATCGACATTTTACATTAAGGTGATTTCGCACGTTTATCTAACCTTTAAACTTTATATCACGTTGTACCAACAAACGTTAAAAACTTGAAACCTATGAAAAGTATATTCAATCTTATTTCTCTAAAATGTTTTACGATATAACAATTTCTATTAATATAACCTTGTTAGTAAAATGATTCTTAAATATACTTAGTTTTGAAAAACAAAGTTTTCATATTTAATTAATATTGTTTCAAACGTACAAAAAGAAATTTTAAAGAACTTTATTAGTGAAACGTTTTATAAATTGTTCATAAATTTTAAGAAACTTAATTAAAGCTTTGTATCATAAATTACATATATATATATATATATATTTTTTTTGTTTCAAAAACGTAAAACGTGATACGACATAATATTTTCTATTGCTTAAACGTTTTGAACTTTGAAATATAATTAGATAGATATTTCAATTATATATAAGATATACAAAATTATATTCTTAAGTAAGAATATATATACATATATATATATATATATATATATATATATATATATATATATATATATATATATATATATATATATATATATATATTACAAACGCGTTAATGCATAATTTAAATATAAAACGTTTCGATATTATTAAACGTATTATAGTAAACAACGAGACTCTAATTTATAGAAGCAAATGACCACAAGGCTCAATTTTATAAGTTACATTTATTATAAGGTAATTTGTTGATGAGAAAGTCAAATTATTAATAAGGGTACACGTCGCGTAACGTACAAATCCAACTATTACTACGAACCAGAAAATTTTGATGTCTATCAATTTAACCACTTAAAATAAATTTTCGTAATTTTAAGAAATTTAGAGAAGAAATAGAATAAAAATCTATGTCCTAAAACTAGAATGTCGAGAAATAAGAAAGAAAAAGAGCGCGTCGGTATTAAATTTGGAGAAATAAGAAAGAAAAAAAATGACTTATAAAACTTTAAAACACTCGACTAACCCAACCTTATTATTATCACTAACTTAAAATTAAAATTGCAAATTGAGATTACTAATTGGAGTGATAATTGATACATAGGTAAAAGGCGTCGAAAAATAAAAATAAGAAAGTAGCGCGTTAAAACTTAAAAAGGAACTAAAAACTAAAAAAATTAAAAGTTGCGTCTAAAAATATTAAAGCTTAAAAGAAAAACTATATCCCAAATGGCAATAACTTAAAAAGGTACTAAAACTTAAAAAGGCGTCGCAAAATTCTAAAGCACCTAGATCTTAGTCTAAAGAGAAAGCACTTAAGGGATTTTACGGCAAAGCCTAAAAATCTAGAAATAAAAATAAGCTACGGCAAAATACTAGAATTTAAAACTAGCTACGAACGATAAAAATACAAATATTACGCTAAAACAATTAAAAAGGTACAAAATATAAAAATATACTAAAAGTTGCAAAAAGTACAATTTATATAAAAATATTATTTTTATATTATTTATTTTATAAAACTATTAATTTTAAAATTTAATTAAACTAATTAAACTAAATATATAAAATAATTAAAACAAAACTAAATTAATTAATTAACAAAACCTAATTAGGGTTTTTAATTAAATAATAATAATAATTACACGTAATTAATGCAGAATTAGGGCTTCTGTGTGACCTGAATGGGCGGCTCCGCGAGTCGCGGTGAACCCAGTTCAAAACCTCCGCGGGTCGCGGAGGGTTCAGTTTCAGTTCAGAAACAGGTTCAAATTCGGACAGGTTCAGATTTATATATATTTTTTTTTATTTTTTTTTTATTTTTTATATATTTTTCTGTTTTAATATTTATATAAAATATTTATATAAATTAAATAAAACTTATATTTTTATAAACTAAAATAAAAATAAAAAAAACTTTATATATTTAATAAACTCTTAAAAATATATAAATATTTTTGTTTTTCTTTTTATATTTTATAACTTTTTATATTTAAAACGTATATACTTTTATAAAAGTAGACTACAACTTAACAAAAAAAATTTTTTTTATATATATAGCGTTCGCTTCGGCGTTTTCCCAGGCAGCGGCGCCAAAAATACTTGATGTTATGCGAGGTGTATATGAAATAGCTTATATTTTACTAGGAAAAACTATTAAATACGATACAATTTTACACAAGATATTTATTTATTTATAGAATGGATATGCTTAAACCTTGCTACAATACTTATAGGCAGTGTACCTAATCGTACAGTAGTGTAGTTTTTAGTAAGTCCGGTTCGTTAAACAGGGAAAATATTTAAATAAAGCTTAACGCTATATTAGTTTTAATTTATAAAAATACAAAAATATATAAGTAATATTATTATTATAAAGGGGGGTTTTTACCGTTTAATGACCGGTTTGTCGATTTTTAAAACTTTAGTCGCAGTTAAAACCTAATGTAAAATATTAAAAATAAATATAACTTAATTTAAAGCGTAAAGTAAATAACGATAATGAAATTGCGATAAATAAAAGTGCGATAAAATAAAATTGCAATAATTAAAAAGTACGATAATTAAAAGTGCAATTAAATACAATAACAATAAATAAAAGTGCGGTAATTAAAAGTGCAATTAAATATAAAATAAAGAAAATTAAATATGAAATAAAAGAATTATGCTTATTTAAACTTTCGTAATCATGATGTTTGACGTGTTGATTTTAGTTTTATGCCCATGGGTTAATTGTCCTTTGTCCTGGATTATTTAATATGTCCGTCTGGTTTTTGTCCATAACAGTCCATCGGTCATAAATTTAAGGTGCGAGTGTCCTCGTCAAATTATCCTTATACCCGAAGTCAAATATTCCAACTAATTGGGGACTTAAACTGTAACAAGGTTTTATTACTTTGTTTAATAATTACACCAGGTTATCGACTGCGTGTAACCCAAGGTTTTAATACTTTGTTATCAATTATGCCAAGTGTCTTTGTACATAATTTCACCCCTGTTTTAATAATTCCATAGACTATTAATTCATTCCCGTGTCCGGTTAAATGAACGATTATTCGTACATATAAATATCCCGCTCATCGTGTCCGATCGAGTGTATATGGTTATTTATAGGGACGTCCAATTGCAAATCTTTATATTAAAATTAACAAACTATCATTTAGTTAAACAAATATAAAGCCCATTAATAGCCCATAGTCTAATTTCCACAAGTGTCGTTCTTTTGTCCAAACCCCAATTATGGTACAAAGCCCAATTACCCAATTTTAGTATTTAGCCCAACATCATGATTACTTCGATTTAAATAAGCATAATAATAACTTAGCTACGAGACATTAAATTAAAAAGGTTGAACATAACTTACAATGATTAAAAATAGCGTAGCGTTACACGGACAGAATTTCAACTTACACCCTTACAACATTCGCTAACATACCCTTATTATTGGAAATTAAAATTAAAATTTAAAATTAAAATAAATATATATATACATATACTACGTTGATGAATGAAGAAAAAGATGTGTTGAATTCAGAAAAATGCGTTGCCTTTTATAGGCCCACACTGAAATTTGGGGCTCCGCGAGTCGCGGCCCCTTTGCTCTTAGAACTCCGCGAGTCGCGGAGAGATCGGATCCAGCTCACACCTTTTGGATCTTTGTTTGCCGAAGGATTTTATAATATAAATATAATATAAATATATAATTTATATAATTAATTATATATTATATTATATTTATATATATAATTAATTTGCAACTTTCGCTCCGTTGCATCGTGCGTTGCGAGTTGACTTTGATCCCGGTTCCGGATTTTCGAACGTCCTTGCGTACTATTTTATATCGTGTACTTTGTGTTTTGTAACTTGTACTCTTGTAATTTTGAGATGTTTCTTATCAATAATTGGAACCACTTTGATTGTACTTTGTACTTTTGAGCTTTTTGGTCGTTTGCGTCTTCAATTCGTCGAATCTGTCTTTTGTCTTCACCTTTTATTATTTTAACGAATATCACTTGTAAATAGAACAATTGCAACTAAAAGCTTGTCTTTCTTGAGGAATAATGCTATGAAATATGTGTTCATTTTTAGCATTATCAATATTCCCACACTTAAGCGTTGCTTGTCCTCAAGTAATATAGTCTTGAAATAAAAATACTTGAATCACTTCTTTATTCTTCACACTTTGTACATCAGTGATTTCAATACGGCGGTATGAACAATGATAGTAACGATGTGGTTTACAGTCTCACATGACTATAAAAATTTAGATCCTTTAGGAAATTGGATCTTTATGAAAACATTTGATCTTTTGAAAATTCATGCTAGATTTTACCCTAGACAAGTTTTCTGATTTGATCCACCATCGGTGTTGCAAAATATATTTGTGGATCAATATTTTGGCTAAAACTTTTAGGCTCGTGTAATCCACTGCTATCCCTGTATCGGAAAGCACACATCCAGTTTACTTGTTCCGTATATTACCTTTCGGTAAACTACCGTCCGGTTGTAAAGGAAAGCGTTGAACAAGCAACTGTTAAGGCAATGTCCCCTGACATGCTTTTAATTATGGCCTATAACGTGTCGGATGCAATTACTATCCTTGGTAGGAGCAATAGTAAAGCTCACCCTTATAATTTGTCGATTTGGCACAAGGTCCTGTCTTTGACCATGCTATGCAACCACCGTTCTTACGGTTGACACCCGAATTAGTTCAGGTGACCTAATGAATTCCAGGTGAATTCCTAGGATTTTACGTTCAATGGTAATGAACGCATTGAAAATGGGTTTTTTTCAGAAAACAAATCGGTTTTAATTTGATCAAAATATTTTCTCGTTCAAGCTCGAGTTTAGATATCATCGAATTCCATGAGTTTGTAATTCTCAATCTTCAAAGTCAATCTTAAGGATTGAGTAATATCAGTCTTAAAAGCCGATTTTTGATCTTTTAAGGAGATTATCCTTTCTGGGGATCTGAGTCATTAGTCTTATCCATCTAATTTGCACGGCGTCCTCCCCATTTTACGAGACAGATCCTCTCATGGTTAGGATAAGTCTGACCACTTGGAGACCCTGTTTAAACGAATATCACTTGTAAATAGAACAATTGCAACTAAAAGCTTGTCTTTCTTGAGAAATAATGCTATGAAATATGTGTTCATTTTTAGCATTATCACCCTGACTAGTGCTCGAGTATTTAGAATTATGCATGCTTGTATTTTTGAAATTGCCATTAGATAAGTTATGTTAAATCTTGAATTATTTACATATGCGGTTGAGATAAGGTATAAGATATGCATGTCGTTGGAAAGCTAGCGAAAAATTAAGAACTTTTCATTTAGATATCAAATGGTTTCGATGAACGGATTTGAAGTTATAGTCAATTGAACCTTTGTATTATTATTGAAAATAATTATTATTATCGTCGTTATAATTTTTATCTAATTATTATTATTATTATTATTAGTATCATTATCAATAAAAAGTATTATCATTAAAAATTATTATTTTATTATTATTACTACCGTTATTATCGTTAAAGTTATAATTAATATTATTATTATTATAATCATTAAAATAGTTATTAGTATTAATATTATCATAATATTTATTATTATTAGTATTATTATAAATAAAACTAATATTAGTAACACTTAATTATTATGTTTACTATTATTATTATTAAAATGAACGCGATATAAAAGACAATTAAAAGCTATCAAATGAATCAATTAGAAAATAATGAGTATGAGTATCATGATGAAATTAAAATATTGTAAGATATGAATTTAGATAAAATTATTGTACTTATTACTTTATCATTACTATTATTATTAAAAGTATTGATAATATTAAAACTATCATTTTAACAAAAATTATCATTTTAATAAAAATGTCGTTATTATAAAAGATCATTATTGTTATCATTTTAAATAAAATTATTATTTTAAAGTAATATTAAAAAGTTTCGTAAATATTAATGTTATCATAATTAGAATTATCATTTTATCATAATATCATTTTTAGTAAATATAAATATAAATATTTTTATTAATAGAATAATAATAAATATTATTACAATATAATACAACTTTTACATATTATTATTATTATTATTATCAATGTTATTTTATCAAATAAATATGTAATACAAATAATATATTTACCTTAATAAAACCTATCATAATATTTTTATGATATTAAATGAACTTTATAAATTTTATTACTTAAGATATATAAAAGTATATTTTTTTATAAAGTTTTATTTATTAATAAATGAATTATATTATTTACTCTAATAAATCTTTTAAAAATATTTAAAAATATAAAACGACGATATTTAAACTATATAGTAATCATGTATAAATTTTAGAAATCATTTTTGAGTCAAATTGACTTTTGTTGACTTTTGCATATTAGACTCGAGCATTAGGATTGTGATACACTATGACCTAACCTAAATTGTTAGACAAATTTTGACCAACATATATATATATATATATATAATTAATATAGGTTCGTGAATCGAAGACCAACCTTGCACTTGTTCAATGATGTTATATGTATTTTTACTATGAAATACAGTATGGTGAGTTTCATTTGCCTTTTTACCCTTTATATTTTTGGGCAGAGAATACATGCGAAATTTTTATAAATGTTTTGCGAAATAGACACAAGTATTCTAAACTACATTATATGGTTGAATGATCGAAGCCGAATATGCCCTTTTTGCTTGGTAGCCTAAGAATTAGGGAACATCACTAATTTTGAGAATTAGTGCACCCCTAATTAACGCGAATCCTAAAGATAGATCTATTGGGCCTAACGAACCCCATCCAAAGTACCGGATGCTTTAGTACTTCGAATTCGTTTTTATCATGTCCGAAGGATTTCCCGGAATGATAGGGGGTATTCTTATATGCATCTTGTTAATTTCGGTTTCCAGGTGTTCAATCCATATGAATGATTTTTGTCTCTATGCATGGGACGTATATTTATGAGAACTGGAAATGAAATTCTTGTGGTCTATTAAAATGATGGAAATGAATGATTATGATAAACTAATGAACTCACCAACCTTTTTGTTGTCACTTTAAAGCATGTTTATTCTCAGGTATTAAAGAAATCTTCCGCTGTGCATCAGCTCATTTTAAAGATATTACTTGGAATCATTCATGGCATATTTCAAAAGACGTTGCATTCAAGTCGTTGAGTTTAGTAAAGATTATGATTAAGTAAATGACAGATTAGATCATTTATAGATAAATATTATGAAATGGTATGCATGCCTGTCAACTTTCGATGTAATGAAATTTTGTATTTTAAAAGGAATGCAATGTTTGAAAATTGTATCATATAGAGGTCAAATACCTCGCGATGTAATCATATGTTATTGTATTCGTTCTTATGGATTAGGACGGGTCTTTACATGTGTTATCAGAGCGGTGGTCTTAGCGAACCAGGTCTGCATTAGTGTGTCTAACTGATAAGTCGTTAGGATGCATTAGTGAGTCTGGACTTCGACCGTGTCTGCATGTCAAAAGTTTTGCTTATCATTTCTAGTCGAAAATCATCTGCTTATTATCCTTAGGAAATTACTTGCTTATCATTATTAGTCTAGACACGTCTTGCTACATTAATTGCATGAGTAGTGTATAGACAAAATTCATATCTTAGCGTATCTGCTAAATCATATCTTATCGTATTTGTTACTTTAAACTTTGTCTGATATATTTCGTAAATTCCTCCGTAATCTATGAAATCTTTTGATCTATATATATAGATATCCTATGTAAATAGAATACCACCCGATAGCCGGAAAATCTTTTTTATATCGAAAAATCCTTTATTCAATCGTACGAAATGGAATTTGTCATTAATTCAAGTTCCTCGGATTCCGAAATGGAATCCCACTCCAGCTCCGAAAGCAGTGTGACCGGAATGGATCAACCAATCAGCCATCATCTATTCTAGATGAATTGGGGATGGGTTCGTAGTCTCCTCAATCATTGGAGACAAGAAGAAGGTGATCCCTTCCATCCACCACATTGCCCTCTTGACGAAGAACCTGAAGCACTTACCGGCGAACCAATCCGAAACACCATTTTCTCTCTCATTTCCAGAGTATCTCGTCACGATTATATACTACATCAAATTCTAGATTTTATTTATCGGCTCGTCCGAACCGACAATCACCCCGGGTAATAGAAGAAGTCAACAAGCTTCGCGCTCGGGTAGTGGATTTGGAGAATATGGTGCAGAGATTACAAACACCAGCAGCATAACCAGTACCACCATCATCAACACCAACAGTACCATTACCACCTCCAACCACAACCGCGTCGTAAACCTTAACTTCACAATCTGCCCCACGAGCATCAACGTCATACGCACCATAGATACCAAGGAGTACCAACAACAATAACTGACGAAATATTAATTCATAACTTCATTGGAGAAACATTCCGCGGCGATTATGTAATCTCTAAAGTCTTAGAGATTATCTAATCTGGCCCTAACCATAAATCAGTTAAGCGAACCAAAATGATAGAAGGAAGAGTAGAAAACCTGACAAAAATGGTGTGTGGTTAACAAGCTAAACTTGTTTTACCAACAGCATCAACAGTACCGTCAGCGTCACCAGCATCGTCAGTACAGTCAACATCAGAATCAACAACACCTATAACATCACAAACTCCGTCAGTTCAAGAATCACTGTGGACATCACTACGAATGAATAACGTGTATATTGTATCAACGAGTTACGAAGAATTAACTCACTCCCTCTGAAGAAATTATATGTATATTTTATATATATATATATATATATATATATATATATATATATATATATATATATATATATATATATATATATATATATATATATTTTGAAATAAAAATAAGTCTTTCCGTGCTAAGCTATTGTGTGTGAATCTTAACTACTCGGTTAATTCATATTATAAATATGCAATAATGTACGTCCTTCGCCCGCAACTTAACCATCGTTAACTACAATCTCTGTCTCAATTTAATAAATTCCAATTCATAATAAATCAAGTGTAATATTCGAATATATGTTTAATTTTACACTTTCATCATCGATGTACCCAAAATTTTTCAAATAACATCATTCGTACCTTGCGAAGTTCACAAGAAATTTCACAAAAACTAACATCATGCATCGACAAATAACAAAGTATTGATTCATAATTTCAATATCATTGAAGAAATACTTATGTGATTTCTAAAGTTTTAGGGATTTCTCAATTCTAGTTTCAATCATAAATCAAATGAGTTTAATTTAATATTAACTCATAAAATCTATGTTACATCTGAAGAAAATATATACATATATATTTTCACAAAGACTGTAATAAAATTCTTTTGTACAAAATATTAATTGTGAAATTTTTTTTAACGGGTAGGTAATACCCGAGAGATATATATATAAATTCACAATTAATACGTTACATTCTTCGATCCCGATTCAACAAATCATCAACTATATTCATTACTTTCACAATGATATACATTCTTTCATAGAAATCAAAACAACCATTCGCATCCAAATTATATTATATATTTTGATTTTGACAAATCAAAATCCAAGTCAAGATTTAATAGAAGACATCACTTTTAGATTCCTACGTCTTTCAAAATTACACTTTGACTACAAAACTGTACTAAAACATCATTTCTATTCATGGAACCCAGAAAAAATATTTGTATCATTCAAAAATCCTAGAACATCAAATATATATTAATGATTACAATCTATGTTCAAATCCCTCGAAATTCCTGAAGACACTTCCACTAATGAATCATTGAGATAATGATCCAACCACATGTTACCCACAGTCATGTACCTGAAAAACTCTCGAAACCAAAGTCATAGTTTAACATGTACCCACGACAGATCCTTTGGCATTTATTATCAAAAATAACCTTGCGATTTCTTTTCAATGTAGCCAGTTTTGTCACAGCTCCAACAAGTCAACTTCGACTTTTCAGTCGAAACAGCCTTATTATAGCCTTATATATACGTTGTCCTTTCAGCATCGTTACTGGGAAACCTTTCATATTCCACCACATTAGCATTAAACTTACCAACAACTTCACTGATCTTGGGCATTCCGAAGAATCAGTATATTTATCGAAACCTCATCATTTACTCATTCGCATCTTGTAACGAGAATTGCTATACGAATCATCAGGAATTAGCGATTAGTATTTTGAAATCTCGCAGCATGTCTACGCCAACAGTTATATGTGTGCATATAACCTCTATCTCATGGACTTACATACTTGAATGTGAAGTTTCTGAAAAACACCCTGAACTGCGGAATAGTTCTCGAAATGTTGATGAAGCAGCAAAAACTATAAAACGACCTTAACAGTAAAAAATTTTTGATGATAATGAATAGTGTGCTGGCAAAGCACAGAAAAAGAGAAGTTTTGGAACTGGAAAATGGATTGAGCAAAGTATGAAGGAGGTTGTGGACAAATCACAAAGACTGAACCTGCCTTCAAAGAATCTAAATGATTCAGTACCTGCTGAAGTCATTAACAAATACTGATGTGTTCTCTAAGGTGTGTATGAAACGGCTATCAGTTTTATATTTATTTACTACAGGAAATCACCTAATTTAAACTAAAACACAAAAGACAAGTATACCTATCGTGTAATAATATAGCTAAGGTAAAGTCCGGGAGGTCGATCCGTGGACACTATTATTGGGTGTCTTACTAGGTCAAATTAGTTAATTAAGTAGTTAAACTAGATATAGTAATTATAGGTAACTTTGGGGGGATTTACCGTTTAATGACCGGTTTGTCGATTTTATATTTTAAGCGTACATATAAATGACGATAATTAAAGTGCGTAAAATAAATAACAATATTAAAATGACAATAAATAAAATTGCGAGTAAATGAAAGTACGATGAGAAATACAATAAAAGAATTATGCTTATTTAAACTTCCGTAATCATGATGTTTGACGTTTTGATTTTAATTTATTATGCTGGGTTAATTGTCCTTTATCCTGGATTTATTTGATACCTATCTGGTTTTTGCCCATAATAGTTCATCGGTCATAATTATAAAATGATCGTCAAATTAACCTTATACTCGAAGTCAAATATTCCAACTAATTGGGGATTCGAACTGTAACAAGGTGTTAATACTTTGTTAATAATTACACCAGGTTATCGACTGTGTGTAATCCAAGGTCTTAATACTTTGTTAACAATTACACCAATTACCCTTATATGTAATCCACCACTGTTTTAATTAGTCCATGATTATTAATTTACCCACTTGGCCAGAATGAATAATAAATTACCCAACCCAATTGATTAATTAAATGATTGTAAAAGATGTCGTATAAGCGTCACTAAATAGGATATGCATAATCATTTAATAATTATTAGATTAACTAATTTGAAGATAGGTTTGACAGGCTCCAAAGAATTGTCATTCGATTAGACAATACCCCCCATCTATTAATGGTCCATGGTCCAATGTCCACAGGTGTCGGTCTTTTGTCCATACCCTAATTATTGTACAAAATTTAATAACCCCATCTTAATATTTAGTCCAACATCACGATTACTTCGGCTTAAATAAGCATAATAATAACTTAGTTATGAGACATTAATTTAAAAAGGAAAAACATAGCTTACAGTGATTATTTATCGCGTAGCGTTACACGGACAGAGTTTCGACTTTAAAACCCGTAAAACATTTCTTACAATAACCCAATTATTATTAAACTTAAATTAAAATTAAAATTATATATATATATATATATATATATATATATATATATATATATATATATATATATATATATATATATATATATATATATATATATATATATATATTACATATATAGAGAAAGAAGATTGAAAAAAGGTGTATCTTTCTTCATTCTCCGTAGTCTCGTTTTATAGGCAAATGTTGATTTGAAATTTTCACTTATGACCCCTTAACTATGCTCAATTAACAACTTTTTATTATTTATTATTATTCTTATTATGAATTATTTAAATATTATATTATATTCTTGTGCATAGTTGACTTGTACTTTCAGCTCCGTTGCGTTGAGCGTTGAAAGTTGGTTCATGTCTCGGTTCTGGATTTTCGAACGCCTTTTCGTATAATTTAATATCTTGTACTTTGCGTTTTGCGGCTTGTACGTTTGTAATTTTTAGACGTTTCTCATCAATATATTGAACCACTTGAATTGTACTTTGTACTTTTTAGCATTTTGGTTATTTGCGTCTTCAAATCGTCGAATCTGTCTTTTGTCTTCACCTTTTATTATTTAAACGATAATTACTTGAAATGAGAACAATTGCAACTAAAAGCATGTCTTTCTTGAAGGATAATGCTATGAAATATATGTTCATTTTTAGCATTATCAAATACCTTGCTCCTGACTCTAAACCCCTGCGAACAATATTCTTCATCATCCTCTGATATTAGAAATTCTAAGATATCATCGTATCTTTCATTATAAATATCTTCCATATTTCTGAAGATATTTTCATACCTATTCTTATCTGAAATCATTTGGCTCCTAGCGTTATCTGTATCACATCATAAAGGAAACTGTTTTAGTTTCTAAATTTTGAAACCTTCCAGTTTAAAGTATGAATGTTTTTGAAGTAGTGTTGAGAACTGAAGCATGAATTAGTATAATATAATGACACTTGATCAACGTGATTATATTACAGTAATTCATGCTGAGTTTCTAAATGGAACGTGATGATTCACAGATCATAACGTCATCATGTGTCATGTTACACGACTTTTATATTCTCTTTAACCTCTAAAATATCAAGAAAATATTTCTTGATGATTCGGTCTTTTCCGAGGTATTCTAGTAATTTGACAAGTCAAGATCTTGCCATTACAATTCCCTTCTTAGAACATTAACAATTGAAAGGACCCGTCCTTATCCACCTGGACGAAGTCTTCATCATTTGGTCCCATTGCGAAGTACTGATCTAAATATGCCATGAATGAATCCAAGTAATATCCTTAAAATGAGCTAATGCACAGCGGAAGATTTCTTTAATACCTGAGAATAAACATGCTTAAAAGTGTCAACCAAAAAGGTTGGTGAGTTCATAGGTTTATCGTAACAATCATTTCAATATATTAATAGACCACAAGATTTCATAATTATAAACATAATACACTCGCAAGTGTATGTAAAGCATTCTAAGTGGTTGAGCACTTGGTAACCATACTTAACATTTAATCAACGTCGCATATTCCCTTTATTATGAAATCTCCCTACACTGTACCAAGTGTAGTAACGAAACGAAGTACTGTGCAACCGTTGAATACTGGTCGTCCAGTCCGGTTGGGGTTGTCAGGCCCGATAGATCTATCAACAGGATTCGCGTTTACAATATCACATGTAAATAGTAGTTACCAAGCTACAGGGAAGTATGCCAGTGGTACAACTCAACGTAGAATATATTTTTAAGTGCTTGTGTCTATTTCGTAAACATTTATAAAAGCAGCGCATGTATTCTCAGCCCAAAATTATCTATTGCAAAAGCAATTAAAAAGGGAGCATATGAAACTCACCGTATTGTATTTTGTAGTAAAAATACATATAACGACATTGAACAACTAAACAATGCAAGGTTGGCCTCGGATTCACGAACCTATATCATGTATATATATATTAACACATATAATTGAAGTCAAATAAATTCATATATTATATCTTAAATTATATATTTAATTTGTATATATTTAACATAGTTAATAATCATATAGTTTAATATTATATTTAAAATCAATAATTTGTTATATGTAAATATTTATATAAACAATCTTAATATATATAATCATATATAATATTATGGTAGTTGTAATATATATACTCTTACACAAAATATTTATTTGTTGTAATAATATTGTTAATATGGAAATAGTAACCATAATAATAATAATATTAATGATAATGATAATGATAATAATACTACTAATAATATTATAAAAATAATGATATTACTAATAATACTAACATGTATTTTAATAACTATAATGATAATAATGATAAGAATAATAATATTAATAAGTAAATAAATTAAATATCTACCTCCAAGATGATTTCCTAAAAAAATGCCCAAGTTCGGGTTTAACCCGCGACGTCTCGCTAACCCGAATACATCCTTAACCATTACACTATGTGTTTCTAAAACAAAATGCCTGATAACTGTTTTTCTTCTTTCTTAAAATCAATTCGATCAGAGACCAACCCAAATCCATCATCATTCGTTATCACAGTTATATCATAATTATCATCACTAACACCTCTATTCTATCATCATCATTCTCTTAAAGTATTATCATTATCATCATCTAATCGTGATCTCATCATCATCATTCATATCCTAATTCATTTCATTTGACATCATCACCATTTATTCGTGTATCAACCTAATTTTTATCGTCATGTTTTTCATATCACGATCACCATCATTTGGCCCAAGAACAATTAAAGCAAGCTTTTGGCCCAACGAATAAACCATTTAACAAAATCCAACAGAAAAATATATATGGCCTGTTTGTTTTTGTGAATCCCGCATGAAAACCTCGGCCCAACATATACATAAATCCTCAGCCCAATCTAGTGTACATGGCCCATCTTGAATCACCTCATACTCGGCCCAATGCAAAAAAATTAAGTGGTTGCGTATGTGTCGCCTGGAGTTTGGAACGACCAACTAAAAAAATAAAAAAAATAAAACGTATATATTATCTCATGTCATCACATCGTCAACCCCTCATCACTTTCCATTATCATAATCAAAACAAGCATCTTCCTGGCAACTTCAAATATAATACTTTGTAGGGTTAAATAACTAATTAAGTATTATCCTAAATATTTTAATCAATCTTCTCCTACCCACGTCACGTTACTTAAATAGTAACAGAAACATCGATAGTCGTATAGGTGCCGATGGTTGTTTGCAACATCTTGTAAACGGGAAAAAAAAATAACAACAATAGAAGTTGTCGTGTAGGTGCTCCGATGAACAATAGCAACAAGGGTGAGGTTACAGGTGGTGGAGGTAGCTGTTGAGAGGTTGTTCATGGTGTATCAAACAGGGAACCGAAGTAGAGTTCGAAGGTGGTGTTGGTTTTGGGTTCCCGTTCAAGAAGATGAAAATTTGAGAGGAGAGAGAGAATAGAGAGAAGATGGCGAGTTATGGTGGAATGGCGAGGTGATTATGGGTGTTGGGTGACGGTGGTTTGTGGTGTTTGTGGGTGGTTTTCATTTGTTGACAAGTGGTGGAAGGTGGCGGATTATAGTTGTAGGAGGTGGTGCCATGGTGGTGGCAACCGGTTGAAGTTTCACGAAGAAGATAAGCAAGAGTGATGGTACATGATTGTTTTCAAACAGAAATACTAGGAGTCGTTGTTGGTGTCGGTTGTGGTGGTGTTTGGATTTCGGCCAAGTAACAAAATTTGAACTGAGGCCGTAAGGAGTGATCGATAATGGTTATGGTTGGTTGAGATAGTCACAAGAAGAAGAATAAGAAGAGTGTGGTGATGAGTTGAACTTCATAGATAAACAGATGTATATATGATATATCTTTATATTACATAACTTCATAATATTCTAATTACATTAATAAAATAAGTAAAGGTGCACTAACAGCTGTATTTACCTAAAAGCTATTTACAAGCATTTGATTGGCTGTTATTGGAATCAATAAGTAATTCAACAGCCTTTTAGATGTATTCATCTGCCGACACTTTATCATAGATATAATATCATGTCCATTGCTAAACAGTTAACATCTAAAGTGTCCCTAAAAATCCCAAATTTTTAGATTAAATGTATTTAATTATTTTACTCATTAACTGTTTGAAACCTGATCAAAAAGATTAGGTAATTATTTATTTTCTGTTCTAATTTATCTATACGGAGTACTAATATTTAAACTTAAAAAGGTAAAAAAAATATTTTTAACAAATCTAAAATCTTTGTAATCACTTTACACTCCAACTTTTATTTTAGTCTTTCATAAACTCATTTTTGACTAACCGTTTATTTTAAAATACTATAAGTTTGAATTTAATTTGTCTAATATCAATTGAATGATAATTGAGTGTTTCTATCGTTTTCTAAATGATTCGAAATCATAAAATATATATTTACTATACTTTATTTATATATATATATATATATAGATGTGTTTTAAATAATAACTATCATAATATCATGTTTTTAATTCACATGATCACTAAATCATATTATATATATATATATATATATATATATATATATATATATATATATATATATATATATATATATATATGCATATACGTTCTTGAATCGTCGAGAACCGTCGAAGGTCAAATGAATATATGAAACAGTTCAAAATTTTTGAGATTCAACATAACAGACTTTGCTTATCGTGTAGAAAATATGAAATCGTATCGAGAGTTTGGTTCAAAATCAGTCGAAATTTTCCGGGTCGTGACAACAATGTTCATTCCGAAATTCATATCTGCGAATTATGGATCATTATAAGTAGTACTTACTCGCAAGAAGAAGAAATGAAAGGACAAAGCTCTGAAATGGAAATTGGGGTATAAATCGCAGCAAATAAAAGAAAGCATTAACTGGAGATGACAATGATTATGGAAAACAGAAGTAGGAACATCGAAATATAAGAGAAGATATAAACCCAACAACCACCCAGAAATTATAAACCGTATATATCAATACATATAGCAATATAAAGACACGGGAGAACTAAAAACACTATAAAAATAAGTGTATAGTAGAAGTAAATAGATTCTTCCGGTGGTAGATGAAAAAGAAGAATGACCGATATGAAGGTTAGGAATATATCAAGTGTAACACCCCGTTTTTCCCGTACATATTTAAAGGTACAAACTAAATTATTAGCACGATTATACATGTTCGTTTATGTGATTAAATGAGCCAAAGTGTTAGTTTATGAGTAAATGTATAATTATATATATATATATATATATATATATATATATATATATATATATATATATATATATATACGTGAATGCGTGCGTATGAGTATATATATAATGCGTCGCGATGGAGTTGAGTCGTGCGAGACTTAAGGTTGAAGCTTAGGCGTGCATAGGAAGTGTGAATGAGGTGTGCTAGTTGTTTGAACCATCGTTTTGTGTTAAATGGTCGAAGTGACCAGGCTCAGGCAAACGCCGCGCCGCGACAGGCGGGACCGCGCCGTGACAAACAAAGCAAACCTGGATCAGAGATTGGGTTAAGAAGGGATTATTTTCCCTTTATGTGTCGCGCCGCGACGACTAAGGCCGCGCCGCGACAGTTCTGCTGAACTGGTGTCGGACTTAGCTCAATTTAAGGGATTTTAAGGGGCAAAATGGTAAACTGACATGTGGATCTGATGGGAGCATTAACTCTCCACCACATATCCATTTAATTCATTTCTTTTTCTCTTTTCTCTCCATTTTCTCTCCCAAAACTTAAAACCCATTTGAATTAAAAGTGAGATTTGAGGATTGAGGGTTGATCTTTGGAGCAAGAATTAAAGTTGTTCCTTGTGTCTCTAGCTACGCGTTGATAGTCTCGGTAAGTTCTAACTCTAAGTTTTGAGTTTTAATTGGTTAATGGCTAGGGTTTTGGTTACTAGAGATTTGTAAGACCCATTTGGTGGTAAAATGGGTGAGTTTGGGTTATGTTGTTGTAATGAAACCCTAAAAGCCACAATCTAGGGTTTTGGCCTTGTGATTTGAGGTTATAAGTGTCAATTGGTGTTGTTAGTCACTAATGCACTTTAAGATTTATGAAAGAAGTGTTAATGGGTAGGTTTGACTTGATTGTGAGTTTAAGTAAAATAAAATGGGTCAAAATGTACTAGTTGGCCTAATTAGATGAAATGGGTATGGATTACCCTAAGTTTTGTGTTAATTGAAGTTAATAGACTTTAATTCACTAGTCTTAATGATTAAAGTCGAGTCTTGGCCATTTATGGGCGGTTGTGAGTAGTTGAGTCATTTAATGCAACTTGGGTCATTAAATGCTCAAGTGGGAGTATTGTGGCTAATCCCAATAGTTGTGAAATTGAATGTACACTTAATGATTTAGGTACATTGCGTTGAAGCTCGGAAGCGCTAAATAATCATCCTTGTGACAAGGTGAGTGGAATAATTATGCGTTCATGTATATGGAGTGTTTATTTGTGAATGTTATGGTATGAACCACGTGCCGGTAGTGCCATAACATGTGTGGGATGGAGTGTGAACCACGAGCCGGTAGCACTATAAACTAATATGTGAACCATGAGCCGGTAGCATCGAGTGTGAACCACGCACCGGTAGCACTATAAACTAAGATGTGAACCACGAGCCGGTAGCATTGCGTGTGAACCACGAGATGGTAGCACTATAAAAGAGTATGACTCAAACGTATGGTGTGAACCACGAGCCGGTAGCACCATAGCGTTATTGGTTAACCATATTGAGATTGTTGTTTTGTTTAGCATATAATATATATTGAGTTGAGTATATGCTAAGGAAGTGGTGTGATAATGTACGACTTGTTAGTGTTACGGGTATGTTGACATGCTAATTGAGTTACAAGTTCGTACGGGGTATTTGGTATTGTGAATGCAAATGGATGGGTTATATATATGTATGTATAATTGTTGCACTCACTAAGCATTGCTTACCCTCTCGTTGTTTATCATTTTATAGGTTCCGGCTTGGACAAGGGTAAGGGCATACGGTTGGATTAGTTGTCTCCCGTTTATGTTGACAGGGGGTGCTTTTGGCATAGCTTTTGAAGTTTGGCCTAACGTTTTGGGTAGTTTAGCCCCAAACCGTGCTCGAGTGTCGTTTGAATTATAAACTATCATTGTAGTGGGTCAAACTTGTATAAAACTTAATTAATGGCCTTCGTGCCTTTTGTAAACATTTAAATTGATGTACGTTTAAATGGAACTTGTGGAATGATTTACATATTTAATTGGCGCGTAAATGTATATTATAAAAAAAAAAATTATCGTATGGAATACGGGTTGGGTTGTTTTAAGTGGTATCAGAGCATGGTCTATGGGATTTAGGCGACTTGAGATAGGTGCCTAAACTTGGGCTTTATTGTGTGAGCGCTTTATGCGGGACTTGTAGGACTTTAGGTCTAATCGGGAATTGTTAGTGCTTTGGTTTATATGAACTAACCTTGTGCTAATTGTTTTTGTATTGTGTTTAGCAATCATCAGGCAAGACGGACGTTGTACTAGCGAGTTAATGAGACGTGCTCGCGTAACAACGATTAGCTACCGTCGTTACGGGTCCAAATCGTGTCAAACGAGTAATGTACGACGATTGTTGAGCAAGATGGGGTAGTGTGGTACACATGTATATACTTATGTGTTATGCTTTTCGTTCATGGTTTAACCCTTTCCGTTTTATAGAATGAAGACGAGAAACGGACACGATAATGATATCGGTGGTACAAGCGAGGACCCCGAATTTTCAGCCAAGGTTGAGGCCGTCTTTAAAAAGTTAAAAGCGGATTTTCTTACGGACGTCCGAAAGGTCTTCCAAGATTCGGTCGATGGACAAGTGACCGATTTGATAAATGAACGAATGAAGGCCACTATCAAAGAGGCTCTTGAAGCTAGAAACATTTATCCTCGTGGTGAAGGAGGTGAAGGAAGACGGGATTTCCACTACAAAAACTTCAAGGATACTCAACCTCCGATGTTTAATGGGGTGAGGGATCCATTGAAAAGCACTTGTTGGATTTCCGATATCGAGGGGGCGTTCCGTACCGCGGAGTGTCCTCTCGAGAAGAAGACGAGATATGGGTCTAGCATGCTACGTGAAGAAGGCAAGTTGTGGTGGGACGACAAAATCAATTTATATGGTGAAGAGCAATGCATGAGCTTGACATGGGAGGAGTTTAAGAAGGAATTCTTCCAAGAATACCGAACTTCTTCCGACCTTGATAGAATCCGGGATGAGTTGCATCATTTGCAACAAGGTTCGATGGACTTGGTTACTCTCAAGTCTACCTTTTTGGCAAAGACTCGCTTTTGCCCGGAATATGTTGGTGACGATCACAAATTAATGAAAGATTTCTACCGTACTTTAAATGATGAGTTGAAGGGTAAGATTAGTCGGGGTATGGCTAAGTCTTTTGAGGAGTTGTTTGAGTTGGCTCGGGGTTTTGAGCCAGAGGTTCTAAGGAAAAGCGATTTCACTTTTTTTAAAAGAAAGTTTGAAGGTTCGAGTCATTCGAACTTTTCCAATAAAAAGAACAAGAAAGGCTCCGAAAGCATTAATAGTGTGAAGAAGGGTGCTTACGGGGGTTTTGGGCCCACATGTTATAATTGTAATCAAAGAGGACACATGGCCCATGATTGCACCAAGGCGTCGACCAAAATCACTTGTTTTAATTGCAACAAAGAAGGACACCGAAAGTCAGAGTGTCCCGATTTGAACAACGGTAATGTTAAAAGGCTAGAGAAGGCGGCGGGTACGGCTCGAGGGTGAAACTATTTGATGACTAACGACGAAGCCAAGCAATCCAACGAAGTTGTCTCAGGTACTTTCTTGGTTAATTCCAATCCGGCAAGGATTCTTTTTGATAGCGGTGCAAATTTGTCGTTTGTGTCTCCAAAATTTGTGCCTAAACTTGATAGACCGTTAGCTAAGTTAAGTCGTCCAGTAGAAGTCAAAATAGCATACGGCAAGACGGTGCTAGTGGTTGATGTATGTAAGAATTGTGACGTTGTTTTTGGTGCCGAAAACTTTAAAATTGATCTCATCCCGATGACTTTGGGCGACTTTGATATTGTTGTGGGCATGGATTGGCTCGATCATAATAGAGCCGATATTGCATGCCATGAGAAGTTTATTCGTGTGAAGACTCCTAGTGGGGGAGAGTTAATTATTCACGGTGATAAACGAAGAAGACTTGTGCCGATATGTTCTTTTGCACGGGCACGTCGTTTTCTTGTTAGTGGTGGCATGGCTTTTCTTGCCCATATTGTTGATACTCGTGATGAACCACCACCTATTCGTGAAATTCCGGTGGTTAGTGAATTCGAAGACGTTTTTCCGGATGAGTTACCAGGTGTTCCGGCGGAAAGACAAGTTGAATTTCGCATTGAGTTGGTTCCGGGAGCTACTCCCATTGCTAAAACTCCTTATCGTTTAGCACCAACGAAAATGCAAGAGTTGTTAAATCAAACCCATGAGCTGCTTGAGAAGGGTTTTATTCGACCGAGTGCTTCTCCATGGGGCGCTCCGGTTTTATTCGTGAAAAAGAAGGATGGTTGTATGCGGATGTGCATCGATTACCGGGAGTTGAATAAAGTGACGATCAAGAATCGTTATCCATTGCCTCGGATTGATGATTTGTTTGACCAACTCCAAGGTGCGACGTATTTCTCTAAGATCGACCTACGGTTCAGCTATCACCAAATGCGGGTCCGTGAGGAAGATATTGAGAAAACGGCTTTTCGAACGCGTTATGGGCATTTTGAGTTTGTAGTTATGCCTTTTGGTCTTACGAATGCACCGGCGGCATTCATGGATCTTATGAACCGAGTGTGCCAACCTATGTTGGACAAGTCAGTGATTGTGTTCATTGACGACATACTAGTCTACTCGAAAAGTATGAACGAGCATGAACGTCAAGAAGTATTGAAGACGTTACGAAGGGAGAAGTTGTATGCTAAGTTCTCCAAATGTGAATTTTGGCTAAGAGAAGTTCAATTCCTTGGCCACATTATGAACAAAGGCAGCATTCAAGTAGATCCGGGGAAGATAGAGACGGTGAAGAGTTGGAGACAACCGACTACTCCTACGGAGGTCCGAAGTTTTCTCGGATTGGCCGGTTATTATCGACGGTTTATCCAAGACTTTTCTAAAATCGCTTCTTCATTGACGAAGTTGACAAGGAAGAACGCGAGATTTAATTGGGAGAACGAGCAAGAAATTGCTTTTCAATTGCTAAAAGAGAAGTTGTGTCAAGCACCGGTGTTAGTGTTGCCGGAAGGAGTGGAAGACATGACGGTTTATTGTGATGCTTCGTTAAATGGAATCGGGTGTGTTCTAATGCAAAGAGGTAAAGTCATCGCTTATGCCTCTCGACAATTAAAGAAACACGAGACGAGATATCCGACTCATGATCTTGAGTTGGCGGCGGTTGTGCATGCGTTGAAAATTTGGCGCCATTACTTGTATGGTGTCAAGTGTACGATTTATTCAGATCATAAGAGTTTGAAACATCTCTTTAATCAACGAGATTTGAATTATCGTCAACGTAGGTGGATGGATGTGGTAAAAGACTATGATTGTGAGATACTTTATCATCCGGGCAAGGCGAATGTGGTCGCGAATGCGTTAAGTCGAAAGAGTCATCACCCGGTGTTACGATTGGGATTGTTACGTATGATTATTACTAACGATTTTCTTGAAAAACTCGGCGTGATTCAAATAGAGGCTTACGTTCACGACAAGCATGCGGAGCGAATTGTGGGACAATCGGAGTTCATTATGTAGTGACCTGAACTTTTCCATGTTTATATATATATTAAATGAAATTGTTATTTACATGATTAAGTGTTTCCAACATGTTAAGCAATCAAACTTGTTAAGACTTGATTAATTGAAATAGGTTTCATATAGACAATTGACCACCCAAGTTGACCGGTGATTCACGAACGTTAAAACTTGTAAAAACTATACGATGACATATATATGGTTATATATATAGTTAACATGATTTTATTATAAGTATGTATCTCATTAGGTATTTTAACAATGAGTTATATACATAAAAATGAGACTATTAATTTAAGAAACTCGAAAACGATATATATATATAACGATTATCGTTATAACAACGTCTTACTAGGTACATATGAATCATATTAAGATATTGATACACTTGGTTAATTATGTTAAATTATAAGTAAATATATTATTAAGTGTATTAACAATGAAATACATATGTAAAAATAAGACTACTAACTTAATGATTTCGAAACGAGACATATATGTAACGATTATCGTTGTAACGACATTTAACTGTATATATATCATACTAAGATATATTATATATCATAATATCATGATAATATAACAATTTAACATCTCATTTGTTATAATAAACAATGGGTTAACAACATTCAACAAGATCGTTAACCTAAAGGTTTCAAAACAACATTTACATGTAACGACTAACGATGACTTAACGACTCAGTTAAAATGTATATACATGTAGTGTTTTAATATGTATTCATACACTTTTGAAAGACTTCAAGACACTTATCAAAATACTTCTACTTAACAAAAATGCTTACAATTACATCCTCGTTCAGTTTCATCAACAATTCTACTCGTATGCACCCGTATTCGTACTCGTACAATACACAGCTTTTAGATGTATGTACTATTGGTATATACACTCCAATGATCAGCTCTTAGCAGCCCATGTGAGTCACCTAACACATGTGGGAACCATCATTTGGCAACTAGCATGAGATATCTCATAAAATTAAAAAAATATGAGTAATCATTCATGACTTATTTACATGAAAACAAAATTACATATCCTTTATATCTAATCCATACACCAACGACCAAAAACACCTACAAATACTTTCATTCTTCAATTTTCTTCATCTAATTGATCTCTCTCAAGTTCTATCTTCAAGTTCTAAGTGTTCTTCATAAATTCCAAAAGTTCTAGTTTCATAAAATCAAGAATACTTCCAAGATTGCAAGTTTACTTCCAAGTTTTCTAAATCCATTCCAAGTAATCATCCAAGATCAAGAAACCTTTGTTACTTACAGTAGGTTATCTTTCTAATACAAGGTAATAATCATATTCAAACTTTAATTCAATTTCTATAACTATAACAATCTTATTTCGAGTGGAAATCTTACTTGAAATTGTTTTCGTGTCATGATTCTGCTTCAAGAACTTTCAAGCCATCCAAGGATCCTTTGAAGCTAGATCTATTTTTCTCATTTCCAGTAGGTTTATCCAAGGAACTTGAGGTAGTAATTATGTTCATAACATCATTCAATTCATACATATAAAGCTATCTTATTCGAAGGTTTAAGCTTGTAATCACTAGAACATAGTTTAGTTAATTCTAAACTTGTTCGCAAATAAAAGTTAATCCTTCTAAATTGTGACGATCGCTCCAAATCCATATGGACAATACGTCATTCATTGATTTCATTGCGAGGTATTTGACCTCTATATGATACGTTTTGTAAACATTGCATTCTTTTAAAAAGGCACACCATAAATGAATATTTAAATCAAAGGTTTTTGATATCTGATAATTTCTACATATAGACAATCATCGTAATATAATAATTTACAATAATACTTCCATTGATAATGCAGTCAAAATAAGATACATGGTAATGATTTGGTGAATGCAACGTTTCCTTGACAAATATGCCATGTATGACTCCATGCACATAGCTTGTCTAATATATAAGCAAACAGCGGAAGACTTCTAGGGGACCTGAGAATAAACATGCTAACAAGTGTCAACACGAAGGTTGGTGAGTTCATAGTTTTAATGTTGCGCATAATCTGTATATAAAGGTGGATCACAAGATTTCAGTTGTTCAATCCAGAAATGTTTATCAAAATATTCTACGAAATTGAGCACCCTGGTAACTAAACTTAACGTATATATAATTTGTACCCTTTGTATAATCATCTTAATAATACACGCAAAGCAACGTGTACGCTTCTCAAATAGCATACGTCCGTTAAAAGGCTAGCGCTCTAGCTCGGACGGGGATGTCAAGCCCTATGGATCCATATACAATTATTCGCGCCCACCAGTCCATATCCTATGTACTGGCAGCTACTAGTTACCAAAGCTAAGGGATTTTCGGTTTAACTCAGTGTAGAATTTAGTATGTACTTGTATCCATTGTGTTTAAAATAAAGTGCATGTATTCTCAGCCCAAAAATATAGATTGCAAAAGCAATTAAAAAGGGAGCAAATGAAACTCACGCATATATATATATATATATTGTAAATTAGTTAATAAAGGATTTGCATGTATTCTCAGCCCAAAAATGTAGAGAGTAAAAGGGATCATATGAAACTCACCTTAGCAGCACATAAAGTTGTTCATCGTAATGTGACCGAAACTCGGAATATCAAATAATCGTAGATCTCAACGTATCAATATTGAGATTCAATATTGTAGGAAAGTACGTAGACGTAACGGAGATGATAAACACTAGGTTTGACTCGCGAATATACCCCCGAACATTTCCCATAACCGCCTTG
This sequence comes from Rutidosis leptorrhynchoides, assembly GCF_046630445.1. Classification (NCBI taxonomy): domain Eukaryota; kingdom Viridiplantae; phylum Streptophyta; class Magnoliopsida; order Asterales; family Asteraceae; genus Rutidosis; species Rutidosis leptorrhynchoides. Next base: position 133,981,233 of record NC_092339.1, read on the forward strand.
ACAATAACCCATAATTTCCTTAACTCTATCCCGCTTGAAAACCATTTTAAAAGTGACACGCTCATGACTTCGTCGTAGTATTTTATGTATAATACTAATTAGTAATACTAATAATAATAAGATTAATAATAATAATAATCTTAATAATAATAATAATAATAATAATAATAATAATAATAATAATAATAATAATAATAATAATAATAATAATAATAATAAATATTTATGGAGTAAAATGAATATATAAGTGTGTAAAACTGAGCTGAAATCGATCGAATTTATAGAGAGTGCCTGACCCAGACTGCCATGCGATCGCATGGCCTTCATGACCATTTCCCATGCGATCGCTTGGGAAGATTCTCCAGCTCACAACTTGTTTGTAATCTAGTTCGTCGACATAATAAAATATAAATATAATATATATAATTTAAATAATTAATTATATAATATATTATATTTACGTGTATAATTAACTTGTAATTTTGGTACCGATGATTCGTACGTTGTCACTGGACTTATGTCCCGGTTTCGGTTTTTCGAATGTCCCTTCGTACGCTGAGAAAACTTGTAATTTACATTTTGGGACACGTACCTTTGTCAAAATATAATCTTAAATTATCCCTAAATTATATCACTCAAAGTGTATCTTAAACTTTCGAGTGTTTTGGTCATTTACTTCTATAAATTATTGTCTCGTAGTATATACATATACATATATACATTTTCATTTTTAAAATAGTGTTTACTATAGCAAAGTTACTGTAGCAATTCACTGTAGCAAAGTAAATTTTACTGTAGCAAATAGTGATTTTTGAAAACACTGTAGCTTTTCGGGTACTGTAGCAATTCGAAAATACTGTAGCAAATTAGTGTTTTACTGGTTCATCTTAAACGTTTTAGTTAACTTATCTAAATATTAATCAGATAATCAAACCAATAAGGTTAATGCACAGTATCATTTTCATAACACTTTGTTACGTTTTCAAGTTATAGTATATGTATCTATTTACATATAATTGTTCGCAAATCGTTGAGAACAATCGAAGGGTAATTGAATAGTTCAAAATTTTGAGATTCAACTTCATGGACTTTGCTTATCGTGTCAGAAACATTAAAGATTAAGTTTAAATTTGGTCAAAAATTTCCGGGTCATCACATAAATTGACTTTTAAAATCAACTAAACACATTTTCTATATCTATATGATATGCTAACTTAATTATTTAAAACCTGGAAACACGAAAAACACCGTAAAACCGGATTTACGCCGTCGTAGTAACACCGCGGGATGTTTTGGGTTAGTTAATTAAAAACTATGATAAACTTTAATTTAAAAGTTGTTATTCTGGGAAAATTATTTTTTTATGAACATGAAACTATATCCAAAAATTATGGTTAAACTCAAAGTGGAAGTATGTTTTCTAAAATGGTCATCTAGACGTCGTTCTTTCGACTGAAATGACTACCTTTACAAAAACGACTTGTAACTTATTTTTCCGACTATAAACCTATACTTTTTCTGTTTAGATTCATAAAATAGAGTTCAATATGAAACCATAGCAATTTGATTCACTCAAAACGGATTTAAAATGAAGAAGTTATGGGTAAAACAAGATTGGATAATTTTTCTCATTTTAGCTACGTGAAAATTGGTAACAAATCTATTCCAACCATAACTTAATCAACTTGTATTATATATTATGTAATCTTGAGATACCATAGACACGTATACAATGTTTTGACCTATCATGTCGACACATCTATACATATTTCGGAACAACCATAGACACTCTATATGTGAATGTTGGAGTTAGCTATACAGGGTTGAGGTTGATTCCAAAATATATATAGTTTGAGTTGTGATCAATACTGAGATACGTATACACTGGGTCGTGGATTGATTCAAGATAATATTTATCGATTTATTTCTGTACATCTAACTGTGGACAACTAGTTGTAGGTTACTAATGAGGACAGCTGACTTAATAAACTTAAAACATCAAAATGTATTAAAAGTGTTGTAAATATATTTTGAACATACTTTGATATATATGTACATATTTGTTATAGGTTTGTAAATCGACCAGTAGCCAAGTCTTACTTCCCGACGAAGTAAAAATCTGTGAAAGTGAGTTATAGTCCCACTTTTAAAATCTAATATTTTTGGGATGAGAATACATGCAGGTTTTATAAATGATTTACAAAATAGACACAAGTACATGAAACTACATTCTATGGTTGAATTATCGAAATCGAATATGTCCCTTTTTATTAAGTCTGGTAATCTAAGAATTGGGGAACAGACACCCTAATTGACGCGAATCCTAAAGATAGATCTATTGGGCTTAACAAACCCCATCCAAAGTACCGGATGCTTTAGTACTTCGAAATTTATATCATATCCGAAGGATGTCCCGGAATGATGGGGATATTCTTACATATATATGCATCTTGTTAATGTCGGTTACCAGGTGTTCACCATATGAATGATTTTTATCTCTATGTATGGGATGTGTATTGAAATATGAAATCTTGTGGTCTATTGTTACGATTTGATATATATAGGTTAAACCTATAACTCACCAACATTTTTTTTGACGTTTAAAGCATGTTTATTCTCAGGTGAATATTAAGAGCTTCCGCTGTTGCATACTAAAATAAGGACAAGATTTGGAGTCCATGTTTGTATGATATTGTGTAAAAACTGCATTCAAGAAACTGATTTCGATGTAACATATTTGTATTGTAAACCATTATGTAATGGTCGTGTGTAAACAGGACATTTTAGATTATCATTATTTGATAATCTACGTAAAGCTTTTTAAACCTTTATTTATGAAATAAAGGTTATGGTTTTGATAATGCTAAAAACGAACATATATTTCATAGCATTATTTCTCAAGAAAGACAAGATTTTAGTTGGTACTGTTCGATTTACAAGCAATATTCGTTTAAATATTAAAAAGTGAAGACAAAAGGCAGAATCGACAAATTGAAGACAAAAAGGTCCAAAGAGCTAAAAAGTACAAGATACAACTAAAAAGGTTCAAAATATTGATGAGGAACGTCTCAAAATGACAAGAGTACAAGTTACAAGACGCAAAGTACACGATATAAAATAATACGCGAAGACGTCCGAAAATCCGGAACCGGGACCTGAGCCAAGAAGAAACGCCCGACGCAACGGACCAAAAATATCTAGTCTACTATGCACAAGAATATAATATAATATATAAATAATTATATATAATTATATATTATATATATTATTATTATTATATTACGTCGGCAAGAAGAAAACAAAGCAATTTGGCTGGATCCAGGGTGGCCATGCGACTCGCATGGCCAGAAGCACAAATCCATGCGAGTCGCATGGAGTGAGATTGCTGGTCAGGTCCTATATAAAGCCAGTTTTCTGCCGAGTTTTAATCATCTTTTTTTTCTTCCTCTTCATACGTAAATATATTTATATTTATAATTTATATTTTAATTTTAATTATAATTCTAATAATAAGGGTATGTTAGCGAATGTTGTAAGGGTGTAAGTCGAAATTCTGTCCGTGTAACGCTACGCTATTTTTAATCATTGTAAGTTATGTTCAACCTTTTTATATTAATGTCTCGTAGCTAAATTATTATTATGCTTATTTAAAACGAAGTAATCATGATGTTGGGCTAATTACTAAAATTGGGTAATTGGGCTTTGTACCATAATTGGGGTTTGGACAAAAGAACGACACTTGTGGAAACTAGACTATGGGCTATTAATGGGCTTTATATTTGTTTAACTAAATGAAAGTTTGTTAATGTTAATATAAAGATTTACAATTGGGCGTCCCTATAAATTACCATATACACTCGATCGGACACGATGGGCGGGGTATTTATATGTACGAATAATCGTTCATTTAACCGGACACGGGAATGGATTAATAGCCACTAGAATAATTAAAACAGGGGTGAAATTACATTCAAGGGTAATTGGTGTAATTGTTAACAAAGTAGTAAAACCTTGGTTTACACGCAGTCGATAACCTGGTGTATTCATTAAACAAAGTATTAAAACCTTGTTACAATTCGAATCCCCAATTAGTTGGAATATTTATCTTCGGGTATAATAATAATTTGACAAGGCCACTTGCAATTTATATTTATGACTGATGGACTGTTATGGACAAAAACCAGACGGACATATTAAATAATCCAGGACAAAGGACAATTAACCCATGGGCATAAAACTAAAATCAACACGTCAAACATCATGATTACGGAAGTTTAAATAAGCATAATTCTTTTATTTCATATTTAATTTCCTTTATTTTATATTTAATTGCACTTCTAATTATCGCACTTTTATTTATTGTTATTTAATCGCATTTTTAATTATCGTACTTTTTAATTATCGCAAGTTTATTTTATCGCACTTTTATTATTCGTAATTTCATTATCGTTATTTACTTTACGCTTTAATTTAAGTCTTGTATTTATTTTATATTTTACATTAGGTTTTAACTGCGACTAAAGTCTTAAAATCGTCAAACCGGTCATTAAACGGTAAAAACCCCCCTTTATAATAATAATATTACTTATATATATGTTTGTATTTTTATAAAAATAAACTAATATAGCGTTGAGCTTTGTTTAAAGATTTCCCTGTGGAACGAACCGGACTTACTAAAAACTACACTACTGTACGATTAGGTACACTGCCTATAAGTGTTGTAGCAAGGTTTAAGTATATCCATTCTATAAATAAATAAATATCTTGTGTAAAATTGTATCGTATTTAATAGTGTTTTCCTAGTAAAATAATAACTATTTTATATACACCTCGCGAAACATCAAGTTATTTTTGGCGCCGCTGCCGGGGACATTCGCCAAAGCGAAACGTTATAATTTTTAATTTTTAAGTTATAATTAGTTTTTGTAAAATTTATATTTTTGTTTAAAAATTAAAAAAATATAAAAAAAAAGCTTTTAAAATCGAAAAAAAAAGTATTTTAAATATATTTTTAAGTTTTTCTTTTATTTTTACAAAATTATAAAGTATTTTAAGTATATTTTTAGTTTTTAAAATTAAGTTTTATTTTAATTATATATATATTTATCTTTTAAATATAAAACAGAAAAATATAAATAAATAATAAATATTACGTGACCTGTCATTTGAACCAGTCCAATTGAACCAGTTCAGGGTGTCCATGCGACTCGCATGACCCACCCCCTTAAACCATGCGACTCGCATGAGGGGTCTGACAGGGCCACATTCAAACCCTAATTTCGCATTTATTACGGTTATTATTTAATTATTATTAATTAAACCCTATTATCTATTATTATTATATTTAAGTTTTTAGTTTATTTTAATTAACTTAAAAACTAGTTTTATTATATATAATATTTAATACAAAAATATATAAAATATAAAAATAATATTTTTATAAAATCTAATATTTTTATAACTTTTTATAACTTTTATATTTTGTACCTTTTTAATCGTTGTAGCGTAATATTTGTATTTTTAGCTCATTTTTAATTTTAAACTTAGTTTTTGCTATAGTTATTTTTACTCCTAGATTTTTAGGCTTTGCCGTAAAACTCCTTAAGTACTTTTTCTTTAGACTAGTATTTAGGTGCTTTAGAATTTTGCGACACCTTTTTAAGTTTTAGTTTCTTTTTAAGTTATTTCCATTTGGGATTTAGTTTCTCCTGTAAGCTTTAATATTTTTAGACCTTTTACTATGTATCAATTATCATTCCAATTAGTAATTTCAATTTGCGATTATAATTTTAAGTTAGTTGTAGTAATAAGGTTAGGTTAGTAAAGTATTTTTTTTTTAAGTTTTTATAAGTTTCTTTTATTTTTCCGTCACCTTTTATTTTTCAACCATTTTTTCTTTTTCAACCTTTTTCGACGAACTCTTTTTCTCTCTTATTTCTCGCCATTCTAGTTTTTCGGACTTAGAATTTTTTCTACTTCTTCTCTAAATTTCTTAAAATTACGAAAATTTATTTTAAGTGGTTAAATTGATAGACATCAAAATTTTCTGGTTCGTAGTAATAGTTGGATTTGTACGTGGACCGGGTTATTGGAGCCAAACAGTCCTCAATTATATTGAGACCAAACGAATCCTGCCCCTCTGCTGCATCTTTTGGCTATTCGAAACGTGGGCAAAATCAGAAAAGTCTATTGATTGGATAACTTATTATAATTTTTCTTTCCTTTTAAAAACTAATAGGATATTCAGTGAATGCACCGAGCAAGACGTTCATCACCTTTTGTACGTTCACCACCTGTAACTCGATCAAGACATCGTTTAACAAATATAACCGCCGTTGATTTTTCTTTAGAATCGTCATCCAGTCAACCAAGTACTTCAGTTCAAATTTCCGATAATCCATTTTTTGAACCCAACCTCACAATTGAGAATCCGAAAAATATTCAGGAACGGTTCGTAGATCCTGAACCATTAAACTTTCCTCCGGAACCACCAATCATTCAAACAGAGATTGTTGAGGAACGAACCATTAAATCAGAATCATCTAGTGATTCCGATTCAACAAATTCAATTATGGAGAATCTGGAACCTTTAAGTATGGAAGACCGAATGAGAGCTAAACGCACTGGCCAAGGTCACGCAATTACTCATCCAGACATTAATGCGCCAGATTATGAAATCAAAGGACAAATTCTACACATGGTGACTAATCAATGCCAATTTAGTGGTGCGCCGAAGGAAGATCCAAATGAACATCTACGTACCTTTAATAGGATCTGCACACTATTTAAAATCCGAGAAGTGGAGGATGAACAGATATATCTCATGTTATTTCCCTGGACTTTAAAGGGAAAAGCCAAAGATTGGTTGGAATCGTTACCTGAAGGGGCGATTGATACATGGGATGTTTTAGTTGACAAATTTCTTAAACAATTCTTTCCTGCATCTAAAGCCGTAAGACTTCAAGCAGAAATTGTTACGTTCACACAGAAGCCAAATGAAACTCTATATGAGGCGTGGACAAGATATGGAAAGTTATTAAGAGGATGTCCGCAACATGGTTTAGACACCTGTCAAATAGTACAAATATTCTACCAAGGATGCGACATCACTACAAGAAAAGACATAGATATAGCAGCTGGTGGTTCTATTATGAAGAAAACCGAAACTGATGCTTACAAAATTATTGATAATACTGCTTCCCACTCACATGAGTGGCACCAAGAAAAAGATATCATTAGATCATCTAAAGCAGCTAGAGCCGATTCTAGCCATGACTTAGATTCCATTTTCGCAAAGATAGATGCTGTGGAGAGACGAATGGAAAAGATGACTAAGGATATTCACTCAATACGAATTAGTTGTGAGCAGTGTGGAGGACCACATTTGACAAAAGATTGTCTCAGTATTGAATTAACAATGGAACAAAGAGAGAATATTTCATACATAAACCAAAGGCCTGGAAATAATTATCAGAATAATTATCAACCGCCAAGACCGATTTACAATCAAAACCAGAATTATAACCGAAATATTCCATACAACAACCAACAAGGTCCTAGCAATCAACAAGTATCCAATAATACTTACAATCAGCAAAGACCAAATTTTCAAAACAAACCACCACAACACACCGATGATAAAAAGCAGAATTTAGAAGATATGATGACGAAGCTAGTTGAAACTCAAACGCAGTTTTTCACATCTCAAAAACAAACTAATGAACAAAATGCTCAAGCATTTAGAAATCAACAAGCTTCTATTCAAAATCTAGAACAAGAAGTAAGTAACCTAGCAAGGTTAATAGGTGAAAGAAAACCGGGAAGTCTACCAAGCGATACAAATGCTAACCCCCGGAATGAAACAGCTAAAGCTATTACCACAAGAAGTGGTACAACACTTAAACCACCTGAAATACCTGTAACTTCTGATGAAACTATTCCTACTCCACAAGAACCACAACCTGATCAAGATAAGGAAAAAGAACCGGTAGTTGAAAAGGTTAATGAAGATAACACAGTTAAGGATAAACCTTATGTTAAACCATACCAACCACCACTTCCTTACCCGAGTAAAATGAAGAAAGAAAAACTTGAAGCCGAGCAATCCAAATTTTTGGATATGTTTAAACAGATAAATGTAAATCTTCCTTTCATTGATGTGATTTCAGGAATGCCAAGGTATGCTAAATTCTTGAAAGATCTAATCACAAATAGAAAGAAAATGGAAGAACTTTCGGCTGTCACTATGAATGCAAATTGTTCAGCAGTGCTGTTGAATAAGATACCAGAAAAACTATCTGATCCAGGAAGTTTCACAATTCCATGTTTTCTGGGTAGTCTTAGTTCAATAGAAGCATTGGCAGACTTAGGTGCTAGTATAAATCTAATGCCGTATTCACTATACGCTAAACTAGACCTTGGAGAATTGAAACCAACAAGAATAAGCATACAACTAGCCGATAGATCAATAAAATATCCTAGAGGGATAATGGAGAACATGCTAGTTAAAGTTGGTACTTTAGTATTTCCAGTAGATTTTGTTGTTTTGGACATGGAAGAAGATTCTCAAGTTCCTCTCATATTAGGAAGACCATTCTTAAACACGGCTAAAGCAATGATAGACGTGTTCGGTAAGAAACTGACCCTAAGTATAGAGGATGAGAGTGTTACCTTTTCAGTTGATAGAGCCATGCAACAACCACAATCTGCAGATGATACATGTTATTATATTCAAACTATAGATGCACATGCAGAATTATTAGAAGAATTTCCAGAATTACAAGGAACGGGAGAATGTTCTTTAGGAGAAGGTAATGAACCAATTGATGAAGCTGAAATGTTAGCTACACTTATAGCTAATGGATATGAACCAACAACAGAAGAAATTCAAATGCTAAAAGAAGAAGACAGATATCGATATAAATCATCGATAGAAGAACCTCCGAAATTAGAGTTAAAGCCACTTCCAAACCATTTGGAATACGCTTATTTACATGGTGAATCTGAATTACCTGTAATAATATCGTCTTCTCTTACTGAAAATGAGAAATCACAACTCATTTCTGTGTTGAAAGCTCATAAACCAGCCATTGCATGGAAGATTCATGATATTAAAGGAATAAGTCCTTCGTATTGCACACATAAAATCCTTATGGAAGAAGGTCATAAAACGTATGTGCAACGCCAACGAAGACTAAATCCTAATATGCAAGATGTAGTTAAGAAAGAGATTATTAAACTGCTAGATGCAGGTTTGATATATCCAATCTCTGATAGTCCATGGGTAAGCCCAGTTCAATGCGTGCCTAAGAAGGGTGGCATGACTGTCATTACAAATGAGAAAAATGAGCTTATTCCTACTAGGACTGTAACAGGATGGCGTGTATGTATTGATTATAGAAAATTAAATGACGCCACCAGAAAAGATCATTTTCCCTTACCTTTCATAGATCAAATGTTGGAAAGATTAGCCGGAAATAGTTACTATTGTTTTCTAGATGGATTTTCCGGATATTTTCAAATTCCAATAGCACCCGAAGATCAAGAGAAAACCACATTCACGTGCCCTTATGGTACTTTTGCTTATAAACGCATGCCATTTGGACTTTGTAACGCCCCTGCAACCTTTCAAAGGTGTATGATGGCGATTTTTCATGACATGATAGAAGAATGCATGGAAGTATTCATGGATGACTTTTCAGTCTTCGGTGATACATTTAAATCATGTCTAGTTAATCTGGAACGAATGCTAATTAGATGCGAAAAATCAAATCTAGTACTTAATTGGGAGAAATGCCATTTCATGGTTAAAGAAGGCATCGTTCTTGGACATAAAATTTCAAAAGAAGGAATTGAAGTGGATAGAGCTAAAGTAGATATAATTGCTAAACTTCCACATCCCACCAATGTTAGAGGAGTTAGGAGTTTTCTAGGGCATGCCGGTTTTTACCGACGTTTCATAAAAGATTTTTCTAAAATTGCCACTCCTATGAATAAACTCCTAGAAAAGGATGCGCCATTCATCTTTTCAGATGAATGTATCAAATCTTTTAATATTCTTAAAGAAAAACTCACTAATGCACCGATCATGATAACACCAAATTGGAATCTACCATTTGAACTAATGTGCGATGCAAGTGATTTTGCAATGGGAGCCGTTTTAGGACAAAGGATTGAAAAACGATTTCAACCTATATATTATGCTAGTAAGACATTACAAGGAGCACAAACGAACTATACAACTACTGAAAAAGAACTCCTTGCTATTGTCTTTGCTTTTGACAAATTTCGATCATATCTAGTTCTAGCAAAAACGGTGGTCTATACCGACCATTCTGCCCTTAGATACCTATTTTCAAAACAAGATGCTAAACCAAGATTAATCCGTTGAATCTTACTCTTACAAGAGTTTGATATTGAAATCCGAGATAAAAGAGGAGCAGAAAATCTCGCCGCTGATCATCTTTCTCGTCTTGAAAATCCCGAATTAGAAGTTTTGAATGAATCGGCCATACAAGACAACTTTCCTGATGAATATCTATTGAAGATAGATTATAAAGAAATTCCATGGTTTGCAGACTATGCAAACTACTTAGTTTGTGGATTCCTTGAAAAAGGATTATCGTACCAAAGACGAAAGAAATTCTTCAGTGATATAAAACACTATTTCTGGGAAGATCCACATCTGTTTAAAAGTTGTCCCGATGGAATAATACGCCGATGTGTATTTGGAGATGAAGCTAGTAAAATTTTAAACCATTGTCACACAGGACCAACAGGAGGGCATTATGGGCCTCAACTAACAGCAAGAAAAGTTTATGAAGCTGGATTCTATTGGCCTACAATTTACAAAGACGCACACATTCTTTGCAAATCCTGTGATGCATGTCAAAGGGCCGGAAAAATAAGTCAACGTGATGAAATGCCACAAAATGTCATCCAAGTATGTGAAGTATTTGACATTTGGGGTATTGACTTTATGGGTCCATTTCCAAAATCTCATAATAATCTATATATACTCGTAGCCATTGATTATGTATCTAAATGGGCGGAAGCACAAGCTCTCCCAACTAACGATGCACGAGTTGTATTCAACTTTTTAAAACGTCTTTTTGCAAGGTTTGGAACACCGAAAGCTTTAATAAGTGATCGGGGTACTCATTTCTGTAATAATCAACTTGAGAAAGTTCTTAAAAGATATGGAGTAACTCATAAAATCTCCACCGCATATCATCCACAAACAAGTGGACAAGTTGAAAATACCAACCGAGCTTTAAAACGTATTCTAGAGAAAACCGTAGGATCAAATCCGAAGGAATGGTCCATTAAATTGGAGGATGCACTCTGGGCTTTTAGAACAGCCTACAAAACTCCAATTGGAACCACACCTTTTAGACTTGTTTATGGAAAAGCATGTCATCTTCCAGTAGAAATTGAACACAAAGCATTTTGGGCTTTGAAAACATGTAATCTTGATTTACATGAAGCCGGACGTCTACGATTAAGTCAACTAAACGAATTAGAAGAATTAAGACATGAAGCATACGAAAATTCGTTAATCTATAAAGAAAGAACGAAGAAATGGCATGATAAAAGAATCAGAAGTTCAAAAGAATTTAAAGAAGGAGACAGAGTTCTTCTTTTCAATTCACGATTCAAGCTATTTCCTGGAAAATTGAAATCAAGATGGTCTGGACCATTCATAGTAAAAAGAGTTTTCCCATACGGAACGATAGAATTGATAAATTCAAATGGGATTGAATTTAAAGTTAATGGTCACAGAGTTAAACATTACATACATGGTCCGATGGAAGTCGACAACGAAGTTAATCACAATTTCGACACCACAGCTAACTAAGTGTGGGGAGAATCAAGTCTTTAAAGGATAATATGTATTTCTGTTAGAGTTAGATTGTCTGTTTTCGTGTAGTTCTCGAAAATGGAACACGTATGGTCTTTCCCTAGCAGACCCTAAAGAACTAGTCTTCTCCCCCCATTCTGAATTTTTATTTTTTTTAGGTTTTTACGAAATGAAGACTGCCTGTGAACTAAACCATGGTCTAATGCTACACGCTTTGATCACTAAACGTAATAATGACATACTACCGAGCGAATTAGTATCAGTAATCAGAGAAAGAATGGACGGAGTTAGAAAAGGATCCAGATGCGAAGATAATAAGTTACAATTTGGTAAAGGAAAATCAAAATCCGCAGCGAAAAGAAGAGCACGACACCTAGAACGATGTCACAAATGCGGAAAATGGTCACATGGAGGTAAATGTTCAAATAATCAAACCTATTCAAATACCGAATTTGTTACTTTATGCAGAGACGGACCGTTCATATGTTTAGAAGAAAAGACAATGAATGCTCGAGGTTACGCTTATGCAGCCATGGAAAACCAATTAAACCGACTATCTTATGAATATAATAGATCATATAACTAAGAAATCTATTTCACAGGTATGTCTGTACAGTTTTTATTTTTATTTTTATTTTTAACCTTTTGATAATAAACGCTAATTTGTTCGCTAAAAAGTATTAAATTGGTATTGAATAAAATTAGGTTTGGCGACCGAAATTATTGATATCATTCAAAAATTTATTACATCACTGCGAAATTTAACGTTTATTCTTAAGGTATAAATATCTTTAATCAATCAACCCAAAAATATTTCAAAAATTCGTCATGAGTTAAATTAGGTCTTGGAACCGAAATTACTTTACCGAAAAGAGGGGCGCATATTTTTGATAATATTTGATTGATTAAAGTGGGATAAAAAGCCAAAAGGATTTTTAATTTTATTTTTACCATGTTTTTAATCTTAATATTTAAATCTTAAATTAATATTGTAAACTTTGTAAAAACAATATATTTAAAATTGTAAATATTTGAAAAATTAATATAAGTTTGGTGTGAATTTATAATATGAATTTTTAAATTAAGTTTGGTGTGAATTTTTAATTTTTAAAAATATGAATTTTTAATTTTATGCATTTCAAATTTTAAGTTTGGTGTGATTTTTTTTATTAATTTTGAATTTTATATTTAAGTTTTGTGAATTTAAAAACAAAAATTTACTTTATCTCATTAAGTTAAGAATATGATTTTTAAAATTCGTCGTAAGTTGAAGACTAGGTCTTTGAACCGAAATTGCTTTACCCGAGGGAGGGACGAGAACTTTTATTATCATTATTTTTAATCTTTTTGATTTAAAGTATGCCAAAAACATTAAAAAACCCAAAAATCTAAGCTTTTAAAACAATTGCTTGAAATTGACAAATTTTAAAATTTTGTCGAGGGACGGACTAGGGCATCGTCCCGAAACGACCTCGTCTTAAAAAGAAACAAAATTTTTAAAATTTTATTAAATTTTATGTTTTAAAAGTATAAGGTTATTATAAAAAAAAAAAAAAAAAAAAAAAAAAAAAAAAAAAACCTGGAAAATACCCCCATGCGACTCGCATGGGGGAAAGGCTTATGCCATGCGAGTCGCATGGAAGCCAAAAACTGGACAGGATCAAATTATCCAGCGATTCTGCTTCTTTCACAACACACATACACAAACACGAACATACTCCAAAACCCTCTCAAAAATTCATCATTTTTCACCAAATTTCTTGCAAAACTTCACAACAATCATGCCTAGATTCAGTAGTCTCAACCCCTTCAGGAGAAAGGTAAAGATTTCACCCCTAATCTCTTTAAATTCGAATTTTTGTGTTCTTGAGCTAGAAATTTTATATTTTGATTTTGTTAAATTTAGGTGTAATTAGAGCTAAATTGTTGTTATATTATGCATGTATATCCTAGATAGAAGCTATTTAACATGAATTGAAGCTAAAAACTTCAAATTTTTAAGAATCTAGGGTTTGTGTTCTTGAGCAATTTGGGGCTTTTTGATATAAACAGGTTATGGCCGATTTTTGTCATGAATTGTTGCTAAATTGAGTAGTGTAACATGTCTAGGTAGTTAATTGATCCAAACTTTGAGCCTAAACATGTTTTTGAGAATTAAAGTGGACTTTTTAAGTCCAAAAATTCATGAACTTGGATAAATTGATATAAAGGCCATTTGAAACTTGTTTCATTGCTAGTAGTGATTATTTTGGCATGTTATTTGAGATAAATGCTTATGAACCTGATGTACATTTTTCGTATATGCTTATTTGATAAAGTGTAGACTTGACAAAAATATGAAAATGAGCACTAGTTTGATTTGAATGCCATGTAACAAGTGTTTAATTGCTATAATGATTATTGTTGACATGTTTAAGAGTTTAAATGTGATAAAACATTGTATACATTTTCGTATGTAAAAATGTAGAATTGTTATTGTTAAGAAAATGTGTATAAAATGTGTTATGAATTGAACATGTCATCATAATTGTTTCAAGTTATTATTTTGCTAACACTAATGCATATTTGGATGCACAATTTTTGTGTTTAATGTGTTTTACAGAAAGCCGATACTGGAGGTTCAGGAGCATCATCGTCCAGACAACCAGAGCCCGAACCGGAAATGTTTCATGAACAAGAACAACATATGCAACAAGAAGAAGAAGAACATGAGGAGCAACATATTCCTTATCACGATCAAGATCAATTATTCGTGAATCAGTTTCGTCAATTCGCTCCACATCAAAGGATTCTGAGCTTAGACATTAATGAAGATCAGTTACACCCAAATCTGAGATTTGATCGATGTTGGATAGAGTATCCAGATTATCAAAAGAACATGCACATTCTCTACTTTAAGGTTGTTGAAATGCCAAGGGCAATTGACTGGGTACCTTTGGAAACAGTTGACCTTGCCGAACCGATTCGGGAATTATTGGTGCAAAGGTATGGTAATTCTCAGTTTAACGATTGGATGCGCCTATTTTCCATTCGTAGAACCATATATAGGGAATGGTGTATAGAATTACTTAGTACTATTAAGTTAAACAGTGATGTTAGGAGGATAGATGATAGAAGCTTTATTAGATTTCTGTTAGGTGGACGCATGTACAGAATGTCCATGATAGATTTAGCTAGGGCCTTACAGATTTACACCCCTGCTGAACTTTTGAGCCCCGACTGTAATAGCTTGATTGCCCAAGGAGAAAGGGTAGATAGGGAATTTGATATTAACGCCATCTGGAGGCGTATGTCCCACTTTAATGAATTTCACGCCAGTGGAAATCATACATACTTAGATATAGATAGAGCTGAACTCCTGGTGATTCATAGATTCTTAGCAAACACAATTACACAAAGGGGAAGAAATAAGGAGAAATTGACCGTAAACGATTTGTTCTACCTCAAGTGTATTAGAGACCCGAGGAGTTTCGTTAACATTCCCTATTGTGTTGGTTATTATCTCGCTAATGTAGTTTCGGGGATGAAATCGGGGAGTATTATAGGTGGTGGTATTTTCATTACTCTCATTGGAGAGTATTTAGGTGTAGATAAGCACCAAGGGGGTCCAATGAACGAAATAGAGGACGGAGGTGAAACTATAAGTTCAAACCTTTATCACGGTGCAAGGGTATTATTAATGAGACGTGGTCGGGTATATCGATACGAGGGACCTCAGCGACAGGTAGAAAGAGGTTCGGATGACGAGATGGAGGATGCGAACAACATTATAGGAGTTGTTCGGGAGACTGCTCTTGATTTAGGCGTTCGTATGGAGGATGAATACATGACGAACTATGATAGGCATATGCAGTACGAGGCATGGCAACGTCGGAATGACTACGAGCATTCCCGGCAACGAGAGCATGGCCGATGGGATTATCATCAGCGCCAAATTATAAGCCAGTTGCAGCCTGGCGAGATGTATTATCCGACCCGACCCGCATACTATCCCGCACATCAGCCAGAAATGAGACCACCCTATGATTCATATGATTATGACGCAGCATACCAGTTCACCTATAATCAGCCATGGAACCCGGACGCGAACATGAATTGGGATCCCTATCCTAATTATCCTCCTAACCCACCTCCTGATCAGTAGAGATAAGTTGGTAATTTTTATTTTTATTTTAAACACTTAACATTTTATTACGTTTATGTAATGTTTGATATTCTTATTATTATTGTGTACTAATATTTTTCTTATAGTTTGAAAGTGGGATGCCAAAGTTCCATTTCAAATTGCATGTATGATTATATTTGTATTGTATGTATTCTATTTTATGCACAAAACAGGGTAAAACAACGCATTTTCAAAGACTGGCATTAAGTTCAGCAAAAGCAAGTAATTTTGACGACAATGATGCAAAATGTATGTGAAATAACAACAAGACGGAATGAACAAATGACGTGCACCATTTATCATTCAGCAAACAAACGCCAATATATTTGGAAACTTTGGTAAAAATTTAATCATTTTCACACTAATCACCCTCAATAATTTAAATTGTTACTGATTTCTTGCAAATGAGGGCATTGCAAGATCTTAAGTGTGGGAAGGGGTTAAATTCTTTCGGATTTTAAAATTTTTATATTAAACACTTGGTTACTATTAAAAATACTAGTAAAGCAGTAGTTGTATTAGAATCTAGTGCTCTCTGATAAAAAAGAACAGCCCTAGTCTTATATACTGACTACCCAATTCTAGTAAAATTTTTCAAAATTTTCAATTAAATGAATTCAAATCATGTTTATACATATTTATGAACGATAAAACTAGGTTTTAACACCGAAATTATTGTTACCTCGGAAAGGACATAAATTGAGAAACAAACTAAAATGTTAAAATTCATTTAAAATGGAATAGAGGACGATAAAAAGAAAAATAAAAAGCCAAGTGTGGGAAAATTTACCAAGTTATTTTAAACATATGCCACATATATCTGTAACAAATAACTGAAAATACTTTTGCTTTGAACTAAACTAAACTGTTTTACCCGATGAAAGAAAAGAAGAGATGGATCTACACGATGAATCAATTCCATCATTAAAAGGAAGTAAAGTCTTCCGAAAAAGAAACGCGCTTCTTGATTTAGGTCATGAAGTTGTCGTCCAGACCAGCTGTAGGTTGACGAAAAATCTAGAAAAGTCATCACTAAAATCAGCAGGAAATCCACGGACCTCAGCATTAAACAGGGTCGCCAAGTGGTCAGATTTATCCTAACCATGAGAAGGATTTATCTCGTACAATGGGGAGGCACCGTGCAAATTAGCTGGATAAGACTAATGAATCAGATCCCCAGAAAGGATAATCTCCTTAAAGATCAAAAATCAGCTTTTAAGCCTGATATTACTCAATCCTTGAGATTGACCTTAAAGATTGAGAATTCAAACTCATGGAATTCAATGATATCTAAACTCGAGCTTGAACGAGAAAATATTTTGATCAAAATTACAAACCGATTTGTTTTCTGAAAACCCTATTTTCAATGCGTTCATTACCATTGAACGTAAAATCCTAGGAATTCACCTGGAATTCATTAGGTCACCTGAACTAAATCGGGTGTCAACCGTAAGAACGGTGGTTGCATAGCATGGTCAAAGACAGGACCTTGTGCCATACCGAAAAATTATAAGGGTGAGCTTTACTATTGCTCCTACCAAGGATAGTAATTGCGTCCGACACGTTATAGACCATAATCAAAAGCATGTCACGGGACATTGCCTTAACAGTTGCTTGTTCAACGCTTTCCTTTACAACCGGACGGTAGTTTGCCGAAAGGTAATATACGGAACAAGTAAACTGGACGTGTTGCTTTCCAAATACAAGGTTAGCAAGTGGGTGACACAAAACCGCAAGTTTTAAGCTAAAATTTTCAAATCTGAAACCCACCAGACCCACAAAAATATTTTGCAAACACCGGTAAAGGGTTATTCCGGAAAACTTATCTAGGGTAAAAACTAGATTTAATTTTCAAAAGATCAAATGTTTTCATAAAGATCCAATTTCCTTAATGGATCTAAATTTTTATAGTCATGTGGGACTGTAAACCACATCATTACTACCATTGTTCATACCGCCGTATTGAAATCACTGATGTACAAAGTGTGAAGAATAAAGAAGTGATTCTAGTATTTCAAGACAATATTGCTTGAGGACAAGCAACGCTCAAGTGTGGGAATATTTGATAATGCTAAAAACGAACATATATTTTATAGCATTATTTCTCAAGAAAGACAAGATTTTAGTTGGTACTGTTCGATTTACAAGCAATATTCGTTTAAATATTAAAAAGTGAAGACAAAAGGCAGAATCGACAAATTGAAGACAAAAAGGTCCAAAGAGCTAAAAAGTACAAGATACAACTAAAAAGGTTCAAAATATTGATGAGGAACGTCTCAAAATGACAAGAGTACAAGTTACAAGACGCAAAGTACACGATATAAAATAATACGCGAAGACGTCCGAAAATCCGGAACCGGGACCTGAGCCAAGAAGAAACGCCCGACGCAACGGACCAAAAATATCTAGTCTACTATGCACAAGAATATAATATAATATATAAATAATTATATATAATTATATATTATATATATTATTATTATTATATTACGTCGGCAAGAAGAAAACAAAGCAATTTGGCTGGATCCAGGGTGGCCATGCGACTCGCATGGCCAGAAGCACAAATCCATGCGAGTCGCATGGAGTGAGATTGCTGGTCAGGTCCTATATAAAGCCAGTTTTCTGCCGAGTTTTAATCATCTTTTTTTTCTTCCTCTTCATACGTAAATATATTTATATTTATAATTTATATTTTAATTTTAATTATAATTCTAATAATAAGGGTATGTTAGCGAATGTTGTAAGGGTGTAAGTCGAAATTCTGTCCGTGTAACGCTACGCTATTTTTAATCATTGTAAGTTATGTTCAACCTTTTTATATTAATGTCTCGTAGCTAAGTTATTATTATGCTTATTTAAAACGAAGTAATCATGATGTTGGGCTAATTACTAAAATTGGGTAATTGGGCTTTGTACCATAATTGGGGTTTGGACAAAAGAACGACACTTGTGGAAACTAGACTATGGGCTATTAATGGGCTTTATATTTGTTTAACTAAATGAAAGTTTGTTAATGTTAATATAAAGATTTACATTTGGGCGTCCCTATAAATTACCATATACACTCGATCGGACACGATGGGCGGGGTATTTATATGTACGAATAATCGTTCATTTAACCGGACACGGGAATGGATTAATAGCCACTAGAATAATTAAAACAGGGGTGAAATTACATTCAAGGGTAATTGGTGTAATTGTTAACAAAGTAGTAAAACCTTGGTTTACACGCAGTCGATAACCTGGTGTATTCATTAAACAAAGTATTAAAACCTTGTTACAATTCGAATCCCCAATTAGTTGGAATATTTATCTTCGGGTATAATAATAATTTGACAAGGACACTTGCAATTTATATTTATGACTGATGGACTGTTATGGACAAAAACCAGACGGACATATTAAATAATCCAGGACAAAGGACAATTAACCCATGGGCATAAAACTAAAATCAACACGTCAAACATCATGATTACGGAAGTTTAAATAAGCATAATTCTTTTATTTCATATTTAATTTCCTTTATTTTATATTTAATTGCACTTCTAATTATCGCACTTTTATTTATTGTTATTTAATCGCATTTTTAATTATCGTACTTTTTAATTATCGCAAGTTTATTTTATCGCACTTTTATTATTCGTAATTTCATTATCGTTATTTACTTTACGCTTTAATTTAAGTCTTGTATTTATTTTATATTTTACATTAGGTTTTAACTGCGACTAAAGTCTTAAAATCGACAAACCGGTCATTAAACGGTAAAAACCCCCCTTTATAATAATAATATTACTTATATATATGTTTGTATTTTTATAAAAATAAACTAATATAGCGTTGAGCTTTGTTTAAAGATTTCCCTGTGGAACGAACCGGACTTACTAAAAACTACACTACTGTACGATTAGGTACACTGCCTATAAGTGTTGTAGCAAGGTTTAAGTATATCCATTCTATAAATAAATAAATATCTTGTGTAAAATTGTATCGTATTTAATAGTGTTTTCCTAGTAAAATAATAACTATTTTATATACACCTCGCGAAACATCAGGTTTGTTTTAAAAATGAATGCAGTCTTTGAAAAACGTCTCATATAGAGGTCAAAACCTCGCAACGAAATCAATTAATATAGAACGTTTTTAATCAATAAGAACGGGACATTTCAGTTGGTATCCGAGCGTTGGTCTTAGAGAACCAGAATTTTGCATTAGTGTGTCTTATCGAGTTTGTTCGAATGCATTAGTGAGTCTGGACTTCGACCGTGTTTACTTGAAAAATGATTGCTTAACAAATTTTGTTGGAAACTATAAATTTTTAACATGTGAATATTATGTGATATATTAATCTCTTAACGCGTTTGATATTATATGATAGATGTCTACCTCTAGAACAAGTCCCATTGACTCACCTAATAATAATGAAGAGTCAAATGTAAATTGAAATGATTCATGGACTGATTCACAAGTTTCCGAAGAGGAACCGGAAGAAGAGTCGGAACCGGAAGAAGAATCGGAACCGGAAGAAGAATCGGAACCGGAAGAAGAATCGGAACTGGATGAAGAAATAGAACTGGTGGGGGAAATAATAAAACGGTTAAGTAAAAGAAAATCCTCAACCAACCGACCAAGGTTAATTATGGTCAATGGTGTTTCCGCCAAGGAAGCAAAATATTGGGAGGATTACCAATTCTCCGATGAATCGGATTCCGACGAGAATTCCGATGATGTTATAGAAATTACCCCAACTGAATTTAAAAAGGCAAAAGAAAATAATAAGGGAAAGGGCATAAAAATAGAGAAATCTAATTCCAACCCCGATGAACTTTATATGTATCGTCAACCCCCAAAGCCCTTAAGTTGTAACAATGACCCGGGAACCTCTAAACCACCAGGTTTTTCTAAACCGTTGTGGAAAACGACAGCTCGTATTAGGGGAACATCATATATCCCTAGAAACTTGGTAAAACGAACCAAAACCGAAGAAGAAGAAATGAGCGAGTCGGAATAAGATAATTGTATTCGTGTGGTGTAATATATGTAATATAGTGTGCTTATGCTTTATGATATATGTAAAAATTGCTTGTATTAATAAGTATTTTTTTTTATGAATCTAACTCTTGTCTATTTTACAGTATAAAAACACAAAATGGATAGACAACCCAATATTTTAAGAGACCTACCCGGAGACATGATTGATGAAATCTTGTCTAGATTCGGTCAGAATTCTTCGGCACAACAATTTAAGGCGAGATCAGTTTGTAAGACATTCGAAGAACGTTCCAAGAATGCCTTGGTTTATAAAAGGCTTTCGTTAGAAAGATGGGGGATATCACATTGGGAAATCCATAAGTTACGATGTGTTTACTTTGACGCATATATTGCGGGGAACCCAAATGCTATTTTACGCAACGGGTTAAGAAATTATTTTGACTCAATATATCCGAATATAGGACTTCGTGATCTAGAAAAAGCGGCTAACATGCAACATAAAGAAGCATGTTATGCTTACGGGTTAGTAATGTTCGCTTCTCACCAAAGTGAGAAAAAGAACATCGGGCTACAACTATTAAACAAAACGTTCCCACAAGTGACGGAGTCGGTAATTGGGGTAAGAAATGAGGTTTTTAGGTTATTACGAGACTGTTGGTCATTACGTAACCCTCGTCCCTTTGATGACGTTACAACACGCTGTCTTATCAACGGCCATAACGGTTATGTTCCACAAGACCAAGGATGGGAAGTAGTCCTAGTAAAACCAGAATGCATGACTTGTTTCTGGACGTATGAATTACGTGTCTTTATTGCCTTTGCTGAACGACTTGTGTACTAGCTAGAATTATCTTCACAACTATCTTGTATCAAAGTTATTGTGTGCTATATTTCATGCTTTATGAAAAATAAGCGGTATTGTAAGTTTGTAAAATATTGTATAAAAGTTTGAACGTGAAATATTATTATAATCAGTTTTTCATATAGAATTGTAGTAGTTGAATTGTATATTAGCTACTAAGTATGAACTTAACGGGTAGGTACTACCCGAATTTAAACTTATAAAACGCTAATATGAAGAAAAATCTTTTATAAATGAGTTCATATTATGCTACGAAATACTATTAACTACTCTTAATATTCTGTATGATTAACTTGTTCCATTTGACTATTTTGAAGGAAATGGCACCGACTACTCGACACACCGTGAATATAAATGAAGAGGAATTCCGTACTTTTCTAGCTTCAAACATAGCCGCAGTACAGGCTGCGCCACATACCAACAATAACCTTGGATCTAGCAGTACAGGAAATCGTGTAGGATGCACCTACAAAGAATTCACTGCCTGCAAACCTTTGGAATTTGATGGAATCGAAGGACCGATCGAATTGAAACGGTGGACCGAGAAGGTCGAATCGGTGTTTGCCATAAGTAAGTGTACTGAAGAGGACAAAGTGAAGTACACAACGCATACCTTCACAGGTTCTGCGTTAACATGGTGGAATACCTATCTAGAGCAAGTGGGACAAGACGATGCGTACGCACTACCGTGGTCAGCATTTAAGCACTTGATGAACGAGAAGTACTGTCCCAGAACCGAGGTCAATAAGCTCAAGACAGAACTTAGAGGGTTACTAACCCAAGGATTTGATATTACCACGTACGAAAGACGATTCACAGAATTGTGCCTATTGTGTCCGGGAGCGTTCGAAGATGAGGAAGAGAAGATCGACGCATTTGTGAAAGGATTACCGGAAAGAATCCAAGAAGATATAAGTTCACACGAGCCCGCCTCCATACAACAGGCATGTAGAATGGCTCACAAACTAGTGAACCAGATTGAGGAAAGAATTAAAGAACAGACGGCTGAAGAGGCCAATGTGAAGCAAGTCAAAAGAAAGTGGGAGGAAAACGGTGATAAGAATCACCAATACAACAACAACAGCAATTACAATAATAATCGCAACAATTATCCCAACAATCGCAACATCAATCGCAACTACAACAAACGGCCCAACAACAACAACAACAACAACAACAACAGCAACTACAATAATCATCCCAACAACAATAACAACCGCAACAACAACAACAATCAGAAGCAGCTATGCCAAAGGTGTGAATAGTATCACTCTGGGTTCTGCACCAAATTTTGCAACAAGTGTAAAAGAAATGGTCATAGCGCGGCGAAGTGTGAGGTCTATGGACCAGGGGTTAACAGAACGAAAGGAACAAATGGTGTCGGAACGAGTAATGGCGGAGCAAGTAGTGTCGGAGCAAGTTATGCCAATGTAGTTTGTTATAAATGTGGAAAATCGGGCCACATTATTAGAAATTGCCCGAACCAGGAGAACACGAATGGACAAGGCCGCGGAAGAGTTTTCAATATTAATGCGGCAGAGGCACAGGAAGACCCGGAGCTTGTTACGGGTACGTTTCTTATTGACAATAAATCTGCTTACGTTTTATTTGATTCGGGTGCAGATAGAAGCTATATGAGTAGAGATTTTTGTGCTAAATTAAGTTATCCATTGACGCCGTTGGATAGTAAATTTTTACTCGAATTAGCAAACAGTAAATTAATTTCAGCAGATAATATATGCCGGAATCGAGAAATTAAACTGGGTAGCGAAATATTTAAGATTGATTTGATACCAGTAGAGTTAGGGAGTTTTGATGTAATAGTTGGCATGGACTGGCTGAAGAAGGTGAAAGCAGAGATCGTATGTTATAAAAATGCAATTCGCATTGTACGAGAAGAAGGAGAACCCTTAATGGTGTACGGAGAAAAGAGCAACACGAAGCTACATCTTATTAGTAATTTGAAAGCACAAAAACTAATAAGAAAAGGTTGCTATGCTGTTCTAGCACACGTTGAGAAAGTACAAACTGAAGAAAAGAGCATCAATGATGTTCCCATCGCAAAAGAATTTCCCGATGTATTTCTAAAAGAATTACCGGGACTACCTCCACATCGATCTGTTGAATTTCAAATAGATCTTGTACCAGGAGCTGCACCAATAGCTCGTGCTCCTTATAGACTCGCACCCAGCGAGATGAAAGAACTGCAAAGCCAACTGCAAGAACTATTAGAACGTGGTTTCATTCGACCAAGCACATCACCATGGGGAGCTCCTGTTTTGTTTGTCAAGAAGAAGGATGGTACATTTAGGTTGTGTATTGACTACAGAGAGTTGAACAAACTTACCATCAAAAACCGTTATGCACTGCCGAGAATTGACGACTTATTTGATCAACTACAAGACTCGTCTGTTTATTCAAAGATTGACTTACGTTCCGGGTATCATCAAATGCGGGTGAAAGAAGATGATATTCCAAAGACTGCTTTCAGAACACGTTACGGTCATTACGAGTTTATGGTCATGCCGTTTGGTTTAACTAATGCACCAGCTGTGTTCATGGACCTTATGAACCGAGTGTGTGGACCATACCTTGACAAGTTTGTCATTGTTTTCATTGATGACATACTTATTTACTCAAAGAATGACCAAGAACACGGTGAACATTTGAGAAAGGTGTTAGAAGTATTGAGAAAGGAAGAATTGTACGCTAAGTTTTCAAAGTGTGCATTTTGGTTGGAAGAAGTTCAATTCCTCGGTCACATAGTGAACAAAGAAGGTATCCAGGTGGACCCGGCAAAGATCGAAACCGTTGAAAAGTGGGAAACCCCAAAAACTCCGAAGCATATACGTCAATTTTTAGGATTGGTTGGTTACTACAGAAGATTCATCTAAGATTTCTCCAAAATAGCAAAACCCTTGACTGCATTAACGCATAAAGGGAATAAATTTGAATGGAAGGATGAACAAGAGAAGGCGTTTCAATTATTGAAGAAAAAGCTAACTACAGCACCTATATTGTCATTGCCTAAAGGGAATGATGATTTTGTGATTTATTGTGACGCATCAAAGCAAGGTCTCGGTTGTGTATTAATGCAACGGACTAAGGTGATTGCTTATGCGTCTAGACAATTGAAGATTCACGAGCAAAATTATACGACGCATGATTTGGAATTAGGCGCGGTTGTTTTTGCATTAAAGACTTGGAGGCACTACTTATATGGGGTCAAAAGTATTATATATACCGACCACAAAAGTCTTCAACACATATTTAATCAAAAACAACTGAATATGAGGCAGCGTAGGTGGATTGAATTGTTGAATGATTATGACTTTGAGATTCGTTACCACCCGGGGAAGGCAAATGTGGTAGCCGACGCCTTGAGCAGGAAGGACAGAGAACCCATTCGAGTAAAATCTATGAATATAATGATTCACACTAACCTTACTACTCAAATAAAGGTGGCGCAATAAGGAGTTTTAAAAGAGGGAAATTTAAAGGATGAAATACCCAAAGGATCGGAGAAGCATCTTAATATTCGGGAAGATGGAACCCGGTATAGGGCTGAAAGAATTTGGGTACCAAAATTTGGAGATATGAGAGAAATGGTACTTAGAGAAGCTCATAAAACTAGATACTCAATACATCCTGGAACGGGGAAGATGTACAAGGATCTCAAGAAACATTTTTGGTGGCCGGGTATGAAAGCCGATGTTTCTAAATACATAGGAGAATGTTTGACGTGTTCTAAGGTCAAAGCTGAGCATCAGAAACCATCAGGTCTACTTCAACAGCCCGAAATCCCGGAATGGAAATGGGAAAACATTACCATGGATTTCATCACTAAATTGCCAAGGAATGCAAGTGGTTTTGATACTATTTGGGTAATAGTTGATCGTCTCACCAAATCAGCACACTTCCTGCCAATAAGAGAAGATGACAAGATGGAGAAGTTAGCACGACTGTATTTGAAGGAAGTCGTCTCCAGACATGGAATACCAATCTCTATTATCTCTGATAGGGATGGCAGATTTATTTCAAGATTCTGGCAGACATTACAGCGAGCATTAGGAACTCGTCTAGACATGAGTACTGCCTATCATCCACAAACTAATGGGCCGAGTGAAAGGACGATACAAACGCTTGAAGACATTCTACGAGCATGTGTTATTGATTTCGGAAACAGTTGGGATCGACATCTACCGTTAGCAGAATTTTCCTTCAACAACAGCTACCATTCAAGCATTGAGATGGCGCCGTTTGAAGCACTTTATGGTAGAAAGTGCAGGTCTCCGATTTGTTGGAGTGAAGTGAGGGATAGACAGATTACGGGTCCGGAGATAATACAAGAAACTACCGAGAAAATCATCCAAATTCAACAAAGATTGAAAACCGCCCAGAGTCGACAAAAGAGCTACGCGAACAGTAAAAGAAAAGATATAGAGTTTGAAATTAGAGAAATGGTCATGCTTAAGGTTTCACCTTGGAAAGGCGTTGTTCGATTTGGTAAACGGGGGAAACTAAATCCAAGGTACATTGGACCATTCAAGATTATAGATCGTGTCGGACCAGTAGCTTACCAACTGGAGCTACCTCAACAACTCGCGGCTGTACATAACACTTTCCACGTCTCAAATTTGAAGAAATGTTTTGCTAAAGAAGATCTCACTATTCCGTTGGACGAAATCCAAATCAATGAAAAACTTCAATTCATTGAAGAACCCGTCGAAATAATGGATCGTGAGGTTAAGAGACTTAAACAAAACAAGATACCGATTGTTAAGGTTCGATGGAATGCTCGTAGAGGACCCGAGTTCACCTGGGAGCGTGAAGATCAGATGAAGAAGAAATACCCTCATTTATTTCCAGAAGATACGTCAACACCTCCAACTGCTTAAAATTTCGGGACGAAATTTATTTAACGGGTAGGTACTGTAGTGACCCGAACTTTTCCATGTTTATATATATATATTAAATGAAATTTTTATTTACATGATTAAGTGTTTCCAATATGTTAAGCAATCAAACTTGTTAAGACTTGATTAATTGAAATAGGTTTCATATAGACAATTGACCACCCAAGTTGACCGGTGATTCACGAACGTTAAAACTTGTAAAAACTATACGATGACATATATATGGTTATATATATAGTTAACATGATTTTATTATAAGTATGTATCTCATTAGGTATTTTAACAATGAGTTATATACATAAAAATGAGACTATTAATTTAAGAAACTCGAAAACGATATATATAACGATTATCGTTATAACAACGTCTTACTAGGTACATATGAATCATATTAAGATATTGATACACTTGGTTAATTATGTTAAATGATAAGTAAATATATTATTAAGTGTATTAACAATGAAATACATATGTAAAAATAAGACTACTAACTTAATGATTTCGAAACGAGACATATATGTAACGATTATCGTTGTAACGACATTTAACTGTATATATATCATACTAAGATATATTATATTATATATCATAATATCATGATAATATAACAATTTAACATCTCATTTGTTATAATAAACAATGGGTTAACAACATTCAACAAGATCGTTAACCTAAAGGTTTCAAAACAACATTTACATGTAATGACTAACGATGACTTAACGACTCAGTTAAAATGTATATGCATGTAGTGTTTTAATATGTATTCATACACTTTTGAAAGACTTCAAGAAACTTATCAAAATACATCTACTTAACAAAAATGCTTACAATTACATCCTCGTTCAGTTTCATCAACAATTCTACTCGTATGCACCCGTATTCGTACTCGTACAATACACAGCTTTTAGATGTATGTACTATTGGTATATACAC
This sequence comes from Rutidosis leptorrhynchoides, assembly GCF_046630445.1. NCBI lineage: Eukaryota > Viridiplantae > Streptophyta > Magnoliopsida > Asterales > Asteraceae > Rutidosis > Rutidosis leptorrhynchoides. The sequence goes on from NC_092339.1 coordinate 134,008,958, forward strand.
TCCAATGATCAGCTCTTAGCAGCCCAGGTGAGTCACCTAACACATTTTGGAACCATCATTTGGCAACTAGCATGAAATATCTCATAAAATTAAAAAAATATGAGTAATCATTCATGACTTATTTACATGAAAATAAAATTACATATCCTTTATATCTAATCCATACACCAACGACCAAAAACACCTACAAATACTTTCATTCTTCAATTTTCTTCATCTAATTGATCTCTCTCAAGTTCTATCTTCAAGTTCTAAGTGTTCTTCATAAATTCTAAAAGTTCTAGTTTCATAAAATCAAGAATACTTCCAAGATTGCAAGTTTACTTCCAAGTTTTCTAAATCCATTCCAAGTAATCATCCAAGATCAAGAAACCTTTGTTACTTACAATAGGTTATCTTTCTAATACAAGGTAATAATCATATTCAAACTTTAATTCAATTTCTATAACTATAATAGTCTTATTTCGAGTGGAAACCTTACTTGAAATTGTTTTCGTGTCATGATTCTGCTTCAAGAACTTTCAAGCCATCCAAGGATCCTTTGAAGCTAGATCTATTTTTCTCATTTCCAGTAGGTTTATCAAAGGAACTTGAGGTAGTAATGATGTTCATAACATCATTCGATTCATACATATAAAGCTATCTTATTCGAAGGTTTAAGCTTGTAATCACTAGAACATAGTTTAGTTAATTCTAAACTTGTTCGCAAATAAAAGTTAATCCTTCTAACTTGACTTTTAAAATCAACTAAACACATTTTCTATATCTATATGATATGCTAACTTAATGATTTAAAACCTGGAAACACGAAAAACACCGTAAAACCGGATTTACGCCGTCATAGTAACACCGCGGGATGTTTTGGGTTAGTTAATTAAAAACTATGATAAACTTTGATTTAAAAGTTGTTATTCTGGGAAAATGATTTTTCTTGTGAACATGAAACTATATCCAAAAATTATGGTTAAACTCAAAGTGGAAGTATGTTTTCTAAAATGGTCATCTAGACGTCGTTCTTTCGACTGAAATGACTACCTTTACAAAAATGACTTGTAACTTATTTTTCCGACTATAAACCTATACTTTTTCTGTTTAGATTCATAAAATAGAGTTCAATATGAAACCATAGCAATTTGATTCACTCAAAATGGATTTAAAATGAAGAAGTTATGGGTAAAATAAGATTGGATAATTTTTCTCATTTTAGCTACGTGAAAATTGGTAACAAATCTATTCCAACCATAACTTAATCAACTACTATTGTATATTATGTAATCTTGAGATACCATAGACACGTATACAATGTTTCGACCTATCATGTCGACACATCTATACATATTTCGGAACAACCATAGACATTCTATATGTGAATGTTGGAGTTAGCTATACAGGGTTGAGGTTGATTCCAAAATATATATAGTTTGAGTTGTGATCAATACTGAGATACGTATACACTGGGTCGTGGATTGATTCAAGATAATATTTATCGATTTATTTCTGTACATCTAACTGTGGACAACTAGTTGTAGGTTACTAACGAGGACAGCTGACTTAATAAACTTAAAACATCAAAATGTATTAAAAGTGTTGTAAATATATTTTGAACATACTTTGATATATATGTACATATTTGTTATAGGTTCGTGAATCGACCAGTGGCCAAGTCTTACTTCCCGACGAAGTAAAAATCTGTGAAAGTGAGTTATAGTCCCACTTTTAAAATCTAATATTTTTGGGATGAGAATACATGCAGGTTTTATAAATGATTTACAAAATAGACACAAGTACGTGAAACTACATTCTATGGTTGAATTATCGAAATCGAATATGCCCCTTTTTATTAAGTCTGGTAATCTAAGAATTAGGGAACAGACACCCTAATTGACGCGAATCCTAAAGATAGATCTATTGGGCCTAACAAACCCCATCCAAAGTACCGGATGCTTTAGTACTTCGAAATTTATATCATATCCGAAGGGTGTCCCGGAATGATGGGGATATTCTTATATATGCATCTTGTTAATGTCGGTTACCAGGTGTTCACCATATGAATGATTTTTATCTCTATGTATGGGATGTATATTGAAATATGAAATCTTGTGGTCTATTGCTACGATTTGATATATATAGGTTAAACCTATAACTCACCAACATTTTTGTTGACGTTTAAAGCATGTTTATTCTCAGGTGAATACTAAGAGCTTCCGCTGTTGCATACTAAAATAAGGACAAGATTTGGAGTCCATGTTTGTATGATATTGTGTAAAAACTGCATTCAAGAAACTGATTTCGATGTAACATATTTGTATTGTAAACCATTATGTAATGGTCGTGTGTAAACAGGATATTTTAGATTATCATTATTAGATAATCTACGTAAAGCTTTTTAAACCTTTATTTATGAAATAAAGGTTATGGTTTGTTTTAAAAATGAATGCAGTCTTTGAAAAACGTCTCATATAGAGGTCAAAACCTCGCAATGAAATCAATTAATATGGAACATTTTTAATCAATAAGAACGGGACATTTCACATTACTATGGGCTCGCGTGGTTTGTTGTCTTTTCAAGGAAGAGTGTGGGTGCCTAAGATGGGTGATTTCCGACAAGTGCTACTCGATGAAGCACATAAGTCAAAGTATTCCATTCATCCGGGCGCGACGAAAATGTATCTTGATTTAAGAAAAGATTATTGGTGGCCGGGCATGAAACGTGATGTTGTGAAGTATGTTGAGCAATGCGTCACGTGTTTGCAAGTTAAGGCCGAGCACCAAAAGCCGTATGGTAAGTTACAACCGTTAGAAATCCCGAAATGGAAATGGGAGCACATTACCATGGATTTCATCACAAAGTTACCTAAAACGGTGAGAACCCAATTTGATTCGATTTGGGTTATAGTTGATCGATTGACGAAGAGTGCTTTGTTTCTTCCCATTAAGGAAGCGATATCGTCGGAGACTTTGGCTAAGTTGTTTATCAAGGAAGTTATCTCTCGACACGGAGTTCCTATATCTATTATTTCGGATCGAGATACCCGTTTTACATCTTGGTTTTGGGAGAAATTCCATGAAGATATGGGTACGCAATTAAAATTAAGCACGGCGTATCATCCTCAAACGGACGGTCAAACTGAACGTACGAATCAAACTTTGGAAGATATGTTACGAGCGTGCATTATTGATTTCGGTTGTAGTTGGGACGAGCACTTACCTTTGGTGGAATTCTCGTACAATAATAGTTATCATACTAGTATTGGGATGCCACCTTATGAGATGCTTTATGGGCGTAGGTGTCGAACACCGATTTGTTGGGGTGAAGTAGGACAGAAGGAAATCGGGAGTACCGATTTGGTCTTAGAGACGAATAGCAAAATTGATGTGATTCGAGAGCATTTGAAAAAGGCTCAAGATAGGCAAAAGTCGTATGCCGACAAACGTAGACGAACGATCGAATTTCAAGAAGGTGACATGGTGATGCTTAAGGTTTCGCCATGGAAAGGTATTATTCGATTTCGGAAACGAGGAAAGTTAGCTCCTCGGTTTATTGGACCATTTAAGGTTTTAGCTCGTGTTGGTGAAGTCGCTTATCGTTTGGAATTACCCGAAGAGCTTGCGGGGATCCATAACACATTTCATGTTTCCCATCTCCGTAAGTGTCTTGCGGATGATTCATCTTAGGTTCCATTAGACGAGATCGAGCTAAACAATAAGTTAGAATATATTGAGGAACCGATTGACATACTTGATGAGAAGGTCAAAAGGTTGAGACATAAGGAGGTTAGGACTTTTAAAGTTCAATGGTGTCGTAGTAAGGGTTCCGAGTTTACTTGGGAGCCCGAAGAGTTTGTGTTGGTTTATCTTCCTTCTTGTCATGCGGCTTGGATCGCGAGGACGCGCTCTGATTCAAGTGGGGGAGAGTTGTAACACCCCATTTTTCCCGTACATATTTAAAGGTACAAACGAAATTATTAGCACGATTATACATGTTCGTTTATGTCATTAAATGAGCCAAAGTGTTAGTTTATGAGTAAATGTATAATTATATATATATATATATACGTGAATGCGTGCGTATGAGTATATATATAATGCGTCGCGATGGAGTTGAGTCGTGCGAGACTTAAGGTTGAAGCTTAGGCGTGCATAGGAAGTGTGAATGAGGTGTGCTAGTTGTTTGAACCATTGTTTTGTGTTAAATGGTCGAAGTGACCAGGCTCAGGCAAACGCCGCGCCGCGACGGGCGGGACCGCGTCGCGCCGCGACGACTAAGGCCGCGTCGCGACAGTTCTGCTGAACTGGTGTCGGACTTAGCTCAATTTAAGGGATTTTAAGGGGCAAAATGGTAAATTGACATGTGGATCTGATGGGAGCATTAACTCTCCACCACATATCCATTTAATTCATTTCTTTTTCTCTTTTCTCTCCATTTTCTCTCCGAAAACTTAAAACCCATTTGGATTAAAAGTGAGATTTGAGAGTGAAGGATTGAGGGTTGATCTTTGGAGCAAGAATTAAAGTTGTTCCTTGTGTCTCTAGCTACGCGTTGATAGTCTCGGTAAGTTCTAACTCTAAGTTTTGAGTTTTAATTGGTTAATGGCTAGGGTTTTGGTTACTAGAGATTTGTAAGACCCATTTGGTGGTAAAATGGGTGAGTTTGGGTTATGTTGTTGTAATGAAACCCTAAAAGCCACAATCTAGGGTTTTGGCCTTGTGATTTGAGGTTATAAGTGTCAATTGGTGTTGTTAGTCACTAATGCACTTTAAGATTTATGAAAGAAGTGTTAATGGGTAGGTTTGACTTGATTGTGAGTTTAAGTAAAATAAAATGGGTCAAAATGTACTAGTTGACCTAATTAGATGAAATTGGTATGGATTACCCTAAGTTTTGTGTTAATTGAAGTTAATAGACTTTAATTCACTAGTCTTAATGATTAAAGTCGAGTCTTGGCCATTTATGGGCGGTTGTGAGTAGTTGAGTCATTTAATGCAACTTGGGTCATTAAATGCTCAAGTGGGAGTATTGTGGTTAATCCCACTAGTTGTGAAATTGAATGTGCACTTAATGATTTAGGTACATTGCGTTGAAGCTCGGAAGCGCTAAATAATCATCCTTGTGACAAGGTGAGTGGAATAATTATGCGTTCATGTATATGGAGTGTTTATTTGTGAATGTTATGGTATGAACCACGTGCCGGTAGTGCCATAACATGTGTGGGATGGAGTGTGAACCACGAGCCGGTAGCACTATAAACTAAGATGTGAACCACGAGCCGGTAGCATCGAGTGTGAACCACGAGCCGGTAGCACTATAAACTAAGATGTGAACCACGAGCCGGTAGCATTGAGTGTGAACCACGAGCCGGTAGCACTATAAAAGAGTATGACTCAAACGTATGGTGTGAACCACGAGCCGGTAGCACCATAGCGTTATTGGTTAACCATATTGAGATTGTTGTTTTGTTTAGCATATAATATATATTGAGTTGAGTATATGCTAATGAAGTGGTGTGATAATGTACGACTTGTTAGTGTTACGGGTATGTTGACATGCTAATTGAGTTACAAGTTCGTACGGGGTATTTGGTATTGTGAATGCAAATGGATGGGTTATATATATGTATGTATAATTGTTGCACTCACTAAGCATTGCTTACCCTCTCGTTGTTTATCATTTTATAGGTTCCGGCTTGGACAAGGGTAAGGGCATACGGTTGGATTAGTTGTCTCCCGTTTATGTTGACAGGGGGTGCTTTTGGCATAGCTTTTGAAGTTTGGCCTAACGTTTTGGGTAGTTTAGCCCCAAACCGTGCTCGAGTGTCATTTGGATTATAAACTATCATTGTAGTGGGTCAAACTTGTATAAAACTTAATTAATGGCCTTCGTGCCTTTTGTAAACATTTAAATTGATGTACGTTTAAATGGAACTTGTGGAATGATTTACATATTTAATTGGCGCGTAAATGTGTATTATAAAAAAAAATTATCGTATGGAATACGGGTTGGGTTGTTTCATCAAGAATCATAACTGGATGGAGCATATTGATGAATGCTTTAAAGTATGAGTTAGAAATAATGGAAGGTGTGAGTTAAAAGGAAACAAAGGAGGTGGATTTATAGTAAAATATCCGACAAAGAAATCAAAACAGATGATCGCATTTAAAGCAGATCCTAATTCCCTTGATTATCGAAGAATTAAATCCTAATACGAAGATTTTCTCCAAATCTCTTGAACTTGAAAATCAATCCTATCTACGTCAAAAGATATGACGGATCTATACCTACTCATTTCACTCTTTTGGTAATAGCTTCACTCGTACTCTTTACAAAAATCAAATGGTTTTATCCATATTACTCAAAAATGATAAAACCCTAATCTTCAGCTTATATGCGTCATGAAAACATACTTATTATCAGCCATGACCATCCCAATCAAATTTTGGGACGAAATTTCTTTAACGGGTAGGTACTGTGACAACCCGGAACTTTCCGACCAAATTTAAACTTTAATCTTTATATACTCCCGACACGATAAGAAAAGTTTGTAAGTTGAATCTCAAGAATTTTAAACTGTGTTCATACACTCATTTAACCTCGACCAAATTCCAATGATTCACGAACCATTATATGAACGAACATGATTATATATGTATATGTGTAAATATTATAACTTGAAAACATTAACAAAGTATTAGACGTATAATACTTTATATAAACGTATTTGTTTCAAAATATATTCTAATAGTTATCAACGGAATTAAAAGATAATATCAAATGATTGAATTATTAGATACATTGAATTATGGCTACGAGTCCCTATTAGGAGGTCCACTTTGATTTAGGAAACCTTTCCCTTTTAACCATATTCGGAAAATGGTAAAGTGATTTTTCAAATAAGAATAAAGTGTCAACCAACGAGAACTAGATAAGTGTTAATAAAGATTCCTATTTGATTTTCAATTCATACCTTATAACATTTTCCTCGTGATGTTAATAAGATAACTATTATGACTATCATTTTAAAGTTGGAATGTGGAATGTAAATAACTTAGACTTTGGGTATCGACATTTTACATTAAGGTGATTTCGCACGTTTATCTAACCTTTAAACTTTATATCACGTTGTACCAACAAACGTTAAAAACTTGAAACCTATGAAAAGTATATTCAATCTTATTTCTCTAAAATGTTTTACGAAATAACAATTTCTATTAATATAACCTTGTTAGTAAAATGATTCTTAAATATACTTAGTTTTGGAAAACAAAGTTTTCATATTTAATTAATATTGTTTCAAACGTACAAAAACAAATTTTAAAGAACTTTATTAGTGAAACGTTTTATAAATTGTTCATAAATTTTAAGAAACTTAATTAAAGCTTTGTATCATAAATTACATATATATATATATATATATATATATATATATATATATATATATATATATATATATATGTATATATATATATATATATATATATATATATATATATATATTGTTTCAAAAACGTAAAACGTGATACGACATAATATTTTCTATTGCTTAAACGTTTTGAACTTTGAAATATAATTAGATAGATATTTCAATTATATATAAGATATACAAAATTATATTCTTAAGTAAGAATATATATATATATATATATATATATATATATATATATATATATATATATATATATATATATATATATATTTTACAAACGCGTTAATGTATAATTTAAATATAAAACGTTTCGATATTATTAAACGTATTATAGTAAACAACGAGACTCTGATTTATAGAAGCAAATGACCAAAAGGCTCAATTTTATAAGTTACATTTATTATAAGGTAATTTATTGATGAGAAAGTCAAATTATTAATAAGGGTACACGTCGCATAACGTAAAAGGTTAGTTTTCTAAATGTACGAAAATGCGTTCGAGAAACCGGAACCGGGACATGAGTCATGTGACAACATCCGTGTTATTTTAGTAAAAATTATATTTTTACCATGAATGTAAATATAATATAATATATAAGTAATTATATAAATTAAATAAATATATATTAAATAAATATAAACGAGTGTCGGCAATGGGGATTGGACAATGTTGAGCTGCCCCTAGCGACCATGCGGTCGCATGAAAATAACAAAGAACCCTCATGTGATCGCATGGGGGGTTTGGTGAGGGGAGATGCATAAAGCTCGACGACCTGGTTCATTTCTCATTCATTTCATTTACCTATCTATCTCGTACTCTATATATATATATATATATATATATATATATATATATATATATATATATATATATATATATATATATATATATATATATATGTATATATATATATATATATATTTATTTATTATTTATTATTTTTATTAATATTATTATTATTATTAAGGTTAATATTATTATTAATCATATTAGTAATATTATTATTATTATGTATTATACATAAAATACTACGACAAGGGGTACACGCGAGCTATTGCAAAAATGTGTTTTTCAAGTAGAATAGGGCTAAGGAAATTATGGGTTATAGCTATGGAGGTGATGGGTATGGTTCATGGGTATGCTCGTGAGGTTAATTTAGTGTTTATCATCTCCGTTGTGTCTACGTACCTTTTCTGCAATATTGAATCTCAATATTGATACGTGAGCACTCATAACTTAACTTTTATATATTATTAGTATATCCCTGACTAGTGCTCGAGTATTTAGAATTATGCATGCTTGTATTTTTTATATTGCCATTAGATAAGTTATGTTAAATCTTGAATTATTTACATATGCGGTTGAGATAAGGTATAAGATATGCATGTTGTTGGAAAGCTAGCGAAAAATTAAGAACTTTTCATTTAGATATCGAATGGTTTCGATGAACGGATTTGAAGTTATAGTCAATTGAACCTTTGTATTATTATTGAAAATAATTATTATTATCGTCGTTATTATCGTTGTTATAATTTTTATCTAATTATTATTATTATTATTAGTATTATTATCATTATCAATAAAAAGTATTGTCATTAAAAATTGTTATTTTATTATTACTACCGTTATTATCGTTAAAGTTATAATTAATATTATTATTATTATCATTAAAATAGTTATTAGTATTAATATTATCATAATATTTATTATTATTAGTATTATTATAAATAAAACTAATATTAGTAACTCATAATTATTATGATTACTATTATTATTATTAAAATGAACGCGATATAAAAGACAATTAAAAGCTATCAAATGAATCAATTAGGAAATAATGAGCATGAGTATCATGATGAAATTAAAATATTGTAAGATATGAATTTAGATAAAATTATTGTACTTATTACTTTATCATTACTATTATTATTAAAAGTATTTATAATATTAAAACTATCATTTTAACAAAAATTATCATTTTAATAAAAATGTCATTGTTATTATAAAAGATCATTATTATTATCATTTTAAATAAAATTATTATTTTAAAGTAATATTAAAAAGTTTCGTAAATATTAATGTTATCATAATTAGAATTATCATTTTATCATAATATCATTTTTAGTAAATATAAATATTAATATTTTTATTAATAGAATAATAATAAATATTATTACAATATAATACAACTTTTACATATTATTATTATTATCAATGTTATTTTATCAAATAAAAATGTAATACAAATAATATATTTACCTTAATAAAACCTATCATAATATTTTTATGATATTAAATGAACTTTATAAATTTTATTACTTAAGATATATAAAAGTATATTTTTTTTATAAAGTTTTATTTATTAATAAATGAATTATATTATTTACTCTAATAAATCTTTTAAAAATATTTAAAAATATAAAACGACGATATTTAAACTATATAGTAATCATGTATAAATTTTGGAAATCATTTTTGAGTCACATTGACTTTTGTTGACTTTTGCATATTAGACTCGAGCATTAGGATTGTGATACACTATGACCTAACCTAAATTGTTAGACAAATTTTGACCAACATATATATATATATATATATATATATATATATATATATATATATATATATATATATATATATATATATATATATATATATATTATATAATTAATATAGGTTCGTGTATCCAAGGCCAACCTTGCACTTGTTCAATGATGTTATATGTATTTTTACTACGAAATACAGTATGGTGAGTTTCATTTGCCTTTTTACCCTTTATATTTTTGGGCTGAGAATACATGCGAAATTTTTATAAATGTTTTACGAAATAGACACAAGTAATCGAAACTACATTATATGGTTGAATGATCGAAGCCTAATATGCCCCTTTTTGCTTGGTAGCCTAAGAATTAGGGAACATCACTAATTTTGAGAATTAGTGAACCCCTAATTGACGCGAATCCTAAAGATAGATCTATTGGGCCTAACGAACCCCATCCAAAGTACCGGATGCTTTAGTACTTCGAATTCATTTTTATCATGTCCGAAGGATTTCCCGGAATGATAGGGGGTATTCTTATATGCATCTTGTTAATGTCGGTTACCAGGTGTTCAATCCATATGAATGATTTTTGTCTCTATGCATGGGACGTATATTTATGAGAACTGAAAATGAAATTCTTGTGGTCTATTAAAATGATTGATAATGCTAAAAACGAACATATATTTCATAGCATTATTCCTCAAGAAAGACAAGCTTTTAGTTGCAATTGTCCTATTTACCAGTGATATTCGGTTAAATAATAAAAGGTGAAGACAAAAGATAGATTCGACGAATTGAAGACGCAAACGACCAAAAAGCTCAAAAGTACAAATACAATCAAAGAGGTTCCAATTATTGATAAGAAACGTCTCAGAATTACAAGAGTACAAGATTCAAAACGCAAAGTACAAGATATTAAATTGTACGCAAGGACGTTCGAAAATCCGGAACCGGGACCAGAGTCAACTCTCAACGCTTGACGCAACGGACTAAAAACTACAAGTTAACTATGTATATAAATATAATATAATATATAATTAATTATATAAATTATATATATATTATATTTATATATTAAAACAGTCGGCAGACTAGGATCCAAACTTGTGTGAGCTGGATTTACGAACTCCGCGACTCGCGGAGTTTGTAGTGCAAAAATACCGCGACTCGCGGAGCCCCAAATTCTGAAACTGCCTATAAAAGCCAACGCATTTGATCCGTTTTAAATATCCTAATTCTATCTATCTCTCTATATATGTAAATATATATATATAATTTATATTTTAATTTTAATTTTAATTTCCAATAATAAGGGTATGTTAGCGAATATTGTAAGGGTGTAAGTCGAAATTCTGTCCGTGTAACGCTACGCTATTTTTAATCAGTGTAAGTTATGTTCAACCTTTTTACATTAATGTCTCGTAGCTAAGTTATTATTATGCTTATTTAATACCGAAGTAATCATGATGTTGGGCTAATTACTAAAATTGGGTAATTGGGCTTTGTACCATAATTGGGGTTTGGACAAAAGAACGACACTTGTGAAAATTAGACTATGGGCTATTAATGGGCTTTATATTTGTTTAACTAAATGATAGTTTGTTAATTTTAATATAAAGATTTACAATTGGACGTACCTATAAATAACCATATACACTCGATCGGACACGATGGGCGGGGTATTTATATGTACGAATAATCGTTCATTTAACCGAACACGGGAATGGATTAATAGTCACCAGAATTATTAAAACAGGGGTGAAATTATGTATAAGGATACTTGGCATAATTGATAACAAAGTATTAAAACCTTGGGTTACACTCAGTCGATATCCTGGTGTAATTATTAAACAAAGTATTAAAACCTTGTTACAGTTTAAGTCCCCAATTAGTTGAAATATTTAACTTCGAGTATAAGGATAATTTGACGAGGATACTCGCACTTTATATTTATGACTGATGGACTGTTATGGACAAAAACCAGACGGACATATTAAATAATCCAGGACAAAGGACAATTAACCCATGGGCATAAAACTAAAAATCAACACGTCAAACATCATGATTACGAAAGTTTAAATAAGCATAATTCTTTTATTTCATATTTAATTTCCTTTATTTTATATTTAATTGCACTTTTAATTATCGTACTTTTTAATTATTGCAATTTTATTTTATCGCACTTTTATTTATCGCAATTTCATTATCGTTATTTACTTTACGCTTTAAATTAAGTCTTTTATTTATTTAATATTTTACATTAGGTTTTAACTGCGACTAAAGTTTTAAAAATCGACAAACCGGTCATTAAACGGTAAAAACCCCCCTTTATAATAATAATATTACTTATATATTTTTGTATTTTTATAAATTAAAACTAATATAGCGTTAAGCTTTGTTTAAAAGATTTTCCCTGTGGAACGAACCGGACTTACTAAAAACTACAATACTGTACGATTAGGTACACTGCCTATAAGTGTTGTAGCAAGGTTTAAGTATATCCATTCTATAAATAAATAAATATCTTGTGTAAAATTGTATCGTATTTAATAGTTTTTCCTAGTAAAATATAAGCTATTTCATATACACCTCTGCGCACATCAAGTATTTTTGGCACCGCTGCCGGGGAGAAATCTAGCTTAAAAGCCGGAAGCGCAACGCTATATAAAAAAAAATTTTATTAAGTTTTATTTAGTTTTTGTAAAAATATATTTTTTTTAAATATCAAAAATAAAAAATAAAAAAAAACCGAAAAAAAAATATATATATATAAATCTATTTTTAAGATTTTTATAAAATTATAAAGTATTTCTATTTTTATTTTAGTTTTTAAAAACATAAGTTTTTATTTAATTTATATAAATATTTTATTTAATTATTAAAATAGAAAATATAAAACAAAAAAATATAAAAAAAATATAATAAAAACTGAACCTGTCAAATTTGAACCTGGTACACGTTGAACCTGCAATCTCCGCGACTTGCGGGGGTTTTGAACTGGGTTCACCGCGACTCGCGGAGCCGCCCAAACAGGTCACACAGAAACCCTAAACTGCATTAAATACGGAGTAATTATTATTTTTATTTTTTAATTATAACCCTAATTAGTTTAGTGTTTTAATTTAATTTTTAATTTAGTTTTTATTATTATTTTGTATTATTTAATTTATATAAACTTAATAGTTTTATAAAATAAATAATATAAAAATAATATTTTTATAAAAATTGTAATTTTTACAACTTTTAGTTTATTTTTATATTTTGTTCCTTTTAATTATTTTAGCGTAATATTTGTATTTTTCGCTCTTTTTTTTTAGTTCTAAGTCATAGTTTTTGCCTTAGTTATTTTTATTTATAGATTTTTAGGTTTTGCCGTAAAATCCCTTAAGTGCTTTTTCTTTAGACTAAGATCTAGGTGCTTTAGAATTTTGCGACGCCTTTTTAAGTTTTAGTACCTTTTTAAGTTATTGTCATTTGGGATATAGTATTTCTTTTAAGCTTTAATATTTTTAGACGCAACTTTTAATTCTTAGTTTTTAGTTCCTTTTTAAGTTTCGACGCGCTACTTTCTTATTTTTATTTTTCGACGCCTTTTACCTATGTATCAATCATCACTCCAATTAGTAATCTCAATTTGCAATTTTAATTTTAAGTTAGTGATAATAATAAGGTTGGGTTAGTCGAGTGTTTTAAAGTTTCATAGTCACTCTTTTTCTTTCTTATTTTTCGACGACTTTTATTTTTCAACCCTTTTCTTTTTCGACCTTTTTCGACGCGCTCTTTTTCTTTCTTATTTCTCGATATTCTAGTTTTAGGACATAGATTTTTATTCTACTTCTTCTCTAAATTTCTTAAAATTACGAAAATTTATTTTAAGTGGTTAAATTGATAGACATCAAAATTTTCTGGTTCGTAGTAATAGTTGGATTTGTACGTGGACCGGGTTATTGGAGCCAAACAGTACTCAATTATATTGAGACCAAACGAATCCTGCCCCTCTGCTGCATCTTTTGGCTATTCGAAACGTGGGCAAAATAAGAAAAGTCTATTAATTGGATAACTTATATAATTTTTCTTTCCTTTTAAAAACTAATAGGATATTCAGTGAATGAACCGACCAAGACGTTCACCACCTTTTGTACGTTCACCACCTGTAACCAGATCAAGACATCTAGCAAATATTGTCGCCGTTGATTTTTCTTTAGAATCGTCATCCAGTCGACCAAGTACTCCAATTCAAATTTCTGATAATCCATTTTTTGAACCCGACCTCACAATTGAGAATCCGGAGAATATTCAGGGACGATTCATAGATCCTGAACCATTAATTTTTCCTCCGGAACCACCAATCATTCAAACAGAGATTGTTGAGGAACGAACCATTAAATCAGAATCCTCTAGTGATTCAGATTCAACAAATTCAATAATGGAGAATCTGGAACCTCTAAGTATGGAAGACCGAATGAGAGCTAAACGCACTGGCCAAGGTCACGCAATTACTCATCCAGACATTAATGCACCAGATTATGAAATCAAAGGACAAATTCTACACATGGTGACTAATCAATGCCAATTTAGTGGTGCGCCGAAGGAAGATCCAAATGAACATCTTCGTACCTTTAATAGGATCTGTACACTATTTAAAATAAGAGAAGTTGAGGATGAACAGATATATCTCATGTTATTTCCCTGGACTTTAAAGGGAGAAGCCAAAGATTGGTTGGAATCGTTACCTGAAGGGGCGATCGATACATGGGATGTTTTAGTTGAAAAATTTCTTAAACAATTCTTTCCGGCATCTAAAGCCGTAAGACTTCAAGAAGAAATTGTTACGTTCACACAGAAACCGAATGAAACTCTATATGAGGCGTGGACTAGATTTGGAAAGTTATTAAGAGGATGTCCGCAACATGGTTTAGACACCTGTCAAATAGTACAAATATTCTACCAAGGATGCGACATCACTACAAGGAAAGACATCGATATAGCAGCTGGTGGTTCTATTATGAAGAAAACCGAAACTGATGCTTACAAAATTATTGATAACACTGCTTCCCACTCACATGAGTGGCACCAAGAAAAAGATATCGTTAGATCATCTAAAGGAGCTAGAGCCGATTCTAGCCATGACTTAGATTCCATTTCTGCAAAGATAGATGCTGTCGAGAGACGAATGGAAAAGATGACTAAGGATATACACTCAATACGAATTAGTTGTGAGCAGTGTGGAGGACCACATTTGACAAAAGATTGTCTTAGTATTGAGCTAACAATGGAACAAAGAGAGAATATTTCATACATAAACCAAAGGCCTGGAAATAATTATCAGAATAATTATCAACCGCCAAGACCGATTTACAATCAAAACCAGAATTATAATCGAAATGTTCCATACAACAACCAACAAGGTCCTAGTAATCAACAAGTATCCAACAATACTTACAACCAGCAAAGACCTAATTTTCAAAACAAACCACCACAAACCGATGATAAAAAGCCGAATTTAGAAGATATGATGACGAAGCTAGTTGAAACTCAAACGCAGTTTTTCACATCTCAGAAACAAACGAATGAACAAAATGCTCAAGCATTTAGAAATCAACAAGCTTCTATTCAAAATCTGGAACAAGAAGTAAGTAACCTAGCAAGGTTAATAGGAGAAAGAAAATCGGGAAGTCTACCTAGTGATACAAATGCTAACCCCCGGAATGAAACAGCTAAAGCCATTACCACAAGAAGTGGTACAACACTTAAACCACCTGAAATACATGTAATTTCTGATGAAGCTATTCCTACTCCACAAGAACCACAACCTGATCAAGATAAGGAAAAAGAACCGGTAGTTGAAAAGGTTAATGAAGATAACACAGTTAAGGCTAAACCTTATGTTAAACCATACCAACCACCACTTCCTTACCCGAGTAAAATGAAAAAAGAGAAACTTGAAGCTGAGCAATCCAAATTTTTGGATATGTTTAAACAGATAAATGTAAATCTTCCTTTTATTGATGTGATTTCAGGAATGCCTAGATATGCTAAATTTCTGAAAGATCTAATCACAAATAGAAAGAAAATGGAAGAACTCTCGGCCGTTACTATGAATGCTAATTGTTCAGCAGTGCTGTTGAATAAGATACCAGAAAAATTATCTGATCCAGGAAGTTTCACAATTCCATGTTTTCTGGGTAGTCTTAGTTCAATAGAAGCATTGGCAGATTTAGGTGCCAGTATAAATCTAATGCCGTATTCACTATACGCTAAACTAGACCTTGGAGAATTGAAACCAACAAGAATAAGTATACAACTAGCCGATAGATCAATAAAATATCCTAGAGGGATAATGGAGAACATGCTAGTTAAAGTTGGTACTTTAGTATTTCTAGTAGATTTTGTTGTTCTGGACATGGAAGAAGATTCTCAAGTTCCTCTCATATTAGGAAGACCATTCTTAAACACGGTTAAAGCAATGATAGACGTGTTCGGTAAGAAACTGACCCTAAGTATAGAGGACGAGAGTATTACCTTTTCAGTTGATAGAGCTATGCAACAACCACAATCTGCAGATGATACATGTTATTATATTCAAACTATAGATTCACATGCAGAATTGTTAGAAGAATTTCCAGAATTACAAGGAACAGGAGAATGTTCTTTAGGAGAAGGAACTGAACCAATTGATGAAACTGAAATGTTAGCTACACTAATAGCTAATGGATATGAACCAACAACAGAAGAAATTCAAATGCTAAAAGAAGAAGATAGATATCGATATAAATCATCGATAGAAGAACCTCCGACATTAGAGTTAAAGCCACTTCCAAATCATTTGGAATAAGCTTATTTACATGGTGAATCTGAATTACCTGTAATAATATCGTCTTCTCTTACTGAAAATGAGAAATCACAACTCATTTCTGTGTTAAAAGCTCATAAACCAGCTATTGCATGGAAAATTCATGATATTAAAGGAATAAGTCCTTCGTATTGCACACATAAAATCCTTATGGTAGAAGGTCATAAAACGTATGTGTAACGCCAACGAAGACTAAATCCTAATATGCAAGATGTTGTTAAGAAAGAAATTATTAAACTGCTTGATGCAGGTTTAATTTATTCAATTTCTGATAGTCCATGGGTAAGCCCAGTTCAATGCGTACCTAAGAAGGGTGGCATGACTGTCATCACAAATGAAAAAAATGAGCTTATTCCTACTAGGACTGTAACAGGATGGCGTGTTTGTATTGATGATAGAAAATTAAATGACGCCACCAGAAAAGATCACTTTCCCTTACCTTTTATTGATCAAATGTTGGAAAGATTAGCCGGAAACAGTTACTATTGTTTTCTTGATGGTTTTTTCGGATATTTTCAAATTCCAATAGCACCCGAAGATCAAGAGAAAACCACGTTCACGTGCCCTTATGGTACTTTTGCTTACAAACGCATACCATTTGGACTTTGCAACGCCCCTGCAACCTTTCAAAGGTGCATGATGGCGATTTTTCACGACATGATAGAAGAATGCATGGAAGTTTTCATGGATGACTTTTCAGTCTTCGGTGATACTTTTGAAACATGTCAAGCTAATCTTGAACGAATGCTTATTAGATGCGAACAATCAAATCTAGTACTTAATTGGGAGAAATGCCATTTCATGGTTAAAGAAGGCATCGTTCTTGGTCATAAAATCTCAAAAGAAGGAATTGAAGTGGATAGAGCTAAAGTAGATGTAATTGCTAAACTTCCACATCCCACCAATGTTAGAGGAGTTAGGAGTTTTCTAGGGCATGCCGGTTTTTACCGACGTTTCATAAAAGATTTTTCTAAAATTGCCACTCCTATGAATAAACTCCTAGAAAAGGATGCTCCATTCATCTTTTCAGATAAATGTATCAAATCCTTTAATATTCTTAAAGAGAAACTCACTAATGCGCCGATCATGATAACTCCAAATTGGAATCTACCATTTGAACTAATGTGCGATGCAAATGATTTTGCAATGGGATCCGTTTTAGGACAAAGGATTGAAAAACGATTTCAACCTATTTATTATGCTAGTAAGACGTTACAAGGAGCACAAACAAATTACACAACTACTGAAAAAGAACTCCTTACTATTGTCTTTGCTTTTGACAAATTTCGTTCATATCTCGTTCTAGCTAAAACGGTGGTCTATACCAACCATTCTGCTCTTAGGTACCTATTTTCGAAACAAGATTCCAAACCAAGATTAATCCGTTGGATCT
This sequence comes from Rutidosis leptorrhynchoides, assembly GCF_046630445.1. Lineage (NCBI taxonomy): Eukaryota > Viridiplantae > Streptophyta > Magnoliopsida > Asterales > Asteraceae > Rutidosis > Rutidosis leptorrhynchoides. The sequence goes on from NC_092339.1 coordinate 134,027,167, forward strand.
TACTCTTAGAAGAATTCGATATTGAAATCCGAGATAAAAGAGGAGCAGAAAATCTCGCCGCTGATCATCTTTCTCATCTTGAAAATCCCGATTTAGAAGTTCTAAATGAATCGGCCATACAAGACAACTTTCCTGATGAATATCTATTGAAGATAGATTATAATGAAATACCATGGTTTGCAGACTATGCAAACTACTTAGTATGTGGATTCCTTGAAAAAAGGATTGTCGTACCAAAAATGAAAGGAATTCTTTAGTGATATAAAACACTATTTCTGGGAAGATCCACATTTATTTAAAAGTTGTCCCGATGGAATAATACGCCGATGTGTATTCGGAGATGAAGCTAGTAAAATCTTAAACCATTGTCACACAGGACCAACAGGAGGGCATTATGGGCCTCAACTAACAGCAAGAAAAGTTTATGATGCTGGATTCTATTGGCCTACAATTTACAAAGACGCACACCTTCTTTGCAAATCCTGTGATGCATGTCAAAGGGCCGGAAATATAAGTCAACGTGATGAAATGCCACAAAATGTCATTCAAGTATGTGAAGTATTTGACATTTGGGGTATTGACTTTATGGGTCCATTTCTGAAATCTCATAATAATCTCTACATTCTCGTAGCCATTGATTATGTATCTAAATGGGCGGAAGCACAAGCTCTCCCAACTAACGATGCATGAGTTGTAGTCAACTTTTTAAAACGTCTTTTTGCAAGGTTTGGAACACCGAAAGCTTTAATAAGTGATCGGGGTACTCATTTATGTAATAATCAACTTGAGAAAGTTCTTAAAAGATATGGAGTAACTCATAAAATCTCCACCGCTTATCATCCACAAACAAGTGGACAAGTTGAAAATACCAACCGAGCTTTAAAACGTATTCTAGAAAAAACCGTAGGATCAAATCCAAAGGAATGGTCCATTAAATTGGAGGATGCACTCTGGGCTTTTAGAACAGCCTACAAAACTCCAATTGGAACCACACCTTTTAGACTCGTTTACGAAAAAGCATGTAATCTTCCAGTAGAAATTGAACACAAAGCATTTTGGGCTTTGAAGACATGTAATCTTGATTTACATGAAACTGGACGTCTACGGTTAAGTCAACTAAACGAATTAGAAGAATTAAGATATGAAGCATACGAAAATTCGTTAATCTATAAAGAAAGAACGAAGAAATGGCATGATAAAAGAATCAGAAGTTCAAAAGAATTTAAAGAATGAGACAGAGTTCTTCTTTTCAATTCACGATTCAAGCTATTTCCTGAAAAATTGAAATCAAGATGGTCTGGACCATTCATAGTCAAAAAAGTTTTCCCATACGGAACGATAGACTTGATAAATTCAAATGGGATTGAATTTAAGGTTAATGGTCACAGAGTTAAACATTACATAGATAGTCCAATGAAAGTTGACAACGAAGTTAATCACAATTTCGATACCACAGCTAATTAAGTGTGGGGAGAATCAAGTCTTTAATGGATAATATGTATTTCTGTTAGAGTTAGATTTTCTGTTTTCGTGTAGTTCTCGAAAATAGAACCCGAATGGTCTTTCCCTAGCAGACCCTAAAGAACTAGTCTTCTCCCCCCATTCTGAATTTTTATTTTTTATAGGTTTTTACGAAATGAAGACTTCCTGTGAACTAAATCATGGTCTAATGCTACACGCTTTGATTACTAAACGTAATAATGACACACTTCTGAGTGAACTAGTATCATTAATCAGAAGTAAATTGGACGGAGTAAGAAAGGAATCCAGATGCGAAGATAATAAGTTACAATTTGGTAAAGAAAAATCAAAATCCGCAGCGAAAAGAAGAGCACGACACCTTGAAAAATGTCACAAATGCAGAAAATGGTCACACGAAGGTAAATGTTCAAATAATCAAACCTATTCAAATACCGAATTTGTTACTTTATGCAGAGATGGACCGTTCATATATTTAGAAGAAAAAACATTAAATGCTTGAGGTTACGCCTATGTAGCCATGGAAAATCAATTAGTCCGACTATCTTATGAGTGGACTAGAGCGTATCACTAAGAATACTATCTCACAGGTAAGTCTGTACAGTTTTTTTTTATTTTTATTTTTATTTTTAACCTTTTGATAATAAACGCTAATTTGTTCGCTATAAAGTATTAAATTGGTATTCGATGAAATTAGGTCTTGCGACCGAAATTATTGATATCATACAAAAATTTATTACATCACTGCGAAATTTACCGTTTATTCTTAAGGTATAAATATCTTTAATCAATCAACCCAAAATATTTCAAAAATTCGTCATGAGTTAAATTAGGTCATGGAACCGAAATTACTTTACCAAAAAGAGGGGCGTATATTTTTGATAATATTTGATTGATTAAAGTGGGATAAAAGACCAAAAAGATTTTTAATTTTATTTTTACCATGTTTTTTTTGAAATTAATATATAAATATTAATTTAATATTGTAAACTTATTTAAAATTGTAAATATTTGAAAAAATAATATAAGTTTGTATGTATAAAAACAAAAATATAATATAAGTTAAGTGTGAATTTTTAAATTTTTAAAAAAATATGAATTTTTAATTTTATGCATTTTAAATTTAAGTTTGGTGTGAATTTAAAAACAAAAATTTACTTTATTTCGTTAAGTTAAAAATATGATTTTTAAAATTCGTCGTGAGTTGAAGACTAGGTCTTTGAACCGAAATTGCTTTACCCGAGGGAGGGACGAGAACTTTTATTATCATTATTTTTAATCTTAATTAATTAAAGTATGCCAAAAAAAATTAAAAAACCCAAAAATCTTAGCTTTTAAAACAATCGCTACAAAAAGACAAATTTTAAAATTTTGTCAAGGGACGGACTAGGACATCGATCCGAAACGACCTCGTTCTAAATAACAAAAGAAACAAAATTTTAAAATTAATTAATTATTTGTTTTATAAGTTAAAGATAATAAAAAAATCCAATATGTTTGAAAACTTTGGTAAAATTTAATCATTTCTACGCTAATCACCCTCAATAATTTAAATTATTACTGATTTCTTGCAAATGAGGGCATTGCAAGATCTTAAGTGTGAGAAGGGGTTAAATTCTTTAGGATTTTTAAAATTTTTACTTTATACACTTGGTTACCATTAGAAATACTAGTAAAGCAGTAGTTGTATTAGAATCTAGTGCTCTCTGATAATAAAGAACAACCCTAGTCTTATATACTGACTACCCAATTCTAGTAAAAATTTTCAAAATTTTCAATTAAATGAACTCAAAATCATGTTTATACATATTTATGAACGATAAAACTAGGTGTTAACACCGAAATTATTGTTACCTCGAAAAGGACATAAATTGAGAAACAAACCAAAATGTTAGAATTCATTTAAAATGGAATAGAGGACAATAAAAAGGAAAATAAAAGCCAAGTGTGGGAAAATTTACCAAGTTATTTTAAACATATGTCACATATTTCTGTAACAAATAACTGAAAATACTTTTGCTTTGGACTAAACTAAAAAGTTTTACCCGATTTACTGTAAGAAAGATGGATCGACACGATGAATCAATTCCATCATTAAAAGGAAGTAAAGTCTTCCGAAAAAGAAACGCGCTTCTTGATTTAGGTCATGAAGTTGTCGTCCAGACCAGCTGTAGGTTGACGAAAAACCTAGAAAAGTCATCTCTAAAATCAGCAGGAAATCCACGGACCTCAGCATAAAACAGGGTCGCCAAGTGGTCAGACTTATCCTAACCATGAGAGGATCTGTCTCGTAAAATGGGGAGGACGCCGTGCAAATTAGCTGGATAAGACTAATGAATCAGATCCCCAGAAAGGATAATCTCCTTAAAGATCAAAAATTGGCTTTTAAGACTGATATTACTCAATCCTAGAGATTGACCTTAAAGATTGAGAATTACAAACTCATGGAATTCAATAATATCTAAACTCGAGCTTGAACGAGAAAATATTTTGATCAAAAAATTAAAACCGATTTGTTTTCTAAAAACCCATTTTCAATGCGTTCATTACCATTGAACGTAAAATCCTAGGAATTCACCTGAAATTCATTAGGTCACCTGAACCAAATCGGGTGTCAACCGTAGGAACGGTGGTTGCATAGTATGGTCAAAGACAGGACCTTGTGCCAGACCGGAAAATTATAAGGGTGAGCTTTACTATTGCTCCTACAAAGGATAGTAATTGCGTCCGACACGTTATAGACCATAATTAAAAGCATGTCAGGGGATATTGCCTTAACAGTTGCTTGTTCAACGCTTTCCTTTACAACCGGACGGTAGTTTACCGAAAGGTAATATACGGAGCAAGTATACTGGACGTGTTGCTTTCCTAATACAAGGTTAGCAAGTGGGTGACACAAAACCACAAGTTTTGAGCTAAAATTTTCAAATCTGAAACCCACCAAACCCACAAAAATATTTTGCAAACACCGTTGAAGGGTTATTCAGGAAAACTTAACTAGGGTAAAAGCTAGAATGAATTTTCAAAAGATCAAATGTTTTCATAAAGATCCAATTTCCTTAATGGATCTAAATTTTATAGTCATGTGGGACTGTAAACCACATCGTTACTATCATTGTTTATACCGCCGTATAGAAATCACTGATGTACAAAGTGTGAAGAATAAAGAAGTGATTCTAGTATATTTCAAGACTATATTGCTTGAGGACAAGCAACGCTCAAGTGTGGGAATATTTGATAATGCTAAAAACGAACATATATTTCATAGCATTATTCCTCAAGAAAGACAAGCTTTTAGTTGCAATTGTCCTATTTACAAGTGATATTCGGTTAAATAATAAAAGGTGAAGACAAAAGATAGATTCAACGAATTGAAGACGCAAAAGACCAAAAAGCTCAAAAGTACAAAATACAATCAAAGAGGTTCCAATTATTGATAAGAAACGTCTCAGAATTACAAGAGTACAAGATTCAAAACGCAAAGTATAAGATATTAAATTGTACGCAAGGACGTTCGAAAATCCGGAACCGGGACCAGAGTCAACTCTCAACGCTCGACGCAACGGACTAAAAACTACAAGTTAACTATGTATATAAATATAATATAATATATAATTAATTATATAAATTATATATATATATATATATATATATATATATATATATATATATATTATATTTATATATTAAAACCGTCGGCAGACTAGGATCCAAACTTGTATGAGCTGGATTTATGAACTCCGCGACTCGCGGAGTTTGTAGTGCAAAAATGTCGCGACTCGCGGAGCCCCAAATTCTGAAACTGCCTATAAAAGCCAACGCATTTGATCCGTTTTAAATATCCTAATTCTATCTCTCTCTCTATATACGTAAATATATATATATATATATATATATATATATATATATATATATATATATATATATATATAATTTATATTTTAATTTTAATTTCCAATAATAAGGGTATGTTAGCGATTATTGTAAGGGTGTAAGTCGAAATTCTGTCCGTGTAACGCTACGCTATTTTTAATCATTGTAAGTTATGTTCAACCTTTTTACATTAATGTCTCGTAGCTAAGTTATTATTATGCTTATTTAATACCGAAGTAATCATGATGTTGGGCTAATTACTAAAATTGGGTAATTGGGCTTTGTACCATAATTGGGGTTTGGACAAAAGAACGACACTTGTGGAAATTAGACTATGGGCTATTAATGGGTTTTATATTTGTTTAACTAAATGATAGTTTGTTAATTTTAATATAAAGATTTACAATTGGACGTACCTATAAATAACCATATACACTCGATCGGACACGATGGGCGGGGTATTTATATGTACGAATAATCGTTCATTTAACCGGACACGGGAATGGATTAATAGTCACTAGAATTATTAAAACAGGGGTGAAATTATGTATAAGGATACTTGACATAATTGATAACAAAGTATTAAAACCTTGGATTACACTCAGTCGATATCCTGGTGTAATTATTAAACAAAGTATTAAAACCTTGTTACAGTTTAAGTCCCCAATTAGTTGAAATATTTAACTTCGGGTATAAGGATAATTTGACGAGGATACTCGCACTTTATATTTATGACTGATGGACTGTTATGGACAAAAACCAGACGGACATATTAAATAATCCAGGACAAAGGACAATTAACCCATGGGCATAAAACTAAAAATAACACGTCAAACATCATGATTACGAAAGTTTAAATAAGCATAATTCTTTTATTTCATATTTAATTTCCTTTATTTTATATTTAATTGCACTTTTAATTATCGTACTTTTTAATTATTGCAATTTTATTTTATCGCACTTTTATTTATCGCAATTTTATTATCGTTATTTACTTTACGCTTTAAATTAAGTCTTTTATTTATTTAATATTTTACATTAGGTTTTAACTGCGACTAAAGTTTTAAAAATCGACAAACCGGTCATTAAACGGTAAAAACCCCCCTTTATAATAATAATATTACTTATATATTTTTGTATTTTTATAAATTAAAACTAATATAGCGTTAAGCTTTGTTTAAAAGATTTTCCCTGTGGAACGAACCGGACTAACTAAAAACTACACTACTGTACGATTAGGTACACTGCCTATAAGTGTTGTAGCAAGGTTTAAGTATATCCATTCTATAAATAAATAAATATCTTGTGTAAAATTGTATCGTATTTAATAGTTTTTCCTAGTAAAATATAAGCTATTTCATATACACCTCTGCGCACATCAATGATGGAAATGAATGATTATGATAAACTAATGAACTCACCAACCTTTTGGTTGACACTTTAAAACATGTTTATTCTCAGGTATTAAAGAAATCTTCCGCTGTGCATCAGCTTATTTTAAAGATATTACTTGGAATCATTCATGACATATTTCAAAAGACGTTGCATTCAAGTCGTTGAGTTCAGTAAAGATTATGATTAAGTAAATGACAGATTAGATCATTTATAGATAGATATTATGAAATGGTATGCATGCCTGTCAACTTTCGATGTAATGAAAGTTTGTATTTTAAAACGAATGCAATGTTTGAAAATTGTATCATATAGAGGTCAAATACCTCGCGATGTAATCATATGTTATTGTATTCGTTCTTATGGATTATGACGGGTCTTTACACTTGTTCAGTTTCTTTTTCGATTTCTTGTTGGGTTTGTGGTTGGGTTTCTAGTTGGCTAATGTTTTGAGTTTGTTGAAAGGGTCGTTGTGGGGTTAACCCGAGTTCTTCCCGAATTTCTTGTAGTTTTTGAAGTTGTTGTAGTTGATAGACTTGTTGGATTTCTTGTTAGCTCATATTGAACGGTTTACTCGTATAACCAGCAAAACCAAGTGAAGGTCGAGATTGGTTTGAAAATGATGAGCTTGGAGTTGTTGGTTTGACGCTATTAATAAGATAGATCAAGGGTGATATTAAAGAACAAGAAGAAAATTAGTGGCTGACGATTGGGCTCATTTTCTGCGGGATCAAGTGGATGATATCAAGTTTAGGGAGGCGACCCAAAAAGCTTTTTAGTGAAGATCTCGTCGCAAGTGTAGATCTTCATATGTTAGAAGATTTTTCGCTGCTTAACAAAAAAGATGGTAAACGTCTGATGAATCATAATGGTGATGATACGGTTGATGCTTCCTTGAGCAAGTTTACAGGTTATTTTAATGTCATGGAAGACATTAAGGGTGGCCGAGTCGATGCAAAACTCAATAATTCCAATGCTCAAAAGCCCAAGAAGGTTAAGAGAAGGAAAATACACAAGACTGTTGATTATTTTCTCTGGACGACATGTGAGGCTCTTCTTGGTTTTGATAAGTTCCAGCCGTAATCTAAATTTTTCTAGATGTTCAAAGAAGCCGGTTGAAGAAGCAAAGTTGGAAACAATTACGGCTAGCTAACTTTAACGACACATGGAAGTAGCAAAGTTGAACACAATGACGGCTAGCCACCATTTTGCGTTCACACCGTTACGCGTTTACAGCATTCCACCTTCTCAAAGTTTTCTATAAATAGGGGTAAAAACCTCCTTTGTAATTCATTCACAAAAAGTGTAATCACAACCTAGTTAGTGTGTGTGAGATATGTGTAATCCTAACCAAGGGTGAATACATCCCTAGAGAGTGGTGAGAATTTCTAATGTGTTAGTTTGAAAGTTTTTGTTTTTTAGTTTTGTAATACTCGTGTAATATATTCTTGTGAGCAATAGAGTTATTTTATCTTAAATTTGTGTGTACCAACGTCTAGTCGATCCTTTTATAATCACAACAGGTTTGTAGTTAGCTTGGTGCCGAAGATGGTTTCTAATATTCTTTGGTGCTTTGATAACGGACCCTCTTTTCTTCCTTGTCCTAGTTTGTTTGTGTTTGTGGTGCGTTTTTAGTTGGTGTTGTTAGTTTTGTGTCGGCTTTTGGTTTCATAGCTTCGGCTTGGCCTTTTGTATGTAACTCGGTTTCGTTCTTAACTTTTGTTGGCCTTTGTAGTTCCGCTTGTTTGGATTCCCTCATCAAAGTTCCTTCATTGCCATAAAAGTTTTTTGTTTTTGAAAAAAAGTACTCCATAATACTACTCTTTTGCCCAACTGGACTCGGCCATTTTCCCCCCACCATATTAATTCGGAGTTCGGAGTATAATTAAAACTTGGTCCGCACGCAGACGATTGGCTAAAACCCTTGACGTGCCCGTTTAACCTTTTTACGGTATCTTTTTAAATAAATAAAAATAAAAATGAATATTATGAAATATATAAACCACATACCGCACATAGTAAACCCTAATTCCATTTCTACAACAATTGTGGCGTTGAGACGCCATCTCGTTTCTCTGCATCCTAGTCGCTTTATCCGCAACTTCAAATCATCATCAATCACATTCAGGAGGTAAATTTCTTCACTTCCAGCTAATATCAGCTAATTTCACTACTTATAATCGTTTGATTTGTTGCTATATATGTATATGTATATTTATATGTATATGTATATGTATATGTATATGTATATGTATATGTATATGTATACTGATCTTCATATATTGTAGTCGTAACTAATTTCTTCACTTCCAGCTAATATCAGCTAATTTCACTACTTATAATCGTTTGATTTGTTGCTATATATGTATATGTATATGTATATGTTCACGTGATAGTAATTCGATTCAATTGTAGTCGTTACTAATTCATTGATACTCAATTAATGTTATCATTCGTTTTATGATGTGTATACAGTGTTTCTGATGTATTGATTCATATATTAGTGTTATCATTCGTTTTATGATCTGCTATGTATCATGTAATGCAGTTTGTGTACAAATAGTGATAGTGAAGAGATGGCAGAGACGGAGGGTGGAAGGAGTACGAAGAGGAGGGACCAGCTTTTGGATATGGAACACGAAGTCCGAAAATGGTGGGATGAGGGCCGTGTTTTCGATGCAGAAGCTAGTGAACAATTTCCTAAAGAAGGAGATAAGTTCTTTGGGACGTTTCCGTTTCCTTATATGAATGGGTATATGCATTTAGGGCATGCATTTTCTCTTTCGAAACTGGAGTTTGCTGCTGCTTATCACAGAATTAGGGGTGCTAATGTGCTTTTACCGTTTGGTTTCCATTGTACTGGAATGCCAATTAAAGCGTCTGCTGATAAACTTAGAAGGGAGATTGAAAGATTCGGTAATCCACCTCAGTTTCCTAAGGTTGAGGCAGAAGAGGTTGTTGTTAGTGAACCTGAAGTTAAGCCTAATGAAAGTAATCCAGGGAATTTTAAGTCGAAGAAAGGAAAGGCTGCTTCGAAAACTGGTAAGGAGATGTATCAGTGGGAGATAATGCGCGGTTACGGATTATCGGATGCCGAAATTGCTACATTTCAAGACCCTGTTCAGTGGCTTAGGTTTTTTCCTCCATTGGCTGTTGAAGATCTGAAAGCTTTTGGATTAGGTGCTGATTGGAGAAGGTCATTTATTACAACAGATGTTAACCCGTATTTTGACAAGTTTGTTAGGTGGCAAATGAGGAAGTTGAAACAATTTGGGAAGATTGTTAAAGACTTAAGATACGCGATTTATTCCCCGTTGGATGGGCAACCGTGTGCTGATCATGATCGTGCATCGGGTGAAGGTGTTATCCCTCAGGAGTATACTTTAATTAAAATGGAGGTGGTCCCACCGTTCCCTGCCAAGTTTGCACATTTAGAAGGAAAAAAGGTTTATCTTGCTGCTGCAACACTTAGACCCGAGACAATGTATGGTCAGACTAATTGTTGGGTCTTGCCAGATGGGAAATATGGTGGGTTTGAAATAAATGAGAATGAGGTTTTTATTTTGACAGAGCGTGCAGCACGCAATTTGGCTTATCAGCGTTTGTCTCTTGTTCATGAAAAGCCTACTTGTGTTGTGGAGTTGACTGGTCAAGATCTCATAGGGTTACCGCTTAGATCACCACTGTCGTTTAATGACATTATATACTGTCTTCCAATGCTTTCGGTTCTTACTGATAAAGGTACTGGGATTGTTACCAGCGTCCCTAGTGATTCACCGGATGATTTCATGGCGTTGCAGGTACTATTTGTTGTTTGACAGTACAAGTAGCAGATATATGTTTTACTGTGTTATAATGTTGTTTACTTCGTACAGTGAATTGTCTATTTAACTTAATTTGGAAACTGACTTGTTGTAGCTGAAACTTCAGTTTTGCTCTCTACTAGTTTATGGGGTGTTTGGATTTAGCTTATTTTGGAGCATATAGCCTATTAATTTAAAAAGCTCCAAAAAAGAAGCTTAAATTTTCTTATAGCTTATACTTACATATTTTAGCTTATAAGCTTAATAATATAAGAGAATTCTATCACAAAGTGGTGTTTATTAGCTTAGGCTTTTTAAGATTAAGCTATAAGGTCACAAAATAAGGTAACTCAAACACCCCCTAAGAAGCCTAACATTATATTTATACTTGGTGCAACTTGCAAGTTACTCTTTATAATTCGTGTATGCACACATTTACAACTTATCTGAAATTGTGGCTGCTATTTTTTTAAGAGTAATTTATTTTTATTTTCTAGTTAAAGCAAAGAAACATGTACAGTATTATCTTTTCTACAGTCACATCTGTTTTTTGTAGTTTCTCACTTGATCATCTCATTTTTAGGGTTCATTGATCACCTTTTTCATGACGTTACATGGTTGAACTGAGTTCAAGTTTTAAACATGATCAATTTCATTATTTAATTCAAGTTTTTAACATGATGGGATTAAAATGTTGCAAATTTACATGTGTGTTTGCCTTATGAAATGGTCGAGGCTTGTTAAAATATTGAATTACTGATCCTGATGCATCTATACATCAGGATATAGAAACTTTTCAAATTCTGCATTGAATAACAAAGATCATTTGATTTTGCTTTTGTTAAAAGTTTAACATTAACACATTTGTATTGCAGGATTTGAAATCAAAAGCTCCATTCAGGGCGAAGTTTGGAGTAAAAGACGAATGGGTATTACCCTTCGAAATCATCCCAATTATCAGCCATCCCGAATTTGGCGACAAATCAGCTGAAAAAATATGCATCGACATGAAAATCAAGAGCCAAAACGAGAGAGAAAAGCTCGATGCAGCTAAAAAGGTTATCTACAAAGGTGGTTTCTATGAAGGCACAATGGTAGCTGGTGAATATACTGGTATGCGTGTTCAAGATGCCAAAACCTTAATCAGAAACAAACTATTAGAACAGGGTCAAGCTGTCGTTTACAGTGAACCTGAGAAGAAAGTCATGTCAAGATCAGGCGATGAGTGTGTGGTCGCCTTAACCGATCAATGGTATATTACATATGGTGAGTCCACCTGGCGAAAAGCTGCTGAACAATGTTTAGCCAATATGAATTTATACTCTGATGAGACCCGTCACGGGTTTGAGCATACATTGAGCTGGTTAAACCAATGGGCATGTTCTAGAAGCTTTGGTCTTGGGACCCGCATTCCATGGGATGAGGAGTTTCTTGTGGAATCATTGTCTGATTCCACCATCTACATGGCTTACTATACCGTCTGCCACTTGTTGCAGAAGGGGGAGTTATTCGGTGCGGACACGTCTACCCTAAAACCCCAACAGTTGACAGATGATGTTTGGGACTATTTGTTTCTTTCTGGGCCTGAACCGAAATCTTCAGAAATTGATTTGTCACTTTTGAAAAAGATGAAACGGGAGTTTGAATACTGGTACCCGGTTGATCTTCGTGTTTCTGGTAAGGACCTTATACAGAACCATCTTACATTCTGTATTTACAATCACACGGCTATTTTTCCCGAGAAACATTGGCCTCGCGGGTTCAGATGCAACGGGCATATTATGTTGAACGGTGAAAAAATGTCAAAGTCAACCGGGAATTTCAGGACTTTGAAACAAGCGATTGAGGAATTTTCAGCTGATGCCACTAGATTTTCTCTTGCTGATGCTGGTGATGGTATGGATGATGCAAATTTTGTGTTTGAAACGGCTAATACTGCGATTTTGAGGCTTACTAAGGAGTTTGGGTGGATGGAGGAAGTTTTAGCTGCTGAGTCAGCTTTAAGAGTGGGCCCGCCTTCTAATTATGCGGATCGTGTATTTGATAATGAGATGAACTTTGCTGTAAAACTCACTGAGAAAAACTACAGTGATTATATGTTTCGTGAGGCTCTTAAATCAGGGTTCTTTGATCTTCAAACTGCTAGGGATGAATATAGGTTTTCGTGTGGGTCGAGTGGCATGAATCGTGACCTGGTATTGCGGTTCATGGATGTTCAAACACGGCTTATTGCTCCTATTTGCCCACATTATTCTGAATATGTATGGAAAAAGCTTTTGAAGAAAGAAGGTTTTGTTATTAAAGCTGGATGGCCTAAAGCTGAAGATCCTGATCTTACCCTTCAAAAGGCCAACAGATACTTGCAGGACTCGATATATAATTTCAGGTTCCCCTAAAATGTCTTAAATTTGATGTATTTATAATAAATTCTTTTTTATCTGTCTAGAACTATCTGTTGCTATTGTTATTATCATGAAACTAAGAGTCTTGATGACCTTTTAGTATCTTTAATTATATTTCACTATATTTCAACCTTCTGTTTTCAAGTTTTGGAAAAGTGTTTTTGGTCGACCCGTTCGGTGCCTAAATTGACCCTTTTTGAAGTTTATGCAACAGTAAACTACAGAGTAGTAAAAAATTAACCTTTTTATCTATGGTATATGTGTAGCAGTCTAGAACCTCTTAAGTTCTGTTAATTTGTTGAATGGTGAATTATATATATAAATTGTCAAATGTTTAATTCGTTCAATAATACTGTTTCAGGAAGCTTCTTACGAAACAGGCTACAGGTGGAAAGAAGGGTAAAAATGATAAACCAACCGTTCAGATCAAACCAACAACCGGTCTCATATACGTTAATGAACAATACGATGGTTGGAAACGAGAATGCTTGAACATTTTAAGAGACAAATTTGATACTCAAACCCGCAAGTTTGCGCCTGACCAGGAGATATTACAAGCGTTGCAGAACAGTGAAGTGGGAAAGACTGAAAATTTTAAGCAGACTTTGAAGCAATGCATGCCGTTCTTGAGGTTTAAGAAGGATGAGGTCATGACACTTGGCGTTCAAGCATTGGATCTAAAGTTACCATTTGGTGAGATCGAGGTTCTTCAGGAGAATCTTGAGTTGATAAAGAGACATATTGGTCTGGAACATGTTGAAATCTTGTCAGCCACTGATCCAAATGCTGTTCTTAAGGCCGGCCGTCATGCTTCTTTGTTAAAGCAAGCTCCACCGTCACCGGGATCTCCAACCGCCATATTCTTGACTGAAAATGGTACGTGATAATTGTTGCCTTTGTTAGTATTGGCTCATGGTATAATAAAAGTGTTAGTTACGTATTTATATACCCATTTACCGTAATAATTTTCATTGGTATGATGTTTTTGTTTTAGATATGGCTTGAAGAAACGATTTATAGATGGAAAAACAGTATTAAATCATACTGGCTGGCTGACTGTTTCAGGTAATTGCCCACTTTCGTTTATTAATTTTTATATCTTCTTATTTCTTCAAAGAAGTTTTTCAGTAGCTGTGTCTCGCTCTTTACGTTTATTATATATATTTTTTTTATCGTTGACTATTGGTATTGCATTTTTGATCTTAAAATAATGTTAACGTCTGGCAACTTGGATTATTTTCATATTTCTGTGGACATTTAATGGGTTACATGCTTGTAAGATCGTTGTTTTAGCTGAATATTATATTTTTATTCTTTAATGTACACAAATATTGTTTTGGAGCTTTGCTACGTACTTTCAGTCGGTAGTACTCAAGTTTCCTATATTTAGTAAGCTATTAGTATAATGACTGAATTAACTGGAAATAAACCATTGTTTGTCACTCTTACTGCAAAGTGAAAGATTTTTCTTGATGACTGCAATTATAATCTATATGTACGGACCCATATATCCACCATACACTTACATTACAAGTTTCAATCACATGTAAGCCCATATATTTATGTTAAAGTCTGCAGTTTAAAAAGTTGATCGGTAATTTTTTATGTGTGCAGGCAAAGAGACATAATGGAGTATGACATGCATTTAGTTGATGAAACCTAGTCTTTCCTTTTATCTGCATCATTGTTTTTTGCTTTTTTACAAACTACTTGTGTTGATCGTATTGTCAGTAAGAACCTACTCGTACTCTTCTTTTCAAGTTGTGGGATAATAGAATGTTCATTTTCTTTAGAAGCATGGTTTTTGTTAACAATATTTGACTCATCTTACTGTTTATGAACCGGCAATTACTGTTTTTGGTCATGTTTTCGTAGAGAAACAATCTCCGTTGTTAGCAACGTTTGTAGTTAACGTACAAGAATTACATTGGTTTACTCCGACCAACATGCCTATATATTAGCGGTATACAAGTGGTTTTGGGGGGTCAAGTTTATTCTGGGACAAAGGTGTCGGTAGGTTGTGTATGAGTTTATAGGAAAAAATGGCTTCATCCTGAACTTGTTTTGCTTGGTTTGACAAGGGGCAGATTGGTATGGTAGTGAAAAGACCACAAGATTACCCAAATAGTTATGAGACTGCGTATTGCGGGAATAGTGTGGCCCAGACCAATTTGTTCATAATAACCCTGAAGTATACTGGCCCTGGTGGTGGTTGGTCTATTGGCTCACTTATATATATTGAACTGATATGAGGACCAGTATGCGGGTGTTATATATCAAATCTAGTTGCCTTGATAGGGTTACAATTTAGAGGCTCTAACATTTTAAAATAACCCTCTAAGATCGGCCTGATCAGGAGGTTTTGTATATTCTTTTGCCTTTTTTGTTATTTTATCTTAAAGTTTGCTTCCGATGATCATTTTCTTCTATAAGCATCAATCGCGGGGGTTCAATTTGCATTGGACTCAAGTCTCAGTCTAAGCTTTTGTTTCACAAGTTTGTTGGGTTCTAATTCTATGGGAATGTGATAAGATCAATCAATTCTTTTCCTTAATCTGTATGCATATACATATATACAAGCGGGCTGGGCAACAAAATATATTAGGTTGGGTTGTCTTTCAAGTCATGAAGTCTAATGTGCAAAAGCAGCAACGTTAACCATGGGCACACTACGCTAGCTGTGCGGATGACAACAGTGTTGTGGTGGTGAGGGCTTCTCGTCATGTCAGTCTCTTTAAGAAGAATTTTACCCTCTTCAGGTTTTTGTAATGGTAGACTCAAACCATATGGACTAATTCGTGGGTTTGAAACGAAATATGATACTTTCTCATTTAGAATGTGATGTAAATTGTTTACTCGCTAACAGATGTTTAACTGATGGGTGGAACTGGGCCTGGATACGTGATATTGGGCCAAGGAACGAATCAAAGCTAAATGAGCTGGTTACCGAGCTTGGTAATGTGGTGGTCTCGATTGGGCCAGATTCATGGCAGTGTGCTTTAGATGATAACATCGAAGATGGAACATTCTGTGAGCTGCACCAGAAATATGTTGATGATCTGTTGCTTCATCGAATGACATTCATACTAGGTGGGTTCAGTGCATACCGCGTAAACTTAATTCTTTTATGTGGAGGTTAGCTTAGGACAGTTATTGACCCGTCTTAATCTGTCCAAAAGAGGCTTGGAGATGGAGGAAATTGGATGTGTTTATTCACTTATTGCAATCATAATGTTAGAATATCGAGTCGGCCAATCATATTTATTTCGAGTGTTCTATTGCGGATGAGCTATGGCGACGAGTTAGAGTGGGGATCGACCTGCCGATTCCAAGTTTTGGTGATTGGTCCGCGATGATTTCATGGTTTGAGGATTGGCGAGCCAAGGAGGTATCGAAGTTTAAAGTGTACGCTATTTTCACAGCCCTTTTTTGACATGTTTGGAGATGTAGAAACAACGTGATCTTCGCAGGCGCGACTATGAAGAAATCTTTAATTTTTGATTCTATTTGTAGTTTTCGTTTGCTTGGATTAGAAGTAGAGGTAAGATTAATGTAAATTGAAACAATTTGCTTTGTAAGCCTCCGTAATCACGTGGTTTTTCTGGCCCCCTAGTTGCTCGCTAGGGGGTGCACTTGTTTAATAAAATTATGGCTAATAAAATTATGGCTGTTCGAAAAAAAAAAATCATATGGACTAATTGGCCAAAGGTCGGACACTACAATTACTTGTGTTAGCTTACTTCTTTTTCCAAATATACTTGAAACAAATACTCGATTGTGGGTTACTCTTACAACACCATGTACAATGCTCAAGTTCTCGGATAGGTGGTAAGAGCAACTGTTAATTAATTATTAGCTCAAACGGTGAAATTAAACGTAAACTGAATTTTCTAGTTAAATTGAATAATCATTCATAAAATATATAAAATTAGTGTTTACAGATGCGAAATATGGTTGTACATACATATTTTCCTTTCTTTGGGAAAGTTTAATGATAAAAACATAAATATTTACTCACCGTCATATCGTCCATTATATTATTTTAAGATATCTCAAATTAATTGTCCACTTTCATAAATACAAAAGAATAACATGATAAAAATCTTTTATGTCCATACTTTATTCATGTAAAACAGAAAGATAGATAAAAAGTAAGAGGTAAGACGGAAAAGTTAACAAAAAAGTACATGTGAGAGGTTCCTTTTCTTAAACTGTGTGTTTTTTTTGTCTATG
Source organism: Rutidosis leptorrhynchoides (assembly GCF_046630445.1). Taxonomy (NCBI): domain Eukaryota; kingdom Viridiplantae; phylum Streptophyta; class Magnoliopsida; order Asterales; family Asteraceae; genus Rutidosis; species Rutidosis leptorrhynchoides. The sequence goes on from NC_092339.1 coordinate 134,044,349, forward strand.
GACAATAGATTTGAGACGAAGGGAGTAGATAAGTACTCAGAGGGCCTAACCATCACAAGGTAGCCTTGTGGTTCGGGCTCTAAGTTTTTGCAAAGGTCTCAAGTTCGAATCTCGTCTAGGACGAAATTTTAGTGGTGGTTAGAATGGATTGGAAGTAAAAGAGTAATTTTGCGGGGACACCCCTCCCCAAACAGAAACAAATAGAAACATAACTTAATACGATATGCCTATTATTCTTTTTTATAAATTCACTAATTTTTTTAATAATTATTACTCGTAGTATATATGTGATGACCCAGAAATTTCGACTAAATTTAAACTTAATCTTTGTATGATTAACATTTTCGACACGATAAGCAAAGTCTGTAAAACTGAATCTCAAAATTTTTGAATTACTTTTATATATTTAAATACCCTTCGGTTGTTTTCGACGATCCGTGAACAATTATATGTAAAATAGATACATATATACTATAACATGAAAAAGTAACAATGTATTAATTGTTTGATACCGTACATTAAACTTATTGGTTTAAATATCTATTTGAATATATATGATAAGTTGAAATATTTATTATTAAAATTTATTTATAAATAACTTCCAATGTGTATTTAAAAACTGATTTATGTATATATTAAAAAGATATATATATATAATAAACGATAGTAACATTCGTTTATTGATTCGATTGATATTTAGATAAGTTAACTAAAGCGTTTAAGATGAACCAGTTAAACACTAATTTGCTACAGTGTTTTCAAAAATCACTATTTGCTACAGTGAAATTGACCTTGCTACAGTGAATTGCTACAGTAAAAATTGACTTTGCTACAGTAACTTTGCTACTGTAAAACACTATTTTAAAATGTATTTTAACAATTAACGAGACGATGATTTATAGAAGTAAATGACCAAAACACTCAAATGTATAAGTTATACCTCAAGTGGTATAGTTTATGGATGATTTAAGGCTATATTTTAACAAAGGTACAAGTCACGAAATGTAAAATGCAAGTTTTCTCAGCGTACAAAAGGACATTTGAGAAACCGGAACCGGGACATAAGTCGAGTGATGACGTACGACTTATCGGAACAAGAATTACAAATCAACTATGCATGTGAATTTAATATAATATATAATTAATTATTTAAATTATATATATTATATAATTATTTATTATGTCGACAAACAAAAATACAAAATTTTGTGAGCTGTAAAAGTGGGCCATGCGATCGCATGGCCATTGTGCCTCAGACCCATGCGATCGCATGGGAAGGCTGGGCAGGCAACATCTATACATGCAAATGCTTTATTAACTGATTTACAATATTTATATGCGTGAGTTTCATATGATCCCTTTTACCCTTTACATTTTTGGGCTGAGAATATATGCAAATGCTTTAATAACTATTTTACAATAATTATAAAGTGTGAGTTTCATATGATCCCTTTTACTCTCTACATTTTGGGCTGAGAATACATGCAAATGCTTTATTAACTGATTTACAATATTTATATGCGTGAGTTTCATATGATCCCTTTTACCCTTTACATTTTTGGGCTGAGAATATATGCAAATGCTTTAATAACTGTTTTACAATAATTATAAAGTGTGAGTTTCATTTGCTCTCTTTTTAAATGCTTTTGCAATCTATATTTTTGGGCTGAGAATACATGTACTTTATTTTAAACGCAATGGATACAAGTACATACTTAATTCTACACTGAGTTTGAACCGAAAATCCCTTAGCTTTGGTAACTGATAACTGCTAGTTATAAGAACTGGTGGGCGCGAGTAGTAGTATATGGATCCATAGGGCTTGACATCCCCGTCTGTTCCAGGTATAGAAACCCTAGCCTGAACTACAAAACAGACGTATGCTATTTGAGTTACACGTTGGATTGCGTGTATTGTACATGTTGGTTGCATGTTAAACGAGGGGTACTTATTATATACGTTAAAGTTTGGTTACCAGGGTGCTCAACTTTGTAGAACCAATTGATAAACGTTTCGGATGAAACAACTGAAATCTTGTGGTTCACCTTTTATTTAAAACATATTGATAAACGTTTTGAATGAAACAACTGAACTTTTGTAATCCACATTAATATACGGATTATGTGTAATATTAAAACTATGAACTCACCAACCTTTGTGTTGACACTTGAAGCATGTTTATTCTCAGGTTTCTAGAAGTCTTCCGCTGTTTGCTTATACGTGATACAAGATATGTGCTTGGAGTCATACATGCTATATACAAGAAACTTGCATTCACCATGTACCTTATTTTGACTGTATTGTCAACAGATGTATTATTGTATACCATTTAAATGGTGATTGTCTATACGTAGGAATCATCAGATGTTAAAAACCTGGAACATATATATTCATTTATGAAATACCTTTTCAAATGAATGCAATGTTACAAAACGTATCACATAGAGGTCAAATACCTCGCGATGAAACCGGTGAATGACGTGTTCGTCCATATGGATTTGGAGCGATCGTCACAATATATTCACTGAATTCCCTATTTGGTGAGTAATCGGCCGGAACTATGAAAGGAGTAATCGACAAGGTGTGTGCCCCAAGTCACTCGATTTAATCTTAAACACACTGGGTACCCAATGCGACGATGATGTGTGAAGACTTTCCTCCTAGCGTGCGTGAGTGACAAATGAGAGCATTCGATGTCAAATTGCCAATAAAAAAAATAGAAAAAACATGAACATAAACATTAACTTTAACATAATTGTCTAAAATTGTTCATTTTGTACATAAACTCTACAATTTTGGTCATGTTAAAATGTTGACTAATTTTGACTTTCACCGACTTTGATCACCCAATCTAATTTGGACCCATTAACCGAAATTGTCCAATTAATTAAACGGATTTTGTAAAATCGGAACAGTCTTTTCTTAAAAGTTAGTAATCGGTTTTTTTGTTTTTGTTTTGTTACAATAGTATTAATATACAGATGGATTTATGAAAAAGAGCTGCGAGAATATCATCATCCCTTCTTCTCTTAATAATGATATATATCATGATATGGTAAGTATATTTTTTTTTTAAATACAACAATAATACATTAATGACATCCTAAATATACAAATTTAATTGTTTTTGATATTATCCAAATATTCTTTTCTATCCATGCCGATAAAAATCTAGGAAAGAAAGTGAGTGTGAAACAAGAATTTGGTGTGTCCAAGGCAGCTAAGCCATCACATGTCCTTTGTTTTTTCTAGTTTGTATTGTCGTGTGCTTTTTGACACAAAATATATATTTTTTATTTAAATTACTTGAATGTTAAATACGGAGTATAATAAAATAAAGCTTTGCATTAAAAAAAAAAAAAAAAAAAAGCTTTGCATAACACATCCCACATGCCCACATCGCAAGTAGTTAAAAGTAGTGTAAAAACTGTACGTATCTTCTCTTACATACTAAACATCCACGTGTGTGTCAAAAAGCTTTGGTTTAATTGTATAGGATACAACTAATTTATTAGTCTACTTTTATTCATGACAGCTGAACTACATTGCGTCACTTCATCAACTTCTTTCTATCATTTAATCTATTACACTTTTTAATATTCATGACATTTGTCATACAACAATCACATTGACCTCACCTTTAATACTTGTTTATTATTATTATTATTATTATTATTATTATTATTATTATTATTATTATATAAGTAATTATATTATATTATGTATACATTTATTTTATTATTTATTATTCTTATTATTTATATAAGTGATATTTAAGTATATTATTTTTTAATATATGCATAACTTATTTATTCCCACTCGTGCCTTTTCCTCTCTAGCCCTAATATTTCCAATCGGTTTCATCTGCAGTGTAAGTTAGCATATACTAGTACTCTTCATAAATATTCATTATATTATTTATTATTTATAAGTTATTTACAATTTATTTATTCAACAAAACTGAATTCTAGCGTCCTGATACCTTTCGGGCGGCCCAAACCGCGCCACCAACGGCGGCCCAACGACTGACCGATAATAGAGGTCTTATATAGTAGTTTTGGCTTAATTGTATAGGATACAACATAAGCTGACAAGGGTGTGTTTTGACTCGTTTTTTTTAGCATCCCATATGATATCCACACAGGAACAAACATTCTTTCATGTCTTCGTCGAAATAAACAATATAAACACGATCGATATTTCTTCTTCAGGAAATTTGTTCAACTTTGATAAATCAAATCAGTAACGTCGAAATCATCAAATGATCCCCCGGTAATGTACATGCATCAAAACCTTAATCGGAGTCATCGATAGTCTTTGAGAAATTATTGTGTTTGAGAAGTATAAATTTTGAGATAAATGAGAGAAAAGAGAGTTGTGTGTATAAATTGTGTTTGATTGTATTGTATCTATACTTGAAATTGTATAAATTTACTATTACTATTACTAATTTACTATTTTATATATATATATATATATATATATATATATATATATATATATATATATATATATATATATATATATATATATATATATATATATATATATATATATAGGCAGGATCAATAGGGAAGTAATCAATCAGAGGGAAACGGGGGGAAGCAAATTTTTTTTATTTATTTTTTCATTTTTTGGAATTTTTTTTTCAGGCATCAAGATCACACGAAAATATGAACATTTAGAAAAGACACTTCGTGATGAATGTTATTATTTAGGCGGAAAAACGATCGACAAAAATAACATTCAAGATAATATTGATCGTAAGAAATGTTAACGTTTTTTTTTTCCATGTTTTGTGAAGCAAAATTTAGCCCGATTTAGAGTTTAGGGTTTGGTGTTTTGGGTTTAATCCCTAAACCCAAAACCCTAAACTCCAAACCGTTCGTGTTAAAAACTCAATCTAAATCATCAATCTAAACCCTAAATCTAAACCCTAAACCCTAAATTTCTAAACCCTAATATCTAAACCCTATACACCCTAATATCTAAACCCTAATATCTAAAAGCTCAACATACGCTCTAAAAACATGAAAATTGTTATATATTACTTCTTCGAGCGTTTTTCCGCCAAAATAAAAATATTTATCACAAAGTGTCTTTATTAAATGTTCATATTTTCATCCAATCTATAATGTTCGTGAACAAAATTTTTTTAAAAAAACGAAAAAAAAAGTTTTGCTTCCCTCAACTTCACTCCAGTTGGTTACTTCCCCCTTGATCCTACCACATATATATATATATATATATATATATATATATATATATATATATATATATATATATATATATATATATATATATATATATATATATATATATAGTGGTAGGATCAAGAGGGAAGTAACCATTCGGGGGAAGCAAAAACTTTTTTTTTCTTCGTTTTTTGAAAAAACTTTGTTCACGAACATTATAGATGAGATGAAAATATGAACATTTAGTAGAGACACTTTTTGATAAATGTTTTTATTTTGGCGGGAAAACGCTCGAAGAAGTAATATATAACAATTATCGTGTTTTTCGAGCGTATTTTGAGGTTTTAGCTATTGGGGTTTAGATATTAGGGTTTAGATATTAGGGTTTATAGAGTTTAGATATTAGGGTTTAGAAATTTAGGGTTTAGGATTTAGATTTAGGGTTTAGATTTAGGATTTAGATTGAGTTTTTAATACGAACGGTTTAGAGTTTAGGGTTTAGGGTTTGGTGTTTTGGGTTTATGGAATAAACCCAAAACACCAAACCCTAAACCCTAAACCCTATACTCTAAATCGGGCTAAATTTTACTTCACAAAACATGAAAAAAAACGTTCATATTCTTCACGAACAATATTATATTGAATGTTATTTTTGTCGATCGTTTTTCCGCCTAAATAATAACATTCATCACGAGGTGTCTCTTCTAAATGTTCATATTTTCGTGTGATCTTGATGCCGAAAAAAAAAAAATTCAAAAAAACGAATTTTTTTTTTTTGCTTTCTCCCGATTGGTTACTTCCCCATTGATCCTGCCCCTATATATATATATATATATATATATATATATATATATATATATATATATATGGTCATCATCAAGAAAGAAACACTTATTTGGGGGGAAGTAATTTTTTTTCGTTTTTTTTTTATTTTTTTTCGAGACATCATATAAACATTTAAAAAAGACACTTTGTGATGAATGTTATTATTTAGGCAGAAAAACGATCGAAGAAATAATTGATAACATTCATCATGAGTAATGTTTTAATTAGAGTTTATTTGCATCGTTTTATTTTCATCTTGTGTGAGGTATTTTTTTTTCTTCGAAATTTAGCCCGATTTAGAGTTTAGGGTTTAAAAATTCAATCTAAACCCTAATTTCTAAACACAACACCCTAATTTCTAAACCCTAATAGCTAAGTCCTAATTTTTAACCCCCTAATTTCTAAACCCTAATTTCTAACCCCTTAAGAAAAACTTAGAAGCAAAACATTCATTGCATTGAATGTTATCATTTATTTCTTCGATCGTTTTCCCGCCAAAATAATAACATTTATCACAAAGTGTCTTTTTTAAATATTCATGTTTTCATGTGATCTTAATGTTGAAATTTTTTTTTCGAAAAAAAAGGAAAAAAAATATTTCCCTCCAAAAAAGTAATTCCCTCTTGATTAAAACACTATATATATATATATATATATATATATATATATATATATATATATATATATATATATATATATATATATATATATATATATATATATATATATATATGATCAAGAGGGAAGTAACCAATCGGGGGGAAGCAAAATCTTTTTTTTCTTCATTTTTTGAAAAAACTTTGTTCACGAACATTATAGACTGGATGAAAATATGAACATTTAATAAAGACACTTTGTGATAAATGTTTTTATTTTGGTGGGAAAACGCTCGAAGAACTAATATATAACAATTATCATGTTTTTCGAGCGTATGTTGAGGTTTTAGATATTAGAGTTTAGATATTAGGGTTTATAGGGTTTAGATAATAGGGATTAGAAATTTAGGATTTAGGGTTTAGATTTAGGATTTAGATTGAGTTTTTAACACGAACGGTTTAGAGTTTAGGGTTTAGGGTTTGGTGTTTTGTGTTTATGGAATAAACTCAAAACACCAAACCCTAAACCCTGAACTCTAAATCGGGCTAAATTTTACTTCACAAAATATGAAGAAAAAAAACGTTAACATTCTTCACGAACAATATTATCTTGAATGTTATTTTTGTCGATCGTTTTTCCGTCTAAATAATAACATTCATCACGAAGTGTCTTTTATAAATATTCATATTTTTTTGTGATCTTGATGTCTGAAAAAAAAATTCCAAAAAAAAAAACGAAAAAAAAAATTTGCTTCCCCTCTTCCCCCCGATTGGTTATTTCCTAATTGATCCTGCCCCACAAATTTATCCACAAATTTAACGGTTATATATATATATATATATATATATATATATATATATATATATATATATATATATATATATATATATATATATATATATATATATATATATATATATATATATATTATTCAACTGATCCACAAATTTATCTGTTGTAATTTCAACAGGTTGAAGCAGAGATCCAAATAAAAGCAGCCACGTGTCCAACACACTGCAAATTTCCTCCACGCCATTGACTAGCACGCCGCATTCGATTATCCACTAGACCATCTTTATCCCATCCGTGAAGGGGTGTGTTGGCATGTTGCTGGGTGGAGGTGAGGTGCTTGATGAGCGTGCTGCTAGACTGCTGTGTAATGTGGTGGAGTGTTAAGTTGCGTGTTGGGTGATGTGTAAAAATTTGATTGAAAGTTGGGTGAAAAGGGGTATAAAAACTAATTAAAAGATGGGGAAAAATGCAGCACATGAGCAATATTGTCCGTGCTAACTTGATGCACACTACCACCACATAAACCAACACGCCTTGTTATGGTGTGCTAGGTGGCGTGTTGGCCCAACACACACCTCAAGACAGGCGCGATAAACATGGTCTAACATGCCACACTACACTAGAAGCGTGTTGAGAGAAAAAATCCATCCAACACGCACGTTGGGATGAGTCCTTTCTTACTTTTAAAAAAACTAAAATGTACTTTGACATTTTATTTTGAATCTGTATGATATATTGATATAAAAAGGGGACCATTGACATAAAGATCTTGCTAATAATTACCAAATCACAAACCGTTAAAAAATAAAGGAATAATTGGACTAATCACTACCACACCTTACTCCATCCGCCACCTTCTTGTCCTCTGCCCCCTTTTCAAAATCTTTCATTCTTCTTTTTCCATTATTTATCATCACATCTTCTTCACAAATATATATATATACTAGTAATATTTTTCATTCAAAAAATTATTAATTTAATATTAATCTATGTTACACAATGGGTTCTTTAAGTGAGCTTTTATCAAAAGAAGGATTTGTACCTCATCATTCTAAATCAAAATCCAATTCTAGTAGAAAAAATAGCAAACACAATAGAACAGTTTCAGCTTCTGATCATGACTCCATTTCATTACCTATTTACATTTGCCATAACCGAAAAAACTTCGAACAACCCAAACACAAGAAAACTTCGTCCATCGTTTCATCAAAAACTCGAACTTCATCGATCTCTAGTGAACCTGCTATTGATGCTATTGCTACCAAAGCTGTTATCTCAATCTTAAGTGCCTATGCGGGTAATGTGTCTTTTTTTTTTTTTTTTTAATTACTAAGAAAAATAATGGGTTTAAGCTACTCAAGTCATATACTTTCATTTTTTTTTTTTTTCTAATGTAGGCTATATACTCAGAAAAATAATATGTAATTGATACACAAACACACATGTAATCTTTTGTTTATGGGTCACATTGTGTACTTATATAACAATGTCCAATTGGTTAAAACAGGTAAGTACATAAAAGACAAAGATTTTCGAGATTCGTTAAGAGAAAAATGTTGTTCATGTTTAGTGAGACGAATTAACAATGGTGTCTCCGATAATGGGATTTTCGCGAATATGGAATTAGGGATCGAAAGTGTTGAGAAGTTAATTGATAATCCGGGGACCGTTAAAGAATTAAGAATGAAGTCATTAAGGAACTCCATAGGATTTTTAACAATTGTCGCGTCGTTAAATTCTAAAGAATCAAGAAACGCGACAACTTGTGGAACTCCAAATTCGTATCTTTCTGCTTGCGCGCAACTTTATTTGTCGATAGTTTATAAACTCGAAAAGAATGATAGGATTTGTGCAAGACATGTTCTTCAAGTTTTCGTTGATTGTCCTAAATTAGCTCGAACGCATTTGTTACCGGATCTTTGGGACCATTTCTTTCTTCCTCATCTTCTTCATCTCAAAATTTGGTTCGATAAACAAGTTTCGGATGATTACTCGAAAGATCAAGAAGAATATGTGACTAAGGCTTATGAAGATCATATGGATATGGGTACAATTCAGTTTGCTCTTTATTACAAGGAATGGCTTAAAACTGGTGGTCAACCTCCTGATAATCTTCCATCTGTGCCTTTGCCTTCGAGCAATTTATCGTCAGCTACACGACGACGCAGGAGTTCATCCCTTAATAACTTTTTGTGGGTCCCTAAACTCTGAATATATATCTATATCTATATATATCTATATGTCTGAATCTGCTAATGTGTTTTATTTTTCACGAACCATGAAGACATCGATCTATTTTCGGCAACACTTTTGAGAAACAACCATCTACGGTCTTTGATTCTGTAGCTATGGAACAAACAGAAGATGAGGTGTGTCTAGATGATTATAGCGTTAACCAACAACACAATGTTAAGGTAACTTCATCGAATTTTCTTGCAACTAACTATGCAGAAATTTTGCGGGTCAAAATGGGTAGGGTTGAAACAGGTATTTAGTATGGGTCAAAACAGGTCAGGTGGATTGGGTTCACCCACAAACATTTTTTTGTCCATTAAGACAGTTAAAAAGTAATAATGTGTAATTATGCTAGCAAAAGAAGGTTATTATATATCATATTCTAATGTACATTATTATTACAATGGGTCAACCCATGATGAGTAAATGGGTCAACACTTCATCTGTAGTTCAACTGATCAATTTCCTTGAATATGGACAGAGTAGCCGGGCCCATCTTCGAAAGGCAACAAGCTTACCTTCAATCCAACCCGACTATACACGGTTTCTTCCATGTCAAAGCTTACAAACCGAACCCCAAATGACGAAATCTCGTGTGGTTACATTTACAACTTCATCAGACCTAACACGAGCTATTTCAACTATCGCCAGTTCCCAAAGTTTACCTGAATGCGAAACAGCCATTCGGGTCATAACCAAAGCATGGTTAGATGATTCTTCGATTGAAAAAACGTTGTCTAATCAACCAGTAATCGAAGGTATGCTAGAAGTATTATTTTCTTCCAACAACGAAGAAATTCTTGAATTGGTCATCTCATTATTAACGGAATTCGTTACAAGAAACGAGTCAAACGGAATAATCATACTAAACGTTGACCCGCAACTAGACGGTTTCATGAATCTTATGAGAAACAGTAGCTTGTTCTTGAAAGCTGCAACTTTACTTCATTTGGTGAAACCCGAAGCCAAACAGATGATATCGTTAGAATGGATTCCGTTAGTGTTACGTGTGCTTGAATTTGGAGATCAAACTCAAACGTTATTTAGTGTTCGTTGTAGTCCTCAAGTGGCAGCGTATTACTTCCTTGACCAACTTTTGACTCGGTTTGACCAAGACCGGAATTTGGAGAATGGGAGACAAGTGATTTCGCTTGGTGGCTTGAATCTACTGTTGAGAAGAGTGGCGGTTGGAGACATTGTAGAGAAGACAAGGGCCGTTTTCGTCATTTACTGTTGTATTTTAGCAGACGGAAGGTGTCGTCACTACCTGGCTAATAATCTGAACCCCGAGCTTATTCTCGAGCTTTTGGTCGGTGCCAATGAATTAGACATCAACGAGACCGTGGTCTCTTTACTTGTCGAGTTAATTTGTCTCAATAGGTAAGATTCATAATGACTAGAGATGTAAACGGTCGGTGGGTCGGATGTGGTAATGGGTCAAGATCAGTTGGTCGGGTCAGGTTGGGTTGACTTGAAACACTTTTGTCTAAAGGGAATTGACATTTTCCACCATCAAGACCGATAAATACACCACAATTGTGCATTAGATACTTGTACAGTACAAATAGCTAATGCACAATTGTGGTGGTTTTATCAAAATTTGATTGTGGAAATATCATCGTCCTTGTCTAAAATGTCTATAATAGCCAGTCAAGTATGATAAGAAATATTATCTTCTTTTAAAAACTAATTAAGTTAATTCTATACACTTTGGGCCACTTTCGATCAGTTTTCCTTTTAAACTATTTCTTGATTCACACCTGTGAACTGTTAGAGATATAATATAACCCAAGCTGACCCGTTTACGAACAAACGGGTGATAAAAGAATTCACCAACTCTATCAGAAAACTCAAGGGGTTTCATTGTTTTTATTGACTACGATCAGATTTGAGCAAAGAATCAAGCTTTTCGAAAAATTACTAAAGGGATGGGATTGCTTGAACACTATGCAAATCTTGTTAGTTTGTTTACAAAGAACTGCACGAGAAAAACGCCCTTTGGTTGCTGCTATAATGCTTCAGCTTGACCTTATGGTAACGTTCTTTAGAATATCAACAAGTAATTGCATGTTTATACGAGACCAATTGTCATTTAGCAGCAGTATATTGTAGGGAGATCCTCTGAAATGTAGCGTTTATCGAGAGGAAGCTATAGAGGCAATCTACGAAGCCTTTAATCATCATATATGTAACGAAAATGTTCAAGAACAAGCTGCCAAATCTTTGTTGATATTAGGAGGAAGGTATGCTTACAATGGTACACTAGAAGTAGAAAAATGGATCTTGAAAGAAGCAGGTTTTGATGAAAGCTTAGAGGGCGGCTTCCATGGTAGATATTACGTCGTTGAAGGATCAAAATGCGTGGTAATCACACCAAGATCCGAACTTTTAAACATTATATGAGGATTGAGAATATGTGGCTGTTATACAATCAAGTTGGATATGGAACCAATACATCATTGGTTAAAAGACGAGTCAAAAGCTCATTTTCCAATATTTTAATTATTTTATAAACATAGGAACCAATGAAATATTAGTTCTATACTCATCTGGGTATAGAACAACCTCATATTCACTTTACACTTTTGCTATTTAGCCTGTTCAAATATTTGATTAATCATGTGATTTAGAACGAAGACAATGCGATTGAACACTGGCAAAGGAAAGCAGCAATGGCGTTATGGATCAGTGGGGGATCGAGACTGATTATGGCATTCGGTGAAGCCATAGCTAACGGGATTCCATGTTTGGCTCGAGCGAGCCTTGTGACAGTCGCATGGATGAGCAAATTCGTGCATACGGCTGGAGATAACGACATTCTTGAAAGCGTTGAATTTTCAGCTCTGATAACACGGTTGAGAGAATGTTTGAATCGTGATAACGCGATTGAGGAAAGAGTTCTTGCGTCGTTTGCATTACTCTCTCTTTCTAAGAGTTCGGGTACGGTATATGTATTAGGCATCTATATATGTCCATTACCTTATATATGATTTTTGATTAGATGGTCATGGTTCGATTTATATGGTGAATTATTTGGCAGGTTTTTTGTTCGAGATCTTAGATGACGAGAAAAAGGAAATGATTGTTCATTTACGGAACATATCGAAAGTTACATGGACTGCAAAAAAGCTTGTTTCCACCATAGCAGGAAGTCCCTCAAGAAGACATCCAGGCCAGTAACAGAGAGTGTACATAAACCTACTTTCTCAATTTTTATCTCTTGTGAGCCATAAATAATCTTGTTTATACTTGTAGTTTTATTACTTGTAAAGCAACTAGATACAAACAATTTACAGTGTTTGGAAATGAATATTTTGCTTGGCTTCTGTAACAAATTTCTAAATCTAAATCTAAATCTAAATATGCACCATAACAAAAGGTAATAACACAAGGGCTCATTTTGAAGCATGACATTTTGACCTCATAAATCATAACCAATTAGAATTAGAATAACTAGTTCAATACATGCTATTGAGTATTGAGTAGTCCTAGTTGAAACGGAAAAATTCTTTTGAACGTCGAATACATACCAAATCCTTTATACAGCATTACCAGATGTGCCTTCCAAGTCTGCGTGCCAACTCCAAATCCTTTTTCACTGAAAATAAGTGCAAATGACAAGTGAGTATCATGTATTGGTGGGTACAATTAGATGTGGTAATTTCAATCCAAATAACTAGAAATGGGCTGACTTATTTCTTCTTGAATAGGTCATTTAAAACCTTGGATGAAAATGAAACATGTCAAACGGGTTGAACAGTGCCCAATGAACTTATACTTGCAACTTCATAATCGCTTTATACACATAAAAAATATTAATTCATTTGAAGATTTAACTTTAGTCATACTTAATATGTTTTATGAAGCATAAGAGAATTAACAAGAAAATGCTGGAGAGGCAATTAAATAAGGCTCGTTCGACATATATCCTTGCACATCGACATGAAAATGTATAAAAAATCCGATTGACCGAAAACTTACTAAGCGTCACACGTTTTGCATGAGTTGCACATAGCATGGAATCTTCAAACAACTGAACTATGTAATATTCAGCTGCCTGCATAGTAAAGTAATGCTCATGAACTTCAAGATATTATCATCTAATGATGGGCTTATAAACAATAAATCTGCTTAGCAGCAAATGGGAAACAAGTATTTCAGAGCGGTATAACAACGATTGACCACTAAGAAACACCATACTTGAAATGGGATTAAAGGTAACCATAAGAAAACTACTTTAACTCGCTCAAAAGACCTCTTGAAGTTACAAATTTCTTGAAAAGAGTATAGTGAGGAAAATTGTGTGTTAATGAAGGGTGAAGCTAAAAATAACCTAGTCAAACAGATATGAAGTGCACGCATAATGTACCTCCTGAAGTGCTTGTAAGGCTTCGGCTTGCCAGCGAGTGACTTCCGGGGCTAACCGATTGCTGATTTCTTTAACCTGAAAGAATATATAACCAATGAACATCTTATGTACAAACCTCAAACTACGGTCACCAACTGTGCGAAAAAGAACTTACTAAGCGTCACACGTTTTGCATGAGTTGCAAATAGCATGGAATCTTCAAACAACACTATGTAATATTCAGCAGCCTGCACAGTAGAGTTAGTGCGCATGAACTCCAAATATTTTCATCTAAACAAGGGCTCAAAAGCCACCAATCTACTTAGCAGCAAGAGGGCAACAAGCATTTCAGAGAGGTATAGTAAAGATTGACCACTAACAAACACCATGCTTGAAGATGGATTAAAGGTAACCATAAGAAAACTACTTTAACTGGCTCAAAAGACCTCTTTTGAAGTTATAAATTTCTTAAAAAGAGTATAGTGAGGAGTGAGGACATATTGCGTGTTTATGAAGGGTGAAGCTAAATTTAACCTAGTCAAACAGATATGAAGTGCAGGCATAATGTACCTCCTGAAGTGCTTGTAAGGCTTCGGCCTGCCAGCAAGTGACTTCCGGGGCTAACCGATTGCTGATTTCTTTAACCTGAAAGAATATATAACCAATGAACATCTTAGTACAATCCTCAAACTATGGTCACCAATTGTGCGAAAAAGAACCACAAAGTGTTAGGGAAGAGCGGTCAAAAGTTGGCCAAAGTTGCATATATTCTGTTGAAATCGATCAAAATCAGTCATAAACAATCAAAGTCATAGTTGGTTAACCCGGACTAGTCCCTACAAGGTCTTGACCGACTTAGTCCATAACTAAGACTTTTACAACCTTGAGTGAGTATATTTCGTGACTTTGCTCTTTAAAGTTATTAAAATTATGCTTTTCTTTTGCTTCACAGGAGATTAGTCTAAACATGAAATCAAATTTATTTACAACATACACATATCGAAATTTATCATTGGTAACCATCCACGTATATAGACGCACAATCTAAACATAAATAACCACAAAATATACAATATTAACTGAACTTTTTACAGTGTATTAACACAAGAGTAAATGAGTCTCAGAAATGTTACAGTTCGAATAAAGGGAGCCGCAGGAATAAGAAGTTTAACATTCTTCTGTAAACGTCGAATCTGTTGTAGAGCTCGAGTCCCAGGCTTAAAACGATACGGCCTTTTGCTTTCTTTTACTCTTGAACATACATGCCAAAATTATCCCATTCACATTTATCACAATGTATATACATATATACATATTTACATATATACACATATACATATATTTTATATCTACATACAGAAAACAGCAAAATGTATCAAAAATTAAAATAATACAGTACTCACTTTCTGGTTTCTTTTTAGGACTTTTTCTTGGTGACTGAAATGTGAATATAAATTGAAACTAAACTACAGAGCTGTTAGGTATGAACTTAATGTTGTGGTTGCATTAGGTGCTGCAGCAGCTGCTGCTGCAAAATTAGAAATGAAACAAAATTAGGGTTTTTGAAGAGAAATAAAAAAAGGGAAAGGGGGAAATGTGAACAGATCATGATTAGGAATTGAGATAAAAAGGAGAGATTAACCAACCGAATTTGCGTTTTGATGAACTTCGTTTAGCACTTTTTTTAGTTCTCGCCATTTTTTGATTTTGAAATTGGTTGCTTCTTGCTGTTGTTGTTTCAAATAACACGTGTCATGTTAGCGTGTGTTGACTTTGTTAATCCATCCGGCTGTTCTCGGTAGCCCACTGGAGCCTGACGAAACACCATCACTCATTTCCCCACAGCATGCCAGGCCCGATAAACGAACCTGCATTGTCATTTTTTCAATCTTCGCATGCGCGGGACTAAGGGATCATTTGGGCCCGGTAAGAATGATTTTTGATCCAATTATTTGGAAAATTCTCACCTAGTTGGAATCGAACCTCACCTCCCCTAAGAGAGAGTGAATCATTCACCACTAGGCTATTGGCCCATTATTTGCTTCTTGCTGTTAGTGATAAACTGTAATAAAAACTTACAGAAGAGTTTTTATCTTCATTTTTCCTTGAAACGAATAAAGAGTAATTCATTGATGTGTCGTTGATCAATAAAAGTTACTACAAATATCTAGATATTCAAAATGTATAATCATAATCACAAAATCACTGTTGCAAAAGACCCGTCTAAAACAGTTGAGACTGTTTGGTGACTACCTCGTCTCGTCTCGAAAAAAACTGTCTAATATGACCGTTAGCGGTCAAATTTCGGGTCAAAGTTGAAAAAAAATCGGGTCAAAGTCTTTCATAATTCGAAAAAGCTAGAAAGTCGGTAAAATCGGTCAAATTTGTCGTATTTTAGTTTAAACTTTTTGTATTAAACTAGTTGTGGAGCACTCGCTTCGCGCCGGAAGCTCCGTTTTGAATGCGAGTTAAAAAAAGTCTTGATCTATTTTGTAAAAACGAATTTTTTCCGATATCTAACATTGAAGGGTTGTTCCTTTTGCGAAAGTTGCTTCTTTTAGCGTTCTTTTTTTTTTTTTTTAAAGTTAGTTGATCTATTTTGTAAAAAAAATGTTTTTCGACATCTTTTGGTAGCATTTAATGGTTGTTCCTTTTATGAAAGTTGTCTCTTTTATCGTTGAGGAAAAAAAAAAAGGTAGTTTGATTTTTTTGTAAAAAGAATTTTTTTCGACATCTTTTGGTAACATTGAAGGGTTTGTTCTTTTACGAAAGTTGCTTCTTTTATCGTTGGAGACAAAAAAAAAAGGTGAAATGACGAAAATACCCCTGGTTACTATTGATGAATAGTGCTACATGGTTTTGTCTTTTAGATAGTATAGTAATGAACGCCGATAGCGATTATGGGTAACAATTAGTCAATTAAAGTTTTTAACTTTAATATATATATATATATATATATATATATATATATATATATATATATATATATATATACTCGTATTTAAAAGTCAACTTTGGTCAACGTCCATCTCTACCTTTTTAAGACCCGGCCGTCTCGACCCCGTCTCACGTCTTTTGCAACCTTATTCATAATCATTACTATTCCCTACTCTCAACTTAAAACGCAATGTAATTAGGGTTTCTTTTTAATATTTCACTTTATACATATAAGACAAAAAATATAAAAAATAAGAGTAAAAAATTGTAAAATAAATAAAGTACAAAGAGATGATAACTATGTAATTTTTGTTTAGAAACTATTAAATTGAAACGGAGAGAGTACTATCTTTAAATTTATAAATAATTAAATATTATTGTTTGAATGCAATTGGTGATTTAGTTGTTTACGAGTCTTCGAAGCCGATTCGGTGTTGAAGTTTCAATTATATGATCACATGTTTGTGTCAAATAATTTGTACATGTTCAAGTAAGAGATTGTAACTGAGTGAAGTTTTATTGGACTGATTAAATAGATCGCATGATCTATCAATCAGACATGTAGTCGGACTCAATTTGTAACACTTGTAGATCGTTTGACTAAATTGCGCCGTTGATTCTTATGGTTTGCACAAAATTGCATGGTTTGGACAAAAGTTTGTTTTCGCCTTCGTTGGTCCGCGTAGTTTGAAAATTGAACCCGGTTGGTCCGCCTCCCAAACGTCCGTTTAATTTGAACCGTTAACTTAACCATGTGTGTGGTACATGAGGGTATTTCCGTCCATTGGTTCATCAGGACCAACCGTGCATCTTTGAGAATTTTCCTATTCCTACTTCATCTTCTTCCAAAAATAAACACCCAAAATAAAAAACCCCTAAATTCAAGAACCCTAATTATTTTCATATCCTACAATCATTCAAAAAATGTAAGTTCTTTGCTTATACTTATTGATAATCCTCAAACCAAAAATAATTTTCATCATAACGTCACCTGCATATCAAAATTAATTCCAAACAAACCCATTTGTCACACAAATCCATTCACAAATACATATATACACCGATTAACAAACATGAATATATATAAATCCATTAACAAATACAAATAGGCATCGATTTATTTTCAGAACTCAATTTATTACTCAATTAAACTTCTGCCAAGTTCCATTCTTTACCATCCAACTCTTTTAAACTCAAAAGTCCTAAAAAATTCCGGCGGTGGTGGTGAGTACTTTTATTCCGGCGAAAGTGGTGGTGGTGATGAAAGATCCGATGGCGGCGTGGTGAATCAAGATGAAAACGAGATGAGTTAGTTACGGCGAAAGTGGTGGTGGTGATGAAATATCCGGCGGCGGCGGTGGTAAATCAAGATGAAAACCAAGACGTGAATCACTATGATGGTTGAAATTGATTTTTGGGGTTTTATTTTGAATCTGATGATATGGTTTTTATTTTATGATGAAATTGATTGATTTTGGCTTTGAAATTGATTTTTGGTTGAAATTTATTTTTGGGGTTATATTTTTATGATGGTTTATATCTTATGAATCTTTTTTTTTGAAAGGCAAGATAAGTATGATGAGGTTTTTAGTTTAAGATGAAATTTTTAATTTTTATTTGCAAGTTAGGTTATTTTGGATGGATATGAATATATTGGGGTTTGATTTTATTTTGGGGAAAAAGATAAAAAAGAATAGGAAAGTTTCAGAAAGAATACGCGGTTGGTCCCTGTTTAAAAAGACTGAAATACCCTCATGTGAGAAGCATGTGACACGCCCTAACGACTATATTTAAACGGACGTTTGGGAGGGGGACCAATCGGGTTCAATTTTCAAACCAGGTGGACCAACGAAGGCGAAAATAAACTTTTGTCCAAACCATGCAATTTTGTGCAAACCACAAGGACCAACGGCGCAATTTAGTCAGATCGTTTAGATCTACTTTTATTTAAATTCTTGTTTTTCGTAAAAAAAATTATGTATTATTAATAAAATCAATATTTATTATAACTAGGCATTCATGTTTTTGTACTTCTATAAATTTAGTCTTTTTAAACAAATAAATGTAACTGTAATTGAATACTATTAATGATTATTTCTAATTATTTTGATTTTTATATATTTACATAATATACTCGTTAAAAAATATAAATTTTTAATTACTTTTACAAGTATATATAACTTTTTTTTTGTTTCTTCTACAAATAATAATAGAGAATGAAGATAAAGATGATGATATGATGTTGATCAAGAAATTATACAAATATTTATATTTTTAAATGTCTAATATTTACTATTTTAAAAAATTTAAACAATAAACTTCTATTAATAAATCAATACTTATTCTTATATACTACTATTTGACCATTCCAAACCATGACATCATTCATTACTGCTACATCAGCGCCACACCAATTTTCACTCTCAATTTTCTCCTCATCTTTATTAATAAATCATCACTTATTCTATTAATAAATCAATACTTTTTCTTATTCTTATATACTACTATTTGACCATTATAAAAATAAGTTTATTGCTTGGGCCCAAGCCAGAGGCCGATCGGCTATGGAGTAAGAAGTGGGCTAAGTGTAACGTCTGGATATTACATGGTAATTAGGGTCTAATTCCATTCACTATCACAACCCTGCACAAAATTGATCGTTCTTTTTCTTTCCTTTAATGCTTTTAAAAGTTACAATCATGATAGGGTTCAAGTATACTAATTGTGTAATATGATTTATTAAGTATAGAAAAGACACAGAAGGTACAAATATCAACATAACAGTTACAATGGTACACGATGAGTGATATCGCTCAAATTATACACATATTACATCGCGATATTGGTTCTTTATTGTCGTTTATTTGAGGAAATGTGAAGACTCTGGTGATTAATTAAGATAAAATGATGAATATAGCTCCAGAGGTCTTTGGGTTGATGTTTTGGTTGTTTCTGGCAGAATATTGGTTATATTTGAGCTTAGGGTATGTTTGGACGCGAGAAATTGAAGTTTTACTGAGTCTGGAGCTGATCCCGGCCGCAACTAGTGGAGTCCCGGCCGTAATACATTGACAGAAGTTGAAGAAATCGAAATCAGGTGGATCACGGTCGCGATACAAGGATCGCGATCGCGATGGCTTTTGAGGATCCCGGTCGCGATGTGTAGCGACCCGACAAAATCTGTGACGACCCGGAAATTTTCGACTAAATTTAAACTTAATCTTTATATGGTTTCGACATGATAAGCAAAGTCGACTTAGTTGAATCTCAAAAATATTTGAACTATTTATATGGATTTAGTTAATCCTTGACTATGCCCGACGATTCACGAACGATTGTATAAATATGTAAGTATATACATATACATATATATATATATATATATATATATATATATATATATATATATATATATATATATATATATATATATATATATATATATATATATATATATATATATATATATATATAAAAGTATAAATATAATGTTGTGAATTAATAGAATACACTTTAATCAATTTTGAAATTTAAAAAAAAAATAATAATAAACAAAATAATTAGGTTATTATTAAAATAAATATATAAAAATCTATATATAATATTATTACGAATCTATATAAGAGAAATATATATATATATATATATATATATATATATATATATATATATATATATATATATATGATTTCTATACATAGTTAATGTTATATGTATATTGTAATATATATATATATATATATATATATATATATATATATATATATATATATATATATATATATATATATATATATATATATATTAAATATTATATATATGTTATTATATAGATATCATGATTAATGATATGTAATATTAAGTTTAATTACGGGTTGAAAATATAATTAAATATAACTGTTACAGTTACTTTTAATATTAATATCAGTATTAGTATTATTAATCCTATTATTATTATTATTATTATTATTATTTATATAATTAAAATTCTAATAATTGTAAAGTATGTTTATCAAAACAAAAGTTAAAAATAAAATTATTATTATAAGAATGAATAAAATTATAATTTAATATTATTAGTAATTAAAATTATCATTATTAACAAGATCACTAAAAATCATCATTTTTAACTAAAATTATCATTATCATTATTATTTTTATTACTTTTATTATTATCATTATCATAATTTTTATTATTAAATATAGTTATCATTAATAATATTATTGTTTCTATTATTATTATTATTAACATTTTTTTTATTTATTACTAATAGTATTAATAGTATTATTAATTTTTACATATTATTATATTTAGTATATTTATTAATTATTATTATAAATAATATATATGGAACCAGATTCACGTGTATATCATTATCAGAATATATTTTTTTCTTTGAATTTCCGTTTACTTGTGAGAACCTGTCGATGCACAATCCATTCATTATATAGGAATTGATCATTTATTTTTTTATTTACTCGATCACCACCATCATTATCAATTACACACTGCGATCCCTTGTTGATTACTGGAAAAATCAAACTGAAGTTAAAGACACAAGTTCATCTCCTCTGTTCGTTTATACTCAAAGCAACAATTCAAAATCGAACGAAACCTCAAAATCTAAAAATGCAGAATTGTTAGGAATTACCTATTTAATCTATCTGTAAGATTTCAAGTCCCAATTTCTTATATCGAGTTTTAATTTCGGAGTCAAAGTTTTAAAGAAAAAAAAGTCAAATTTTGTTCTATGATTGAATTGAAGATTTATATGATGTTTCTGTTATAATTAATAATCTCAAAAATTTCTATGAACGTTTTACTATATACTTCATGAAGGATTTGAGGTCTCAAAACGTACCATTTATGAAATCAATTTTTTTTCCTTTAAACCGTCGAACAGCAAGAACAGATGGGTTCTGTTTTTTTTTTTTTTTTTTTTCTTTTGTTTTCTAATAATTCAAACATTAGAATGGAATATTTCTGGGTCAAATACAAGATTTAAATTTATCAAATAGATTAATCGATGGGATAATCGGTTTTCTGTTCGTTTGGTTTTGAATTGAAGATTCAAAAAGAAGATGAATCAGATACGGGTTAAATGAAATACAAATGGGTTATAAAACAGAAAAATGGATCGGTTCAGTTGGTTGGGTGTTTGATGGGTGATCGAGAGGTCTCGGGTTCGATCCCTGCCAGGGTCACTAAATTTTTTTAGGCCGAATTTTTATGAGGTAGTCTTTCTTCCTTTATTATTATTATTATTATTATTATTATTATTATTATTATTATTATTATTATTATTATTATTATTATTATTATTATTATTATTATTAATATTGTTATTGTTATTGTTATTATTAATTGTTGTTAGTATTATATTGAAATTTATAGTATGATTACCATTATTATTATTTTAGTTATTAATAAGTAATATCACCATTACTATTATTATTATTATTATTATTATTATTATTATTAGTCTTACATGTATTATTAATATAGTTATTATTGTTAATTTTATCATTTAAGTATTATTACTATTATTATGATTATTATTGTTATTATCACACTTACCATTTTTGTTATTATTATTATTATCATTAAGAATTAGAATTATTATTAGTATTAGTATTATTAATAAGTATTATGAAAATTAGTTATTACTATTATTATCGCTAAAACAAGTAGTAGTTACTAATTATTATTATTGTTATTACTAATATCATTATCAAAATAAGTATTATTATTAAGTAATATGATTATTAATATTATCATTATTAATATCAAAAACTACCTTTTTAAGCAGATAAATATTTTGTACATAAAAATATACTCATTACATATACTATAATCATATTAAAATTTCACATAACTATATACATCAAATCTACTAATATTATTTATATAAATACTTACAAATAACAAACTATCAATTTTTAAATATAATATTAAATAATTATGTATATAAATATGGATATATTAATATCACTATAAAAATATTAACCAATATGATTATATGCACAAATTAAACATACATAATATATAAAGTAAAGATATAATAAGTAAATTTATTCAGTTACGATTGTATGTTTTAATATATATATACAAATGATATAGGTTCGTGAATTCGAGGCCAATCCTGCATTGTTCAGTATCGTCGTATGAATATTTTTACTACAAAATATTGTACCGTGAGTTTCATTTGCTCCCTTTTTAAATGCTTTTGCAATATATATTTTTGGGACCGAGAATACATGCGCTGCTTTTATAAATGTTTGACGAAATAGGCACAAGTACTTAAAACTACATTCTATGGCTGGATTATTAAACCAAATATGCCCCTTTTTAGTCTGATAATCTAAGAATTAGGGAACAGACACCCTAATTGACGGGAATCCTAAAGATAGATCTATTGGGCCCAACAAGCCCCATCCAAAGTACTGAATGCTTTAGTACTTCGAATTTATCATGTCCGAAGGGAGTCCCGAAATGATGGGGATATTCTATATGCATCTTGTTAAGGTCGGTTACCATGTGTTCACCATATGAATGATTTTTATCTCTATGCAGTTTGTGAAATGCCTGATATAAGAATGGTGTTTATGAAAAATGAAATCTTGTGGTCTATTATATTATTGGAAATGATTATTTATGATAAACTAATGAACTCACCAACCTTTTGGTTGACACTTTAAAGCATGTTTATTCTCAGGTATGAAAGAAATCTTCCGCTGTGCATTAGCTCATTCTAGAGATATTACTTGGAGTCTGTGATGACCCGGAAATTTCTGATCAAATTTAAACTTAATCTTTGTATGATCAACATTTCTGACGCGATAAGCAAAGTCTGTAAAACTGAATCTCAAAATTTTTGAACTACTTTCATATATTCAAATACCTTTCGGTTGTTCTCGACGATTCATGAACAATTATATGTATGTGTATATATATATATATATATATATATATATATATATATATATATATATATATATATATGTACAAGTAAAAAACGACTTTCCTACAGTAAAACACTATTTGCTACAGTAAAAATGACTTTTCTACAGTAAAACACTATTTGCTACAGTAAACACTATTTGCTAAAGTGAAACCGTACTTTGCTACAGTGCTACAGTGAAAACGAGACAAGAAGAAGGCGATCCCTTCCATCCACCCCATTGCCCTCTTGGCGAAGAACCTGAAGCACTTACCGGCGAACCAGTTCGAGACACCATTTTCTCTCTCATCTCCAGAGTATCTCGTCACGATAATATACTATCTCAAATTCTGGATCTTATTCATCCGCTCGTCCGAACCGCCAAGCATCCCGGTGTAGTAGAAGAAGTCAACGAGCTTCGCGCTTGGGTAGTGGCTTTGGAGAATATGGTGCAAAGGTTACAAGCACCAGCAGTATCACCGGCATCAACAATACCACCATCATCAACACCAACAGTACCATCACCACCACCACCATCAACATCCGCATCCCACACCTCAACATCACAATCTGTACCTCGAACATCAACGTCATACACCCCATAGATACCAAGGAATACCAACAACAATAAACGATGAAGTATTGATTCATAACTTCACCGAAGAAATATTCTGCAGAGAATATGTAGTGTCAAAAAGGTTTAGAGATTACTTATTCTAGTTCTATTTGTAAACCAGATGAATGAGCAAATAGAAATGATGAAATAAAACCCTGATCGGAATGGTGCACGATTTACAAGCTAGATCTGTTAGCAGCAGCACCGTCAGTACCATCAGCATCGTCAGCATCAGCAGCATCTACAACAACCACAAGCTCCGCCAGATCCATAATCACTGCAAACATCATCACTAATCAACAACGCGTATATTTATATCAACGAGTTATGAAATATTAACTCATTCCCTCTGAAGAATTTATATGTATATCTTATATATATTTTAAAACCATCATAAATGTTTTCGTACTAAGCTATTAAGTATGAATTAAAAAAGGGTAAATACTACTCGGTTAAATTCATATTACTAATATGCTATGATGTACATCCTTCGTTAACAACTTAATCTTCGTTAACTATAATCTCTGTTTCAATCCAAAGAATTCCGTTTCATAATAAACCAAGTATATTATTCAATAATATGGTTGATTTTACACTTTCATCTTAGATGCACTCGAAACTTTCTAGAAAACATCATTTGCACCTTGCGAAGTTTGCAAGAATTCCACGAATATCAACACCCTTCACCAAGGAATATCAATAAGAATAAATAATGAAGTATTGATTTCATTAGCGAAATACTCCGCAAAGATTATGTAATCTTTAATATTTTAGAGATTATTCATTTCTAATTCAAGCCGAAAATCAAATGAGCTTAATATGATATTAACTCATTAAATCTGTATTACATCTGAAGAAAATATACATACATATATTTTCATAAAAACGGTAATAAAAATTCTTTTGTACAAAGTATTAATTGTGAAATCTTTAACGGGTAGGTAATACTCGGGAAATATATAAGTTCACAATTAATATGTTATACTGTACATTCTTCAACTTTGATTCAAAAATTATTAACAATGCTCGCAATGATATACAATCGTTTTCATACAATTTCGATTACATATTAACGGATCAGAATCCAAGTCATAACTCTGAACCGGTGACATCATTCTTAGATCTCGACATCTTTCAAAGCTATATTTTGACTTCAAAACTGTGCAAGATCCTTTAGCGTTGTTTTTACCGAAAATAATCTTGTAATCCTTTTCAAAGTATCCAGTTTTATCACACTTCCAACCAACTTCGACTTTTCATATTAGCCTTATTGTGACTTTGATATATACGTTCTTGTTACTGGGAAACCTTTCATGTTCCACCACATTAGCAGTAAATTTACCAACAACTCCATTGATCTTTGACCTTCCGAAAAATCATTATATTCATTGAAACCCTATATGTACTCATCCACATCTTGTAACAATAATTGCCATATCAACTACCGAGAATTAGCAATCAGTATTTCGAATATCACAGCAATTCTACATCAACAGCTATATATACATATAATGTCTATCTTCTAGACTTACATACTTCGAATGTGAAGTTTCTGAAAAACATCCCAAACTATGAACTAGTTCTCTGAAATTGGAACAATGCTGATGAAGCAGCAAAAACTGTAAACGACCTTAACAGTCAAAAGTTTAATGATAAAGAATAGTATGGTGGTAAAGCTGAGAAAAAGAGAAGGTTTGGAACTGGAAAACGGATTGAGCAAAGTATGAAGGAGGCTGTGGATAAATCACAAAGACTGAACCTGCCTTCAAAGAATCCAAATGATTTAGTGTCTGCTGAAATCCTTAGTAAATACCTTGATCTTTACTTTAAAACCATTGCGGACAATATTCTTCATCATCATCATTATCTTAAATATTCTAAGATATCATCATATCTTTCATTATAAATATCCTCGATATTTCTGAAGATATTTTCATAACCATTCTTATTTGAAATTATTCATCTCTTCGCGCTATCTGTGTTATAACATAAAAGAAACTATTTTAGTTTCTAACATCTGAAAAATTTGAAAAAATTTAATGTTTTGAAGTAGTGTTGGGAACTGAAGCATGAATTAGTATAATATAATGACACTTGATCAACGTGATTATATTACAGTAAGTCATGCTGAGTTTCTAATGGAACGTGATAAGGGTTCACAGATTCCACCCTCATCATGTGCCATGTTACACGACTCTTACATTCTAATCTCTAAACATATCAAGAAAATATTTTTCTTGATGATTCGGTCTTTTCCAGATATTCTGGTAATTTGACAAATCAAGATCGTGTCATTACAATTTCTTTCTTAGAACGTTAGTATTGTTTATCCAAAATTTCATACCTACGAATTCTGAACCATTATTCGCTTGACTTAAAGTCGGGAAGAGAAAACAAAAGCATGAAGCTCCGAAATATAAAGGAGATTATAAGCCCGATAACAACCCCGAAATTTACAAACCGTGTATATCAATGCATATAACAATATAAAAACACGGGAGAATGAAAAACACTACAACCCCAAGGTAATGGTAGAAGAAAATAACTTCCTCCGGTGGTAGATGAAAAAGAAGAATGACAGATATGAAAGTTAGGAGTATATCAAGAATCAGAACTGGATGAAGCATTTTCACAATCTTTTGAAAGTATGAATTAAGGAAGAAGATGTAGGAGTGATGAAAATAATGAAACGGAAGTGGTTAATTTATAGCAAAATATCAGACATAGCAATCGAGGCAGATTACGCATTTAATCAAAGGAAATCTTAATTTCCTTAAAATCCGAAGAATCAAATCTTATTTAGATTATGAAGATTTTCATTTCCTTAAATTCCGGAAATCAATCGTTACTACGTCAAGAGATAAGACGCATCTCTATTCTCCATTTCACTCGATTACGATAACTTCTCTCATACGCTTCGAGTAATTGGATTGCTTTATCCATATTATTCAACGGTGATAAAACTCTAT
Source organism: Rutidosis leptorrhynchoides (assembly GCF_046630445.1). Taxonomy (NCBI): domain Eukaryota; kingdom Viridiplantae; phylum Streptophyta; class Magnoliopsida; order Asterales; family Asteraceae; genus Rutidosis; species Rutidosis leptorrhynchoides. Next base: position 134,071,804 of record NC_092339.1, read on the forward strand.
TTATCGACTCATATACGTCATGAAAACATTTTTATTGTTAGCCATGACGACCTCACTCAAATTTCGGGACGAAATTTCTTTAACGGGTAGGTACTGTGATGACCCGGAAATTTCTGATCAAATTTAAACTTAATCTTTGTATGATCAACATTTCTGACGTGATAAGCAAAGTCTGTAAAACTGAATCTCAAAATTTTTGAACTACTTTCATATATTCAAATACCTTTCGGTTGTTCTCGACGATTCATGAACAATTATATGTATGTATATATATATATATATATATATATATATATATATATATATATATATATATATGTGTGTACAAGTAAAAAACGACTTTCCTACAGTAAAACACTATTTACTACAGTAAAAATGACTTTGCTACAGTAAAACACTATTTGCTACAGTAAAACAATATTTGCTACAGTGAAACCGTACTTTGCTATAGTGCTACAGTGAAAATGACTTTACTACAGTGAAACCGTACTTTGCTACAGTGCTACAGTGAAAACGACTTGCTACAGTGAAACCGTACTTTGCTACATTGCTACAGTACACTATTTGCTACAGTAAACACTATTTGCTACGGTAAAACACTATTTGCTACAGTACGCTATTTGATGTCGACGAACTAGCAAACAAAAACGGATAAGGCGGCCATGCGATCGCATGGCAAAAACACTGAAAACTCATGCGATCGCATGAGGTACTGTAGCAGACCACATACTATAAAAGCTCGATCTGGTCTCCACATACTATTATTATTATTATTATTATTATTATTATTATTATTATTATTGTTATTATTATTATTATTGTTATTATTATTATTATTATTATTAAGATTAATATTATTATTATTAATCTTATTATAATATTATTATTAGTAGTATATATACATAAAATACTACGACGAGGTTATGAGCGTGTCACCTTCAAAATGGGTTTTTGAGCGGGATAGAGCTAAGGAAATTATGGGTTATTGCCAAGGAGGTTATGGGTAATGTTTGAGGGTATATTTGTGAATCAAATCTAGTGTTTATCATCTCTGTTGCGTCTACGTACTTTCCTACAATATTGAATCTCAATATTGATACGTAAGCATTCACATCTTATCTTTTATATATTAATTGTGTATCCATGTCTAGTGCTCGAGTATATATGTTTATGCATGCTTGTATGCTAAATTTTGTCGTTAAACAGTTTATGATGAATCACGAATTTAATATATATATTACTGATAAAAGGTATATGATATGCATGTTTTTGGAAAGCTGGCGAAAAATCAGTAACTTTTCATTTAGAAATCACGAAATTTCGATGAACGAATTAAAAGATATGAGCAACTGAATTATGATCAACGTTAATTGAAATTGCTTTTGAATCTGCAATTAAGATTTAAACAACTTGTTTACGAGATTGATAAAATGGATTTTTAAATATTACCAGCCGAGTAAATGAATCCTTATTTAAGGCACGTCTCGTTTTGTTGAACAATTGTCAAAATTGACTGTTTTATCATGTTTTAAAGCCTTATAAAAACTATAGACTAATTTTACAAGAATTGGGAAACTATGTGAAATGTTAAAATGTTTCGATTGCCATGATCATTCAACTATAGTATTAAGTCAGAATGACTTTTTGAAATGACTTTTGATAAACTTTTGTATGTCGATCTCGAGCATTAAGATTGTGATACATTATGACCTGACCTAGCTTGATAGACATTTATTGACCAACATATGTTCTCTAGGTTGAGATATACAGTTATTTGGTAATCCGAGTTTCAGTCACATTTTGGTGAACGACTTTATATGCTGCTAAGGTGAGTTTCATTTGCTCCCTTTTTAAATGCTTTTGCAATATATATTTTTGGGCTGAGAATACATGCACTTTATTTTAAACGCAATGGATACAAGTACATACTAAATTCTATACTGAGTTTGAACCGAAAATCCCTTAGCTTTGGTAACTAGTAACTGCCGGTTATAAGAACTGGTGGGCGCGAGTAGTAGTATATGGATCCATAGGGCTTGATATCCCCGTCCGAGCTAGAGCACTAGCCTTTTAACGGACGTATGCTATTTGAGAAGCGTACACGGTGGTTTGCGTGTATTATTAAGATGATTATACAAAGGGTACAAATTATATATACGTTAAGTTTAGTTACCAGGGTGCTCAATTTCGTAGAATATTTTGATAAACGTTTCTGGATGAAACAACTGAAATCTTGTGATCCACCTTTATGTACAGATTATTGAAAACATTAAAACTATGAACTCACCAACCTTTGTGTTGACACTTGTTAGCATGTTTATTCTCAGGTTCCCTAGAAGTCTTCCGCTGTTTGTTTATATGTTAGACAAGCTATGTGCATGGAGTCTTACATGGCATATTTTTCAAGGAAACGTTGCATTCACCAAATCATCACCATGTATCTTATTTTGACTGCATTGTCAACGGAAGTACTATTGTAAACTATTATTTACGGTGATTGTCTATATGTAGAAATCATCAGATGTCGAAAACCTTTGATTTAAATATTCATTTATGGTGTGCCTTTTCAAAAGAATGCAATGTTTACAAAACGTATCATATAGAGGTCAAATACCTCGCAATGAAATCGATGAATGACGTGTTCGTCCATATGGATTTGGAGCAATCGTCACAGAGTCATTTATGACATATTTCAAAAGTCGTTGCATTCGAGTCGTTGAGTTCATCAAGATTGATAATAAGTCATTCATAGTTTGGATATATTATGAGATAGTATGCATGCCTGTCAACTTTCATTGTAATGAAAGTTTGTCTTTTAAAAATGAGTGCAATGTTTGTAAAATGTATCATATAGAGGTCAAATACCTCGCGATGTTACCAAATGTAATGTATTCGTCTTTATGGATTAGGACGGGTCGCTTCATGTGGTATCAGAGCGGTGGTCTTAGCGAACCAGGTCTTGCATTAGTGTGTCCAACTAATAGTTGTTTAGATGCATTAGTGAGTCTGGACTTTGACCGTGTCTGCATGTCAAAAGTTTTGCTTATCATTTCTAGTCAGAAATCATCTACTTATCATCCGTAGGAAATTACCTGCTTACCATTCTTAGTCTAGACACATCTTACTGTATTGATTGCATGAATAGTGTATAGACAAATTCATATCTTAACGTATCTGCTAATCCATATCTTAGCGTATCTGTTACTGCAGACTTTATCTGACACGTTCCCGTAATTCCCTCCGTAATCTACGGGATCTTTTGTACTATGTATAGGTATTCTATGTAATTAGAATATCATCCGATATCCGAAAATCATTTTATATTGAAAAAAAAACCCTTTACTCAATCGTACGAAATGGAACTCGCCACTAGATCAAGTTCTTCAGCTGAAACGACCCGTCCTAATCTATAAGGACGAATACAATAACATATGATTACATCGCGAGGTACTTGACCTCTATATGATACATTTTACAAACATTGCATTCGTTTTTAAAAAGACAAACTTTCATTTCATCGAAAGTTGACGGCATGCATACCATTTCATAATATATCCAACTATAATTGACTTAATAATAATCTTGATGAACTCGACGACTCGAATGCAACGACTTTTGAAATATGCCATGAATGACTCCAAGTAATATCTCTAAAATGAGCAAATGCACAATGAAAGATTTCTTTTATACCTGAGAATAAACATGCTTTCAAGTGTCAACCAAAAGGTTGGTGAGTTCATTAGTTTATCATAAATATTCATTTCCATCATTTTAATAGACCACAAGATTTTCATTTTTCATAAATATCATTACACTCGCAAGTGTATAAAATCCATTCGTATGATGAACACCTGGTAACCGACATTAACATAATGCATATAGAATATCCCCCGCATACTCGCAAGTATACCATAATATTGGCAATCGCAATCACCATTTAAATCAAAGTACTAAAGTATTCCAAATTCCAGAATGGGGTTTGTTAGGCCCATAGATCTATCTTTTGGATTCGCGTCAATTAGGGGCCATTTCCCTAATTCTTAGGTTACCAGACTTGAAGGAGCGATATTCGGTATAGTAATCCAACCATACAATGTAGTTTCAAGTACTTGTGTCTATTTCGTCAAACATTTATAAAAGCAGTGCATGTATTTTCAGCCCAAAAATATATATTGCAAAAGCATTTAAAAAGGGAGCAAATGAAACTCACAATACTGTATTTTGTAGTAAAAATACATATGACGGCATTGAACAAAAGTAGGGTTGGCCTCGGATTCACGAACCTATATCATTATATATATATATATATATATATATATATATATATATATATATATATATATATATATATATATATTAAAACTCATAATAACAATTACCAAGTTTAGATTAATATTATTAATATACTTTTTATATTCATAATTTATATGTTATTTTGGTAAATAAATTAATAAATTAATATTTATATAACAGATTCCTATTAAAGTATTTTAATTAGGATATAATATATGTTACATATATATAAAAGCTTAAAATATATTAGAATTATTATTTACATATATGATTTAACTTAAAAATCTATTTATATATTATTTGTAACATAGTTATAATAACATTTTATTTGAACAAAATAGTACCTAATATTAATATAGATGTAAAAATATATTTTTATATATAAATGTCTTTTAGTTTTGTAAAAATTATAATAATTATGATAATAATGTTAATAATAATAACAATACTTATTTTATTGACAATAATAATAATAATATTAGATATAATAATAATAATAATAATAATAATAATAATAATAATAATAATAATAATAATAATAATAATAATAATAATAATAATGGTAATAGTAGTACTACCTCAAAGGAGTAGTCCTTAAAAAATGCCCAAGTCCGGGTTTGAACCCGCAACGTCCCGCTAACCCGAAAACATATTTAACTGTTCCTATGTTGCTTACTTTCTTCTTAATAAATTGACCAGAGTAGTAACAATCCTAATCACTATCATCTTTTAATTACCATTCTTATTATTATCATCATCAACATCGATTATCATCATGATAATGAATTCATAACATCATCATCATTTTATTGTAAATCATCACGATTCTTATATTATCATCATCGTTTTTATTTTATCACCATCACTCACATATCATTATCATAATCATAATCAAAACATCATTATACTTAAACTATTTTTTCTCGACACCCTATGAAAGGACCTGTTCATATACATTATAAACGATTCACAATAGTTGATTTCATCGCGAGGTACTTGACCTCTATATGATACATTTTACAAACATTGCATTCATTTTTAAAAGACCAACTTTCATTTTATCGAAAGTTGACAGGCATGCATATCATTTCATAATATATCTAAACAATAAATGACTTGATAATATTCTTGATGAACTCAACGACTCGAATGCAACGTCTTTTGAAATATGTCATGAATGACTCCAAGTAATATCTTTAAAATGAGCAAATGCACATCGGAAGATTTCTTTTATACCTGAGAATAAACATGCTTTCAAGTGTCAACCAAAAGGTTGGTGAGTTTATTAGTTTAACATAAATAATCATTTCCCTCATTTTAATAGACCACAAGATTTTCATTTCTCATAAATATACGTCCCATGCATAGAGACAAAAATATCATTCATATGGATTGAACACCTGGTAACCGACATTAAGAAGATGCATATAAGAATATCCCCTATCATTCTGGGAAATCCTTCGGACATGATAAAACAACATCGAAGTACTAAAGCATCCGGTACTTTAGATGGGGTTCGTTAGGCCCAATAGATCTATCTTTAGGATTCGCGTCAATTAGTAGATCGATTTACTAATTCTTAGGCTACCAAGCAAAAAGGGCATATTCGGCTTCGATCATTCAACCATATAATGTAGTTTTGATTACTTGTGTCTATTTTGTAAAACATTTATAAAAGCAGCGCATGTATTCTCAGTCCCAAAAATATATATTGCAAAAGCATTTAAAAAGGGAGCAAATGAAACTCACAATAATGTATTTTGTAGTAAAAATACATATGACGACACTGAACAATACAGGGTTGGCCTCCGATTCACGAACCTATATTATTCATATATATTAACACATATCACATTTAATCGACCAAGTTTATTTATATTAAATAATGTATTAAGATTAATATCTTTATATATATAGGATTATATTAAGATATGTTTTTATATAACTATTACTTTATTTGGTAAAATAATATTTATAATAGTAAGTTGTAATATTTCTATAAAAATAAAGATACTAATAATAATAATAATAATAAATAATAGTAGTGTTAGTAAAAATGATGATAATAATATATAAAAATGTTGATAATGATAATATTAATAATAATAATAATAATAATAATAATAATAATAATAATAATAATAATAATAATAATTTTATTAATACTGTTAATCTTAATAAGATGACCAACTTTAATTAATAATAATGATAATAGTGATAAATATAATGATAACAATATAATAATAATAATGATAATGATAATAATAATAACAAAAATAATAAATGTGCTACCTAATGAAACAAGCTCCAAAAAGGAAAATTAATTGCCCATGCCCGGGCTCGAACCCACAACCACTTGCTTGCCATACCAACCTCTAAACCATTTAACCATTTAACACTTTCTGTTTTAGCTCCTGATGAAATCAATATAACCCTTAACATGTCTGTTTTCTCTTCTCCTCATTATTCTAAAAAGAAATACCATGGTCCAGGCTCGAACCCGAGACCACTCGCTCAACCGCTAACACTCTTAACCATCCAAGTAATTCTATTTTTCTGATATATATTTGTTTTACTTTATATATAACCTGTATATATATTCTAGTATCCTTCTTCTCAAAATTTAATTTATCAGGAAACCAAATCAAATTACCTTCATATATCCTCATCATCATCATACGCATATCATCATTATGATTATCACCTAATTATCATCATCAATTCTATTATCTATATTATTATCTATATCCTAATTTATATCATCCCCTATCTCGATCATCATTATAATCATAATCAAACCCTATGATTTATCATCATCATTCTAATCGTCATCTTTTCATCATGTCGTCAACATTACTCATCATGATCATTAACATCCTATTATTGTTATCACATCGTCATTAGCATCACCAATAATCACCACTAATATCATCGATTATCATCATTATCTAATTATCTAACCATCAACTATGTAAATCATCTGTTTTACTGCATCATTGATGTACCGAAACATAAGTTGGATTCTGGGCCCAACCACACGTGGTAGTCCAAATCATTTTTCCTAATCCACTAACAAAACGAGCCTACTAAACATAAACCAATCGATATATGTTTGAACATAGCAATCCAATATACTATTAAAACAATTAGAGTTTGTACAAAAAAAAAAAAAACTTTTCTTTTGCTTCTGTAATTCACGCGACTAGTCCCCACACAAAAATAAAGCAAAGAATTCGTCCCACTAGCTCCATTCATGTCGGCCATATTCTAAATGAGTGGTACGTTCACTTTTAAAAATACAAGAAGACCACACATCCCTTTATAATATTAGTTGGTCATGTTATTAAATTACTATATTTCAATTGCCATCCTCATATCCACTCATCTTCATCCTCTTTATTCATATTTTTTTTTAGAAGAAAAACGCAGCAAGGTGGTAAGTTTGTGGTGAAGATTTAAAGTGGTGGTGCAAGGTGGTGTAACAACAGTAATTTTACAAGGGTGTTGAGGTATTGGTAGTGATGAGGAAAGTGGTAGCTCGATGGTGATGAGAATCGTATATCAGACCCGTAGTGAGCAGCGATAGTTGCAATGGTGATTGTTGACTGTGGACTAGAGTGATGCGTGAAAGGTGGCCGAGGTAAATCAGTTGAAACAGAAAACAATCATCCACGATGAGATGTGATGGTATTTGGTTTGTTTTATTCGTTTACCCTAGAATTTTTGTAGCGGCCTATAGATGAATGAAATCGAGCTGTGATGATTTCCACAAGACGAAATAAGAGAGATAGATTGGCGGATAATGGTGATGTTAGATGATAGGGTGGTTCTCGGTTGTGACCGGTGGTGGTGATCATGATGATGGTAGTGGTAATTTTTGAAGGTTGTAGTTATGGGTTGTTGAACATTGCATAGGAGAAGAACGAATACATGTATTGGTTGATGGTAGTCATGGTGGTGTTTGGTTGGTTGTCGATCAAGAGTCACCAAGGTGATGACGGGTTTTCAATGAAATAAGAAGGAATGAGAAGTAGAGAAAGAGAGCAAGATGGATTAGTTGAAATATGAAGATGACAGAGGTTTTAAGCTGTATATTTACACTTTTCTGTTTTTATCTCACAATTGTAATATAGAATCATATCATATCTAAAAAGTAATCGAATAGTTGAAGTTAGTAAAGGTGATTAGCATGGTTTGTTTGCATTGAGAATTTTTGGTTCGTCTGGTACAAATTGGGTAGACAGAAGGACAGATAAAATATTGCAGATGTTGATGTCAACAGATTATATGCGAAACCACTTTTATATAAATCTGATTATATATATTACATTTAATATTAATAATAAATATTTTTTTTATAAATGATAATTCTGTTAATTTTTATATTTATAATACTAATAAAGATAATAATAATGAGTTATGTCTTAAAACAATATTCATATTCATTTTTCATATATATGCATATATATATATATATATATATATATATATATATATATATATATATATATATATATATATATATATATATATATATTTATTTATTTTATATTAATACAAATATTAATATTAATTTGATATTACATTAATAATATTAATAGAAGTAATGATAATATCAATATAACTATTAAATTCAAACTTGTAATTAAATTTAATATCATACTATTTATTAGTTATCTCATCTTCACTAATTATATAATATATTAAATATTTACTAGTTAATATATATTACAATATATAACATTACCTTTGTGTAGAATTTTTATAAATATATATATATATATATATATATATATATATATATATATATATATATATATATATATATACATATACATATATATACATATACATATATATATATATATATACATATATATATATATATATGTATATATATATGTATATGTATATATATATATATATGTATATATATATATATATATATATATATATACACACATGCATATTATTTACGATAATTGCTCGTGAATCAACGAGAATCGTCAAAGGTCAAATGGTATCATGAACACAGTTCCAAGTTTTTTTTTTGAGATTCAGTTAAATAGACTTTGCTTATCGTATTGAAATCATACAAAATTTAAGTTTAAATTTGGTCGAAAATTCCCGGGTCGTCACAGTACCTACCCGTTAAAGAAATTTCGTCCCGAAATTTGAGTGGGATCGTCATAGCTAACAATAAGAATGTTTTTATGACGAATATTAGTTGATAAATAGAATTTTATCAATATTGAGTAATATAGATAAGACGATTCGATTAGATGAAGCGTACGAGTGAAGTTATCATAAAAGATTGAGATAGAGATTTAACTTTTAACGTAGTCACGGTGGATTTTCTAGAATTTAAGGAATTTAAAGAAAATCTTCAAAATTTAAAAGATCTGATTTTTCAAAATTTAAGGGAATTAGGATCTCTTTAATTAAATGCGATCATCTGTCTCGATTGTTACGTCTGATTTTTCCTTTATAAATTAAACTCTTCTGTTCCATTATTCTCACCATTCCTACACTTTATTTCTTAGTTCGTACATCTAAAAGATTGTGAAAATGCTTAATCCATTTCTAATCCTTGATATTTTCCTAATTATCATTTTTTGTCATCCTTCTTTTCAATCTTCCACCAGAAAAATCTGTTTACTTTTACTATTACCTTGGGGTGATACTATTCTTAATTCTACTGTGTCTTTATATTGCTATTCGTATTAATATCCACGATTTGTAATTTCTGCGTTGTTGTTGGGTTTTATATCTTCCCTTATATTTCAATGTCTCTGCTTCTGTCCTTCTGTAATCATTGACATCCACAGTTAATACTCTCTCCAATTTACTGTGATTTATACTCCCATTTTTATTTCAGATCTTCATTCTTTTGTTTTCCCTTCCCGACTTTAAATCAAGCTAATAATGGTCCAGAATTCATAGGTATGGAGTTTTGAATAATCCTAATGTTCTAAGTAGAAAGGGACATAATAGCACGACCTTGACTGGTTAAATTACCAGAGTTACGGGAAATGATAGAACTATCAAGAAATATGTTTTTGATATGTTCATAAGTTAGATAGAATGTAAGAGTCGTGTAACATGGCACAGGATGACGTTATGATATGTGAATCATATAGAAACTCAACATAACTTACTGTAATATAATCACGTTGATCAAGTGTCATTATATTAAACTAACTCATGCATCAGTTCCCAACATTACTTCAATAACATTCATAATTTAAGCTCGAAAATTTACAGAATATAGAAACTAACAGTTTCTATATGATGTAACACTGATAGCACGAAGAGATTAATGATTTCAGATGAGAATATTTATGAAAATATCTTCAGAAATATGGAGGATATTTATAATGAAAGATACGATGATATCTTAGAATTTATAATATCGAAGGATGGTGAAGAAAATTTGTCCGCAAGAGTTTGGAGTCAGAAGCAAGGTATTCACTAAAGATTTCATCAGAAACAGAATCATCAGGATTCTTAATGTACAAGTTTAGTCCTTGTGATTTGTTCAGAGACTCCTTCGTAGTTTGCTCAATCAGTTTTTCAGTTTCAAACTTTTTCTGAGCTTTGCCAACATACAATTCTTTATCATCAACTTTTGGCTGTTGAGGTCGTTTACAGTTTTTGTTGCTTCATTCAACTTTTCAAAATTTAGAGTATTGATTCGTAGATTGGGTGCTTTTCAGAATTTCAGAATGGAATATCATGATTCTAAGAGATAAATGTTATATGGTTACAAATAACTGTTGATGTGGAAATGTTGCGAGACTCACAATACAGATTTGCTGCTTCTCGGTAATTGGTATGACAATTCTTGTTACAAGATGAAAATAAGTACATGATGAGACTTCAATAGATAAATATAGTGATTTGTCGGAGAGATTTAAACCAAGGAGCGACGAGGTTGCTGGTACATCTGCTGGTAATATGGTGGAATATAAAAGGTTCCCCGGTAACATTAAAAGAGCACGCATATATATCAAGGTTATAATAAGGTGGTTTCGAACGAAAAGTCGAAGTTGACTTGATGGAGCTGTGACAAAATTGTCTATTTTGAAAAGAATTGTATGGTTATTTTCGATAATAATAATGCCACAGGAGCTAGCACAAATACGTGTTAATCGTTTACTCAGGTTCTGAGAGTTTTCAGGTACATAACTATATGCATAAATCTTTCCTTCCGTAGATGAAGCGCGGTTGGTTCATCCTCTCGATTAAGGTGTTTTCAAGAATCATGAAAGGTTTGAACGCAGATTATAATCGTTAAGATACAAATGAGGTTTAAGATGAAATCAAGTGGCAACTTGAAGAATTGTTTAGTTTCATATGTTATAATCAATATTTTAATTCATTTTAATTGTCTAATCTTGGTAGTCCACAGTTTGCTGTCCACAGTCACTAACTCAATAATTCATATATAGTTTATAATATTCGAATTAATTAATACGTATCGTGACCCGTGTACATGTTTCAGACTCGATCACAACTTAAAGTATATATATTATTATAGAATCAACCTCAACCCTATATAGAGAACTCGATCATTACTGCATATAGAGTGTCTATGATTATTCCAAATAATATATATATATATATATGATATGTCAAAACCTTGTATACGTGTCCCGATATTTAAAGTGCGTAAAATAAATACAGAAATTAAATGACGATAAATAAAATACGTAAAGTAAATAACAGAAATTAAATGACGATAAATAAAATTGCGATAATTAAATTGCGATAAATAAATTGCGATAAATAAACTGCGATAAATAAAATGTAATCAGTTAGCTAGGAACAGTTAGCTAGGAACAGTTAGCGTGGATTCTTAACAAAATTTCTCATAGTTAATTTGTTTATTTCTAACAAATTTTATTTTGGCCAATGTTTTCTTCATTATGCCACTTGTTGGATTCTGATAAATAAAAATCCAAATATGAAATTGGATGAAAATGGTTATTCTGCGGTGAACGGATACGTATATCGATGGTTGTAAGTAGGATAGTAAATGACTGTTGAATCAGCTTCGAAGAATGTACAATGTAACTTATTAATGTGAAATCTAAATATTCCTCGGGTATTACCTACCCGTTAAAATATTTTCACCATTAACAGTTTGTACAAAAGACTTTTAATTACAATCTTTATGAAAATATATATACATATATATTTACTTCAGATGTAATCATGGATTTAATGAGTTAATATGATATTAATCTTATTTGCTTTTCAGTTAGAATTAGAGTACATAATCTCTAAAGCATTAGAGATTACATAATCATCATGTCGAACGAAGATAATTGATGTAGAACGATACGTAGAACTATGATTATACTCGAGGTATAGAATGTGATGTAAAAGCTGGTGATGCGGATGTTGTTGCTGGTGGTACTGGTATTGATGTTGGTGGTACTGTTGGTGCCGGTGATGTTGCTGAAGCTGGTACATTTTATACCATATTTTCCAAGGCTACAGCTCGGGCGCGAAGTTCGTTGACTTCTTCCATTACTCCAGGATGATTGTCGGTCGGAATGAGCGGATGAATAAGGTTTAGAATTTGATGTAGTATATAATCATGACGAGATACTCTGGAAATGAGAGAGAAAATGGTGTTTCGGACAGGTTCACCGGTAAGTGCTTCGGGTTCTTCGTCAAGAGGGCAGTTTGGTTGGTGGAAAGGATCGCCTTATTCTTGTCTCCAATGATTAAGTAGACTACGAACCCATCAGATGAATTGGGGATGGCTGATTGGTTGATTCATTCTGGTGACGCTGCTTTCGGAGCTTAGGTGAACATCCATGTCGGAATAGCTGTCGGAATAACTATCGGAATAGCTATCGAAATTCGAGGGACTCGAACTGGTTGAGGGGATTCATCTCGTACGATCAGATGAAGGATTTTTGATAAGAAATAGGTTATAGGATGTAGATTAGTACTTTGCAATACATAATTTACATATGCATATATAATACTAAAATTTCATAAGTTACGGAGGAATCTAAGGAATCTGTCAGGCAAAGTCTACAGTAACAGATATGCTAAGATATGAATTAGCAGATACGCTAAGATACGAATTTTTGTCTATACACTATTCATGCAATCATTGCAGTAAGATGTGTCTAGACTAAGAATGATAAGCAGGTAACTTCCTAAGGATGATACGCAGATGATTTCCGACATGAAATGATAAGCAAAACTTTTGACATGCAGACACGGTCGAAGTCCAGACTCACTAATGCATCCTAACAACTATCAGTTAGACACACTAATGCAAGACCTGGTTCACTAAGACCACCGCTCTGATATCAACTGAAAGGACCCGTTCATATACATTATAAACGATTCACAATAGTTGATTTCATCGCGAGATACTTGACCTCTATATGATACATTTTACAAACATTGCATTCATTTTTAAAAGACCAACTTTCATTTTATCAAAAGTTGACAGGCATGCATACTATTTCATAATATATCTAAACTATAAATGACTTGATAATATTCTTGATGAACTCAACGACTCAAATGCAACGTCTTTTGAAATATGTCATGAATGACTCCAAGTAATATCTTTAAAATGAGCAAATGCACAGCGGAAGATTTCTTTTGTACCTGAGAATAAACATGCTTTCAAGTATCAACCAAAAGGTTGGTGAGTTCATTAGTTTAACATAAATAATCATTTCCCTCATTTTAATAGACCACAAGATTTTCATTTCTCATAAATATACGTCCCATGCATAGAGACAAAAATATCATTCATATGGATTGAACACCTGGTAACCGACATTAACAAGATGCATATAAGAATATCCCCTATCATTCCGGGAAATCCTTCGGACATGATAAAACAACATCGAAGTACTAAAGCATCCGGTACTTTGGATGGGGTTCGTTAGGCCCAATAGATCTATATTTAGGATTCGCGTCAATTAGTAGATCGGTTTACTAATTCTTAGGCTACCAAGCAAAAGGGGCATATTCGGCTTCGATCATTCAACCATATAATGTAGTTTCGATTACTTGTGTCTATTTCGTAAAACATTTATAAAAGCAGCGCATGTATTCTCAGTCCCAAAAATATATATTGCAAAAGCATTTAAAAAGGGAGCAAATGAAACTCACAATGATGTATTTTGTAGTAAAAATACATATGACGACACTAAACAATACAGAGTTGGCCTCCGATTCACGAACCTATATTATTCATATATATTAACACATATCACATTTAATCGACCAAGTTTATTTATATTTAATAATGTATTAAGATTAATATCTTTATATATATATATAGGATTATATTAAGATATGTTTTTATATAACTATTACTTTATTTGGTAAAATAATATTTATAATAGTAAGTTGTAATATTTCTATAAAAATAAAGATACTACTAATAATAATAATAAATAATAGTAGTGTTAGTAAAAATGATGATAATAATATATAAAAATGTTGATAATGATAATATTAATAATAATAATAATAATAATAATAATAATAATAATAATAATAATTATTATAATAATACTGTTAATCTTAATAAGATGACCAACTTTAATTAATAATAATGATAATAATAATAAATATAATGATAACAATAATAATAATAAAGATAATGATAATAATAATAACAAAAATAATAAATGTGCTACCTTAATGAAACAAGCTCCAAAAAGAAAAATTAATTGCCTACGCCCGGGCTCGAACCCACAACCACTTGCTTGCCATACCAACCTCTAAACAATTTAACCATTTAACACTTTCTATTTTAGCTCCTGATGAAATCAATATAACCCTTAACATGTCTGTTTTCTCTTCTCCTCATTATTCTAAAAAGAAATACCATGGTCCAGGCTCGAACCCGAGACCACTCGCTCAACCGCTAACACTCTTAACCATCCAAGTAATTCTATTTTTCTGATATATATTTGTTTTACTTTATATATAACCCGTATATATATTCTAGTATCCTTCTTCTCAAAATTTAATTTATCAGGAAACCAAATCAAATTACCTTCATATATCCTCATCATCATCATACGCATATCATCATTATGATTATCACCTAATTATCATCATCAATTCTATTATCTATATTATTATCTATATCCTAATTTATATTATCCCCTATCTCGATCATCATTATAATCATAATCAAACCCTATGATTTATCATCATCATTCTAATCGTCATCTTTTCATCATGTCGTCAACATTACTCATCATGATCATTAACATCCTATTATTGTTATCACATCGTCATTAGCATCACCAATAATCACCACTAATATCATCGATTATCATCATTATCTAATTATCTAACCATCAACTATGTAAATCATCTGTTTTACTGCATCATTGATGTACCGAAACAAAAGTTGGATTCTGGGCCCAACCACACGTGGTAGTCCAAATCATTTTTCCTAATCCACTAACAAAACGAGCCTACTAAACCTAAACCAATCGATGTATGTTTGAACATAGCAATCCAATATACTATTAAAATAATTAGAGTTTATACAAAAAAAAAAACTTCTCTTTTGCTTCTGTAATTCACGCGACTAGTCCCCACACAAAAAGAAAGCAAAGAATTCGTCCCACTAGCTCCATTCATGTTGGCCATATTCTAAATGAGTGGTACGTTCACTTTTAAAAATACAAGAAGACCACACATCCCTTTATAATATTAGTTGGTCATGTTATTAAATTACTATATTTCAATTGCCATCCTCATATCCACTCACCTTCATCCTCTTTATTCATATTTTTTTTTAGAAGAAAAACGCATCAAGGTGGTAAGTTTGTGGTGACGATTTAAAGTGGTGGTGCAAGGTGGCGTAACAACAGTAATTTTACAAGGGTGTTGAGGTGTTGGTAGTGATGAGGAAAGTGGTAGCTCGATGGTGATGAGAATCGTATATCAGACCCGTAGTGAGCAACGATAGTTGCAATGGTGATTGTCGAATGTGGACTAGAGTGATGCGTGAAAGGTGGCTGAGGTAAATCAGTTGAAACAGAAAACAATCATCCACGGTGAGATGTGATGGTATTTGGTTTGTTTTATTCGTTTACCCTAGAATTTTTGTAGCGGCCTGTAGATGAATGATATCAAGCTGTGATGATTTCCACAAGACGAAATAAGAGAGATAGATTGGCGGATAATGGTGATGTTAGATGATAGGGTAATTCTCGGTTGTGACCGGTGGTGGTGATCATGATGATGGTAGTGGTAATTTTCGAAGGTTGTAGTTATGGGTTGTTGAACATTGCATAGGAGAAGAACGAATACATGTATTGGTTGATGGTAGTCATGGTGGTGTTTGGTTGGTTGTCGATCAAGAGTCACCAAGGTGGTGACGGGTTTTCAATGAAATAAGAAGGAATGAGAAGTAAAGAAAGAGAGCAAGATGGATTAGTTGAAATATGAAGATGACAGAGGTTTCAAGCTGTATATTTACACTTTTCTGTTTTTATCTCACAATTGTAATATAGAATCATATCATATCTAAAAAGTAATCGAATAGTTGAAGTTAGTAAAGGTGATTAGCATGGTTTGTTTGCATTGAGAATTTTTGGTTCCTCTGGTACAAATTGGGTAGACAGAAGGACAGATAAAATATTGCAGATGTTGATGTCAACAGATTATATGCGAAACCACTTTTATATAAATCTGATTATATATATTACATTTAATATTAATAATAAATATTTTTTTTTATAAATGATAATTCTGTTAATTTTTATATTTATAATACTAATAAAGATAATAATAATGTGTTATGTCTTAAAACAATATTCATATTCATTTTTCATATATATGCATATATATATATATTTGATGTTTTAGCAGAGGTGTATAAAATACTATTAAATTTTACAAGAAAATACTATTAAATACGATACAATTTTACACAAGATATTTATTTATTTAGAGAATGGATATACTTAAACCTTGCTACAACACTTATAGGCAGTGTACCTAATCGTACAGTAGTGTAGTTTTTAGTAAGTCCGGTTCGTTCCACAGGGAAAATCTTTAAACAAAGCTTAACGCTATATTAGTTTACTTTTATTAAAAATACAAATATATATATATAAGTAATATTATTATTATAAAGGGGGGTTTTTACCGTTTAATGACCGGTTTGTCGATTTTAAAACTTTAGTCGCGGTTAAAACCAAATGTAAAATAATAAATAAATACAAGACTTAATTTAAAGCGTAAAGTAAATAACGATAATGAAATTGCGAATAATAAAAGTGCGATAAAATAAACTTGCGATAATTAAAAAGTACGATAATTAAAAGTGCAATTAAATATAATAACAATAAATAAAAGTGATATAATTAGAAGTGCAATTAAATATAAAATAAAGGAAATTAAATATGAAATAAAAGAATTATGCTTATTTAAACTTCCGTGATCATGATGTTTGACGTGTTGATTTTTAGTTTATTCCCATGGGTTAATTGTCCTTTGTCCTGGATTATTTAATATGTCCGTATGGTTTTTGTCCATAACAGTCCATCAGTCATAAATATAAAGTGCGAGTGTCCTCGTCAAATTATCCTTATTCCCGAAGTCAAATATTCCAACTAATTGGGGACTTAAACTGTAACAAGATTTTAATACTTTGTTTAATAATTACACCAGGATGTCGACTGAGTGTAACCCAAGGTTTTAATATTTTGTTATCAATTATGCCAAGTGTCCTTTTACATAATTTCACCCCTGTTTTAATTATTCTAGTGGCTATTAATCCATTCCCGTGTCCGGTTAAATGAACGATTATTCGTACATATAAATACCCCGCCCATCGTGTCCGATTGAGTGTATATGGTAATTTATAGGGACGCCCAATTGTAAATCTTTATATTAACATTAACAAACTATCATTTAGTTAAACAAATATAAAGCCCATTAATAGCCCATAGTCAAATTTCCACAAGTGTCGTTCTTTTGTCCAAACCCCAATTATGGTACAAAGCCCAATTACCCAATTTTAATAATTAGCCCAACATCATGATTACCTCGGTATTAAATAAGCATAATAATAACTTAGCTATGAGACATTAAATTAAAAAGGATGAACATAACTTACAATGATTAAAAATAGCGTAGCATTACACGGACAGAATTTCGACTTACACTCTTACAACATTTGCTAACATACCCTTATTATTAGAATTATAATTAAAATTAAAATTAAAATATAAATTATAAATATAAATATTACGTATATATTGAGAGAGAGATATATATGATATGAAAAATGATCAGAATTCGGTTGGCTTTATAGGGAATTGAGTTCAGGGATACTCCGCGACTCGCGGCAACTTTTGCCTTCAAACTCCGCGAGTCGCGGAGTTTGAAAATACAGCTCACCAACTTTGGAGTCTTTCTTGCCGACGGATTTTTATTATTTATATAATATATAAATAATTATAAGAATTATTTAAATATTATATTATATTTATGTGCATAGTTGACTTGTAATTTTTAGTCCGTTGCGTCGAGCGTTGAGAGTTGACTCATGTCCCGGTTCCGGATTTTTGAACGTCCTTGCGTACAATTTTATATTTTGTACTTTGCGTTTTGAATCTTGTACTCTTGTAATTTCGAGACGTTTCTTATCAATAATTGGAACCTCTTTGATTGTATTTTATACTTTTGAGCTTTTTGGTTGTTTGTGTCTTCAATTCGTCGAATCTGTCTTTTGTCTTCACCTTTTATTATTTAAACGAATATCACTTGTAAATAGAACAATTGCAACTAAAAGCTTGTCTTTCTTGAGGAATAATGCTATGAAATATATGTTCGTTTTTAGCATTATCAAATATTCCCACACTTGAGCGTTGCTTGTCCTCAAGCAATATCGTCTTGAAATACTAGAATCACTTCTTTATTCTTCACACTTTGTACATCAGTGATTTCTATACGGCGGTATAAACAATGGTAGTAACGATATGGTTTACAGTCCCACATGACTATAAAAATTTAGATCCATTAAGGAAATTGGATCTTTATGAAAACATTTGATCTTTTGAAAATTAAATCTAGTTTTTACCCTAGATAAGTTTTCCGGAATAACCCTTCACCGGTGTTTGCAAAATATTTTTGTGGGCTTGGTGGGTTTCAGATTTGAAAATTTTAGCTCAAAACTTGCGGTTTTGTGTCACCCACTTGCTAACCTTGTATTAGGAAAGCAACACGTCCAGTTTACTTGTCCCGTATATTACCTTTCGGTAAACTACCGTCCGGTTGTAAAGGAAAGCGTTGAACAAGCAACTGTTAAGGCAATGTCCCCTGACATGCTTTTAATTATGGTCTATAACGTGTCGGACGCAATTACTATCCTTTGTAGGAGCAATAGTAAAGCTCACCCTTATAATTTGTAGGTTTGGCACAAGGTCCTGTCTTTGACCACTATGCAAGCACCGTTCTTACGGTTGACACCGGATTTGGTTCAGGTGACCTAATGAATTCCAGGTGAATTCCTAGGATTTTACGTTCAATGATAATGAACGCATTGAAAATGGGTTTTTAGAAAACAAATCGGTTTGTAATTTTATCAAAATATTTTCTCGTTCAAGCTCGAGTTTAGATATCATTGAATTTCATGAGTTTGAATTCTCAATCTTTAAGGTCAATCTCTAGGATTGAGTAATATCAGGCTTAAAAGCTGATTTTTTAATCTTTAAGGAGATTATCCTTTCTGGGGATCTGATTCATTAGTCTTATCCAGCTAATTTGCATGGTGCCCCCCATTGTACGAGATAAATCCTTCTCATGGTTAGGATAAATTTGACCACTTGGCGACCCTGTTTAATGCTGAGGTCCGTGGATTTCCTGCTGATTTTAGTGATGACTTTTCTAGATTTTTCGTCAACCTACAGCTGGTCTGAACGACAACTTCTTGACCTAAATCAAGAAGCGCGTGTCTTTTTCGGAAGACTTTACTTCCTTTTAGTGATGGAATTGATTCATTGTGTAGATCCATCTCTTCTTTTCTTTCATCGGGTAAAATAGTTTAGTTTAGTCCAAAGCAAAAGTATTTTCAGTTATTTGTACAAAAATATGTGACATATGTTTTGAATAACTTGGAGAATTTTGCCACACTTGGCTTTTATTTTCCTTTTTATTGTTCTCTATTCCATTTTAAATGAATTTTAACATTTTGGTTTGTTTCTCAATTTATGTCCTTTCCGAGGTAACAATAATTTCGGTGTTAAAACCTAGTTTTATCATTCATAAATATGTATAAACATGATTTTGAGTTCATTTAGTTGAAAATTTTTGAAATTTTTTTACTAGAAGTGGGTAGTCAGTATATAAGACTAGGGCTGTTCTTTATCATCAGAGAGCACTAGATTCTAATACAACTACTGCTTTACTAGTATTTTTAATGGTAACCAAGTGTATAAAGATAAAAATTTTAAAAATCCGAAAGAATTTAACCCCTTCCCACACTTAAGATCTTGCAATGCCCTCATTTGCAAGAAATCAGTAACAATTTAAATTATTGAGGGTGAGTAGCGTAGAAATGATTAAATTTTACCAAAGTTTCCAAACATATTGGCGTTTGTTTGCTGAATGATAAATGGTGCATATCATTTATTCATTTCGTCTATTGTTACATCACATTTATTTGTCATCTTGTCGTCAAAATTAGTAGCTTTTGCTGAACTTAATGCCAGTCTTTGAAAATGCGCTGTTTTACCCTGTTTTGTACAATCGACAATATACATACATACAAATATAATCATGCATGGCAATTTGAAATGGGACTTAATATCCCACTTTCAAATTCTAAATATGAAATATTAGTACACAATAATAATAAAAATAATAAAAATTACACAAATATATCCAATAACATAAGTTTAAACATGAAAAAGTCAAAAGATAAAAACATAAAAATCATAAAAATAACCAAATGGAACCAAAATCAGTCTGGATATGGGTTCCAGTTCATCTCATCGGGTGGGTTCCATTGTTGGTTATAGGTGTTCTGATAGGCTTGGTTATAGTCATACCGGTCAAAGGGTGGTCGGATATCAGGGCCATGTGGCGGAAAATGAGCAGGTCGAGTAGGTACATAGTTATTTGGTACCTGATATGATAGCTGGCTCATGATTTGGTGCTGATGAACTAACCAGCTATCGTGTTGGCGTCGCCTATAATCCTCGTATACTCGCTCGGAGTTCCACTGCTCATACATACTATGTCTGGCCGCGTTCGTCATTGCTTCCTCATCTATACGAACGTGGACGTCAAGAATAGCATCTCGAAAGACATCCCTAATGTCTTCCACCTCCTCCATTTCCTCGTCTGAGCCTCTCTCTACCTGAGGATGAGATCCCTCATAGGGTACTGCCTGGTTACGTCTACTTTTCAATATCTTAGCACCCACATAAAATTTCAATCCTAAGGGCTCAACCTGTTCTCTACAAAGCTGTAATGGACCCCCTTGGTTCCTATCAACACCTAAATACTCTCCAATGAGAGTAACAAAAATACCTCCTCCTATTATACTCCCGTCCTGCATTCCCTCTACCATTTTAGATAAATAAAAAGCAACACAGTAAGGGATATTGACAAAGCTTCTAGGATCCCGAATACACTTTAGGTAGAATAAATCATGTAAGGTAATTTTTTCTTTATTATGACCTCTCTGTGTAATCGAGTTAGCCAAAAATCTATGAATAATACGAAGCTCGGCTCTGTCAATATGTGTATAGGAGTGTCCTCCTGCTCGTGTAAAAACATCAAAATGTGACATACGCCTCCAAATGGCGTCAGCGTCAAAGTTACTATCTACCCTTTCACTATAATGAATCAAATTTGTACAATCGGGTAATAGCAACTCACCAGGAGTATATATCTGTAAGGCCCTGGCCATGTCCAACATGGACATTCTGTACATCCTACCGCCAAGGATAAACCTAAGAAATCTTCTATCATCTATTCTAACTATATTTGCATCAAGTGATACAGTACTCATCAACTCAACACACCATTCCTTATATACAGGTCTACGAATGGTGAAAAGACGTTCCCAATCTGTAAAAGAAGAACTGCCATACCTTTGAACTAAAAGCTATCTAACACGGTCAGCTAGATGGACCGTTTCCAAAGGGGCCCAATCGATTACCCTTGGCACCTCTACATTTTTTGTTACCAATTTGAATTTGTTCCTTTGATATGTCTCGTAATCTCTCCATCTCCTATCAAATCTCAGATTAGGATGCAGAGTGTGCTCAGGAATCGTTGGGAATTCTACTGGCGGTCTCATTGGGAATACTATGAATTCATCAACAAACTGTACCGGATCATAATAAGGTATGTGCTGATCAGGCTGTTGTTGTTCATGTTGTGGTTCTTGTTCGTGTTGCATTTCTGGTTCTGGTGCTGGTCGTCTAGATGATGATGCTCCTGAACCTCCGGTATCGGCTTTCTGCAAAACACATTAAACACAAAATTTGTGCATCCAAATATGCATTAGTGTTAGCAAAATAACAACTTAAAACAATCACTATAACATGTTAAATCAAAATTAAACTTATACACATTTTCACAATTTTTCACAATTCTACATTTTTCAAATAAGCACATATGAAAATGTATACAAAATTCATAAGCATTTAACTCAAATAACATGTCAAAATAGTCATTACTAATAATTAAACAAGTCTCAAATGGCAATTACATCAAATTAATCAAGTTCATGAATTTTAGACTTAAAAAGTCCACTTTAATCTCCAAAAATCATGTTTAGGATCATTGTTTGGATCATTTAACTATCTAAACATGTTACACTACTCAATTTAGCAATAATTCATGACAAAAATCGTCCATAACCTGTTTATATCAAAAAGCCCCAAATTGCTCAAGAACACAAACCCTAGATTTCTAAAAATTTTGAAGTTTTTGGCTTCAAATCATGTTAAATAGCATCAATCTAGGTTATACATGCATAAAATACTAACAATTTAACACTAATTACACTAGAAATTAACAAAATTGCATTAGGTAAAAAATTGGTAATTATCACAAAAACTAGGAATTTATAGAGTTTAGGGGTGTAATTTTTACCAATTTGCTGAAGAATGAGAATCTAGGCATGATTAGAGCAAGAATTTTGATGAATTACGGTGGAAAAATGGCGAAAATTGGTGAATTTTTGGGTGAGTTTCGTGAATGTATGTGTGTGTTTGTGTTGAGGCAGAACCGAGCTGCTGTATGTATCAGGCCTGCATTTGGTCCCCATGCAATCGCATGGGTTCCAAGTGCAAACCCCATGCGATCGCATGGGGTGCCAGCTACAGTGATTTCAGTTTTTTTTTTAAATAAAACCTTATACTTTATAAAACTTATAATTAATTAAATTTTAAAAATTTTGTTTTCCTTTAGGAGCGAGGGCGTTTCGGATCGTTGTCCTAGTCTGTCCCTCGACAAAATTTTAAAATTTGTCAAATCAAAGCGCGGTTTTTAAAAGTAAAGATTTTTGGGTTTTTTTAATGTTTTTGGCATACTTTAATTCAATAAGATTAAAAATAATGATAATAAAAGTTCTCGTCCCTCCCTCGGGTAAAGCAATTTCGGTTCAAAGACCTAGTCTTCAACTTACGACGAATTTTAAAAATCATATTTTTAACTTAATGAGATAAAGTAAATTTTTGTTTTTAAATTCACACAACTTAAATATAAAATTCAAAATTAATATTAAAAATTCACACCAAACTTAAAATTTGAAATACATAAAATTAAAAATTCATATTTTAAAAATTAAAAATTCACATCAAACTTAATTTAAAAATTCATATTATAAATTCACACCAAACTTATATTAATTTTTCAAATATTTACAATTTTAAATATATTGATTTTACAAAGTTTACAATATTAATTTAAGATTTATATATTAATTTTAAAAACATGGTAAAAATAAAATTAAAAATCTTTTTGGCTTTTTATCCCACTTTAATCAATCAAATATTATCAAAAATATACGCCCCTCTTTTCGGTAAAGTAATTTCGGTTCCAAGACCTAATTTAACTCATGACGAATTTTTGAAATATTTTGGGTTGATTGATTAAAGATATTTATACCTTAAGAATAAACGTTAAATTTCGCAGTGATGTAATAAATTTTTGAATGATATCAATAATTTCGGTCGCCAAACCTAATTTTATTTAATACCAATTTAATACTTTATAGCGAACAAATTAGCGTTTATTATCAAAAGGTTAAAAATAAAAAAAATAAAATAAAAACTGTACAAACATACCTGTGAAATAGATTTCTTAGTTATATGATCTATCCCATTCATAAGATAGTCGGTTTAATTGGTTTTCCATAGCTAAATAGGCGTAACCTCGAGCATTCAGTGTCTTTTCTTCTAAACATATGAACGGTCCGTCTCTGCATAAAGTAACAAATTCGGTATTTGAATAGGTTTGATTATTTGAACATTTACCTCCATGTGACCATTTTCCGCATTTGTGACATCTTTCTAGGTGTCGTGCTCTTCTTTTCGCTGCGGATTTTGATTTTCCTTTACCAAATTGTAACTTATTATCTTCGCATCTGGATTCTTTTCTTACTCCGTCCAATCTTTCTCTGATTACTGACACTATTTCACTCGGTAGTGTGTCATTATTACGTTTAGTGATCAAAGCGTGTAGCATTAGACCATGGTTTAGTTCACAGGCAGTCTTCATTTCCTAAAAAAAATAAAAATTCAGAATGGGGGGAGAAGACTAGTTCTTTAGGGTCTGCTAGGGAAAGACCATTCGGGTTCCATTTTCGAGAACTACACGAAAACAGACAATCTAACTCTAACATAAATACATAAACCCTTTTAAAGACTTGATTCTCCCCACACTTAGTTAGCTGTGGTATCGAAATTGTGATTAACTTCATTGTCAACTTCCATCGGACCATGTATGTAATGTTTAATTCTGTGACCATTAACTTTAAATTCAATTCCATTTGAATTTATTAATTCTATCGTTCCGTATGGGAAAACTCTTTTAACTATGAATGGTCCAGACCATCTTGATTTCAATTTTTCAGGAAATAGCTTGAATCGTGAATTGAAAAGAAGAACTCTGTCTCCTTCTTTAAATTCTTTTGAACTTCTGATTCTTTTATCATGCCATTTCTTCGTTCTTTCTTTATAGATTAACGAATTTTCGTATGCTTCATGTCTTAATTCTTCTAATTCGTTTAGTTGACTTAATCGTAGACGTCCGGCTTCATGTAAATCAAGATTACATGTCTTCAAAGCCTAAAATGCTTTGCGTTCAATTTCTACTGGAAGATGACATGTTTTTCCATAAACAAGTCTAAAAGGTGTGGTTCCAATTGGAGTTTTGTAGGCTGTTCTAAAAGCCCAGGGTGCATCCTCCAATTTAATGGACCATTCCTTCGGATTTGATCCTACGGTTTTCTCTAGAATACGTTTTAAAGCTCGGTTGGTATTTTCAACTTGTCCACTTGTTTGTGGATGATATGCGGTGGAGATTTTATGAGTTACTCCATATCTTTTAAGAAATTTCTCAAGTTGATTATTACAGAAATGAGTACCCCGATCACTTATTAAAGCTTTCGGTGTTCCAAACCTTGCAAAAAGACGTTTTAAAAAGTTGACTACAACTCGTGCATCGTTAGTTGGGAGAGCTTGTGCTTCCGCCCATTTAGATACATAATCAATGGCTACGAGTATATATAGATTATTATGAGATTTTGGAAATGGACCCATAAAGTCAATACCCCAAATGTCAAATACTTCACATACTTGGATGACATTTTGTGGCATTTCATCACGTTGACTTATTTTTCCGGCCCTTTGACAAGCATCACAGGATTTACAAAGAAGGTGTGAGTCTTTGTAAATTGTAGGCCAATAGAATCCAGCTTCATAAACTTTTCTTGCTGTTAGTTGAGGCCCATAATGCCCTCCTGTTGGTCCTGTGTGACAATGGTTTAATATTTTACTGGCTTCATCTCCGAATACACATCGGCGTATTATTCCATCAGGACAACTTTTAAACAGATGTGGATCTTCCCAAAAATAGTGTTTTATATCACTGAAGAATTTCTTTCGTCTTTGGTACGATAATCCTTTTTCAAGGAATCCACAAACTAAGTAGTTTGCATAGTCTGCAAACCATGGAATTTCTTTATAATCTATCTTCAATAGATATTCATCAGGAAAGTTGTCTTGTATGGCCGATTCATTTAGAACTTCTAACTCAGGATTTTCAAGACTAGAAAGATGATCAGCGGCGAGATTTTCTGCTCCTCTTTTATCTCGGATTTCAATATCAAACTCTTGTAAGAGTAAGATCCAACGGATTAATCTTGGTTTAGCATCTTGTTTCGAAAATAGGTATCTAAGAGCAGAATGGTCGGTATAGACCACCATTTTTGCTAGAACGAGATATGATCGAAATTTGTCAAAAGCAAAGACAATATCAAGGAGTTCTTTTTCAGTAGTTGTATAGTTCGTTTGTGCTCCTTGTAACGTCTTACTAGCATAATATATAGGTTGAAATCATTTTTCAATCCTTTGTCCTAAAGCGGCTCCCATTGCAAAATCACTTGCATCGCACATTAGTTCAAATGGTAGATTCCAATTTGGTATTATCATGATCGGCGCATTAGTGAGTTTCTCTTTAAGAATATTAAAAGATTTGATACACTCATTGGAAAAGATGAATGGAGCATCCTTTTCTAGGAGTTTATTCATAGGAGTGGCAATTTTAGAAAAATCTTTTATGAAATGTCGGTAAAAACCGGCATGCCCTAGAAAACTCCTAATTCCTCTAACATTGGTGGGATGTGGAAGTTTAGCAATTACATCTACTTTAGCTCTATCCACTTCAATTCCTTCTTTTGAAATTTTATGACCAAGAACAATGCCTTCTTTAACCATAAAATGGCATTTCTCCCAATTAAGTACTAGATTTGATTGTTCGCATCTAATAAGCATTCGTTCCAGATTAACTAGACATGATTCAAATGTATCACCAAAGACTGAAAAGTCATCCATGAAAACTTCCATGCATTCTTCTATCATGTCGTGAAAAATCGCCATCATACACCTTTGAAAGGTTGCAGGGGCGTTGAAAAGTCCAAATGGCATGCGTTTGTAAGCAAAAGTACCATAAGGGCACGTGAACGTGGTTTTCTCTTGGTCCTCGGGTGCTATTGGAATTTGAAAATATC
Source organism: Rutidosis leptorrhynchoides (assembly GCF_046630445.1). Taxonomy (NCBI): domain Eukaryota; kingdom Viridiplantae; phylum Streptophyta; class Magnoliopsida; order Asterales; family Asteraceae; genus Rutidosis; species Rutidosis leptorrhynchoides. Next base: position 134,099,369 of record NC_092339.1, read on the forward strand.
CGGAAAATCCATCTAGAAAACAATAGTAACTATTTCCAGCTAGTCTTTCCAACATTTAATCAATGAAAGGTAAGGGAAAGTGATCTTTTCTGGTGGCGTCATTTAATTTTCTATAATCAATACACACACGCCATCCTGTTACAGTCCTAGTAGGAATAAGCTCATTTTTCTCATTTGTAATGACAGTCATGCCACCCTTCTTAGGTACGCATTGAACTGGGCTTACCCATGGACTATCAGAAATTGGATAAATTAAACTTGCATCTAGCAGTTTAATAATCTCTTTCTTAACTACATCTTGTATATTAGGATTTAGTCTTCGTTGGCGTTGCACATACGTTTTATGACCTTCTTCCATAAGGATTTTATGTGTGCAATACGAAGGACTTATTCCTTTAATATCATGAATCTTCCATGCAATGGCTGGTTTATGAGCTTTCAACACAGAAATGAGTTGTGATTTCTCATTTTCAGTAAGAGAAGACGATATTATTACAGGTAATTCAGATTCACCATGTAAATAAGCGTATTCCAAATGGTTTGGAAGTGGCTTTAACTCTAATTTCGGAGGATCTTCTATCGATGATTTATATCGATATCTGTCTTCTTCTTTTAGCATTTGAATTTCTTCTGTTGTTGGTTCATATCCATTAGCTATAAGTGTAGCTAACATTTCAGCTTCATCAATTGGTTCATTACCTTCTCCTAAAGAACATTCTTATGTTCCTTGTAATTCTGGAAATTCTTCTAATAATTCTGCATGTGCGTCTATAGTTTGAATATAATAACATGTATCATCTGCAGATTGCGGTTGTTGCATTGCTCTATCAACTGAAAAGGTAACACTCTCGTCCTCTATACTTAGGGTCAGTTTCTTACCGAACACGTCTATCATTGCTTTAGCCGTATTTAAGAATGGTCTTCCTAATATGAGAGGAACTTGAGAATCTTCTTCCATGTCCAGAACAACAAAATCTACTGGAAATACTAAAGTACCAACTTTAACTAGCATGTTCTTCATTATCCCTCTAGGATATTTTATTGATCTATCGGCTAGTTGTATGCTTATTCTGGTTGGTTTCAATTCTCCAAGGTCTAGTTTAGCGTATAGTGAATACGGCATTAGATTTATACTAGCACCTAAGTCTGCCAATGCTTCTATTGAACTAAGACTACCCAGAAAACATGGAATTGTGAAACTTCCTGGATCAGATAATTTTTCTGGTATCTTATTCAACAGCACTGCTGAACAATTAGCATTCATAGTAACAGCCGAGAGTTCTTCCATTTTCTTTCTATTTGAGATTAGATCTTTCAATAATTTAGCATATCTAGGCATTCCTGAAATCACATTAATGAAAAGAAGATTTACATTTATCTGTTTAAACATATCCAAGAATTTGGATTGCTCGGCTTCAAGTTTCTCTTTCTTCATTTTACTCGGGTAAGGAAGTGGTGGTTGGTATGGTTTAACATAAGGTTTATCCTTAATTGTGTTATCTTCATTAACCTTTTCAACTACCGGTTCTTTTTCCTTATATTGATTAGGTTGGGGTTCTTGTGGAGTAGGAATAGCTTCATCAGAAGTTACAGGTATTTCAGGTGGTTTAAGTGTTGTACCACTTCTTGTGGTAATGGCTTTAGCTGTTTCATTCCGGGGGTTAGCATTTGTATCACTAGGTAGACTTCCCGGTTTTCTTTCACCTATTAACCTTGCTAGGTTACTTACTTCTTGTTCCAGATTTTGAATAGAAGCTTGTTGATTTCTAAATGCTTGAGCATTTTGTTCATTAGTTTGTTTCTGAGATGTGAAAAACTGCGTTTGAGTTTCAACTAGCTTCGTCATCATATCTTCTAAATTCGGCTTTTTATCATCGGTTTGTTGTGGTGGTTTGTTTTGAAAATTAGGTCTTTGCTGGTTGTAAGTATTATTGGATACTTGTTGATTGCTAGGACCTTGTTGGTTGTTGTATGGAATATTTCTGTTATAATTCTGGTTTTGATTGTAAATCGGTCTTGGCGGTTGATAATTATTCTGATAATTATTTCCAGGCCTTTGGTTTATGTATGAAATATTCTCTCTTTGTTCCATTGTTAATTCAATACTGAGACAATCTTTTGTCAAATGTGGTCCTCCACACTGCTCACAACTAATTCGTATTGAGTGAATATCTTTAGTCATCTTTTCCATTCGTCTCTCGATAGCATCTATCTTTGTGGAAATGGAATCTAAGTCATGGCTAGAATCGGCTCTAGCTGCTTTAGATGATCTAACGATATCTTTTTTTTGGTGCCACTCATGTGAGTGGGAATCAGTGTTATCAATAATTTTGTAAGCATCCGTTTCGGTTTTCTTCATAATAGAACCACCAGCTGCTATATCTATGTCTTTCCTTGTAGTGATGTCGCATCCTTGGTAGAATATTTGTACTATTTGACAGGTATCTAAACCATGTTGCGGACATCCTCTTAATAACTTTCCAAATCTAGTCCACGCCTCATATAGAGTTTCATTTGGCTTCTGTGTAAACGTAACAATTTCTGCTTGAAGTCTTACGGCTTTAGATGCAGGAAAGAATTGTTTAAGAAATTTTTCAACTAAAACGTCCCATGTATCAATCGCCCCTTCAGGTAACGATTCCAACCAATCTTTGGCTTCTCCCTTTAAAGTCCAGGGAAATAACATGAGATATATCTGTTCATCCTCCACTTCTCGGATTTTAAATAGTGTGCAGATCCTATTAAAGGTACGTAGATGTTCATTTGGATCTTCCTTCGGTGCACCACTAAATTGGCATTGATTAGTCACCATGTGTAGAATTTGTCCTTTTATTTCATAATCTGGCGCATTAATGTCTGGATGAGTAATTGCGTGACCTTGGCCAGTGCGTTTAGCTCTCATTCGGTCTTCCATACTTAAAGGTTCTAGATTCTCCATAATTGAACTTGTTGAATCGGAATCACTAGAGGATTCTGATTTAATGGTTCGTTCCTCAACAATCTCTGTTTGAATGATTGGTGGTTCCGGAGGAAAGTTTAGTGGTTCAGGATCTACGAATCGTTCCTGAATATTCTCCGGATTCTCAATTGTGAGGTCGGGTTCAAAAAATGGATTATCGGAAATTTGAACTGGAGTACTTGGTCGACTAGATGACGATTCTAAAGAAAAATCAACGGTGGTAATATTTGCTAAATGTCTTGATCTAGTTACAGGTGGTGAACGTACAAAAGGTGGTGAACGTCTTGCTCGGTGCATTCACTGAATATCCTATTAGTTTTTAAAAGGAAAGAAAAATTATAATAAGTTATCCAATCAATAGACTTTTCTGATTTTGCCCACGTTTCGAATAGCCAAAAGATGCAGCAGAGGGGCAGGATTCGTTTGGTCTCAATATAATTGAGGACTGTTTGGCTCCAATAACCCGGTCCACGTACAAATCCAACTATTACTACGAACCAGAAAATTTTAATGTCTATCAATTTAACCACTTAAAATAAATTTTCGTAATTTTAAGAAATTTAGATAAGAAGTAGAATAAAAATCTATGTCCTAAAACTAGAATAGCGAGAAATAAGAAAGAAAAAGAGTTCGTCGAAAAAGGTCGAAAAAGAAAAATGGTTGAAAAATAAAAGGTGACGGAAAAATAAAAGAAACTTATAAAACTTAAAAACACTTGACTAACCTAACCTTATTACTACAACTAACTTAAAATTATAATCGCAAATTGAGATTACTAATTGGAATGATAATTGATACATAGGTAAAAGTCGTCTAAAAATATTAAAGCTTACAGGAAAAACTAAATCCCAAGTGGAAATAACTTAAAAAGAAACTAAAACTTAAAAAGGCGTCGCAAAATTCTAAAGCACCTAAATCTTAGTCTAAAAAAAAACACTTAAGCGATTTTACGGCAAAGCCTAAAAATCTAGAAGTAAAAATAACTATGGCAAAAACTAAGTTTAAAACTAAATATGAGCTAAAAATACAAATATTACGCTAAAACGATTACAAAGGGACAAAATATAAAAATATACAAAAAGTTGTAAAAATTAAAATTTTTATAAAAATATTATTTTTATATTATTTATTTTATAAAGCTATTAATTTTACAATTTAATTAAACTAATTAAACTAAATATATAAATTAAATAAATAAAACTAAATTAATTATTTAAAATACTAACCCTAATTAGGGTTTTAATTAAATAATAATAATAATAATTATTACACCATAATTAATGCAGTTGACAGACTAATCAGACGTGTCAGGTGAGCTCATGCGATCGCATGAGTTCTATGTTACCCGGCCATGCGATCGCATGGGCTAGGGTTTCGGGCCAGTTACTGGGCTGCTACAGTACTGGACTCGAGTGTTTTTTTTTTTTTTTTTTTTTTTTTGTGTTTTATTTTTCTGTTTTATATATTTATATAATATATTTATATAAATTAAATAAAACTTATATTTTTATAAAATAAAGATAAAGAAACTTTTATAGAACTTAAATATTTAACAAACTCTTAAAAATATTTATATTTATATTTTTCTTTTTATATTTTAGAATATTTAAAACGTATTTTTACAAAAGCGTATTTTTTTATAAAAGTAAACTTAAAAATAAAAATCTTTTTTTTATATATATAGCATTGCGCTTTCGGCTTTTAAGCAAGAAATTGAAGTTCCCCGGCAGCGGCGCCAAAAATAACTTGATGTTTCGCGAGGTGTATATAAAATACTATTAAATTTTACAAGAAAATACTATTAAATACGATACAATTTTACACAAGATATTTATTTATTTAGAGAATGGATATACTTAAACCTTGCTACAACACTTATAGGCAGTGTACCTAATCGTACAGTAGTGTAGTTTTTAGTAAGTCCGGTTCGTTCCACAGGGAAAATCTTTAAACAAAGCTTAACGCTATATTAGTTTACTTTTATTAAAAATACAAATATATATATATATAAGTAATATTATTATTATAAAGGGGGGTTTTTACCGTTTAATGACCGGTTTGTCGATTTTAAAACTTTAGTCGCGGTTAAAACCAAATGTAAAATAATAAATAAATACAAGACTTAATTTAAAGCGTAAAGTAAATAACGATAATGAAATTGCGAATAATAAAAGTGCGATAAAATAAACTTGCGTTAATTAAAAAGTACGATAATTAAAAGTGCAATTAAATATAATAACAATAAATAAAAGTGCTATAATTAGAAGTGCAATTAAATATAAAATAAAGGAAATTAAATATGAAATAAAAGAATTATGCTTATTTAAACTTCCGTGATCATGATGTTTGACGTGTTGATTTTTAGTTTATTCCCATGGGTTAATTGTCCTTTGTCCTGGATTATTTAATATGTCCGTCTGGTTTTTGTCCATAACAGTCCATCAGTCATAAATATAAAGTGCAAGTGTCCTCGTCAAATTATCCTTATTCCCAAAGTCAAATATTCCAACTAATTGGGGACTTAAACTGTAACAAGATTTTAATACTTTGTTTAATAATTACACCAGGATGTCAACTGAGTGTAACCCAAGGTTTTAATATTTTGTTATCAATTATGCCAAGTGTCCTTTTACATAATTTCACCCCTATTTTAATTATTCTAGTGGCTATTAATCCATTCCCGTGTCCGGTTAAATGAACGATTATTCGTACATATAAATACCCCGCCCATCGTGTCTGATTGAGTGTATATGGTAATTTATAGGGACGCCCAATTGTAAATCTTTATATTAACATTAACAAACTATCATTTAGTTAAACAAATATAAAGCCCATTAATATCCCATAGTCTAATTTCCATAAGTGTCGTTCTTTTGTCCAAACCCCAATTATGGTACAAAGCCCAATTACCCAATTTTAATAATTAGCCCAACATCATGATTACTTCGGTATTAAATAAGCATAATAATAACTTAACTACGAGACATTAAATTAAAAAGGTTGAACATAACTTACAATGATTAAAAATAGCGTAGCGTTACACGGACAGAATTTCGACTTACACCCTTACAACATTTGCTAACATACCCTTATTATTAGAATTAAAATTAAAATTAAAATTAAAATATAAATTATAAATATAAATATTACGTATATATTGAGAGAGAGATATATATGATATGAAAAATGATCAGAATTCGGTTGGCTCTATAGGGAATTGAGTTCAGGGATACTCCGCGACTCGCGGCAACTTTTGCCTTCAAACTTCGCGAGTCGCGGAGTTTAAAAATACAGCTCACCAACTTTGGAGTCTTTCTTGCCGACGGATTTTATTATTTATATAATATATAAATAATTATAAGAATTATTTAAATATTATATTATATTTATGTGCATAGTTGACTTGTAATTTTTAGTCCGTTGCGTCGAGCGTTGAGAGTTGACTCATGTCCCGGTTCCGGATTTTTGAACGTCCTTGCGTACAATTTTATATTTTGTACTTTGCGTTTTGAATCTTGTACTCTTGTAATTTCGAGACGTTTCTTATCAATAATTGGAACCTCTTTGATTGTATTTTATACTTTTGAGCTTTTTAGTTGTTTATGTCTTCAATTCGTCGAATCTGTCTTTTGTCTTCACCTTTTATTATTTAAACGAATATCACTTGTAAATAGAACAATTGCAACTAAAAGCTTGTCTTTCTTGAGGAATAATGCTATGAAATATATGTTCGTTTTTAGCATTATCAATATTTTATATTAATACAAATATTAATATTAATATTACATTAATAATATTAATAGAAGTAATGATAATATCAATATAACTATTAAATTCAAACTTGTAATTAAATTTAATATCATACTATTTATTAGTTATCTCATCTTCACTAATTATATAATATATTAAATATTTACTAGTTAATATATATTACAATATATAACATTACCTTTGTGTAGAATTTTTATAAATATATGAGTTGATAAATTAGAGTTTTATCATCATAGAATAATATAGATAAAACGATTCGATTATGTGAAGCGTACGAGTGAAGTTATCACAAAAGAGTGAAAATGAGTAAATGCAGATTCGACTTAACCGGTGATGTAGTCACAGTTGATTTCCGAAATTTAAGGGATTTAATGAAAATCATTAAAATCAAAAAGATTTGATTCTTCAGCGATTAAGGAAATTAAGATCTCTATAATTAAATACGGTGATCTGCCTCAATTACTCTATCTGATATTTCCATTATAAATTAAACTTTTTCCGTTCCATTATTTTCCACCGCTCCCATTTTCTATACTTTAATTCATATTTTCAAATCATCAGTCAATATGCTTCATCCAGTTTTAATTCTGGATATAATCCTGACTTTCATATCAATCATTCTCCTTTTTTTTTCTACTACCGGAGGAATCTGTCTACTTCCACTATGCTCTTGGGTTTATAGTGTTTTTATTTCTCCCGAGTCTTTATATTGCCATACGCATTGATATACACGGTTTGTAATTTCGGCGTTGTTGTTGGGCTTTATATTTTCCTTTATATTTCGAAGTCCCATCTTCTGTCTTCTATAATCATTGTCATCCACAATTAATGCTCTCTTTTATTTGCTGCGATTTTATACTCCCATTTCTATTTCGGAATTCCATTCTTTTGCTTTCTCTCCGCAAGTACTAGTCCAGAATTCGTAGATACGAAGTTTCGAATGAACATGACTAATGTTCTAAGAGAGAGATTGTAATAGCACGATCTTGATTGGTTAAATTAACAGAATTCAAGAGAAAAGATAGAACTATCAGGAAGATACGTTCTTGATATGTTTAGTGATTAAGTAGAATGTAAGAGTCGTGTAACATGGCACATGATGACGTTATGATCTGTGAATCATCACGTTTCATTTAGAAACTCAGCATGACTTACTGTAATTGTAATGACCCGCACTTTTTCGATCGTTCTATACTTATAAGATTAATATTTATATAAATTAAACCTTACCAACATGATAAGCAATCCAAATTGTTAAGATTTATGTTTTTGAAAAGAGTTTTACACAACGTTTGACCGTCTAGTTTGACCGATGATATCACGAACTATACAATATATGATAATTATACATACATATTTAACATGATATAAGGATGTTTTAATATCTCATTTTGTATTAATAACAAAAAGTCATAAGTATATTTTGAAACTACTAACTTAAGTTTTCAAAACAATAACCATACGTAACGTTATTTGACATAAATACTGATGATTTATAATGTTTATACATATATCGTATAAGTAATGTATTTAATCATTTTTAAAGGGCTTTTATACATAAAACAATATAAGTATATTTACAAAAGATAGTTATATTTGAATTCTCGTTCCGTTTCCTCAATAATCCTATACGTATATCTAGGGTACTATACACAGCTTCTAGAAGTATTTACTATTGGTATATACCAATAGAAATCTTCAATTATTGGAATAATATGTCATTCATGACATAATAAATTTTAACTTATCTTAGATATTTTCACTAAAAACCAAATTTTCAAGCCTATAAATAAGCACCATTTCTAACTCATTTTTACACATTCATTTTCCAAATTTTACTTCCAATTTTCACACACACTTGCAAGAACTCTCTCAACTTTTATTTTACTACTTCTTTCCAGCAACTTTACATTTTAAACTTGAGGTAAAAACTCTGCTTCAACTCTTTTTCAATTCATATATTTATAGCTATATATATAAGAGTTTATAAACTAGAACATAGTTTGAATGATTTCAAACTTGTTTGCAAACTAAATAGATCCTTCTAACTTAACTTTTAAAATACTTCAAGACCTATAATATAACTTAAAAATATGCTAATTTAACAAGGTATAACTTGGTTTTTCAAAGAACACCTTAAAAACTGTTTTTATGACGTCGGAGTGCAACCGGGGGCTGTTTTGGGTTGGATAATTAAAAACCATCTTAAACTTTGAATTGGAGGTTTATTTTCTGGAAAAATGATTTTTACTATGAATATGATAACACATAAAAATTTCATGATTTAACTCAAAGTATAAGTATTTTTAGAAAAATAATCATTTAAGGTTGTTTACATGATGGAAAATGATTAACTTCATAAGTTTCACTAAAGTTTGACCTATGACCTGTGATTTCGAATACAAACTAAGGTATTTACAGTTCATAGTCTTAAAGAGGGACTCGATCCAAGGAAGTGGCAAGTTGAATCAACGAAAACGGATTTGTAACGAAGAAACTATGACCGAAACAAAATTGGTTATCCTAGATCATTTCAACTACGGGATCAATTGGAAAAAAATGATATAAATCACATATTTCTAAGATAACATGATATTTTATATATATGTACTTATAATTCAATTTTATATGGTTCAGGATCACCCGTAAACAACACGAGAAGATTAATCATAAGATCCCATGATTGTACGCAACACGTCATTTGACAACACCGGTACTTTATGTACGCAACACGTCATTTGACAACACCGGTACCATGGGTCAAGATTAATCTCGACCAACACATATACGATGGGGTTTTATTGATTTCGTTGGGGGTTTTATTTAATTCATTGCGGGTATATTAAACATCTAAAAATGAACCATTAAAATTGAATTACTAACATCGGACTGCTAACTACGGACTAAGGAATTATTCAAAGTATTAAAAGTATAACAAGTATATATTTATAACGTTTGTTTAAAAATGAAAACATATTGATATATTATATATGGATAGGTTCGTGATATCAACCGGAAGACCGAGTCAAATTATTTATATCATCAAGACAAGAGTGAGTATATAGTCCCACTTTTAAACTCTAAATATTTCGGGATGAGAATACATGTATTTTATGTTTTACGATATGGACACAAGTAACTGAAAAATATGTTCTACGTTGAGTTGTACCACTGGCATACTTCCCTGTAGCTTGGTAACTAATATTTACAGCGGTATTGTAAACGCGAATCCTGTTGATAGATCTATCGGGCCTGACAACCCCAACCGGACTGGACGACCAGTATTCAACGGTTGCACAGTACTTCGTTTTGTGACTACACTTGGTACGGTGTAGTAAGATTTCATAATAAAGGGAATATGCGACGTGATTAAATGTTAAGTATGGTTACCAAGTGCTCAACCACTTAGAATATTTTTATTAAAATGTTTATATATGAAATCTTGTGGTCTATATTTATATCGCTGCCAGCATTAAACCTATATCTCACCAACTTTATGTTGACGTTTTAAACATGTCTATTCTCAGGTGATAATTAGAAGCTTCCGCTGCATTATGTTGAATTTGAGCAGGATCTTGCGTACGCATATTTGTGTCAAAAATAAGACTGCATATCCAAGAACTTGTGTTGTAAAATATGCTAGAAATCGGGTTGTTATTATCATTTGTAAAGTTTGTAAGTCGAAGATTATCGCTAAACGATAATCATCTTTATTTTGTCCAAAGCTTGTATCAAAAATAAGGATCATGGTTTGTAATGTATAATATATGCAGTTTTTCTTTAAAAAATGTCGCATATAGAGGTCAATACCTCGCAATGAAATCATACGTTATCTAACACGTTCTTATGGTTAAGGACGGGTTATGACATGTGGTATCAGAGCGTTGGTCTTAGCGAACCAGGTTTGCATTAGTGTGTCTAACCGAGAAGTCGTTAGGATACATTAGTAAAGTCTGGACTTTGACCGGGTCTGATTTTAAAAACCATTGCTTATCACTGTTGGTTAAAAATTTATATGTAAATATTATGTAAGTACTAATGGGTTAGTTGTTATGTGATAGATGTCGGGCTCGAAACTTATTATCACATTCAGCGACTCTGAATCAGAACCTTCAGATTGTGTTTCAGTCATTAACATATCCGATGACGAAAGTGGTATTTTTGGGGAAGACTCACAATTTCCGGATGAACCAACTATAGAAATATCGGAAAGTGAACCCGAGGAGGAAAGTGAACCCGAAGAGGAAAGTGAACCCGAAGAAGAAAGTGAACCCGAGGAAGAAATACTAGAAATTACGAAAGAAAAATTCGATCAAGGAAAGAAACGAAAAGCGAATGAATTAGAAAATTCAAATCCCGAACTTAGTGAGAATGACGTAGCACCAATTCCACTCAACACTACCACCCCTATTCCCGCTATTCCTATTAGTGCTATCCCCGCATCTAGTTCTTCAGCCCCACCGCCAAAATATAGGCAGACAGCTAGGATAAGCGTTAGGCCATTCATTGGAACTAAACGTCCTAGAAAATAGACCAAACGATGCGCTGCCGTATTAAACCATGGGATCATATAATGTTTTGTATAATATTATTAGTGTGGTTTGCTTAATGTTCGATGTAAGATAAGCATATGTAAAATAGTGAAGTGTGAAATGCAATAATTTTCCATGGTTAAGTATTATTTAGATTGTAGTAATTGGTTCGGTACTAAGCTATTAAGTATGAACATTAACGGGTAGGTACTACCCTAGATATAATTATAAAACGCTAATAAGAAGAAAAGGCTTTTATAATAATACCTGGTTCATATTATTAATAAGCTATAATGTACTGTAAATATACACTACATCTATAATATTCCATGTGAATAATTATTTTCTTTTCATTCTTATAGAAGAATATGGCTCGATTGAACCGAATGACGGAACAAGAAATCCAGGAACTCATCAATCAGCGAGTGAACGACAGAATGTTATGGGTCGAGGCTGCAAGAGGTGCTGCAGTTAACCCAAATCCTCGTGTGGGGTGCACTTACAAAACTTTTCAAGCTTGCAAGCCCTCATCATTCAGTGGAACAGAAGGACCAATCGGTTTAACCCGGTGGATAGAAAAGATGGAAACTGTGTTCAAAATCAGTGGTTGTGTTGAAAAGGACATGACCAAATACGCATCGTGCACTTTACAAGATAGTGCACTCACGTGGTGGAAAAATTATGTGAAGGCTGTAGGAGGAGATGTAGCTTATGATACTCCGTGGGAAGAATTCAAAACAATGTTAATCAACGAATATTGTCCAAGGAACGAGGTTAGGAAGTTGGAAGATGAGTTACGAAGTCTGAAGGTTATTGGTACTGAAATCACCAACTACAATCAGCGATTCATGGAATTAGTTTTGCTATGTCCTGAATTGGTTCCAACCGAAGAACGGAAGATTGAAATGTACAAAGATGGTTTGCCCAAAAAGGTCAAGGCAAATGTTACAGCATCGAAACCTAAGACAATTCATGAAGCTATAACCATGGCAAACGAGCTAATAGATCAGGTCATTTTGGATAAGAAAGCATTCAATACTGATGTGAAGGTATCAGGTAACAAGAGAAAGTGGAATGGAAGCTATGATCGAGGTAATCAACAACAATCTTTTAAGAAACAAGAAATCACGCAAGGTGCGGGTAGTGGTTTAAGCTTTGGTTATAAAGGACAAAATCCTTTATGCAACCGATGTCACAAACATCACTTTGGTTACTGTAGTGTGGTATGCAACAAATGTAATCGACAGGGTCATCTTGCTGAAGATTGTAGGGCTCTCGTTACGAATACAAATGGTGCCAAGACTCCTGCCACCAACACAAATAGAACTGCTTTGGCTACCATTACTTGTTTTGGGTGTGGAAAACAAGGTCACTATAAGAGCCAGTGCCCGAATCCAGAGAAGAATATCGGACCTGCACGTGGAAGAGCATTTGTTATTAATGCTAAAGAGGCATGTGAAGACCCGGAGCTTGTTACGGGTACGTTTACCATTAATAACTTATCAGCATCTATTTTATTTGATACTGGCGCCGATAGAAGTTACGTGTGTATAAATTTTTACACTAAATTGAATTGTTCATCATTACCTCTAGATGCTAAGTACTTGATTGAGTTAGCTAATGGTAAACTAATTAAAGCCGATAAAATTTGTCGTGATTGTGAAATAAATCTAGCCGGAGAAACGTTTAAAATCGACTTAATACCCGTAGAATTAGGAGGTTTTGATGTAATAGTCGGCATGGACTGGATGTCCAAAATAGGAGCGGAAGTTGTTTGTGCCAAGAAGGCAATTCGTATTCCTGGTAAGGATAAAATACCGGTGATGATTTATGGAGAGAAGGGTAATTCAAAGCTAAAACTCATTAGCTGTTTGAAAGCCAAGAAGTGTTTAGAAAAGGGATGTTACGCTATTTTAGCACATGTTAATAAAGTCGAAAAGAAAGAAAAGTGCATCAACGACGTGCCTGTGGCAAGAGATTTTCCTGAAGTTTTTCCGGAAGAATTGCCGGGATTACCTCCATTTAGATCGGTAGAATTTCAAATAGATTTAGTACCAGGAGCTGCACCAGTGGCTCGTGCTCCATATAGACTTGCACCATCCGAGTTAAAAGAACTTCAAAGTCAGTTAAAAGAATTACTGGACCGTGGATTCATACGACCGAGTACTTCACCGTGGGGAGCTCCGATTCTATTTGTTAAAAAGAAAGATGGATCTTTTAGGATGTGTATAGATTATCGTGAATTAAATAAGTTAACTATCAAGAATCGGTATCCACTACCGAGAATTGACGACTTATTTGATCAACTCCAAGGATCATGTGTGTACTCAAAAATTGACTTAAGGTCGGGCTATCATCAATTACGTGTCAAAGAAGAAGATATACCGAAAAATGCTTTTCAGACACGTTATGGTCATTACGAATTTTTGGTTATGCCGTTTGGATTGACGAATGCGCCAGCTGTATTCATGGACCTCATGAATCGAGTTTGTAGTCCGTATTTAGATAAGTTTGTTATCGTTTTCATTGATGATATTCTTATCTATTCCAAGAGTGAGCAAGAGCATGAAGAGCATTTAAGGTTGATATTAGAGTTGTTGAGAAAAGAACAGCTATACGCTAAATTTTCTAAGTGTGCTTTCTGGTTGAAAGAAGTGCAATTTCTTGGCCACGTTGTTAGTAGCAAAGGAATTCAGGTTGATCCAGCAAAAATTGAAGCCATTGAAAAATGGGAGACTCCTAAAACACCAATGCAGATACGCCAATTTTTGGGTTTAGCCGGTTATTATAGAAGGTTTATTCAAGATTTTTCCCGAATAGCTAAGCCGTTGACAGCATTAACGCAAAAAGGGAAGAAATACGAATGGACCTCGGAGCAGGAGAACGCATTTCAATTACTGAAGAAGAAGTTAACTACGGCGCCTATTTTATCGTTACCTGAAGGGAACGATGATTTTGAAATATATTGTGACGCTTCGCGACAAGGTTTTGGTTGTGTTCTTATGCAACGAAAGAAAGTTATTGCATACGCATCTCGACAATTGAAGATTCACGAGCGGAATTATACGACGCATGATCTAGAACTGGGAGCAGTCGTGTTTGCGTTAAAGATATGGAGACACTATTTATATGGGGTTAGATGCACTGTGTTTACTGATCATAAAAGTCTTCAACATATTTTCGATCAAAAACAGCTGAACATGAGGCAACGTAGGTGGGTTGAGTTAATAAATGACTATGATTGTGAAATTCGTTATCATCCCGGGAAAGCGAACGTGGTGGCCGACGCTCTAAGCAGAAAGGAACGAGAACCAATTCGAGTACGAGCGATGAACATAAAAATTCGCATGAATCTCAACTCACAAATCAAAGAAGTTCAACGAGAAGCACTTACTAAAGAAAATATAGGAAATGAAATAATGAAGAAGTATGAGAAGCAACTCGTTATGCGGGAAGATGGAATTCGATATTTTGCAAATCGTATTTGGGTACCGAAGTTGGGTGGATTAAGGAAGTTGATATTAAATGAGGCACATAAGACAAGATACTCGATACATCCTGGAGTTGGAAAGATGTACCAAGATCTTAAGACACATTATTGGTGGCCTAATTTAAAGACAGACGTTGCAACATATGTTGGGGAATGTTTAACTTGTTCCAAAGTCAAAGCTGAACACCAGAAGCCGTCAGGGTTACTTCAACAACCAGAAATCCCAGAATGGAAATGGGATGGTATTACCATGGATTTCATCACGAAGTTACCAAAGACTGCCTGGGGATACGACACCATTTGGGTGATTGTTGATCGTCTCACCAAGTCTGCACATTTCTTGCCTATAAAGGAAACGGATAGAATGGAGAAACTATTACGATTGTATATAAAGGAAGTTGTTTCAAGGCATGGAATACCTATTTCCATTATATCCGATCGTGATAGTAGATTTACATCAAAGTTCTGGCAATCACTACAGGAGGCCCTAGGAACTCGTTTGGATATGAGTACCGCGTATCATCCGCAAACCGACGGGCAGAGTGAAAGAACGATTCAGACTCTTGAAGACATGCTCAGGGCATGTGTGATCGATTTTGGAAACGAATGGGATAAATATCTACCATTAGCAGAATTCTCGTATAATAATAGTTATCATGCGAGCATTAAAGCTGCGCCATTCGAAGCATTGTACGGAAGGAAGTGTAGATCTCCTATTTGTTGGAATGAAGTAGGAGATCGACAATTAACTGGTCCCGAGATCATACACGAAACGACTGAGAAGATAGTACAAATCAAGGAGAGATTGAAAACAGCCCGTAGTCGCCAAAAGAGCTACGCCGATGTTCGAAGGAAACCATTAGAGTTTCAGATCGGTGACATGGTTATGTTAAAGGTGTCACCTTGGAAAGGTGTAATACGTTTTGGAAAAAGGGGTAAACTAAACCCAAGGTATGTAGGCCCGTTCAAGATCATCGAACGCATTGGACCGGTAGCTTATCGACTCGAGTTACCGCAACAACTCGCCGGAGTACATAATACCTTTCACGTCTCAAACCTTAAGAAGTGTCTTGCAAAGGAAGACCTCACCATTCCTCTTGAAGAAATCCATGTCGACGAGAAACTACAATTCATCGAAGAACCAATCGAAATCATGGATCGTGAAGTTAAACGGCTCAAGCAGAGCAACATACCGATCGTTAAGGTTCGTTGGAATGCTCGAA
Organism: Rutidosis leptorrhynchoides; assembly: GCF_046630445.1. Classification (NCBI taxonomy): domain Eukaryota; kingdom Viridiplantae; phylum Streptophyta; class Magnoliopsida; order Asterales; family Asteraceae; genus Rutidosis; species Rutidosis leptorrhynchoides. Next base: position 134,115,344 of record NC_092339.1, read on the forward strand.
GGGGTCCCGAGTTTACTTGGGAACGAGAGGATCAAATGAAACAAAAATATCCACACTTGTTTTCCGATGACGCAAAATAGGTACAATTTTAAAATTTCGGGACGAAATTTATTTAACGGGTAGGTACTGTAATGACCCGCACTTTTTCGATCGTTCTATACTTATAAGATTAATATTTATATAAATTAAACCTTACCAACATGATAAGCAATCCAAATTGTTAAGATTTATGTTTTTGAAAAGAGTTTTACACAACGTTTGACCGTCTAGTTTGACCGATGATATCACGAACTATACAATATATGATAATTATACATACATATTTAACATGATATAAGGATGTTTTAATATCTCATTTTGTATTAATAACAAAAAGTCATAAGTATATTTTGAAACTACTAACTTAAGTTTTCAAAACAATAACCATACGTAACGTTATTTGACATAAATACTGATGATTTATAATGTTTATACATATATCGTATAAGTAATGTATTTAATCATTTTTAAAGGGCTTTTATACATAAAACAATATAAGTATATTTACAAAAGATAGTTATATTTGAATTCTCGTTCCGTTTCCTCAATAATCCTATACGTATATCTAGGGTACTATACACAGCTTCTAGAAGTATTTACTATTGGTATATACCAATAGAAATCTTCAATTATTGGAATAATATGTCATTCATGACATAATAAATTTTAACTTATCTTAGATATTTTCACTAAAAACCAAATTTTCAAGCCTATAAATAAGCACCATTTCTAACTCATTTTTACACATTCATTTTCCAAATTTTACTTCCAATTTTCACACACACTTGCAAGAACTCTCTCAACTTTTATTTTACTACTTCTTTCCAGCAACTTTACATTTTAAACTTGAGGTAAAAACTCTGCTTCAACTCTTTTTCAATTCATATATTTATAGCTATATATATAAGAGTTTATAAACTAGAACATAGTTTGAATGATTTCAAACTTGTTTGCAAACTAAATAGATCCTTCTAACTTAACTTTTAAAATACTTCAAGACCTATAATATAACTTAAAAATATGCTAATTTAACAAGGTATAACTTGGTTTTTCAAAGAACACCTTAAAAACTGTTTTTATGACGTCGGAGTGCAACCGGGGGCTGTTTTGGGTTGGATAATTAAAAACCATCTTAAACTTTGAATTGGAGGTTTATTTTCTGGAAAAATGATTTTTACTATGAATATGATAACACATAAAAATTTCATGATTTAACTCAAAGTATAAGTATTTTTAGAAAAATAATCATTTAAGGTTGTTTACATGATGGAAAATGATTAACTTCATAAGTTTCACTAAAGTTTGACCTATGACCTGTGATTTCGAATACAAACTAAGGTATTTACAGTTCATAGTCTTAAAGAAGGACTCGATCCAAGGAAGTGGCAAGTTGAATCAACGAAAACGGATTTGTAACGAAGAAACTATGACCGAAACAAAATTGGTTATCCTAGATCATTTCAACTACGGGATCAATTGGAAAAAAATGATATAAATCACATATTTCTAAGATAACATGATATTTTATATATATGTACTTATAATTCAATTTTATATGGTTCAGGATCACCCGTAAACAACACGAGAAGATTAATCATAAGATCCCATGATTGTACGCAACACGTCATTTGACAACACCGGTACTTTATGTACGCAACACGTCATTTGACAACACCGGTACCATGGGTCAAGATTAATCTCGACCAACACATATACGATGGGGTTTTATTGATTTCGTTGGGGGTTTTATTTAATTCATTGCGGGTATATTAAACATCTAAAAATGAACCATTAAAATTGAATTACTAACATCGGACTGCTAACTACGGACTAAGGAATTATTCAAAGTATTAAAAGTATAACAAGTATATATTTATAACGTTTGTTTAAAAATGAAAACATATTGATATATTATATATGGATAGGTTCGTGATATCAACCGGAAGACCGAGTCAAATTATTTATATCATCAAGACAAGAGTGAGTATATAGTCCCACTTTTAAACTCTAAATATTTCGGGATGAGAATACATGTATTTTATGTTTTACGATATGGACACAAGTAACTGAAAAATATGTTCTACGTTGAGTTGTACCACTGGCATACTTCCCTGTAGCTTGGTAACTAATATTTACAGCGGTATTGTAAACGCGAATCCTGTTGATAGATCTATCGGGCCTGACAACCCCAACCGGACTGGACGACCAGTATTCAACGGTTGCACAGTACTTCGTTTTGTGACTACACTTGGTACGGTGTAGTAAGATTTCATAATAAAGGGAATATGCGACGTGATTAAATGTTAAGTATGGTTACCAAGTGCTCAACCACTTAGAATATTTTTATTAAAATGTTTATATATGAAATCTTGTGGTCTATATTTATATCGCTGCCAGCATTAAACCTATATCTCACCAACTTTATGTTGACGTTTTAAACATGTCTATTCTCAGGTGATAATTAGAAGCTTCCGCTGCATTATGTTGAATTTGAGCAGGATCTTGCGTACGCATATTTGTGTCAAAAATAAGACTGCATATCCAAGAACTTGTGTTGTAAAATATGCTAGAAATCGGGTTGTTATTATCATTTGTAAAGTTTGTAAGTCGAAGATTATCGCTAAACGATAATCATCTTTATTTTGTCCAAAGCTTGTATCAAAAATAAGGATCATGGTTTGTAATGTATAATATATGCAGTTTTTCTTTAAAAAATGTCGCATATAGAGGTCAATACCTCGCAATGAAATCATACGTTATCTAACACGTTCTTATGGTTAAGGACGGGTTATGACAGTAATATAATCACGTTGATCAAGTGTCATTATATTATACTAACTCATGCATCAGTTTCCAACATTACTTCAAAAACATTCATAATTTAAACTCGAAAGTTTACAGAATATAGAAAGTAAACAGTTTCCTTTATGATGTAACACTGATAGCGCGAAGAGATAATTAATTTCAGATAAGAATAGTTATGAAGATATCCTCAGAAATATTGGGGATATTTATAATGAAAGATACGATAATATCTTAGAATTTTAGAATCAAATTGTGATGAAGAAATTCATTCACGATGATATAGAACGATTAAGGAGTAAGGTATTCGCTAAAGATTTCATCAGAAACAGAATCATCAGGATTCTTTATGTACAAGTTTAGTCCTTGTGGTTTGTCCACATCCTCCTTCATAGTTTGCTCAGTCCATTTTTCAGTTTCAACTTTTCTGAGCTTTGCTAACATACTATTCTTTATCATCAAACTTCTGACGGTTAAGGTCGTTTACATTTTTTGCTGCTTCATTCAACTTTTAAACATTCAGAGTATTGATTCGCAGACTGGGTACTTTTCAGAATTTCAGAATGGAAGATCATAATTCTAAAAGATAAATGTTATATGTATACATATAACTGTTGATGTAGACATGCTGCAAAATTTCAAAATACTGATTACCGATTCTCAGTAATTGGTATGACAATTCTCGTTATAAGATGTGGATGAGTATATAAATAGGTTTTAACGAACAAATATAATGGTTTTTCAGAGAGACTTAAGCCATTGAGTAATGAAGTTGCTGATAAGTTTACTGCTAATGTGGTGGAATATAAACGGTTCCCCGATAACGATGACTAAAGGCAACTTATATATCAAAGTTATAGTAAGGTTAATCCGAATAAAAGTCAAAGTTGATTTGCTGGAGCTGTGTCAAAATTTGCTACTTTGGAAAGGGATTGCAACGTTATTTTCGGTAATAATAATGCCAAAGGAGTTAGCACAGATACGTGTTAAACGTTTACTCAGGTCCCGAGTGTTTTCAGGTGCATAACTATATGCATCAATCTTTTCTCTCGTAGATAAAGTGCGGTTGGTTCATCCTCCTGATTGAGGTGTTTTCAATAATCATGAAAGGTTTGAACGCAGATTGTAATCGTCAAGATACAAATGAGATTTAAGATGAAATCAAGTGGCAAACTTGAAGAATTGTTTAGTTTCATATGTTATAATCAATATTTTAATTCATTTTAATTGTCCAATGTTGGCAGTCCACAGTTAGCAGTCCACAATTAGTAATTCAATAATTCATACATATAGTTTAATATATAATATTAGAATTAATTAACACGTATCGTGACCCTTTATATACATGTCTCAGACTCGATTACAACTCAAAGTATATATATTATTGTAGAATCAACCTCAACCCTGTATAGCTAACTCAAGTATTACTGCATATAGAGTGTCTATGGTTATTCCAAATAATATATATAGATGTGTCGATATGATATGTCAAAACATTGTATACGTGTCCCGATATTTAAAGTGCGTAAAATAAATAACAGAAATTAAATGACGATAAATAAAATTGGGAGAATTAAAATTGCGATAAATAAAATGCTATAAATAAATTGGATAAATAAATTGCGATAAATAAAAGGTAATACGGAATTAACAGTTAGCTAGGAACAGTTAGCGTGGATTCTTAACAAAATTTCTCATAGTTAATTTGTTTGTTTCTAACAAATTTTATTTTGTCCAATGTTTTCTTCATTATGCCACTTGTTGGATTCTGGTAAGTCAAAATTCAAATATAAAATTGAATGAAAATGGTTATTTTGTGGTGAACGGATTCGTATATCTTGTGGATGTAAGTAGGATAGTAAATGAATGTTGAATCAGATACAAAGAATGTACAGTGTAGCTTATTAATGTGAAATCTAAATATTCCTCGGGTATTACCTACCCGTTAAAATATTTTCACCATTAACAGTTTGTACAAAAAGAATTTTTAATTACAATCTTTATGAAAATATATATACATATATATTTTCTTCAGATGTAAATCATGGATCTAATGAGTTAATATGATATTAATCTCATTTGCTTTTCGGTTTGAGCTAGAATAAATAATCCCTAAGGCTTTAGAGATTACATAATTGCAGCAGAATGTTTCTCCAATGAAGTTATGAATCAATACTTCATCGGTTATGATTGTTGGTACTCCTTAGTATTTATGGTGCGTGTGACGTTTATGCTCGAGGCACAGATTGTGATGTTAAGGTGTGGGATGCGGATGTTGCTGTTGGTGCTAATGTTGGTGTTGTTGATGGTGGTACTGTTTATGCTGCTGGTACTGCTGATGCTCGTAGATATTGCACCATATTATCTAGAGTCACTATTCGAGCACGAAGCTCGTTGACTTCTTCTATTACACCGGGATGATTTTTGGTTCGAACGAGCGAATGAATAAGATCTAGAATTTGAGATAGTATGTGATCGTGACGAGATACTCTGGAAATAAGAGAGAAAATGGTGTTTCGAACAGGTTCGCCGGTAAGTGCTTCGGGTTCTTCGCCAAGAGGGGAATGTGGTGGACGGAAAGGATCACCTTATTCTTGTTTCCAATGGTTAAGTAGACTACGAACCCATCCCCAATTCATCCAGAATTGATGATGGCTGATTGGTTGATCCATTCCAGTCACACTGCTTTCAGAGCTCGAGTGAAAATTCATATCAGAATAACTGTCGGAATTCGAGGGATTTGAACTACTTGCAAGTCCTATCTTGTACGGTTGAATAAAGAATTTTCGACATGAAATGATTTTCGGCTATCGGGTGGTATTCTAATTATATAGAATATCTATATATATAGAACAAAAGATTTCGTAGATTATGGAGGAATTTACGGAATATACTAGACAAAATTTACAGTAACAGATACGCTAAGATATGAATTTGCAGATACGCTAAGATATGAATTTTGTCTATACACTATTCTTGTAGTCAATGCAATAAGATGTGTCTAGACTAAGAATGATAAGCAAAACTTTTGACATGCAGAAAAGGTCGAAGTCCAGACCCACTAATGCATCTAAACAACTATCAGTTAGACACACTAATGCAAGACCTGGTTCGCTAAGACCACCGCTCTGATACCACATGTCGTTCATGTGGGGACAACCACCGTCCCACCCAGTGCCTTAACTATCTGGCGACCACTGAGTGTACCTCAGATACTAATTTTAGGGCCTGTCTCTCGGCTACTGTCAACCCTCGTAAGGGATCGCAAGGAGTAAGAGCCAATGCTTCGCCACAGGTCACACTGTGAGAATCTCCTTTACGACTAACCCGCCACACATGGACGCGGTTATACCACCTCTCATACCACATGAAACGACCCGTCCTAATCCATAGGGACGAATACAATAACATATGATTACATTGCAAGGTACTTGACCTCTATATGATACATTTTACAAATATTGCATTCTTTTTTAAAAAGACAAACTTTCATTTCATCGAAACTTGGCGGCATGCATACCATTTCATAATATATCCAACTATAATTGACTTAATAATAATCTTGATGAACTCGACGACTCGAATGCAACGTCTTTTGAAATATGCCATGAATGACTCCAAGTAATATCTCTAAAATGAGCAAATGCACAGCGGAAGATTTCTTTCATACCTGAGAATAAACATGCTTTCAAGTGTCAACCAAAAGGTTGGTGAGTTCATTAGTTTATCATAAACATTCATTTCCATCATTTTAATAGACCACAAGATTCTCATTTTTCATAAATATCATTACACTCGCAAGTGTATAAAATCCATTCGTATGATGAACACCTAGTAACCGACATTAACATAATGCATATAGAATATCCCCCGCATACTCGCAAGTATGCCATAATATTGACAATCGCAATCACCATTTAAATCGAAGTACTAAAGCATTCCAAATTCCAGAATGGGATTTGTTAGGCCCATAGATCTATCTTTAGGATTCGCGTCAATTAGGGCCATTTCCCTAATTCTTAGGTTACCAGACTTGAAGGGGCGATATTCGGTATAGTAATCCAACCATACAATGTAGTTTCAAGTACTTGTGTCTATTTCGTCAAACATTTATAAAAGAAGTGCATGTATTCACAGGCCAAAAATATATATTGCAAAAGCATTTAAAAAGGGAGCAAATGAAACTCACAATACTGTATTTTGTAGTAAAAATACATATGACGGCATTGAACAAAAGTAGGATTGGCCTCGGATTCACGAACCTATATATATATTATGTGTTTTGTAGTAAAACACATAATAACAATTACCAAGTTTATATTAATATTATTAATATACTTTTTATATTCATAATTTATATGTTATTTTGGTAAATAAATTAATAAATTAATATTTATATAACATATTCCTATTAAAGTATTTTAATTAGGATATAATAGATGTTATATATATATAAATGCTTAAAATATATTAGAATTAATATTTACATATATGATTTAACTTAAAAATCTATTTATATATTATTTGTAACATAGTTATAATAACATTTTATTTGAACAAAATAGTACCTAATATTAATATAGATGTAAAAATATATTTTTAAATATAAATGTCTTTTAGTTTTGTAAAAATTATAATAATTATGATAATAATGTTAATAATAATAACAATACTTATTTTAATGACAATAATAATAATAATAATATTAGATATAATAATAATAATGATAATAATAATAATGATGATGATGATAATAATAATAATAATAATAATAATAATAATAATAATAATAATAATAATAATTATTATTATTATTATTATTATTATTATTATTATTATTATTATTATTATTATTATCATCTAATATTATTAGTAATTAAAATTATCATTATTAACAAGATCACTAAAAATCATCATTTTTAACTAAAATTATCATTATCATTATTATTTTTATTACTTTTATTATTATCATTATCATAATTTTTATTATTAAATATAGTTATCATTAATAATATTATTGTTTCTATTATTATTATTATTATTATTATTAACATTTTTTTTATTTATTACTAATAGTATTAATAGTATTATTAATTTTAACAAATTATTATATTTAGTATATTTATTAATTATTATTATAAATAATATATATGGAACCAGATTCACGCGTATATCATTATCAGAATATTTTTTTTTTTGAATTTCTGTTCACTTGTGAGAACCTGTCGATGCACAACCCATTCATTATATAGGAATTGATCATTTATTTTTTTATTTACTCGATCACCACCATCATTATCAATTACAAACTGCGATCCCTTGTTGATTACTGGAAAAATCAAACCGAAGTTAAAGACACAAGTTCATCTCCTCTGTTCGTTTATGCTCAAAGCAACAATTCAAAATCGAACAAAACCTCAAAATCTAAAAATGCAGAATTGTTAGGAATTACCTATTTAATCTATCTGTAAGATTTCAAGTCCCAATTTCTTATATCGAGTTTTAATTTTGGAGTCAAAGTTTTAAAGAAAAAAAAGTCAAATTTTGTTCTATGATTGAATTGAAGATTTATATGATGTTTCTGTTATAATTAATAATCTCAAAAGTTTCTATGAACGTTTTACTATATACTTCATGAAGGATTTGAGGTCTCAAAACGTACCATTTACGAAATCAATTTTTTTTACCTTTAAACCGTCGAACAGCAAGAACGGATGGGTTCTGTTTTTTTTTTTTTGTTTTTTTTTCTTTTGTTTTCTAATAATTCAAACATTAGAATGGAATATTTCTGGGTCCAATACAAGATTTAAATTTATCAAATAGATTAATCGATAGGATAATAGGTTTTCTGTTCGTTTGGTTTTGAATTGAAGAATGAAAAAGAAGATGAATCAGATACGGGTTAAATGAAATACAAATGGGTTATAAAACAGAAAAATGGATCGGTTCAGTTGGTTGAGTGTTTGATGGGTGATCGAGAGGTCTCAGGTTCGATCCCTGCCAGGGTCACTAAATTTTTTTAGGCCGAATTTTTATGAGGTAGTCTTTCTTCCTTTATTTTCATTATTATTATTATTATTACTATTATTATTATTATTATTATTATTATTATTATTATTATTATTATTATTATTATTATTATTATTATTATTATTATTATTATTATTATTATTATTATTATTATTATTATTATTATTATTATTGTTATTGTTATTATTAATTGTTGTTAGTATTATATTGAAATTTATAGTATGATTACCATTATTATTATTTTAGTTATTAATAAGTAATATCACCATTACTATTATTATTATTATTAGTCTTACAAGTATTATTAATATAGTTATTATTGTTAATTTTATCATTTAAGTATTATTATTATTATTATTATTATTATTATTATTATTATTATTATTATTATTATTATTATTATTATTATTATTATTATTATTATTATTATTATTATTATTGTTATTATCACACTTACCATTTTTGTTATTATTACTATCATTAAGAATTAGAATTATTATTATTATTAGTATTATTAATAAGTATTATGAAAATTAATTATTACTGTTATTATCGCTAAAACAAGTAGTAGTTACTAATTATTATTGTTATTACTAATATCCTTATCAAAATAAGTATTATTATTAAGTAATATGATTATTAATATTATCACTATTAATATCAAAAACTACCTTTTTAAGCAGATAAATATTTTGTACATAAAAATATATTCATTACATATACTCATTACATATACTATAATCATATTAAAATTTCACATAACTATATACATCAAATCTACTAATATTATTTATATAAATACTTACAAATAACAAACTATCGATTTTTAAATATAATATTAAACAATTATGTATATAAATATGGATATATTAATATCACTATAAAAATATTAACCATTATGATTATATACACAAATTAAACATACATAATATATAAAGTAAAGATATAATAAGTAAATTTGTTCAGTTACGATTGTATGTTTTAATATATATATACAAATGATATAAGTTCGTGAATCCGAGGCCAATCCTGCATTGTTCGGTATCGTCGTATGAATATTTTTACTACAAAATATTGTACCGTGAGTTTCATTTGCTCCCTTTTTAAATGCTTTTGCAATATATATTTTTGGGACTAAGAATACATGCGCTGCTTTTATAAATGTTTGACGAAATAGAGACAAGTACTTAAAACTACATTCTATGGCTAGATTATTAAACCGAATATGCCCCTTTTTAGTCTGGTAATCTAAGAATTAGGGAACAGACACCCTAATTGACGCGAATCCTAAAGATAGATCTATTGGGCCCGACAAGCCCCATCCAAAGTACCAGATGCTTTAGTACTTCGAATTTATCATGTTTGAAGGAAGTCCCAAAATGATGGGGATATTCTATATGCATCTTGTTAAGGTCGGTTACCAGGTGTTCACCATATGAATGATTTTTATCTCTATGCAGTTTGCGAAATGCCTGATATGAGAATGATGTTTATGAAAAATGAAATCTTGTGGTCTATTATCTTATTGGAAATGATTATTTATGATAAACTAATGAACTCACCAACCTTTTGGTTGACACTTTAAAGCATGTTTATTCTCAGGTATGAAAAAAATCTTCCGCTGTGCATTAGCTCATTCTAGAGATATTACTTGGAGTCATTCATGACATATTTCAAAAGACGTTGCATTCGAGTCGTTGAGTTCATCAAGACTGATAAAAAGTCATTCATAGTTTGGATATATTATGAGATAGCATGCATGCCTATCAACTTTCGTTGTAATGAAAGTTTGTCTTTTAAAAATGAATGCAATGTTTGTAAAATGTATCATATAGAGGTCAAATACCTCGCGATGTTACCAAATGCAATGTATTCGTCCTTATGGATTAGGACAGGTCGATTCAAAATCGTCATTGACGGCGCCATCTACTTAGGTCCCATTACGTGATCATAAGTATTTAAAATGATGTTTGACCAAAATATGTCGCATTCATTTCAAATGTATAGATGTTTCAAGTTTACAAAGATAGTTCAACAACTAGTGATGTTACAACGTTTTACATACAAATGAAACCTATGCGACACAGTTTAAATGTAAAGTCAAAAGATGCTCCATGTATGCATGTATACTCAACATCCAAGCAAGTATCAAAAATAGTGAGCGGAAGCATGTAACACATATCGTTCAAGGACCTGAGAAAAACATAGAAAATCTGTCAACGAAAACGTTGGTGAAATCATAGGTTTAGTAAGTGAGTACGTAAGTAAGTTGAACCACAAGATTTATAACGTTGAAATAAAAGTAAGAACATTCTAAAAGTTGTTATCACGAGCACCCAATTATCAAGGCTTAACTAATGTTACCTCATCACAAATAGTGTTAAAACATACACTGTTTCTCGAAAATATATTTCATCCTCATAACGGTAGCGAACCATCCGAATGAGGGTTTGTTAAACCCATATGGCCAAACAACATAAGTTCTCGCTTACACCCGGCAAGTGTAACTAATGATAATTGAATTGAGGATTTTTGTTCTAACTCGTACGTAGAATGTTTGTTTTCGTACTTGTGTTCTCTTTGTTAAACGAAACGTTATGTATTTCTCATCCCAAATGAAAGTATAAAAGAGTAAAAGTGGGACTATGATCTCACCTTGAGTGCACGAGTAATAAAGTACTTCACAAGTAAACGTGTACAAGAAAGAATGCTAGTCTCGACCTAAACAAATAGGTTGTATCAATATCGGTAAACACGGTTGGTCAAAGTGTTCAATTAGTCCTATGGCTCGTTACGACTCGATTATTATAGCATGTGAATCAAATTGTCAAGTTTCATGCAAGGTACAAGTATAAAAGCATGTTAGAATGATTGCATAAGTATTTGGTTAAGTTTGGACAAAAGTCAACTTTGGTCAAGTCAAAGTCAACAAAAAAGTCAACACGTTCGGGTCGGGTCCCGAACTATTTTTCTGAGGTTTTTAATCATATATGAGCATGTTAGAACAAGTTTCATGTTAATCGGAGGTACGTAGCATAGTTAGAATTAAACGAAAAAAGTGCACTTTTGGACAACAAGGTTGCGCTCCATGCACATGTTCAGCAATTCTGGGCAGTTTTAACACTTAATGCACGAATCCAACTTCAATCAACCATAACTATGGAACCGTAAATATTCAAAACACGTATCTTATATCGTTAGAAAGGTAATATAATAAGGAATACAACTAAACACTTTTCATCAAACAAAAACATCATTTACAATAATCGAATTCTCGTCGATTGATCATTTAAAGCTCGTTATCAAGGTTTCAAGTTCGTAAAACGCATAAGATGATTCGGGAACTTACTACACACATATAATACGCCGTTTCGTAGGTAATTACACATACAATACTACGAAACACTTACAAAAAAAATTGCAAGGCTTTTAATGCATCAAAAATCACATTCAAGGCTACCAAATCCTAACCAACAATCATAAAATCCTTAATCATGTTAATGAAGCTTTTCCAAGTCAACTTACATACCAAATTGAAGCTAGTGATGTGAGTAACACATTTAATACATGCACTTTTAACATCTAACAACATATGATCCACCAAAACTCAAGATTAAGCACACCCATTTCAAGTTTAAGGTAGTTACATCAAAATGACAAGAACAAGCATACAAATCATATATTCATGTTAGACTTGAGCCATAGACACTAATTAACACTTCTATAAGTTAAAAACATCAAGAACACAAAATCTAGTATTTTTAGAAAGTTACCCAAATGCAATAAAGTTGGTATGGATTCGAAGAAAAATATCCAAGGATTCCAAATATGTAGTTTGTTTGAATTGATGCTTGGTAGATCTTGAATAGATGATGAATCTTTGATTGAATGTTGAGAGGATTTGCAAGTATCAAAAAGAGAAAGAGGATATGAATGAATTAGTGGAGGAGAAATGTTTGACTAGTTGACCTAGTCAAATCTTTGGTCTCTTGGCAAGTTTGGTCCCTCAAGTTTAAAAGCGGGTGCGTGAATTACCTAAACGAAATATTTTAAAACACATTTTAATGGAAGATGTTATAATTATATAACGGACTTTAAAATAGTATAACGGAAAGTAAACAGAAAAAGACGGGATGATACATTACCTACTCCTTAAAAGAAATTTCGTCCCGAAATTTAAGTAGGCGTAGTAGTCGTTGTTTCCTCCTCGAGATCTTGCGTTTCCAAATCCACGAATAAATGAGGATATTTCCTTTGCACTTGATCTTGTCTTTCCCAAGTAAACTCAGGTCCTCTTTTGGCATTCCAACGAACATTGACAATTGGGATTCTACTTTGTTTTAGCGTCTTGACGGAGGTGTCCACAATTTCAACCGGTTCCTCCACAAAATGAAGTTTGTCATCAATAGTAAGCTCCTCGAGAGGGAGGACGAGTTCGGGTTCGGAAAAATACTTCTTCAAATTTGATACATGGAAAGTAGGATGGACGGAGCTCAGTTGAGGCGGAAGATCTAAACGATAAGCAACGGTTTCAACACGCTCCAAAGTTTTGAATGGACCAATATACCGCGGATTTAACTTCCCGCGTTTCTCGAAACAGATTATACCTTTCCAAGGTTCAACTTTTAACATTACGCGGTCGCCAACTTGGAATTCTAGGTCGGTGCGTCTAATGTCGGTATAGCTCTTTTGACGACTACGGGCCGTCCTAAGCCTATCTCGGATTTGAATGATCTTCTGGTTGTTTCATTAATGAGTTCGGGCCCGGTGATTTGTGTGTCACCTACTTCGGCCCAACAAAGAGGTGAACGGCATTTGTGACCATATAACGCTTCGAATGGTGCGGCGTTAATACTCGCGTGATAACTATTATTGTTGGAGAATTCAGCGAGAGGCAGGTGCTTGTCCCAAGCTTTTTCGAAATCGATAATGCAAGCTCGTAGCATGTCTTCCAAGGTTTGAATTATGCTTTCCCTTTGTCCATCGGTTTATGGATGATATGTGGTGCTCATGTCTAAACGTGTTCCCAACGCTTCTTGTAAGGTACGCCAAAATCTAGAAACAAAACGGCCATCTCGGTTGGAAATAATCGATAAAGGCACACCGTGACGGGCTACGATCTCTTTAATGTAAAGTTGTGCAAGTTTTTCCATGTTGTTGGTTTCCTTCATAGCTAGAAAGTGTGCGGATTTGGTGAGATGGTCAATAATAACCCAAATAGTATCATAACCGCCAACCGTCTTTGGTAGTTTGGTGATAAAATCCATCGTTATCCTTTCCCACTTCCATTGCGGGATTTTAGGTTGTTGAAGCAATCCAGACGATCTTTGATGTTCGGCTTTGACTTTGGAGAAAGTTAGGCACTTCCCAACATAAGTAGCAACGTCCCTTTTAATGTTCAGCCACCAATATTGTTCTTTGAGGTCGTGGTACATCTTGTTGGTGAAATGTTCCGTTCATATTGATTATAAACATTCCATATTAATTGATTTCGTTGCGAGGTTTTGACCTCTAGATGAGACGTTTTTCAAAGACTGCATTCATTTTTTAAAACAACCATAACCTTTATTTTATCAATAAAGGTTTTAAAAACATTACGTGGATTATCAAATAATGATAATCTAAAATATACTGTTTACACATGACCATTACATAATGGTTTACAATAGAAATATATTACATCGACATATGTTTCTTGAATGCAGTTTTTACACAATATCATACAAACATGGACTCCAAATCTTGTCCTTATTTTAGTATGCAACAGCGGAAGCTCTTAGTATTCACCTGAGAATAAATATGCTTTAAACGTTAACAAAAATGTTGGTGAGTTATAGGTTTAACCTATATATATCAAATCGTAACAATTGACCGCAAGATTTCATATTTCAATACACATCTCATACATAGAGATAAAAATCATTCATATGGTGAACACCTGGTAACCGACATTAACAAGATGCATATATAAGAATATCCCCATCATTCCGGGACACCCTTCGGATATGATATAAATTTCGAAGTACTAAAGCATTCGGTACTTTGGATGAGGTTTGTTAGGCCCAATAGATCTATCTTTAGGATTCGCGTTAATTAGGGTGTCTGTTCCCTAATTCTTAGATTACCAGACTTAATAAAAAGGGGCATATTCGATTTCGATAATTTAACCATAGAATGTAGTTTCACGTACTTGTGTCTATTTTGTAAATCATTTATAAAACCTGCATGTATTCTCATCCCAAAAATATTAGATTTTAAAAGTGGGACTATAACTCACTTTCACAGATATTTCCTTCCTCGGAAATAAGACTTGGCCACGGATCGATTCACGAACCTATTCAAATATGTACATATATATCAAAGAATGATCAAAATATAATTACAACCATTTTTATTATGTTTTAAAGATTTGAGTGTATTAAGTCAGCTGTCCTCGTTAGTAACCTACAACTAGTTGTCCACAGTTAGATGTACAGCAATAAATCGATATATATTATCTTGAATCAATCCACGACCCAGTGTATACAGGTCTCAGGCTAGATCACAACTCAAAGTATATATATTTTTGGAATCAACCTCAACCCTGTATAGCTAACTCCAACATTACTGCATATAGAGTGTCTATGGTTGTTCCAAATAATATATATACATGGTTCGATATGATATGTCAAAACATTTGCATACGTGTCTATGGTATCACAAGATTACATAATATATTAGAATACATGTATAATACAATATAAGTTAGCTAGGATATGATTTGTATAGATTTGTTAAACATTTCCCGTAGCTAAAAAGATCAAAAATATCCAATCTTGTTTTACCCATAACTTCTTCATTTTAAATCCGTTTTGAGTGAATCAAATTGCTATGGTTTCATATTGAACTCTAATTTAAAAATCCAAATAGAAAAAGTATAGGTTTATAGTCGAAAATTTAAGTTACATGTCAATTACTAAAGAGGTAGTCATTTTCGTCGAAAGAACGACATCTTGATGACCATTTTGAAAAACATACTTTCACTTTGAGTTTAACCAAGATTTTTGGATATAGTTTCATGTTCATATGAAAAATCATTTTCCCAGAAGAACAACTTTTAAATCAAAGTTTATCATAGTTTTTAATTATCCAAACCAAAACAGCCCCCGGTTTCACTACGACGGCGTATATCCGATTTTATGGTGTTCATCGTGTTTTCAGGTTTTAAATCATTAAGTTAGCGTATCATATAGATATAGAATATGTGTTTAGTTGATTTTAAAAGTCAAGTTAGAAGGATTAACTTTTGTTTGCGCAAGTTTAGAATTAACTAAACTATGTTCTAGTGATTACAAGTTTAAACCTTCGAATAAGATAGCTTTATATGTATGAATTGAAGGATGTTATGAACATCATTACTACCTCAATTTTTCTGGATAAAACTACTGGAAATTAGAAAAATGGATCTAGCTTCAAAGGATACTTGGATGGCTTGAAAGTTCTTGAAGCAGAATCATGACACGAAAACAGTTCAAGTAAGATTTTCACTCGAAATAAGATTGTTATTGTTGTAGAAATTGAATCAAAGTTTGAATATGAATATTACCTTGAATTAGAAAGATAACTTACTGTAAATAACAAAGGTTCCTTGATATTAGATGATTACTTGGAATGGATTAGAAAGCTTGGAAGTAGACTTGCAAACTTGGAAGTATTCTTGATTTTTATGAAACTATACTTATGGAATTTATGAAGAACACTTAGAAGTTGAAGATGGAACTTGAGAGAGATCAATTAGATGAAGAAAATTGAAGAATAAAAGTGTTTGTAGGTGTTTTTGTGAAATGTCCCGTTCATATTGATTATAGACGTTCCATATTAATTGATTTCGTTGCGAGATTTTGACCTCTATATGAGACGTTTTTCAAAGACTGCATTCATTTTTAAAACAACCATAACCTTTATTTTATCAATAAAGGTTTTAAAAATATTACGTAGATTATCAAATAATGATAATCTAAAATATACTGTTTACACACGACCATTACATAATGGTTTACAATAGAAATATGTTACATCGACATATGTTTCTTGAATGCAGTTTTTACACAATATCGTACAAACATGGACTCCAAATCTTGTCCTTATTTTAGTATGCAATAGCGGAAGCTCTTAATATTCACCTGAGAATAAACATGCTTTAAACGTCAACAAAAATGTTGGTGAGTTATAGGTTTAACCTATATATATCAAATCGTAACAATAGACCACAAGATTTCATATTTCAATACACATCCCATACATAGAGATAAAAATCATTCATATGGCGAACACCTGGTAACCGACATTAACAAGATGCATATATAAGAATATCCCCATCATTTCGTGTGATGACCCGGAAATTTCTGACCAAATTTAAACTTTAATCTTTATATTATTCCGACACGATAAGCAAAGTTTGTTAAGTTGAATCTCAATAATTTTAAACTATGTTCATACATTCATTTAACCTCGACCAAATTCCAATGATTCACGAACCATTATATGAACGGACATGATTATATATGTATATGTGTATATATTATAACTTGAAAATGTTAACAAAGTATTAGACGTATAATACTTTACACGAACGTATTTGTTTCGATACTGGTTTAATATAATTATCAACGAAATTAAAAGATAATATCAAATGATTGATTTATCAGATACATTGTATGATCGTGAGTCTCTATTGAGAGGTCCACTTTGATTTAGGAAACCTTTCCTTTTTAACGATATTCGGAATAAATGGTAAAGTGACCTACAAGTAAGAACAAATATTTCAATTAACGATTACTGGACAAAGGTTAGTAGAGATTAACTTTCAACACAATGATTGTCTCGTGTCTCTTGATAAAGTTAATTATTTAGTTTTCTTAATATTGAAAACGTTTTACGACATAGATGAAACCTTTTAAAGAATGAATTTGAATATAACTAATTCTGAAAAACTAAATTATATTTATTCGATTTAGTTCAAATATATGAAAGCATTCTTCGAAATAATAGATTTTTAATTATTATAACGTTTCGATAAAAAGATGTGAATGTAATTAGTTTTAGAGAACTATAGTTATTCGATTTAGTATGGACACGTTTTTCGATATAATAGAATTTGATAGTTAAAATGTTTTTATGGATTTTCAATGATATGAAAATGAAAATAAAGATAAAATAAAGGTTTCTAATGAGCACTAACAGATTACAACATTTTATCTCAAGATTTCAAGTTAAAATGATGGAAATTACTAAACCTGCGCACTTGCACGATAAAAATCATAACTAAATCATACTAACTCGAAAAAGGGTGATTCCGGTGTTCAGACGTCTGTAACTCAAAAATCTACAACTTTCGTGAAGACACCATACGCGGACCGCGTACCTATCTACGCGAAACGCGTAATGTTTGTCGACATAAAAAGTTTGTCGACATAAAAAGTGATGGCGGCTTTACTATTTATGCACGTTTCCTATTTTTTTATTTAATATATTATTATTATTACTTTATTATATTATATTTATATTATTATATTATTATAATATTCATATATATATATGATCATATGTCGATAATTTACAAAAACACATGCATGATACATTTCTCGGGAGTATATGATCCCTTCTCACTTCCTCTTTTATCAAACGCAAATATCCATCTATCTATCTACTTTGTATATTATTATTTATGTTATTATTATTAATATTAAGGTTATTAATATTACTATTAGTAATCTTATTATAATTAGTAGTATTATTATTACTACATATATACATAAAATACTACGACGGGAATATGCTCGGGTGATTTCAAAATAAGTTATCAAATGGGTTTTAGCTAACAGAAATTATGGGTTATAGTTATGGAGGTTATGGGTATTGTTCGAGGGTATTGCTCGTGAGTCAAACTAATGTTTATCATCTCCGTTGCATCTACGTCCTTTCCTACAATATTGAATCACAATATTGATACGTTGAGATCTACGATTATTTTGCATTTCGAGTTTCGGTCACATTTCGGTGAATGACCTTATGTGCTGCTAAGGTGAGTTTCATATGATCCCTTTTACTCAATATATTTTGGGCTGAGAATACATGCGACTGTTTATAAATACTGAAAATACTAGATTTATATGCGTGAGTTTCATTGATCCCTTTTTAATTGCTTTTGCAATATATATTTTTGGGCTGAGAATACATGCACTTTATTTTAAACACAATGGATACAAGTACATACTAAATTCTACACTGAGTTTGAACCGAAAATCCCTTAGCTTTGGTAACTGTTAACTGCCAGTTATAAGAACTGGTGGGCGCGAGTAGTAGTATATGGATCCATAGGGCTTGATATCCCCGTCTGAGCTAGAGCACTAGCCTTTTAACGGACGTATGCTATTTGAGAAGCATACACGTTGGTTTGCGTGTATTTATTAAGATGATTATACAAAGGGTACAAATTATATATACGTTAAGTTTAGTTACCAGGGTGCTCAATTTAGTAGAATATTTTGATAAATGTTTCTGGATGAAACAACTGAAAACTTGTGATTCACCTTTACATACAGATTATACGAAACAATAAAACTATGAACTCACCAACCTTTGTGTTGACACTTGTTAGCATGTTTATTCTCAGGTTTACTAGAAGTCTTCCGCTGTTGCTTATATGTTAGACAAGCTATGTGCATGGAGTCTTACATGACATACTTTTCAAGGAAACGTTGCATTCACCCAATCATCACCATGTATCTTATTTTGACTGCATTGTCAACGGAAGTACTATTGTAAACTATTATTTACGGTGATTGTCTATATGTAGAAATCATCAGATGTCTAAAACCTTTGATTTAAATATTTATTTATGGTGTGCCTTTTCAAAAGAATGCAATGTTTACAAAGTGTATCATATAGAGGTCAAATACCTCGCAATGAAATCAATGAATGACGTATTGTCCATATGGATTTGGAGCGATCGTCACATTCCGGGACACCCTTCGGATATGATATGAATTTCGAAGTACTAAAGCATCCGGTACTTTGGATGGGGTTTGTTAGGCCCAATAGATCTATCTTTAGGATTCGCGTCAATTAGGGTGTCTGTTCCCTAATTCTTAGATTACCAGACTTAATAAAAAGGGGCATATTCGATTTCGATAATTCAACCATAGAATGTAGTTTCACGTACTTGTGTCTATTTTGTAAATCATTTATAAAACCTGCATGTATTCTCATCCCAAAAATATTAGATTTTAAAAGTGGGACTATAACTCACTTTCACAGATATTTCCTTCCTCGGAAATAAGACTTGGCCACGGATCGATTCACGAACCTATACAAATATGTACATATATATCAAAGTATGATCAAAATATAATTACAACCATTTTTATTATGTTTTAAAGATTTGAGTGTATTAAGTCAGCTGTCCTCGTTAGTAACCTACAACTAGTTGTCCACAGTTAGATGTACAGAAATAAATCGATATATATTATCTTGAATCAATCCACGAACCAGTGTATACACGTCTCAGGCTAGATCACAACTCAAAGTATATATATTTTTGAAATCAACCTCAACCAGGTATAGCTAACTCCAACATTACTGCATATAGAGTGTCCATGGTTGTTCCAAATAATATATATACATGGGTCGATATGATATGTCAAAACATTAGCATACGTGTCTATGGTATCCCAATATTACATAATATATTAGAATACATGTATAATACAATATAATTTAGCTAGGATATAATTTTGTATAGATTTGTTAAACATTTCCCGTAGCTAAAAAGATCAAAAATATCCAATCTTGTTTTACCCATAACTTCTTCATTTTAAATCCGTTTTGAGTGAATCAAATTGTTATGGTTTCATATTGAACTCTAATTTAAGAATCCAATCAGAAAAATTATATGTTTATAGTCGGAAATTTAAGTTACATGTCAATTACTAAAGAGGTAGTCATTTCCGTCGAAAGAACGACATCTTGATGACCATTTTGAAAAACATACTTTCACTTTGAGTTTAACCAAGATTTTTGGATATAGTTTCATGTTCATATGAAAAATCATTTTTCCAGAAGAACAACGTTTAAATCAAAGTTTATCATAGTTTTTAATTATCCAAACCAAAACAGCCTCCGGTTTCACTACGACGGCGTATATCCGATTTTATGGTGTTCATCGTGTTTCCAGGTTTTAAATCATTAAGTTAGAATATAATATAGATATAGAACATGTGTTTAGTTTATTTTAAAAGTCAAGTTATAAGGATTAACTTTTGTTTGTGAACAAGTTTAGAATTAACTAAACTATGTTCTAGTGACTACAAGTTTAAACCTTCGAATAAGATAGCTTTATATGTATGAATTGAATGATGTTATGAACATCATTACTACCTCAAGTTTTCTGGATAAAACTTCTGGAAATGAAAAAAATGGATCTAGCTTCAAAGGATCCTTGGAACGCTTGAAAGTTCTTGAAGCAGAATCATGACACGAAAATAGTTCAAGTAAGATTTTCACTCGAAATAAGATTGTTATAGTTGTAGAAATTGAATCAAAGTTTAAATATGAATATTACCTTGAATTATAAAGATAACCTACTATAAATAACAAAGGTTCCTTGATCTTAGATGATTACTTGGAATGGATTAGAAAGCTTGGAAGTAAACTTGCAAACTTGGTGGTATTCTTGATTTTTATGAAACTATACTTATGGAATTTATGAAGAACACTTAGAACTTGAAGATGGAACTTGAGAGAGATCAATTAGATGAAGAAAATTGAAGAATGAAAGTGTTTGTAGGTGTTTTTGGTCGTTGGTATATGGATTAGATATAAAGGATATGTAATTTTGTTTTCATGTAAATAAGTCATGAATGACTACCAATATTTTTGTAATTTTATGGGATATTTCATGCTAGTTGCCAAGTGATGGTTCCCACATGTGTTAGGTGAATCAATGGGCTGCTAATAGCTGATCATTGGAGTGTATATACCAATAGTACATACATCTAAAAGCTGTGTATTGTACGAGTACGAATACGGGTGCATACGAGTAGAATTGTTGATGAAACTGAACGAGGATGTAATTGTAAGCATTTTTGTTAAGTAGAAGCACTTTGATATGTGTCTTGAAGTCTTTAAATAGTGTAAGAATACATATCAAAACACAACATGTATATACATTCTAATGGAGTCGTTAAGTCTTCGTTAGTCGTTACATGTAAGTGTTGTTTTGAAACCTTTAAGTTAACGATCTCAATTAATGTTGTTAACCCAATTTTATTATATCAAATGAGATGTTAAATTATTATGTTATCATGATATTATGATGTATGAATATCTCTTAATATGATATATACATTAAAATATCGTTACGACGATAATCGTTACATATAAGTCTCGTTTCGTAATTCTTGAGTTAGTAGTCTTGTTTTTACATATGTAGTTCATTGTTAACATACTTAATGATATATTTAAATATCATTTTATCATGTTAAATATAGTGTATCAATATCTTAATATGATACATATGTATTTAGTAGACGTTATCATAACGATAATCGTTATATATATCATTTCGAGTTTCTTAACTTAGTAATCTCATTTCTTATGTATATCACACATTGTTAATATACTTAGTGAGATACTTACTCATCATAATCTCATGTCAACCATATATATATGTCTATATATACCACAACATGTAGTTTTTTACAAATTTGTAACGTTCGTGAAACGCCGGTCAACTTGGGTGATCAATTGTCTATATGAAACTTATTTCATTTAATCAAGTCTTAACAAGTTTGATTGCTTAACATGTTGGAAACATTTAGTCATGTAAATATCAATCTCAATTAATATATATAAACATGGAAAATTTCGGGTCACTACAGTACCTACCCGTTAAATAAATTTCGTCCCGAAATTTTAAGCTGTTGAAGGTGTTGACGAATCTTCTGGAAATAGATGCTGATATTTCATCTTCATCTGATTTTCACGCTCCCAGGTGAACTCGGGTCCTCTACGAGCATTCCATCGAACCTTAACAATCGGTATCTTGTTTTGCTTAAGTCACTTAACCTCACGATCCATTATTTCGACGGGTTCTTCAATGAACTGAAGTTTTTCATTGATTTGGATTTCGACCAATGGAATAGTGAGATTTTCTTTAGCAAAACATTTCTTCAAATTCGAGACGTGGAAAGTGTTATGTACAGCCGCGAGTTGTTGAGGTAGCTCCAGTTGGTAAGCTACTGGTCCGACACGATCTATAATCTTGAATGGTCCAATGTACCTTGGATTTAGTTTCCCCCGTTTACCAAATCAAACAACCCCTTTCCAAGGTGAAACCTTAAGCATGACCATTTCTCCAATTTCAAACTCTATATCTTTTCTTTTACTGTCCGTGTTGCTCTTTTGTCGACTCTGGGCGGTTTTCAATCGTTGTTGAATTTGGATGATTTTCTCGGTAGTTTCTTGTATTATCTCCGGACCCGTAATCTGTCTATCCCACACTTCATTCTAACAAATCGTAGACCTGCACTTTCTACCATAAAGTGCCTCAAACGACGCCATCTCAATACTAGAATAATAACCGTTGTTGTAGGAAAATTCTGCTAACGGTAGGTGTCGATCCCAACTGTTTCCAAAATCAATAACACATGCTCGTAGCATGTCTTCAAGCGTTTGTATCGTCCTTTCGCTCTGCCCATCAGTTTGTGGATGATAGGCAGTACTCATATCTAGACGAGTCCCCAATGCTTGTTGCAATGTCTGCCAGAACCTTGAAACAAATCTACCATCCCAATCAGAGATAATAGAGACAGGTATTCCATGTCTGGAGACAACCTCCTTCAAATACAATCGCGCCAACTTATCCATTTTGTCATCTTCTCTCATTGGCAGGAAGTGTGCTGACTTGGTGAGACGATCAACTATTACCCAAATAGTATCATAACCACTTGCAGTCCTTGGCAATTTAGTAATGAAATCCATGGTAATGTTTTCCCATTTCCATTCCGGGATTTCAGGTTGTTGTAGTAGACCTGATGGTTTCTGATGTTCAGCTTTGACCTTAGAACACGTCAAACATTCTCCTACATATTTAGCAATATCGGCTTTCATACCCGGCCACCAAAAGTGTTTCTTGAGATCTTTATACATCTTCCCCGCTCCGGGATGTATTGAATATCTGGTTTTATGTGCTTCTTTAAGTACCATTTCTCTCACATCTCCAAACCTTGGTACCCAAATTCTATCAGCCCTATATCGGGTTCCGTCTTCCCGAATATTAAGATGTTTCTCTGATCCTTTGGGTATCTCATTCTTCAACTTTCCTTCTTTTACTACCCCCTGTTGCACCTCCTTTATTTGAGTAGTAAGGTTAGTACGAATAATTATATTCATAGATTTTACCCGTATAGGTTCTCTGTCCTTTCTACTCAAAGCGTCGGCTACCACATTCTCCTTCACCGAGTGGTATCGAGTCTCAAAATCATAATCATTCAACAGTTCAATCCACATGCGTTGTCTCATATTCAGTTGCTTCTGATTAAATATATGTTGGAGACTTTTGTGGTCGGTATATATAATACTTTTGACCCCATATAAATAATGCCTCCAAGTCTTTAATGCAAAAACAACAGCACCCAATTCCAAATCGTGAGTTGTAAATTTTGCTCGTGAATCTTAAATTGTCTAGACGCATAAGCAATCACCTTCGTTCGTTGCATTAATACACAACCGAGACCTTGCTTTGATGCGTCACAATAAATCACAAAATCATCATTCCCTTCAGGCGATGACAATATAGGAGCCGTAGTTAGCTTTTTCTTCAATAACTGAAACGCCTTCTCTTGTTCATCCTTCCATTCAAATTTCTTCCCTTTATGCGTTAATGCAGTCAAGGGTTTTGCTATTTTGGAGAAATCTTGGATGAATCTTCTGTAGTAACCAGCCAATCCTAAAAATTGACGTATATGATTCGGAGTTTTTGGGGTTTCCCACTTTTCAACGGTTTCGATCTTTGCCGGGTCCACCTGGATACCTTCTTTGTTCACTATGTGACCGAGGAATTGAACTTCTTCCAACCAAAATGCACACTTTAAAAACTTGACGTACAGTTTTTCTTTCCTCAATACTTCTAGCACTTTTCTCAAATGTTCTTCGTGCTCTTGATCATTCTTTGAGTAAATAAGTATGTCATCGATGAAAACAATGACAAACATGTCAAGATATGGCCCACACACTCGGTTCATAAGGTCCATGAACACAGCTGGTGTGTTAGTCAATCCAAACGGCATAACCATAAACTCGTAATGACCATAACGCGTCCTAAAAACAGTTTTTGGAATATCATCCTCCTTTACACGCATTTGATGATATCCAGAACGTAAATCGATTTTTGAATAAACCAACGAGCCTTGTAGTTGATCAAATAAGTCGTCAATTCTCGGCAGTGGATAACGGTTTTTGATGGTAAGTTTATTCAACTCTCTGTAGTCAATACACAACCTAAATGTACCTTCCTTCTTCTTGACAAATAAAACAGGAGCTCCCCATGGTGATGTGCTTGGTCGAATGAAACCACGTTCTAATAGTTCTTGCAGTTGGCTTTGCAGTTCTTTCATCTCGCTGGGTGCGAGTCTGTAAGGAACATGAGCTATTGGTGCAGCTCCTGGTACAAGATCTATTTGAAATTCAACAGATCGATGTAGAGGTAGTCCCGGTAATTCTTTCGGAAATACATCAGGAAATTCTTTTGCTACGGGAACATCATTGATGCTCTTTTCTTCAATTTGTACTTTCTCGACGTGTGCTAGAACAGCATAGCAACATTTTCTTATTAGTTTTTGTGCCTTCAAATTACTAATAAGATGTAGCTTCGTGTTGCCCTTTTCTCCATACACCATTAAGGGTTCTCCTTCTTCTCGTACAATACGATCTCTGCTTTCATCTCCTTCAGCCAGTACATGCCAACTATTACATCAAAACTCCCTAACGCTACTGGTATCAAATCAATCTTAAATATTTCGCTTACCAGTTTAATTTCTCGATTCCGGCATATATAATCTGCTGAAATTAATTTGCCGTTTGCTAATTCGAGTAAAAATTTACTATCCAACGGCGTCAATGGACAACTTAATTTAGCACAAAAATCTCTACTCATATAGCTTCTATCCGCACCCGAATCAAATAAAACGTAAGCAGATTTATTTCAATAAGAAACGTACCCGTAACAAGCTTCGGGTCTTCCTGTGCCTCTGCCGCATTAATATTGAAAACTCTTCCGCGGCCTTGTCCATTCGTGTTCTCCTGGTTCGGGAAATTTCTAATAATGTGGCCCGGTTTTCCTCATTTATAACAAACTACATTGGCATAACTTTCTCCGACACTACTTGCTCTGCCATTACTCGTTCCGACACCATTTGTTCCTTTCGTTCTGTTAACCCCTGGTCCGTAGACCTCATACTTCGCCGCGCTATGACCATTTCTTTTATACTTATTGCAAAATTTGGTGCAGAACCCCGAGTGATACTTTTCACACCATTGGCATAGCTGCTTCTGATTGTTGTTGTTGTTACGGTTGTTATTGTTGTTGGGATGATTGTTGTAGTTGTTGTTGTTGTTGGGCCGTTTGTTGTAGTTGCGATTGATGTTGCGATTGTTGGGATAGTTGTTGTTGTTTTGGTGACTCTTATCACCGTTTTCCTCCCACTTTCTTTTGACTAGCTTCACGTTGGCCTCTTTGGACGCATGTTCTTTAATTCTTCCTTCAATCTGGTTCACTAGTTTGTGAGCCATTCTACATGCCTTTTGTATGGAGGCAGGCTCGTGTGAACTTATATCTTTTTGGATTCTCTCCGGTAACCCTTTCACAAACGCGTCGATCTTCTCTTCCTTATCTTCAAACGCTCTCGGACACAATAGGCACAATTCTGTGAATCGTCTTTCGTACGAAGTAATATCGAATCCCTGTGTTCGTAACCCTCTAAGTTCTAACTTGAGCTTATTAACCTCGGTTCTGGGACGGTACTTCTCGTTCATCAAGTGCTTGAATGCTGACCACGGTAGCGCGTAAGCAGCATCTTGTCCCACTTGCTCTAGATAGGTATTCCACCATGTTAACGCAATACCTGTGAAGGTATGCGTAGCGTACTTCATTTGTCTCCTTCAGCACACTTACTTATGGCAAACACCGATTCAACTTTCTCAGTCCACCATTTCAATCCGATTGGTCCTTCGGTCCCATCAAATTCTGAAGGTTTGCAGGCAGTGAATTCCTTGTAGGAGCATCCTACACGATTTTTTGCGCCGTTAGCTGTATTGCTAGATTCAGAGTTATTGTTGGTATGTAGCGCGGCCTGTACTGCGGCTATGTTTGAAGCAAGAAAGGCACGAAATTCCTCTTCGTTCATATTCAAGGTGTGTCGAGTAGTCGGTGCCATTTCCTTCAAAATAGTCAAATGAAACAATTTAATCATATAGAATATTAAGAGTAGTCAATAGTATCTCGTAGCATAATATGAACTCATTTATAAAAGCTTTTTCTTCATATTAGCGTTTTATAAGTTTAAATTCGGGTACTACCTACCCGTTAAGTTCATACTTAGTAGCTAATATACAATTCAACTACTACAATTCCATATGAAAAACTGATTATAATAATATATCACATACAAATATTCTTCAAACTTACAACTTCACTATATTACATATAACATGAAATATAGTACACTATGATACAGGACAGTTTTGAAGATAAATCTAGTTAATACACAAGTTGTTCAGCAAAGGAAATAAAGACACGAAATTCATAAGTCCAGAAACAAGTCATGCATTCTGGTTTTACTAAGACGACTTCCCATCCTTGGTCTTGTGGAAAATAACTGTTATGACCATTGGCTAGGCAGCATGTTGTAATGTCGTCAAAAGGACGAGGGTTTCGTAATGTCCAACAGCCCCGTAATAATCTAAAAACCTTGTTTCTCACTCCAACTACTGAATCCGTCACTTGTGGGAAAGTTTTATTTAAAAGCTGCAATCCGATGTTCTTTTTCTCACTT
This sequence comes from Rutidosis leptorrhynchoides, assembly GCF_046630445.1. Lineage (NCBI taxonomy): Eukaryota > Viridiplantae > Streptophyta > Magnoliopsida > Asterales > Asteraceae > Rutidosis > Rutidosis leptorrhynchoides. The sequence goes on from NC_092339.1 coordinate 134,143,306, forward strand.
TGGTAAGAAGCGAGCATCACTAACCTGTAAGCATAACATGCTTCTTTATGTTTCATGTTAGAAGCTCTTTCTAATTCACGAAATCCTATGTTGGGATATGTTGAGTCAAAATAGGTTCTTAACCCGTAGCGTAAAATTGCATTTGGGTTCCCTGCATTTAACGCTTTAAAGAAAACACGGTGTAACTTAAAGTCTCCCCAATGTGATATACCCCACCTATCAAAGGAATGCCTTTTATAAACTAAGGCATTTCTGGAAAGTCTTTCAAATGTTTGGCAAGTTAATTTCGCCATCACTAAATGTGCTGATGAATTCTGACCGACTCTAGACAAGATTTCCTCAATCATATCCTCTGGTAGGTCTTCTAAAATATTCGGATGTCTACCCTTAACGACCATTTTGTTTTTATACTGTAAAATAGACAAGGATTAGATTCGTAAAAACAAACAATACAAGCAATTTTTACATAGAACATAAAAGTATAAGCACACTACAATACATTTATTACACAACATGCTCACACCCCTCTAATCTGAATCACTGGTTTCTTCTTCTTCGGACTTGGTTCTTTTTCCTAATCTTCTAGGGATATATGATGTTCCTCTAATACGAGTCATCGTTTTCCACATTGGTTTAGAAAAACCTGGTGGTTTAGAGGTTCCCGGGTTATTGTCAAGATATTGAAAATACGGGTGTTGACGGTACATATAAAGTTCATCGGGGTCGGAATCAGATTTCTCTATTTTGATGCATTTTCCCTTATTATTTTCTTTTGCCTCATTAAATTGGGTCAGGGTAATTTCTATAACATCATCGGAATCCTCATCAGGATCCGATTCATCGGAAAATTGGTAATTTTCCCAATATTTTGCTTCCTTAGCGGAAACACCATTGACCATTATTAACTTTGGTCCATTGGTTGAGGATTTTCTTTTATTTGACCGGTTTTCTGTGGTCCCTACTATTCCCCCCTCCGGAACCTCTTCTTCTTCCGGTTCCTCTTCTTCCGGTTCCGTTTCCTCTTCTTTCGGTTCTTCGGGAACTTGTGAATCTTGCCAATATATATTCTACTCTTCGTTATTATTAGGTGAGTTAATGGGATTTGTGCTAGAGGTAGACATCTATCACACAATATCAAACATGTTAAGAGATTAATATATCACATAATATTTACATGTTAATAATATATAGTTTCCAACAAAAATGTTAAGCAATCATTTTTAAAGAAAACACGGTCGAAGTCCAGACTCACTAATGCATCCTAACAAACCCGATAAGATACACTAATGCAAATTTTCTGGTTCTCTAAGACCAACGCTCGGATACCAACTGAAATGTCCCGTTCATATTGATTATAAACGTTCCATATTAATTGATTTCGTTGCTAGATTTTGACCTCTATATGAGATGTATTTCAAAGACTGCATTCATTTTTAAAACAACCATAACCTTTATTTTATCAATAAAGGTTTTAAAAACATTACGTTGATTATCAAATAATGATAATCTAAAATATACTGTTTACACACGACCATTACATAATGGTTTACAATAGAAATATATTACATCGACATATGTTTCTTGAATGCAGTTTTTACACAATATCATACAAACATGGACTCCAAATCTTGTCCTTATTTTAGTATGCAACAGCGGAAGCTCTTAATATTCACCTGAGAATAAACATGCTTTAAATGTCAACAAAAATGTTGGTGAGTTATAGGTTTAACCTATATATATATATATCAAATCGTAACAATAGACCACAACATTTCATATTTCAATACACATCCCATACATAGAGATAAAAATCATTCATATGGCGAACACCTGGTAACCGACATTAACAAGATGCATATATAAGAATATCCCCATCATTCCAGGACACCCTTCAGATATGATATGAATTTCAAAGTACTAAAGCATCCGGTAGTTTGGATGGGGTTTGTTAGGCCCAATAGATCTATCTTTAGGATTCGCATCAATTAGGGTGTCTGTTCCCTAATTCTTAGATTACCAGACTTAATAAAAAGGGGCATATTCGATTTTGATAATTCAACCATAGAATGTAGTTTCACGTACTTGTGTCTATTTTATAAATCATTTATAAAACCTACATGTATTCTCATCCCAAAAATATTAGATTTTAAAAGTGGGACTATAACTTACTTTCACAGATATTTCCTTCCTCGGAAATAAGACTTGGCCACGGATCGATTCACGAACCTATACAAATATGTACATATATCAAAGTATGATCAAAATATAATTACAACCATTTTTATTATGTTTTAAAGATTTGAGTGTATTAAGTCAGCTATCCTCGTTAGTAACCTACAACTAGTTGTCCACAGTTAGATGTACAGAAATAAATCGATATATATTATCTTGAATCAATCCAAGACCCAGTGTATACACGTCTCAGGCTAGATCACAACTCAAAGTATATATATTTTTGGAATCAACCTCAACCCTGTATAGCTAACTCCAACATTACTGCATATAGAGTGTCTATGGTTGTTCCAAATAATATATATACATGGGTCGATATGCTATGTCAAAACATTTGCATACGTGTCTATGGTATCCCAATATTACATAATATATTAGAATACATGTATAATACAATATAAGTTAGCTATGATATGATTTTGTATAGATTTGTTAAACATTTCCCGTAGCTAAAAAGATCAAAAATATCCAATCTTGTTTTACCCATAACTTCTTCATTTTAAATCCATTTTGAGTGAATCAAATTGCTATGGTTTCATATTAAACTCTAATTTAATAATCCAAACATAAAAAGTATAGGTTTATAGTCAGAAATTTAAGTTACATGTCAATTACTAAAGAGGTAGTCATTTTCGTCGAAAGAACGACATCTTGATGACCATTTTGAAAAACATACTTTCACTTTGAGTTTAACCAAGATTTTTGGATATAGTTTCATGTTCATATGAAAAATCATTTTCCCAGAAGAATAACTTTTAAATCAAAGTTTATCATAGTTTTTAATTATCCAAACCAAAACAGCCCCTTGTTTCACTACGACGGCGTATATTCGATTTTATGGTGTTCATCATGTTTCCAGGTTTTAAATCATTAAGTTAGCATATCATATAGATATAGAACATGTGTTTAGTTGATTTTAAAAGTCAAGTTAGAAGGATTAACTTTTGTTTGCGAACAAGTTTAGAATTAACTAAACTATGTTCTAGTGATTACAAGTTTAGACCTTCGAATAAGATAGCTTTATATGTATGAATTGAATGATGTTATGAACATCATTACTACCTCAAGTTTTTTGGATAAAACTACTGGAAATGAGAAAAATGGATCTAGCTTCAAAGGATCCTTGGATGGCTTGAAAGTTCTTGAAGCAGAATCATGACACGAAAACAGTTCAAGTAAGATTTTCACTCGAAATAAGATTGTTATAGTTGTAGAAATTGAATCAAAGTTTGAATATGAATATTACCTTGAATTAGAAAGATAACCTACTGTAAATAACAAAGGTTCCTTGATCTTAGATGATTACTTGGAATGAATTAGAAAGCTTGGAAGTAAACTTGCAAACTTGGTAGTATTCTTGATTTTTATGAAACTATACTTATGGAATTTATGAAGAACACTTAGAACTTGAAGATGGAACTTGAGAGAGATCAATTATATGAAGAAAATTGAAGAATGAAAGTGTTTGTAGGTGTTTTTGATCGTTGGTAAATGGATTAGATATAAAGGATATGTAATTTTGTTTTCATGTAAATAAGTCATGAATGATTACTAATATTTTTGTAATTTTATGAGATATTTCATGCTAGTTTCCAAATGATGGTTCCCACATGTGTTAGGTGACTCACATGGGCTACTAAGAGCTGATCATTAGAGTGTATATACCAATAGTACATACATCTAAAAGCTGTGTAATGTAGGAGTACGAATACGGGTGCATACGAGTTGAATTGTTGATGAAACTGAACGAGGATGTAATTGTAAGCATTTTTGTTAAGTAGAAGTACTTTGATATGTGTTTTGAAGTCTTTCAAAAGTGTAAGAATACATATCAAAACACAACATGTATATACATTCTAATGAAGTCTTTAAGTCTTCGTTAGTCGTTACATGTAAGTGTTGTTTTGAAACCTTTAAGTTAACGATCTCAATTAATGTTGTTAACCTAATGTTTATTATATCAAATGAGATGTTAAATTATTATATTATCATAATTTTATGATGTATGAATATATCTTAATATGATACATACATTAAAATATCGTCACAACGATAATCGTTACATATAAGTCTAGTTTCGTAATTCTTGAGTTAGTAGTCTTGTTTTTACATATGTAGTTCATTGTTAACACACTTAATGATATATTTAAATATCATTTTATCATGTTAAATATATTGCATCAATATCTTAATATGATACATATGTATTTAGTAGACGTTATCATAACGATAATCGTTATATATATCATTTCGAGTTTCTTAACTTAGTAATCTCATTTCTTATGTATATCACACATTATTAATATACTTAGTGAGATACTTACTCATCATAATCTCATGTCATTCATATATATATGTCTATATATACCACAACATGTAGTTTTTCCAATTTTGTAACGTTCGTGAATCGCCGGTCAACTTGGGTGATCAATTGTCTATATGAAACTTATTTCATTTAATCAATTCTTAACAAGTTTGATTGCTTAAAATGTTGGAAACATTTAGTCATGTAAATATCAATCTCAATTAATATATATAAACATGGAAAAGTTCGAGTCGCTACAGTACCTACCCGTTAAATAAATTTCGTCCCGAAATTTTAAGCTGTTGAAGGTGTTGACGAATCTTCTGGAAATAGATGTGGGTATTTCTTCTTCAGCTGATCTTCATGCTCCCAGGTGAACTCGGTCCTCTAAGAGCATTCCATCGAACCTTAACAATCGGTATCTTGTTTTGCTTAAGTCTCTTAACCTCACGATCCATTATTTCGACGGGTTCTTCAATGAATTGAAGTTTTTCATTGATTTGGATTTAGTCCAACAGAATAGTGAGATCTTCTTTAGCAAAACATTTATTCAAATTCGAGACGTGGAAAGTGTTATGTACAGCCGCGAGTTGTTGAGGTAGCTCCAGTTGGTAAGCTACTGGTCCGACACGATCTATAATCTTGAATGGTCCAATGTACCTTGGATTTAGTTTCCCCCGTTTACCAAATCGAACAACGCATTTCCAAGGTGAAACCTTAAGCATGACCATTTCTCCAATTTCAAACTCTATATCTTTTCTTTTACTGTCCTCGTAGCTCTTTTGTCGACTCTGGGCAGTTTTCAATCGTTGTTGAATTTGGATGATTTTTTCGGTAGTTTCTTGTATTATCTCCGGACCCGTAATCTGTCTATCCCCTACTTTATTCCAACAAATCGGAGACCTGCACTTTCTACCATAAAGTGCCTCAAACGGCGCCATCTCAATACTAGAATGATAACTGTTATTGTAGAAAAATTCTGCTAACGGTAGGTGTCGATCCCAACTATTTCCGAAATCAATAACACATGCTCGTAGCATGTCTTCAAGCATTTGTATCATCCTTTTTCTCTGCCCATCAGTTTGTGGATGATAGGCAGTACTCATGTCTAGACGAGTCCCCAATGTTTGTTGCAACGTCTGCCAGAACCTTGAAACAACTCTACCATCCCTATCAGAGATAATAGAGACGGGTATTCCATGTCTGGAGACAACCTCCTTCAAATACAATCGCGCCAACTTCTCCATTTTGTCATCTTCTCTCACTGGCAGGAAGTGTGCTGACTTGGTGAGACGATCAACTATTACCCAAATAGTATCATAACCACTTGCAGTCCTTGGTAATTTAGTATTGAAATCCATAGTAATGTTTTCCCATTTCCATTCCGGGATTTCAGGTTGTTGTAGTAGACCTGATGGTTTCTGATGTTCAGCTTTGACCTTAGAACACGTCAAACATTCTCCTACATATTTAGCAATATCGGCTTTCATACCCGGCCACCAAAAGTGTTTCTTGAGATCTTTATACACCTTCCCCGCTCCGGGATGTATTGAATATCTAGTTTTATGTGCTTCTTTAAGTACCATTTCTCTCACATCTCCAAACCTTGATACCCAAATTCTATCAGCCCTATATCGGGTTCCGTCTTCCCGAATATTAAGATGTTTCTCTGATCCTTTGGGTATCTCATTCTTCAACTTTCCTTCTTTTACTACCCCCTGTTGCGCCTCCTTTATTTGAGTAATAAGGTTAGTACGAATAATTATATTCATAGCTTTTACCCGTATAGGTTCTCTGTCCTTTCTACTCAAAGCGTCGGCTACCACATTCGCCTTCCCCGGGTGGTATCGAATCTCAAAATCATAATCATTCAATAGTTCAATCCACCTGCGTTGTCTCATATTCAGTTGCTTCTGATTAAATATATGTTGGAGACCTTTGTGGTCGGTATATATAATACTTTTGACCCCATATAAATAATGCCTACAAGTCTTTAATGCAAAAACAACAGCACCCAATTCCAAATCGTGAGTTGTAAATTTTGCTCGTGAATCTTAAATTGTCTAGACGCATAAGCAATCACCTTCGTTCGTTACATTAATACACAACTGAGACCTTGCTTTGATGTGTCACAATAAATCACAAAATCATCATTCCCTTCAGGCGATGACAATATAGGTGCCGTAGTTAGCTTTTTCTTCAATAACTGAAACGCCTTCTCTTGTTCATCCTTCCATTCAAATTTCTTCCCTTTATGCGTTAATGCAGTAAAGGGTTTTGCTATTTTGGATAAATCTTGGATGAATCTTCTGTAGTAACCAGCCAATCCTAAAAATTGACGTATATGCTTCGGAGTTTTTGGGGTTTCCCACTTTTCAATGGTTTCGATCTTTATCGGGTCCACCTGGATACCTTCTTTGTTCACTATGTGACCGAGGAATTGAACTTCTTCCAACCAAAATGCAAACTTTGAAAACTTAGCGTACAGTTTTTCTTTCCTCAATACTTCTAGCACTTTTCTCAAATGTTCTTCGTGCTCTTGATCATTCTTTGAGTAAATAAGTATGTCATCGATGAAAACAATGACAAACTTGTCAAGATGTGGCCCACACACTCAGTTCATAAGGTCCATGAACATAGCTGGTGCGTTAGTCAATCCAAACGGTATAACCATAAACTCGTAATGACCATAACGCGTCTAAAAAACAGTTTTTGGAATATCATCCTCCTTTACTCGCATTTGATGATATCCAGAACGTAAATCGATTTTCGAATAAACCAACGAGCCTTGTAGTTGATCAAATAAGTCATCAATTCTCGGCAGTGAATAACGGTTTTTGATGGTAAGTTTATTCAACTCTCTGTAGTCAATACACAACCTAAATGTACCATCCTTCTTCTTGACAAATAAAACAGGAGCTCCCCATAGTGATGTGCTTGGTCGAATGAAACCACGTTCTAATAGTTCTTGCAGTTGGCTTTGCAGTTCTTTCATCTCGCTGGGTGCTAGTCTGTAAGGAACATGAGCTATTGGTGCAGCTCCTGGTACAAGATCTATTTGAAATTCAACAGATCGATGTGGAGGTAGTCTCGGTAATTCTTTCGGAAATACATCGGGAAATTCTTTTGCGACGGGAACATCATTGATGCTCTTTTCTTCAATTTGTACTTTCTCGACGTGTGCTAGAACAGCATAGCAACCTTTTCTTATTAGTTTTTGTGCCTTCAAATTACTAATAAGATATAGTTTCGTGTTTCCCTTTTCTCCATACACCATTAAGGGTTCTCCTTCTTCTCGTACAATGCGAATTGCATTTTTGTAACATACGATCTCTGCTTTCATCTCCTTCAGCCAGTACATGCCAACTATTACATCAAAACTCCCTAACTCTACTGGTATCAAATCAATCTTAAATATTTCGCTACCCAGTTTAATTTCTCGATTCCGGCATATATAATCTGCTGAAATTAATTTGCCGTTTGCTAATTCGAGTAAAAATTTACTATCCAACGGCGTCAATGGACAATTTAATTTAGCACAAAAATCTCTACTCATATAGCTTCTATCCGCACCCGAATCAAATAAAACGTAAGCAGATTTATTGTCAATAAGAAACGTACCCGTAACAAGCTTCGGGTCTTCCTGTGCCTCTGCCGCATTAATATTGAAAACTCTTCCGCAGTCTTGTCCATTCGTGTTCTCCTAGTTCGGGCAATTTCTAATAATGTGGCCCGGTTTTCCTCATTTATAATAAACTACATTGGCATAACTTGCTCCGACACTACTTGCTCCACCATTACTCGTTCCGACACCATTTGTTCCTTTCGTTCTATTAACCCCTAGTTCGTAGACCTCATACTTCGCCGTGCTATGACCATTTCTTTTACACTTGTTGCAAAATTTGGTGCAGAACCCCGAGTGATACTTTTCACACCTTTGGCATAGCTGCTTCTGATTGTTGTTGTTGTTGCGGTTGTTATTGTTATTGGGATGATTGTTGTAGTTGTTGTTGTTGTTGTTGTGCCGTTTGTTGTAGTTGCGATTGATGTTGCGATTGTTGGGATAGTTGTTGTTGTTTTGGTGACTCTTATCACCGTTTTCCTCCCACTTTCTTTTGACTAGCTTCACGTTGGCCTCTTCGGCCGCCTGTTCTTTAATTCTTCCTTCAATCTGGTTCACTAGTTTGTGAGCCATTCTATATGCCTTTTGTATGGAGGCAGGCTCGTGTGAACTTATATCTTTTTGGATTCTCTCCGGTAACCCTTTCACAAATGCGTCGATCTTCTCTTCCTCATCTTCGAACACTCTTGGACACAATAGGCACAATTTTGTGAATCGTCTTTCGTACGAAGTAATATTGAATCCCTGTGTTCGTAACCCTCTAAGTTCTGACTTGAGCTTATTGACCTCGGTTCTGGGACGGTACTTCTCGTTCATTAAGTGCTTGAATGCTGACCACGGTAGCGCGTAAGCAGCATCTTGTCCCACTTGCTCTAGATAGGTATTCCACCATGTTAACGCAATACCTGTGAAGGTATGCGTAGCATACTTCACTTTGTCTCCTTTAGCACATTTACTTATGGCAAACACCGATTCAACTTTCTCGGTCCACCGTTTCAATCTGATTGGTCCTTCGGTCCCATCAAATTCTGAAGGTTTGCAGGCAGTGAATTCCTTGTAGGAGCATCCTATACGATTTCTTGCGCCGTTAGCTGTATTGCTAGATTCAGAGTTATTGTTGGTATGTAGCGCGGCCTGTACTGCGGCTATGTTTGAAGCAAGAAAGGCACGAAATTCCTCTTCGCTCATATTCCAGGTGTGTCGAGTAGTCAGTGCCATTTCCTTCAAAATAGTCAAATGAAACAATTTAATCATACAGAATATTAAGAGTAGTCAATAGTATCTCGTAGCATAATATGAACTCATTTATAAAAGCTTTTTCTTCATATTAGCGTTTTATAAGTTTAAATTTGGGTACTACCTACCCGTTAAGTTCATACTTAGTAGCTAATATACAATTCAACTACTACAATTCCATATGAAAAACTGATTATAATAATATATCACATACAAATATTCTTTAAACTTACGACTTCGCTATATTACATATAACATGAAATATAGTACACTATGATACAGGATAGTTTTGAAGATAAATCTAGTTAATACACAAGTTGTTCAGCAAAGGAAATAAAGACACGTAATTCATAAATCCAGAAACAAGTCATGCATTCTGATTTTACTAAGACGACTTCCCATCCTTGGTCTTGTGGAAAATAACTGTTATGACCATTGGCTAGGCAGCATGTCGTAATGTTGTTAAAAGGACGAGGGTTTCGTAATGTCCAACAGCCCCGTAATAAACTAAAAACCTTGTTTCTCACCCCAACTACTGAATCCGCCACTTGTGGGAAAGTTTTATTTAAAAGCTGCAATCCGATGTTCTTTTTCTCACTTTGGTAAGAAGCGAACATCACTAACCCGTAAGCATAACATGCTTCTTTATGTTTCATGTTAGAAGCTCTTTCTAATTCACGAAATCCTATGTTGGGATATGTTGAGTCAAAATAGGTTCTTATCCCGTAGCGTAAAATTGTATTTGGGTTCCCCGCATTTAACGCTTTAAAGAAAACACGGCGTAACTTAAAGTCTCCCCAATGTGGTATACCCCACCTATCAAAGGAAAGCCTTTTATAAACTAAGGCATTTCTGGAAAGTCTTTCAAATGTTTGACAAGTTAATTTTGCCATCACTAAATGTGCTGATGAATTCTGACTGACTCTAGACAAGATTTCCTCAATCATATCCTTTGGTAGGTCTTCTAAAATATTCGGATGTCTACCCTTAACGTCCATTTTGTTTTTATACTGTAAAATAGACAAGGATTAGATTCGTAAAAACAAACAATACAAGCAATTTTTACATAGAACATAAAAGTATAAGCACACTACAATACATTTATTACACAACATGCTCACACCCCTCTAATCTGAATCACTGGTTTCTTCTTCTTCGGACTTGGTTCTTTTTCCTAATCTTCTAGGGATATATGATCTTCCTCTAATACGAGGCATAGTTTTTCACATTGGTTTAGAAAAACTGGTGGTTTAGAGGTTCCCGGGTTATTGTCACGATATTGAAAATACGGGTGTTGATGGTACATATAAAGTTCATCGGGGTCGGAATCAGATTTCTCTATTTTGATGCATTTTCCCTTATTATTTTCTTTTGCCTCATTAAATTGGGTCGGGGTAATTTCTATAACATCATCGGAATCCTCATCAGGATCCAATTCATCAGAAAATTGGTAATTTTCCCAATATTTTGCTTCCTTAGCGAAAACACCATTGACCATTATTAACTTTGGTCCATTGGCTGAGGATTTTCTTTTATTTGACCGGTTTTCTATGGTCCCTACTATTCCCCCCTCCGGAACCTCTTCTTCTTCCGGTTCCTCATCTTCCGGTTCCTCTTCTTCCAGTTCCGTTTCCTCTTCTTTCGGTTCTTTGGGAACTTGTGAATCTTGCCAATATATATTCGACACTTCGTTATTATTAGGTGAGTTAATGGAATTTGTTCTAGAGGTAGACATCTATCACACAATATCAAACATGTTAAGAGATTAATATATCACATAATATTTACATGTTAATAATATATAGTTTCTAACAAAAATGTTAAGCAATCATTTTTAAAGAAAACACGATCGAAGTCCAGACTCACTAATGCATCCTAACAAACCCGATAAGACACACTAATGCAAATTTTCTGGTTCTCTAAGACCAACGCTCGGATACCAACTGAAATGTCCCGTTCATATTGATTATAAACGTTCCATATTAATTGATTTCGTTGCGAGATTTTGACCTCTATATGAGACGTATTTCAAAGACTGCATTCATTTTTAAAACAACCATAACCTTTATTTTATCAATAAAGGTTTTAAAAACATTACGTAGATTATCAAATAATGATAATCTAAAATATACTGTTTACACACGACCATTACATAATGGTTTACAATAGAAATATATTACATCGACATATGTTTCTTGAATGCAGTTTTTACACAATATCATACAAACATGGACTCCAAATCTTGTCCTTATTTTAGTATGCAACAGCGGAAGCTCTTAATATTCACCTGAGAATAAACATGCTTTAAACGTCAACAAAAATGTTGGTGAGTTATAGGTTTAACCTATATATATCAAATCGTAACAATAGACCACAACATTTCATATTTCAATACACATCCCATACATAGAGATAAAAATCATTCATATGGCGAACACCTGGTAACCGACATTAACAAGATGCATATATAAGAATATCCCCATCATTCCAGGACACCCTTCGGATATGATATGAATTTCAAAGTACTAAAGCATCCGGTACTTTGGATTGGGTTTGTTAGGCCCAATAGATCTATCTTTAGGATTCACGTCAATTAGGGTGTCTGTTCCCTAATTCTTAGATTACCAGACTTAATAAAAAGGGACATATTCGATTTCGATAATTCAACCATAGAATGTAGTTTCACGTACTTGTGTCTATTTTGTAAATCATTTATAAAACCTGCATGTATTCTCATCCCAAAAATATTAGATTTTAAAAGTGGGACCATAACTCACTTTCACAGATATTTCCTTCCTCGGAAATAAGACTTGGCCACGGATCGATTCACGAACCTATACAAATATGTACATATATATCAAAGTATGATCAAAATATAATTACAACCATTTTTATTATGTTTTAAAGATTTGAGTGTATTAAGTCAGCTGTCCTCGTTAGTAACCTACAACTAGTTGTCCACAGTTAGATGTACAGAAATAAATCGATATATATTATCTTGAATCAATCCACGACCCAGTGTATACATATCTCGGGCTAGATCACAACTCAAAGTATATATATTTTTGGAATCAACCTCAACCCTGTATAGCTAACTCCAACATTACTGCATATAGAGTGTCTATGGTTGTTCCAAATAATATATATACATGGGTTGATATGATATGTCAAAACATTTGCATACATGTCTATGGTATCTCAATATTACATAATATATTAGAATACATATATAATACAATATAAGTTAGTTAGGATATGATTTTTTTATAGATTTGTTAAACATTTCCCGTAGCTAAAAAGATCAAAAATATCCAATCTTGTTTTACCCGTAACTTCTTCATTTTAAACCCGTTTTGAGTGAATCAAATTGCTATGGTTTCATATTAAACTCTAATTTAAGAATCCAAACAGAAAAAGTATAGGTTTATAGTCAGAAATTTAAGTTACATGTCAATTACTAAAGAGGTCGTCATTTCCGTCGAAAGAACGACATCTTGATGACCATTTTGAAAAACATACTTTCACTTTGAGTTTAACCAAGATTTTTGGATATAGTTTCATGTTCATATGAAAAATCATTTTCCCTGAATAATAACTTTTAAATCAAAGTTTATCATAGTTTTTAATTATCCAAACCAAAACAGCCCCCGGTTTCACTACGACGGCGTATATTCGATTTTATGGTGTTCATCGTGTTTCCAGGTTTTAAATCATTAAGTTAGCATATCATATAGATATAGAACATGTGTTTAGTTGATTTTAAAAGTCAAGTTAAAAGGATTAACTTTTGTTTGCGAACAAGTTTAGAATTAACTAAACTATGTTCTAGTGATTACAAGTTTAGACCTTCGAATAAGATAGCTTTATATGTATGAATTGAATGATGTTATGAACATCATTACTACCTCAAAATAAGATTTTTATGAACATCAAACTACTGGAAATGAGAAAAATGGATCTAGCTTCAAAGGATCCTTGGATGGCTTGAAAGTTCTTGAAGCAGAATCATGACACGAAAACAGTTCAAGTAAGATTTTCACTCGAAATAAGATTGTTATAGTTGTAGAAATTGAATCAAAGTTTGAATATGAATATTACCTTGAATTAGAAAGATAACCTACTGTAAATAACAAAGGTTCCTTGATCTTAGATGATTACTTGGAATGGATTAGAAAGCTTGGAAGTAAACTTGCAAACTTGGTAGTATTCTTGATTTTTATGAAAATATAATTATGGAATTTATGAAGAACACTTAGAACTTGAAGATGGAACTTGAGAGAGATCAATTAGATGAAGAAAATTGAAGAATTAAAGTGTTTGTAGGTGTTTTTGGTCGTTGGTTTATGGATTAGATATAAAGGATATGTAATTTTGTTTTCATGTAAATAAGTCATGAATGATTGCTAATATTTTTGTAATTTTATGAGATATTTCATGCTAGTTGCCAAATGATGGTTCCCACATGTGTTAGGTGACTCACATGGGCTACTAAGAGCTGATCATTAGAGTGTATATACCAATAGTACATACATCTAAAAGCTGTGTATTGTACGAGTACGAATACGGGTGCATACGAGTAGAATTGTTGATGAAACTGAACGAGGATGTAATTTTAAGCATTTTTGTTAAGTAGAAGTACTTTGATATGTGTCTTGAAGTCTTTCAAAAGTTTAAGAATACATATCAAAACACAACATGTATATACATTCTAATGGAGTCGTTAAGTGTTCGTTAGTCGTTACATGTAAGTGTTATTATGAAACTTTTAAGTTAACGATCTCAATTAATGTTGTTAACCCAATGTTTATTATATCAAATGAGATGTTAAATTATTATGTTATCATGATATTATGATGTATGAATATCTCTTAATATGATATATACATTAAAATATCGTTACAACGATAATCGTTACATATAAGTCTCGTTTCGTAATTCTTGAGTTTGTAGTCTTGTTTTTACATATGTAGTTCATTGTTAACACACTTAATGATATATTTAAATATCATTTTATCATGTTAAATATAGTGTATCAATATCTTAATATGATACATATGTATTTAGTAGACGTTATCATAACGATAATCGTTATATATATCATTTCGAGTTTCTTAACTTAGTAATCTCATTTCTTATGTATATCACACATTGTTAATATACTTAGTGAGATACTTACTCATCATAATCTCATGTCAACCATATATATATGTCTATATATACCACAACATGTAGTTTTTACAAATTTGTAACGTTCGTGAATCGCCGATCAACTTGGGTGATCAATTGTCTATATGAAACTTATTTCATTTAATCAAGTCTTAACAAGTTTGATTGCTTAACACGTTGGAAACATTTAGTCATGTAAATATCAATCTCAATTAATATATATAAACATGGAAAAGTTCGGGTCACTACATTTTGGTCGTTGGTATATGGATTAGATATAAAGGATATGTAATGTTGTTTTCATGTAAATAAGTCATGAATGATTACTAATATTTTTGTAATTTTATGAGATATTTCATGCTAGTTGCCAAATGATGGTTCTCACATGTGTTAGGTGACTCACATGGGCTGCTAAGAGCTGATCATTGGAGTGTATATACCAATAGTACATACATCTAAAAGCTGTGTATTGTACGAGTACGAATACGGGTGCATACGAGTAGAATTGTTGATGAAACTGAATGAGGATGTAATTGTAAGCATTTTTGTTAAGTAGAAGTACTTTGATATGTGTCTTGAAGTCTTTCAAAAGTGTAAGAATACATATCAAAACACAACATGTATATACATTCTAATGGAGTCGTTAAGTCTTTGTTCGTCGTTACATGTAAGTGTTGTTTTGAAATCTTTAAGTTAACAATCTCAATTAATGTTGTTAACCCAATGTTTATTATATCAAATAAGATGTTAAATTATTATATTATCATAATATTATGATGTATGAATATCTCTTAATATGATACATACATTAAAATATCGTTACAACGATAATCGTTACATATAAGTCTCGTTTCGTAATTCTTGAGGTAGTAGTCTTGTTTTTACATATGTAGTTCATTGTTAACACACTTAATGATATATTTAAATATCATTTTATCATGTTAAATATATTGTATCAATATCTTAATATGATACATATGTATTTAGTAGACGTTATCATAACGATAATCGTTATATATATCATTTCGAGTTTCTTAACTTAGTAATCTCATTTCTTATGTATATCACACATTGTTAATATACTTAGTGAGATACTTACTCATCATAATCTCATGTCAACCATATATATATGTCTATATATACCACAACATGTAGTTTTTACAATTTTGTAACTTTCGTGAATCGCCGGTCAACTTGGGTGATCAATTGTCTATATGAAACTTATTTCATTTAATCAAGTCTTAACAAGTTTGATTGCTTAACACGTTGGAAACATTTAGTCATGTAAATATCAATCTCAATTAATATATATAAACATGGAAAAGTTCGGGTCGCTACAGTTGGCACCGGGGTGAATCGAATATCTTGACTTATGTGCTTCGTCTAAAATAAGGTTTTGCAAGTCCCCATAACTAGTCACCCAAATTCTTCCGACAAAATATCGGAGTCCGGTCTCCTTAACTTCGAGTCGAGAGGTGAGGACATTCAAGCGTTGGAGAGATATGTTTTCATCCTTGAAAGCCTCATCTTGGGCTACACGAATTTGGTTGTTGAGATTGGTGTGGATGGTGATGTTTAAAGCTCGGACACGAAGAGGCAACGATTTTTCCTTTTGACTTAAGGCATCGGCTACTACGTTTGCCTTCCCGAGATGGTAACGAAGCTCACAATCGTAGTCGTTCAAGGTTTCAATCCACCGTCGTTGTCTCATGTTTAGTTGCTTTGGTCAAAGATGTGTTGGAGGCTTTTATGATCGGTGAAGATGGTACTCTTGGTTCCATAAAGGTAGTAACTCCACATTTTAAGTGCAAAGACAACAGCTCCGAGTTCGAGATCATGTATCGTGTATTTTCGTTCATCGATTTTCAATTGTCGGGATGCATACGCGATAACCTTCTTTCGTTGCATCAATATGCATCCAAAACCATGTTTCGAGGCATCGCAATAAATGACAAAATCATCATTGCCCTCGTGAGGTGACAAGATAGGGGCGGTGGTTAACTTCTTCATCAAGATTTGAAACGCGGATTCTTGCTCGGTTGCCCAAACGAATTTTCTTCCCTTGTGAGTCAATGCGGTTAGAGGACGTACAACCAAAGAGAAGTTTTCAATGAATCTACGATAGTATCCGGCGAGACCCAAGAATTGACGAATATGAGTAGGAGTAGTAGGAGTCTCCCATTTGCTAATGGCTTCGATTTTTGAGGGATCGACCTTAATACCTTGATCGCTTACAACATGACCAAGAAATTGAACTTCCTTCAACCAAAATTTACACTTGGAGAATTTGGCATAGAGTCGTTCTTGTCTAAGGAGTTCAAGCACAAGTCGAAGGTGTTGTTCGTGCTCTTCTTCGCTTTTAGAATAGACCAAGATATCATCGATGAATACAATAACAAACTTGTCGAGATACGGTTTGCACACGCGGTTCATAAGATCCATGTACATCGCCGGTGCGTTAGTGAGACCAAATGGCATGACAAGGAATTCGTAACTACCATAGCGAGTACGGAAAGCGGTTTTAGAGACATCTTCCCCCTTAACCCTTAGTTGATGATAGCCCGAGCGGAGATCGATTTTCGAATATACACAAGATCCTTGTAGTTGATCAAAGAGGTCGTCGATGCGTGGAAGAGGATATCGGTTCTTAACCGTCAATTTGTTTAGTTCACGATAATCAATGCACATTCGTAGGGATCCGTCTTTCTTCTTAACGAACAATATCGGAGCGCCCCATGGTGAATGGCTAGGTTGGATAAAACTACGGTCAAGTAGTTCTTGGATTTGACTTTGCAATTCTTGCATTTCGGATGGAGCAAGTCTATACGGTGCACGTGCTACGGGTGCAGTTCCCGGAATAAGATCGATTTGGAATTCTACCGGTCGATGAGGTGGAAGACCTGGCAATTCGTCGAGAAATACATCGAAAAAGTCACTAACAATTGGCACATCATCGATATGCTTCTCATCAATCTCGACTTTCTTAACATGGGCTACAATCGCGAAACAACCTTTACGAAGGTATTTTTCAACTTTAAGGCACGAAACGAGGTTGAGTCCGGTGCAACTCTTATCGCCATAAACAATCAAGGGTTCACCATTCTCGATAGGAATTTGGATTGCATTAAGATCATAAAGGATGTGAGATTTTGTTTTTGCCAACTAATTCATACCAATTATTACATCGAAACTCCCTAGTTCTATTGGTATCAAGTCAATTTCAAACTCTTTACCTAATAAGTTTAACGTACACCCCCGATAATATTTGTCAGCACTTAATAGTTTCCCGTTGGCCACTTCAATGGTATAAGTAGTATCTAAGGGGAGTGGTGGAGCGCAAAAAATGTGAGTCAAAGCCTTGGATACAAAACTCTTGTCGGCACCCGAATCGAATAAACAAGTAACATAAGTGTTGTTGAGAAGAAACGTACCCGTGACTAGTTCATTGTCATCTCGGGCTTCCTCGGTGTTGATGTTGAAAGCTCGGCCGCGTATATTGGGGTCTGCTTTCTTCTTTGGGCATGCATTTCTATAATGACCTTGTTGGCCACATCCGTAACAAGTGACCGCCTTTGGTGCATTGGGCTCCCTTTGAGCGACGGGAGTGGCGTTTCTACAATATTTGGCCATATGACCAATTCCTTGGCACCGGTGGCAAGTTAGCGTGCCACATTCACCAAAATGATGCTTGTGGCATTTGTTGCAAAACGGCTTGGTTTCGGCATAACTTTTCTTGCCATCGGGAGTGAAAGGCTTTTTGGTGAAGTTGTTGTTGTTGTAGTTGTTTGATGGAGTGGCTTCCCATTTTCTTTTATTGTCACCCGACTTATCCTCGGCCTTAGGTGCCGGTACTACGATTTCATCCACCGTTTCTATCAATTTGCAGGCCATATTCAAAGCTTCTTGATGATTAGTGGGTTTGGATGACATTACTCCGTGTTTGATGCTCTTTGGAAGACCATCCATGTAAAGTTCAACCCTTAAAGACTCGGGGTTCACAAGGTTTGGGCACATCAAGGCTAGTTCAGAAAATCGTTGATTATAGGCCTTGAGATCGTTTCTGACCGCTTTTAAAGTTCTTAGCTCTTGTTCGAGCCTTCGGGTTTCTTCACGAGGAAAATATTCGATGATAATCTTTTCCCTTAAATCGGCCCAAGAGAGGGTGTGGGCTTCATCGGTACCCACCGATTGTAGATAGGTGTTCCACCAAGTGAGCGCGACACTGGCGAAAGTGTGAGTGGAGTACTTGACCTTGTCTTGGTCCCGATAACCGCTTATGCTAAAGACGGCTTCCGTTTGCTCAAACCATCGGGTGAGCACAACAGGTCCTCCGGTTCCATCGAAAGTGTGAGGTTTGTTGTAGTGACCCGAACTTTTCCATGTTTATATATATTAATTGAGATTGATATTTACATGACTAAATGTTTCCAATGTGGTAAGCAATCAAACTTGTTAAGACTTGATTAATTGAAATAGGTTTCATATAGACAATTGACCACCCAAGTTGACCGGTGATTCACGAACGTTAAAACTTGTAAAAACTATAAGATGACATATATATGGTTATATATATAGTTAACATGATATTATGATAATTAAGTATCTCATTAGGTATTTTAACTATGAGTTATATACATAAAATTGAGTTTATTGATTTAAGAAACTCGAAACGATATATATAACGATTATCGGTATAACAACGTCTTACTAAATACATATGAATCATATTAAGATATTGATACACTATTTTTAATTATGTTAAATGATAAGTAAATATATCATTAAGTGTGTTAACAATGAACTATATATGTAAAAACAAGACTACTAACTCAAGAATTACGAAACGAGACTTATATGTAACGATTATCGTTGTAACGATATTTTAATGTATATATCATATTAAGAGATATTCATACATCATAATATCATGATAATATAATAATTTAACATCTCATTTGATATAATAAACATTGGGTTAACAACATTAATTGAGATCGTTAACTTAAAGGTTTCAAAACAACACTTACATGTAACGACTAACGAAGACTTAACGACTCCATTAGAATGTATATACATGTTGTGTTTTGATATGTATTCTTACACTTTTTAAAGACTTCAAGACACATATCAAAGTACTTCTACTTAACAAAAATGCTTACAATTACATCCTCGTTCAGTTTCATCAACAATTCTACTCGTATACACCCGTATTCGTACTCGTACAATACACAGCTTTTAGATGTATGTACTATTGGTATATACACTCCAATGATCAGATCTTAGCAGGCCATGTGAGTCACCTAACACATGTGGGAACCATCATTTGGTAACTAGCATGAAATATCTCATAAAATTACAAAAATATTAGTAATCATTCATGACTTATTTACATGAAAACAAAATTACATATCCTTTATATCTAATCCATATACCAACGACCAAAAACACCTACAAATACTTTCATTCTTCAATTTTCTTCATCTAGTTAATCTCTCTCAAGTTCCATCTTCAAGTTCTAAGTGTTCTTCATAAATTCCATAAGTATAGTTTCATAAAAATCAAGAATACTTCCAAGTTTGCAAGTCTACTTCCAAGCTTTCTAATCCATTCCAAGTAATCATCTAAGATCAAGGAACCTTTATTATTTATAGTAGGTTATCTTTATAATTCAAGGTAATATTCATATTCAAACTTTTATTTAATTTCTACAACTATAACAATCTTATTTCGAGTGAAAATCTTACTTGAACTGTTTTCGTGTCATGATTCTGCTTCAAGAACTTTCAAACCATCCAAGGATCCTTTGAAGCTAGATCCATTTTTCTCATTTCCAGTAGTTTTATCCAGAAAACTTGAGGTAGTAATTATGTTAATTCTAAACTTGTAACATCATTCGATTCATACATATAAAGCTATCTTATTCGAAGGTTTAAACTTGTAATCACTAGAACATAGTTTAGTTAATTCTAAACTTGTTCGCAAACAAAAGTTAATCCTTATAACTTGACTTTTAAAATCAACTAAACACATGTTCTATATCTATATGATATTCTAACTTAATGATTTAAAATCTGGAAACACGATGAACACCATAAAATCGGATATACGCCGTCGTAGTGAAATCGGGGGCTGTTTTGGTTTGGATAATTAAAAACTATGATTAACTTTGATTTAAAAGTTGTTCTTCTGGGAAAATGATTTTTCATATGAACATGAAACTATATCCAAAAATCTTGGTTAAACTCAAAGTGAAAGTATGTTTTTCAAAATGGTCATCAAGATGTCGTTCTTTCGACGAAAATGACTACCTCTTTAGTAATTGACATGTAACTTAAATTTCTGACTATAAAGCTATACTTTTTCTGTTTGGATTCTTAAATTAGAGTTCAATATGAAACCATATCAATTTGATTCACTCAAAACGGATTTAAAATGAAGAAGTTATGGGTAAAACAAGATTGGATATTTTTGATCTTTTTAGCTACGGGAAATGTTTAACAAATCTATACAAATCATATCCTAGCTAACTTATATTGTATTATACATGTATTCTAATATATTATGTAATCTTTGGATACCATAGACACGTATGCAAATGTTTTGACATATCATATCGACCCATGTATATATATTATTTGGAACAATCATAGACACTCTATATGCAGTAATGTTGGAGTTAGCTATACAGGGTTGTGGTTGATTCCAAAAATATATATACTTTGAGTTATGATCTAGCCTGAGACGTGTATACACTGGGTCGTGGATTGATTCAAGATAATATATATCGATTTATTTCTGTACATCTAATTGTGGACAACTAGTTGTAGGTTATTAACGAGGACAGCTGACTTAATACACTCAAATCTTTAAAACATAATAAAAATGGTTGTAATTATATTTTGATCATACTTTGATATATATGTACATATTTGTATAGGTTCGTGAATCGATCCGTGGCCAAGTCTTATTTTCGAGGAAGGAAATATCTGTGAAAGTAAGTTTCATTTGCTCCCTTTTACTCATTACATTTTTTGGGCTGAGAATAAATGCAATGTTTTAATAACTGTTTTACAATATTTATATGCGTGAGTTTCATTTGCTCCATTTTTAAATGCTTTTGCAATATATATTTTTGGGACTGAGAATACATGCACTGCTTTATAAATGTTTGACGAAATAGACACAAGTAGTTAAAACTACATTCTATGGTTGAATTATTAAACCGAATATGCCCCTTTTTATTAAGTCTGGTAATCTAAGAATTAGGGAACAGACACCCTAATTGACGCGAATCCTAAAGATAGATCTATTGGGCCTAACAAACCCCATCCAAAGTACCGGATGCTTTAGTACTTCGAAATTTATATCATATCCGAAGGGTGTCCCGGAATGATGGGGATATTCTTATATATGCATCTTATTAATGTCGGTTACCAGGTGTTCACCATATGAATGATTTTTATCTCTATGTATGGGATGTGTATTGAAATATGAAATCTTGTGGTCTATTGTTACGATTTGATATATATAGGTTAAACCTATAACTCACCAACATTTTTGTTGACGTTTAAAGCATGTTTATTCTCAGGTGAATACTAAGAGCTTCCGCTGTTGCATACTAAAATAAGGACAAGATTTGGAGTCCATGTTTGTATGATATTGTGTAAAAACTGCATTCAAGAAACATATGTCGATGTAATATATTTCTATTGTAAACCATTATGTAATGGTCATGTGTAAACAGTATATTTTAGATTATCATTATTTGATAATCTACGTAATGCTTTTAAAACCTTTATTGATAAAATAAAGGTTATGGTTGTTTTAAAAATGAATGCAGTCTTTGAAAAACGTCTCATATAGAGGTCAAAACCTCGCAATGAAATCAATTAATATGGAACGTTTATAATCAATATGAACGGGACATTTCAGTTGGTATCCGAGCGTTGGTCTTAGAGAACCAGAAAATTTGCATTAGTGTGTCTTATCGAGTTTTTTAGGATGCATTAGTGAGTCTGGACTTCGACCGTGTTTTCTTTAAAATATGATTGCTTAACATTTTTGTTGGAAACTATATATTAGTATGTGATATATGAATCTCTTAACATGTTTGATATTGTGTGATAGATGTCTACCTCTAGCACAAATCCCATTGACTCACCTAATAATAATGAAGAGTCGAATATATTTTGGCAAGATTCACAAGTTCCCGAAGAACTGGAAGAAGAAACGGAACCGGAAGAAAGAAGAGGAACCAGAAGAAGAGGAACTGGAAGAAGAAGAAGAGGTTCTGGAGGGGGGAATAGTAGGAACCACAAAAAACCGGTCAAATAAAAGAAAATCCTCAACCAATGGACCAAAGTTAATAATGGTCAATGGTGTTTCCGCTAAGGAAGCAAAATATTGGAAAAATTACCAATTTTCCGATGAATCGGATCCTGATGAGGATTCCGATGATGTTATGGAAATTTCCCCGACCCAATTTAATGAGGCAAAAGAAAATAATAAGGGAAAAGGCATCAAAATAGAGAAATCTAATTCCGACCCCGATGAACTTTATATGTACCATCAACACCTGTATTTTCAATATCGTGACAATAACCCGGGAACCTCTAAACCACCAGGTTTTTCTAAACCAATGTGGAAAACGACGACTCGTATTAGAGGAACATCATATATCCCTAGAAGATTAGGAAAAAGAACCAAGTCCGAAGAAGAAGAAACCAGTGATTCAGATTAGAGGGGTGTGAGCATGTTGTGTAATAAATGTATTGTAGTGTGCTTGTACTTTTATGTTCTATGTAAAAATTGCTTGTATTGTTTGTTAATTATCTTTTATGAATCTAATCCTTGTCTATTTTACAGTATAAAAACAAAATGGACGTTAAGGGTAGACAACCGAATATTTTAGAAGACCTACCAGAGGATATGATTAAGGAAATCTTGTCTAGAGTCGGTCAGAATTAATAAGCACATTTAGTTATGGCGAAATTAACTTGTCAAACATTTGAAAGACTTTTCAGAAATGCCTTAGTTTATAAAAGGCTTTCCTTTGATAGGTGGGGTATATCACATTAGAGAGACTTTAAGTTACGCCGTGTTTTCTTTAAAGCGTTAAATGCGGGGAACCCAAATGCAATTTTATGCTACGGGTTAAGAACCTATTTTGACTCAACATATCCCAACATAGGATTTCGTGAATTAGAAAGAGCTTCTAACATGCAACATAAAGAAGCATGTTATGCTTACGGGTTAGTGATGTTCGCTTCTTACCAAAGTGAGAAAAAGAACATCGGATTGCAACTTTTAAATAAAACCTTCCCACAAGTGATGGATTCAGTAGTTGGGGTGAGAAACAAGGTTTTTAGATTATTGCGGGGCTGTTAGACATTACGAAACCCTCGTCCTTTTGACGACATTACAACATGCTGCCTAGCCAATGGTCATAACGATTATTTTCCACAAGACCAAGGATGGGAAGTCGTCTTAGTAAAACCAGAATGCATGACTTGTTTCTGGACTTATGAATTACGTGTCTTTATTTCCTTTGCTGAACAACTTGCGTATTAACTAGATTTATCTTCAAAACTGTCATGTATCATAGTGTACTATATTTCATGTTTTATGTAATATAGCGAAGTTGTAAGTTTGAAGAATATTTGTATGTGACATATTATTATAATCAGTTTTTCATATGGAATTTTAGTAGTTGATTGTATATTAGCTACTAAGTATGAACTTAACAGGTAGGTAGTACCCGAATTTAAACTTATAAAACGCTAATATGAAGAAAAAGCTTTTATAAATGGGTTCATATTATGCTACGAAATACTATTGGCTACTCTTAATATTCTGTATGATTAACTCAATTCAGTTGGCTATTTTGAAGGAAATGACACCGACTACTCGACACACCATTAATATGAGCGAAGAGGAAACATAGCCGCAGTACAGGCCGCGCTACATACCAACAATAACTCTGAATCTAGCAATATAGCTAACGGCGCAAGAAATCGTGTAGGATGCTCCTACAAGGAATTCACTGCCTGCAAACCTTCAGAATTTGATGGGACCGAAGGACCAATCGGATTGAAACGGTGGACCGAGAAAGTTGAATCGGTGTTTGCCATAAGTAAGTGTGCTGAAGGAGACAAAGTGAAGTACGCTACTGATAATGCTAAAAACGAACATATATTTCATAGCATTATTACTCAAGAAAGACAAGCTTTTAGTTGCAATTGTCCTATTTACAAGTGATATTCGTTTAAATAATAAAAGGTGAAGACAAAAGGCAGATTCGACGAATTGAAGACGCAAACGACCAAAAAGCTCAAAAGTACAAAAGACAATCAAAGAGGTTCCAATTATTGATAAGAAACGTCTCAAAATTACAAGAGTACAAGATTCAAAACGCAAAGTGCAAGATATTAAATTGTACGCAAGGACGTTCGAAAATCCGGAACCGGGACCAGAGTCAACTCTCAATGCTTGACGCAACGGACTAAAAATTACAAGTCAACTATGCACATGAATATAATATAATATATAATTAATTCTTAAAATTAATATATATATTATATTATATTTAAAAACCGTCGGCATAAAAAAAACAAAGACTCTTGAGTCTCCCCAGCTGGCCATGCGATCGCATGGCCTGGAGGAAGAAACTCCATGCGATCGCATGGTGCACAGTTCCAGCCCACATGCCTATAAAAATCGAGCTTTGGTGTAACACAAAACATATCTTTTTCTTCTCCTCATTTAACGTATAATATCTATATTTATATTATAATTTTAATTTTAATTTTAATTTATAATAATAAGGGTGTGTTAGCGAATGTTGTAAGGGTGTAAGTCGAAATTCTGTCCGTGTAACGCTACGCTATTTTTAATCATTGTAAGTTATGTTCAACCTTTTTAATTTAATGTCTCGTAGCTAAGTTATTATTATGCTTATTTAATCCGAAGTAATCATGATATTGGGCTAAAAATATTAAAATTGGGTAATTGGGCTTTGTACCATAATTGGGGTTTGGACAAAAGAACGACACTTGTGAAAATTAGACTATGGGCTATTAATGGGCTTTATATTTGTTTAACTAAATGATAGTTTGTTAATTTTAATATAAAGATTTACAATTGAACGTCCCTATAAATAACCATATACACTCGATCGGATACGATGGCAGGGTATTTATATGTACGAATAATCGTTCATTTAACCGGACACGGGAATGGATTAATAGTCACTAGAATTATTAAAACAGGGGTGAAATTATGTACAAGGACACTTGGCATAATTGATAACAAAGTATTAAAATCTTGGGTTACACTCAGTCGACATCCTGGTGTAATTATTAAACAAAGTAATAAAACCTTGTTACAGTTTAAGTCCCCAATTAGTTGGAATATTTGACTTCGGGTATAAGGATAATTTGACGAGGACACTCGCACTTTATATTTATGAATGATGGACTGTTATGGACAAAAACCGGACGGACATATTAAATAATCCAGGACAAAGGACAATTAACCCATGGGCATAAAACTAAAATCAACACGTCAAACATCATGATTACGGAAGTTTAAATAAGCATAATTCTTTTATTTCATATTTAGTTTCCTTTATTTTATATTTAATTGCACTTCTAATTATCACATTTTTATTTATTGTTATTGTATTTAATTACACTTTTAATTATCGTACTTTTTAATTATCGCAAGTTTATTTTATCGCACTTTTATTATTCGCAATTTCATTATCGCTATTTACTTTACGCTTTAAATTAAGTCTTTTATTTATTTAATATTTTACATTTTATTTTAACTGCAACTAAAGTTTTTAAAATCGACAAGCCGGTCATTAAACGGTAAAAACCCCCCTTTATAATAATAATATTACTTATATATATATTTGTATTTTTATAAATTTAAACTAATATAGCGTTAAGCTTTGTGAAAAAGATTCCCTGTGGAACGAACCGGACTTACTAAAAACTACACTACTGTACGATTAGGTACACTGCCTATAAGTGTTGTAGCAAGGTTTAAGTATATCCATTCAATAAATAAATAAATATCTTGTGTAAAATTGTATCGTATTTAATAGTATTTCCTTATAAAATTTAATAGTATTTTATACCCCTTAGCTTTAACTATCAAGTATTTTTGGCGCCGCTGCCGGGAAACTTAAATGCCGAAAGCGCAACGCTAATATATATATATATATAAAAAAAAGATTTTTATTTTTAGTTTACTTTTAAAAAAAATACGCTTTTGTAAAAATACGTTTTAAATATTCGAAAATATAAAAAGAAAACAAAAATATAAATATTTTTAAGAGTTTGTTAAATATTTAAGTTCTATAAAAGTTTCTTTATCTTTATTTTATAAAAAATATAAGTTTTATTTAATTTATATAAATATATTACATAAATATATAAAACAGAAAATTCAAAACAGCAAAATAAAAAAAAATAAAAAAAAAACACTCGGGCCTGCTACTGTAGCAGCCCGTAACCTGGCCCAAAACCTCAGCTCATCCGATCGCATGAGCCCGAAGGCATAAACTCATGCGATCGCATGAGAGTGTCTGACACGCCAACTGCAACCCTAAAACTGCATTAATTACGGGTATTATTATTATTATTATTATTTAATAAACCCTAATTAGGTTTTATTATTTAATTAGTTATTAGTTTTTAGATTTAATTTATATATTTAGTTTAATTAGTTAATTAAATTTTAAAATTAATAGTTTTATAAAATAAATAATATAAAAATAATATTTTTATAAAAATTGTACTTTTTACAACTTTTAGTATATTTTTATATTTTATTTTTTAATTATTTTTAGCGTAATATTTGTATTTTTCGCTCGTATTTAGTTTTAATTCATAGTTTTTGCCATAGTTATTTTTATTTCTAGATTTTTAGGCTTTGCCGTAAAATCTCTTAAGTGCTTTTTCTTTAGACTAAGATATAAGTGCTTTAGAATTTTGCGACGCCTTTTTAAGTTTTAGTTCCTTTTTAAGATATTGCCATTTGGGATACAGTTTTAGTTGTAAGCTTTAATATTTTTAGACGCCTTTTACCTATGTATCAATTATCATTCCAATTAGTAATCTCAATTTGCGATTATAAATTTAAGTTAGTGATAGTAATAAGGTTGGGTTAGTCAAGTATTTTTAAGTTTTATAAGTCACTCTTTTTCTTTCTTATTTTTTCGATCTTTTCTTTTTCGACCTTTTTCGACGCGCTCTTTTTCTTTCTTATTTCTCGCCATTTTAGTTTTAGGACATAGATTTTTATTCTACTTCTTATCTAAACTTCTTAAAATTGCGAAAATTTATTTTAAGTGGTTAAATTGATAGACATCAAAATTTTCTGGTTCGTAGTAATAGTTGGATTTGTATGTGGACCGGGTTATTGGAGCCAAACAGTCCTCAATTATATTGAGACCAAACGAATCCTGCCCCTCTGCTGCATCTTTTGGCTATTCGAAACGTGGGTAAAATCAGAAAAGTCTATTAATTGGATAACTTATATAACTTTTTCTTTCCTTTTAAAAATAATAGGATATTCAGTGAATGCACCGAGCAAGACGTTCACCACCTTTTGTACGTTCACCACCTGTAACTCGATCAAGACATCTATCAAATATTACCGCCGTTAATTTTTCTTTAGAATCGTCATCCAGTCGACCAAGTACTCCAATTCAAATTTCCGATAATCCATTTTTTGAACCCGACCTCACAATTGAGAATCCGGAGAATATTCAGGGACGATTCATAGATCCTGAACCATTAAATTTTCCTCCGGAACCACCAATCATTCAAACATAGATTGTTGAGGAACGAACCATTAAATCAGAATCCTCTAGTGATTCCGATTCAACAAATTCAATTATGGAGAATCGGGAACCTTTAAGTATGGAAGACCGAATGAGAGCTAAACGCACTGGCCAAGGTCACGCAATTACTCATCCAGACATTAATGCGTTAGATTATGAAATCAAAGGACAAATTCTACACATGGTGACTAATCAATGCCAATTTAGTGGTGCGTCGAAGGAAGATCCAAATGAACATCTTCGTACCTTTAATAGGATCTGCACTCTATTTAAAATCTGAGAAGTGGAGGATGAACAGATATATCTCATGTTATTTCCCTGGACTTTAAAGGGAGAAGCCAAAGATTGGTTGGAATCGTTACCTGAAGGGGCGATCGATACATGGGACGTTTTAGTTGAAAAATTTCTTAAACAATTCTTTCCGGCATCTAAAGCCGTAAGACTTCAAGGAGAAATTGTTACGTTCACACAGAAACCGAATGAAACTCTATATGAGGCGTGGACAAGATTTGGAAAGTTATTAAGAGGATGTCCGCAACATGGTTTAGACACCTGTCAAATAGTACAAATATTCTACCAAGGATGCGACATCACTACAAGAAAAGACATAGATATAGCAGCTGGTGGTTCCATTATGAAGAAAACCGAAACTGATGCTTACAAAATTATTGATAACACTGCTTCCCACTCACATGAGTGGCACCAAGAAAAAGATATCGTTAGATCATCTAAAGCAGCTAGAGCCGATTCTAGCCATGACTTAGATTCCATTTTCGCAAAGATAGATGCTGTGGAGAGACGAATGGAAAAGATGACTAAAGATATACACTCAATACGAATTAGTTGTGAGCAGTGTGGAGGACCACATTTGACAAAAGATTGTCTCAGTATTGAATTAACAATGGAACAAAGAGAGAATGTTTCATATCTAAACCAAAGGCCTGGAAATAATTATCAGAATAATTATCAACCGCCAAGACCGATTTACAATCAAAATCAGAATTATAACCGAAATATTCCATACAACAACCAACAAGGTGCTAGCAATCAACAAGTATCTAACAATACTTACAACCAGCAAAGACCTAATTTTCAAAACAAACCACCACAACCCGATGATAAAAAGCCGAATTTAGAATATATGATGACGAAGCTAGTTGAAACTCAAACGCAGTTTTTCACATCTCAAAAACAAACTAATGAACAAAATGCTCAAGCATTTAGAAATCAACAAGCTTCTATTCAAAATTTGGAACAAGAAGTAAGTAACCTAGCAAGGTAAATAGGTGAAAGAAAACCGAAAAGTCTACCTAGTGATACAAATGCAAACCCCCGGAATGAAACAGCTAAAGCCATTACCACAAGAAATGGTACAACACTTAAACCACCTGAAATACCTGTAACTTCTGATGAAGCTATTCCTACTCCATAAGAACCACAACCTGATCAAGATAAGGAAAAAGAACCGGTAGTTGAAAAGGTTAATGAAGATAACACAGTTAAGGCTAAACCTTATGTTAAACCATACCAACCACCACT
This sequence comes from Rutidosis leptorrhynchoides, assembly GCF_046630445.1. NCBI lineage: Eukaryota > Viridiplantae > Streptophyta > Magnoliopsida > Asterales > Asteraceae > Rutidosis > Rutidosis leptorrhynchoides. Next base: position 134,173,258 of record NC_092339.1, read on the forward strand.
TCCGTACCCGAGTAAAATGAAGAAAGAGAAACTTGAAGCTGAGCAATCCAAATTCTTGGATATGTTTAAACAGATAAATGTAAATCTTCCTTTCATTGATGTGATTTCAGGAATGCCTAGATATGCTAAATTCTTGAAAGATCTGATCACGAATAGAAAGAAAATGGAAGAACTCTCGGCTGTTACTATGAATGCGAATTGTTCAGCAGTGCTGTTGAATAAGATAACAGAAAAACTATCTGATCCAGGAAGTTTCACAATTCCATGTTTTCTGGGTAGTCTTAGTTCAATAGAAGCATTGGCAGACTTAGGTGCTAGTATAAATTTAATGTCGTATTCACTATACACTAAACTAGACCATGGAGAATTGAAACCAACAAGAATAAGTATACAACTAGCCGATAGATCAATAAAATATCCTAGAGGGATAATGGAGAACATGCTAGTTAAAGTTGGTACTTTAGTATTTCCAGTAGATTTTGTTGTTCTGGACATGGAAGAAGATTCTCAAGTTCCTCTCATATTAGGAAGACCATTCTTAAACACGGCTAAAGCAATGATAGACGTGTTTGGTAAGAAATTGACCCTAAGTATAGAGGACGAGAGTGTTACCTTTTCAGTTGCTAGAGCAATGCAACAACCGCAATCTGCAGATGATACATGTTATTATATTCAAACTATAGATTCACATGCAGAATTGTTGGAGGAATTTTCAGAATTACAAGGAACAGGAGAATGTTCTTTAGGAGAAGGTAATGAACCAATTGATGAAGCTGAAATGTTAGCTACACTTATAGCTAATGGATATGAACCAACAACAGAAGAAATTCAAATGCTAAAAGAAGAAGACAGATATCGATACAAATCATCGATAGAAGAACCTCCGAAATTAGAGTTAAAGCCACTTCCAAACCATTTGGAATACGCTTATTTACATGGTGAATCTGAATTACCTGTAATAATATCGTCTTCTCTTACTGAAAATGAGAAATCACAACTCATTTCTGTGTTGAAAGCTCATAAACCAGCCATTGTATGGAAGATTCATGATATTAAAGGAATAAGTTCTTCGTATTGCATACATAAAATCCTTATGGAAGAAGGTCATAAAACGTATGTGCAACGCCAACGAAGACTAAATCAGAATATGCAAGATGTAGTTAAAAAAGAAATTATTAAACTGCTAGATGCAGGTTTAATTTATCCAATCTCTGATAGTCCATGGGTAAGCCCAGTTCAATGCGTGCTTAAGAAGGGTGGCATGACTGTCATTACAAATGAAAAAAATGAGCTTATTCCTACTAGGACTGTAATAGGATGGCATGTATGTATTGATTATAGAAAATTAAATGATGCCACCAGAAAAGATCACTTTCCCTTACCTTTTATTGATCAAATGTTGGAAAGATTAGCCGAAAATAGTTACTATTGTTTTCTTGATGGTTTTTCCGGATATTTTCAAATTCCAATAGCACCCGAAGATCAAGAGAAAACAACATTCACGTGCCCTTATGGTACTTTTGCTTACAAACACATGCCATTTAGACTTTGCAACGCCCCTGCAACCTTTCAAAGGTGTATGATGGCGATTTTTCACGACATGATAGAAGAATGCATGGAAGTTTTCATGGATGACTTTTCAGTCTTCGGTGATACATTTGAATCATGTCTAGTTAATCTGGAACGAATGCTTATTAGATGTGAACAATCAAATCTAGTACTTAATTGGGAGAAATGCCATTTCATGGTTAAAGAAGGCATCGTTCTTGGACATAAAATTTCAAAAGAAGGAATTGAAGTGGATAGAGCTAAAGTAGATGTAATTGCTAAACTTCCACATCCCACCAATGTTAGAGGAGTTAGGAGTTTTCTAGGGCATGCCGGTTTTTACCGACGTTTCATAAAAGATTTTTCTAAAATTGCCACTCCTATGAATAAACTCCTAGAAAAGGATGCTCCATTCATCTTTTCAGATGAATGCATCAAATCTTTTAATATTCTTAAAGAGAAACTCACTAATGCGCCGATCATGATAACACCAAATTGGAATCTATCGTTTGAACTAATGTGCGATGCAAGTGATTTTGCAATGGGATCCGTTTTAGGACAAAGGATTGAAAAAAGATTTCAACCTATATATTATGCTAGTAAGACGTTACAAGGAGCACAAACGAACTATACAACTACTGAAAAAGAACTCCTTGCTATTGTCTTTGCTTTTGACAAATTCCGTTCATATCTCGTTCTAGCAAAAACGGTGGTCTATACCGACCATTCTGCTCTTAGATACCTATTTTCGAAACAAGATGCCAAACCAAGATTAATCCGTTGGATCTTACTCTTACAAGAGTTCGATATTGAAATCCGAGATAAAAGAGGAGCAGAAAATCTCGCCGCTGATCATCTTTCTCTTCTTGAAAATCCCGAATTAGAAGTTCTAAATGAATCGGCCATACAAGACAACTTTCCTGATGAATATCTATTGAAGATAGATTATAATGAAATTCCATGGTTTGCAGACTATGCAAACTACTTAGTATGTGGATTCTTTGAAAAAGGATTATCGTACCAAAAACGAAAGAAATTCTTCAGTGATATAAAACACTATTTCTGGGAAGATCCACATTTGTTTAAAAGTTGTCCCGATGAAATAATACGCCGATGTGTATTTGGAGATGAAGCTAGTAAAATTTTAAACCATTGTCACACAGGACTAACAGGAGGGCATTATGGGCCTCAACTAACAGCATGAAAAGTTTATGATGCTGGATTCTATTGGCCTACAATTTACAAAGACGCACACCTTCTTTGCAAATCCTGTGATGCTTGTCAAAGGGCCGGAAAAATAAGTCAACGTGATGAAATGCCACAAAATGTCATTCAAGTATGCGAAGTATTTGACATTTGGGGTATTGACTTTATGGGTCCATTTCCAAAATCTCATAATAATCTCTATATTCTCGTCGCCATTGATTATGTATCTAAATGGGCGGAAGCTCAAGCTCTCCCAACTAACGATGCACGAGTTGTAGTCAACTTTTTAAAACGTCTTTTTGCAAGGTTTGGAACACCGAAAGCTTTAATAAGTGATCGGGGAACTCATTTTTGTAATAATCAACTTGAGAAAGTTCTTAAAAGATATGGAGTAACTCATAAAATCTCCACCGCATATCATCCACAAATAAGTGGACAAGTTGAAAATACCAACCAAGCTTTAAAACGTATTCTAGAGAAAACCGTAGGATCAAATCCGAAGGAATGGTCCATTAAATTGGAGGATGCACTCTGGGCTTTTAGAACAGCCTACAAAACTCCAATTAGAACCACACATTTTAAACTCGTCTACGGAAAAGCATGTCATCTTCCAGTAGAAATTGAACACAAAGCATTTTGGGCTTTGAAGACATGTAATCTTGATTTACATGAAGCCGGATGTCTACGATTAAGTCAACTAAACGAATTAGAAGAATTAAGACATGAAGCATACGCAAATTCGTTAATCTATAAAGAAAGAACGAAGAAATGACATGATAAAAGAATCAGAAGTTCAAAAGAATTTAAAGAAGGAGATAGAGTTCTTCTTTTCAATTCACGATTCAAGCTATTTCCTGGAAAATTGAAATCGAGATGGTCTGGACCATTCATAGTCAAAAGAGTTTTCCCATACGAAACGATAGAATTAATAAATTCAAATGGAATTGAATTTAAAGTTAATGGTCACAGAGTTAAACATTACATAGATAATTCGATGGAAGTCGACAACGAAGTTAATCACAATTTCGATACCACAGCTAACTAAGTGTGGGGAGAATCAAGTCTTTAAAGGATAATATGTATTTCTGTTAGAGTTAGATTGTCTGTTTTCGTGTAGTTCTCGAAAATAGAACCCGAATGGTCTTTCCTAGCAGACCCTAAAGAACTAGTCTTCTCCCCCCATTCTGAATTTTTATTTTTTTAGGTTTTTATGAAATGAAGACTGCCTGTGAACTAAACCATGGTCTAATGCTACACGCTTTGATCACTAAACGTAATAATGACACACTTCCGAGTGAACTAGTATCAGTAATCAGAAAAAGATTGGACGGAGTAAGAAAATAATCCAGATGCGAAGATAATAAGTTACAATTTGGTAAAGGAAAATCAAAATCCGCAGCGAAAAGAAGAGCACGACACCTTGAAAGATGTCACAAATGCGGAAAATGGTCACATGGAGGTAAATGTTCAAATAATCAAACCTATTCAAACACCGAATTTGTTACTTTATGCAGAGACGGACCGTTCATATGTTTAGAAGAAAAAACATTGAATGCTCGAGGTTACGCCTATGTAGCTATGGAAAACCAATTAAACCGACTATCTTATGAATGAGATAGATCATATAACTAAGAATACTATCTCACAGGTAAGTCTGTACAGTTTTTTATTTTTTTTATTTTTATTTTTAACCTTTTGATAATAAACGCTAATTTGTTCGCTATAAAGTATTAAATTGGTATTGAATAAAATTAGGTTTGGCGACCGAAATTATTGATATCATACAAAAATTTATTACATCATTGCGAAATATAACGTTTATTCTTAAGGTATAAATATCTTTAATCAATCAACCCAAAATATTTCAAAAATTCGTCATGAGTTAAATTAGGTCATGGAACCGAAATTACTTTACCGAAAAGAGGGGCGCATATTTTTGATAATATTTGATTGATTAAAGTGGGATAAAAGACCAAAAAGATTTTTAATTTTATTTTTACCATGTTTTTAAAATTAATATATAAATATTAAATTAATATTTTGAACTTTGTAAAATCAATATATTTAAGTTTGTAAATATTTGAAAAATTAATCTTTTTAATATAAGTTTGTATGTATAAAAACAAAAATATAATATAAGTTTGGTGTAAATTTATAATATGAATTTTTAATTAAGTTTAATATGAATTTTTAATTTTATGCATTTTAAATTTAAGTTTGGTGTGAATTTAAAAACAAAAATTTACTTTATTTCGCTAAGTTAAAAATATGATTTTTAAAATTCGTCGTGAGTTGAAGACTAGGTCGTTGAACCGAAATTGCTTTACCCGAGGGAGGGACGAGAACTTTTATTATCATTATTTTTAATCTTATTGAATTAAAGTATGCCAAAAACATTAAAAAAAAAACCCCAAAAATCTTTACTTTTAAAACCGCGCTTTGATTTGACAAATTTTAAAAATTTTGTCAAGGGACAGACTAGGACAACGATCCGAAACGCCCTCGCTCCTAAAGGAAAACAAAATTTTTAGAATTTTATTAATTATATGTTTTAGAAGTTATAAGGTTTTGTAAAAAAAAAAAAAAAAAAAAAAAAAAAAAAAAAAAAAGGGCAAAGTACTGTACCCGGGACTCCATGCGATCGCATGGAGTTTGGCCTTTGCAGCCATGCGATCGCATGGCCCTGGAAATCAGGCCAGACACAAAATTCCCAGTCGACCTGCTTCTGCCTCACACCAACACACACACAACACATACGAAAATACTCTCAAATCTTCATCAAAATTCACCAAAATCCACCGTAATTCGTCATTTTTCTTGCTTTAATCATGCCTAGATTCTCATTCTTCGGCAAAATGGTAAAAATTACACCCCTAAACTCTATAAATTCCTAGTTTTTGTGATAATTCCAATTTTGTACCTAATGCAATTTTGTTAATTTCTAGTGTAATTAGTGTTAAATTGTTAGTATTTTATGCATGTATAACCTATATTGATGCAATTTAACATGATTTGAAGCCAAAAACTTCAAAATTTTTAGAAATCTAGGGTTTGTGTTCTTGAGCAATTTGGGGCTTTTTGATATAAACAGGTTATGGCCGATTTTTGTCATGAATTATTGCTAAATTGAGTAGTATAACATGTTTAGATAGTTAAATGATCCAAACATTGATCCTAAACATGATTTTTGGAGATTAAAGTGGACTTTTTAAGTCCAAAATTCATGAACTTGATTAATTTGATATATTTGCCATTTGAGACTTGTTTAATTATTAGTAATGACTATTTTGACATGTTATTTGAGTTAAATGCTTATGAACTTTGTATACATTTTCATATGTGCTTATTTGAAAAGTGTAGAATTGTGAAAAATTGTGAAAATGTGTATAAGTTTAATTTTGATTTAACATGTTATAGTAATTGTTTTAAGTTGTTATTTTGCTAACACTAATGCATATTTGGATGCACAAATTTTGTGTTTAATGTGTTTTGCAGAAAGCCGATACTGGAGGTTCAGGAGCATCACCATCTAGACGACCAGCACCAGAACCAGAACCAGAAATGCAACACGAACAAGAACCACAACAAGAACCACAACAACAGCCTGATCAGCACATACCTTATTATGATTCGGTACAGTTTGTTGATGAATTCATAGTATTCCCAATGAGGCCGCCAGTAGAATTCCCAACGATTCCTGAACACACTCTGCATCCTAATCTAAGATTTGATAGGAGATGGAGAGATTACGAGACATATCAAAGGAACAAATTCAAATTGGTAACAAAAAATGTAGAGGTGCCAAGGGTAATCCATTGGGCCCCTTTGGAAACGGTCCATCTAGCTGACCGTGTTAGACAGCTTTTAGTTCAAAGGTATAACAGTTCTTCTTTTACAGATTGGGAACGTCTTTTCACCATTCGTAGACCTGTATATAAGGAATGGTGTGTTGAGTTGATGAGTACTGTATCACTTGATATAAATATAGTTAGAATAGATGATAGAAGATTTTTTAGGTTTTTCCTTGGCGGTAGGATGTACAGAATGTCCATGCTGGACATGGCCAGGGCCTTACAGATATATACTCCTAGTGAGTTGCTATTACCCGATTGTACAAATTTGATTCATTATGGTGAAAGGGTAGATAGTAACTTTGACACTGACGCCATTTGGAGGCGTATGTCACATTTTGATGTTTTACACGAGCAGGAGGACACTCCTATACGCATATTGACAGAGCCGAGCTTCGTATTATTCATAGATTTTTGGCTAACTCAATTACACAGAGAGGTCACAATAAAGAAAAAATTACCTTACATGATTTATTCTACCTAAAATGTATTCGGGATCCTAGAAGCTTTGTCAATATCCCTTACTGTGTTGCTTTTTATTTATCTAAAATGGTAGAGGGAATGCAGGACGGGAGTATAATAGGAGGAGGTATTTTTGTTACTCTCATTGGAGAGTATTTAGGTGTTGATAGGAACCAAGGGGGTCCATTACAGCTTTGTAGAGAACAGGTTGAGCCCTTAGGATTGAAAGTTTATGTGGGTGCTAAGGTATTGAAAAGTAGACGTAACTAGGCAGTACCCTATGAGGGATCTCATCCTCAGGTAGAGAGAGGCTCAGACGAGGAAATGGAGGAGGTGGAAGACATTAGAGATGTCTTTCGAGATGCTATTCTTGACGTCCACGTTCGTATAGATGAGGAAGCAATGACGAACGCGGCCAGACATAGTATGTATGAGCAGTGGAACTCCGAGCGAGTATACGAGGATTATAGGCGACGCCAACACGATAGCTGGTTAGTTCATCAGCACCAAATCATGAGCCAGCTATCATATCAGGTACCAAATAACTACGTATCTACTCGACCTGCTCATTTTCCGCCACACAGTCCCGATATCCGACAACCCTTTAACCGGTATGACTATAACCAAGCATATCAAAACACCTATAACCAACAATGGAACCCACCTGACGAGATGAACTGGAACCCATATCCAGACTGATTTAGTTCCATTTGGTTATTTATATGATTTTTATGTTTTTATCTTTTTACTTATTCATGTTTAAACTTATGTTATTGAATATACTTATGTAATCTTTATCATTTTTATTATTATTGTGTACTAATATTTCACATTTAGGATTTGAAAGTGGGATATTAAGTCCCATTTCAAATTGCCATGCATGTTTATATTTGTATGTATGTATATTGTAGATTGTACAAAACAGAGTAAAACAGCGCATTTTCAAAGACTGGCATTAAGTTCAGCAAAAGCTACTAATTTTGACGACAAGATAAATGTGATGTAACAACAGACGGAATGAACAAATGATATGCACCATTTATCATTCAGCAAACAAACGCCAATATGTTTGGAAACTTTGGTAAAATTTAATCATTTCTACGCTAATCACCCTCAATAATTTAAATTGCTACTGATTTCTTGCAAATGAGGGCATTGCAAGATCTTAAGTGTGGGAAGGGGTTAAATTCTTTCGGATTTTTAAAATTTTTATCTTAAACACTTGGTTACCATTAAAAATACTAGTAACGTAGTAGTTGTATTAGAATCTAGTGATCTCTGATAATAAAGAACAGCCCTAGTCTTATATACTGACTACCCAATTCTAGTAAAATTTTTCAAAATTTTCAATTAAATGAACTCAAAATCATGTTTATACATATTTATGAATGATAAAACTAGGTGTTAACACCGAAATTATTGTTACCTCGGAAAGGACATAAATTGAGAAACAAACCAAAATGTTAAAATTCATTTAAAATGGAATAGAGGACAATAAAAAGGAAAATAAAAGCCAAGTGTGGGAAAAATTACCAAGTTATCTTAAACATATGTCACATATTTCTGTAACAAATAATTGAAGATACTTTTGCTTTGGACTAAACTAAACTGTTTTACCCGATGAAAGAAAAGAAGAGATGGATCTACACAATAAATCAATTCCATCATTAAAAAGAAGTAAAGTCTTTCGAAAAAGAAACGCGCTTCTTGATTTAGGTCATGAAGTTGTCGTCCAGACCAGCTGTAGGTTGATGAAAAATCTAGAAAAGTCATCTCTAAAATCAGCAGGAAATCCACGGATCTCAGCATCAAACAGGGTCGCCAAGTGGTCAGATTTATCCTAACCATGAGAAGGATTTATCTCATACAATGGGGGGGGGGCACCGTGCAAATTAGCTTGATAAGACTAATAAATCAGATCCCCAGAAAGGATAATCTCTTTTAAAGATCAAAAATCAGCTTTTAAGACTGATATTACTCAATCCTAGAGATTGACCTTAAAGATTGAGAATTACAAACTCATGGAATTCAATGATATCTAAACTCGAGCTTGAACGAGAAAATATTTTGATCAAAATTACAAACCGATTTGTTTTCTGAAAACCCATTTTCAATGCGTTCATTACCATTGAACGTAAAATCCTAGGAATTCACCTGGAATTCATTAGGTCACCTGAACCAAATTGGGTGTCAACCGTAAGAACGGTGGTTGCATAGCATGGTCAAAGACAGGACCTTGTGCCAGACCGAAAAATCATAAGGGTGAGCTTTACTATTGCTCCTACCAAGGATAGTAATTGCGTCCGACATGTTATAGGCCATAATTAAAAGCATGTCAGGGGACATTGCCTTAACAGTTGCTTGTTCAAACGCTTTCCTTTACAACCGGACGGTAGTTTACCGAAAGGTAATATACGGAGCAAGTATACTGGACGTTTTGCTTTCCTAATACAAGGTTAGCAAGTGGGTGACACAAAACCACAAGTTTTGAGCTAAAATTTTCAAATCTGAAACCCACCAAACCCACAAAAATATTTTGCAAACACCGGTGAAGGGTTATTCCGGAAAACTTATCTAGGGTAAAAACTAGATTTAATTTTCAAAAGATCAAATGTTTTCATAAAGATCCAATTTCCTTAATGGATCTAAATTTTATAGTCATATGGGACTGTAAACCACATCGTTACTACCATTGTTTATACCGCCGTAAAGAAATCACTGATGTACAAAGTGTGAAGAATAAAGAAGTGGTTCTAGTATTTCAAGACTATATTGCTTGAGGACAAGCAACGCTCAAGTGTGGTAATATTTGATAATGCTAAAAACGAACATATATTTCATAGCATTATTCCTTAAGAAAGACAAGCTTTTAGTTGCAATTGTCCTATTTACAAGTGATATTCGTTTAAATAATAAAAGGTGAAGACAAAAGGCAGATTCGACGAATTGAAGACGCAAACGACCAAAAAGCTCAAAAGTACAAAAGACAATCAAAGAGGTTCCAATTATTGATAAGAAACGTCTCAAAATTACAAGAGTACAAGATTCAAAACGCAAAGTGCAAGATATTAAATTGTACGCAAGGACGTTCGAAAATCCGGAACCGGGACCAGAGTCAACTCTCAATGCTTGACGCAACGGACTAAAAATTACAAGTCAACTATGCACATGAATATAATATAATATATAATTAATTCTTAAAATTAATATATATATTATATTATATTTAAAAACCGTCGGCATAAAAAAAACAAAGACTTTTGAGTCTCCCCAGCTGGTCATGCGATCGCATGGCCTGGAGGAAGAAACTCCATGCGATCGCATGGTGCACAGTTCCAGCCCACATGCCTATAAAAATCGAGCTTTGGTGTAACACAAAACATATCTTTTTCTTCTCCTCATTCAACGTATAATATTTATATTTATATTATAATTTTAATTTTAATTTTAATTTTAATTTATAATAATAAGGGTGTGTTAGCGAATGTTGTAAGGGTGTAAGTCGAAATTCTGTCCGTGTAACGCTACGCTATTTTTAATCATTGTAAGTTATGTTCAACCTTTTTAATTTAATGTCTCGTAGCTAAGTTATTATTATGCTTATTTAATCCGAAGTAATCATGATGTTGGCTTAAAAATATTAAAATTGGGTAATTGGTCTTTGTACCATAATTGGGGTTTGGACAAAAGAACGACACTTGTGAAAATTAGACTATGGGCTATTAATGGGCTTTATATTTGTTTAACTAAATGATAGTTTGTTAATTTTAATATAAAGATTTACAATTGAACGTCCCTATAAATAACCATATACACTCGATCGGATACGATGGGCAGTGTATTTATATGTACGAATAATCGTTCATTTAACCGGACACGGGAATGGATTAATAGTCACTAGAATTATTAAAACAGGGGTGAAATTGTGTACAAGGACACTTGGCATAATTGATAACAAAGTATTAAAACCTTGGGTTACACTCAGTCGACATCCTGGTGTAATTATTAAACAAAGTAATAAAACCTTGTTACAGTTTAAGTCCCCAATTAGTTGGAATATTTGACTTCAGGTATAAGGATAATTTGACGAGGACACTCGCACTTTATATTTATGACTGATGGACTGTTATGGACAAAAATCAGACGGACATATTAAATAATCCAGGACAAAGGACAATTAACCCATGGGCATAAAACTAAAATCAACACGTCAAACATCATGATTTCGGAAGTTTAAATAAGCATAATTCTTTTATTTCATATTTAATTTCCTTTATTTTATATTTAATTGCACTTCTAATTATCGCATTTTTATTTATTGTTATTGTATTTAATTGCACTTTTAATTATCGTACTTTTTAATTATCGCAAGTTTATTTTATCGCACTTTTATTATTCGCAATTTCATTATCGTTATTTACTTTACGCTTTAAATTAAGTCTTTTATTTATTTAATATTTTATATTTTGTTTTAACTGCAACTAAAGTTTTTAAAATCGACAAGCCGGTCATTAAACGGTAAAAACCCCCCTTTATAATAACAATATTACTTATATATATATTTGTATTTTTATAAATTTAAACTAATATAGCGTTAAGCTTTGTGAAAAAGATTCCCCGTGGAACGAACCGGACTTAATAAAAACTACACTACTGTACAATTAGGTACACTGCCTATAAGTGTTGTAGCAAGGTTTAAGTATATCCATTCAATAAATAAATAAATATCTTGTGTAAAATTGTATCGTATTTAATAGTATTTCCTTGTAAAATTTAATAGTATTTTATACCCCTTAGCTTTAACTATCAGCTACGCATACCTTCACAGGTACTGCGTTAACATGGTGGAATACCTATCTAGAGCAAGTGGGACAAGATGCTGCTTACGCGCTACCGTGGTCAGCATTCAAGCACTTGATGAACGAGAAGTAGCGTCCGAGAACCGAGGTCAATAAGCTCAAGTCAGAACTTAGAGGGTTACGAACACAGGGATTCGATATTACTTCGTACGAAAGACAATTCACAGAATTGTGCCTATTGTGTCCGAGAGCGTTCGAAGATGAGAAAGAGAAGATCGACGCGTTTGTGAAAGGGTTACCGGAGAGAATCCAAGAAGATATAAGTTCACACGAGCCCGCTTCTATACAGAAGGCAAATCGAATGGCTCATAAACTCATAAATCAGATTGAGAGAAGAATTAAAGAGCAGGCGGCTGAAGAAGCCAACACGAAACAACTCAAGAGGAAGTGGGAGGAAAACGGTGACAAGAGTCACCAGTACAACAACAACAACAATTACAACCACACAACTATCCCAACAACCGCAACAACAATCGCAACAATAACCGCAATCCTAACAATAACTACAACAAACATCCCAACAACAACAACAACTACAACAACCGTTTTAACAATAATAACAACCCCAACAACAACCTCAATAACAACAACGGCAACAAAAACTAAAAACAGCCATGTCATATATGTGAAGAAAATCATCAGGGGTTTTGCATGACATTTTGCAACAGGTGTAAAAGAAATGGTCATAGCGCGACAAAGTGTGAGGTCTATGGACCAAAGTTTAACAGAACTAAAGGAACAAATAATTTCGAAACAAGTAATGCCGAAACGAATAGTATCGGAGCAAGTAATACCAACGCTGTTTGTTATAAATGTGGAAAATCGGGCCACATTATTAGAAATTGCCCGAATCAGGGGAATACTAATGGGCAGGGCCGTGGAAGAGTTTTCAATATTAATGCGGCAGAAGCACAGGAAGACCCGGAGCTTGTTACGGGTACGTTTCTTATTGACAATAAACCTGCTTACGTTTTATTTGATTCGGGTGCGGATAGAAGCTATATGAGTAGAGATTTTTGTGCTAAATTAAGTTGTCCATTGACGCCGTTGGATAGTAAATTTTTACTCGAATTAGGAAACGGTAAATTAATTTCAGCAGATTATATATGCCGGAATCGAAAAATTAAACTGGGTAGCGAAATATTTAAGATTGATTTGATACCAGTAGAGTTAGGGAGTTTTGATGTAATAGTTGGTATGGATTGGCTGAAGGAGATGAAAGCAGAGATCGTATGTTACAAAAATGCAATTCGCATTGTACGAGAAGAAGGAGAACCCTTAATGGTGTACGGAGAAAAGGGCAACACGAAGCTACATCTTATTAGTAATTTGAAGGCACAAAAACTAATAAGAAAAGGTTGCTATGCTATTCTAGCACACGTCGAGAAAGTACAAACTGAAGAAAAGAGCATCAATGATGTTCCCATCGCAAAAGAATTTCCCGATGTATTTCCGAAAGAATTACCGGGACTATCTCCACATCGATCTGTTGAATTTAAAATAGATCTTGTACCAGGAGCTGCACCAATAGCTCGTGCTTCTTACATACTCGCACCCAGCGAGATGAAAGAACTGCAAAGCCAACTGCAAGAACTATTAGAACGTGGTTTCATTCGACTAAGCACATCACCATGGGGAGCTCCTATTTTGTTTGTCAAGAAGAAGGATGGTACATTTAGGTTGTGTATTGACTACAGAGAGTTGAATAATCTTACCATCAAAAACCGTTATCCACTGCCGAGAATTGACGACTTATTTGATCAACTACAAGGCTCGTCGGTTTATTCGAAAATCGATTTACATTCTGGATATCATCAAATGCGAGTAAAGGAGGATGATATTCCAAAAACTGCTTTTAGGACGCGTTATGGTCATTACGAGTTTATGGTTATGCCGTTTGGATTGACTAACGCACCAGCTGTGTTCATGGACCTTATGAACTGAGTGTGTGGGCCATATCTTGACAAGTTTGTCATTGTTTTAATCGATGACATACTTATTTACTCAAAGAATGATCAAGAGCACGAAGAACATTTGAGAAAAGTGCTAGAAGTATTGAGGAAAGAAAAACTGTACGCTAAGTTTTCAAAGTGTGCATTTTGGCTGGAAGAAGTTCAATTCCTCGGTCACATAGTGAATAAAGAAGGTATCCAGGTGGACCCAACAAAGATCGAAACCGTTGAAAAGTGGGAAACCCCAAAAACTCCGAAGCATATACGTCAATTTTTAGGATTGGCTGGTTACTACAGAAGATTCATCCAAGATTTCTCCAAAATAGCAAAACCCTTGACTGCATTAATGCATAAAGGGAAGAAATTTGAATGGAAGGATGAACAAGAGAAGGCGTTTTAGTTATTGAAGAAAAAGCTAACTACGGCACCTATATTGTCATTGCCTGAAGGGAATGATGATTTTGTGATTTATTGTGACGCATCAAAGCAAGGTCTCGGTTTTGTATTAATGCAACGAATGAAGGTGATTGCTTATGCGTCTAGACAATTGAAGATTCACGAGCAAAATTATACAACTCACGATTTGGAATTGGGTGCTGTTGTTTTTGCATTAAAGACTTGGAGGCATTATTTATATGGGGTCAAAAGTATTATATATACCGACCACAAAAGTCTCCAACATATATTTAATCAGAAGCAACTGAATATGAGACAACGCAGGTGGATTGAACTGTTGAATGATTATGATTTTGAGATTTGATACCACCCGGGGAAGGCAAATGTGGTAGCTGACGCTTTGAGTAGAAAGGACAGAGAACCTATACGGGTAAAAGCTATGAATATAATTATTCGTACTAACCTTACTACTCAAATAAAGGAGGCGCAACAGGGGGTTGTAAAAGAAGGAAAGTTGAAGAATGAGATACCCAAAGGATCAGAGAAACATCTTAATATTCGGGAAGACGGAACCCGATATAGGGCTGAAAGGATTTGTGTACCAAAATTTGGAGATATGAGAGAAATGGTACTTAAAGAAGCTCATAAAACCAGATACTCAATACATCCTGGAATGGGGAAGACGTACAAGGATCTCAAGAAACATTTTTGGTGGCCGGGTATGAAAGACGATGTTGCTAAATATGTAGGGGAATGTTTGACATGTTCTAAGGTCAAAGCGGAGCATCAGAAACCATCAGGTCTACTTCAACAACCCGAAATCCCGGAATGGAAATGGGAAAACATTACCATGGATTTCATCACTAAATTGCCAAGGACTGCAAGTGGTTTTGATACTATTTGGGTAATAGTTGATCGTCTCACCAAATCAGCACATTTCCTGCCAATAAGAGAAGATGACAAGATGGAGAAGTTAGCACGACTGTATTTGAAGGAAGTCGTCTCCAGACATGGAATACCAATCTCTATTATCTCTGATAGGGATGGCAGATTTATTTCAAGATTCTGGCAGACATTACAGCAAGCATTAGGAACTCGTCTAGACATGAGTACTGCCTATCATCCACAAACTGATGGGCAGAGTGAAAGGATGATACAAATGCTTGAAGACATGCTACGAGCATATGTTATTGATTTCGAAAACAGTTGGGATCGACATCTACCGTTAGCAGAATTTTCCTACAACAACAGCCACCATTCAAGCATTGAGATGGCGTCGTTTGAAGCACTTTATGGTAGAAAGTGCAGGTCTCCGATTTATTGGAGTGAAGTGGGGGATAGACAGATTACGTGTCCGGAGATAATACAAGAAACTACCGAGAAGATCATCCAAATTCAACAACGATTGAAAACCGCCCAAAGTCGACAAAAGAGCTACGCGGACAGTAAAAGAAAAGATATAGAGTTTGAAATTGGAGAAATGGTCATGCTTAAGGTTTCACCTTGGAAAGGCGTTGTTCGATTTGGTAAACGGGGGAAACTAAATCCAAGGTACATTGGACCATTCAAGATTATAGATCGTGTCGGACCAGTAGCTTTCCGACTGGAGCTACCTCAACAACTCGCGGCTGTACATAACACTTTTCATATCTCAAATTTGAAGAAATGTTTTGCTAAAGAAGATCTCACTATTCCGTTGGACGAAATCCAAATCAATGAAAAACTTCAATTCATTGAAGAACCCGTCAAAATAATGGATCGTGAGGTTAAGAGACTTAAGCAAAACAAGATACCAATTGTTAAGGTTCGATGGAATGCTCGTAGAGGACCCGAGTTCACCTGGGAGTGTGAAGATCAGATGAAAAAGAAATACCCGCATATATTTCCAGAAGATTCGTCAACACCTTCAACAGCTTAAAATTTCAGGACGAAATTTATTTAACGGGTAGGTACTGTAGTGACCCGAACTTTTCCATGTTTATATATATTAATTGAGATTGATATTTACATGACTAAATGTTTCCAACGTGGTAAGCAATCAAACTTGTTAAGACTTGATTAATTGAAATATGTTTCATATAGACAATTGACCACCCAAGTTGACCGGTGATTCACGAACGTTAAAACTTGTAAAAACTATACGATGACATATATATGGTTATATATATAGTTAACATGATATTATGATAAGTAAGTATCTCATTAGGTATTTTAACTATGAGTTATATACATAAATTGAGTTTATTGATTTAAGAAACTCGAAACGATATATATAACGATTATCGTTATAACAACGTCTTACTAAATACATATGAATCATATTAAGATATTGATACACTATGTTTAATTATGTTAAATGATAAGTAAATATATCATTAAGTATGTTAACAATGAACTACATATGTAAAAACAAGACTACTAACTCAAGAATTACAAAACGAGACTTATATGTAACGATTATCGTTGTAACGATATTTTAATGTATATATCATATTAAGAGATATTCATACATCATAATATCATGATAATATAATAATTTAACATCTCATTTGATATAATAAACATTGGGTAAACAACATTAATTGAGATCGTTAACTTAAAGGTTTCAAAACAACACTTACATGTAACGACTAACAAAGACTTAACGACTCCATTAGAATGTATATACATGTTGTGTTTTGATATGTATTCTTACACTTTTGAAAGACTTTAAGACACATATCAAAGTACTTCTACTTAACAAAAATGCTTACAATTACATCCTCGTTCAGTTTCATCAACAATTCTACTCGTATACACCCGTATTCGTACTCGTACAATACACAGCTTTTAGATGTATGTACTATTGGTATATACACTCCAATGACCAGCTCTTAGTAGCCCATGTGAGTCACCTAATACATGTGGGAACCATCATTTGGCAACTAGCATGAAATATCTCATAAAATTACAAAAATATTAGTAATCATTCATGACTTATTTACATGAAAACAAAATTACATATCCTTTATATCCAATCCATATACCAACGACCAAAAACACCTACAAACACTTTCATTCTTCAATTTTCTTCATCTAGTTAATCTCTCTCAAGTTCCATCTTCAAGTTCTAAGTGTTCTTCATAAATTCCATTAGTATAGTTTCATAAAAATCAAGAATACTTCCAAGTTTGCAAGTCTACTTTCAAGCTTTCTAATCCATTCCAAGTAATCATCTAAGATCAAGGAACCTTTGTTATTTATAGTAGGTTATCTTTCTAATTCAAGGTAATATTCATATTCAAACTTTTATTCAATTTCTACAACTATAACAATCTTATTTTGAGTGAAAATCTTACTTGAACTGTTTTCGTGTCATGATTCTGCTTCAAGAACTTTCAAGCCATCCAAGGATCCTTTGAAGCTAGATCTATTTTTCTCATTTGCAGTAGTTTTATCCAGAAAACTTGAGGTAGTAATGATGTTCATAACATCATTCGATTTATACATATAAAGCTATCTTATTCGAAGGTTTAAACTTGTAATCACTAGAACATAGTTTAGTTAATTCTAAACTTGTTCGCAAATAAAAGTTAATCCTTCTAACTTGACTTTTAAAATCAACTAAACACATGTTCTATATCTATATGATATGCTAACTTAATGATTTAAAACCTGGAAACACGATGAACACCATAAAATCGAATATACGCCGTCGTAGTGAAACAAGGGGCTGTTTTGGTTTGGATAATTAAAAACTATGATAAACTTTGATTTAAAAGTTATTCTTCTGGGAAAATGATTTTTCATATGAACATGAAACTATATCCAAAAATCTTGGTTAAACTCAAAGTGAAAGTATGTTTTTCAAAATGGTCATCAAGATGTCATTCTTTCGACGAAAATGACTACCTCTTTAGTAATTGACATGTAACTTAAATTTCTGACTATAAACCTATACTTTTTCTGTTTGGATTCTTAAATTAGAGTTTAATATAAAACCATAGCAATTTTATTCACTCAAAACGGATTTAAAATGAAGAAGTTATGGGTAAAACAAGATTGGATATTTTTGATCTTTTTAGCTACGGGAAATGTTTAACAAATCTATACAAAATCATATCCTAGCTAACTTATATTGTATTATACATGTATTCTAATATATTATGTAATATTAGGATACCATTGACACGTATGCAAATGTTTTGACATATCATATCAACCCATGTATATATATTATTTGGAACAACCATAGACACTCTATATGCAGTAATGTTGGAGTTAGCTATACAGGGTTGAGGTTGATTCCAAAAATATATATACTTTGAGTTGTGATCTAGCCCGAGATGTGTATACACTGGGTCGTGGATTGATTCAAGATAATATATATCGATTTATTTCTGTACATCTAACTGTGGACAACTAGTTGTAGGTTACTAACGAGGACAGCTGACTTAATACACTCAAATCTTTAAAACATAATAAAAATGATTGTAATTATATTTTGATCATACTTTGATATATATGTACATATTTGTATAGGTTCGTGAATCGATCCGTGGCCAAGTCTTATTTCCGAGGAAGGAAATATCTGTGAAAGTGAGTTTCATTTGCTCCCTTTTACTCATTACATTTTTTGGGCTGAGAATACATGCAATATTTTAATAACTGTTTTACAATATTTATATGCATGAGTTTCATTTGCTCCATTTTTAAATGCTTTTGCAATATATATTTTTGGGATTGAGAATACATGCACTGCTTTATAAATGTTTGACGAAATAGACACAAGTACTTAAAACTACATTCTATGGTTGAATTATTAAACCGAATATGCCCCTTTTTATTAAGTCTGGTAATCTAAGAATTAGGGAACAGACACCCTAATTGACGTGAATCCTAAAGATAGATCTATTGGGCCTAACAAACCCCATCCATAGTACCGGATGCTTTAGTACTTCGAAATTTATATCATATCCGAAGGGTGTCCCGGAATGATGGGGATATTCTTATATATGCATCTTGTTAATTTCGGTTACCAGGTGTTCACCATATGAATGATTTTTATCTCTATGTATGGGATGTGTATTGAAATATGAAATCTTGTGGTCTATTGTTACGATTTGATATATATATAGGTTAAACCTATAACTCACCAACATTTTTGTTGACGTTTAAAGCATGTTTATTCTCAGGTGAATACTAAGAGCTTCCGCTGTTGCATACTAAAATAAGGACAAGATTTGGAGTCCATGTTTGTATGATATTGTGTAAAAACTGCATTCAAGAAACATATGTCGATGTAATATATTTCTATTGTAAACCATTATGTAATGGTCATGTGTAAACAGTATATTTTAGATTATCATTATTTGATAATCTACGTAATGCTTTTAAAACCTTTATTGATAAAATAAAGGTTATGGTTGTTTTAAAAATGAATGCAGTCTTTGAAAAACGTCTCATATAGAGGTCAAAACCTCGCAACGAAATCAATTAATATGAAACGTTTATAATCAATATGAACGGGACATTTCATTTTCACCCCATGAAAGCTTTATAGGAGCATCCCTCGTTTGAATTACAGGATCTATTGTTGTTGTTGTTGTTGTTGTGGTGGTTGTTATTATTGTTGTTGTTGTTGGATGAGTGATCGGCCATGGCCGCATCTACGGCAGTGGCTATCATTCGTTGAAGAGCTTGTTTGGGAGTTTCATAGCGTGGTACCCGGCGAGGAGGCATTGTTCCTTCAAAACACAAGAATATCGTTGATTAGTATTCTCAATAATACTAACCGTGATATGGAATAAGGATAAAGAGAAAATTTTCCTTGACTCGCCTTAAATTCTTTATGTCATAATGTCGGAACGTCCATATGTGTCACCGTAATATAATCCCGGCAATTATATTACCCTAACTCATATGTGCATTCGACATTATTTCATAAGGTCAAGGTGGCGTGTCAATCAAATTAAACAATGTGAGATTAAGATGGAATAAGATTTAGATAGGAATAGAAGAGTTCGAGTATAAATGCACAAGTAGTCAAGTAATTCCTACTTCAAGTCTATATGCCGGTTGTAGTCTAGACTCACTAATGTACCCTATGACTCGGGGTTGACACCAATGAACTCTAAATCCCTACAACCAACGCTCTGATACCATCTGTAGCGACCCGACAAAATCGTCATTGACGGCGCCATCTACTTAGGTCCCATTACGTGATCATAAGTCTTTAAAATGACGTTTGACCAAAATATGTCGCATTCATTTCAAATGTATAGATGTTTCAAGTTTACAAAGATAGTTCAACAACTAGTGACGTTACAACGTTTTACATACAAATGAAACCTATGGGACACAGTTTAAATGTAAAGTTAAAAGATGATCCATGTATGCATGTATACTCGACATCCAAGCAAGTATCAAAAATAGTGAGCGGAAGCATGTAACACATATCGTTCAAGGACCTGAGAAAAACATAGAAAATCTGTCAACGAAAACGTTGGTGAAATCATAGGTTTAGTAAGTGAGTACGTAAGTAAGTTGAACCACAAGATTTTTAACGTTGAAGTAAAAGTAAGAACATTCTAAAAGTTGTTATCACGAGCACCCAATTATCAAGGCTTAACTAACGTTACCCCATTACAAATAGTGTTAGAACATACACTGTTTCTCGAAAATATATTTCATCCTCATAACGGTAGCGAACCGTCCGAATGAGGGTTTTTCAAACCCATATGGCCATACAACATAAGTTCTCGCTTACTCCCGGCAAGTGTAACTAATGATAATCGAATTGAGGATTTTTGTTCTAACTCGTACGTAGAATGTTTGTTTTCGTACTTGTGTTCTCTTTGTTAAACGAAACGTTATGTTTTTCTCATCCCAAATGAAAGTATAAAAGAGTAAAAGTGGGACTATCATCTCACCTTGAGTGCACGAGTAATAAAGTACTTCACAAGTAAACGTGTGCAAGAAAGAATGCTAGTCTCGACCTAAACAAATAGGTTTTATCAATATCGGTAAACACGGTTGGTCAAAGTGTTCAAATTATAGCATGTGAATCAAATTGTCAAGTTTCATGCAAGGTACAAGTATAAAAGCATGTTAGAATGATTGCATAAGTATTTGGTTAAGTTTGGACAAAAGTCAACTTTGGTCAAGTCAAAGTCAACAAAAAAGCCAACACATTCGGGTCGGGTCCTGAACTATTTTTCTGAGGTTTTTAATCATATATGAGCATGTTAGAACAAGTTCGGGTCGTTGTTTCCTCCTCGAGATCTTGCGTTTCCAAATCCACGAATAAATGAGGATACTTCCTTTGCACTTGATCTTGTCTTTCCCAAGTAAACTCGGGTCCTCTTTTGGCATTCTAACGAACATTGACAATTGGGATTCTACTTTGTTTTAGCATCTTGACGGAGGTGTCCACAATTTCAACCGGTTCCTCCACAAAATGAAGTTTGTCATCAATAGTAAGCTCCTCGAGAGGGATGACGAGTTCGGGTTCGGAAAAACACTTCTTCAAATTTGATACTTGAAAAGTAGGATGGATGGAGTTCAGTTGAGACAGAAGATCTAAACGATAAGCAACGGTTCCAACACGCTCCAAAATTTCGAAAGGACCAATATACCGCGGATTTAACTTCCCGCATTTCTCGAAATGGATTATACCTTTTCAAGGTGCGACTTTTAACATTACGCGGTCACCGACTTGGAATTCGAGGTCGTTGCGTCTAGTATCGGTATAGCTCTTTTGACGACTACGGGCCGTCCTAAGCCTATCTCGGATTTGAACGATCTTCTCAGTTGTTTCATGAATGAGTTCGGGCCCGGTGATTTGTGTGTTGCCTACTTCGGCCCAACAAAGAGGTGAACGGAATTTACGACCATATAACGCTTCGAATGGTGCAGTGTTAATGCTCGCGTGATAACTATTGTTGTAGGAGAATTCGGCGAGAGGCAGGTGCTTGTCCCAAGCTTTTCCGAAATCGATAATGCAAGCTCGTAGCATGTCTTCCAAGGTTTGAATTGTGCGTTCGCTTTGTCCATCAGTTTGTGGATGATATGTGATGCTCATGTCTAAACGCGTTCCCAACGCTTCTTGTAAGGTACGCCAAAATCTAGAAACTAAACGGCCATCTCGGTCAGAAATAATCGATAAAGGCACACCGTGACGGGCTACGATCTCTTTAATGTAAAGTTGTGCAAGTTTTTCCATGTTGTCGGTTTCCTTCATAGCTAGGAAGTGTGCGGATTTGGTGAGACGGCCAATAATAACCCAAATAGTATCATAACCGCCAACTGTCTTTGGTAGTTTGGTGATAAAATCCATCGTTATCCTTTCCCACTTCCATTGCGGGATTTCGGGTTGTTGAAGCAATCCGGACGGTCTTTGATGTTCGGTGTTGATTTTGGAGCAAGTTAAGCACTTCCCAACATAAGTAGCAACGTCCCTTTTAATGTTCGCACTTCCCAACATAAGGAGCACTTCCCACTTAGGTGATCTGGACAATTAGAGAAGTGATTTCAAATGATTGTGTCATTGATTTAATTGATAATAGAAAGGCTTGTGAACTGCATAATAGTTTAATTATTGCAATTGATTGTTATAATTAGGATTTTACGTGAGTTTAGTCCAAATCAAGTCTCATTTGTTTCTATCGAATATAGTTAATCTCTTGAAGTGAGTTTATGTGAGTTTACTGACTTTGATTGATTAGAACTTTGTAAAAAGTCATATAACTATATTAAGACATAATAATCAGAAATAATTGAAGAACAATCCATATTAATAGTGAATCATTCAAGTGGACACTGTTTTATCTTAATTGTTAATTCGTTTTATTCACTTCACGTTAATTGCGTAAATTAAAATACAAACCAAATCTTCTATTAAATCTCTAGGATAATTACTAGTTTTAAGATCTCGATTAAACTGCTCTCTGTGGAACGAACTGGTCAAATTACTTATTGATTACTGCATGATCGGGTTATAGTTGCCTGTAAGTGTGTGATAATTGTTGAGTTTTTGGCTAGTTATTTTAAAGTACGATTTCACAACATCAACTCTTTGGCGCCGCTGCCGGGGAGCGGTTCTACACTGCGATTTTAAGTTTACTTTTAACTATTCGATCCTTTTGTGAGAAGCAATTCTTACAAAAGTTACTTTCCTGTCAATTTTTATTTGGTTTTACGCGCGGTTTTGTTGTGGTGTGATCGCAGGTTAGGTACAAATAACTTCGGAACCGTCTAGAGTTTACCATACACGCATCAAAGCTAAAGAAAAACAGGAAATTGCCAAAGGTTTCACTGAGTTACCTTTTTATATTCCAGATTTTGAATATATTAAGAAAGAAGAAGTTAAAATGGCTGAAGGAGGAGAAGGTCAAACGATGGAAGCAATGATGAAAGCCACGAGGGCAGGTAACAAACATGCCATTAGACAACCAGCAGTCACCATGGATTTTGAGGTTAAGGGACAAATTTTGAATATGATAACACACCAATGCCAGTTCAGAGGTACACCGAAAGAAGATGCATTTGAGCATCTTCGAAACATTAAAAGCATCTGTAATTTGTTCAAGATTGCAAATGTTGCTGATACGGTTATCTATTTGAGAGTGTTTCCTTGGTCCTTAAAAGACGATGCCAATGATTGGTTGGAATCATTTCCCGAAGGTGAAATTGACAGTTGGCCTACAATGGAGGATAAGTTTTTGCAGTGTTTCTTTCCAGCTTCGAAGGCTGCTAAATTACAGAGTGACATCAATCATTTTGTTTAGAAATCAAACGAGACACTCTATGATGCATGGACAAGGTTCGGTAAAATGCTACGCAATTGTCCTCAACACGGGTTGAACAATTTTAATAAGGTCCAGATTTTCTATAAGGGTGTTAATGTGCCAACAAGGAAAGAAATTGATATTACTACGGGTGGTTCGTTAATGAAAAAGACTCCGGATGAAGCTTACGAAATCATCTTCGAAACTGCTACGTATTCTTATGATTGGCATCAAGAGATGGATGTCTCGTGCTCTTCTCACGTTGCTAGTACCAAAACTAGTGACAAACTTGCATCAGTTAAGGCTCAACTTGCGACTTTTAAAAGACATATGGAGTCTATGACTAAAGAAATGCATGCAATAAAGTTTGGCTGTGAGTTATGTCAGGGACCACATCTTACGAAGGATTGTGATCAAGCATCAATGGAGGAACAGGCTAATTATATGGGTTATGTGAAAAGGGTGATTTTGCGCTTAGTGAATTTCCGGGTGGAAGACAGTTTTTCAACCAAGTGGGAAATACGAGTGGTACTAATTATCAGAATGGGAATCAAGTATTTTAGGGTAATTAGAAGACCTATCCGTATAGGACACCTGGGTTTAATAACAGAAATCAACAAGCACCGCCTAGAAATTTTCAGCAACCTATGCAACCAGTTCAGCAGCCAGAAAATAAGATGCCTCCGCTGGAAGAATTGTTAAGGGTTTTATTATGAAAACTGACGAGAGTATTAATGCTTTGAGGCAAGATGGTGAATCTATAAAACAGCAAGTCAGAAGTTAGAAGACCTCGATTCAGAATTTAGAACGAGATGTGGGACGTATTGCTCAGTCTTTATCAGAGAGACCACCGGGTACTCTCCCGTCTAACATGCAGTCCAATCCGAACAAAAAAGGACCGGTTAGAAATGAGCACGTGAATTCTATAACCACCCGAAGTGGTTTGTTTATTAACGAGGAGACACCGAAATCTCCTCCTGTCGTTTCTCATGTTGTTTCTCCTAATGTTTTTCAGGTGCTTACTAATGAGGAGTCCAAGAGGGATGAACCTAAGGATGACGAGCCAGAGGTTCAAGAACAAAAGAAAGATGATCTACTGGAGATAATAGCTAAGTCGCCATTGAGAGTGTACAAAGCATCATCCCATATCCTAAAGCTCTGAAGAAAGATAAGCTGGCGAATCAGTACAAGAAATTCTTGAATATGATCAATCAAATCAGCATCAATATGCCATTGGCAGAAGTGATTAGAGGAATGCCCAACTACGGGAAGTTTTTAAAGGACCTGATCTCTTCGAAAGGTAAGTACCGAGAGGTGTTGGCCACGTTCCTCAATGAGGCGTGTTCGACCATTTTGCAAAAGCAAAAGATGACTCCAAAATTAGGAGACCCAGGTAGCTTTATTATTCCTTGTTTATTAGGTGATTTGGTAGTGTATGATGCACTAGCCGACTTTGGGGCAAGCATTAATTTAATGCCTTATTCATTGTATTTGAAACTTGGCCTAGGAGACTTGAAACTGACTAGATAGGGAATCCGTTTGGCTAACCATTCTTTTGACACTCCCATAGGTATAACCGAAGACTTAATAGTAAGAGTTAGCCACCCTTGTCCAAACAAGGAACCATTAGTCTTTCCGGCCAATTTTGTGGTCCTTGAAATAAAAGAGGACACTAAAGTACCAATAATTCTAGGTCGACCTTTTCTAAACACCGCTTATGCTATTATCCATGTTCAACAAAACCAACTTAGCATAAGTGTAGGTGATGAAAGAGTGATTTGCCATGTAGACAAGGCCATGAAACAACCCAAGTCCACTGATGATACTTATTTTCAGTTGATGTTATAGACTCGTGTGTTGAGAATGATTTGCAGGAATTGTTGGAGGTTGATACCACAGGTTTTGTTCCTACGGATGGAAGTGATGACTTTGATTTAGATGCTGAATTTGAATATTTAATGAAAACGGATAAGGATGACGAATTGATTGATGAAGAAGATCCCAAAGAAGAGGAATTGGTTGAAGAGATCAAGGAGGAGGATAAATTCCGCATTAAGACTTCTTTGGAAGAACCACCCGTACTTGAACTTAAAAAACTACCTATCTTCAAGGTACGTCACAGTTACCGGTAATTATCTCCTCTACTCCTTCCGGTGATCAAAAGGTTCAGTTAATTAATCTGTTAAAAGCTCTATAAAAGGGCGATAGCTTGGAAAATGACCGACATACCGGGCATCAACCCCTCCTTTTGCACTCATAAAATCCTCTTAGAGGATGAGTACAAACCTGTTGTTCAACGGCAAAGGAGGCTAAACCCGAATATGAAGGACGTGGTGAAAAAGGAGGTAGTCAAGTTACTTGACGCTGGGTTAATTTACCCAATCTACGACAGCCCATGGGCGAGCCCTGTCCAAGTTGTGTCGAAAAAAGGGGGTACAACCGTTGTACTTAATGAAAAGAATGAACTTGTTCATACGCGCACGGTTACGGGTTGGAGAGTTTGTATAGACTATCGTCGCTTAAACGATGCCACTAGGAAGGATCACTTCCCGCTACCATTTGGTTAGCGGGAAAGGAGTTCTACTGCTTTCTAGATGGATCCTCTGGTTATTTCCAAATTCCCATAGACCCCCAAGATCAGGACAAGACAACTTTCACTTGTCCGTTTGGTACTTTTTCTTATCGACGCATGCCTTTCGGGTTATGCAATGCACCGGGAACTTTTCAAAGGTGAATGATTGGTGATCTTTCACGATATGATCAAGTAGTGTATGGAAGTCTTTATGGATGACTTTTTCGTCTGTGGAGACTCCTTTGATTAATGTCTTTCCAATCTTGAACGTATGCTAATTCGATGCGAGAAAGCCAATTTAGTTTTAGATTGGGAGAAATGCCATTTCATGGTAAAGGAAGGCATTGTTCTAGGCCATAAAATATCTCCAGCAGGGATTGAAGTAGACAAAGCCAAACTGGAGGTCATATCTAAACTACCTGAACTGACGAGTGTTAAGGCCATTCGTAGCTTTCTTGGTCATGCTGGGTTTTATCGGCGATTCATAAAAGACTTTTCGAAAATCGCTCACCCCATGACCAAGCTCCTTGAGAAGGATGTTCCTTTTTAGTTCAGTGATGATTGTAAGAAAGCCTTCTCCATTCTGAAAACCAAGCTCACGCAAGCTCTTATAATTGTATCACCTGATTTCAGTTTACCTTTTGAGCTTATGCGTGATGCTAGCGATTATGCATTGGGAGCCGTCTTAGGGCAATGCCACAATAATCATTTTCGTCCAATTTACTATGCAAGTAGGACACTAACGGGAGCTCAGATTAATTATACCACAACTGAGAAAGAGCACTTCGCGGTTGTCTTCGCATTTGATAAATTTCGTCCCTATTTGGTGTTGTCCAAGACTATTGTCTATATCGACCACTCGGCCCTTAAGTACCTTTTTGCTAAGCAAGATGCCAAGCAACGTCTCATTCGTTGGGTTCTTCTCCTACAAGAATTCGATATTGAGATTCGCGATAAAAATGGGGCCGAGAACCTTGTCGCTGACCATTTGTCTCGACTTGAGAATCCTAATTTGGAAAAGGTCAATGAGTCGGATATAAAGGACACGTTTCCCGATGAATCTTTAATGCGGGTCGACAATGACTCGGAAGTTCCTTGGTTTGCGGACTACGCAAATTATCTAGCCTCAGGTGTTCTTTAGAAGGGGTTTTCTTATCAGCAAAAGAAGAAATTATTTGTGGATTTGAAATATTACTTTTGAGATCACCCCCATCTTTTTCGAGTTTGTATGGATCAAGTGATTCGCCGGTGTGTGTACGGTAAGGAAGCTCAGCAAATTCTTGAGCATTGTCATCAAGGTCCCACCGGTGGTCACTATGGCCCAAGCCATACCGTTAGGAAAGTTTTTGATTCGAGTTTTTATTGGCCATCGATCTTTAAAGATGCTCATGTGTTTGTCCGTACTTGTGATGCATGTCAAAGGACGGGCACTATTACCAAACGTGATGAGATGCCTCAAACTGGCATCCAAGTGTGTGAGGTTTTTGATGTGTGGGGAATTGATTTTATGGGTTCCTTCCCGAGTTCCCACATCTCTAAATATATCTTAGTAGCCGTCGATTATGTGTCTAAATGGGCAGAGGCCAAGGCTCTACCGACTAATGATGCACGGGTCGTGGTGAATTTCTTGAAGAATCTCTTCTCGCGCTTTGGAATTCTAAAGGCACTCATTTCTGATCGTGGCATCCACTTTGCTAACAATCTTCTCGAAAAGGTATTAAAAAAGTATGGTGTTACTCATAGATTCTCCAACGCTTACCACCCGCAAACGAGCGGGCAAGTGGAGAATACTAATCGTGCTCTAAAGCGTATCCTTGAAAAAACGGTTAATGATAATCCGAAGATATGGCAACGCAAATTAGATGATGCATTGTGGGCTTTCTGAACCGCATTTAAAACGCCTATCAGGACCACACTGTTTCTACTTGTCTATGAAAAAGCATGCCATCTTCCAGTTGAGTTGGAATATAAAGCGTGTTGGGCGTTGAAAAATTGTAATATGAATTTATAGAAAGCGAGAGAAATTAGAATGTTGCAATTGAATGAGTTGGATGAGTTGAGATTAGATGCATTTGAGAGTTTTGTCTCATATAAAGAGAAAACTAAACGGTGGCACGATGCCCATTTAAGAGATAAGAAGGAGTTTGCTCCGGGGGATAAGGTTCTTGTTTTCAATTCACGTTTTAAAATTTCCCCCGGGAAGTTGAAGTCCCGTTGGACGGGACCTTATGAGGTGAAAAAAGCATTCCCGACAGGTTATGTTGATCTAATCGGGAATGGTAACACGTTTAAGGTGAATGGTCATCGCTTAAAACTCTATTATGATGGAGTTGTGGTTGACAAGTATGATGACATCACCTTGTACCCGAAAACCTAACTAACACGGGTACGAGTCGTGTGATAGACTCTTTAATAAATTGTCACACTTGTACTTTTTGTTCATTTAGAATTGCATGCTTAGTTTTTATTTTGATTTCTTTGTCTTTTCTTTTATGTTATTGCATACATTTTAAAACAGAAAAACCATAAAAAGTATAAAACCTTTGAAAAACAAGTTGGGTACTGTATCGCGGCCGCAACCCAGGCTGTCTCGACCGTGGTTAATTGACAGAACATGGGTCACCAGAAAAAGGATTGATCGCGACCGGGACACAACTCATCGTGACCGCGATCCAAGTTTTTCAGAAAACTGGTACCAGATACAGCCCGACCGCGACCGCGATACAACTCATCGCGACAGGGATACGGCCCCAGCCCAAACTCATTTTTGCTTTTTATTTGCTGTTTTGTTTTCAAAAATACACACACACATACACCCACCGAATTTTTGAGCTTCCACATACAAACCCTAATCGATTTTTACTTCAAATCAACATTAAATCCATCTTTAATCATGCCTCCTAAGACTAAGGTAATGATTCTAACATTCATTGTGATTGCAAATTCATCTAATTTTGAATCCTAATTGGGCGTTCATGTGGGTTTGGTTGAAATAAAGTGTGGGGGTGTTAATTGCATTGATTTAGGCCGAATTTGTTATGTATTATGATTCTATAACATGCTAGATTCTAGATTCATATGCTTATTGTTCTTAGTTGCTAGTTTTGATTCTATGGTTCTTGAGTATGTGAGAATTTGGTCTTTATTTCGATTTTGATGTTTATTTGCTATGAATTGATGTTAATCATGCTAGTTGTTGAGTTTGTTAGTGGTTAATTGTCATGAATCATTCGATTGCTATAAATTTAGGGTTCATGTCAATTTGGGTAATTTGGGTTAGTTGACTGAGTTTGACTCAGTTTGAGTTTTGATTTTAAGGGTGAATTGTGAGATTGTAAGATGCCTAATTTCGTGTGCTTTGCGTTTATTTAATTATGATTACGAATGCATGATTGATTGATAATGGCATTGTAGAAGTATGAAGTTCACATGTTATGAGATGATGAAGTTTTGTTGATTGAGTTTTTGAGCATGAAGGATACTTGTTAAACATGAAAGAGAATGTGGAAATTGAACTATCATTTTTGTTTTTAACTAACGCTAACATTTTTCTTTTTCCATTTGGTTTCTTTTGTATGTTGGCTATTTTGTAGGGAACTAAAAGACCAAGTGCTTCACAATCTGTGCCTATGGCACCCATTCATCCAAGAGCTCATAAGCTTCCTAAGGATTTGCATCCTTATTTGGTTTGGGATCGTACTAATGATAACTATATGGAATGGATGGATGTTTTGACTGAGATTGAGGATCGTAAGTTCTTGTCTACATGTTATCCTGATTGGGAACCTCTCGAGGAGGTTGGTTTAGCTGAAGAGGTTCGCGACATGTTGGTTCAAAAATATATTATATGTCCTCGGGAAAGTATCAGGTTTAATGATTGGTATGAGTTCTTCCATCTTGATCGTTCGATTTACAAAGTGTGGTGTTTAGAGTTCTTTTCAACTGCTAAGTTCTTCCCAACTGCTATACGTAGCAATGATGTGTTGTTAAGTTTTCAATTGGGGGGTCAAATGCGTTCCATGACTATCATGGACATGGCTAATGCACTTACAATTTATGAGGATGCTGAGGTGGATGCGGATACTTTGGGCTATTATTTGGATAGGTGTAGGCGTTTCACTAATCCGTTTGAGCATGAGGTAGCTTGGTACAATATGACTCATAAGCAAAGTTACAAACCGAGTAGCAGCTCCTATACTCTAATCAAAGACAATCGTCTTCACATCATTCAATGGTTCATTGCAAATACAATTAATCAGAGATGGCAGAATACCGAGAAAGTCAGCATTGCTGATTTGTTTTATCTTAGTTGTTTGAGAGATGATGTTAATGTTAACATTTCTTATGGTGGTGCTAAGTCTCTTTGCGGGCAGGGTCACAATCTTAAGCCAAAGAGTCCGTTAAGTGGTAGTGTTTATGTTACCTTGATTGCTGAGTTTCTGAATCTTTCGTTGACGCTTCTGCATGTTAGGTGAATTCAGGTTGCTAAGATTGAAAATGAGGGTACGAGGGCATTGGGTGCCCAGGTTTATGAAGGTTGTAAAGTGTTAGTGAGAAAGAAGAAGAAGATTTGTAAGTACACGGATATGCATGCTCAGTCTGAGGCAGATTTAACTGATCCAGATGAAGAGGAGGATGTGCCACCGGATGCTGATGTGGAAATGACCCAAGCGGGTATCTAGTGGCGCTGGTTTGACTTGTGATTTTATTACGAACCAATTTAGTGGGATGAGACTTCATACGGCAGAGCATTTTACGGGTATGAGAGGATATGTTATTGATCGTAGTCGGGATGATCGAGCATACTATGATGAGCAGAACAGGTTGCTTTGTCAGCATGTTGAGCAGGTTTTTGAGCAGACTTGGTATAATCAAGCAGGTATCCGGAAAAATGTGCATTGGACTCAACATTCCTTCGATCTTTAATGACGTGACCCGCAGAACTTCCTTCAACTAGTTGCTTTCCAGATGGACTAACTGGGGAGGCCCGGGGTCGCCTTGCCATTCTTATGACTATGATGCAGCTCTTGCCCAGGCTCAAGCCGTCCACCAGCTTACAATGCAGCAACATCACCAGCAGTCTCAGCAGCAGCATCAGGATCAGCAAAACCCCGGACCAAGTGATGGTTCCTTCTAGGGGTTCTTTTGAGCAGTTTTTATGATGATGGCGAGTGCGCATGTGCGCGTGTGTGTTTGTTAAGACTATTTTTAATTTCTGTTTTTATTTTGGATGACTGTATTTGATATTATTAAACTATATACTTGGATACCTTGATGGGGCGTTTCGGTACCGCGGTGGTACCACCCCATCGCTTGCATGCGTGGTTTGTATTTTGATTTGCAGGTTATGATGATTCGCATACTGTTATTTTCAAAGACTGGCATTAAGTTCAGCGACTTATATTGCATTTGATGATAATTGTGTGATTGATGTTAGAGTGGATGCCGATGTTCTTATGCTGGCAGTAAGTTCAGCGCCATCGTGTACCATCTCTCCATGATCTCTGGATCTAAAAATCCGGTTTTCTTTTTCTTTTTCCCTTATCACTATTGTCCTCTCGAATTTATCTTTGATTATCCGATTTCATGTAAATGAGGGCATTACATGATCTTAAGTGTGTGTGTGTGGGGGGGGGGGGGGGATAAATCCTCGTGGACATTTATCGCCAAATTGAAAATTTTATTTTTGTTAAAAATAAGGGAGCAAAGTCTTCCAGGATTAAAAAAAAAATCCGAATTGTAGGATGATTCAAGTGCATCCATAAAGGAAGTCAAGTCTTCCGAATGCCCGTCTTACTTAGTGTAGGAGACTTCCTAATCTACAACATTTCATACTGACATTGGTTAATACTTCATTTTACGATGTATTCCACCGATGTATCGTACTGTGGGAAGAGGAGCCTTGAGCTTCAACCGTGCTGTCTTTTTATGTAAGAGCAATGGCTTCGTGCTAGCATTTGCTTAGATAACGCACGCCATGGTCAAAAGCCATGGTATCCTTTAAAATACGGGAATGTAGTATCTACTTCCTACATTTTCTTAAAAATAGCATAAAAGCTAGATGCGTGGGAAGTGGGGTCCAAGGACCTTAAATAAAATTAACAAGTGTTTAAACACTTCCGGGAGAATCGAGTTCTCCCATGTTGTTCTTAGGAAGTAAAGTCTTCCGAAACTTGTAAGTAAAGTCTTGCAAGTTAAGTTTGTTTCAAAAGTCATTGCTTGAAAGTAAAGTCTTTCAGGTTTCGTGCAATAGACCCCCCAAAAAATTTTACACCCAAGGTAGTTTTTTTCTCATCGCCTTCGAACCGGAAGGTAGTTCACT
The DNA here is from genome assembly GCF_046630445.1 of Rutidosis leptorrhynchoides. Taxonomy (NCBI): domain Eukaryota; kingdom Viridiplantae; phylum Streptophyta; class Magnoliopsida; order Asterales; family Asteraceae; genus Rutidosis; species Rutidosis leptorrhynchoides. The sequence continues at coordinate 134,206,193 of NC_092339.1, forward strand.
TCGGTGATATACCGGGTTGGCAACTACCCGCTCGGCTGTCCCACAACCTAGAAGGCTTGTATGCATACCGCCTTTTGAGCAAAATTTTGGAATTGATGGACCTCTTAATTAGCTACGTGGGGCCCTAATTCCATGAACCTCCTTCAATGCTTTCACCCTACTATGAGAGAAACCATAGAGTCATGATAGAAAGCTTGATGAGTGCCGGCCATCCTGAGCCCGGATTGACCATAAAGATAGGGGTAACCAGTCCCCTACGCTTTGGCGCACCCACCTTAACCCAAATTTGGAATTGATGATTATTCTGGAATTAACGGATCATTGGTGTTTTGGGGGCATGGAAGTGGAAGATGGATAACATTGTGGGTTGATTAGAGGGTTATACTTTTTGAAGGTGTATACTTTATACATGATGGATTCCGTGGTGAATGACTTGAACCTTGTGCTTGTTATGTTGAAGACTACATGATATGGAATTATTGCTTTTGAAGAATGATATCGGTATGTCTTGATTTCTTAATTGTTGAAGACTTGTCCAAGTTTTTTTATTTCTACATTAGTTGATATTATTTTAAGATAGACTTGCTTGAGGAAAAGCAAGGTTCAAGTGTGGGGGATTTGATATCGCTCAAATTATACATATATTACATTGCGATATCGGTTCTTTATTGTCGTTTATATGAGGAAATGTGAAGACTTTGGTGATTAATTAAGATAAAATGATGAATATAGCTCCAGAGGTCTTTGGGTTGATGTTTTGGTTGTTTCTTGCTGAGTATTGGTTATATTTGAGCTTAAAGTATGTTTGGACGCGAGAAATTGAAGTTTTACTGAGTCTGGAGCTGATCCCGGCCGCAACTGGTGGAGTCCCGACCGTAATACATTGACAGAAGTTGAAGAAATCGAAATCAGGTGGATCACGGTCGCGATACAAGGATCGCGATCGCGATGGCTTTTGAGGATCGCGGTCGCGATGCCTCGATCGCGGTCGCGATGCCTCGATCGCGGTCGTGATGCGGGCCTGGTCAGGTTACTTTTTGAGCACTTATAAATAGTCGAGGTTTTTAACCCTAAGGGGGTGTGCAGTTTTCCAGTTACGAATTAAAGAGTTCTTTGAAGAACTGAACCCTACCATTGAAGATTTGCTCATTCTCTACTTCTATTCAATTAATCATAACGTTCGGCACTTGTTTTTATCATCAGTTTACCACTGTAATCATGAATACTCTTAGTTTTTATCGTTTATTTGTTTCTTGTTACTTTAATATGTTAGGCTAAATCAGTTTAGTGTTTGCTTGAATGTGAAACTATGAATATTGAATTGTTCTATCATCTGGATTTAATGTTTTGTGATTGAAATTAATTGTGTTTGATTAAAGATCCACTCTTATGCATGTTCTATGTTCTTAATTCAATTACATAGATTGTTAACCGTTTAATGTGACTTAAATTTGAGATGCAATTTGTGCTTCAACACTTGAGTGATCTAGACAATTAGAGAAGTGATTTCAAGTGATTGTGTCATTGATTTAATTGGTAATTGAAAGGCTTGTGAACTGCATAATAGTGTAATTATTGCAAGTGATTGTTATAATTAGGATTTTACGTGAGTTTAGTCCAAATCAAGTCTCATTTGTCTCTATCGAATATAGGTAATCTCTTGAAGTGAGCTTATGTGAGTTTACTGACTTTGATTGATTTGAACTTTGTGAGAAGTCATATACCTATATTAAGACATAATAATCGGAAATAATTGCAAGAACAATCCATATTAATAGTGAATCATTCAAGTGGACACTGTTTTATCTTAATTATTAATTCGTTTTATTCACTTCACGTTAATTGCGTGAATTAAAATACAAACCAAATCTTCTATTAAATCTCTAGGATAATTACTAGTTTTAAGATCTCGATTGAACTGCTTTCTGTGGAACGAACTGGTCAAATTACTTATAGATTACTGTATGATCGGGTTATAGTTGTATGTAAGTGTGTGACAATTGTTGAGTTTTTAGCTAGTTATTTTAAGGTACGATTTCAATGAGCTATAACTATAACTACAATTTATAGAATAAGACCAACTGAACATAACTTTGGTTTTCAAAAGGATTTTCGGCATCTGCAAGGACAAGTGTGGATCTCTGCGGATTACAGTTTTTGTGTATATGTTTGTTTGTTGATTTGAGTTACTGTTGTGTCGAACTTTAAAAATTCGTATTTAAATATGTTGATTTGGGTCAGAAAAAGTATTTAGTTTTTCAGATAATATAATATATGAAATCTACAAGTCGAGTAGATAACTTTTTATATAAGGTACGTAATGATTTGATGAGCGGTTACTTAGTTATGATTAAATAAAGCTTTGTGCGTTGTGTTGAAAGAAAAGTTGACATACGTGTACTTATTGAAAAACTGCTATTCATTGGTTTTGAGTTGGACTATGAAAAATTTTATATGTTACGGGAGACTTAATTTTTTAAATTCTTCAATTGGATTCATGCTTTTTCGATAAAAACTATGGATTATGGAAGCATTACATTGATGATGATACTTTGTATCGTTAATTACAAACTCAATTTATATTATGTTGTCATGTTACTTATAAAGTTTTAATGATAATATATCCTTAATAACTATTAATTTATTAGCATTTCTTCTAATTTTTTTAACAAATCCGTAAATTCACATTGAAAAAGACCAACTATTACGGAGCACTAACTAAATACTTCTTATAAAGACGGATCACTCATCAATTATTTATTACATATATTTAACTTTCAGAATTCTTGGATGGATATGACAAATTAAATCAGGTTCCAAATAAATATTATGGGACCCACAACCCACAGCAACGTCTTCTTTCGTTTGCAAAAAGATGAATTGGACTTGCGTACAGAAAAATATGGAGAAAGACCATTGCATGCGTACAACGTGTTTTTTTTTTGTTGATAAATAATGCTCTCAACTACTTAACCGTTTAGAGCATTCTTAGACCACTTTCAATCATGACATATCTTTTTAAATTAATGGAGCGTTACATCAGTGTCAACTCAACACTTCTTTTAAAAGACTGAAAAAGCTTTCCTATTCAAAATAGACTTCGAAAAAGCTTTTGATAGCTTAAACTGGGATTTTTTGTTAGACATCGTGAGTAGAATGGGGTTTGGCCCAAAATGATTAAAATGGTTAGAATCTTGTTTCCAATCGACATCTATAACGATCCGTCCTAATCCATCTGGACGAATACATTATATTTGGTTACATCGCGAGGTACTTGACCTCTATATGATACATTTTACAAATATTGCATTCGTTTTGAAAAGACAAACTTTCCTTACATCGAAAGTTGACGGCATGCATACCATTTCATAATATATCCAACTATAATTGACTCAATAATAATCTTGATGAACTCAATGACTCGAATGCAACGTCTTTTGAAATATGTCATGAATGACTCCAAGTAATATCTCTAATATGAGCAAATGCACAGCGGAAGATTTATTTCATACCTGAGAATAAACATGCTTTCAAATGTCAACCAAAAGGTTGGTGAGTTCATTAGTTTATCATAATCATTCATTTTCATCATTTTAATAGACCACAAGATTTCATATATTGACACGCGTAACTCGCGAATTAAAATTCATTCATATGGTGAACACCTGGTAACCGATCTTAACAGGATGCATATAGAATATCTCCATCATTCCGGGACTCACATCGGACATGATAAATCGAAGTACTAAAGCAGTTCAAATTCTCTGACTGAGGCTTGTTAGTGCCCATAGATCTATCTTTAGAATTCGCGTCAATTGGTGGCAATTATCATAAACACCAATTCTGTAGAGACCCGTCCTAATCCATCCGGACGAAGTCCATATTGATTATAAACGATTCACAACAGTTGATTACATCGCGAGGTATTGACCTCTACATGATACATTTTACAAACATTGCATTCGTTTTTAAAAGACAAACTTTCATTTAATCGAAAGTTGACAGGTATGCATACCATTTCATAATATCCAACTATAAATGACCTAATCCGTCATTTACTTAATAATCTCTAATGCACTTCAATGACTCGAATGCAACGTCTTTTGAAACATGTCATGAATGACTCTAAGTAATGTCTCTAAAATGAGTAAATGCACAGCGGAAGATTTCTTTCAAACCTGAGAATAAACATGCTTTCAAGTGTCAACTAAAAGGTTGGTGAGTTCATTAGTTTATCATAAATATTCATTTCATAATTTTAATAGACCACAAGATTTCATATTTCCATTTCTCATAAACATACGTCCCATGCATAGAGACAAAAATATCATTCATATAGATTGAACACCTGGTAACCGACATTTACAATATGTATATAAGAATATCCCCATCATTCCGGGATCCTCCTTCGGACATGATATAAATTTCGAAGTACTAAAGCATCCGGTACTTTGGATGGGGCTTGTTGGGCCCGATAGATCTACCTTTAGAGTTCGCGTCAATTAGGGTGTCTGTTCCATAATTCTTAGATTACCAGACTTAATAAAAAGGGCATATTCGATTTCGATAATTCAACCATATAATGTAGTTTCAATTACTTGTGTCTATTTCGTAAAACATTTATAAAAATTGCGCATGTATTCTCAGCCCAAAAATATAAAGGGTAAAAAGGCAAATGAAACTCACCTTATGTATTTTGTAGTAAAAATACATATGACTATATTGAACAATGCAGGGTTGGCCTCGGATTCACGAACCTATATCAAGTATATATATATTAACACAAAATAGTAATCGAACAAGTTTATATATATTATTAATAATAATATACTTGTTATATTATATGTTATATAGACAAATTTATATATTTATATATTTACTATTATAAAGTATGATTATGCGCATATATTATATATAGTAGTATTATATAGTCTCATATATGTAACCTTAATAAAAATATTGAGTATTTTATAATAATGAGAGGTCGACCCGAAATAGTTGTCTAAATACTCTTATAAGTTTTATTTTAAATAACTATATAGATAGATAAATATTTCAAATACAAATTAAGATGTATTATTTAATTATCTCAATAAGGGTGTGTTTTCCTTTATAAATAAGGGATTATAAGATCATGTAGTATAAATAACATTCCATGGCCTTTTTAAAATGCATTTCTTATTCTAGTCTTTAAGTCAAGTTTTAGAACACAGTATAAAATATATCAATCATTTAAAAAAAATTAATTACCCCGTAATTATTATTTAGGTGTTTTAAACTGTTTAATAAAAAGTAATAAAACAGAATGATTGAATTAATGAAAGTTATAAATACCTAATTAAATTATTTTTTTTGACATTGATGTCAAAGCTAAGGGGTATAAAATACTATTGAAGTTTACAACGAAACACTATTAAATACGATAAAATTTTACACAAGATATTTATTTATTTATAGAATGGATATACTTAAACCTTGCTACAACACTTATAGGCAGTGTACCTAATCGTACAGTAGTGTAGTTTTTAGTAAGTCCGGTTCGTTCCACAGGGAATCTTTTTTAAACAAAGCTCAACGCTATATTAATTTACTTTTATAAAAATACAAACATATATATAAGTAATATTATTATTATAAAGGGGGGTTTTTACCGTTTAATGACCGGTTTGTCGATTTTAAAACTTTAGTCGCAGTTAAAACCTAATGTAAAATATTAAATAAATAAAAGACTTAATTTAAAGCGTAAAATAAATAACGATAATGAAATTGCGAATAATAAAAGTGCGATAAAATAAAATTGTGATAATTAAAAAGTACAATACAATAATTAAAAAGTACAATAATTAAAAGTGCGATTAAATAACAATAAATAAAAATGCGATAATTAGAAGTGCAATTAAATATAAAATAAAGGAAATTAAATATGAAATAAAAGAATTATGCTTATTTAAACTTCCGTAATCATGATGTTTGACGTGTTGATTTTAGTTTTATGCCCATGGGTTAATTGTCCTTTGTCCTGGATTATTTAATATGTCCGTCTGGTTTTTGTCCATAACAGTCCATCAGTCATAAATATAAAATGCGAGTGCCCTCGTCAAATTATCCTTATACCCGAAGTTAAATATTCCAACTAATTGGGGATTCGAATTGTAACAAGGTTTTAATACTTTGTTTAATGAATACACCAGGTTATCGACTGCGTGTAAACCAAGGTTTTACTACTTTGTTAACAATTACACCAATTACCCTTGAATGTAATTCACCCCTGTTTCAACAAGTTTATTAACTATTAATCCATTTCCGTGTCCGGTTAAATGAACGATTATTCGTACATATAAATACCCCGCCCATCGTGTCCGATCGAGTGTATATGGTAATTTATAGGGACGCCCAATTGTAAATCTTTATATTAACATTAACAAACTATCATTTAGTTAAACAAATATAAAGCTCATTAATAGCTCATAGTCTAATTTCCACAAGTGTCGTTCTTTTGTCCAAACCCCAATTATGGTACAAAGCCCAATTACCCAATTTTAGTAATTAGCCCAACATCATGATTACTTCGTTTTAAATAAGCATAATAATAACTTAGCTATGAGACATTAATGTAAAAAGGTTGAACATAACTTACAATGATTAAAAATAGCGTAGCGTTACACGGACAGAATTTCGACTTACACCCTTACAATATTCGCTAACATACCCTTATTATTAGAATTATAATTAAAATTAAAATTAAAATTAAAATATAAATATAAATATATACGATATATTGAGAGAGAGAGATATATATTTGGTGAATTTTTACGATCAGAATGCGCGAGCTTTATAGGGATTTTCGATTTTTGGGGCTCCGCGACTCGCGGCATTTTTGCCTTCAAACTCCGCGAGTCGCGGAGAATGAAATTACAGCTCAGTCCCTTTGGAGTCTTTCTTGCCGACGGTTTTTATTATTTATTATAATATATAAATAATTATAAGAATTATTTAAATATTATATTATATTTATGTGCATAGTTGACTTGTAATTTTTAGTCCGTTGCGTCGAGCGTTGAGAGTTGACTCTGGTCCCGGTTCCGGATTTTCGAACGTCCTTGCGTACAATTTAATATCTTGCACTTTGCGTTTTGAATCTTGTACTCTTGTAATTTCGAGACGTTTCTTATCAATAATTGGAACCTTTTTGATTGTCTTTTGTACTTTTGAGCTTTTTGGTCATTTGCGTCTTCAATTCGTCGAATCTGTCTTTTGTCTTCACCTTTTATTATTTAAACGAATATCACTTGTAAATAGAACAATTGCAACTAAAAGCTTGTCTTTCTTGAGGAATAATGCTATGAAATATATGTTCGTTTTTAGCATTATCAAATATTTCCACACTTGAGCGTTGCTTGTCCTCAAGCAATATCGTCTTGAAATACTAGAATCACTTCTTTATTCTTCATACTTTGTACATCAGTGATTTTCTATACGGCGGTATAAACAATGGTAGTAACGTTATGGTTTACAGTCCCACATGACTATAAAAATTTAGATCCATTAAGGAAATTGGATCTTTATGAAAACATTTGATCTTTTGAAAATTAAATCTAGTTTTTACCCTAGATAAGTTTTCCGGGATAACCCTTTACCGGTGTTTGCAAAATATTTTTGTGGGTTTGGTGGGTTTCAGATTTGAAAATTTTAGCTCAAAACTTATGGTTTTGTGTCACCCACTTGCTAACCTTGTATTTGGAAAGCAACACGTCCAGTTTACTTGTCCCGTATATTACCTTTCGGTAAACTACCGACCGGTTGTAAAGGAAAACGTTGAACAAGCAACTGTTAAGACAATGTCCCCTGACATGCTTTTAATTATGGTCTATAACGTGTCGGACGCAATTACTATCCTTGGTAGGAGCAATAGTAAAGCTCACCCTTATAATTTTTCGGTATGGCACAAGGTCCTGTCTTTGACCACTATGCAACCACCGTTCTTACGGTTGACACCCGATTTAGTTCAGGTGACCTAATGAATTCCAGGTGAATTCCTAGAATTTTACGTTCAATGGTAATGAACGCATTGAAAATGGGTTTTCAGAAAACAAATCGGTTTATAATTTTGATCAAAATATTTTCTCATTCAAGCTCGAGTTTAGATATCATTGAATTCCATGAGTTTGAATTCTCAATCTTTAAGGTCAATTTCTAGGATTGAGTAATATCAGTCTTAAAAGCTGATTTTTAATCTTTAAAGAGATTATCCTTTCTGGGGATCTGATTCATTAGTCTTATCCAGCTAATTTGCATGGTGCCCCCCCATTGTACGAGATAAATCCTTCTCATGGTTAGGATAAATCTGACCACTTGGCGACCCTGTTTAATGCTGAGGTCCGTGGATTTCCTGCTGATTTTAGTGATGACTTTTCTAGATTTTTCGTCAACCTACAGCTGGTCTGGACGACAACTTCATGACCTAAATCAAGAAGCGCGTGTCTTTTTCGGAAGACTTTACTTCATTTTAATGATGGAATTGATTCATCGTGTTGATCCATCTTTTCTTTTCTTTCAGCAGTTAAAACAGTTTAGTTTAGTCCAAAGCAAAAGTATTTTCAGTTATTTGTTACAGATATATGTGACATATGTTTAAGATAACTTGGTAAATTTTCCCACACTTGGCTTTTATTTTTCTTTTTATCGTCCTCTATTCCATTTTAAATGAATTTTAACATTTTAGTTTGTTTCTCAATTTATGTCCTTTCCGAGGTAACAATAATTTCGGTGTTAAAACCTAGTTTTATCGTTCATAAATATGTATAAACATGATTTTGAATTCATTTAATTGAAAATTTTGAAAAATTTTACTAGAATTGGGTAGTCAGTATATAAGACTAGGGCTGTTCTTTTTTATCAGAGAGCACTAGATTCTAATACAACTACTGCTTTACTAGTATTTTTAATGGTAACCAAGTGTTTAAGATAAAAATTTTAAAATCTGAAAGAATTTAACCCCTTCCCACACTTAAGATCTTGCAATGCCCTCATTTGCAAGAAATCAGTAACAATTTAAATTATTGAGGGTGATTTGTGTGGGAACAATTTTTACCAAAGTTTCCAAATATATTGGCGTTTGTTTGCTGAATGATAAATGGTGCACATCATTTGTTCATTCCGTCTTGTTGTTATTTCACATATATTTTGCATCTTGTCGTCAAAATTAGTTGCTTTTGCTGAACTTAATGCCAGTCTTTGAAAATGCGTTATTTTACCCTGTTGTGTACATAATATAAACTGCAAACATATATACATATTTTTGAAGTTTGGTATATTACCCCACATTCAAAAATTATTAAAATCTAAGAATAAAAGTTAGATAATTATAAAAATGATTACAATATTAACAAAAGTATTAAACGTATCAATAATTACAAATTACAAAATAAAAAAAAATAATAATGAGTAAACTAAGGATGATATTGGTACCAATAGGGGTTCCAGGCATAACCATAGGTGCTATAGAATGCTTCGGCAGGGTTATACGTAGGATATGGTGGCTGCATCTCTATAGACCAGGGAGGGAAGATGGGTTTCGGTGTAGGAATATAGTTTCTACCTATTTGTTGGCAATGAGCTATGATTTGGTTCTGATGAACTTGCCAATCTTCAAATGCTCTCTGTCTAGCATTTTCGTATTCCTGAGAAGCTATAAACCTTTGCATTTCTTGCATCTCATTCCCCCCTCCTACATTACCTTGCTGTTGGTTTCTCTCCACCTGTGGATGTCTACCATGGTATCGTACTGCGGCGTTATTTCGCCTCTTCAAAACTTTCGCACCATGGTATACATTTAAACCTATAGTATCGCGGGGTTCTGGTTCTTCTACTAATAATCCCCCCCGACTTATATCCACACCGAGATATTCACCAATCAAAGTAATAAAAATACCACCTCCTATTATGCTATGCGGTCGCATCCCCCGAACCATAGCTGATAAATAATAACCCACACAATATGGTATACTTACAGCGCTTTGTGGGTCTCGAATACACATATGGTAAAACAAATCCTGTTCATTTACTTTTTCCTTGTTCTTACCCCTTTGTGTAATCGAATTAGCTAAAAACCTATGAATCACTCTTAATTCGGCTCTATCTATATCCAAATAAGAGTAATTTCCCCCTTTGAAACGGTGATGGCTTGTCATTTGACTCCACACACCGTGTGTATCAAAATTTTCATCTATCTTTCTACCGTTTAGTATCAATCCTCTACAATCGGCAGACGCTAACTCCTCAGGCGTATATATACGTAAAGCCTGAGCCATGTCCAATAAAGACATGTGGCGCATCGAACCGCCTAACAAAAATCTAATAAAAGAACGATCAGTTAAACTAGCTACCCGATCATTCAACTCTATACTACATAACAATTCTTCACACCATACTTTATATACAGGTCTACGCATGGTGAATAAACGTACCCAGTCATTAAAAGAAGAATTACCATACCTCTGTACAAGTAATTCCCTAATTGGCCCGGCCAATTCTACAGCTTCTAAGGGTCCCCATTCTATGACCCTCGGTACCTCAACAACCTTAGAATGAAGAGTATGCAAACCCCTTTGATATTTTGGATAATCTATCCAAAGTCTGTCAAATCTCAGGTTCGGGTGCAACTCTTCCAAGTGCATATCGGAAAAAGGTCATGACTGGATGAGGTATATCCTGCTTGTAGTAGTTATCCACCTCCTGTTGTTCCAAATTCTCAGCAGGAGCATTGCGGGCTTGGGATGAAGATTCACCCCTTTCAGTCGTTTTTCTTGAGTAATTCTTAGATAGCATCCTTCTCAACATGATTTTAGCAAAAGATTTGGTGATTAACGGTTAAAAATTGTGATTTTGGGGTGTATTTTTCGGGTTTTTCGCGTGCAGTTTTTTGCAGGTTTTTATTGTTTTGGGGTTGGGACTGATCTGTTCCAGCTCTTTATTTTTTTTCTGATTTTTCATCCCTCCGCGACTCGCGGTGAATAACCCTTCAAACTCCGCGAGTCGCGGAGTTTGATTTTTTTTTTTTTTTTTTTTTTTTTTATAATCAATAACTTATAAAACAATTAAGTACTTAATTTTAAAATTTTGTTTCCCTTGTTATTTAGGACGAGGTCGTTTCGGATCGATGTCCTAGTCCGTCCCTCGACAAAATTTTAAAATTTGTCTTTTTGTAGCGATTGTTTTAAAAGCTAAGATTTTTGAGTTTTTTCAATGTTTTTGGCATACTTTAATTCAATAAGATTAAAAATAATGATAATAAAAGTTCTCGTCCCTCCCTCGGGTAAAGCAATTTCGGTTCAAAGACCTAGTCTTCAACTTACGACGAATTTTAAAAATCATATTCTTAACTTAATGAGATAAAGTAAATTTTTGTTTTTAAATTCACACAACTTAAATATAAAATTCAAAATTAATATTAAAAATTCACACCAAACTTAAAAATTGAAATGCATAAAATTAAAAATTTATATTTTAAAAATTAAAAATTCACACCAAATTTAATTTAAAAATTTATAAATTCATATCAAACTTATATTAATTTTTCAAATATTTACAATTTTAAATATATTGTTTTTACAAAGTTTACAATATTAATTTAAGATTTAAATATTAATTTTAAAAACATGGTAAAAATAAATTTAAAAATCTTTTTGTCTTTTTATCCCACTTTAATCAATCAAATATTATCAAAAATATGCGCCCCTCTTTTCGGTAAAGTAATTTCGGTTCCAAGACCTAATTTAACTCATGACGAATTTTTGAAATATTTTGGGTTGATTGTTTAAAGATATTTATACCTTAAGAATAAACGTTAAATTTCGCAGTGATGTAATAAATTTTTGAATGATATCAATAATTTCGGTCGCCAAACCTAATTTTATTCAATACCAATTTAATACTTTTTAGCGAACAAATTAGCGTTTATTATCAAAAGGTTAAAAATAAAAATAAAAACTGTACAGACATACCTGTGGAATAGATTTCTTAGTTATATGATCTATCACATTCATAAGATAGTCGGTTTAATTGATTTTCCATGGCTACATAGGCGTAACCTCGAGCATTCAGTGTCTTTTCTTCTAAACATATGAACGGTCCGTCTCTGCATAAAGTAACAAATTCGGTATTTGAATATGTTTGATTATTTGAACATTTACCTCCATGTGACCATTTTCCGCATTTGTGACATCGTTCTAGGTGTCGTGCTCTTCTTTTCGCTGCGGATTTTGATTTTCCTTTACCAAATTGTAACTTATTATCTTCGCATCTGGATTCTTTTCTAACTCCGTCCATTCTTTCTCTGATTACTGATACTAATTCACTCGGTAGTATGTCATTATTACGTTTAGTGATCAAAGCGTGTAGCATTAGACCATGGTTTAGTTCACAGGCAGTCTTCATTTTGTAAAAACCTAAAAAAAATAAAAATTCAGAATGGGGGAAGAAGACTAGTTCTTTAGGGTCTGCTAGGGAAAGACCATTCGGGTTCCATTTTCGAGAACTATACGAAAACAGACAATCTAACTCTAACAGAAATACATATTATCCTTTAAAGACTTGATTCTCCCCACACTTAGTTAGCTGTGGTGTCGAAATTATGATTAACTTCGTTGTCGACTTCCATCGGACCATGTATGTAATGTTTAACTCTGTGACCATTAACTTTAAATTCAATCCCATTTGAATTTATCAATTCTATCGTTTCGTATGGGAAAACTCTTTTGACTATGAATGGTCCAGACCATCTTGATTTCAATTTTCCAGGAAATAGCTTGAATCGTGAATTGAAAAGAAGAACTCTGTCTCCTTCTTTAAATTCTTTTGAACTTCTGATTCTTTTATCATGCCATTTCTTCGTTTTTTCTTTATAGATTAACGAATTTTCGTATGCTTCATGTCTTAATTCTTCTAATTCGTTTAGTTGACTTAATCGTAGACGTCCGGCTTCATGTAAATCAAGATTACATGTCTTCAAAGCCCAAAATGCTTTGTGTTCAATTTCTACTGGAAGATGACATACTTTTCCATAAACAAGTCTAAAAGGTGTGGTGCCAATTGGAGTTTTGTAGGCTGTTCTAAAAGCCCAGAGTGCATCCTCCAATTTAATTGACCATTCCTTCGGATTTGATCCTACGGTTTTCTCTAGAATACGTTTTAAAGCTCGGTTGGTATTTTCAACTTGTCCACTTGTTTGTGGATGATATGCGGTGGAGATTTTATGAGTTACTCCATATCTTTTAAGAACTTTCTCAAGTTGATTATTACAGAAATGAGTACCCCGATCACTTATTAAAGCTTTCGGTGTTCCAAACCTTGCAAAAAGACGTTTTAAAAAGTTGACTACAACTCGTGCATCGTTAGTTGGGAGAGCTTGTGCTTCCGCCCATTTAGATACATAATCAATGGCTACGAGTATATATAGATTATTATGAGATTTTGGAAATGGACCCATAAAGTCAATACCCCAAATGTCAAATACTTCACATACTTGGATGACATTTTGTGGCATTTCATCACGTTGACTTATTTTTTCGGCCCTTTGACAAGCATAACAGGATTTGCAAAGAAGGTGTGCGTCTTTGTAAATTGTAGGCCAATAGAATCCAGCATCATAAACTTTTCTTGCTGTTAGTTGAGGCCCATAATGCCCTCCTGTTGGTCCTGTGTGACAATGGTTTAAAATTTTACTAGCTTCATCTCCAAATACACATCGGCGTATTATTCCATCGGGACAACTTTTAAACAGATGTGGATCTTCCCAGAAATAATGTTTTATATCACTGAAGAATTTCTTTCGTCTTTGGTACGATAATCCTTTTTCAAGGAATCCACATACTAAATAATTTGCATAGTCTGCAAACCATGGGATTTCTTTATAATCTATCTTCAATAGATATTCATCAGGAAAGTTGTCTTGTATGGCCGATTCATTTAGAACTTCTAATTCGGGATTTTCAAGACGAGAAAGATGATCAGTGGCGAGATTTTCTGCTCCTCTTTTATCTCGGATTTCAATATCAAACTCTTGTAAGAGTAAGATCCAACGGATTAATCTTGGTTTAGCATCTTGTTTTGAAAATAGGTATCTAAGAGCAGAATGGTCGGTATAGACCACCGTTTTTGCTAGAACGAGATATGATCGAAATTTGTCAAAAGCAAGGAGTTCTTTTTCAGTAGTTGTATAGTTCGTTTGTGCTCCTTGTAATGTCTTACTAGCATAATATATAGGTTGAAATCGTTTTTCAATCCTTTGTCCTAAAACGGCTCCCATTGCAAAATCACTTGCATCGCACATTAGTTCAAATGGTAGATTCCAATTTGGTGTTATCATGATCGGCGCATTAGTGAGTTTTTCTTTAAGAATATTAAAAGATTTGATACACTCATCTGAAAAGATGAATGGAGCATCCTTTTCTAGGAGTTTATTCATAGGAGTGGCAATTTTTGAAAAATCTTTTATGAAACGTCGGTAAAAACCGGCATGCCCTAGAAAACTCCTAACTCCTCTAACATTGGTGGGATGTGGAAGTTTAGCAATTACATCTACTTTAGCTCTATCCACTTCAATTCCTTCTTTTGAAATTTTATGTCCAAGAACGATGCCTTCTTTAACCATGAAATGGCATTTCTCCCAATTAAGAACTAGATTTGATTTTTCGCATCTAATTAGCATTCGTTCCAGATTAACTAGACATGATTTAAATGTATCACCGAAGACTGAAAAGTCATCCATGAAAACTTCCATGCATTCTTCTATCATGTCGTGAAAAATCGCCATCATACACCTTTGAAAGGTTGCAGGGGCGTTGCAAAGTCCAAATGGCATGCGTTTGTAAGCAAAAGTACCATAAGGGCACGTAAATGTGATTTTCTCTTGATCTTCGGGTGCTATTGGAATTTGAAAATATCCGGAAAATCCATCTAGAAAACAATAGTAACTATTTCCGGCTAATCTTTCCAACATTTGATCTATGAAAGGTAAGGGAAAGTGATCTTTTCTGGTGGCGTCATTTAATTTTCTATAATTAATACATACACGCCATCCTGTTACAGTCCTAGTAGGAATAAGCTCATTTTTCTCATTTGTGATGACAGTCATGCCACCCTTCTTAGGCACGCATTGAACTGGGCTTACCCATGGACTATCAGAGATTGGATAAATTAAACCTGCATCTAGCAGTTTAATAATCTCTTTCTTAACTACATCTTGCATATTAGGATTTAGTCTTCGTTGGCGTTGCACATACGTTTTATGACCTTCTTCCATAAAGATTTTATGTGTGCAATACGAAGGACTTATTCCTTTAATATCATGAATCTTCCATGCAATGGCTGGTTTATGAGCTTTCAACACAGAAATGAGTTGTGATTTCTCATTTTCAGTAAGAGAAGACGATATTATTACAGGTAATTCAGATTCACCATGTAAATAAGCGTATTCCAAATGGTTTGGAAGTGGCTTTAACTCTAATTTCGGAGGTTCTTCTATCGATGATTTGTATCGATATCTGTCTTCTTCTTTTAGCATTTGAATTTCTTCTGTTGTTGGTTCATATCCATTAGCTATAAGTGTAGCTAACATTTCAGCTTCATCAATTGGTTCATTACCTTCTCCTAAAGAACATTCTCCTGTTCCTTGTAATTCTGGAAATTCTTCTAATAATTCTGCATGTGCATCTATAGTTTGAATATAATAATATGTATCATCTGAAGATTGTGGTTGTTGCATTGCTCTATCAACTGAAAAGGTAACACTCTCATCCTCTATACTTAGGGTCAGTTTCTTACCGAACACGTCTATCATTGCTTTAGCCGTGTTTAAGAATGGTCTTCCTAATATGAGAGGAACTTGAGAATCTTCTTCCATGTCCAAAACAACAAAATCTACTGGAAATACTAAAGTACCAACTTTAACTAGCATGTTCTCCATTATCCCTCTAGGATATTTTATTGATCTATCGGCTAGTTGTATGCTTATTCTGGTTGGTTTCAATTCTCCAAGGTCTAGTTTAGCGTATAGTGAATACGGCATTAGATTTATACTAGCACCTAAGTCTGCCAATGCTTCTATTGAACTAAGACTACCCAGAAAACATGGAATTGTGAAACTTCCTGGATCAGATAATTTTTCTGGTATCTTATTCAACAGCACTGCTGAACAATTTGCATTCATAGTAACAGCCGAGAGTTCTTCCATTTTCTTTCTATTTGAGATTAGATCTTTCAAGAATTTAGCATATCTAGGCATTCCTGAAATCACATCAATGAAAGGAAGATTTACATTTATCTGTTTAAACATATCCAAGAATTTGGATTGCTCGACTTCAAGTTTCTCTTTCTTCATTTTACTCGGGTAAGGAAGTGGTGGTTGATATGGTTTAACATAAGGTTTATCCTTAACTGTGTTATCTTCATTAACCTTTTCAACTACCGGTTCTTTTTCCTTATCTTGATCAGGTTGTGGTTCTTGTGGAGTAGGAATGGTTTCATCAGAAGTTACAGGTATTTCAGGTGGTTTAAGTGTTGTACCACTTCTTGTGGTAATGGCTTTAGCTGTTTCATTCCGGGGATTAGCATTTGTATCACTAGGTAGACTTCCCGGTTTTCTTTCACCTATTAACCTTGCTAGGTTACTTACTTCTTGTTCTAGATTTTGAATAGAAGCTTGTTGATTTCTAAATGCTTGAGCATTTTGTTCATTGGTTTGTTTCTGAGAGGTGAAAAACTGCGTTTGAGTTTCAACTAGCTTCGTCATCATATCTTCTAAATTCGGCTTTTTATCATCGGTTTGTTGTGGTGGTTTGTTTTGAAAATTAGGTCTTTGCTGATTATAAGTATTATTGGATACTTGTTGATTGCTAGGACCTTGTTGGTTGTTGTATGGAATATTTCGGTTATAATTCTGGTTTTGATTGTAAATTGGTCTTGGCGGTTGATAATTATTCTGATAATTATTTCCAGGCCTTTGGTTTATGTATGAAATATTCTCTCTTTGTTCCATTGTTAATTCAATACTGAGACAATCTTTTGTCAAATGTGGTCCTCCACACTGCTCACAACTAATTCGTATTGAGTGAATATCTTTAGTCATCTTTTCCATTCGTCTCTCCACAGCATCTATCTTTGCGGAAATGGAATCTAAGTCATGGCTAGAATCAGCTCTAGCTGCTTTAGATGATCTAACGATATCTTTTTCTTGGTGCCACTCATGTGAGTGGGAAGCAGTGTTATCAATAATTTTGTAAGCATCAGTTTCGGTTTTATTCATAATAGAACCACCAGCTGCTATATCTATGTCTTTCCTTGTAGTGATGTCGCATCCTTGGTAGAATATTTGTACTATTTGACAGGTGTCTAAACCATGTTGCGGACATCCTCTTAATAACTTTCCATATCTTGTCCACGCCTCATATAGAGTTTCATTTGGTTTCTGTGTAAACGTAACAATTTCTGCTTGAAGTCTTACGGCTTTAGATGCAGGAAAGAATTGTATAAGAAATTTGTCAACTAAAACGTCCCATGTATCAATCGCCCCCTCAGGTAACGATTCCAACCAATCTTTGGCTTATCCCTTTAAAGTCCAGGGAAATAACATGAGATATATCTGTTCATCCTCTACTTCTCGGATTTTAAATAGTGTGCAGATCCTATTAAAGGTACGTAAATGTTCATTAGGATCTTCCTTCGGCGCACCACTAAATTGGCATTGATTAGTCACCATGTGGAGAATTTGTCCTTTGATTTCATAATCTGGCACATTAATGTCTGGATGAGTAATTGCGTGACCTTGGCCAGTGCGTTTAGCTCTCATTCGGTCTTCCATACTTAAAGGTTCCAGATTCTCCATAATTGAATTTGTTGAATCGGTATCACTAGATGATTCTGATTTAATGGTTCGTTCCTCAACAATCTCTGTTTGAATAATTGGTGGCTCCGGAGGAAAGTTTAATGGTTCAGGATCTACGAACCGTTCCTGAATATTTTCCGGATTCTCAATTGTGAGGTTGGTTTCAAAAAATGGATTATCGGAAATTTGAACTGAAGTACTTGGTCTACTGGATGACGATTCTAAAGAAAAATCAACGGCGGTTATATTTGCTAAATGTCTTGATCTAGTTACAGGTGGTGAACGTACAAAAGGTGATGAACGTCTTGCTCGGTGCATTCATTGAATATCCTATTAGTTTTAAAAAGGAAAGAAAAATTATAATAAGTTATCCAACCAATAGACTTTTCTGATTTTGCCCACGTTTTGAATAGCCAAAAGATGCAGCAGAGGGGCAGGATTCGTTTGGTCTCAATATAATTGAGGACTGTTTGGCTCCAATAACCCGGTCCACGTACAAATCCAACTATTACTACGAACCAGAAAATTTTGATGTCTATTAATTTAACCACTTAAAATAAATTTTCGTAATTTTAAGAAATTTAGATAAGAAGTAGAATAAAAATCTATGTCCTAAAACTAGAATAGCGAGAAATAAGAAAGAAAAAGAGTTCGTCGCAAAAGGTCGAAAAAGAAAAATGGTTGAAAAATAAAAGGTGACGAAAAAATAAAAATAAAAGAAACTTATAAAACTTAAAAATACTTGACTAACCTAATCTTATTACTACAACTAACTTAAAATTATAATCGCAAATTGAAATTACTAATTGGAATGATAATTGATACATAGTAAAAGGTGTCTAAAAATATTAAAGCTTACAGGAAAAACTAAATCCCAAATGGAAATAACTTAAAAAGAAACTAAAACTTAAAAAGGCGTCGCAAAATTCTAAAGCACCTAAATCTTAGTCTAAAGAAAAAGCACTTAAGGAATTCTACGGCAAAGCCTAAAAATCTAGGAGTAAAAATAACTATAGCAAAAACTAAGTTTAAAATTAAATATGAGCGAAAAATACAAATATTATGCTACAACGATTAAAAAGGGACAAAATATAAAAATATTCAAAAAGTTGTAAAAAGTACAATTTTTATAAAAATATTATTTTTATATTATTTATTTATTAAAACTATTAATTTTACAATTTAATTAAACTTAATAAACTAAAATATAAATTAAATAAAACTTAAATTAAAATAAAACTTAATTATAATATTAATAATAATTAGGGTTAATAATAATTATAATTAATAATAATCCGTAATAAATGCAGTTTAGGGTTTCTGTCGGTGTCAGAGAAACTCCGCGAGTTGCGGTAATTTATAAAGAAAACCCCGCGAGTCGCGGGGTTCAGAAATTCAGATGACAGCTTATTAAATTCGACTCGTTTTTCTTTATTTATTTTTTTTTTATTTTCTGTTTTCTGTTTTTATATAAATAAAAGATATTTAAATAAAACTTATATTTTTATAAACTAAAATAAAAATAAAGAAACTTATAAAACTTAAATATTTAACAAAATCTTAAAAATACTTATATTTTTGTTTTTCTTTTTATATTTTTGAATAATTAAAACGTATTTTTACAAAAACGAATTTTAATAAAAGTTAACTAAAAATCTTTTTTTTTTTTTATATTAGCGTTGCGCTTCCGGCGTTTAAGAGTGATCCCCGGCAGCGGCGCCAAAAATACTTGATGTCAAAGCTAAGGGGTATAAAATACTATTGAAGTTTACAACGAAACACTATTAAATACGATAAAATTTTACACAAGATATTTATTTATTTATAGAATGGATATACTTAAACCTTGCTACAACACTTATAGGCAGTGTACCTAATCGTACAGTAGTGTAGTTTTTAGTAAGTCCGGTTCGTTCCACAGGGAATCTTTTTTAAACAAAGCTCAACGCTATATTAATTTACTTTTATAAAAATACAAACATATATATAAGTAATATTATTATTTTAAGGGGGGTTTTTACCGTTTAATGACCGGTTTGTCGATTTTAAAACTTTAGTCGCAGTTAAAACCTAATGTAAAATATTAAATAAATAAAAGACTTAATTTAAAGCGTAAAATAAATAACGATAATGAAATTGCGAATAATAAAAGTGCGATAAAATAAAATTACGATAATTAAAAAGTACAATAATTAAAAGTGCGATTAAATAACAATAAATAAAAATGCGATAATTAGAAGTGCAATTAAATATAAAATAAAGGAAATTAAATATGAAATAAAAGAATTATGCTTATTTAAACTTTCGTAATCATGATGTTTGACGTGTTGATTTTAGTTTTATGCCCATGGGTTAATTGTCCTTTGTCCTGGATTATTTAATATGTCCGTCTAGTTTTTGTCCATAACAGTCCATCAGTCATAAATATAAAATGCGAGTGCCCTCGTCAAATTATCCTTATACCCGAAGTTAAATATTCCAACTAATTGGGGATTCGAATTGTAACAAGGTTTTAATACTTTGTTTAATGAATACACCAGGTTGTCGACTGCGTGTAAACCAAGGTTTTACTACTTTGTTAACAATTACACCAATTACCCTTGAATGTAATTCACCCCTGTTTCAACAAGTTTATTAACTATTAATCCATTTCCGTGTCTGGTTAAATGAACGATTATTCGTACATATAAATACCCCGCCCATCGTGTCCGATCGAGTGTATATGGTAATTTATAGGGACGCCCAATTGTAAATCTTTATATTAACATTAACAAACTATCATTTAGTTAAACAAATATAAAGCCCATTAATAGCTCATAGTCTAATTTCCACAAGTGTCGTTCTTTTGTCCAAACCCCAATTATGGTACAAAGCCCAATTACCCAATTTTAGTAATTAGCCCAACATCATGATTACTTCGTTTTAAATAAGCATAATAATAACTTAGCTACGAGACATTAATGTAAAAAGGTTGAACATAACTTACAATGATTAAAAATAGCGTAGCGTTACACGGACAGAATTTCGACTTACACCCTTACAATATTCGCTAACATACCCTTATTATTAGAATTATAATTAAAATTAAAATTAAAATTAAAATATAAATATAAATATATACGATATATTGAGAGAGAGAGATATATATTTGGTGAATTTTTACGATCAGAATGCGCGAGCTTTATAGGGATTTTCGATTTTTGGGGCTCCGCGACTCGCGGCATTTTTGCCTTCAAACTTCGCGAGTCGCGGAGAATGAAATTACAGCTCAGTCCCTTTGGAGTCTTTCTTGCCGACGGTTTTTATTATTTATTATAATATATAAATAATTATAAGAATTATTTAAATATTATATTATATTTATGTGCATAGTTGACTTGTAATTTTTAGTCCGTTGCGTCGAGCGTTGAGAGTTGATTCTGGTCCCGGTTCCGGATTTTCGAACGTCCTTGCGTACAATTTAATATCTTGTACTTTGCGTTTTGAATCTTGTACTCTTGTAATTTCGAGACGTTTCTTATCAATAATTGGAACCTTTTTTATTGTCTTTTGTACTTTTGAGCTTTTTGGTCGTTTGCGTCTTTAATTCGTCGAATCTGTCTTTTGTCTTCACCTTTTATTATTTAAACGAATATCACTTGTAAATAGAACAATTGCAACTAAAAGCTTGTCTTTCTTGAGGAATAATGCTATGAAATATATGTTCATTTTTAGCATTATCAGACATTGATAATAATTATAACAAGTGGTGTTATCTCTTCTCCTTTTAAGACAACGACACAAAACCTGACTCACAACTTAAATTCACTTTGCTATCACCTTTTCATCTATTCCAATTCTTACAATTTGTACCCGATTTAATTTCAATTCTAGATTTAATATCTGTAGAGGGTAGCTTGCAAATTTAATTCATGTATAATATTAAAATCTAAATACTTATAATAATTTAAAATGTTAAAAAGTAAATGTTAGAAAAATAATGTCTAAAATCAAATTATAAATC
Organism: Rutidosis leptorrhynchoides; assembly: GCF_046630445.1. Lineage (NCBI taxonomy): Eukaryota > Viridiplantae > Streptophyta > Magnoliopsida > Asterales > Asteraceae > Rutidosis > Rutidosis leptorrhynchoides. The sequence goes on from NC_092339.1 coordinate 134,228,077, forward strand.
TGAGTGGTCAAAGCTCTTGTCCAGGAAATTAATGATATTTTAAAGTGTTGTGTGAGCACATACTCAAACTGTTTCGTATTTATGATAATAAAAAGTCCTATGCACTGTAATCCCATATGTTCTAATGATATAATTTTAATAATAACAATAAATAATAATAATAATAATAATAATAATAATAATAATAATAATAACAATAATAATAATAATACTAATAATAATAATAATAATAATAATAATAATAATAATAATAATAATAATAATAATAATAATAATATACCTTAAATAAACTCAAGTGGATGAGTGTGCATCGGCCCACAACAGGAAAAGAAGGGGAAAAAAAGGACGGTATCTTTATCATCATGAGATCTATCATCACCATGCCTCCCATCATCATACATCACAACCAATCTTCTTACTCACCCATTTATTCGAACAGAGGCAGAGAAAGAAAAAAAATGAGTAGCATCACCATTATCGTTACATAAAGTCATAAATATAATCATAATCAAAATCATAATAACTTTTGATCATCGCCAATATCATTCATCGGTTACCATCTTCTTTCTTGCTATATATCAGAAACAGGAACCGAACCATAATAGCACGAAAACAGTAAATTTTGGTGGTGTTTCGATTAGAGATAGAAACAGAAACGGTTAGAAGAAAGAAAGAAAAAAAAATATTAAACAAGTTGGTCATGAAATCTGAATTGTAAAACATCGTGGTGTTTGAATCGGTAGTAAGAAACAGACAACAAGCAGTAGCACGGTATGTTGTAATTTAATGGTGACGGTTGTGGGTTTCATTGAACGTACACGTAGTTATGATCAAGTGGGTTTTAATGGTGATGGTTGTGGGTTTCATGGTATACAAGTTGAAGGTGCAGTGGTTGATGATGAAATGGTGGTGGCTTTAATGTTGATGATGGTTGCGGGTTTTTGGGTCTCGCAACAGAAACAGAAGAAGCAAATTTGAAGAGAGAGAAGAGAGAGAGGAAAGGTGATGGTGGTCTCCGGTGATGGAGTTTGCCGAAGATGGTGGATTATGGTGCTCTCGGTGAGGAAGATGGTGGCGATGATGGGATGGTGATCTATGAAGATGATGAGGGTGGTGTTTGGTTGGCGATTTATAGTTATCAACGATGAAGATGAGTAGGAGTACAAATGGGTTTTTTGTTTTGTTGTTGATTCATGAAGGAATAGGAAAACAAAATGGGTTCATCAGTCGGCTTCAAGTGGGTGGAATCGAAAGAAACGGTGTGGTGTCTTTGGTAACAACAGTCGTAGCATTAGCAGGAGTATGCAGGTGTTTGTCGTGGTGTTTTGTGAATGTTTGAAACAGAAAAAGATATGCAACATATACGGTGTTTGGTTTATAATTTATTCGAAACAGAAACAATTCGGCCAAATGGTTTACGTGACTATTGTGATGGGGGTTGGTGATTAGTTGTGATCGACCAAGAGAGGGTGACATATGGTTGTTTTGGTAGTTCTCGGCCAATTTATTAGGAAGAAGAAAGAAAAAAATATATGATGAGATGGCATTTGAATTGTTAAGTGGTTGTGGTTTGTATCTAGCAGAGAACAAGGTAACTTGATGGTGTGCGTGAGATGTGTTGTTTCAACAAAGTGAAATAATATGAATTTCAAGTGACAGATTATGGTTTTGAGCTGCAATACATGGATGTATATGTATATATATAGTCTAGGTATTATAGTGATTATCCAAAATAAATAATCCAAGTGAATTTCAATTGTTAAGACAGAATATCACGGGTGATTAGAAAATCACAAACACTTGATTGACACAAAACATATTTTGTCTCTTTAGCTGACCTTATAGATTTTAATTAAAATTAATACTTAATAATTAATAATAATAATACAGTTAATATTATTATTTATTAATAATAATAAAAATACTAATAATAATAATAGTATTAATAATACTAATATTGATATTAATATTAATATTAATAATATTAATGAAAGTAGTAATAATAATATTAGTGTTATTATATCAATTTATTATATAAACTTATATATATATATATATATATATACATATTTATTTACAACTATTGTTCGTGAATCTTTGGGTAATGGTCGAATGTTAATGAATACATGAACACAGTTCAAAGTTTTTGAAATTCAGTTTAACAGACTTTGCTTATCGTATCGAAACCATATAAAGATTAAGTTTAAATTTGGTCGAAAATCTCTGGGTCGTCACAGTACCTACCCGTTAAAGAAATTTCGTCCCGAAATTTGAGTGAGGTGGTCATGGCTTATAATAAAATTGTTTTCATGACGAATTTGAGCTGATAACTAGAGTTTTATTACTGTTGAGTAATATGGATAAGATAATTCAATTACTCGAAGAGTACGAGTGAAGCTATCACTAAATAGTGAAATGATAAGGACAAGTTTCATCATAACTTTTGACTAGTCATGGTTGGATTTAGAAAATAGGTTGCGTCTTAACTTTTGACGTTGTCTTGGTTGAATTCCGGAATTCAAGGGATTTAAAGAAAATCTTCGAAATTTAAAAGATTTGATTCTTCGGCGAATAAGGAAATTAAGATCTCTCTAATTAAATACGGTGATCTGCTTCGATTACTCCGTCTGATTTTCCCATTATAAATTAAACTCCTCTGTTCTATTATTCTCACCATTCCTATACTTTCTTTCTTAGTTCATACATCTAAAAGATTGTGAAAATGTTTAGTCCAGTTCTAATACCTAATATTTTCCCAATTATCATTTCTGTCATCCTTCTTTTCAATCTTCCTCCAGAAAAATCTGTTTACTTCTACTATTACCTTGGGGGATACTATTCTTAATTCTACCGTGTCATTATATTGCTATTCGTATTAATATCCACGATTTGAAATTTTGGTGTTGTCATTGGGCTTTATATTTTCTCTTATATTTTGGATCTCTTTGCCTTTTTATTATCCTCCCGACCTCTAGTAAAGCGAGTAATGGTCCAGAATTCGTAAGTATGGAATTTTAGATAAACATCATGTTCTAAATAAGAAAGAAGGTATTAGCACGATTTGATTTGTCAAATTATCAGAATCACTGAGTATAGAACTATCAAGAATATATATTTTTGATATGTTCAGAAGTTACGCCGAATGAAAGAGTTATGTAACATGACACGTGATGACGTTATGATCTGTGAATCATCACGTCTCATTAGAAACTCAGTATGACTTACTGTAATATAATCACGTTGATCAAGTGTCATTATATTATACTAACTCATGCATCAGTTCCCAACATTACTCCAATAACATTCATATTTTAAGCTCGAAAGTTTACAGAATATAGAAACTAACAGTTTCTATATGATGTAACACTGATATCATAATGAGATTAATGATTTAAGATAAGAATAGTTATGAAAATATCTTCAGAAATATGGAGGATATTTATAATGAAAGATACGATGATATCTTGGAATTTCTAATATCGAAGAATGGTGAAGAAAATCTGTCCGCAAGAGTTTGGAGTCAGATGCAAGGTATTCACTAAAGATTTCAGCAGACATTGAATCATTTAGATTCTTTGAAGTCAAACTTCTTCTTTGTGATTTGTCCACAGCTTCCTTCATAGTTTCGCATAATCTGCTTTTTGGTACTAAATTTTCTATTGAATGTTTCCAATATAATGATACACAGGAAGTAAGAAGAGGTATATAATTTCGGACGAGAATATTTATGAAAATATCCTCAAAAATATCGAAGATATTGATGATGATATTTTGGAATTTCTAAGTTCGATGGTTGATGGAGAAAGATTTTTCCGCAAGATTTTAACATGACTTCGGAGCAAGATATTCTATAAAGATTTCAACGGATCCAGAATTATCTGGATTCTTTGAATATAGGGTATGGTCCTTGTATTTGTCCTTGGTTTCCTTCATGGTTAACTCTATCCGTTTTCCAGTTCCAACGTTTCTGAGCTTTTCCAACATATTATTCTTTATCATCAAACTTCTGACGACTAAGGTCGTTTACGGTTGCCTACAGTTTCTGCTGCTTCATTCAGCTTTTTCAACATTCAGAGTATCGATTCGTAAACTGGGTGCCTTTTCAAAATTTCATAACTGAAGATCGTAATTCTAGGAGATAATTGTTATGTGTACACATATAACTATTGATGTAGAAATGCTACGAGATTCGAAATACTGATTGCTGATTCTCGATATTTGGTACGGCAATTCTCGTTATCAGATGCAGATGTGTAGATGATAGGATTTCAATGAATATAATAACTTTTCATAAGATCAAAGATCAATGATGTTGTTGATAAATTTACTGCTAATGTAGTGAGATATAAACGGTTTTTTGGTATTGATGACGAAAGGCAACTTTTATATCAGGGTTATAATAAGTTAATCCGAGTGAAAAGTCAAAGTTGACTTGCTGGAGCTGTGACAAAATTGGCTAATTTGAAAAGGGATTGCAAGTTATTTTTGGTAATAACCATGCCAAAGGAACTAGCACAGATACGTGTTAAACGTTTACTCAAGTTCCGAGTGTTTTCAGGTGCATAACTATATTAATCAATCCTTTCTCCCGTAGATGAAGTGTGGTTGGTTCATCCTCTCGATTGAGGTGTTTTCAAGAATCATGAAAGGTTTGAACGCAGATTTTAATTGTCAAGATATAAATGAGGTTTAAGATGAAATCAAGTGGCAAACTTGAAGAATCGTTTAGTTTCATATGTTATAATCAATATTTTAATTCATTTTAATTGTCCAAAGTAGGCAGTCCATAGTTAGAAGTCCACAGCTACTAATTCAATAATTCATATACAGTTTATAATATTCTAATTAATTAATACGTATCGTGACCCGTGTACATGTCTCAGACTCAATCACAACTCAAAGTATATATATTATTATAGAATCAACCTCAACCCTGTATAGAGAACTCGATCATTACTGCATATAGAGTGTCTATGGTAATTCCAAATAATATATATAGATGCGTCGATATGATATGTCAAAACCTTGTATACGTGTCCCGATATTTAAAGTGCGTAAAATAAATAACAGAAAATTAAATAACGATAAATAAAGTGCGTAAAGTAAATAACAGAAATTTAATGACGATAAATAAAATTGCGAGAATGTAAATTGCGATAAAATAAATTGCGATAAATAAAATGTAATCAGATAGCTAGGAACAGTTAGGTAGGATTTTGTTAGCGTGCATTCTTAACAAAATTTCTCATAGTTAATTTGTTTGTTTCTAACAAATTTTATTTTGTCTAATGTTTTCTTCATTATGCCACTTGTCGGATTCTGATATGTCAAAATCCAAATATGAAATTGAATTAAAATGGTTATTCTGTGATGAACGGATTCGTATAGCTGTGATTGCAAGTAGGATAGTAAATGACTGTTGAATCAGATTCGAAGAATGTACAGTGTAACTTATTAATGCGAAATCTAAATATTCCGTTAAAATATTTTCACCATTAACAGTTTGTACAATAAAAATTTTAATTACAATCTTTATGAAAACATATATATATATATATATATATATATATATATATATATATATATATATATATATATATATATATATATATATATATATATATATATATATATATATATATATATTCTTCAGACGTAACTATGGATTTAATGAGTCAATGTGATATTAAACTCATCAGATTTACAGCTAGAACTAGAGTACATAATCTCTAAAATATTAGAGATTACATAATCACCATGAAGGACGAAGATAGTTTATGTAGAACGATTCGTAGAACGATGATTATGCTTGAGGTATAGATTGCGAGGTTGAGACGTGTGATGATGTTGTTGTTGTTGGTACTCCTTGGTATCCATGGTGCGTATGACGTTGATGTTCGAGGTATAGATTAAGATGTTGAGGTGTGGGATGCGGATGTTGATGTTGGTGGTGGTGATGGTACTGTTGACATTGGTGGTGGTACTGGTTATGCTGCTGGTGCTGCTGCTGGTGTTTGTAACCTTCGCACCATATTCTCTAAAGCCACTACCCGAGCGCGAAGCTCGTTGATTTCTTCTATTACACCGGGGTGATTTTCGGTTCGGACTAGCAGATAAATATAATCTAGAATTTGTTATAGCATATAATCGTGGCGAGATACTCTGGAAATGAGAGAAAAGATGGTGTTTCGAACAGGTTCACCGGTAAGTGCTTCAGGTTCTTCGGCAATAGGGCAATGTGGCGGATGAAAAGGATCACCTTCTTCTTGTCTCTAATTATTGAGGAGGCTACGAACCCATCCCCAATTCATCCAGAATAGATGATGACTGATTGGTTGATCCATTCCGGTCACACTGCTTTCGGAGCTTGAGTGGGATTCCATTTCGGAATCCGAGTGACTTGAACTAATGATGAATTCCATTTCGTACGATTAAATAAAGAATTTTTAGATATGAAATGATTTTCTGGCTAACGGATGGTATTCTTAATTACATAGAATATCCATATATATAGAACAAAAGGTTTCGTAGATTACGGAGGAATTTACGGGATACGCCAGGTAAGGTTTACAGTAACAGATACGCTAAGATATGAATCTTGTCTATACACTATTAATGCAATCAATACAGCAAGACGTATCTAGACTAAGAATGATAAGCAGATAATTTTCGACACAAAATGATAAGCAAAACTTTTTGACATGCAGACCAGGTCGAAGTCCAGACTCACTAATGCATCCTAACGACTACTAGTTAGACACACTAATGTAAGACCTGGTTCGCTACGACCACCGCTCTGATACCAACTGTAGAGACCCGTCCTAATCCATCCGGACGAAGTCCATATTGATTATAAACGATTCACAACAGTTGATTACATCGCGAGGTATTGACCTCTATATGATACATTTTACAAACATTGCATTCGTTTTTAAAAGACAAACATTCATTTCATCGAAAATTGACAGGTATGCATACCATTTCATAATATCCAACTATAAATAACCTAATCCGTCATTTACTTAATAATCTCTAATGAACTTCAATGACTCGAATGCAACGTCTTTTGAAACATGTCATGAATGACTCCAAGTAATGTCTCTAAAATGAGTAAATGCACAGCGGAGGATTTCTTTCAAACCTGAGAATAAACATGCTTTCAAGTGTCAACCAAAAGGTTGGTGAGTTCATTAGTTTAACATAAATATTCATTTCATAATTTTAATAGACCACAAGATTTCATATTTCCATTTCTCATAAACATACGTCCCATGCATAGAGACAAAAATATCATTCATATGGATTGAACACCTGGTAACCGACATTCACAATATGTATATAAGAATATCCCCATCATTCTGGGATCTTCCTTCAGACATGATATAAATTTCAAAGTACTAAAGCATCCGGTACTTTGGATGGGGCTTGTTGGACCCGATAGATCTACCTTTAGAGTTCGCGTCAATTAGGGTGTCTGTTCCCTAATTCTTAGATTACCAGACTTAATAAAAAGGGCATATTCGATTTCGATAATTCAACCATATAATGTAGTTTCAATTACTTGTGTCTATTTCGCAAAACATTTATAAAAATTGCGCATGTATTCTCAGCCCAAAAATATAAAGGGTAAAAAGGCAAATGAAACTCACCTTATGTATTTTGTAGTAAAAATACATATGACTATATTGAACAATGCAGGGTTGGCCTCGGATTCACGAACCTATATCAAGTATATATATTAACACAAAATAGTAATCGAACAAGTTTATATATATTATTAATAATAATATACTTGTTATATTATATGTTATATAGACAAATTTATATATTTACTATTATAAAGTATGATTATACGCATATATTATATATAGTAGTATTATATAGTCTCATATATGTAAACTTAATAAAAATATTGAGTATTTTATAATAATGAGAGGTTGACCCGAAATAGTTGTTTAAATACTCTTATAAGTTTTATTTTAAATAACTATATAGATAGATAAATATTTCAAATACAAATTAAGATGTATTATTTAATTATCTCATTAAGGGTGTGTTTTCCTTTATAAATAAGGGATTATAAGATCATGTAGTATAAATAACATTCCATGGCCTTTTTAAAATGCATTTCTTATTCTAGTCTTTAAGTCAAGTTATAGAACACAGTATAAAATATATCAATCATTTAAAAAAAATTAATTACCCCGTAATTACTATTTAGGTGTTTTAAACTGTTTAATATAAAGTCATAAAACAGAATGATTGAATTAATGAAAGTTATACATACCTAATTAAATTATTTTTTTTGACATTGATAATAATTATAACAAGTGGTGTTATCTCTTCTCCTTTTAAGACAACGACACAAAACCTGTCTCACAACTTAAATTCACTTTGCTATCACCTTTTCATCTATTCCAATTCTTACAATTTTTACCCGATTTAATTTCAATTCTAGATTTAATATCTGTAGAGGGTAGCTTGCAAATTTAATTCATGTATAATATTAAAATCCAAATACTTATAATAATTTAAAATGTTAAAAAGTAAATGTTAGAAAAATAATGTCTAAAATCAAATTATAAATCTGAGTGGTCAAAGCTCTTGTCCAGGAAATTAATGATATTTTAAAGTGTTGTGTGAGCACATACTCAAATTGTTTCCTATTTATGATAATAAAAAGTCCTATGCACTGTAATCCCATATGTTCTAATGATATAATTTTAATAATAACAATAAATAATAATAATAATAATAATAATAATAATAATAATAATAATAATAATGATAATAATAATAATAATAATAATAATAATAATAATAATAATAATAATAATAATAATAATAATAATAATAATAATAATAATAATAATATACCTTAAATAAACTCAAGTGGATGAGTGTGCATCGGCCCACAACAGGAAAAGAAGGAGAAAAAAAAAGGACGGTATCTTTATCATCATGAGATCTATCATCACCATGCCTCCCATCATCATACATCACAACCAATCTTCTTACTCACCCATTTATTCGAACAGAGGCAGAAAAAGAAAAAAAAAATGAGTAGCATCACCATTATCGTTACATAAAGTCATAAATATAATCATAATCAAAATCATAATAACTTTTGATCGTCGCCAATATCATTCATCGGTTACCATCTTCTTTCTTGCTATATATCAGAAACAGGAACCGAACCATAACAGCAGGAAAATAGTAAATTTTGGTGGTGTTTCGATTAGAGATAGAACAAGAAACGGTTAGAAGAAAGAAAGAAAGAAAAAATATTAAACAAGTTGGTCATGAAATCTGAATTGTAAAACATCGTGGTGTTTGAATCGGTAGTAAGAAACAGACAACAAGCAGTAGCACGGTATGTTGTAATTTAATGGTGACGGTTGTGGGTTTCATTAAACGTACAAGTAGTTATGATCAAGTGGGTTTTAATGGTGATGGTTGTGGGTTTCATGGTATACAAGTTGAAGGTGCAGTAGTTGATGATGAAATGGTGGTGGCTTTAATGTGAATGATGGTTGCGGGTTTTTGGGTCTCGCAACAGAAACAGAAGAAGCAAATTTGAAGAGATAGAAGAGAGAGAGAGGAAAGGTGATGGTGGTCTTCGGTGATGGAGTTTGCCGAAGATGGTGGATTATGGTGCTCTCGGTGAGGAAGATGGTGGCGATGATGGGATGGTGATCTATGAAGATGATGAGGGTGGTGTTTGGTTGGCGATTTATAGTTATCAACGATGAAGATGAGTAGGAGTACAAATGGGTTTTTTTTTTGTTGTTGATTCATGAAGGAATAGGAAAACAAAATGGGTTCATCAGCCGGCTTCAAGTGGGTGGAATTGAAAGAAATGGTGTGGTGTCTTTGGTAACAACAGTCGTAGCATTAGCAGGAGTATGCAGGTGTTTGTCGTGGTGTTTTGTGAAGGTTTGAAACAGAAGAAGATATGCAACATATACGGTGTTTGGTTTATAATTTATTCGAAACAGAAACAATTCGGCCAAATGGTTTACGTGACTGTTGTGATGGGGGTTGGTGATTAGTTGTTATCGACCAAGAGAGGGTGACATATGGTTGTTTTGGTAGTTCTCGGCCAATTTATTAGGAAGAAGAAAGAAAAAAAAATATGATGAGATGGCATTTGAATTGTTAAGTGGTTGTGGTTTGTATCTAGCAGAGAACAAGATAACTTGATGGTGTGCGTGTGATGTGTTGTTTCAACAAAGAGAAATAATATGAATTTCAAGTGACAGATTATGGTTTTGAGCTGCAATACATGGATGTATATGTATATATATAGTCTAGGTATTATAGTGATTATCCAAAATAAATAATCCAAGTGAATTTCAATTGTTAAGACAGAATATCACGGGTGATTAGAAAATCACAAACACTTGATTGACACGAAACAGATTTTGTCTCTTTAGCTGACCTTATAGATTTTAATTAAATTAATACTTAATAATTATATTATATTTATTAATAATAATACAGTTAATATTATTATTTATTAATAATAATAAAAATACTAATAATAATAATAGTATTAATAATACTAATATTGATATTAATATTAATAATATTAATGAAAGTAGTAATAATAATATTAGTGTTATTATATCAATTTATTATATAAACTTATATATATACATATTTATTTACAACTATTGTTCGTGAATCTTTGGGTAATGGTCGAATGTTAATGAATAAATGAACACAGTTCAAAGTTTTTGAAATTCAGTTTAACAGACTTTACTTATCGTATCGAAACCATATAAAGATTAAGTTTAAATTTGGTCGAAAATCTCCGGGTCGTCACAAATTCTTAGGCTACCAAGCTAAAAAGGGGCATATTCGGTTTGATAATCCAATCATAGAATGTAGTTTCGATCACTTGTGTGTATTTCGTAAAGCATTTATAAAAGCAGCGCATGTATTCTCAGTCCCAAAAATATATATTGCAAAAGCATTTAAAAAGGGAGCAAATGAAACTCACAAACCAATATTTTGTAGTAAAAATATTCATACGACGAAACTGAACAATGCAGGGTTGGCCTCGGATTCACGAACCTATATCATTTGTATATATATTAAGACACATACTTGTAATTGAATAAATCTATATATTATTATCAGTGATGTAATTGTTATATTTAATAATTTATAAGTTTCCTTATTTATATATTTCCATTTTATACATCGTAATATTAATATAGTTAAATTATATATATCAAATATATATATTTTTTATATAAAGATCATTTGTTTATGAAATTATTATTAGTTTTGGTATATTTTATAATAATATTGATAACAGTGATAATAATAATAATAATATTATTAGAAATATTGATATTAACAAATATAATACAAAATTGTGCTATGATAATAATATTATTAAAATCTTTATATTCTTAATCATGAAAATCATAATCTTCGTGTCAAATTTCTATGATAACGACTATAGTTTCTTATAACATTAATTTGTATCTAGAATCATAACTTTTACATGTATTCGTATAACTACAACTATTTTCAATAATCTTTATCCTATTATCTTTTATTATATATATTTATGTTATTACCATGTTTAATATCCTTGAAATCATAATAATAATAATACAATAATAATAATAATAATAATACTAACAATAACGATAATATTAGTAATAATGATATTAATAATTATAAACATATTGATAATACTAATATTTATAAAATGATACAAATTCTAGTATTAATGATAATAATGATAATAATCCTAATCATGTTAATAATAATAATAGTTATACTAGTAATAACCATAATAATAATATTTTTAATCATTCTAATAAACATATTAATGGTATTAGTAACAATAACAATTAACAACACAATAATTAATAATTAATAATTAATAATAATAATAATAATAATAATAATAATAATAATAATAATAATAATAATAATAATAATAATAATAATAATAATAATAAGGATTTTTGACATTAAAAACTACCTCATACGGCCTTTAAAAAAAATAGTTGCTGCCCGCCGGGCTTTAACCCGAGACCTCTCCTTTACCCGCTCACCCCCTTAACCATCTGAGCTGCCTGTTCTTTTCTGTTTAATCTATATACCCATTTCTATTTAACCCGACATCTTTCCTGGCTCCTCCTTCTTCTTCTTTATAAAACCAAGATCGAACCAGAGGTATTATTACTATAACATCAAAACACTAAATTGGTTTTATGTTTAAACAATCGGAGGCAAATAAATGAGGTTTTTCGAAATCAATAAAAATGAAAAAAAATAAAATAAATAAAGGAGATGTACTCCTCTGCCCGTCGCTGTTATATTAAAAAAATATATATTGATTCCACATTTTGATAACGTTATAGATAAAGATGATAACACGAAATAGTTTGCTAAACATGTATAGAAACTATTTGAATCGTCATTTGGTCTTGAAACACAAACACTAATCCGAATTTTCTCAAGAACATAACGGTTGACTTTTTGATTCAAAAGCTTTGACTCGAAAATTGAAATTCGATAGGATGAATTAGACTACGAAACTTTGCAGATAGTTTGTATGTGGGATTTCTAACAAAATTGCATTAATAGATTTTTAAATTCGATTCTAAATCATGTTTTGGCCATAAAGTTGGATAACAGAGAATGTGTGGCTTCGTTTAATGAATTTTGTTTTTTAATTCTTATCATTTAGCAGCTTCAATTATATAACGATAGTATAGGTGTTAAATCAATCATTGAAGCAGTAAATAAATTGTTGGTTAGTGTATGTTAGTCGACAGAAGTTCACGGGTAGAGGAAGAAACAAAAAAAAATATGAATCAGATAAAGAGTTGGTTAAATTACGCGTACCTTATGTCTCTAATATATTATACGGTTAAATTTATACTAATTATTAATAAATATATTAAAAAATATCATTCCATTAATATTAATAATAATAATAATAATAATAATAATAATAATAATAATAATATCAAAATAATAAAAGTAGTAATAAAAGTAATTATAGAAAAAATAATAATATTATTAATGATAACAAAAATAAATTATATTATTTATAATTATGATAACTATAATAATGATCTTTAATAGAAAAATAAAATAAAAATGATAATAATAATTTTATTAATGTTATTAATAATAATATAATTAATATTATAAAAAATACTAATAAAATTCAAAATACTATATTAGTAATAATAATAATATTATTATCATTATTGATAATGGTAATAATAGCTATAGTAATAATAATACTAATTATATTATAATTATAATACTAATAATAATAATAATAATAATATAACAATTTATATATATCAAATATCATATCCGTATTTTAATATTATAATTCATGATATTAATATTTATTTTAAGAATGAAAGTAGTAATATTATAACATATATATTTTTAACTTACGTTATATATATATATATATATATATATATATATATATATATATATATATATATATATATATATATATATATATATATATATATATATATATATATATATATATATAATAATAATAATAATCATATGATACATTATATAACAACTTCTCTTGAATATTTATTATTTATAATTTTTATTACAATATACATATAATGATAATTATACATGGAAATCATTTATAATTATATATAAATTCATTTTAAATTACACTTAATTATTTTGTATCTTATTTTTACATCTTTAATTCTAGTGTTTAAAATTATATTTTTATTATTTTCAATTATCATATATATTTACATCTATATATGTATACATATTTAATTACAAACAATTGTTCGTGAATCGTCAGAATTTGGTCGAGGTTAAATGAATGTATGAACACAGTGTAATATTTTAAAATTCATCTTAATAAACTTTGCTTATCGTGTCGGAATAATATAAAGATCAAAGTTTAAATTTGGTCGAAAATTTTCGGGTTGTCACAGCATCAGTATCGGTACTTGTAAACGGTTCCCCCACAAAGGATTTCGCTCTTGAGAGAGGAATAAGACAAGGTGACCCCATCTCACCTTTTCTTTTTATTTTAGCCGGGGAGGGTCTAAACCTACTCATGAAAGCCGCCATTAATCAAGGCTTTATAAATGGTGTCGAAGTGGGAAAGGATCGTATATTACTATCACACTTACAATTCGCGGATGACACAATTTTTTATTGGTCAATGGGGAAGACGTAACGCCAAAAACGTCTTGAAATTACTTAATTGTTTTGAAGAAGTTTCGGGGCTTAAAGTTAATCTTTCTAAAAGTTGTTTACATGGTTTAGGCGTGTCTTCAGCTGAATTAGATAATCTGGCCTTTCAAATCAGGTGCAAGTCGGGCAACTTACCCATTTCATACTTAGGACTTCCGGTAGGTCAAAATATGAATTTAATTAATAGTTGGAAACCGGTGGGTGATAAGTTTCATAAAAGACTCACGAATTGGAAAGCTCGATCCATGTCTTTCGGGGGGCGCTTAACCTTAATCAAATCGGTTCTCTCTAGTATCCCGTTGTACTATTTCTCCCTCTTTCGTGCTCCCGCAAGTGTCTCGAACACTCTCGAAGGTATTAGACGTAATTTTTTTTGGGGCGGGACTGGTGATAAAAAACTTTCATTGGTTAAATGGGAAAAAGTTTTACAACCTTATGATTCGGGCGGGTTGAAAATTGGGACTTTAAAATCTAAAAATTGGGCTTTGATGGGAAAATGGTGGTGGCGTTTTAGGGTTGAAAAAGACGCTCATTGGGTTAAGTTCATTAAAAGTATTTACGGGCGGGACAGGGGGTTGGGGAATCTCACAGAATCTTCGAGTCAAATTACAGGTTCGACATGGAAAAACATCATCAACATAAACAAGGACATGTTGAAGACCGGCTTAGATTTCCATGACTGTTTTGAAAAAGAAATTGGAAGTGGTAAAGAAACTCTGTTTTGGGAGGATCTATGGCTTGGTGATCACACTTTTAAAGAAAGATTTCGGAGATTATTCAAACTGGAATTAAATGGGTACGCAAAGTTTTCGGATAGACTTTCAAGAAGCGAATTTGGGCTGATATTTTCTTGGGAATGGACCCGTGATCCTTCTTCCCGCACACTGGACGAGCTCGAAGAACTTACTGAATTGATGGGCTCGATCCGGTTTAACAACAAAGAAGAGGATCTATGGGTCTGTAACCTTGAATCAAAACCGGCCTTCAAGACTTGTGTTTTAGCAAAAACATTAGACTTGGGTCTCATACCATCGAGTAATACGGACAAGGAAACGGAGAGGAATAATCTTGTTCCTAAGAAGATTGAGGTATTTTCTTGGAGAGCCCTAAGAAATCGACTTCCCGTTCTTACGGAACTCGACAAAAGGGGTATCGATTTGGGTTCAATAAGATGTCCTCAATTTGATGAAGACTTGGAAACTCTCGAACACATTCTTATCCGATGTAATCAGGCGAAGGAAATTTGGACTACTATTCTTAAATGGTGGAATTTTGATTCGGGTATGGTTTCTAACTTAGAAGAGATCTTTTCGAGCTCAAGATTGGCCAATACTTCGATAGATGGCTTCAAAATTTGGCAAGCGGTGAAATGGATAACGGGTTATACAATTTGGAAATATCGCAACTCAAAAGTTTTTTCCAACAAGACATCCCATTCGGATCATATTGTAAACGAGATTCAATTAAGAAGCTTCGAGTGGATCTCTACCCGTTGCAAGAAGATAAAGATTGATTGGGCTCAATGGAATATAAACCCTGCGAGCTTCATTTTAGTTGGTTTCTCTAGAGCAGGTGTTGGCTAATGCATTAGTTCTTCTTCTATGTATACTTCCTAGTGTATTATTATTAATATAAATTACATGTAAAAAATTCGTGATGTACAGTTTTTCGTGAGGTGTGGGACAAAGTCCATCTGATGTACTATTCTATTGGACTTGAACTGTGATTTTATAATAAAAGTTGCTCCTGCTTTTCAAAAAGAAAAAAAAGACTGAAAAATACTAACTACTACAAAAAATAACATACTTCTTCAAAAAGACTATGCTCCATTCATCATCATTTAGTTAAAAATTAATTTATTAAAACAGAAAAATCACATTTTTTTATAAATAAAAATATTAAATAAAAGAAAATGGGTGGACATGCATAAATTCTAAAGTTTAATAGACCCACTCAACTAACAAGTCACCGTCTTCTATATAGTTTGTAAAAAGACTAAAATGTAAGTTTGTCTAGTAAAAGACGAGAAAGACAAGTACATGCCTATAGTGTCTTTATTTTCTTAAAAAAATGACAGTAATGAACTACCCGTTGGTAAGTGATAGAAAAATCATATTATACGGTTTATAAAAAACGTGTTTATTCAATAGTGCACACGTTTATAAAAATGTGTTTTTAAACAATCACAAAATTCAATTTAAACATTCGTCATTAATCCTTGATTATTATATATGATTCACCTTGGATGTTCAAGTGTATACGCTCACTGTTAGTAGCAAGTTAGAATGTAAAGTAATGACAAGGGAAATACAATAACAGTTTTTAAACCAATAACAAATGACAAAATGACAATACAATAACAAATGACAATCAAATCAATAGACTGTAACAAGGGCAAGAAATACAATAAAAATTTGTAAAACAGAGACATTTGCAACTAAGACATTAATTAATCTTAGACATCTACAGGGTTAACAAATAGTGATTTGATGTAATATTTCATATCACTACCAGCATGACTGTAACTATCCCTGCCTCCGTAATAAATAGCATCAGCCACACGCGCAAGGTTGATTGCAGGCATTAGTACAGGAACTGGAACATCTGTAGGCCTTAATGTCGCTCGGTTCATAACTTTCCAAGCATCTTCAACTTTTTTCGAGAAGTATTCATACGCTTCCTCCTCTGATCCACCCGCTTCCTTTTCGTAGCATTCTACGCATGATGCAACATGATCTCTTTCTTGTTCAAACTGGAAGTTATGTAAACAGTTATATAAATTGGTTGATCCATAAAAAAACAAAACTTTCTAAGAAACTAAGCTGACAAATACATGGTAAATATGCTTAAAAGTTTTCTTGCAAAAACTAACGGATAAAGTTTTCCCTGTTTAGGCTGCCCGGGGTGAACCATTATTTCATTTCTTGTTAGTGTAATTTACTAGCGTCCTCGTTATTTAATTTTCTAGCTAATTTAAAATGACTATAAAAATAATGTACAATTAGTAGGTAGTACTATTTATACCTTGTGGCTTCCAATGTCATCCATAAGCCTTAAAACAGTAGCTGACGCTTTAACAACAGGTGGATGTGTAGCAATCCATTTAAAGGTATCTTCGGTAACATGGTCACCCTGTCCGACATAAGATCTCACCGTAATCAGTGGGTAGGCAGCTGTAATCAGCGAAACAGACATGTACTCTTCAATTGTTGGTACATATTTATCTTTTACAAATTTGGCTTCCATTAAGAGGTTGCGAGTGTATTCTTTCGCCTGCGACCCAAAACAGAACCATGTATTATTTTACTTAACAAATTTTGATACTTCGTTAGATTTGTAAAAACAAAAGGTATGCAATTTACCATCTCCTTGATATAATGAATATGATATGCTTTTCCCTCTTTTTCGAGTACTTCCTCCATTTCTAGGTGTCTTTTTAAAAGTTCTTGATAAATGAGGTGCATGTATTCAGGAAGGTCATCCAAGCAGCTTAAGGACCATCTAGATAATTCAAATCACGTTAATTAAATGATTATACGAAGTAAATATAAAGAGAATTGTATAGTATATACCTTTCAACAGCTTGTGTAAAGAGCTCGAGTTCTTCATAAGTACCATAGTTGTCGAACCGGTCATCTAGTACAATGATCCACATGCATGATTTTATCAAAAAGACTCTCGTACGAGAATGTTGAGGCTCGTAATAGATTCCCAATATCCAAAAGAAGCCTTCGATCACTCTGTCTCGAACAAAAGGTAGCTTGTTCCTCATGTCCAAATCCTTCCACCATCTGATTGAGAAATATGAAATAGTTTTATGAGAATCATCACACGTGTAAATGGTTAAACGGCTAAGGTTGTTCTGTTTGGGCTACCAGGGAAAAAGAGTACTTTTAATCAATTGTACGTGGCCTAATCAGGTTATCCCATAATTGTTTCTAAACGTTTTCACCAATATATGTTTTATTTTGGTAAGCGAGAAAACCCTCCTATGAACGAGCACATTGGCTCCCCCATAGAAGGTAAAACATCGGGTAATCAAGCCCTCCGAGCGCGAGACCTGGTACCGGGTGAATTGCGCATTATGCGCACCCTCTAGTCACACTCTCTCTTTGAACAATTTGACATTCACCAATATATGTCGCTAGCGAGGGTTGAATATTAGACCTCTTATAAGGATGTATATAAGTACCTCAACCATAGGCTAATGAGATCATAAATGTACAAAATTTATGCTACTTACTTGCAGACTTGGCTAAGCTCAAGTTTGTGCATTGATTGGACCATATTATAATCTAACTTTGCTAGCTTCAATAAGGCCTCATTGTGGTTGGCTTCTTGTGCATAAATTGGCATGAACCGCAGTGCCTCTAGTCTTTGCAACCTTTTTCGAAGAGGTTGTTTTAATGCTTGTTCTATTTGTGTTCTTAGCAAAGGGTCATAAGAAGGATTCTTGGCTATCTTGCCAAGGTGAATTTTAGTAAACTCGAGCGCATCATCTAGTACTTTTTCGCCTTCTATCCTCATATACCCGGCTTCATATAAAGCAAGCATTCCTAGAGCATCGTTACTTAACGATTCATTAAACTTGTTAGAAATTAAAATTACTTTTAGGGATCAGAGTTTACAACTCATCATGTCCCATTAACATCCAAAAGCAGCTTTTTTTACTTTCCAAAAAGTAGAATACTTCTTCCGTGATTTAGGCATATAGCCGTTTAGCTTCTTTTGTATAAGAAGTCTTCCATCCAAATGTAACAAGAACTGAGATATGCAAAACTGAATATTCAAGCAAATACAATTACAATTATATTCCTACTTTGAACATGGTATCAGAGCTTGTGTTGATCATCTAAATCATTCAATCACAGCAATTTAAATCATTTGCCTATTTTTTTCGTTTGAGTGGTTATCATGGCAGAACATGACAGCCAAACTCAACTCATTACAGAATTAACTAGCCAATTGGCTAGAATTCTCCAAACCAACAATGAAAATCAATCACAAAGGCATCCTGATTCTTTAAAAATTAGTGTTACCCTTAACAACTCAAATTATTCATTATGGTCTCGTATGATCAAGGTTGCCATCGGAGGTAAATCCGAGGCCCTCCTCAATCATTTAACCGAAGATCCACCAGAAACCAACAACCAGAAGTGGAACCAGGAAGACTTGGTGGTATTTTCATGGATTATTCAAAACATAGAGCCACAAATTGCAAGCAATCTGACCCAGTTTCCAACAGCAAAAACCTTATGGAATGCCCTCATCACAACCTACAGTTCTGGTAAAGACAAACTCCAAACCTTTGATTTACATGTTAAAGCCAACAATATCAGGCAAGAAGGTAAATCAACTGAAGAACTGTGGTTGAAATTACAAGGAATCTGGGGTGAAATCGAAATAAGGGATCCAAATCCCATGGAACATCCGAATGATATTGTCAAATATAATAACATCAGGTCAGAACAAAAGCTTTTCCAATTCTTAAATGCTTTAGATTATAAACATGACAATATCAAACGTGAGCTACTAAGAATCGATCCCTTACCCACTGTCGAAGGGGCTTATGCTGCCATTCGAAAAGAAAATGCACACCAATATATATTTAGCAATAAAACAGATGTCCTTACCCAATCCGGCATCGCCACTGGCTTGGTAGCACCGGCATCAAAATCCAAGGATTTCGACAGCCATGGTTTGCTATCAAGAAATCAGCGTCGGTCAGACTACACGTCATCATCCCGAGATAAAGACAACCTTGAATGTACAAAGTGTGGTATGAAACGACATACCAGAGAACAATGCTTCAAGGTTATTGGATATCCCGATTGGTGGGCTGATAGACACAGAAAGGGAAAAGCCTCGATGGTAACGACGGCTACAACCAAGGGAAAACAGGAGGATAACGAAACCGGCACCACCACTCAAGGTGGTTTCGGTTTATTCACAGCCGAGCCACCATCATCATCATCATCATCCGGTGAAGGTAACAGGGGATTGGGATTAGGGATTAAATCCCTAAAAATCATACCCAACAAATTGAATAAAGTGGGTGGGGATAAATATGTCGATGAGTATGATGGGTTAGGAGTGTCGGTCACGAACTCAACACCCACCACCGAATTTAATTCCCCAAATTTATTTATTGACACAAATAGTCCCTGTAATAATATAGTTGGTAATAAACAAATAAAACCTTTTTTCAATAAAACTAAAGATTTTAAAATTAAAAATAACGTTTCGTCAATTAACATTGTTTCAAATAAAACAAAAAGTAATGAGTGGATTATCGATTGTGGTGCCACCGATACTATGACTTTTAATAAAAATGATATTATTATAAATACGAAACCAAACAAAACCAAAATTAAAACCGCTAATGGCGGTATTATACAAGTCAAGGGCGGGGGAACAGTTGAAATCTCACCAAATTTAAATTTAAAAAACTGCCTTTATGTTCCCGATCTCTCCCATAAATTACTGTCTGTTAGTCACGTGACAAAAGAACTTAATTGTACCGTCTTATTACACCCTACATTCTGTATCTTACAGGACATCAGAACGGGGGAGATAATTGGGCGTGGTACTGAACGGGATGGTCTGTATTATGTGGATGAGGTCACTAAAGATGGTAGGATCATGCTAGCTCACGGGACTCCCGATAGACAAGCATGGTTGTGGCATAGACGTCTTGGTCATCCGTCTGCTGGATATTTGCACATTTTATTTCCTAATTTATTTTCTTCAAATAATAGTATTGAGTGTGAAACTTGTATTTTGGCCAAAAGCCATCAAAACTCGTTTAAAACTAGTAATACAAAGACTGAACGTCCCTTTGCTTTAGTTCACTCCGATGTATGGGGACCCGCAAGGGTTAATGGAGGGCACAATTTTCGATATTTTCTTTTATTTATTGATGACTGTACTCGTATGACTTGGACATATTTTTTAACTAACAAATCCG
The DNA here is from genome assembly GCF_046630445.1 of Rutidosis leptorrhynchoides. Classification (NCBI taxonomy): domain Eukaryota; kingdom Viridiplantae; phylum Streptophyta; class Magnoliopsida; order Asterales; family Asteraceae; genus Rutidosis; species Rutidosis leptorrhynchoides. The sequence continues at coordinate 134,249,279 of NC_092339.1, forward strand.
AGGTGTTTGATAAATTTACTACTTTTTCCAACATGGTTCAAACACAATTCCAAAGTAAAATACAGGTTTTAAGATCCGATAATGGTGGTGAATTTGTCAACAGTCAAATGAAACTTTTTTGTGAAGAAAGGGGTATTATTCATCAAACTACGTGTCCACACACACCTCAACAAAACGGGGTAGCTGAAAGGAAAAATCGTATTTTATTAGAAATAACCCGTGCTTTAATGATTGAATCTAATGTTCCAAGGTCTTTTTGGCCTGAAGCTCTTGCCACCGCAACCTATCTTGTAAATAGACTACCAACTAGAGCTTTAGAACTTAAGAACCCTCTTGAAACCTTAACTAAATTTTATAAACCCCCATCTAATCTCACCCTAAGACCTCGAATATTTGGGTGCACGGTTTTTGTTCACATTCCTAAAATAGAACGAACCAAATTAGATGCGTGTGCTGAAAAATGTGTATTTGTGGGATACGGGGTAAATCAAAAGGGGTATAGATGCTATAGTCCAAAAAGGAAACACATGTACACTACAATGAACTGTGATTTTTTGGAGACTGAATACTTCTATACCCAACACACAAGTCAGGGGGAGACAGACTCTGGTGACGCAGTGAGTTGGCTAGATATTCCATCATCTGAAGAAGTGACTCATCATACCACTCCACAAAGTCCTCCTCCAGTCAGTACTACGGTTAATAATCTTCCCAACCATACAGAGGTAAATACCGAATCTCCTGATATAACTAATCATGAGGATTTAGAAGAGATTTTACAGGAAAATAGCGATCAAGTATATCCTGAAAACGAAACACCACAACAAAATGAAACACAACAGCAAGAACGGGAACAATATGTTCTTCCTCCAAGAATCAACCGAGGGATTCCTCCCAGAAGATACTCTCCTGAGAGAACAGTCTCAAAATCAAGATATCCAATGGCAAATATTGCTAGAGGAAATTTATCAAAAGAAGCAACAAAGTTCACTTCCGCATTATACTCTGAAGAAATCCCAGCAACGGTTGAACAAGCTCTAAAATCAACATACTGGAGGAAAGCAATGGAAGATGAAATGGAGGCTCTCAAGGTAAATAATACTTGGGTAAAATGTGTCCTTCCAGAATCAAAGAAACCGGTAGGATGTCGATGGGTATTCACAATCAAACACAAAGCCGATGGATCCATCGAAAGATATAAAGCGCGGCTTGTTGCCAAAGGGTACACTCAAACCTATGGCGTTGATTACTCAGAAACTTTCTCACCAGTTGCAAAAATTGACACTATTAGAATCCTTTTCTCCGTTGCCGCAAACAAAGACTGGCCATTCCACCAATTTGATGTTAAAAATGCCTTCCTACATGGAGAACTCAAAGAAGAAGTCTATTTGGAAGGTCCTCCCGGTTTCACATCAGAATTCAAAGAAAGGGAAGTTTGTCATCTTAAAAAATCTCTTTATGGTTTAAAACAATCCCCTCGGGCTTGGTTTGGGCGTTTTACTATTGCTATGAAAAATTATGGTTTTAAACAAAGTAATTCCAACCATACTTTATTTTTAAAAAAAAGAGGGAACCTTATCACATGTCTCATTATTTATGTTGACGACATGATTATCACAGGAAATGATCAAGAGGAAATTACAAACTTAAAAATTAACCTTTTTAAAGAATTTGAAATGAAAGATCTAGGAGGTCTTAAATACTTTCTAGGAATCGAAGTTTTACGTTCAAAAAGAGGGATTTTTATATGTCAAAAGAAATATATACTTGACCTTCTTGCTGAAACAGGAATGGTCAACTGCAAACCCGCAGATACTCCTATGATTCCAAACCTAAGGTTATATATAGAAGATGATGCCAAAGCAGCGGATCGAAGTCAATATCAAAGGATCGTGGGAAAACTTATCTATCTAGCTCACACTCGTCCAGATATATCACATGCTGTTGGAGTTGTTAGTCAATTCATGCATCAACCCCAACAACACCACATGGATGCAGTATGGAGGATTATCAAGTATCTAAAAGGCACTGCAGAAGATGGAGTCCTGTTCAAGAAAAATAATCATCTAGAAACACAAATATTCACCGATTCGGGTTACGGAGGAGAAAAGGGAGATAGAAAATCAACATCCGGATACTTTGCCTTTGTTGGAGGAAATTTGGTTACTTGGAGAAGCAAGAAACAAAAGGTTGTCGCCCTATCTAGTGCTGAAGCTGAATTTCGGGGGATTTCACGAGGTGTAACCGAGGCCTTATGGATCAAGAAACTTTTGACAGAAATTGGTTTTCCTCCTAATACTTCGATCAAAATCATGTGTGACAACGAAGCAGCAATTGCGATTTCAGAAAATCCAGTTCAACACGATCGAACCAAACATATAGAAATTGACAGACACTTCATTAAGGAAAAATTAGAAGCCGAGATCATATCTTTACCTCACGTCCGATCAGAAGACCAACTAGCAGATATCTTAACCAAGTCAGTCAACGGAAGACTTTTTAGAGAAATACTCTCCAAGTTGAACATCGGAAACCCCACTATTCAACTTGCGGGGGAGTGTTAGAAATTAAAATTACTTTTAGGGATCAGAGTTTACAACTCATCATGTCCCATTAACATCCAAAAGCAGCTTTTTTTACTTTCCAAAAAGTAGAATACTTCTTCCGTGATTTAGGCATATAGCCGTTTAGCTTCTTTTGTATAAGAAGTCTTCCATCCAAATGTAACAAGAACCGAGATATGCAAAACTGAATATTCAAGCAAATACAATTACAATTATATTCCTACTTTGAACAAAACTTACCGTCCACATCCATCTGGTTCTTGAATATCCCTGAAACATTATCAGCCAAACTATAAGTGTGTATGTAAATGAATAAAGTTTTCTCTATTCAAGCTATCGAGGAAAGGAATATTTTTACTCAGATATACATATACATAGCTTGACCGGGTAATCGCCTAACCGTTTCTGACCCTTTTACCTAACAACACTCTAAGATATACTGGTATAGTGAGGTTTGAATCAGGACCAATAACTAGGCTATCTTGGGATGGTTAAACTATAAGTGTAAGTGTTGCTAGTATAGTTTGTAAAATGGAAGTTTTTGAACTTCAAATTTAATACCTGATGAAACATTGAAGCCTTGTTGCCTTAGGAGTCGAAACCAAAGCGAAATGCTTTTTAAGTTTTTGTTTTCGATCCAACTATCGCCATATGTAATATAGATATGTTGCAAGGCCTTTTCGATCTCCTCTTCAAAATGATACGCTATGCCAAGGCGTTGGACGCCATCAATAACCTCAAGTAGTTCTAAATGTTGCGTCGACTCATCATAAGCTTTGATCATTCGCTCTTTTCTCACTTTTTCTTTAAGATCTTCAACCACTTGTTCATCTACAACAAAAGCATCTTTCTGCATGCATAAAAGAATTTAGAACAAGCAACCTTATCAAATCAAATAATAAAAAGAAATATGAGATTAGAAATCATGTAGAGACATATAAAAACATTTAACCTCATTATATTCAAGAAATTGATCTCCCCATATGCTAGGAATAAAATCTGCAGTGCTGCGGACAACTTCTGATTGCTTCTTGCAATTGCTGCTTACAAAATCAGCAGGTGATAATGGAGCTGAAGAAAAGGCAGCAGAAACAGGAAGAGTTGGCATCTTAAAAATGTTCTAATTAATTAAGCTTAATTGATAGGCTAATGAATGATTTGAATGTATCAAGTGAAGCAAACTAATATATAGGCAATTCTTGTTTTTTTTTATAGTACCATGCAAGTTGATTATCATATACTAGTTTATTTGAATAAGCAAGTTATTGCTATTATAATAAAAAAGAACATTAAAGGCTATTATACTTTCCAGGTATTTCAATCTAACAAACACAAACTTTAAATTTTCCAATAAAGGTACTTATAAATAAGTAACATATCTAATATGATTATAGTGTTCTACAATTTTTTTTTAAATAATGGGTGAGATGAGAACTTTATATTTGAAAGCACTACATAGTGACCTGTAGGGTCACGAGACACCTTTAGTTTAAAAATTATTAGTAGAAAATATCATGTAAATTGTATAAAACACCACTAAATTTAACTGAAGGATCCCGTATCTTTTTTGAATTTATAATTTTTCCTTTAAAATGTATAGAACATCCCTATATTTAACTACCCAAGCCCAATATATTTTCTAAACTTGTAATTTTTTAAAGTAAACAACCACTAATATATCATTCAAATATAATTAGTGATAAAAAATGTTTTAAGACCCGTCACTATTTGAAAGTAATGATTAGTTTTATTAATTTAATTATTTCCCGCTCAATATTTTTTAAGATTGAGAAATATTAATCGGTTAAGTGATAAAGAAGAAATTCAACAACTTATCAATGGAAATTTTTTTTACTAACAACCTAAGGGTTATCATTATAAATTAAAATATGATAATTTTATTTGTACATTATAATAATCACCACTCTAAAATAACTAACCCCAAATGAATTATTTAGTGCATACTTTTATTTCTTAATAACAATTGAGGGTTGTCATAAGAAAATTTTACATTTTTTTTTAAGTAAAACCGTGTCTAACTTAATTAGAAGATGAAAGTTTACTACCGGCCGGCCTGTGTGTATCTAATCTAAAATTGAAATATTGTGAAAAATATATCCTATTTTTGTTAGGAAGAGAGGATCGCCCGAACGTTGGGAGATATAAATTTGAGAGAAAATAACTATATTACTTACAAGAATAGATTACACGAGTATTTACAAAACTCTAAAAAAAACTCTCAAACTCACACACACTATCTAGGTTGTGATTACACTTCTCTGAGTGATTTTGGGATGATTTACAATGAAAGTTTGCATCTCTATTTATAGCAAAAATTCTATGGCGGTGAATGGTGTGAACGAGGAAGGTTGGCAGAAGTTGGCGGCCGTCATCGTGTTCAAGTTTGCCACTTCCATACGCGTTGTCAACGTCGGCAGCTTTGAACATCTAGATGACGGCTGGAACAGAGCCATCTAGATGACGGCTGGAAACCACTTGAAACCATCAATTCTCCCCCTCCAGCCGAATCAACGAACATTCCAGTTATGTCTCTGCGTAACTCCAACTTCTCTCGAGTCACCACCTTTGTTAACATATCTGCAGGATTCTCCTTTGTATGGATCTTCACCAGTCTCAACAGTTGTCGATCAATTACCTCGCGTATCCAATGATAGCGAATATCAATATGTTTTGTACGGGAATGGTACATGGAGTTCTTGCTCAAATCTAGAGCACTCTGACTGTCACAATATACCTTGTACTATTTTTGCTTGCTTCTAAATTCTTGAAGATAATGCTTTAACCACAACATTTCTTTTCCAGCTTCTGCGGCAGCAATATACTCTGCTTCAGTTGTGGATAATGCAACACACTTTTGTAGTCTTGACTGCCATGAAACAGCTCCTCCTGCAAAAGTGTAAATGAATCCTGAAGTAGATTTCCTACTATCAGGATCTCCAGCCATATCCGCATCTGTATAGCCTTCCAAGATTGGATCAGCTCCCCCGTAACAAAGAGATAGATTTGTTATACATTTATGATATCTATGAATCCATTTTACCGCATCCCAATGCTCTTTCCCGGGATTGGAGAGAAAACGACTCACTGTTCCCACTGCGTGAGCAATATCAGGCCTTGTACACACCATCGCATACATCAAACTTCCAACTGCTGAAGAATATGGTACTGAAGACATCTCCCCAATCTCTTCCTTGAATGACGGACAAGAACTCTTGCTTAACTTGAAATGATTGGCTAATGGAATGCTAACAGGTTTGGCATTGTTCATATTGACACGTGAAAGCACTCGTTCAATATACTTCTCCTGAGATAGCCATAACCTTTTATTCTTCCTGTCTCGGGTTATCTGCATTCCCAAAATCTGTTGAGCCTGTCCTAAGTCTTTCATGTCAAAAGACTTAGAGAGTTCCTTCTTCAGCTGGTTGATCTTCGTTGCATCTTTCCCTACGATCAAAATATCATCTACATATAGTAGAAGAGCAATGAAATCTCCTCCAGAAAACTTCTGAATATAGACACACTCATCTGCTGCAGTTTTCTTGTACCATTGACTCACCATGCACGAGTCAAACTTCTTGTACCACTGCCTAGATGCCTGCTTCAAACCATATAAACTTTTCTTCAGCTTGCTGAAACAACTCGTTCATATTACTATAAACGCGGTACGTTATTCATTGATCCCATAGCGAGGTATTTGACCTCTATATGATACATTTTAGAAAATATTGCATTCGTTTCATAAAAAGACACACCCTTATTATACATAATGCATGTTTTAAACAAGTGGGCGATTATTTAAGAAATAATTCCCATAATACATCGGTTTCCAAATACTACACACGTGACATAAATATAATACATAACAAAGGTTTTATTGAATGCAACACTTCATTTAAACAAAAGCATGAGACTCCATGCACAGCTTGCTCAGATAATGCAACAGCGGAAGACTTTCTTAAGGACCTGAGAATAAACATGCTTAAATAGTCAACACAAAGGTTGGTGAGATATATAGGTTTAAAGCTAGCATCGATATAAATATTGACCACAAGATTTCATAGTTATAAATATTTCAATAAAGATATTCTATAAGTTGTTTAGCGCTTCGGTAACCATACTTAGCCATAAATGTAGCATATTCCCTTTATTATGAAATCTCCCTACACTGTACCAAGTGTAGTAAAAAATGAAGTACTATGCAACCGTTTACGATACTAGAGCGACTAGCCCGGTTGGGGTTGTCAAACCAGATAGATCTATCAATAGGATTCGCGCTTACATGTTCTTACAACATGTAAATGTTAGTTACCAAGCTATTAGGGAAGATATGTAATGTGGTACAACTCAACGTAGAATATATTTTAAGTACTTGTGTCCATGGCGTAAAACATAAAATGCATGTATTCTCATCCCAAAATATTTTTAGAGTTTAAAAATGGGACTATATACTCACGGTAGTAAAAGTATATATTAATAATAAGTTTTCAGCTTATTAAAAATATGACCGTCGTCCTTGGATTCACGAACCTATAACAATAATAATGATTCAGATAATAATACGACATGTGAATAAAATAAAACAAGTTCATAGAATACTTATATATATTAATTTTTAATATTTTTATGTTAGTAGTCCTTTGTTAGTAGTCCAAATTAGTCCGAAATATTCAACAGTCCAATAATCGGTATATATATATAATCTTAGAATTACCCCACAACGTATTGTATACGTATTGTCTTTGCATCAACCCAGAGACGTATTGTATACGTATTGTCTTTGAATTTATCAAAACGTATTGTATACTTATTGTCTTAGGATTTATCAAAACGTATTGTATACTTATTGTCATGGAATGTACCAAGATTATTATTATTATATATATATATACAATCTAGAAATTAACTAAGATTATAATATTTTATTATACTGATGATAACATGTCGAAATATATATAGGAAAAGTTAGCAAGGATATGGTTAATATAGTTTTTACTATATAAATTTCGTCCATACAACGTTAATTTTAGCAGATTTTGTTTTGCTCGCCATGTATTCATTACAACTCCGTTTAAAATGAATCAAATTGCTATGGTTTCATAATGAACTGTAGTATTTAGAACTAAACTTAAAAAGTAGTAGTTTATAGTTGGAGTTACAGGTTACAAGTCATATTTGAAAGAGGTAGTCATTTCCGTCGAAAAACGACATCTTGATGACCATTTTGAAAAACATACTTCCACTTTGAGTTTAACCATGATTTTTGGATATAGTTTCATGTTCATAAGAAATATCATTTTCTCAGAATAACAACTTTTAAATCAAAGTTTATCATAGTTTTTAATTATCCAACCCAAAACAGCCCCCGGTTTTACTACTACGGCGTATGTCCGGTTTTACGGTGTTCTTCGTGTTTACAGGTTTTAAATCATTAAGTTAGCATATCATATAGATATAGAACATGTGTTTAGTGGATTTTAAAAGTTATGTTAGAAGGATTAACTTTGTTTGCGAACAAGTTTAGAATTAACTAAACCATGTTCTAGTGATTACAAGTTTAAATCTTCGAATAAGATAGTTATATATATATGAATCGAATGATGTTATGAACATCATTACTACTTCAAGTATAGTAGGTAAACCTACTGGAAATGATGAGAAAATAACTTGAGCTTCAATGGATCTTTGATGGCTTGGAAGTTCTTGAAGCAGAATCATGACACGAAAACAAGTTCCAGTAAGATTACTACTTGATTTAAGGTAGTTATGTTTATAGGAATTAAATCAAATCTTGGATATGATTATTACCTTGATTAATAATGAAAAGTTACTGAGATTAGATGGAAGTTCTTGATCTTTGATGAGTTGTTGGATTGGATTAAAAAGATTGGAAGTAATCTTGCAACTTCTTGATTCTAGGTTGTTTTTATGATGATTAAAGCTTGTAATTGAAGCTAAATGATGGGGAAAATACTTGGAGATGATCAAGTATGAAGTTAGGAGTATTTTATGAGAGAATTGGAAGTGTAAGTATGAGAAAATGGAATGAAGAAATGGTGTGTATGCATAAAAACGTTTTTAGTTTATAAAGAAAGAAAAGATTCCTAATTTTATTTTCTTGCTAAATAGTTCATGCTACTTGACAAATGGTTGGTTCCACATGTTCCTTAATCATTTAAGGCTACTAAGGAGCAGATTTTTATTGGTATATACCAATAGTAAATACATCTAGAAGCTGGGTATAATACGAGTGCAAATACCGAGCGAATCTGAGTAGAATTCTTGATGAAAACAAATGGGAATACAATTGTGATTATTTTTGTTAAGTAAGAGTGTTTTGATATAAGTATTGAAGTCCTTCATATATATATATATATATATATATATATATATATATATATATATATATATATATATATATATATATATATATATATATATATATACATTTTAACTGAGTCGTTAAATCATCGTTAGTCGTTACATGTAAGTGTTGTTTCGAAACGTTTAAGTTAACGACCTTGTTAAATGTAATTAATCCCATTGTTATTATATCTAATGGGATGTTAAATTGTTATATTATCATGATAACATAGTGTGTTAATATATCTTAATACGATATATAAATATTAAGACGTTATAACAACGATAATCGTTACGTATATATATCGTTTCGAAATCCTTAAGTTAGTAGTCTCATTTTATGTATATAGTTCATTGTTAATATACTTAATAAGATACATAATTATCATTTCATCATATTAAATATATATATTAGTTCATATATATATTATCATGTTATTTACAAGTTATAACGTTCGTGAATCATCGAACAAGTTGGGTGGTCACATGTTTACATAAAATTCGTTTCAATTAATCAAGTCTTAAAAAGTTTAATTGCTTAATATGTTGGAAACATTTAATCATGTAGATATTAATATTGTTCAATATATAATCATGGAAAAATCCGGGTCATGACAGTACCTACCCGCTAAAGAAATTTCGTCCCGAAATTTGAAGTAATACCTATTCAATGGGCGGTGTTTGTAAACAGCTGTGGATATTTCTGTTTCATCTGGTCCTCTCTTTCCCAAGTGAACTCAGGACCTCTTCGAGTATTCCAATGAACCCTAACTATAGGTATGTTGCTTTGCTTGAGCCGTTTGACTTCACGATCTATGATTTCGACAGACTCTTCTATAAAATGCAGTTTCTCGTCGATTTGGATTTCTTCAAGAGGAACAGTGAGGTCTGCTTTTGCAAGGCATTTTCGTAGGTTCGAGACGTGAAAGGTATTGTGTACTCCAGCAAGTTATTGTGGTAGCTTAAGTCGATAAGCCACCGGTCTAATACGTTCGATGATCTTGAATGGTCCTACGTATCTTGGGTTCAATTTACCCCTCTTACCAAAGCGTATCACACCTTTCTAAGGTGACACCTTTAACATAACCATGTCATCAACCTGAAATTCTAACGGCTTCCTTCAAACATCAGCATAGCTCTTTTAACGACTTTGGGCGGTCTTCAATCTCTCCTTGATTTGCACAATCTTTTCAGTAGTCTCTTGTATGATCTCGGGACCAGTCAGTTGTCTGTCACCTACTTCATTCCAACAGATAGGGGATCTACACTTTCTTCCATAAAGTGCTTCGAATGGTGCAATATTAATACTCGTATGATAACTGTTGTTATACGAGAATTCTGCCAATGGTAAATATTTATCCCATCCATTTTCGAAATCGATCACACATGCTCTAAGCATATCTTCAAGAGTCTAAATGGTCCTTTCACTTTGCCCATCGGTCTGAGGATGATATGCAGTGCTCATATCCAGACGAGTCCCTAGAGCTTCATGTAGTGATTGCCAAAACCTTGACGTAAATCTACTGTCGCGATCAGATATAATGGAAATAAGTACTCCATGTCTTGAAACAACTTCCTTCATGTATAATCGTACCAATTTCTCCATCTTATCCATTTCCTTCATAGGTAGGAAATGTGCAGATTATCGACAATTACCCAAATGGTGTCATAACCCCATGCAGTCTTTGGTAGCTTCGTGATGAAATTCATAGTAATACATTCCCATTTCCATTCAGGGATTTCTGGTTGTTGAAGCAAACCTAATGGTTTCTGATGTTCCGCCTTGTCTTTAGAGCAAGTCAAACATTCTCCAATGTATGTTGCAATATCAGCTTTCAAATTTGGCCACCAAAAGTGTGCCTTAAGATCTTGATACATCTTTCCAGCTTCGGGATGTATCGAGTATCTCGTCTTATGTGCCTCATCTAAAACCAATTTTCTTAACCCTTAAAACTTCAGTACCCAAATACGTCCATTAAAATACTGGGTTCCGTCTTCTCGTATCTCAAGTTGCTTGACTAAACCATTGAGCATCTCATTTTCAAAGTTTTCTTTAGTAAGAGATCCTCGTTGAGCCTCCTTTATTTGTGTAGTCAGGTTTGTATGAATCTTCATATTCATTGCCCATACTCGAATCGGCTCTCTTTCCTTCCTGCTTAAAGCATCTGCTACTACATTTGCTTTTCTGGGATGATAGCGAATTTCACAATCATAGTCGTGTATCAGCTCGACCCACCTACGTTGCCTCATGTTCAGTTGTTTTTGGTTGAAGATATGTTGAAGGCTTTAATGGTCGGTATACACAGTACAATTAACCCCGTACAAGTAGTGTCTCCAAATCTTTAATGCAAACACCACTGCTCCCAATTCTAGATCATGAGTCATATAATTTTGTTCATGAATCTTCAGTTGTCGGGATGCATATGCAATAACCTTATTTCATTGCATGAGGACACAACCAAAACCTTGTCGCGAAGCGTCACAATAAATTACAAAATCATCGTTTCCTTCAGGTAACGATAGAATAGGCGATGTAGTCAACTTCTTCTTCAATAATTGAAATGCGGCTTTCTGCTCAGAAGTCCATTCGTACTTCTTCCCTTTATGTGTTAATGCTGTCAATGGTTTAGCTATCCGGGAAAAATCTTAAATAAACCTTCTGTAATAGCCAGCAAGACCCAAAAATTGGTCTATTTGTGTCGGAGTCTTTGGGGTTTCCCATTTTTCAATGGCTTCAACCTTCGCAGGATCGACCTGAATTCCTTGACTGCTCACGATGTGACCAAGGAATTGTACTTCCTTTAACCAAAAGGCGCACTTAGAAAACTTTGCGTATAACTGTTCTTTCTTCAACAGTTCCAGCACCAACCTTAAATGTTGCTCATGTTCTTGTTCATTTTTGGAATAAATAAGAATATCATCAATAAAGACGATAACAAACTTATCCAAATACGGATTGCATACCTGATTCATGAGGTCCATGAATACAGCTGGTGCGTTTGTCAGCCCGAACGGCATGACTAAAAATTCATAATGACCGTAGCGTGTCCGAAATGCGGTTTTCAGAATATCTTCTTCTTTGACACGCAACTGATGATAACCCGATCTTAGATCGATTTTGGAGTAAACACGTAATCCTTGCACCTGATCAAACAAGTCATCAATTCTCGGTAATGGGTACCGATTCTTGATAGTTAACTTGTTTAATTCGCGGTAATCTATACACATTCGGAAGGATCCATCTTTCTTCTTGACGAATAAAATTGGAGCTCCCCACGGTGAAGTACTCGGTCGAATGAATCCACGGTCCAGTAATTCTTGTAACTAGCTTTGTAACTCTTTCATATCAGACGGTGCAAGTCTGTATGGAGCATGAGCCACTGGTGCACCTCCTGGTACTAGATCTATTTGAAATTCTACAGATCTAAATGGAGGTAATCCCGGCAACTCTTCCGGAAAGACTTCAGGAAAATCTCTTGCCGCAGGCACGTCGTTGATGCTCTTCTCTTTTTACTTCGTTTTGACTTTATTAACATGTGCTAGGATAGCATAGCACCCTTTCTTCAAGCACTTTTGGACTTTCAAGCAGCTAATGAGTTTTAGCTTTGAGTTACCCTTCTCTCCATATATCATTACTGCCATTTTATCCTTACGAGGAATGCGAATTGCCTTCTTGGCACACACAACTTCAGCTCCTATTTTGGACATCCAGTCCATGCCGACTATTACATCAAAACTTCCTAATTCTACGGGTATCAAATCAATTTTAAATATTTCTCCGGCTAACTTTATTTTACAATCACGGCAAATTGTATCGGCTTTAATTAGTTTACCATTAGCTAACTCAATCATGTACTTAGCATCTAGAGGTAATGATGAACAATTAAATTTAGCGTAAAAGTCTCTACACATGTAACTTCTATCAGCACCAATATCAAATATAATAGATGCTGATAAGTCATTAATAGTAAACGTACCCGTAAAAAGCTCCGGGTCTTCACATGCCTCTCTAGCATTAATAACAAATGCTCTTCCCCGTGCAGGTCCGTTATTCTTCTCTAGATTCGGGCACTAGCTCTTAATATAACCCTGTTTCCCATACCCGTAACAAGTAATAGTAGCCAGGGCAGTTCTATTTGCATTAGTGGCAGGAGTCTTGGTGCCATTTGTATTTGTAACAGGAACCCAACAATCGTTAGCAAGATGACCCCTTCGATTACATTTGTTGCACACCATATTGCAAAAACCAGTGTGATATTTGTGGCATCTGTTACATAAGGGATTACGCCCTTTGTAACCCGAGCTTGAACCACTACCCGCACCTTGTGTGGTTTCCTGTTTCTTGAGAGATTATTGCTGGTGACCTCGATCATGGTTTCCATCCCACTTTCTTTTGTTATCCGATACCTTGGCATCGGTATTTGATGCGTTCTTATCCAGGATGATCTGATCCATTAGCTCGTTTGCCATGGTGATAGCTTCATGAATTGTCTTGGGTTTGGATGCTGTAACATTGGCCTTGATGTTCTTTGGCAGGCCATCTTTGTACAATTCAATCTTTCGCTCTTCTGTTGGTACCAATTCAGGACATAACAAGGCTAATTCCATGAATCGCCTGTTATAGTTGGTAAGTTCCGTTCCGACAACTTTCAGATTTCGTAACTCGGCTTCCATCTTCCTAACCTCTTTCCTTGGGCAGTATTCGTTGATTAGCATATTTTTCAATTCCTCCCAAGGAGTATCATATGCTTCATCGCCCCCTACAGCTTTTACATAGTTTTTCTACCATGTAAGTGCACCATCCTGTAATGTGCATGAAGCATACTTTGTCCGATCCCCTTCCGCACAACCACTGATTTTAAATACGGACTCCAATTTTTCGGACCATCGGGTTAAACTGACTGGTCCTTCTGTTCCACTGAATGATGAAGGTTTGCAACATTGAAATGCTTTATATGAGCATCCAACATGAGGGTTTATGTTGTTTGCTACTGCTCTTGCCGCTTCAACCCAAAGCATTCGGTCATTTACGTGTTGGTTGATAAGCTCCTCAATTTCTTGTTCCGTCATTCGATTTAATCGAGCCATGTTTCTTCAATAAATATATAAGATAATTAATCACATAGAATATTATAGATGTAGCAAGTAATTAATGGTACATCGTGGCATATTAATAATATGAACCAATTATTATAAAAACATTTTCTTCTTATTAGCATTTTATAATTGTAGCTCGGGTAGTACCTACCCGTTAAAGTTCATACTTAATAGCTAGTACACAAATTAACTACTACAATCATAATAATATTCTATCATGAAAAACTTAATGCATTAATACTTCACGCTTATTCTTTTGGTACAATATTTTACAATAATTCAATACCACTATTTACATAAAACATATGTAAGATGAAATATAGCACATGATATATTATTATATAAGGCGTGAAGTCGAATAGCTGCAAAAACAGATTAGTGTAATGACCCAGAATTTTCCGACCAAATTATACTTATGAGATTAATATTTACATAAATTAAACCATACCAATATGATAAGCAATCCAAATTGTTGAGACTTGTGTTTTTGAAAAGAGTTTTACACAACGTTTGACCGTCCAATATGACTGATGATATCACGAACTATATAACATACGATAATTATACGTTTGTGTATATATATGTATTTATATATATTTAACATGATCTAAGGATGGTTTAACATCTCATTGTGTACTAATGACAATGAGTTATAAGTATATTTTGAAACTACTAACTTAAGTTTTCAAAACGATAACTATACGTAACATTCTTTGATATATATACTTATAATATATAATGCTTATACACGTATCGTATATATAAAGTATTTAATCACTTTTTAAGGACTTAAATACATAAAATAATATAAGTATATTCATAAAAGATAGCTATATTTGAATTCTCATTCCGTTTCCTCAAGATTTCTATAAGTATATCTAGGGTATATGTACCCGTATCATACCCAGCTTCTATACGTATTTACTATTGGTATATACACATCAAATCAACATTCTAATCAACATTATTACTGCCCTAGATATGAGGTAACTAGGATTTGTCAAGTAGTATGAATTATTAGTAAGAAAACAAAATTAGGAATCCTTTTCTTTCTTTATAAACTAAAAACGTTTTTATAAATGAACACCATTTCTTCACTCCATTTTCTCATACCTACACCCTCATTTCTATCTCAAAATACTCCTAAATTCATACTTGATCATCTCCAAGCATTTTCTCCATCATTTAGCTTCAATTACAAGTCTTAAACACCATAAGAAAACTCTTTCAAGAACATATCAAAATAACCACCCATTTGAAGAAGTTTACTTCCAACCTTTTGATCTAACTCCACCGCTCTTTGATTCCAAGATTATTTCTTATCTTTTGCAGTAACTTTGTCCAAGTAACTTGAGGTAGTAACCTTGTTCATAATCTTATTCAATTCATAATCATATAGCTATCTTATTTTGTGGTATAAAATTTTAACAACAAGAACATAGTTTGAATGATTTCAAACTTGTTCGCAAACTAAATAGATCCTTCTAAATTGACTTTTAAAACACTTCAAGACCTGTAATATATCATAATGATATGCTAACCTAACAAGATATAACTTGGTTTTACAAAGAACATCTTAAAAACTGAATCTACGTCGTCGGAGTGCAACCGGGGGCTGTTTTGGGTTGGATAATTAAAAACCATCTTGAACTTTGAATTGGAAGTTCATGTTCTGGAAAAATGATATTTCTTATGAATATGTTAACACATAAAAATTTCATGGTTTAACTCAAAGTGTAAGTATTTTTAGAAAAATGATCATTAAATGTTGTTTTTATGATGGAAAATGATCACTTTCATAAGTTTCACCAAAGTTTGACCTATAACCTATGATTTTGAATACAAACTAAGGTATTTTCAGTTCATATTATTAAAATTTGACTCGATCCAAGGAAGTGGCAAGTTGAACCAACAAAAACGGAGTTGTAATGAAGAAACTATGATTAAAACAAAATTGGGTATCCGAAGCTAGTTTAGCTACGAAAATATTTGGAGAAAAAGTAAATTAATCATATCTTTTCTAATTAATATGATATTTTATATATAATTACTTATGATTTGATTTTATATATTTCAGGACCACCCGTAAACAACACGAGAAGATTAATCATAAGACCTCATGATTGTACGCAACACGTCATTTGACAACACGGTACTTTATGTACGCAACACGTCATTTGACAACATGGTACCATGGGTCGAGATTAATTCTGATCAATACGAATACGATGGAGTCTTTATTTATTTTATTTAAGCAACTAATTGTGGACCACTAACATCGGACTGCTAACTACGGACTAAGAAAATATTAAAAGTATTAATAGTATATATATATGTAACGATTACTTAAAAAAGAAAATATGTTGATATATTATATATATGGTTAGGTTCGTGATATCTATCGGAGACCAAGTCGAATTAAATACCTTCAAGGTAAAAGTGAGTTTCATTTGCTCCTTTTTATATATATTTTTGGGACTGAGAATACATGCGCTGTTTTTATAAATGTTTTACGAAATAGGCACAAGTACTAAAACTAATTCTACGTGGGTTTAAACCAGAAATATACCCTTATCTTGGAAACATTAAATTACTTGTCTATGTATGGTAGGCGCGAATCCTAAAGATAGATCTATTGGGCCTGACAAACCCCATCCTGACTATGGGATGCTTTAGTACTTCGAGGTTATTTTAAACACACCTGATCTGGTGTACTTCAGAGGGTAAAACATGAACGTTAAGGCTTGTTACCAGGTGCCTACAACTTATAGAATACTTTTATACACTTGCGAGTGTACATATATTTATAAACGGAAATCTTGTGGTCTATTAATATATTGAAATGATTGTTATGATTAACCTATGAACTCACCAACCTTTTGGTTGACACTTTAAAGCATGTTTATTCTCAGGTATTAAAGAAATCTTCCGCTGTGCATTAGCTCATTTTAAGGATATTACTTGGAGTCATTCATGGCATATTTTGAAAGACGTTGCATTCGAGTCATTGAGTTCATCAAGATTTTTATTAAGTCAATTATAGTTGGATATATTATGAAATGGTGTGCATACTGTCAATTTTCATTGTAAAGAAAGTTTGTCTTTTAAAAACGAATGCAATGTTTATAAAATGTATCATATAGAGGTCAAATACCTTGCGATGTAATCAACTATTGTGAATCGTTTATAATGTATATGAACGGGTCCTTTCAGTTGGTATCAGAGCGGTGGTCGTAGCGAACCAGGTCTTGCATTAGTGTGTCTAACTAGTAGTTGTTAGGATGCATTAATGAGTCTGGACTTCGACCGTGTCTACATGTCAAAAGTTTTGCTTATCATTTCTAGTCGGAAATCATCTGCTTATCATCCTTAGGAAATTACCTGCTTATCATTCATAAGTATAGACACGTTTTACTGCATTTACTGCATTGATAGTGTATAGACAAATTCTTATCTTAGCATATCTGTTATTGCGAATTTTGACTGATATCTTTTCAAAGATTCTCCGTAATTTACGGGATTTTGGTATTATATATACATATGTAAATTATGTATTGAAGAGTACCAAATCTAACTCCTATAATCTATTCCATACCAAAAATCCATTTTCCCCATTATACAAGATGGATTCCGCATCTAGTTCGAATTCTTCATATTCCGACAGTTATGCCGATATGGATTTCCATTCGGGCTCCGAAAGCAGCGTCACCGGAATGGATCAACCAATTTTCCATCATCTATTCTGGATGAATTGGGGATGGCTTTGTAATATACTAAATCACTGGAGACAAGAAGAAGGTGATCCATTCCATCCACCAAATTGCCCTCTTGGCGATGAACCTGAAGCACTTACCGGCGAACCTATTCGAAACACCATTTTCTCTCTCATTTCTAGAGTATCTCGCCACGATTATATACTATCCCATATTACAAATCTTTTTCATTCGCTCGCTCCAACCGCCAATCATCCCGGTGTACTAGCAGAAGTTAACGAACTTCGCGCTCGCGTGACGGCTTTGGAGAACATGGTGCGGAGGTTGCAAACACCAGCAGCAGCACCAGCAGCATAATCAGCACCACCATCAATAACATCAACAATACCATCATCACCACTAACAAACAACATCCGCATCACACGTCTCGACATCATAATCTGTCCCACAAACATCAACATCATACGCACCATAGATACCAAGGAGTACCAACAATAATGAATGATGAAGTATTGATCCATAACTTCATTGATGTTCTGCGAAGAATATGTAGTTTCAAAAAGTTTTAGAGATTTCTTATTCTAGCTCAAACCGAAAAGCAAATGAGATTAATATCATATTAACTCATTAAATTCATGATTTCATCTGAAGAAAATATATATGTATATATGTTTTCATAAAGATTGTAATTAAAAGTTCTTTTGTACAAAATATTAATGGTGAAATTATTTTTTTAACGGGTAGGTAATACCCGAGGAATAATTAGATTTCATCTTAATAAGTTACATTATACATTCGTCGAAGCTGATTACAGTCATTTACTATCCTACTTACAACCACCGATATACGTATCCGTTCACCGCAGAATAACCATTTTCATTCAATTTCATATTTGGATTTTGACTTCCCAGAATCCAACAAGTGGCATATGAAGAAAACATATGACAAAATAAAATCTGTTAGAAACAAACAAATTAACTATGAAAAATTTTGTTAAGAATCCACGCTAACTGTTCCAGCTAACTGTTCCTAGCTAACTGATTACATTTTATTTATCGCAGTTTATTTATCGCAATTTAATTATCACACTTTTATTTATCGTCATTTAATTTCTGTAATTATTTTACGCACTTTAAATATCGGGACACGTATACAATGTTTTGACATATCATATCGACGCATCTATATATATTATTTGGAATCACCATAGACACTCTATATGCAGTAATGATCGAGTTCTCTATACAGGGTTGAGGTTGATTCTACAATAATATATATAGTTTGAGTTGTGATCGAGTCTGAGACGTATACGGGTCATGACACGTATTAATTAATTCGTATATTATATATTAAACTATATATGAATTATTGGACTGTTACTGTGGACTATCGACTGTGGACTAATGACATTGGACAATTAAAATGAATTAAAATATTGATTATAACATATGAAACTAAACATTTCTTCAAGATTGCCACTTGATTTCATCTTAAACCTCATTGTATCTCGACGATTACAATCAGCGTTCAAATCTATCATGATTCTTAAAAACACCTCAATCGAGAGGATAAACCAACCGCACTTCATCTACGGAAGAAAAGATTGATGCATATAGTTATGCACCTGAAAAATCCTCGAAAACTGAGTAAACGTTTGACACGTATCTGTTCTAGTTCCTTTGACATTGTTATTACCGAAGATCGTTTTGCCATCCCTTTCCAAAGTAGCTAATTTTGTCACAGCTCCAGCAAGTCAACTCCGACTTTTCATCCGGAAAAACTTTATTATAACCGCGATATATATGCGTACTCTTTATTGTTACTGGGGAACCTTTTATATTCCACAATATTATCATCAGCGATTAATCATTCTAAAAACACAATTCTCCTGAAACTACCTCGGTTTGATAACCGATGACCCAGATCAGTTAACTTTGAAAATGCTAACGAAGCAGCATGTTGTAGATGATCTTAATGGCCAAAAGTTTGATGATAAAGAAAGGAGTGTTAGGAACGCTCGATAGAAAATTTAATACTGAAAAGCGGATTATGCGAAACTATGAAGAAAGCCGTGGACAAATCACAAAGAATAAGTTTGCCTTCAAAGAATCCAAATGATTCTGTGCCTGCTGAAATCGTTAGCAAACATCTTATTTCTCATTCTAAACCTTCACAGACAAATCTTCTTCATCATCCATTGATATTAGAAATTTTAAGATATTATCGTATGTTCTATTATAAATATCCTCCATATTTCTGGCGATATTTTCACAACTATTCTTATATGAGATCATCTATCTCTCCGTAATATCTGCAACATAAAAGAAACTGTGTTAGTTTCTAAATTCTGAAACCTTCGAGTTTAAAATATGAATGTTTTGAAGTAGTGTTGGGAACTGAAGCATGGATTAGTATAAGATAATGACACTTGATCAACGTCATTATATTACAGTAAGTCATGCTGAGTTTCTAATGAAGCATGATGATTCACAGTACCATCATCATGTGCCATTTACACGACTCTTACATTCTATCTAATCTCTAAACATATCAAGAGAATATTTTTCTGGATGACTCGGTCTTCTCCAGGGTATTCTGGTAATTTAACAAATCAAAATCGTTCTATTTCTATTTTCTTCTTAGAGCATTAGCTATGTTCATTCTGAATTTCATATCTACGAATTCCGGACCATTACTCGCTTGACTCGAAGTCGGGAAGAGAAAACGAAAGCATGAAGCTCCGAAAAATAATGAAGAATATAAACTCCGATAATAACCCCGAAATTACAAACCTTGTATATCGATGCAGATAGCAATATAGAGACACGGGAGAATTAGAAACACTATAAACACAAGAGTATAGTAGAAGTAAATAGATTCTTCTGGTGGTAGATGAAAAAGAAGAATGACAGATATAAAAGTTAGGAGTATATCAAAAATCAGGACTGGATGGAGCATATTGATGAATGCTTTAAAGTAAGAATCAAGGGAGAAAGAATAGAAGGTGTGAGTCGTGGAAAATAAGGAAACGAAGGGGTGAATTTATAGTGAAATATCCGACAGAGCAATCGAAACAGATTATTGCATATAATCAAAGAAGATCCTGATTTCCTTAATCACCAAAGAACCAAATCTTGTTACGTAAGATTCTCTTTAAATCCCTTAAATCCCGGAAATCAATCATAACTACGTCATCGGTTAAGACGAATATATTTTACTCATCTCACTCTTTTACGATAGTCTCATTTATATTCTTCGCATAATTGAATCGTATTATCTACATTACTCAATAATGATAAAACTCCATTATCACCTTATATTTGTCATGAAAACCTTCTTATTGTTATCCATAACAACCTCTATCAAATTTCGGGAACGAAATTTCTTTAACGGGTAGGTACTGTAATGACCCGGAATTTTCCGACCAAATTATACTTATGAGATTAATATTTACATAAATTAAACCATACCAACATGATAAGCAATCCAAATTGTTGAGACTTGTGTTTTTGAAAAGAGTTTTACACAACGTTTGACCGTCCAATATGACCGATGATATCACGAACTATATAACATAAGATAATTATACGTTTGTGTATATATATGTATTTATATATATTTAACATGATCTAAGGATGGTTTAACATCTTATTGTGTACTAATGACAATGAGTTATAAGTATATTTTGAAACTACTAACTTAAGTTTTCAAAACGATAACTATACGTAACATTCTTTGATATATATACTTATAATATATAATGCTTATACACGTATCGTATATATAAAGTATTTAATCACTTTTTAAGGACTTAAATACATAAAACAATATAAGTATATTCATAAAAGATAGCTATATTTGAATTCTCGTTCCGTTTCCTCAAGATTTCTATACGTATATCTAGGGTATATGTACCCGTATCATACCCAGCTTCTATACGTATTTACTATTGGTATATACACATCAAATCAACATCCTAATCAACATTATTACTGCCCTTGATATCAGGTAACTAGGATTTGTCAAGTAGTATGAATTATTAGTAAGAAAACAAAATTAGGAATCCTTTTCTTTCTTTATAAACTAAAAACGTTTTTATAAATGAACACCATTTTTTCACTCCATTTTCTCATACCTACACCCTCATTTCTCTCTCAAAATACTTCTAACTTCATACTTGATCATCTTCAAGCATTTTCCCCATCATTTAGCTTCAATTACAAGCCTTAAACACCATAAGAAAACTCTTTCAAGAACATATCAAAATAATCACACATTTGAAGAAGTTTACTTCCAACCTTTTGATCTAACTCCACCACTCTTTGATTCCAAAATTATTTCTTATCTTTTGCAGTAACTTTGTCCAAGTAACTTGAGGTAGTAACCTTGTTCATAATCTTATTCAATTCATATTCATATATCTATCTTATTTTGTGGTATAAAATTTTAACAACAAGAACATAGTTTGAATGATTTCAAACTTGTTCGCAAACTAAATAGATCCTTCTAACTTAAATTTCAAAACACTTCAAGACCTGTAATATATCATAATGATATGCTAACCTAACAAGATATAACTTGGTTTTACAAAGAACATCTTAAAAATGGAATCTACGTCGTCGGAGTGCAACCGGGGGCTGTTTTGGGTTGGATAATTAAAAACCATTTTTAACTTTGAATTGGAAGTTCATGTTCTGGAAAAATGATATTTTTTATGAATATGTTAACACATAAAAATTTCATGGTTTAACTCAAAGTGTAAGTATTTTTAGAAAAATGATCATTAAATGTTGTTTTTATGATGGAAAATGATCACTTTCATAAGTTTCATCAAAGTTTGACCTATAACCTATGATTTTGAATGCAAACTAAGGTATTTTCAGTTCATATTCCTAAAATTTGACTCGATCCAAGGAAGTGTCAAGTTGAACCAACAAAAACGGAGTTGTAATGAAGAAACTACGACTAAAACAAGATTGGGTATCCGAAGCTAGTTTAGCTACGAAAATATTTGGAGAAAAAGTATATTAATCATATCTTTTCTAATTAATATGATATTTTATATATAATTACTTATGGTTTGATTTTATATATTTCAGAGCCACCCGTAAACAACACGAGAAGATTAATCATAAGACCTCATGATTGTACGCAACACGTCATTTGACAACACGGTACTTTATGTACGCAACACGTCATTTGACAACATGGTACCATGGGTCGAGATTAATTTTGATCAATACAAATACGATGGAGTCTTTATTTATTTTATTTAAGCAACTAATTGTGGACCACTAACATCGGACTGCTAACTACGGACTAAGAAAATATTAAAAGTATTAATAGTATATATATATGTAACGATTACTTAAAAAAGAAAATATGTTGATATATTATATATATGGTTAGGTTCGTGATATCTATCGGAGACCAAGTCGAATTAAATACCTTCAAGGCAAAAGTGAGTTTCATTTGCTCCCTTTTATATATATTTTTGGGACTGAGAATACATGCGCTGTTTTTATAAATGTTTTACGAAATAGGCACAAGTACTAAAACTAATTCTACGTGGGTTTAAACCAGAAATATACCCTTAGCTTGGTAACATTAAACTACTTGTCTATGTACGGTAGGCGCGAATCCTAAAGATGGATCTATTGGGCCTGACAAACCCCATCCTGACTATGAGATGCTTTAGTACTTCGAGGTTATTTTAAACACACCTGATCTGGTGTACTTCAGAGGGTAAAACATGAACGTTAAGGCTTGTTACCGGGTGCCTACAACTTATAGGATACTTTTATACACTTGCGAGTGTACATATATTTATAAACGGAAATCTTGTGGTCTATTAATATATTGAAATGATTGTTATGATAAACCTATGAACTCACCAACCTTTTGGTTGACACTTTAAAGCATGTTTATTCTCAAGTATTAAAGAAATCTTCCGCTGTGCATTAGCTCATTTTAAGGATATTACTTGGAGTCATTCATGACATATTTTGAAAGACGTTGCATTCGAGTCATTGAGTTCATTAAGATTATTATTAAGTCAATTATAGTTGGATATATTATGAAATGGTGTGCATACCGTCAATTTTTGTTGTAAAGAAAGTTTGTCTTTTAAAAACGAATGCAATGTTTGTAAAATGTATCATATAGAGGTCAAATACCTCGCGATGTAATCAACTATTGTGAATCGTTTATAATGTATATGAACGGGTCCTTTCAATTAGAAACGACGAGGCTTCCTTGGGAATTCTAAGAAATCTGGGAAATCATAGAATTTTCGCTTCCCTACTGTCAGAGTGCGTATTTCAGCGGTAAGTCTAGGTTTTGGATGGGGTTCAGTAGATGACATTTCTGTAGTATTGGTAAGACATGGTTGACTAGGTGTGGTAGTATCGGAAGCACTTGGTACAATAATTGTTTTATTAGTTTCTGCTTTTGGAATTTCTGGATTGTCGATTATAAGTTCCTCTTCTGGTTCCTCTGGGAATTGTGAGTCTTCCAAAAATGCATCCGACTCTAGGTCATCATCGTCATCAGTTATATAGATGATTGATACACCTTCCTTCAGGTCATCGTCGTTATCAGATAAGTCGATGATTGGTACTTTTGCTGGAGATTCAACTTCGGAGTCGCTGAATGTGATAATGAGATTAGTGCTAGAAGTAGCCATCTATCACACATTAACTACCACATTAGTAATATACCACATAATATTTACATGTTATAATATTTAATTTCCGACCAAAAATGATAAGTAATGGTTTTCAAAAACAAGTTCGGTCAAAGTCCAGACTCACAAATGCATCCTAACAAATACCGGTCAGACATACTAATGCAATTTCTGGTTCGCTAAGACCTCTGCTCTAATGCCAACTGAAATGACTCGTTCGTATTAGTATAAACGCGGTATGTTATTTATTGGTCCCATAGCGAGGTATTTGACCTCTATATGATACATTTTAGAAAATATTGCATTCGTTTCATAAAAAGACACACCCTTATTATACATAATGCATGTTTTAAACAAGTGTTCAATTATTTAAGAAATAATTCTCATAATACATCGGTTTCCAAATACTACACACGTGACATAACAGTCGAATATAATACATGACAAAGGTTTTATTGAATGCAACACTTCATTTAAACAAAAGCATGAGACTCCATGCACAGCTTGCTCAGATAATGCAACAGCGGAAGACTTTCTTAAGGACCTGAGAATAAACATGCTTAAACAGTCAACACAAAGGTTGGTGAGATATATAGGTTTAAAGCTAGCATCGATATAAATATTGACCACAAGATTTCATAGTTATAAATATTTCAATAAAGATATTCTATAAGTTGTTGAGCGCTTCGGTAACCATACTTAACCATAAATGTAGCATATTCTCTTTATTATGAAATCTCCCTACACTGTACCAAGTGTAGTAAAAAACGAAGTACTATGCAACCGTTTACGATACTAGAGCAACTAGCATGGTTGGGGTTGTCAAACCCGATAGATCTATCAATAGGATTCGCGCTTACATGTTCTTACAACATGTAAATATTAGTTACCAAGCTATTAGGAAAGATATGCAAGGTGGTACAACTCAACGTAGAATATATTTTAAGTACTTGTATCAATGGCGTAAAACATAAAATGCATATATTCTCATCCCAAAATATTTTTAGAGTTTAAAAATGGGACTATATACTCACGGTAGTAAAAGTATATTAATAATAAGTTTTCATCTTATTAAAAATATGGCCGTCGTCCTTGGATTCAAGAACCTATAACAATAATAATGATTCAGATAATAATACGACATGTGAATAAAATAAACAAGTTCATAGAATACTTATATATTAATTTTTAACATTTTTATGTTAGTACTCCTTTGTTAGTAGTCCAAAATAGTCCGAAATGTCTAACAGTCCAATAATTGGTATATACATATAATCTTAGAATTACCCCACGACGTATTGTATACGTATTGTCTTTGCATCAACCCAGAGACGTATTGTATACGTATTGTCTTTGAATTTATCAAAACGTATTGTATACTTATTGTCTTAGGATTTATCAAAACGTATTGTATATTTATTGTCATGGAATGTACCAAGATTATTATATATATATATATATATATATATATATATATATATATATATATATATACAATCTCAGAATTAACTAAGATTATAATATTTTATTATACTAATGATAACATGTCCAAATATATATAGGAAAAGTTAGCAAGGATATGGTTAATATAGTTTTTACAATATAAATTTCGTCCATACAACGTTAATTTTAGCAGATTTTGTTTTGCTCGCCAAATATTCATTACAACTCCGTTTAAAGTGAATCAAATTGGTATGGTTTCAGAATGAATTGTAGTATTTAGAACTAAACTGAAAAAGTAGTGGTTTATAGTTGGAGTTACAGGTTACAAGTCATATTTGATAAACATACTTTCACTTTGAGTTTAACCATGATTTTTGGATATAGTTTCATGTTCATAAGAAATATCATTTTCTCAAAATAACAACTTTTAAATCAAAGTTTATCATAGTTTTTAATTATCAAACCCAAAACAGCCCCCGGTTTTACTATGACGGCGTATGTCCGGTTTTACGGTGTTCTTCGTGTTT
Organism: Rutidosis leptorrhynchoides; assembly: GCF_046630445.1. Lineage (NCBI taxonomy): Eukaryota > Viridiplantae > Streptophyta > Magnoliopsida > Asterales > Asteraceae > Rutidosis > Rutidosis leptorrhynchoides. The sequence goes on from NC_092339.1 coordinate 134,275,689, forward strand.
ACAGGTTTTAAATCATTAAGTTAGCATATCATATAGATATAGAACATGTGTTTAGTGGATTTTAAAAGTTATGTTAGAAGGATTAACTTTGTTTGCGAACAAGTTTAGAATTAACTAAACTATGTTCCAGTGATTACAAGTTTAAATCTTCGAATAAGATAGTTATATATATATATATATATATATATGAATCAAATTATGTTATGAACATCATTACTACCTAAAGTATAGTAGGTAAACCTACTGGAAATGATGAGAAAATAACTTGAGCTTCAAAGGATCTTTGATGGCTTGAAAGTTCTTGAAGCAGAATCATGACACGAAAACAAGTTCAAGTAAGATTACTACTTGATTTAAGGTAGTTATGTTTATAGGAATTAAACCAAAGCTTGGATATGATTATTACCTTGATTAAGAATGAAAAGTTACTGAGATTAGATGGAAGTTCTTGATCTTTGATGAGTTGTTGGATTGGATTAAAAAGATTGGAAGTAATCTTGCAACTTCTTGATTCTAGGTTGTTTTTATGATGATTAAAGCTTGTAATTGAAGCTAAATGATGGGGAAAATACTTAGAGATGATCAAGTATGAAGTTAGGAGTATTTTGAGAGAGAATTGGGAGTGTAAGTATGAGAAAATGGAATGAAGAAATGGTGTGTATGCATAAAAATGTTTTTAGTTTAAAAAGAAAGAAAAGATTCCTAATTTTGTTTTCTTGCTAAATAATTTATGCTACTTGACAAATGGTTGGTTCCATATGTTCTTTAATCATTTAAGGCTTCTAAGGAGCAGATTTTTATTGGTATATACCAATAGTAAATACATCTAGAAGCTGGGTATAATACGAGTGCAAATACCGAGCGAATCCGAGTAGAATTCTTGATGAAAACAAATGGGAATACAATTGTGATTATTTTTGTTAAGTAAGAGTGTTTTGATATATGTATTGAAGTCCTTCAAATGTGTATTAATACATCTTAATACACTATATATATACACATTTTAACTGAGTCGTTAAATCATCGTTAGTCGTTACATGTAAGTGTTGTTTCGAAACCTTTAAGTTAATGACCTTGTTAAATGTAATTAATCCCATTATTATTATATCTAATGGGATGTTAAATTGTTATATTATCATGATAACATAGTGTGTTAATATATCTTAATACGATATATAAATATTAAGACGTTATTACAACGATAATCGTTACGTATATATATCGTTTCGAAATCCTTAAGTTAGTAGTCTCATTTTATGTATATGGTTCATTGTTAATATACTTAATAAGATACTTAATTATCATTTCATCATGTTAAATATATATATATATATATATATATATATATATATATAAGTTCATATATATATATATATATATATATATATATATATATATATATATATATATATATATATATATATATATATATATATATATATATATATATATATATATATATATATATATATAAGTTCATATATATATTATCATGTTATTTACAAGTTATAACGTTCGTGAATCATCGGACAAGTTGGGTGGTCACACGTTTACATAAAATTCATTTCAATTAATCAAGTCTTAAAAAGTTTGATTGCTTAATATGTTGGAAACATTTAATCATGTAGATATTAATATTGTTCAATATATAATCATGGAAAAATCAGGGTCATGACACTTGCATACGAGGTTATCTCCTGAAACCTCAAAACCTTCCGGCTGCTCCATGTAAATGTCTTCATGTAAATCTCCATGAAGAAAAGCTGTCTTTACATCCATCTGTTCAAGCTCCAAGTTCATACTTGCGACCAATCCAAGTATGAATCTAATTGAAGTCATCTTGACTACTGGTGAAAATATCTCATCAAAATCAATCTCTTTCTTCTGTTGGAATCCTTTAACTACAAGTCGTGCTTTGTATTTCACCACTTTTTCGCTGCCATCCTTTTTCATCTTGAACACCCATTTATTTTTCAGTGCCTTCTTCCCGCGTGAAAGTTCTACAATCTCATAAGTTTGATGTTTTTGCAGAGAATCCATCTCATCCTGTATTGCGAGCAATCAATTTTTCTTTATCCTTACGAGTTACTGCTTCATGAAAACTCTCTGGTTCTCCATCTTCAGTATGTAAAAGGTACTCGGATTCTGGATATCTACTCGATGAAATCTGACCTCTTTCAGATCTACGCACTTCTGGAACATTCTAAGTAGATCCACCATCATCTTGACCTTGTGATGGTGCTGGAACATCTGGCAGATGGGGTTGTGACTCCCCCTACTCAGCACCGTCATTTTCATCACTATCTTCTACTTCTGGCATTTCTTCTTGCATTGAATATCCAATCTTGTTTTACCCATAACTTCTTCGTTTTAAATCCGTTTTGAGTGTTTCAAGTTGCTATGGTTTAATATTGAACTTAAGTTTATGAATCTAAACAGAAAAAGTATAAGTTTATAGTCAGAAATACAGGTTACAAGTCGTTTTTGTAAAGGTAGTCATTTCAGTCGAAAGAACGACGTCTAGATGACCATTTTGGAAAACATACTTTCACTTTGAGTTTAACCATGATTTTTGGATATAGTTTCATGTTCATAAGAAAAATCATTTTCCCAGAAGGACAACTTTTAAATCAAATTTTATCATAGTTTTTAATTAACTAACCCAAAACAGCCCGCGGTGTTACAACGACGGCGTATATCCGGTTTTATGGTGTTTTTCGTGTTTTCCGGTTTTAAATCATTAAGTTAGCATATCATATAGATATAGAACATGTGTCTAGTTGATTTTAAAATTCAAGTTAGAAGGATTAACTTTATTTGCGAACAAGTTTAGAATTAACTAAACTATGTTCTAGTGATTACAAGTTTAAATCTTCGAATAAGATAGTTTTATATGTATGAATTGAATGATGTTATGAACATCATTACTAACTTAATTTTAGTAGGTAAACCTACTGAAAATGAGAAAAATAGATCTAGCTTCAAAGGATCCTTGGATGGCTTTGAAAGTTCTTGATGCAGAATCATGACATGAAAACAAGTTCAAGTAAGATTTCCACTCGAAATAAGATTGTTATAGTTATAGAAATTGAATCAAAGTTTGAATATGAGTATTACCGTGTATTAGAAAGATATCTTACTGTAAATAAGAAAGATTTCTTGAGGTTGGATGATCACTTTACAAGATTGGAAGTAAGCTAGCAAACTTGGAAGTATTCTTGATTTTATGAAACTAGAACTTATAGAATTTTTGAAGAACACTTAGAACTTGAAGATAGAACTTGAGAGAGATCAATTAGATGAATAAAATTGAAGAATGAAAGTGTTTGTAGGTGTTTTTGGTCGTTGGTATATGGATTAGATATAAAGGATGTGTAATTTTGTTTACTTGTAAATAAGTCATGAATGATTACTAATATTTTTGTAATTTTATGAGATATTTCATGCTAGTTGCCAAATGATGGTTCCCACATGTGTTAGGTGACTCACATGGGCTGCTAAGAGCTAATCATTGAAGTGTATATACCAATAGTACATACATCTAAAAACTGTGTATTGTACGAGTACGAATACGGGTGCATACGAGTAGAATTGTTGATGAAACTGAACGAGGATGTAATTGTAAGCATTTTTGTTAAGTAGAAGTATTTTGATAATTGTCTTGAAGTCTTTAAAAAGTGAATGAATACATACTAAAACACTACATGTATATACATTTTAACTGAGTCGTTAAATCATCGTTAGTCGTTACATGTAAATGTTGTTTTGAAACCCTTAGGTTAACGATCTTGTTAAATGTTGTTAACCCATTGTTTATTATATCTAAAGAGATGTTAAATTATTAAATTATCATGATATTATGATATATTAATATATCTTAGTATGATATATATACAGTTAAATGTTGTTACAACGATAATCGTTACATATATGCCTTGTTTCGAAATCCTTAAGTTAGTAGTCTTGTTTTTACATATGTAGTTCATTGTTAATACACTTAATGATATATTTACTTATCATTTAACATGTTTAACAAAGTGTATCAATATCTTAATATGATTCATATGTACTTAGTAAGACGACGTTATGACGATAATCGTTATATATATCGTTTTCGAGTTTCTTAATTCAATAGTCTCATTTTTATGTATATAACTCATTGTTAAAATACTTAATGAGATACATACCTATCATAATAACATGTTAACTATATATATCCATATATATATCATCATATAGTTTTTTTTACAAGTTTTAACGTTCGTGAATCACCGGTCAACTTCGGTGGTCAATTGTCTATATGAAACCTATTTCAATTAATCAAGTCTTAACAAGTTTGATTGCTTAACATGTTGGAAACACTTAATCATGAAAATAACAAATTCAATTAATATAAATAAACATGGAAAAGTTTGGGTCACTACACGTGGTGTTTAGTACTTCGAAGTTTATATATTATACAGACGAGAGGTTCTGTTTTGGGGATATTATTTATGCGCATTATATGTTAAGGTCGGTTACCAAGCTGAGCAATGAATGAAAAGTGAATGTTATGCATCGAGAGAATGATTTTATACACAGGTTATGTGTATGTTATTTTGTACACGAGATATGTGTACGGTTACTAAGATTTATAAAAAATGGATTTCGTACACGAAAAAGGTGTACTGTATTTAAAAGTGATGTTATGCGAGGGGTATACGGAATAGTATTAATTTTACAAGGAAATACTATTAAAAACGATACAATTTTACACAAGTTATTTATTTATTTATAGAGTGGAAATACCTAAACCTTGCTACAACACTTATAGGCAGTGTACCTAATAGTACAGTAGTGTAGTTTTTAGTAAGTCCGGTTCGTCCACAGGGAACTCGCCAAGTTTAACGCTATATTTTTAAAACTATATTTGTAAATAAATATATATATAAATATAAGTAGTATTATTATTATAAAAGGGGGTTTTTACCGTTTAATGACCGGTTTGTCGATTTTAAAACTTTAGTCGCAGTTAAAACCTAATGTAAAATATTAAATATATAAAAGACTTAATTTAAAGCGTAAAGTAAATGACAATAATTAAAGTGCGATAAATAAAAGTGCGATAAATAAAATGACAATAAATAAAAGTGCGATAATTAAAAGTGCAATTAAATATGAAATAAAGGAATTATGCTTATTTAAACTTCCGTAATCATGATGTTTGACATGTTGATTTTAGTTTATTCCCATGGGTTAATTGTCCTTTGTCCTGAATTATTCAATATGTCCATATGGTTTTTGTCCATAACAGTCCATCAGTCATAAATATAAAGTGCGAGTGTCCTCGTCAAATTATCCTTATATCCGAAGTCAAATATTCCAACTAATTGGGGACTTAAACTATAATTACACCAAGTTTCCTTGTATATAATTCACCCCTGTTTTAATAAGTTCATTGTCTATTAATCCATTTCCGTGTCCGGTTAAATGAACGATTATTAGTACTTATAAATATCCCGCCCATCGTGTCTGATCGAGTGTATGTGGTTATTTATAGGTACGTCCAATTGTAAATCTTTATATTAAATTAACAAACTATCATTTAATTAAATAAATATAAAGCCCATTAATAGCCCATAGTCTAATTTCCACAAGTGTCGTTCTTTTGTCCAAACTCCAATTATCGTACAAAGCCCAATTACTTCATCTTAATATTTTAGCCCAACATCACGATTACTTCATCTTAAATAAGCATAATAACTTAGCTACGAGACATTAATTTAAAAAGGTTGAACATTACTTACAATGATTAATAATAACGTAGCGTTACACGGACAGAATTTCGACTTACACCCTTACAACATTCGCTAACATACCCTTATTATTATTAAAATTAAAATTAAAATTATAATTATAATATATATATATATATATATATATATATATATATATATATATATATATATATATATATATATATATATATTACGAGTGAGAGATGAGGAAAGAAAAAGATGTGTTAAGTTCAACCAAAAACTGAGAAATTTATAGGATGTCACTTGTTACTGTTCACCATGCGATCGCATGGTTTTTTCATTTCCAGGCCATGCGATCGCATGGCCAGCTAGGAGAGTTCACATGTTGTTGTTTGCTTCTTGCCGACGGTTTTAAATAATAATATAATATATATATAATTTTAAGAATTAATTATATATTATATTATATTCATGTGCATAGTTGACTTGTAATTTTTAGTCCGTTGCGTCGAGCGTTGAGAGTTGACTCTAGTCCCGGTTTCGGATTTTCAAACGTCCTTGCGTACAATTTAATATCTTGTATTTTGTGTTTTGCGTCTTGTACTCTTGTAATTTTGAGACGTTTCTCATCAATAATTTGAACCACTTTGATTGTACTTTGTACTTTTGAGCTTTTTGGTCATTTGCGTCTTCAATTCGTCGAATCTGTCTTTTGTCTTCACCTTTTATTATTTAAACGAATATCACTTGTAAATAGAACAATTGCAACTAAAAGCTTGTCTTTCTTGAGGGATAATACTATGAAATATATGTTCGTTTTTAGCATTACCAAAAAGATATCGCATGTACATTACATGTGGCTGTAGGATTCGGGCCCATTTGTACCATGCAGCATTTAAATCTTGTGGTCTATCAAAATGATTAATTTTATTGTTTTATGATAAACCTATGAACTCGCTAACCTTTTGGTTGACACTTGAAAGCATGTTTATTCTCAGGTATGAAAGAAATCATCAACTGTGCATTTGCTCATTTTAAAGACATTATTTGGAGTCGATCATCACAATGGGACCAGATGTTGGTGACTTCGTCCAGATGGATTAGGATGGGGTATGACATGTGGTATCAGAGCGGTGGTCTTAGCGAACCAGGTCTTGCATTAGTGTGTCTAACTGATAGTTGTTTAGATGCATTAGTGAGTCTGGACTTCGACCGTGTCTGCATGTCAAAAGTTTTGCTTATCATATAGTGTCGAAAAATTATTTACTTATCATCCTTAAAGTCTAGACACGTCTTACTGCCTCTATTGCATAGAGAGTGTATAGATAAATTCATATGACTATGGTAGTAACATTGTGGTTTAAAGTCCCACATGACTATGAAAATTTAGATCCTTAAGGAAATTGGATCTTTATGAAAACATTTGATCTTTTGAAAATTCAATCTAGCTTTTACCCTAGATAAGTTTTCCGGAATAACCCTTCACCGGTGTTTGCAAAATGTTTTTGTGGGTTTGGTGAGTTTCAGATTTGAAAATTTTGGCTCAAAACTTATGGTTTTGTGTCACCCACTTGCTAACCTTGTATTGGGAAAGCAACACGTCCAGTATACTTGCTCTGTATTTTACCTTTCGGTAAACTACCATCCGGTTATAAAGGAAAGCGTTGAACAAGCAACTGTTAAGGCAATGTCCCGTGACATGCTTTTAATGATGGTCTATATCGTGTCAGATGCAATTACTATCCTCTGTAGGAGCAATAGTAAAGCTCACCCTATAATTTTTCGGTCTGGCACAAGGTCCTATCTTCGACCATGCTATGTAACCACCGTTCTTACGGTTGACACCCGATTTGGTTCAGGTGACCTAATGAATTCCAGGTGAATTCCTAGGATTTTACGTTCAATGGTAATGAACGCATTAAAAAATGGGTTTTCAGAAAACAAATCGGTTTGTAATTTTGATCAAAATATTTTCTCGTTCAAGCTCGAGTTTAGATATCATCGAATTCCATGAGTTTGTAATTCTCAATCTTTAAAGGTCAATCTCTAGGATTGAGTAATATCATGCTATAAAGCTGATTTTTTTGATCTTTAAGGAGATTATCCTTTCTGGGGATCTGATTCATTAGTCTTATCAAGCTAATTTGCACGGCGCCCTCTCCATTTTACGAGATAGATCCTCTCATGGTTAGGATAAGTCTGACCACTTGGCGACCCTGTTTGATGCTGAGGTCCGTGGATTTCCAGCTGATTTTCGAGAAAACTTTTCAAGGTTTTTCGTAGACTCTACAACTGGTCTGGACGACAACTTCCTGACCTAAATCAAGAAGCACGTGTCTTTTTTGGAAGAATTTACTTCCTTTTAATGATGGAATTGATTCATCGTGTAGATCCATCTTTTCTTTCAAATATATTATAAGAAATTTGGGTAAAACTGATAAAATTGTCCAAAATAAAAGTATCTTCAGTTATTTGTACAAAAATATGTGATATATGTTTTAAATAACTTGGTAAATTTTCCCACACTTGGCTTTTATTTTTCTTTCTTTGCCTTTTTATTGTCCTCTATTCTATTTTAAATGAATTCTAACATTTTGGGTTGTTTCTCAATTTATGTCCTTTCCGAGGTAACAATAATTTCGGTGTTAACACCTAGTTTTACCGTTCATAAATATGTATAAACATGATTTTGAATTCATTTATTTGAAAATTTTGAAAATTTTTACTAGAATTGGGTAGTCAGTATATAAGACTAGGGCTGTTCTTTATTATCAGAGAGCACTAGATTCTAATACAACTACTGCGTTACTAGTATTTTTAATGGTAACCAAGTGTATAAGTTAAAATTTTAAAAATCCGAAAGAATTTAATCCCTTCCCACACTTAAGATCTTGCAATGCCCTCATTTGCAAGAAATCAGTAACAATTTAAATTATTGAGGGTGATTAGCGTAGAAAAATGATTAAATTTTACCAAAGTTTCCAAACATATTGGCGTTTGTTTGCTGAATGATAAATGGTGCACATCATTTGTTCATTCTGTCTTGTTGTTACATCACATTTGTTTTTCATTTTGTCGTCAAAATTAGTAGCTTTTGCTGAACTTAATGCCAGTCTTTGAAAATGCGATGTTTTACCCTGTTGTCTACAATTGACAATATACATATATACAAATAATAACATGCATGGTAATATGAAATGGGACTTAACATCCCACTTTCAAATCAAATATGAAATATTAGTACCACATAATAAAAATATTAAACATTACAATAAAAGTATCACAATATCATAGGTTTAAACATAAATAAATAGAAATAATAAAAATAAAAATAAAAATCATAGGAATCACCAACGGGAACTATATCAATCTGGATAGGGGTTCCGGTTCATGTCATCGATCGGGTTCCATGGTTGGTGATAGGTGTACTGGTAGGCCTGGTTAGGGTCGTAGAGAGTAAATGGTGGTCTCATCTCGGGCTTGTGTGGAGGATAGTAAGCGGGTCGGGTTGGTACGTAGTGATCCTGAGGTGATAGCCGGCTCATGATCTGACGCTGATGATAGTCCCATCTATCATGCTGTCATTGCATAGAATGCTCGTACTCATTCCGGGCTTGCCACTGCTCGTATCGATTATGTCTATCCTGGTTTGTCATTTCCACCTCATCTATACGCTGGTAGACGTTAGTCATAGCCTCCCTAATGACATCTCTAATGTCATCTGCTTCCTCCATTTCCTCATCTGAACCTCTCTCTACCTGAGGATGACGACCAACATAGGGTACTGCCTGATTGCGTCTGCTCTTCAATACCTTAGCACCCTGATAGACCTTCAATCCTAAAGTATCATCCTGTTCCCTACAAACCAAGAGTGGACCCCCTTGATCCCTATCTACACCCAAATACTCTCCAATGAGAGTAACAAAAATACCTCCTCCTATTATTCTGTAGTGACCCGAACTTTTCCATGTTCTTATATATTAAATGAAATTGATATTTACATGATTAAATGTTTCCAACATGTTAAGCAATCAAACTTGTTAAGACTTGATTAATTGAAATAGGTTTCATATAGACAATTGACCACCCAAGTTGACCGGCGATTCATGAACGTTAAAACTTGTAAAAACTATATGATGACATATATATGGATATATATATATATATATATATATATATATATATATATATATATATATATATATATATATATATATATATATATATATATATATATATATATATAGTTAACATGATATTATGATAAGTAAACATATCATTAAGTATATTAACAATGAACTACATATGTAAAAACAAGACTACTAACTTAATGATTTTGAAACGAGACATATATGTAACGATTATCGTTGTAATGACATTTAATGTATATATATCATATTAAGATATATTAATACATCATGATATCATGATAATGTAATAATTTAACATCTCATTTGATTTAATAAACAATGGGTTAATAACATTTAACAAGATCGTTAACCTAAAGGTTTCAAAACAACACTTACATGTAACGACTAACGATGACTTAACGACTTAGTTAAAATGTATATACATGTAGTGTTTTAATATATATTCATACACTTTTGAAAGACTTCAAGACACTTATCAAAATACTTCTACTTAACAAAAATGCTTACAATTACATCCTCGTTCAGTTTCATCAACAATTCTACTCGTATGCACCCGTATTCGTACTCGTACAATACACAGCTTTTAGATGTATGTACTATTGGTATATACACTCTAATGATCAGCTTTTAGCAGCCCATGTGAGTCACCTAACACATTTGGGAACCATCATTTGACAACTAGCATGAAATATCTCATAAAATTACAAAAATATGAGTAATCATTCATGACTTATTTACATGAAAACAAAATTACATATCCTTCATATCTAATCCATATACCAACGACCAAAAACACCTACAAACACTTTCATTCTTCAATTTTCTTCATCTAATTGATCTCTCTCAAGTTCTATCTTCAAGTTCTAAGTGTTCTTCATAAATTCTACAAGTTCTAGTTTCATAAAATCAAGAATACTTCCAAGTTTGCTAGCTTACTTCCAATCTTGTAGAGTGATCATCCAACCTCAAGAAATCTTTCTTATTTAAAGTAAGATATCTTTCTAATATAAGGTAATACTCATATTCAAACTTTGATTCAATTTCTATAACTATAACAATCTTATTTCCAGTGGAAATCTTACTTGAACTTGTTTTCGTGTCATGATTCTACTTCAAGAACTTTCAAGCCATCCAAGATCCTTTGAAGCTAGATCCATTTGTCTCTTTTCCAGTAGGTTTATCCACAAAACTTGAGATAGTAATGATGTTCATAACATCATTCGATTCATACATATAAAGCTATCTTATTCGAAGGTTTAAACTTGAAATCACTATAACATAGTTTAGTTAATTCTAAACTTGTTGCAAACAAAAGTTAATCCTTCTAACTTGACTTTTAAAATCAACTAAACACATGTTCTATATCTATATGATATGCTAACTTAATGATTTAAAACCTGGAAACACGAAGAACACTGTAAAATCGGACATACGCCGTCGTAGTAACACCGCGGGCTGTTTTGGGTTAGTTAATTAAAAACTATGATAAACTTTGATTTAAAAGTTGTTCTTCTGGGAAAATGATTTTTCTTATGAACATGAAACTATATCCAAAAATCATGGTTAAACTCAAAGTGGAAGTATGTTTTCTAAAATGGGCATCTAGACGTCGTTCTTTCGACTGAAATGACTACCTTTACAAAAATGACTTGTAACTTATATTTCTGACTATAAACCTATACTTTTTCTGTTTAGATTCATAAAATAGAGTTCAATATGAAACCATATCAATTTGATTCACTTAAAACGGATTTAAAATGAAGAAGTTATGGGTAAAACAAGATTGGATAATTTTTCTTGTTGTAGCAATGGGAAAATTGGTAACAAATCTATATTAATCATATCCTAGCTAACTTATATTGTATTATACATGTATTCTAATATATTATGTAATCTTGGGATACCATAGACACGTATGCAAATGTTTTGACATATCATATCGACCCATGTGTATATATTATTTGGAACAACCATAGACACTCTATATGCAGTAATGTGGGAGTTAGCTATACAGGGTTGAGGTTGATTCCAAAAATATATATACTTTGAGTTATGATCTAGCCTGAGACGTGTATACACTGGGTCTTGGATTGATTCAAGATAATATATATCAATTTATTTCTGTACATCTAACTATGGACAACTAGTTGTAGGTTACTAACGAGGACAGCTGACTTAATAAACTTAAAACATCAAAATGTATTAAAAGTGTTGTAAATATATTTTGAACATACTTTGATATATATACACATATTTGTTATAGGTTCGTGAATCGACCAGTGGCCAAGTCTTACTTCCCGACGAAGTAAAAATATGTGAAAGTGAGTTATAGTCCCACTTTTAAAATCTAATATTTTTGGGATGAGAATACATGCAGGTTTTATAAATGATTTACAAAATAGACACAAGTACGTGAAACTACATTCTATGGTTGAATTATCGAAATCGAATATGCCCTTTTTATTAAGTCTGGTAATCTAAGAATTAGGGAACAGACACCCTAATTGAAACGAATCCTAAAGATAGATCTATTGGGCCTAACAAACCCCATCCAAAGTACCAGATGCTTTAGTACTTCGAAATTTATATCATATCCGAAGGGTGTCCCGGAATGATGGGGATATTCTTAAATATGCATCTTGTTAATATCGGTTACCAGGTGTTCACCATATGAATGATTTTTATCTCTATGTATGGGATGTATATTGAAATATGAAATCTTGTGGTCTATTATTACGATTTGATATATATAGGTTAAACCTATAACTCACCAACATTTTTGTTGACGTTTAAAGCATGTTTATTCTCAGGTGAATATTAAGAGCTTCCGCTGTTGCATACTAAAATAAGGACAAGATTTGGAGTCCATGTTTGTATGATATTATGTAAAAACTGCATTCAAGAAACATATGTCGATGTAATATATTTCTATTGTAAACCATTATGTAATATGTAATGGTCGTGTGTAAACAGTATATTTTAGATTATCATTATTTGATAATCTACGTAATGCTTTTGAAACCTTTATTGATAAAATAAAGGTTATGGTTGTTTTAAAAATGAATGCAGTCTTTGAAAAACGTCTCATATAGAGGTCAAAACCTCGCAACGAAATCAATTAATATGGAACGTTTATAATCAATATGAACGGGACATTTCATATTCCCCCTTCCTGTATTCCTTCCACTATCTTAGACAAATAAAAACCAACACAGTAGGGGATATTAACAAAGCCTCTTGGGTCTCGAATACACTTAAGGTAGAATAAATCATGTAAGGTCATTTTCTCCTTGTTGTGACCTCTCTGTGTAATCGAGTTAGCCAGAAATCTATGAATTATACGTAGCTCAGCTCTGTGAATATGTAAGTAGGTGTGTGTTCCTGCCCGCCCAAAAACATTATAATCTGACATACGCCTCCAGACGGCGTTAGCATCAAAATTCCTATATACCTTTTCACCATGATAAATCAAATTCATACAATCGGGTAGTAGTAATTCAGCGGGCATATATATCTGTAAAGCCCTGGCCATGTCCAGCATGGACATCCTGTACATCCTACGCCCAAGTATAAATCTAAGAAAACTTCTATCATCTAACCTAACTACATCCACATTAAGTAAAATAGTACTCATAAGCTCAACGCACCATTCCTTATATACAGGCCTACGAATGGTGAATAAATGTTCCCAATCGGGAAAAGAAGAGCTGCCATACCTTTGGATCAAATGCTGTCTAACTGAGTTAACTAGTTAGACCCTTTCCAAAGGCTCCCAATTGATTATCCTTGGCACTTCTACATTTTTCGTTACCAGTTTGAATTTGTTACTTTGATATGTCGGGTAATCTCTCCAACTCTGATCAAATCTCAAATTGGGATGCAACTGTTCTTCATGAATTGTTGGGTGTTGTACTATCGGATGCATCGGAAATACTACGTAGGCATCAATATATTCTAGTTGCGGATCATAATATGGAACGTGTTGATCAGGTTGTTGTTGTTGTTGTTGTTCCTGTTATTGCTCCGGTTCATATTGCATTTCTGGTTCAGGTTCTGGAGCAGGTTGTCTAGATGATGATGATGCACCATCAGTATTAGTAAATCTCTGCAAAACACATTAAACACAAATTTTGTGCATCCAAATATGCATTAGTGTTAGCAAAATAACAAATTAACACAATTACAATAACATGTTCCATCAAATTTAAATTTATACACATTTTCACAATTTTAACAATTCTACACTTTTTCAAATAAGCATATATGAAAATGTTTACAAAGTTCATAAGCATTCAACTCAAATAACATGTTAAAATAACCATTACTAGCAATTAAACAAGTTTCAAATGACATTTACATCAATTTAATCAAGTTCATGAATTTTATACTTAAAAAGTCCACTTTAATTCTCAAAAATCATGTTTAGGATCAAAGTTTGGATCATTTAGCTACCTAAACATGTTACACTACTTAATTTAGCAATAATTCATGACAAAAATCGGCCATAACCTGTTTATATTAAAAAGCCCCAAATTGCTCAAGAACACAAGCCCTAGATTCCTAAAATTTTTGAAGTTTTTGGCCTCAAATTATGTTAAATAGCATCAATCTAGATTATACATGCATAATATACTAATAATTTAACTCTAATTACACTAGAAATTAACAAAATCAAATTAGGTAAAATATAGCTCAAGAACAATAAAAATCAAATTTAAAGAGGTTTAGGGGTGTAATTGTTACCCTTCTTGATAAACTTCTTATCAAATTCATGATTAGAGCGGATTATAGCAAGAAATTTGGTTGATTTTGGTGAAAAATTGATGAAAATTGAGAGGATTTTTGGGTGTATGTTTGTGAAGTAGCAGAACAGCGAGCTGCTCTTTTCAATCTGACCTGATTTTGGTCCCCACGCGATCGCATGGTTTTTGTGAAGGAACCCCATGCGATCGCATGGGGTCTGTTTTTTTTCTTTTTTTTTTATAAAAACCTTATACTTTTTAAAACAATTAATTAATTTATTTTAAAATTTTGTTTCTTTTACAAATGAGGGCGTTTCGAATCGTTGTCCTAGTCCGTCCCTCGACAAAGTTTTAAAATTTGTTACTTTTTAAGCGTCGTTTTAAAAGTAAAGATTTTTGGATTTTTTTAATGTTTTTGGCATACTTTAATTCAATAAGATTAAAAATAATGATAATAAAAGTTCTCGTCCCTCCCTTGGGTAGAACAATTTCGGTTCAACGACCTAGTTTTTAACTCACGACGAATTTTAAAAATCAAATTTTTAACTTAGTGAAATAAAGTAAATTTTTGTTTTTAAATTCACACCAAACTAAAATTTAAAATGCGTATAATTAAAAATTAAAAATTCACACCAAATTTATATTATATTTTTGTTTTTATACATATAAATTTATATTAAAAATATTAATTTTTCAAATATTTACAAACTTAAATATATTGATTTTAAAAAGTTTACAATATTAATTTAATATGTATATATTAAATTTAAAAACATGGTAAAAATTGAAATTAAAAATCTTTTTGGTCTTTTATCCCACTTTAATCAATCAAATATTATCAAAAATATACGCCCCTCTTTTCGGTAAAGTAATTTCGGTTCAACGACCTAGTTTTACTCCTGACGAATTTTTGAAATATTTTGAGTTGATTGATTAAAGATTTTTATACCTTAAGAATAAACGGTACATTTCGCAGTGATGTAATAAATTTTTGTATGATATCAATAATTTTGGTTACGCATACCTAATTTTATTGAATACCAATTTAATACTTTATAGCGAACGATTCAGCGTTTATTATCAAAAGGTTAGAAGCAATAAAATAAAAATAAAAACTGTACATACTTACCTGTGACAAAGAATTCTCAGAGACCTGCTTTAGCCGACTCATATGAGAGTCGTGTGATTTGGTTCTCCATAGCTACGTAAGCATAACCTCGAATCTTCAATATCTTTTCTTCTAAACATATAAACGGTCCTTCTCTGCATAGAGTAACAAATTCGGTATTTGAATATGTTTGATTATTTGAACATTTACCTTCGTGTGACCATTTTCCGCATTTATAACATCTTTCAAGGTGTCGTGCTCTTCTTTTTGTTGCGGACTTTGATTTTCCTTTACCAAAATGTATCTTATGATGATCTTTTCTGAGTTCTTTTCTTACTCCATCCATTTTGGCTCTTATGAATGATACCAGTTCACTCGGAAGTGTGTCATTATTACGTTTAGTAATCATAGCGTGTAGCATTAGACCATGGTTCAGATCAAAGGAATTCTTCATCTCGTAAAACCTAAAAAAAATATAAAAATTCAGAATGGGGGGAGAAGACTAGTTCTTTAGGGTCTGCTAGGGAAAGACCTTTCGGATTCCATTCTCGGAAACTTCACGAAAACAGAATATCTAACTCTAACAGAAATATATATTACCCTAAAAAGATTCGAACCTTCCCACACTTAGTTAGCTGAGGTGTTGAAATTGTGATTAACTTCATCTTCAACTTCCATTGGATTATCTATGTAATGTTTAACTCTGTGACCATTAACTTTAAATTCAATTCCATTTGAATTTATTAATTCTACTGTTCCGTATGGGAAAACTCTTTTGACTATGAATGGTCCAGACCATCTTGATTTCAATTTTCCAGGAAATAGCTTGAATCGTGAATTGAAAAGAAGAACTCTGTCTCCTTCTTTAAATTCTTTTGAACTTCTGATTCTTTTATCATGCCATTTCTCCGTTCTTTCCTTATAGATTAACGAATTTTCATATGCTTCATGTCTTAATTCTTCTAATTCATTTAATTGACTTAACCGTAGACGTCCAGCTTCATGTAAATCAAGATTACATGTCTTGAAAGCCCAAAATGCTTTATGTTCAATTTCTACTGGAAGGTGACATGCTTTTCCGTAAACGAGTCTAAAAGGTGTGGTTCCAATTGGAGTTTTGTAGGCTGTTCTAAAAGCCCATAGTGCATACTCCAATTTCATGGACCATTCCTTCGTATTTGATCCTACGGTTTTCTCTAGAATACGTTTTAATGCTCGGTTGGTATTTTCAACTTGTCCACTTGTTTGTGGATGATAAGCGGTTGAGATTTTATGAGTTACTCCATATCTTTTGAGAACTTTCTCAAGTTGATTGTTACAAAAATGAGTACCCCGATCATTTATTAAAGCTTTCGGTGTTCCGAACCTTGCAAAAAGATGTTTTAAGAAGTTGACTACAACTCGTGCATCGTTAGTTGGGAGAGCTTGTGCTTCCGCCCATTTAGATACATAATCAATGGCAACGAGAATGTAGATATTATTATGAGATTTTGGAAATGGACCCATAAAGTCAATACCCCAAATGTCAAATACTTCACATACTTGAATGAAATTTTATGGCATTTCATCACGTTGACTTATTTTTCCGGCCCTTTGACAAGCATCACAGGATTTGCAAAGAAGGTGTGCGTCTTTGAAAATTGTAGGCCAATAAAATCCAGCGTCGTAAACTTTTCTTGCTGTGAGTTGAGGCCCATATTGCCCTCCTGTTGGTCCTGTGTGACAATGGTTTAAGATTTGACTGGCTTCATCCCCGAATACAAATCGGCGTATTATTCCATCGGGACAACTTTTAAACAAATGTGGATCTTCCCATAAATAATGTTTTATATCACTAAAGAATTTCTTTCGTTTTTGGTACGACAACCCTTTTTCAAGGAATCCACATACTAAGCAGTTTGCATAGTCTGCAAACCATGGAATTTCACTATAATCTATCTTCAATAGATATTCATCAGGAAAATTATCTTGTATGGCCGATTCATTTAGAACTTATAATTCAGGATTTTCAAGACGAGAAAGATGATCAGCGGCGAGATTTTCTGCTCCCTTTTTATCTCGAATTTCAATATCGAACTCTTGTAAGTGTAAGATCCAACGGATTAATCGTGGTTTGGCTTCTTGTTTTGAAAATAGGTATCTAAGAGCAGAATGGTTGGTATAGACCACCGTTTTTGCTAGAACGAGATATGAACGAAATTTGTCAAAAGCAAAGACAATGGTAAGGAGTTCTTTTTCAGTAGTTGTGTAGTTCGTTTGTGCTCCTTGTAACATCTTACTGGCATAATAAATAGGTTGAAATCGTTTTTCAATCCTTTGTCTTAAAATGGCTCCCATTGCAAAATCACTTGCATCGAACATTAGTTCAAATGGTAGATTCCAATTTGGAGTTATCATGATCGGCGCATTAGTGAGTTTTTCTTTAAGAATATTAAAATATTTGATGCATTCATCTGAAAAGATGAATGGAGCATCCTTTTCTAGGAGTTTATTCATAGGAGTGGCAATTTTAGAAAAATCTTTTATGAAACGTCGGTAAAAACCGGCATGCCCTAGAAAACTCCTAACTCCTCTAACATTGGTGGGATGTGGAAGTTTAGCAATTACATCTACTTTAGCTCTATCCAATTCAATTCCTTCCTTTAAAATTTTATGACCGAGAACGATGCCTTCTTTAACCATGAAATGGCATTTCTCCCAATTAAGAACTAGATTTGATTGTTCGCATCTAATAAGCATTCGTTCAAGATTAACTAGACATGTTTCAAAAGTATCACCGAAGACTGAAAAGTAATCCATGAAAACTTCCATGCATTCTTCTATCATGTCGTGAAAAATCGCCATCATGCACATTTGAAAGGTTGCAGGGGCGTTGCAAAGTCCAAATGGCATGCGTTTTGTAGTGACCCGAACTTTTCCATGTTTATATATATTAATTGAGATTGATATTTACATGATTAAATTTTTCCAACATGTTAAGCAATCAAACTTGTTAAGACTTGATTAATTGAAATATATTTCATATAGACAATTGACCACCCAAGTTGACCGGTGATTCACGAACGTTAAAACTTGTAAAAACTATATGATGACATATATATGGATATATATATAGTTAACATGATACTATGATAAGTAAACATATCATTAATTATATTAACAATGAACTACATATGTAAAAACAAGACTACTAACTTAATGATTTTTAAACGAGACATATATGTAACGATTATCGTTGTGAAGACATTTAATGTATATATATCATATTAAGAGATATTCATACATAATAATATCATGATAATATAATAATTTAAAATCTCATTTGATATTATAAACATTGGGTTAACAACATTTAACAAGATCGTTAACCTAAAGGTTTCAAAACAACACTTACATGTAACGACTAACGATGACTTAAAGACTCAGTTAAAATGTATATACATGTAGTGTTTTAATATGTATTTATACACTTTTGAAAGACTTAAATATACTTATCAAAATACTTCTACTTAACAAAAATGCTTACAATTACATCCTCGTTCAATTTCATCAACAATTCTACTCGTATGCACCCGTATTCGTACTCGTACAATACACAGCTTTTAGATGTATGTACTATTGGTATATACACTCCAATGATCAGCTCTTAGCAGCCCATGTGAGTCACCTAACACATGTGGGAACCATCATTTGGCAACTAGCATGAAATATCTCATAAAATTACAAAAATATGAGTAATCATTCATGACTTATTTACATGAAAACAAAATTACATATCCTTTATATCTAATCCATACACCAACGACCAAAAACACCTACAAACACTTTTATTCTTCAATTTTCTTCATCTAATTGATCTCTCTCAAGTTCTATCTTCAAGTTCTAAGTGTTCTTCATAAATTCCAAAAGTTCTAGTTTCATAAAATCAAGAATACTTTCAAGTTTGCTAGCTCACTTCCAATCTTGTAAGGTGATCATCCAACCTCAAGAAATCTTTGTTTCTTACAGTAGGTTATCATTCTAATACAAGGTAATAATCATATTCAAACTTTGGTTCAATTTCTATAACTATAACAATCTTATTTCAAGTGATGATCTTACTTGAACTTGTTTTCGTGTCATGATTCTGCTTCAAGAACTTCGAGCCATCCAAGGATCCATTGAAGCTAGATCCATTTTTCTCTTTTCCAGTAGGTTTATCCAAGGAACTTAAGGTAGTAATGATGTTCATAACATCATTCGATTCATACATATAAAGCTATCTTATTCGAAGGTTTAAACTTGTAATCACTAGAACATAGTTTAGTTAATTCTAAACTTGTTCGCAAACAAAAGTTAATCCTTCTAACTTGACTTTTAAAATCAACTAAACACATGTTCTATATCTATATGATATGCTAACTTAATGATTTAAAACCTGGAAGCACGAAAAACACCGTAAAACCGGATTTACGCCGTCGTAGTAACACCGCGGGCTGTTTTGGGTTAGTTAATTAAAAACTATGATAAACTTTGATTTAAAAGTTGTTATTCTGAGAAAATGATTTTTATTATGAACATGAAACTATATCTAAAAATTATGGTTAAACTCAAAGTGGAAGTATGTTTTCTAAAATGGTCATCTAGACGTCGTTCTTTCGACTGAAATGACTTCCTTTACAAAAATGACTTGTAACTTATTTTTCCGACAATAAACCTATACTTTTTCTGTTTAGATTCATAAAATAGAGTTCAATATGAAACCATAGCAATTTGATTCACTCAAAACGGATTTAAAATGAAGAAGTTATGGGTAAAACAAGATTGGATAATTTTTCTCATTTTAGCTACGTGAAAATTGGTAACAAATCTATTCCAACCATAACTTAATCAACTTGTATTGTATATTATGTAATCTTGAGATACCATAGACACGTATACAATGTTTCGACCTATCATGTCGACACATCTATATATATTTCGGAACAACCATAGACACTCTATATGTGAATGTTGGAGTTAGCTATACAGGGTTGAGGTTGATTCCAAAATATATATAGTTTGAGTTGTGATCAATACTGAGATACGTATACACTGGGTCGTGGATTGATTCAAGATAATATTTATCGATTTATTTCTGTACATCTAACTGTGGACAACTAGTTGTAGGTTACTAACGAGGACAGCTGACTTAATAAACTTAAAACATCAAAATATATTAAAAGTGTTGTAAATATATTTTGAACATACTTTGATATACATGTATATATTGTTATAGGTTCGTGAATCAACCAGTGGCCAAGTCTTACTTCCCGACGAAGTAAAAATATGTGAAAGTGAGTTATAGTCCCACTTTTAAAATCTAATATTTTTGGGATGAGAATACATGCAGGTTTTATAAATGATTTACAAAATAGACACAAGTACGTGAAACTACATTCTATGGTTGAATTATCAAAATCGAATATGCCCCTTTTTATTAAGTCTGGTAATCTAAGAATTAGGGAACAGACACCCTAATTGACGCGAATCCTAAAGATAGATCTATTGGGCCTAACAAACCCCATCCAAAGTACCGGATGCTTTAGTACTTCAAAATTTATATCATATCCGAAGGGTGTCCCGGAATGATGGGGATATTCTTATATATGCATCTTGTTAATGTCGGTTAC
The DNA here is from genome assembly GCF_046630445.1 of Rutidosis leptorrhynchoides. Lineage (NCBI taxonomy): Eukaryota > Viridiplantae > Streptophyta > Magnoliopsida > Asterales > Asteraceae > Rutidosis > Rutidosis leptorrhynchoides. The sequence continues at coordinate 134,297,079 of NC_092339.1, forward strand.
CAGGTGTTCACCATATGAATGATTTTTATCTCTATGTATGGGATGTGTATTGAAATATGAAATCTTGTGGTCTATTATTATGATTTGATATATATAGGTTAAACCTATAACTCACCAACATTTTTGTTGACGTTTTAAGCATGTTTAATCTCAGGTGATTATTAAGAGCTTCCGCTGTCGCATACTTAAATAAGGATGAGATTTGGAGTCCATGCTTGTATGATATTGTGTAAAAACTGCATTCAAGAAACTTATTTTGTTGTAACATATTTGTATTGTAAACCATTATGTAATGGTCGTGTGTAAACAGGATATTTTAGATTATCATTATTTGATAATCTACGTAAAGCTTTTTAAAACCTTTATCTATGAAATAAAGGTTATGGTTTGTTTTAAAAATGAATGCAGTCTTTGAAAAATGTCTCATATAGAGGTCAAAACCTCGCAACGAAATCAATTAATATGGAACGTTTTTAATCAATAAGAACGGGACATTTCACGTTTGTAAGCAAAAGTACCATAAGGGCACGTGAATGTGGTTTTCTCTTGGTCCTCAGGTGCTATTGGAATTTGAAAATATCCGGAAAATCCATCAAGAAAGCAATAGTAACTATTTCCGGCTAATCTTTCCAACATTTGATCAATGAAAGGTAAGGGAAAGTGATCTTTTCTGGTGGCGTCATTTAATTTTCTATAATCAATACAAACACGCCATCTTGTTACAGTCCTAGTAGGAATAAGCTCATTTTTCTCATTTGTGATGACAGTCATGCCACCCTTCTTAGGTACGCATTGAACTGGACTTATCCATAGACTATCAGAGATTGGATAAATTAAACCTGCATCTAGCAGTTTAATAATTTCTTTCTTAACAACATCTTGCATATTAGGATTTAGTCTTCGTTGGCGTTGCACATACGTTTTATGACCTTCTTCCATAAGGATTTTATGTGTGCAATACGAAGGACTTATTCCTTTAATGTCATGAATCTTCCATGCAATAGCTGGTTTATGAGCTTTTAGCACAGAAATGAGTTGAGATTTTTCATTTTCAGTAAGAGAAGACGATATTATTACAGGTAATTCAGATTCACCATGTAAATAAGCGTATTCCAGATGGTTTGGAAGTGGCTTTAACTCTAATGTCAGTGGTTTTTCTATCGATGATTTGTATTGATATCTGTCTTCCTCTTTTAGCATTTGAATTTCTTCTGTTGTAGGTTCATATCCATTAGTCATTAGTGTAGCTAACATTTTAGTTTCATTAATTGGTTCAGTTCCTTCTCCTAAAGAACCTTCTCCTGTTCCTTGTAATTCTGGAAATTCTTCTAACAATTCTGCATGTGAATCTATAGTTTAAATATAATAACATGTATCTTCTGCAGATTGCGGTAGTTGCATGGCTCTGTCAACAGAAAAGGTGACACTCTCGTCCTCTATACTTAGGGTCAGTTTCTTACCGAACACGTCTATTATTGCTTTAGCCGTGTTTAAGAACGGTCTTCCTAATATGAGAAGAACTCGAGAATCTTCTTCCATGTTCAGAATAACAAAATCTACTGGAAACACTAAAGTACCAACTTTAACTAGCATGTTCTCCATTATCCCTCTAGGATATTTTACTGATCGATCGGCTAGTTGTATGCTTATTCGTGTTGGTTTCAATTCTCCAAGGTCTAGTTTAGCGTATAGTGAATATGGCATTAAATTTATACTAGTACCTAGATCTGCTAATGTTTCTATTAAACTAAGACTACCCAGAAAACATGGAATTGTGAAACTTCCTGGATCTGAAAGTTTTTCTGGTATCTTATTCAACAACACTGCAGAACAATTCGCATTCATAGTAACAGCCGAGAGTTCTTCCATTTTCTTTCTATTTGTGATTAGATCTTTCAAGAATTTAGCATATCTAGGCATTCCTGAAATTACATCAATGAAAGGAAGATTTACATTTATTTGTTTAAACATATCCAAGAATTTGGATTGCTCGGCTTCAAGTCTTTCTTTTCTCATTTTACTCGGGTAAGAAAGTGGTGGTTGGTATGGTTTAACATAAGGTTTAGCCTTAACTATGTTATCTTCATTAACCTTTTCAACTACCGGTTCTATTTCCTTATCTTGCTCAGGTTGTGGTTCTTGTGGAGTAGGAATTGCGTCATCAGAAATTACAGGTATTTCAGGTGGTTTAAGTGTAATATCACTTCTTGTGGTAATAGCTTTAGCTGTTTGATTCCGGGGGTTAGCATTTGTATCACTAGGTAGACTCCCCAATTTTCTTTCACCTATTAACCTTGCTAGGTTACTTACTTCTTGTTCCAAATTTTGAATAGAAGCTTGTTGATTTCTAAATGCTTGAGCATTTTGTTCATTGGTTTGATTCTGAGATGTGAAAAACTGCGTTTGAGATTCAACTAGCTTCGACATCATATCTTCTAAATTTGGCTTTTTATCATCGGTTTGTGGTGTTTTGTTTTGAAAAATAGGTCTTTGCTAGTTGTAAGTATTATTGGATACTTGTTGATTACTAGGACCTTGTTGGTTGTTGTATGGAACATTTCGGTTATAGTTCTGATTTTGATTGTAGATTGGTCTTGGCGGTTGATAATTATTCTGATAATTATTTCCAGGCCTTTGGTTCATGTATGAAACATTCTCTCTTTGTTTCATTGTTTGTTCAATACTGAGACAATCTTTTGTCAAATGTGGTCCTCCACACTGCTCACAACTAATTCGTATTGAGTGAATATCCTTAGTCATCTTTTCCATTCGTCTCTTGACAGCATCTATCTTTGCGGAAATGGAATCAAAGTCATGGCTAGAATCGGCTCTAGCTGCTTTAGATGATCTAACGATATCTTTTTCTTAGTGCCACTCATATGAGTGAGAAGCAGTGTTATCAATAATTTTGTAAGCGTCAGTTGCGGCTTTCTTCATAATGGAACCACCAGCTGCTATATCGATGTCTTTTCGTGTAGTGATGTTGCATCCTTGGTAAAATATTTGTACTATTTGACAGGTGTCTAAACCATGTTACGGACATCCTCTCGATAACTTTCCAAATCTTGTCCATGCCTCATATAGAGTTTCATTTGTCTTTTGTGTGAACGTAACAATTTCTCCTTGAAGTCTTACGGCTTTAGATGCCGGAAAGAATTGTTTAAGAAAATTTTCAACTAAGACATCCCATGTATCAATCGCCCCTTCAGGTAACGATTCTAACCAATCTTTGGCTTCTCCCTTTAAAGTCCAGGGAAATAACATGAGATATATCTATTCATCTTCCACTTCTCTTATTTTAAATAAAGTACAAATCCTATTAAAGGTACGAAGTTGTTCATTTGGATCTTCTTTCGGCGCACCACTAAATTGGCATTGATTAGTTACCATGTGTAGGATTTGTCCTTTGATTTCATAATCTGGCGCATTAATGTCAGGTTGAGTAATTGCGTGACCTTGGCCAGTGCATTTAGCTCTCATTCGGTCTTCCATACTTAGAGGTTCCAGATTTTCCATGATTGAATTTGTTGAATCTGAATCACTAGAGGATTCTGATTTAATGGGTTGTTCCTTGACAATCTCTGTTTGAATGATTGGTGGTTCCGGAGGAAAGATTAATGGTTCAGGATCTCTGAATTGTCCCTGAATATCCTCCGGATTCTCAATTGTGAGGTCGGGTTCAAAAAATGGATTATCGAAAATTTGAATTGGAGTACTTGGTCGACTTGATGACGATTCTAAAGAAAAATCAATGGCGATAATATTGGCTAGATGTCTTGATCGAGTTATAGGTGGTGAACGTATAAAAGGTGGTGAACGTTTTGCTCGGTGCATTCACTGAATATCCTATTAGTTATAAAAGATAAAAATTATATAAGTTATCAAATTAATAGACTTTTCTGATTTTGCCCACGTTTCGAATAGCCAATAGATGCAGCAGGTAGCCATGACCCTTTAAATCGGAAGCCCACAACTCGCCACTAACAAATCCAGCTATTACTACGAACCAGAAAATTTTGGATGTCTATCAATTTAACCACTTAAAATAATTTTTCGTTGAAATTTAAAGAAATTTTAGAGAAGAAATAGAAAATTCTATGTCCTAAAACTAGAGCGTCGAGAAATAAGAAAGAAAAAGAGCGCGTCGGAAAAACGTTGAAAAATAAATGGTCGAAAAATAATAAAAAGAACGTAGCGCGTCGAAACTTAAAAGTCTAAAAACTAAGAATTAAAAGTTGTGTCTAAAGGTATTAAAGCTTAAAAGAAATTCTATATCCAAAACGGTATAAACTTAAAAAGTACTAAAATTTATAAAACGGCGTCGAAAAATTCTAAAACACCTAAATCTTAGTCTAAAGAAAAAGTACTTAAGGGATTTTACGGCAAAGCTTAAAAATCTAGAAATAAAAATAACTACAGCAAAAACTATGACTTAGAACTAAATACGAACGAAAAATACAAATATTACGCTAAAACAAATAAAAAGTTACAAAATATAAAAATAAACTTAAAGTTATAAAAACACAATTTTTATAAAAATATTATTTTTATATTATTTATTTATAAAAGTATTAATTTTTATATATTAATAAAACTAATTAAACTAAATAATACAAATTTATTAAAACTAAAATTAATTAATTTAAAACTAAACCCTAATTAGGGTTTAATTAATAATAATTATAATTAAATTAAACCCTAAACTGTCGGCTGAGGTTACCAGACCTGTCAACTCACCTCATGCGATCGCATGAGGTGTTAGTTGTTTTACCATGCGATCGCATGGTCTGCGAATTCGGGCCAGATATTGGGCTGCAACAGTGTAGTGGCCCGATTAGTTTTATATATATATTTTTTGTTTTAAATTTTCTGTTTTAATATTTATATAAAATTTTTATATAAATTAAATAAAAACTTATATTTTTACAAACTAAAAGTAGAATTAGAAATATTTTATAATTTTATATATATATATATATATATATTTAATAAACTCTTAAAAACATATAAATTTTGTTTTACTTTTTATATTTTTGTATTTTTAATAATTAAAACGTATTTTTACAAAAACATATTTTTGCAAAAGTAAATTAAAAATCTTTTTTTTATACAGGGTTTCGCTTCCGGCGTTTAAGCAGTCCCCGGCAGCGGCGCCAAAAATACTTGATGTTATGCGAGGAGTATACGGAATAGTATTAATTTTACAAGGAAATACTATTAACAACGATACAATTTTACACAAGTTATTTATTTATATATAGAGTGGAAATACCTAAACCTTGCTTCAACACTTATAGGCAGTGTACCTAATCGTACAGTAGTATAGTTTTTAGTAAGTCCGGTTCGTCCACAGGGAACTCGCCAAGTTTAACGCTATATTTTTAAAACTATATTTGTAAATAAATATATATATAAAAATATAAGTAGTATTATTATTATAAAAGGGGGTTTTTACCGTTTAATGACCGGTTTGTCGATTTTAAAACTTAAGTCGCAGTTAAAACCTAATGTAAAATATTAAATATATAAAAGACTTAATTTAAAGCGTAAAGTAAATGACAATAATTAAAGTGCGATAAATAAAATGACAATAAATAAAAGTGCGATAATTAAAAGTGCAATTAAATATGAAATAAAGGAATTATGCTTATTTAAACTTCTGTAATCATGATGTTTGACGTGTTGATTTTAGTTTATTCCCATAGGTTAATTGTCCTTTGTCCTAAATTATTCAATATGTCCGTATGGTTTTTGTCCATAACAGTCCATCAGTCATAAATATAAAGTGCGAGTGTCCTCGTCAAATTATCCTTATATCCGAAGTCAAATATTCCAACTAATTGGGGACTTAAACTATAATTACACCAAGTGTCCTTGTATATAATTCACCCCTGTTTTAATAAGTTCATTGACTATTAATCCATTTCCGTGTCTGGTTAAATGAACGATTATTAGTACTTATAAATATCCCGCCCATCGTGTCCGATCGAGTGTATGTGGTTATTTATAGGTACGTCCAATTGTAAATCTTTATATTAAATTAACAAACTATCATTTAATTAAACAAATATAAAGCCCATTAATAGCCCATAGTCTAATTTCCACAAGTGTCGTTCTTTTGTCCAAACCCCAATTATGGTACAAAGCCCAATTACCCCGTCTTAATATTTTAGCCCAACATCACGATTACTTCGGCTTAAATAAGCATAATAACTTAGCTACAAGACATTAATTTAAAAAGGTTGAACATTACTTACAATGATTAATAATAGCGTAGCGTTACACGGACAGAATTTCGACTTACACCCTTACAACATTCGCTAACATACCCTTATTATTATTAAAATTAAAATTATAATTAAAATTATAATATATATATATATATATGTATGTATATTACGAGTGAGAGATGAGGAAAGAAAAAGATGTGTTAAGTTCAACCAAAAACTGCGAAATTTATAGGATGTCACGTGTTACTGTTCACCATGCGATCGCATGGTTTTTTCACTTCCAGGCCATGTGATCGCATGGCCAGCTGGGAGAGTTCACATGTTGTTGTTTGCTTCTTACCGACGGTTTTAAATAATAATATAATATATATATAATTTTAAGAATTAATTATATATTATATTATATTCATGTGCATAGTTGACTTGTAATTTTTAGTCCGTTGCGTCGAGCGTTGAGAGTTGACTATAGTCCTGGTTCCGGATTTTCAAACGTCCTTGCGTACAATTTAATATCTTGTATTTGCGTTTTGCGTCTTGTACTCTTGTAATTTTGAGACGTTTCTCATCAATAATTTGAACCACTTTGATTGTACTTTGTACTTTTGAGCTTTTTGGTCGTTTGCGTCTTTAATTCGTCGAATCTGTCTTTTGTCTTCACCTTTTATTATTTAAACGAATATCACTTGTAAATAGAACAATTGCAACTAAAAGCTTGTCTTTCTTGAGGGATAATGCTATGAAATATATGTTCATTTTTAGCATTATCAAAAAGATATCGCATGTACATTACAGGTGGGTGTAGGATTCGGACCCATTTGTACCATGCAGCATTTAAATCTTGTGGTTTATAAAAATGATGAATTTTATTGTTTTATGATAAACCTATGAACTCACTAACCTTTTGGTTGACACTTGAAAGCATGTTTATTCTCAGGTATGAAAGAAATCATCAGCTGTGAATTTGCTCATTTTAAAGACATTATTTGGAGTCGATCATCGCAATGGGACCAGATGTTGGTGACTTCGTCCAGATGGATTAGGACGGGGTATGACATGTGGCATCAGAGCGGTGGTCATAGCGAACCAGATCTTGCATTAGTGTGTCTAACTGATAGTTGTTTAGATGCATTAGTGAGTCTGGACTTCGACCGTGTCTGCATGTCAAAAGTTTTGCTTATCATATAGTGTCGAAAAATTATTTTCTTATCATCCTTAAAGTCTAGACACATCTTACTGCCTCTATTGCATAGACAGTGTATAGATAAATTCATATCATATCGTATCTGTTATTGTTACCTTTGCCTGACAGCTTCCGTAGATTCCTCTGTAACTTATGGGATTTTAGTATTATATATGCATATGTAAATTATGTATTGCAGGGTACTAATCTACATCCTATAATCTATTTCTTATCGAAAATCTGTCATCTAATCGTACGAGATGAATCCCTCAACTAGTTCGAGTCCCTCATATTTCGATAGTTATTCCGATAGTTATTCCGACAGCTATTCCGACATGGATGTTCACCTAAGCTCCAGAAGCAACGTCACCAGAATGAATCAGCCATCCCCAATTCATCTGATGGGTTCGTAGTCTACTTAATCATTGGAGACAAGAAGAAGCGATCCCTTTCATCCACCATGTTGTCCTCTGGGCAAAGAACCTGAAGCATTCATCGGCGAACCAATCCGAAACACCATTTTCACTCTCATTTCCCGAATATCTCGCCACGATTATATTCTATCTAAAATATCAAACCTTATTCGTCCGCTCGTTCCAATCGACAATCATCCCAGTGTAATAAAAGAAGTCAACGAGCTTCGCGCTCGGGTAGTGACTTTGGAGAATATGGTGCAAAGATTACAAGCACCAGCGGTAACACCGGCACCAACAGTACCATCAACAATCCACGCCTCAACATCACAATCTATACCTCGAGCATAATCTTCGTTCTACGTATCGTTCTACATCAATATCTTTGTTCTTCATGGCGATTATGTAATCTCTAATGTTTTAGAGATTATGTATTCTAGGTTCTAACGATGAATCAAATGAGATTAATATCATATTAATTCATTAAATCCATGATTGCATCTGAAGAAAATATATATGTATATATATTTTCATAAAGATTGTAATTGAAAATTCTTTTGTACAAATTGTTAATGATGAGAATATTTTAACGGGTAGGTAATACCCGAAAAATATTTAGATTTCACATTAATAAGTTACACTGTACATTCTTTGAATTTGAATCAACAATCATTTACTATCCTACTTACATCCACAGATATACGTACCTGTTCACCGCAGAATAACCAATTTCATTCAATTTCATATTTGAATTTTGACCTATCAAAATCCAACAAGTGGCATAACGAAGAAAACATTGGACAAAATAAATTTTGTTAGAAACAAACAATTTAACTATGAGAAGAATTTTGTTAAGAATTCACGCTAACTGTTCCTAGCTAACTGTTTACATTTTATTTATCGCAATTTATTTATCGCAATTTATATTCTCGCAATTTTATTTATCGTCATTTAATTTCTGTTATTTATTTTACGCACTTTATTTATCGTCATTTAAATACTGTTATTTACGCATTTTAAATATCGGGACACGTATACAAGGTTTTGACATATCATATCGACGCATCTATATATATTATTTGGAATAACCATAGACACTCTATATGCAGTAATGATCGAGTTAGCTATACAGGGTTGAGGTTGATTCTACAATAATATATATACTTTGAGTTGTGATCGAGTCTGAGACATGTACACGGGTCACGATACGTATCAATTAATTCGAATATTATATATTAAACTATATATGAATTATTGGACTGTTAACTATGGACTATCGACTGTGGACTAATAACATTGGACAATTAAAATGAATTAAAAATATTGATTATAACATATGAAACTAAACATTTCTTCAAGTTTGCCACTTGATTTCATCTTAAACCTCATTTGTATCTTGACGATTACAATCTGCGTTCAAACCTTTCATGATTCTTGAAAACACCTCAATCGAGAGGATGAACCAACTGCACTTCATCTAATGAAGGAAAGATTGATGCATATAGTTATGCACCTGAAAACACTCGGAACCTGAGTAAACGTTTAACACGTATCTGTGCTAGCTCCTTTGGCGTTGTTATTACCGAAAATAACTTTGCAATTCCTTTCCAAAGTAGCCAATTTTGTCACAGATCCAACAATTCAACTTCGATTTACCAACAATTTCATTAATATTTGATTTTTCGAAAAATCATTATATTCATTGAAACCCTTTCATGTACTCATCTACATCTTATAACAAAAATTTCCATACCAAAAACTGAGAATCAGCAAATCAGTATTCAGAATCTCGCATCGTTTCTACGTCAACAATTATATGTATACATATAACATCTATCTCCTAGAATTACGTTCTTCAATTCTGAAATTCTAAAAAGCACCCAGTCTACGAATCAATACAATGACTTTTGAAAAAGCTTAATGAAGCAGCAGAAACTGTAGACAACCAAAACAGTCAAAAGTTTGATAATAAAGATTAGTGTGTTGATAAAGCTCAGAAAAAGTTTGAAACTGAAAAAAAAAACGAATTGAGCAAATCTATGAAGGAGACATTGAACAAATTACAAGGAATAAACTTGTACATAAAGAGTCCGGATGATTCTGTTTCTGATGAAATCTTTAGCGAATACCTTGCTCCTGACTCTAAACCTTTACGGACAAATCTTACTCGTCATCCTTAATATCATAAATTCTAAGATATCATCGTATCTTTCCTTATAAATATCCTCGATATTTTTGAAGAGATTTTCATAACTATTCTTATCTAAAATCATTCATCTCTTCGCGACATCAATGTTACATCAGAAGGGAAACTGTTTTAGTTTCTAAATTCTGAAAAATTCGAATATAAAATATGAATTTTTTTTTTTTGAAGTAGTGTTGGGAACTGAAGCATGAGTTAGTATAATATAATGACACTTAATCAACGTGATTATATTACAGTAAGTCATGCTAAGTTTCTAAATGGAAAGTGATAATTCATAGACCATAACGTCATCATGTGCCCTGTTACACGACTCTTACATTCTACTTAACCTCCAAGCATATCGAGAACATATCTTCCTGATAGTTCTATCTTTTCTCTGGAATTCTGGTAATTTAACCAGTCAAGATCGTGCTAATACAATTTCTATTTTTTGAACATCAGTCATGTTCATTCAAAACTTTATACCTACAAATTCTGGACCATTATTTGCTTAACTTAAAGTCGGGAAGAGAAAACAAAAGGATGGAACTCCAAAATATAAAGGAAGCGAAGGAAGTGGATTTTGGTGAAATATCAGACAGAGCAATCGAGACAGATCATCGCATTTAAACAAAGAGGATTCTTATTTCCTTAATTACCGAATAATCAAATCTTAATACGAAGATTTTCTTTAAATTCCTTGAATTCCGGAATTCAACCAAGACAACGTCAAAAGTTAAGACGAAACTTTTCACTCTTTTGTAATAGCTTCACTCGTACTCTTCACAAAAATCAGATTATTTTATCCATATTACTAACTGATGATAAAACTCTAATTTTCAGCTCGTATGCGTCATGAAAACATATTTATTGTCAGCCATGACCATCCCAATCAAATTTCGGGACGAAATTTCTTTAACGGGTAGGTACTGTGACGACCCGGAAATTTCCGACCAAATTTAAACTTAATCTTAAATTGATTTCGACACGATAAGCAAAATCTGTAATGTTGAGTCTCGAAAACCTTGGAACTATGTTCATATATTCAATTGACCTTCGACTGTTCTCGACGATTCACGAACAACTATTTGTAAATAGATAAATATATATTTAAAAATATAAATATATATTAATTTGAAATGTAATTTGATATATTATATTATTTAATTATTAGAATAAATCTTGTAAAATAAAATTATATAAGATATAAATAAAAATTATTGTTAAATTTAAATCTATTTATAGATATAAAAGTTTTATCGAATATATTTATAAATTAATTGTAATACTCGGTTGGCATTTCGCTAGCGTTCATATAGATCTAATACGAGTTCAAAAAGATTCAAAATAAAAGTTGAACTGTAAATAGATTACGAGGATTATAGGTTTGACAGAAATATTTTTACCTTATTAATTTAAATTTTTAACACTCCGTATATATTATTTGGGATGGAAAAAAACAAGCAATAGACTACTTTTTATGACAAGTTTTACAAGGGTTAGTGACCAAAATAAATAGATGAAATTAATATTAAATAATGAAATTTTTCTAAAGACTTTACTGACTAACAATAGAGTACGAGCTAGCAGTCTGTAATTTAAAAGCTTAAAAGTGTTGGTACTATAAAACAAGAGTATGGCTGCTATGTATATTTTATTATTGTTATTTGCACGTTGGTTAATTGATTCAAAATATAATATTAGTATCTATATGTTACATATGTGTGTAGGTATTGTGCATAACACTCATGAACCAAACAATCTATCAAACCCTCTATTTCTAATTCGATTTCCACTGCAATCTTCACAACCATCACATGAACCATTAAACATCGCCACTACAACCCACTCGCCACCACCTCTGGTCATTATGAACAACCCATCACTACATAAACCGCCAACCATCATTTTCATCACCTCCTTTAATATATATACATAAGTACATGAACATCACCATTCTTTAAACATCTTCGAAACCAACACAACCATCCCTTGTTGCAGCTGCTCTAACACCTCTGTTTATGTCTGTAAGACACACCCACATGCTACCACTACTGCCGTTTTTATTTTTGTGTTTTGTTTCCTGTACTACTCGAACACACCACCATAACAATTGTAAACCCATTTAAACTCACCACCTTCAAACTAATTTTTGATGTGGTATCTACTTCTATGTTTCAATCAACCATCAAACCCACACCACAGTCACCATACACCACCTTCAACCACCACAAAACATCACATCTAAACTGCTGCTACAGCTTCTATTCAACTGTTCCTGCTTCAGTCAAATACAACCATACACCCTTGTAAAACCTGTACTGCTGCATTTTTTTTATCGTGTTCCAATCTCACCAACAAATCATCACAATAGCTGCTGTAGCTTTTGTTGAAACTGCCTCGGCTGCACTTTTATGATGCGAACAAAAACCAGGTAAGGAAGTCGATGGAGTGAGAAGTTTATGTACACAGTTTAGAAGTACTCAACTTGGACATATAGGAATTTAATATGCTGCTCCTTTTTATAAAGTTATGCAATTGGAATATGATGGATAAATTCATTGCCGACAAAATTTATGGGATATTTAATCCATATTTTTTTTATTGATAGTAATGGTGGTATTAGGAACTGACGTGAATGAGGATATATGGGTCAGCGAGATTTTATTATTATTTTTTTTAAACCGAGAGTTGTTTATTCAATTGGGCCAACGAATTTGTTTTGAACCGTGGACTATTCTCTCAGTTGGGCCATGTAGAAATTTTGTAGTTGGGCTTGTGTATATCGGGCTTGAGAAGTTGTTGCTGGATCAATTTAATCATGAGCTAAATTCCTTGTAATTGAGGTTTGGGCCGTACGTATTTTTTTTTAACCTAATGGTGTTAGTGATTAGATGGTGATAAGGTATATGATATTGATGTTCTTAATGTTGAGACTCTGTTTGAATTACGTAAGATGTTGGATGATCATGATAAAATATTACGTGACATGTGATTATGTTAAGACAAGGAATATGACGATGATGATGTTAAAATCATAATGATGAGGGTTAGATGGTGATATAAGTTAGGATGAAGGTGATGGTGCATGATGATGAGTATGATGGTGATACTTCATGATAATGATATTCGATGGTTATGTTAGTGATGATGGAGGTCGAAGATGATTCCCGAATGATTATGATTTGAGGTTGTAAATGAATGATGAAGATGATAGTGAAGCGTTTAGGTGATTATGATTATGATATGATTATGATTATGATATGATTATGATTATGATATGAATATGATTATATTATGATTATGATTATGATTATGTTATAATTATGATTTTGATTAAGATTATGATTAAGATGGTGGAATTAAAATGATTAGGATTATGATTAGGATTATAATGATGATAGTTTAATAGGATAATAAAGGTTTACAAGTGATGATGATTTGGGTTAAGGATGTTATCGGGTTAGCGTGAGGTCGCGGGTTCAAACCCGGACTTGGGCATTTTTTTTAGGAATACTTCTTTGAGGTAGTTTACTTATTACTCATTATTATTATTATTATTATTATTATTATTATTATTATTATTATTATTATTATTATTATTATTATTATTATTATTATTATTATTATTATTATTATTATTATTATATTATTATCATTATTATTATTTTCATTATTAGTATTATTATTAGTAAAAGTACTATTATTATTATTAATATCATTAACATTATTATTATCACAAATATTAGTAATATTATTAACATATAACATTTTTATTTATTTTTAGTAGTATTATCATTATTATTAATATTAAAAGCATTTTCATTTTTTATTAACATTATTATTATTATTAGAATCATCATGAATTTTATCATAATTAGTATTATTTTTATATAACAAATTATTGATTTACAATATAATGTTATCAATGTATATATATATTAATATAACTATATATATATATATATATATATATATATATATATATATATATAAATATTAATATACAAAATAAATATATATAACCTTTAAAATAATAAATATATTAGTAAATTAAATAAATAATATATATAAACTGGTTTGATTATTATTACATGTTAATTATATGTTTTAATATATATAACTGATATAGGTTCGTGAATCCGAGGCCGACCCTGCATTGTTCAGTTGTTCAATATCGTCATATGTATTTTTACTACAAAATACATTATGTGAGTTCATTTGATTCCCTTTTACTCTTTACAATTTGGGACTGAGAATACATGCGTTGTTTTTACAACTGCTTTATTAAATATTTTTGAAATATATTTTGAACTGAGAATACATGAAATGCTTTTATAAATGTTTGACGAGATAGACACATAGCTGCTTCTGATTGTTATTGTTGTTGCGGTTATTATTGTTGTTGGGATGATTGTTGTAGTTGCTGTTGTTGTTGTTGTTGTTGTTGTTGTTGTTGTTGTTGTTGGGCCGTTTGTTGTAGTTGCGATTGATGTTGCGATTGTTGGGATAATTGTTACATGAAATGCTTTTATAAATGTTTGACGAGATAGACACAAGCAAAACATTCCTCGAATGAATTATTATGCAGACAGAAGTTCTGTGGATTATTATTGAATTAGTTGGACGTGATAATTGCCACTAATTGTTGTGAATATTTGTCCCCTGATTATTATTGCTTGGTAACCTAAGAATTAGAATCGGGTATGGCCCTAATTCACACGAATCCTAAAGGTAGCTATCGGGTTTAACACCCCTGATGTTATGCGAGGTGTATATGAAATAGCTTATATTTTACTAGGAAATACTATTAAATACGATACAATTTTACACAAGATATTTATTTATGTATAGAATGGATATACCTAAACCTTGCTACAACACTTATAGGCAGTGTACCTAATCGTACAGTAGTGTAGTTTTTAGTAAGTCCGGTTCGTTCCACAGGGAAATCTTTTAAACAAAGCTTAACGCTATATTAGTTTTAATTTATAAAAATACAAATATATATATAAGTAATATTATTATTATAAAGGGGGGTTATTACCGTTTAATGACCGGTTTGTCGATTTTTAAAACTTTAGTCGCAGTTAAAACCTAATGTAAAATATTAAATAAATAAAAGACTTAATTTAAAGCGTAAAGTAAATAACGATAATGAAATTACGATAAATAAAAGTGCGATAAAATAAACTTGCGATAATTAAAGAGTACAAAAATTAAAAGTGCAATTAAATACAATAAAAGTGCGATAATTAAAAATGCAATTAAATATGAAAATAAAGGAATTATGCTTATTTAAACTTCCGTAATCATGATGTTTGACGTGTTGATTTTAGTTTTATGCCCATGGGTTAATTGTACTTTGTCCTGGATTATTTAATATGTCCGTCTGGTTTTTGTCCATAACAGTCCATCGGTCATAAATTTAAAGTGCGAGTGTCCTCGTCAAATTATCCTTATACCCGAAGTCAAATATTCCACCTAATTGGAGACTTAAACTGTAACAAGGTTTTATTACTTTGTTTAATAATTACACCAGGATATCGACTGCGTGTAACCCAAGGTTTTAATACTTTGATATCAATTATGCCAAGTGTCCTTGTACATAATTTCACCCCTGTTTTAATAATTCCATAGACTATTAATCCATTCCCGTGTCCGGTTAAATGAACGATTATTCGTACATATAAATATCCCGCCCATCGTGTCCGATCGAGTGTATATGGTTATTTATAGGTATGTCCAATTGTAAATCTTTATATTAAAATTAACAAACTATCATTTAGTTAAATAAATATAAAGCCCATTAATAGCCCATAGTCTAATTTCCACAAGTGTTGTTCTTTTGTCCAAACCCCAATTATGGTACAAAGCCCAATTACCCAATTTTAGTATTTAGCCCAATATCATGATTACTTCGGCTTAAATAAGCATAATAATAATTTAGCTACGAGACATTAATGTAAAAAGGTTGAACATAACTTACAATGATTAAAAATAGCGTAGCGTTACACGGACAGAATTTCGACTTACACCCTTACAACATTTGCTAACATACCCTTATTATTAGAATTAAAATTAAAATTATAATATATATATATATATATATATATATATATATATATATATATATATATATATATATATAATACGTTGATGAATGAAGAAGGAAAAAAATGTGTTTTATGATCACCAAAAACGCGAGTTTTATAGGCCTGTGACCAGAAAAAGGGGCTCATGCGATCGCATGAGCTTTGCCCTTCAAGGCCATGCGATCGCATGGCCAGCTGGGGAGGCTCACATGTGGTTGTTTTCTTCTGCCGATGGTTTATTAATATATTATATAATATATAAATAATTATAAGAATTATTTAAATATTATATTATATTTATGTGCATAGTTGACTTGTAATTTTTAGTCCGTTGCGTCGAGCGTTGAGAGTTGACTCTGGTCCCGGTTCCGGGTTTTTGAACGTCCTTGTGTATAATTTAATATCTTGTACTTTGCATTTCGCTTCTTGTACTCTTGTAATTTCGAGACGTTTCTTATCAATAATTGGAACCACTTTGATTGTATTTTATACTTTTGAGATTTTTGGTCATTTGCGTCTTCAATTCGTCGAATCTGTCTTTTGTCTTCATCTTTTATTATTTAAACGAATATCACTTGTAAATAGAACAGTTGCAACTAAAAGCTTGTCTTTCTTGAGGGATAATGCTGTGAAATATATGTTCATTTTTAGCATTATCAAATATTCCCACACTTGAGCGTTGCTTGTCCTCAAGCAATATAGTCTTGAAATATACTAGAATCACTTCTTTATTCTTCACACTTTGTACATCAGTGATTTCTTTACGGCGGTATAAACAATGGTAGTAACGATGTGGTTTACAGTCCCACATGACTATAAAAATTTTAGATCCTTTAAGGAAATTGGATCTTTATGAAAACATTTGATCTTTTGAAAATTAAATCTAGCTTTTACCCTAGATAAGTTTTCCGGAATAACCCTTCACCGGTGTTTGCAAATTATTTTTGTGGGTTTGGTGGGTTTCAGATTTGAAAATTTTAGCTCAAAACTTGCGGTTTTGTGTCACCCACTTGCTAACCTTGTATTGGGAAAGCAACACGTCCAGTATACTTGCTCCGTATATTACCTTTCGGTAAACTACCATCCGGTTGTAAAGGAAAGCGTTGAACAAGCAACTGTTAAGGCAATGTCCCTGACATGCTTTTAATTATGGTCTATAATGTGTCGGAAGCAATTACTATCCTTGGTAGGAGCAATAGTAAAGCTCACCCTTATGATTTTTTGGTCTGGCACAAGGTCCTGTCTTTGACCATGCTATGCAACCACCGTTCTTACGGTTGAAACCCGATTTGGCTCAGGTGACCTAATGAATTCCAGGTGAATTCCTAGGATTTTACGTTCAATGGTAATGAACGCATTGAAAATGGGTTTTCAGAAAACAAATCGGTTTGTAATTTTGATCAAAATATTTTCTCGTTCAAGCTCGAGTTTAGATATCATTGAATTCCATGAGTTTGTAATTCTCAATATTTAAGGTCAATCTCTAGGATTGAGTAATATTAGGCTTAAAAGCTGATTTTTGATCTTTAAAGAGATTATCCTTTCTGGGGATCTGATTCATTAGTCTTATCCAGCTAATTTGCACGGCGTCCTCCCCATTTTACAAGACAGATCCTCTCATGGTTAGGATAAATCTGACCACTTGGCGACCCTATTTAATGCTGAGGTCCGTGGATTTTCTGCTGATTTTAGAGATGACTTTTCTAGATTTTTTGTCAACCTACAGCTGGTCTGGACGACAACTTCATGACCTAAATCAAGAAGCGCGTTTCTTTTTCGGAAGACTTTACTTCCTTTTAACGATGGAATTGATTCATCGTGTAGATCCATCTTTCTTTCAAATATATTACAATAAATCGGGTAAAACTGATTAAAATCGTCCAAAACAAAAGTATCTTCGGTTATTTGTTACAAAAATATGTGTCTTATGTTTTAAATAACTTGGTAAATTTTCCCACACTTGGCTTTTATTTTCTTTTATTTGCCTTTTTATTGTCCTCTATTCCATTTTAAATGAATTCTAACATTTTGCTTTGTTTCTCAATTTATGTCCTTTCCGAGGTAACAATAATTTCGGTGTTAACACCTAGTTTTATCGTTCATAAATATGTATAAACATGATTTTGAGTTCATTTAATTGAAAATTTTGAAAAATTTTACTAGAATTGGGTAGTCAGTATATAAGACTAGGGCTGTTCTTTATTATCAGAGAGTACTAGATTCTAATACAACTACTGCGTTACTAGTATTTTTAATGGTAACCAAGTGTTTAAATCAAAAAAAATTTTTAAAATCCGAAAGAATTTAACCCCTTCCCACACTTAAGATCTTGCAATGCCCTCATTTGCAAGAAATCAGTAACAATTTAAATTATTGAGGGTGATTAGCGTAGAAAAATAATTAAATTTTACCAAAGTTTCCAAACATATTGGCGTTTGTTTGCTGAATGATAAATGGTGCACATCATTTGTTCATTCCGTCTTGTTGTTTCATCACATTTGTTTTTCGTTTTGTCGTCAAAATTACTAGCTTTTGCTGAACTTAATGCCAGTCTTTGAAAATGCGCTGTTTTACCCTGTTTTGTACAATCGACAATATACATACATACAAATATAAACATGCATGACAATTTGAAATGGGACTTAATATCCCACTTTCAAATCCTAAATGTGAAATATTAGTACACAATAATAATAAAAATGATAAAAATTACATAAATATATCCAATAACATAAGTTTAAACATGAAAAAGTAAAAAGATAAAAACATAAAAATCATAAAAATAACCAATGGAACTAAATCAGTCTGGATAGGGCTTCCAGTTCATCTCGTCAGGTGGGTTCCATTGTTGGTTATAGGTGTCCTGATAGGCTTGGTTATAGTCATACCGGTTAAAGGGTGGTCGGATTACGGGGTTGTGTGGCGGAAAATGAGCAGGTCGAGTAGGTACGTAATTATTTGGTACCTGATATGATAGCTGGCTCATGATTTGGTGCTGATGAACTAACCAGCTATCGTGTTGACATCGCCTATAATCCTCGTATACTCGCTCGGAGTTCCACTGCTCGTACATACTATGTCTGGCCGCGCTCGTCATTGATTCCTCATCTATACGAACGTGGACGTCAAGAATAGCATCTCGAATGACATCCCTAATGTCTTCCGCTTCCTCCATTTCTTCGTCTGAGCCCCTTTCTACCTGTGGATGATTACCTTCATAGGGCAATGCCTGGTTGCGTCTACTCTTCAATACTTTAGCACCCACATAAACCCGCAATCCTATGGTCTCATCCTGTTCTCTACAAAGCTGTAATGGACCCCCTTGGTTCCTATCAACACCTAAATACTCTCCAATGAGAGTAACAAAAATACCTCCTCCTATTATACTAAAGTCCTGCATTCCTTCTACCATTCTAGATAAATAAAAACCAACACAGTAAGGGATATTAACAAAGCTCCTCGGGTCTCGAATACACTTTAGGTAAAATAAATCATGTAAGGTCATTTTCTCCTTATTGTGACCTCTCTGTGTAATCGAGTTAGCCAAAAATCTATGAATCACACGAAGCTCGGCTTTGTTAATATGTAAGTAGGAGTGTTTTCCTCCTAGTGTAAAAACATTATAGTTCGACATACGCCTCCAAACGGCGTCAGCGTCAAAGTTCCTATCTACCCTTTCACCACGATAAATCAAACTCATACAATCGGGTAGTAGCAATTCACTAGGAGTGTAAATCTGTAATGCCCTGGCCATGTCCATCATGGACATTCTGTACATCCTACCGCCAAGGATAAATCTAAGAAAACTTCTATCATCTAACCTATCTACATCTACATTTAACGCTATAGTACTCATCAACTCAACACACCATTCCTTATATACAGGTCTATGAATGGTGAAAATACGTTCCCAATCTGTAAAAGAAGAACTGCCATACCTTTGTACCAAATGCTGTCTAACACGGTCAGCTAGATGGACTGTTTCCAAAGGATTCCAATCAATTACCCTCGGCACCTCTACATCTTTTGTTACCAATTTAAATTTATTACTTTGATATGCCGGGTAATCTCTCCATCGTCTATCGAATCTCAGATTATGATGTAACGTGTGTTCCGGAATTGTTGGGTATTCGACAGGCGGATGCGGGGGAAATACTGTGAATTCATTAGGTAACTGTAGCAGATCATAATAAGGTACGTGCTGATCAGGCTGATGTTGTGGTTCATGTTGTGGTTGTTATTCAGGTTCATATTGCATTTCTGGTTCTGGTTCTGGAGCTGGAGCAGGTTGTCTAGATGATGATGATCCTGAACCTCCAGTATCGGTTTTCTGCAAAACACATTAAACACAAAATTTGTGCATCCAAATATGCATTAGTGTTAGCAAAATAACAATTTAAAACAATCACAATAACATGTTAAATCAAAATTAAACTTATACACATTTTCACAATTTTTCACAATTCTGCACTTTTTCAAATAAGCACATATGAAAATGTATACAAAGTTCATAAGCATTTAACTCAAATAACATGTCAAAATAGTCATTGCTAATAATTAAACAAGTCTCAAATGGCAAATATATCAAATTAATCAAGTTCATGAATTTTGTACCTAAAAAGTCCTCTTTAATCTTTAAAAATCATGTTTAGGATCAATGTTTGGATCATTTAACTACCTAAACTTGTTACATTACTCAATTTAGCAATAATTCATGACAAAAATCGGCCATAACCTGTTTATATCAAAAAGCCCCAAATTGCTCAAGAACACAAACCCTAGATTTCTAAAAATTTTGAAGTTTTTGGCTTCAAATCATGTTAAATAGCATCAATCTAGATTATACATGCATAAAATACTAACAATTTATCACTAATTACACTAGAAATTAACAAAATTGCATTAGGTAAAATATTAGTAATTATCACCAAAACTAGGAATTTATAGAGTTTAGGGGTGTAATTTTTACCTTTTTGCTGAAGAATGCGAATCTAGGCATGATTAGAGCAAGAAATTTGACGAATTACGGTGAATTTTTGCAAATTTTAGAGATTATTTTGGGGTATTTTCGTATGTGTGTGTGTGGAGTGGTAAAGAACACAGCTCGCTGAGAGTTTTTGATCTGGCCAGTTTTCCAGCCTCATGCGATTGCATGAGGTTGGTGTGTAAACCCCATGCGATCGAATGGGGTGCCGGCTAAAATGTTTTGACCTTTTTTTTATATATATAAAACCTTACACTTTATAAAACATAAAATTAATAAAATTTTAAAAATTTGTTTCTTTTTAGGATGAGGGCTTTTCGGATCGATGTCCTAGTCCGTGCCTCGACAAAATTTTAAAATTTGTCAATTCAAAGCGCGGTTTTAAAAGCAAAGATTTTTGGGTTTTTTAATGTTTTTTGGCATACTTTAATTCAATAAGATTAAAAATAATGATAATAAAAGTTCTCGTTCCTCCCTCGGGTAAAGCAATTTCGGTTCAAAGACCTAGTCTTCAACTCACGACGAATTTTAAAAATCATATTTTTAACTTAGCGAAATAAAGTAAATTTTTGTTTTTAAATTCACACCAAACTTAAATTTAAAATGCATAAAATTAAAAATTCATATTAAAAATTCACACCAAACTTAAATTATATTTTTGTTTTTATACATACAAACTTATATTAAAAATATTAATTTTTCAAATATTTACAATTTTAAAGAAGTTTACAATATTAATTTAATATTTATATATTAATTTTAAAAACAAGGTAAAAATAAAATTAAAAATCTTTTTGGTCTTTTATCCCACTTTAATCGATCAAATATTATCAAAAATATAAGCCCCTTTTTTCGGTAAAGTAATTTCGGTTCCATGACCTAATTTAACTCATGACGAATTTTTGAAATATTTTGTTTTGATTGATTAAAGATATTTATACCTTAAGAATAAACGTTAAATTTCGCAGTGATGTAATAAATTTTTGTATGATCTCAATAATTTCGGTCGCAAGACCTAATTTTATTGAATACCAATTTAATACTTTATAGCGAACAAATTAGCGTTTATTATCAAAAGGTTAAAAATAAAAATAAAAATAAAAATTGAAAAATGTACATACTTACCTGTGAAATATATTTCTTAGTGATATGCTCTAGCCCACTCATAAGATAGTCGGACTAATTGATTTTCCATGGCTACATAGGCGTAACCTCGAGCATTCAACGTTTTTTCTTCTAAACATATGAACGGTCCATCTCTGCATAAAGTAACGAATTCGGTATTGGAATATGTCTGATTCGTCGAACATTTTCCTTCGTGTGACCATTTTCCGAATTTGTGACATCTTTCAAGGTGTCGTGCTCTTCTTTTCACTGCGAATTTTGATTTTCCTTTACCAAATTGTAACTTATTATTTTCGCATCTGGATTCTTTTCTTACTCCGTCCAATTTACCTCTGATTAATGATACTATTTCACTTGGAAGGGTGTCATTATTACGTTTAGTGATCAAAGCGTGTAGCATTAGACCATGATTTAGTTCACAGGAAGTCTTCATCTCGTAAAACCTAAAAAAATAAAAATTCAGAATGGGGGGAGAAGACTAGTTCTTTAGGGTCTGCTAGGGAAAGACCATTCGGGTTCCATTTTCGAGAACTACACGAAAACAGAAAATCTAACTCTAACAGAAATACATATTATCCTTTAAAAGACTTGATTCTCCCCACACTTAGTTAGCTGTGGTATCGAAATTGTGATTAACTTCGTTGTCAACTTCCATTGGACTATCTATGTAATGTTTAACTCTGTGACCATTAACCTTAAATTCAATCCCATTTGAATTTATCAATTCTACTGTTCTGTATAGGAAAACTCTTTTGACTATGAATGGTCCAGACCATCTTGATTTCAATTTTCCAGGAAATAGCTTGAATCGTGAATTGAAAAGAAGAACTCTGTCTCCTTCTTTAAATTCTTTTGAACTTCTGATTCTTTTATCATGCCATTTCTTCGTTCTTTCCTTATAGATTAACGAATTTTCATATGCTTCATGTCTTAATTCTTCTAATTCGTTTAATTGACTTAATCGTAGACGTCCGGCTTCATGTAAATCAAGATTACATGTCTTCAAAGCTCAAAATGCATTGTGTTCAATTTCTACTGGAAGATGACATGCTTTTCTGTAAACGAGTTTAAAAGGTGTGGTTCCAATTGGAGTTTTGTAGGCTGTTCTAAAAGCCCAGAGTGCATCCTCCAATTTAATGGACCATTCCTTCGGATTTGATCCTACGGTTTTCTCTAGAATACGTTTTAAAGCTCGGTTGGTATTTTCAACTTGTCCACTTGTCTGTGGATGATATGCGGTGGAGATTTTATGAGTTACTCCATATCTTTTGAGAACTTTCTCAAGTTGATTATTACAGAAATGAGTACCCCGATCACTAATTAAAGCTTTCGGTGTTCCAAACCTTGCAAAAAGACGTTTTAAAAAGTTGACTACAACTCGTGCATCGTTAGTTGGGAGAGCTTGTGCTTCCGCCCATTTAGATACATAATCAATGGCTACGAGAATATAGAGATTATTATGAGATTTTGGAAATGGACCCATAAAGTCAATACCCCAGATGTCAAATACTTCACATACTTGAATGACATTTTGTGGCATTTCATCACGTTGACTTATTTTTTCGGCCCTTTGACAAGCATCACAGGATTTGCAAAGAAGGTGTGCATCTTTGTAAATTGTAGGCCAATAGAATCCAGCATCATAAACTTTTCTTGCTGTTAGTTGAGGCCCATAGTGCCCTCCTGTTGGTCCTGTGTGACAATAGTTTAAGATTTTACTAGCTTCATCTCCGAATACACATCGGCGTATTATTCCATCTGGACAACTTTTAAACAAATGTGGATCTTCCCAGAAATAGTGTTTTATATCACTAAAGAATTTCTTTCGTTTTTGGTACGATAATCCTTTTTCAAGGAATCCACATACTAAGTAGTTTACATAGTCTGCAAACCATGGAATTTCATTATAATCTATCTTCAATAGATATTCATCAGGAAAGTTGTCTTGTACGGCCGATTCATTTAGAACTTCTAATTCAGGATTTTCAAGACGAGAAAGATGATCAGCGGCGAGATTTTTTGCTCCTCTTTTATCTCGGATTTCAATATCAAACTCTTGTAAGAGTAAGATCCAACGGATTAATCTTGGTTTGGCATCTTGTTTCGAAAATAGGTATCTAAGAGCAGAATGGTCGGTATAGACCACCGTTTTAGCTAGAACGAGATATGAACGAAATTTATCAAAATCAAGCACAATAGCAAGGAGTTCTTTTTCAGTAGTTGTATAATTCGTTTGTGCTCCTTGTAACGTCTTACTAGCATAATAAATTGGTTGAAATCATTTTTCAATCCTTTGTCCTAAAACGGCTCCCATTGCAAAATCACTTGCATCGCACATTAGTTCAAATGGTAGATTCCAATTTGGAGTTATCATAATCGGCGCATTAGTGAGTTTTTCTTTAAGAATATTAAAAGATTTGATGCATTCATCTGAAAAGATAAATGGAGCATCCTTTTCTAGGAGTTTATTCATAGGAGTGGCAATTTTAGAGAAATCTTTTATGAAACGTCGGTAAAAATCGGCATGCCCTAGAAAACTCCTAACTCCTCTAACATTGGTGAGATGTGGAAGTTTAGCAATTACATCTACTTTAGCTCTATCCACTTCAATTCCTTCCTTTGAAATTTTATGACCAAGAACGATGCCTTCTTTAACCATGAAATGGCATTTCTCCCAATTAAGAACTAGATTTGATTGTTCACATCTAATAAGCATTCGTTCAAGATTAACTAGACATGATTCAAATGTATCACCGAAGACTAAAAAGTCATCCATGAAAACTTCCATGCATTCTTCTATCATGTCGTGAAAAATGGCCATCATGCACCTTTGAAAGGTTGCAGGGGCGTTGCAAAGTCCAAATGGCATGCGTTTGAAAGCAAAAGTACCATAAGGGCACGTGAATGTGGTTTTCTCTTGGTCTTCGGGTGCTATTGGAATTTGAAAGTATCCGGAAAAACCATCAAGAAAACGATAGTAACTATATCCGGCTAATCTTTCCAACATTTGATCAATGAAAGGTAAGGGAAAGTGATCTTTTCTGGTGGCGTCATTTAATTTTCTATAATCAATACATACACGCCATCCTGTTACAGTCCTAGTAGGAATAAGCTCATTTTTCTCATTTGTGATGACAGTCATGCCACCCTTCTTAGGCACGCATTGAACTGGGCTTACCCATGGACTATCAGAAATTGGATAAATTAAACCTGCATCTAGCAGTTTAATAATTTCTTTCTTAACAACATCTTGTATATTAGGATTTAGTCTTCGCTGACGTTGCACATACGTTTTATGACCTTCTTCCATAAGGATTTTATGTGTGCAATACGAAGGACTTATTCCTTTAATGTCATGAATCTTCCATGCAATAGCTGGTTTATGAGCTTTTAGCACAGAAATGAGTCGAGATTTTTCATTTTCAGTAAGAGAAGACGATATTATTACAGGTAATTCAGATTCACCATGTAAATAAGCATATTCCAAATGGTTTGGAAGTGGCTTTAACTCTAATGTCGGTGGTTCTTCTATCGATGATTTGTATCGATATCTGTCTTCTTCTTTTAGCATTTGAATTTCTTCTGTTGTTGGTTCATATCCATTAGCCATAAGTGTAGCTAACATTTCAGTTTCATCAATTGGTTCAGTTCCTTCTCCTAAAGAACATTCTCCTGTTCCTTGTAATTCTGGAAATTCTTCTAACAATTCTTCATGTGATTCTATGGTTTGAATATAATAACATGTATCATCTGCAGATTGCGGTTGTTGCATTGCTCTATCAACAGAAAAGATAACACTCTCGTCCTCTATACTTAGGGTCAGTTTCTTACCGAACACGTCTATCATTTCTTTAGCCGTGTTTAAGAATGGTCTTCCTAATATGAGAGGAACTTGAGAATCTTCTTCCATGTCCAGAACAACAAAATCTACTGGAAATACTAAAGTACCAACTTTAACTAGCATGTTTTCCATTATCCCTCTAGGATATTTTACTGATCTATCGGCTAGTTGTATACTTATTCGTGTTGGTTTCAATTCTCCAAGTTCTAGTTTAGCGTATAGTGAATACAGCATTAAATTTATACTAGCACCTAAGTCTGCCAATGCTTCTATTGAACTAAGACTACCCAGAAAACATGGAATTGTGAAACTTCCTGGGATCAGATAATTTTTCTGGTATCTTATTCAACAGCACTACAGAACAATTAGCATTCATAGTAACAGCAGAGAGTTCTTCCATTTTCTTTCTATTTGTGATTAGATCTTTCAGAAATTTAGCATATCTAGGCATTCTTGAAATCACATCAATTTGGATTGCTCGGCTTCAAGTCTCTCTTTTTTCTTTCTAGGCATTTTCTTTCTGTTTAAACATATCCAAGAATTTGGATTGCTCGGCTTCAAGTCTCTCTTTTTTTCATTTTACTCGGGTAAGGAAGTGGTGGTTGGTATGGTTTAACATAAGGTTTAGCTTTAACTGTGTTATCTTAATTAACCTTTTCAACTACCGGTTCTTTTTCCTTATCTTGTTCAGGTTGTGGTTCTTGTGGAGTAGGAATAGCTTCATTAGAAATTATAGGTATTTCAGGTGGTTTAAGTGTAATTCCACTTCTTGTGGTAATGGCTTTAGCTGTTTCATTCCGGGGGTTAGCATTTGTATCACTAGGTAGACTTCCCGGTTTTCTTTCACCTATTAACCTTGCTAGGTTGCTCACTTCTTGTTCCAGATTTTGAATAGAAGCTTGTTGATTTCTAAATGCTTGAGAATTTTGTTCATTCGTTTGTTTCTGAGATGTGAAAAACTGTGTTTGAGATTCAACTAGCTTCGTCATCATATCTTCTAAATTCGGCTTTTTATCATCGGTTTGTGGTGGTTTGTTTTGAAAATTAGGTCTTTGCTGGTTGTAAGTATTGTTGGATACTTGTTGATTGTTAGGACCTTGTTGGTTGTTGTATGGAACATTGCGATTATAATTCTGGTTTTGATTGTAAATCGGTCTTGGCGGTTGATAATTATTCTGATAATTATTTCCAGGCTTTTGGTTTAGATATGAAACATTCTCTCTTTGTTCCATTGTTAGTTCAATACTGAGACAATCTTTTGTCAAATGTGGTCCTCCACACTGCTCACAACTAATTCGTATTGAGTGAATATCTTTGGTCATCTTTTCCATTCGTCTCTCGACAGCATCTATCTTTGCAGAAATGGAATCTAAGTCATGGCTAGAATCGGCTCTAGCTGCTTTAGATGATCTAACAATATCTTTTTCTTGGTGCCACTCATGTGAGTGGGAAGCAGTGTTATCAATAATTTTGTAAGCATCAGTTTCGGTTTTCTTCATAATAGAACCACCAGCTGCTATGTCTATGTCTTTCCTTGTAGTGATGTCGCATCCTTGGTAGAATATTTGTACTATTTGACAAGTGTCTAAACCATGTTGCGGACATCCTCTAAATAACTTTCCAAATCTGGTCCATGCCTCATATAGAGTTTCATTTGTTTTCTGTGTGAACGTAACAATTTCTCCTTGAAGTCTTACGGCTTTAGATGCCGGAAAGAATTGTTTAAGAAATTTTTCAACTAAAACGTCCCATGTATCAATCGCCCCTTCAGGTAACGATTCTAACCAATCTTTGGCTTCTCCCTTTAAAGTCCAGGGAAATAACATGAGATATATCTGTTCATCCTCCACTTCTCTTATTTTAAATAGAGTACAGATCCTATTAAAGGTACGAAGATGTTCATTTGGATCTTCCTTCGGCGCACCACTAAATTGGCATTGATCAGTCACCATGTGTAGAATTTGTCCTTTGATTTCATAATCTGGCGTATTAATGTCTGGTTGAGTAATTGCGTGACTTTGGCCAGTACGTTTAGCTCTCATTCGGTCTTCCATACTTAGAGGTTTCAGATTCTCCATAATTGAATTTGTTGAATCTGAATCACTAGAGGATTCTGATTTAATGGTTGGTTCCTCAACAATCTCTGTTTGAATGATTGGTGGTTCCAGAGGAAAGATTAATGGTTCAGGATCTATGAATTGTCCCTGAATATTCTCCGAATTCTCAATTGTGAGGTCGGGTTCAAAAAATGGATTATCAGAAATTTGAATTGGAGTACTTGGTTGACTGGATGACGATTCTAAAGAAAAATCAACGGCGGTAATATTAGCTAGATGTCTTGATCGAGTTACAGGTGGTGAACGTACAAAAGGTGGTGAAAGTTTTGCTCGGTGCATGTAGCGACCCGACAAAATCGTCATTGACGGCGCCGTCTACTTAGGTCCCGTTACGTGGTCGTAAGTCTTTAAAACAACGTTTGACCAAAAGATATGTCGCATTCATTTCAAATGTAAAGATTGTTCAAAGTTTACTAGAATAGTTCCACCACAAGTTACGTTACAAAGTTATGAGTACAAATGAAACTTATGCGACACAATTTAAAAGTAGCCAAATGACGCTCCATGTATGCATATATACTCGACATCCAATGCAAGTATCAAAATAATGAGCGGAAGCATGTATCATGTATCGTTCAAGGACCTGAGAAAAACATAGAAATCTGTCAACGAAAACATTGGTGAAATCATAGGTTTAAGTAAGTAAGTGAGTAAATAAGTAGATTGAACCACAAGATTTGCAACATCGAAATAATAGTTAACCATTCCAAAATTTGTTTCACGAGCACCCAATTATCAATGCTTAACATTTCTCCCATTGAACCCCATCACCTTAGTGTTAGAACATACACTGATTCTCGAAAATATATTTCATTCGTAGACGGTAGCGAAACGTCTGAATGAGGGTTTGTCAAACCCATATGGATCCACATAACATAAGTTCACGCTTACACCCGGCAAGTGTAACTAATGATAATTGAATTGAGGATTTTGTTCTAAACTCGTATGTAGAATGGTTGTTTTCCTGTACTTATGTTCACTTAGTAAAAAGAAACGTTTATGTTTTCTCATCCCAAATGTAAATTCAAAAGAGTAAAAGTGGGACTATGATCTCACCTTGAGTGCACGAGTAGTAAAGTACTTCAACAAGTAAACGTGTGCAAAGAACAATGCTAGTCTTGACCTAAATAATAGGTTGTATCAATAACGGTGAACACGATAGGTCAAAGATGTTTAATTAGTCCTATGGCTCGTTACGACTCGAATACTACAACATGTGAGTCAAATTATCACGTTTCATGCAAGATACAAGTATAAAAGCATGTTAGAACGATTGCACAAACATTTGGTTAAGTTTGATTAAAAATCTACTTGGGTCGGGTCAAAGTCAACGAAAAAGTCAACACGTTCGGGTCGGGTCCCGAACTATTTTTCTAGGGTTTTTAATCATATATGAGCATGTTAGAACAAGTTACATGTGAATCGGAGGTGCGTAGCATAGTAAACATTTTTCGAAAAATGGTAAAACGAAACAGAACAGAACAGGCATATTGGACGGCGTCCAAAATGCCTGGACGGCGTCCAAGTTTGAAAGCCTGGACGGCATCCAAAAGGCTGGATGGCGTCCAAGTTTGAAATCCTGGACGGCGTCCAAAAGTCTGGACGGCGTCCAGATTAGTATCCAGGCCTGTTTGCAGCAACTCTCAAGTGCACGAACCAAAACTCAAACAAATACAATTTGCGAACCGAAAACACCTAGAACATGTATCATACACCGTTGGGAAGGTATTTTGACGAGGAAAACGATTAAACACATTTCGTCTATCAATTCAACACTTACAACAACCAAAACCGCATTTAATGCTCATCATTAACCGCATCCAAGTTCATAAATACAAATCAATGATTCGGAAACTTACTACCTACATACAATACGCCATTTCGTAGGTAATCAAGCATACAATACAACCTAACACTTACTAATAACATCTCATGTCATTCCAAGCATCAAAAGTCCATTTCAAGCTTATCAAACCCCAACCCAAATTCACCAAAATCAATAATCAAGTTCATGAAGTTTTCTAAAGCAGCCTACACATCAAATTGAAGCTAGTGATGCTAGTAACACAATTAAAACATCAACTTTTAACATCTAACAACATATGATCATCCAAAATTCAAGAACAACACACCAAAATTCAAGTTCATGCTAGTTACACTAAAACAACGAGATCGAGCATATAAATCATATATTCATGTTAGACTTGAGCCATAGACACTAATTAATACTTTTATAAGTTAAAAACATCAAGAACACAAAATCTAGTGATTTTAGAAAGTTACCCAAATGTAATGAAATCGGTATGGAATCGAAGAGGAAGATGCAAGGATCACGAATTTATAATTTGTTTTGTTGCTAGCTTCCTAATCCGAATTTAGATGATGAATTCTTGTTGGTGTTTTTGAGAGAAAAAGAAGAAGAAGAAGAAGAAGAAAGATGGAGAAGATGAAATGAATGGATGAGAGGAGTTTGACTCCTTTGACCTAGTCACCATTTTGGAATTTTGGCAAGTTTAGTCCCTCAAGTTTGAATCGGGTGAGTGAATTACCTAATCGAGATAATTTAAAACGCGTATTAACGAAAGATGTTATAAATATATAACGGACTTTAAAATAGTTAAACGGAAAGTAACCGGAAAAAGGCGGGATGTTACATTACCTACTCCTTAAAAGAAATTTCGTCCCGAAATTTAAGTAGGCGTAGTAGTCGTTGTTTCTTTCTCGAGATCTTGCGTTTCCGAATTCACGAATAGATGAGGATACTTCCTTTGCATTTGATCTTGTCTTTCCCAAGTAAACTCGGGTCCCCTTTTGGCATTCCAATGGACCTTGACAATTGGAATTCGGCTTTGTTTTAACGTTTTGACGGAGGTGTCCACAATTTCAATCGGTTCCTCCACAAAATGAAGTTTGTCATCGATAGTAAGCTCCTCGAGAGGGATGACGAGTTCGGGTTCAGCTAAACACTTTTTCAAGTTAGATACATGGAAAGTAGGATGAACGGAACTCAGTTGAGACGGAAGATCTAAACGATAAGCAACGGTTCCAACACGCTCCAAGATTTCGAAAGGACCAATATACCGCGGATTTAGCTTCCCGCGTTTCCCGAAACGAATTACACCTTTCCAAGATGCGACTTTTAACATTACGCGATCACCGACTTGGAATTCGAGGTCATTGCGTCTAGTGTCGGTATCGCTCTTTTGACGACTACGGGCCGTCCTAAGCCTATCTCGGATTTGAACGATCTTCTCGGTTGTTTCATGAATAAGTTCGGGACCGGTGATTTGCTTGTCTCCTACTTCGGCCCAACAAAGAGGAGAACGACATTTTCGGCCATATAATGCTTCGAATGGTGCGGCGTTAATACTCGCGTGATAACTATTGTTGTAGGAGAATTCGGCGAGAGGCAAGTGCTTATCCCAAACTTTTCCAAAGTCGACAACGCAAGCTCGTAGCATGTCTTCCAAGGTTTGAATTGTGCGTTCGCTTTGTCCGTCGGTTTGTGGATGATATGCGGTGCTCATGTCTAAACGCGTTCCCAATGCTTCTTGCAAAGTACGCCAAAATCTAGAAACAAAACGGCCATCTCGGTCGAAGATAATCGATAAGGGTACACCGTGTTGGGCTACGATTTCTTTGATGTAGAGTTGTGCGAGTTTCTCCATGTTATCGGTTTCCTTCATGGCTAGGAAGTGCGCGGATTTGGTGAGTGGGTCAACAATGACCCAAATAGTATCATAACCGCCAACCGTCTTTGGTAGTTTGGTGATAAAATCCATCGTTATCCTTTCCCATTTCCATTGCGGGATTTCGGGTTGTTGAAGTAGTCCGGACGGTCTTTGATGTTCGGCTTTGACTTTGGAGCAAGTTAGGCACTTTCCAACATAAGTAGCGACGTCCCTTTTAATGTTCGGCCACCAATATTGTTCTTTGAGGTCGTGGTACATCTTATTGGCACCGGGGTGAATCGAATATCTTGACTTATGGGCTTCGTCTAAAATAAGGCTTCGCAAGTCCCCATAACTAGGTACCCAAATTCTTCCGGCAAAATATCGGAGTCCGGTTTCTTTAACTTCGAATCGAGAGGTGAGGACGTTCAAGTGTTCGAGAGAGATGTTTTCATCCTTGAGAGCTTCGTCTTGGGCTACACGAATTTGACTATTGAGGTAGGTGTGAATGGTGATGTTTAAAGCTCGGACACAAAGAGGCACCGCTCTTTCTTTTCAACTTAAGGCATCGGCTACTACGTTTGCCTTCCCAGGATGGTAACGAAGCTCGCAATCGTAATCGTTCAAAGTTTCAATCCACCGTCGTTGTCTCATGTTTAGTTGCTTTTGATCGAAGATGTGTTGAAGGCTTTTGTGATCGGTGAAGATAGTACTCTTGGTTCCATAAAGATAGTGTCTCCACATTTTAAGTGCAAAGACAACGGCTCCGAGTTCGAGATCATGAGTCGTGTAATTCCGTTCATGAATTTTTAGTTGTCGAGAGGCATAAGCAATGACTTTCTTCCGTTGCATCAATACACACCCAAAACCATGTTTCGAGGCATCGCAATATACAACAAAATTATCATTGCCTTCGGGAAGTGACAAGATAGGAGCGGTGGTTAGCTTTGTCTTCAAGATTTGAAACGCGGATTCTTGCTCGGTCTCCCAAATGAATTTCTTTCCCTTGTGAGTTAATGCGGTTAGAGGACGTGCAACCAAAGAGAAGTTTTCGATGAATCTACGATAGTACCCGGCGAGACCCAAGAATTGACGAATGTGAGTAGGAGTAGTAGGAGTCTCCCATTTACTAATGGCTTCGATTTTCGTGGGATCGACTTTAATACCTTGATCACTTACAACATGACCAAGAAATTGAACTTCCTTCAACCAAAATTCACACTTGGAGAATTTGGCATAAAGTCGTTCTTGTCTCAAGAGTTCAAGCACAAGTCGGAGATGTTGTTCGTGCTCTTCTTCATTTTTAGAATAGATCAATATGTCATCGATGAATACAATAACGAATTTATCGAGATACGGTTTGCACACGCAGTTCATAAGATCCATGAACACCGCCGGTGCGTTAGTGAGACCAAATGGCATGACAAGGAATTCATAACTACCATAACGAGTCCGAAAAGCGGTTTTGGAGACATCTTCCCCCTTAACCCTTAATTGATGATAACCCGAGCGGAGATCGATTTTCGAATATACACAAGACCCTTGTAGTTGATCAAAGAGGTCATCGATGCGAGGAAGAGGATATCGGTTCTTAACCGTCAATTTATTTAGTTCACGATAATCAATGCACATTCGTAGGGATCCATCTTTCTTTTTAACAAACAAAATCGGAGCGCCCCATGGTGAATGGCTAGGTTGGATAAAACCACGGTCAAGTAGTTCTTGGATTTGACTTTGTAATTCTTGAATTTCGGATGGAGCAAGTCTATACGGTGCACGTGCTACGGGTGCAGCTCCTGGAATAAGATCGATTTGGAATTCTACCGGTCGATGAGGTGGAAGACCCGGCAATTCGTCGGGAAATACATCGGAAAAGTCACTAACAATTGGCACATCATCGATATGCTTCTCTTCGGACTCGACTTTCTTAACGTGGGCAAGGATCGCAAAACAACCCTTACGGAGTAGTTTTCTAACTTTAAGGCACGAAACGAGGTTGAGTCTGGTGCAACTCTTATCGCCATAAACAATCAAAGGTTCACCATTCTCGATAGGAATTCGGATTGCGTTAAGATCACAAAGGATGTGAGATTTCGTTTTGACTAACCAATTCATACCGATTATTACATCAAAGCTTCCTAGTTCCATGGGTATCAAGTCAATTTCGAATTCCTTACCCAAAATGTTTAACGTACACCCCCGGTAATATGTGTCGGCACTTAATAGTTTCCCGTTAGCCACTTCAATGGTATAAGTGGTATCTAATAGAAGAGGTGGAGTGCTAAAAGAATGAGTCAAAGTCTTGGATACAAAGCATTTATCGGCACCCGAATCGAATAAGCAAGAGACATAAGAATTGTTGAGAAGAAACGTACCCGTGACTAGTTCAGTGTCATCCCGGGCTTCCTCGGTGTTGATGTTGAAAGCTCGGCCGCGCGTGTTGGGGTTATCTTTCTTCTTTGGGCATGCATTTCTATAATGACCCGTTTGGCCACATTCGTAACAAGTGCCCGTCTTTGGTGCATTGGGCCACTTTCGAGCGACGGGAGTGGCACTTTTACAATCGTTGGCCTTATGACCAATTCCTTGGCACCGATGGCAAATTAGCTTACTACATTCGCCAAAGTGATGTTTGTTGCATTTGTTGCAAAGAGGTAGATTTCCGGCATAACCCTTCTTGCCGTCGGAGGTGAAAGATTTCTTGGCAAAGTTGTTGTTGCTTGATTGGGGAGCTTCCCATTTTCTTTTGTTGTTACCCGACTTGTCCTCGGCTTTAGGTGCTGGTACTACGATTTCGTCCACCCCATGTTCAAAGCTTCTTGATGATTAGGGGGTTTGGATGACATTACTCCGTGTTTGATGCTCTTTGGAAGACCATCCATGTAAAGTTCAACCCTTAAAGACTCGGGGTTCACAAGGTTTGGGCACATCAAGGCTAGTTCAGAAAATCGTTGATTATAGGCCTTGAGATCGTTTTCGACCGCTTTTAGAGTTCTTAGCTCTTGTTCGAGCTTTCGGGTTTCCTCACGCGGAAAGTATTCGGTGATCATCTTTCCTTTCAAATCGAACCAAGAGAGAGCGTGGGCTTCATCGGTACCCACCGATTGTACATAGGTGTTCCACCAAGTGAGAGTGACGCCGGAGAAAGTGTGAGTGGAGTACTTGACCTTGTCTTGGTCCCGACAACCGCTTATGCTAAAAACGGCTTCCGTTTGCTCAAACCATAGAGTGAGAGCAACCGGTCCTCCGGTTCCATCGAAAGTGTGAGGTTTGCACCCCATGAAAGCTTTATAGGAGCATCCCTCGTTTGAGTTACCGGCTCCATTATTGTTGTTGTTGTTGTTGTTGTGGTTGTTATTATTATTGTTGTTGGATGAGTGACCGGCCATGGCCGCATCTACGGCGGTGGCTATCATGCGTTGTAGAGCTTGTTCGGGAGTTTCACGGCGTGGCGCACGGCGAGGAGGCATTGTTCCTTCAAAACAAAAGAACACCGTTGGTTAGTATTCTAAATAATACTAACCGTGATATGGAATAAAGATAGAGAGAAAATTTTCCTTCACTCACCTTAAATTCTTTATGCCACAATGTCGGAACGTTCATATGAGTCACCGTAATATAATCCCGGAAATTATATTACCCTGATTCATATGTGCATTCGACATCATTTCATATAGTCAAGGTGGCGTGTCAATAAAATTAAACAACGTGAGATTAAGATGAACTAAGAGTAGATATGAGTAGAAGTGTTCGAGTATAAATGCACAAGTAGTCAAGTAATTCCTACTTCAAGTCTATATGCCGGTTGTAGTCTAGACTCACCAATGTACCCTATGACTCGAGGTTGACACCAATGAACTCTAAATCCCTACAACCAACGCTCTGATACTATCTGTAGTGACCCGACAAAATCGTCATTGATGGCGCCGTCTACTTAGGTCCCGTTACGTGGTCATAAGTCTTTAAAACAACGTTTGACCAAAAGATATGTCGCATTCATTTCAAATGTAAAGATTGTTCAAAGTTTACTAGAATAGTTCCACCACAAGTTACGTTACAAAGTTATGAGTACAAATGAAACTTATGCGACACAATTTAAAAGTAGCCAAAAGACGCTCCATGTATGCATATATACTCGACATCCAACACAAGTATCAAAATAATGAGCGGAATCATGTATCATGTATTGTTCAAGGACCTAAGAATAACATAGAAATCTGTCAACGAAAACGTTGGTGAAATCATAGGTTTAAGTAAGTAAGTGAGTAAATAAGTAGATTGAACCACAAGATTTGCAACATCGAAATAATAGTTAACCATTCCAAAATTTGTTTCACGAGCACCCAATTATCAATGATTAACATTTCTCCCATTGAACCCCATCACCTTAGTGTTAGAACATACACTGATTCTCGAAAATATATTTCATTCGTAGACGGTAGCGAACCGTCTGAATGAGGGTTTGTCAAACCCATATGGATCCACATAACATAAGTTCACGCTTACACCCGGCAAGTGTAACTAATGATAATTGAATTGAGGATTTTGTTCTAAACTCGTATGTAGAATGGTTGTTTTCCTGTACTTGTGTTCACTTAGTAAAAAGAAATGTTTATGTTTTCTCATCCCAAATGTAAATTCAAAAGAGTAAAAGTGGGACTATGATCTCACCTTGAGTGCACGAGTAGTAAAGTACTTCAACAAGTAAACGTGTGCAAAGAACAATGCTAGTCTTGACCTAAATAATAGGTTGTATCAATAACGGTAAACACGATAGGTCAAAGATGTTTAATTAGTCCTATGGCTCGTTACGACTCGAATACTACAACATGTGAGTCAAATTGTCACGTTTCATGCAAGATACAAGTATAAAAGCATGTTAGAACGATTGCACAAACATTTGGTTAAGTTTGATTAAAAATCTACTTGGGTCGGGTCAAAGTCAACGAAAAAGTCAACATGTTCGGGTCAGGTCCCGAACTATTTTTATGGGGTTTTTAATCATATATGAGCATGTTAGAATAAGTTACATGTGAATCGGAGGTGCGTAGCATAGTAAACATTTTTCGAAAAATGGTAAAACGAAACAGAACAGAACAGGCATATTGGACGGCGTCCAAAATGCCTGGACGGCGTCCAAGTTTGAAAGCCTGGACGGCATCCAAAAGGCTGGACGGCGTCCAAGTTTGAAATCCTGGACGGCGTCCAAAAGTCTGGACGGCGTCCAGATTAGTATCCAGGCCTGTT